>NC_090288.1:35747672-37152672 GCF_037392515.1 Haliotis asinina
AGACAGTATACCACGTTTATCTTAACATGATCTGAGATATACCACATTCCTCTTCTCAAAACCTGAGATATCACGCTATACCACGTGTCATGTCTTGAGACATGGGATATTATACTACGCATATTTCCATGATACTTGGGATGTTAGACCACGTTATATTAATGTCTTGCGACGTGTGATGTTATATCACGTTTGACATCTTGAGATATTATAACATGTTTCTTGAGACTTGAGATATTTATCATGTTTCGCTTCTTGAGATGTTATAACAAATGATATTTCTTGAGACTTGAGATATTTATCATGTTTCGCTTCTTGAGATTTTATAACAAATGATATTTCTTGAGACTTGAGATATTTATCATGTTTCGCTTCTTGAGATGTTATAACAAATGATATTTCTTGAGACTTGAGATATCTATCATGTTTCGGTTCTTGAGATGTTATAACAAATGATATTTCTTGAGACTTGAGATATCTATCATGTTTCGGTTCTTGAGATGTTATAACAAATGATATTTCTTGAGACTTGAGATATCTATCATGTTTCGCTTCTTGAGATGTTATAACAAATGATATTTCTTGAGACTTGAGATATCTATCATGTTTCGCTTCTTGAGATGTTATAACAAATGATATTTCTTGAGACTTGAGATATCTATCATGTTTCGGTTCTTGAGATGTTATAACAAATGATATTTCTTGAGACTTGAGATATCTATCATGTTTCGGTTCTTGAGATGTTATAACAAATGATATTTCTTGAGACTTGAGATATCTATCATGTTTCGCTTCTTGAGATGTTATAACAAATGATATTTCTTGAGACTTGAGATATCTATCATGTTTCGGTTCTTGAGATGTTATAACAAATGATATTTCTTGAGACTTGAGATATCTATCATGATTTACTTCTTGAGATGTTATAACAAATGATATTTCTTGAGACTTGAGATATCTATCATGATTTACTTCTTGAGATGTTATAACAAATGATATTTCTTGAGACTTGAGATATCTATCATGATTTACTTCTTGAGATGTTATAACAAATGATATTTCTTGAGACTTGAGATATCTATCATGTTTCGCTTCTTGAGATGTTATAACACTCTATATTTTTTTAGACTTGATTCATAACGCCACATTTTATCTACCGCACGAATAACGCCTGTTTAGATATTGGTTCATACATGTGAATTTGTCTTCAGCAACCAACGCATGTCGTGAGAGGCGACCAACGGGATCGGGTGGTCAGGCTCGCTGACATGGTTGACACAATATAATTCAAAACCAAATACAAATCATGTTTGGCAAATTTGTTATTCGGTTGACCGCGACTGATAAGAATTCAAATGTCCGTATCAACGTGTACCCCTGTGGTGCCACATGTTATCGGTTCCCAATTGCGCAAATCAGTGCTCATGTTGTTGATCACTGGATTGTCTGGTCCAGACTCTATTATTTACATATAGCTGGAATATTGCTGAGTGGGGAGTTAGCTCGTCACGCCGAAGGCGCGGGTACGATTCCCCACATGGGTATAATGTGTGAGGTCTATTTCTGAGATATTGTAGGAATATTGCGAAAAGCAGCGTAAAACCACCACCCACCCTCACTCACTCACTCACTCACTCACCCACCCTCCCACTCACTCACTCACTCACTCACTCACATTTTGGGAATCACGGGATGCTCATGATGTCACTGAAATGCTGAAATTATGACTACCT
The DNA here is from genome assembly GCF_037392515.1 of Haliotis asinina. Classification (NCBI taxonomy): domain Eukaryota; kingdom Metazoa; phylum Mollusca; class Gastropoda; order Lepetellida; family Haliotidae; genus Haliotis; species Haliotis asinina. The sequence goes on from NC_090288.1 coordinate 35,749,406, forward strand.
GTTTGGCAAATCTGCTCCTCGTTGTATGTGACTGATAACAATTCAGTTGCCTTTATCAACACGAATCTTGTATCTCTGTGATGTCGGAAGAACTTTTCAGACAAATTCGCTTCATTTGCTGACTAGTTTGTTGGACAACACGTATTAAAATTTAAACTGTTGATACAATCCCAGAATTAATACTTCAGACATTGCTGACACATGTCATCGGTTCCCAATTGCGAAGATCGATGCACATGCTGTTGATCACTGGATTGTGTGATCCAGACTCGACTTTTTACAGAACGCCGCCATTAAAAGGAATATTGCTGAGTGCGGAGGAAAACTGAACTGAGTTGCTCACTTCTACATTGTTTGTAAGTATTTTTTTCTATTAGTTTCTCATACTTATCATTAATTCTTCGTGTTCGCCAAACACTGTTGTTGTTGTTATATAGAAAGCATAGATAATCCCCCATCAGGAATTGCACTACAATCTTATGATGAGTGGGGAACTGTCCTGCTGGTTACAAAACAAGTGTGGAGAAATGTCAAATACTTGACGAGTATGCATGTTTGATAGAAAATATTACATAAGTGTGAAACGAAGCGTCACTTGCTGTGGAAGGTGCAGATCAAAATACGGTTCATTAGAACAAATTGCATAGTGGGTGATAATTTGGATGATTGCTATTGTTATGAAATGGGTTAATATACAGTAGGACCGGAAATTATTGAGAATTTTAGGATCTGTTTAACTGGTTTTCTAGTTTAAACAACCTTAGCCAGCTATCTAGTGCTTGGTTTGATCCAAGAGAGGGACAACTCCGTTTCCCAGCTGGAATGCCCATTCACGTGAGTGTACGTGTGACCTCTTTTTATTCTTCCTGGTTATCGTACCTCGTACCTCGAAGTTAGCGGAATTTAACATTTTAGATGACACGGTGGTACAGTTTGTAAAAACTATTAGAATGGACATCTTAACCATTTTACCAACACCTGCTGTCATCTCAGTTTTGAAATGATCCATTCATGTAATATTCACTTCTCTTTTTATTACCTTTCGTCCATTGTTGTTTAAGGTTGTCTGCCGACTATGTCAGGGAATGACATGTGTAACATATCGTAGTTAGACAATAACCAAACACAACTTGAATGAAGTTAGTCATGTGTAAATGGTAGGGCAGCTGGAATCAGGTAAGTGCTCTGTATTTCTATTTCTCTGTTGGTTTTCGGAGCCTAGCACAAATGTAAGCAACCCAACAGCTGTAAATGCTAATGTCCGTAGAATCCTATTAAATACCCACTTGAATGTATATATTGAAATATTCGGGTTACATCTTATCTTTAGAGCCCCGTGCATGTCGTAAGAAGGTCATCCGGTGCTCAGACTGACTGACCTGGTTAATGAAACGCACTGAATCTCATCTGCTTAGATAGATGGTCAAGGTGCCAGTCACTGGATTGTCTGGTTCAGCCAAACAAATGTAGATATTGAATGTAAGAGAGGATAAATAGCAACACAGTGGTAGTAGTAGAATCAGCAGTAGCAGTAGCAACAGTAGTAGACGTAGCAACGGCAGCAGTAGCAGCAGTAGTAGCAGTAGCTGCAGCAATAGCAGTAGCAGTAGTAGTAGTGGTGGTAGTAGCAATTTCTTTCATCCACCCAATAGTAAGCTTCACCGCCTATTAACATTACAATTATCAGTTATTAAATATGAGTTCTCAATTCAGTTCCCGTCACCCCGCAGTGTCTGATTTTTAAAATTATGTTTATTATTGTACCACAGCCGTGTCCGAGAAATAAAGCTGGACAACACATATGTGCCACCTTACGTTTTCAAACCTACAAGAAGTTTTACCATTCAAAAGACAGAAGCGACAAGAGACCTCCCCTGTCCATTAAAAATGTCTGCTAAATGTAGCGTGCTAAATGTTGGCCTGTGTGCGTCGAAGGTCATATACGGGCCTGTCTATTATTATTGTCTTTGTTATGGTGCCCTCTATGTATTCCGGGTCACCGCCATGTCGTTTAAGATACTGTGTTTGTGCCTAATCTGGCTGTACCATTGAGGTGTCTGTGTGGATCATTGAAACTTATATAAAGTTATAGGAGGACAGTAAAAGATGGGTAGATTTGTTCCCTAGATTATCTGATCCCAGGTGTCAATGTTCACCGGCAGCAGTCATTCAGCTGTGTAGCAGTAGCAGTAGCAGTAGCAGTAGCAGTAGCAGTAGCAGTAGCAGTAGCAGTAGCAGTAGCAGTAGCAGTAGCAGCAGTAGTAGTAGTAGTAGTTCCTATTTTGAGGTATTATTATGCAGGTAATATTATGCAGGTAATATTGTGCAGGAACAAGTGGGATATAGGCAGTAAAGCTGTCGCGTAGTTTTGTAGGATAGTACAATGACCAACAGTTACTTAGAGAACGCCTTGTAAAAGCATGAGTTTTCCAAGCGAGTTTCACCATATTAGATGTAAAGTTTAACATATGCATCAAGGGGAATTTCCCCCAACAATAAGTCGGGCACTGAAGTCATAAACTGAAGAATGTCACATTACCTAGCACGTCGACCAACCGTGTGTGATTCCGAACATGTGTTGGCACAACGTGTGACGCGCATTTCTGGTATTCCTCACCGTGATAGTGCCTGAATATTGCTAAAAGCGGCGTAAAACCAAACTCATTCGCTCATACTCTTACTGACATTCTCTGGTATAACGTTATTCACGTTTAGGATTTACCAAGCTGTGTCAGGGTAAATCGCTTATTTTCCTTGTTTCTCATAGCATGGCTATTTATGTACATAACCTTATCTTTTTCTTTTTTTCGTAGAAAGTTATTGTGTATGACGCATAACTCATGACTCATTCTTCCTGGTTGTTCTAACTGAGGTTATAAGGTTTTCAACGTGTTTGTTATTTGTCATGATTAGTGATAAGTGTCTTTACATACTGGTTCATACCCGTGAAGATCCGGGTTAGAATTGGTCTTAAGCAACCCATGCTTGTCACAACAGGCGACTAACTGGATCGGGTGAGGAGCCTCGCTGACTTGGTTGACACAAGTCATCGCATCGTAGTTGCGTATAAGGATGTTCATTCTGTTGATCACTGGATTGTTTGGTTCGCTCGATTATTTACTGACTGTGGTCACGTAACTAGAATAATGCGGCGTTAAACAAATAACAAATAAATAATTTTCACAGATTGCTAACCTCGGAGTCAAACATTTTTTTTCTGAGGATAGTAGAACTGTTAGCTATTAGTTTGGGGTGTTGTCCAATATTCTTTTATTGCCGTCATCGCGGCAAGTCTTCCATCGTCAAACATATTGCATTCACCTTTTAGATCATGTTATACAAGGTTATGTGTTCTATGTCGGGTTTTAAACAATAACAATAACATGATCAGACGGATGTGAAGTGTAAAACTGGTGAGCTGGTCGTTGTCGTTTTGATACTAGTCATATTTGGCAAAAACAACCAAGTTTTTTTTCAAAATGTAAGTAATTCTGTAAGTAGAATTGATGCTTACTTAAGGTGTTTATGTTATTTTATTTTCCAGAAGCTCTAACTCATGCTCCTGGTCTTGACGACTCTATCATAGCAGGCGCAGCAGCAGTGACGGCACTAGCTGTCGTCGTTGTTATTGTAGCAGCAGTTGTTATCTACAGGAGACGGTATGTTTGACAAAAGAAATTTGTTTGTTGAAATGTTAGGGAAAAACAAATAAAAACGAACAAATTAACACCTGAGGATATCTGTGTTTTATATGTAGATGTGCTACATGTTGGCAGAACATACAGTTTATTTTGTGTTGTTGCATAACAATATACAAAATGTGATATATTTTCAAATTATTTCATATGTAATGTGAAGGAAGATAACTGAAGACAAAACAGAAGAAGACAAAGCTGGGGGCTCCGGTTTGCATCCCCAGTATGACATGATTGCAGTGGCGGACAATTCAGTTGACGGTAATAGTTCCATTTGTCAGAGACACATGAATAGGCCTTCAGCAACCCATGCTTGCCATGAAAGGCGACTATGTCGTAAGAGGCGACTAACGGGATCGGGTGATCAGACTCGCTGACTTGGTTGACACATGTTATCGGTTCCCAGTTGTGCAGATCGGTGCTCATAGCTGGAATATTGCTGAGTGCGGCGTAAAACTAAACTCACTCACTCACTCCATTTGTCAGAACATCTTTAGGAAGTTCACGTATTATGACGCTGGAAATCACTGACACATTTCGACGAGACGAATCAGGGAGGTATAAGGACTCACTGATGAAATATCTCGATTTGGTTTCACGCGATTTGGTTTCACGCATATGAAGACGTGGGTGAGGACATTACCTATTCCTGAGGTTTAACTAAGTGATTTGGGTTTTAACGCTACAAATAATATTTTAAGACTCGTACAACTTATTATCTTTTAAATATGAGACACGGATTCATTTATTTTTGAGAATATGCTGTTAACAATACGAAATATACAATCGCAACAAATCCTGAATTCGAATCGACTTACAGTGGATCACAAAAGAAGCCTTAAAGCTCACAATAGAAGCCATAAAGTTTGTTCAATATTGTACCTTCGAATGCAGGAAAACCGTGGTATCCAGAAGGGTATCATGGATAATCGCTGTGATGGAAATAGTGTACATAGAAGATATGATGGAAATAGTGTACATAGAAGATATGACGGAAATAGTGTACATAGTCGATATGATGGAAATAGTGTACATAGTCGATATGACGGAAATAGTGTACATAGAAGATATGATGGAAATAGTGTACATAGTCGATATGACGGAAATAGTGTACATAGTCGATATGACGGAAATAGTGTACATAGTCGATATGATGGAAATAGTGTACATAGAAGATATGACGGAAATAGTGTACATAGAAGATATGACGGAAATAGTGTACATAGTCGATATGATGGAAATAGTGTACATAGTCGATATGACGGAAATAGTGTACATAGTCGATATGATGGAAATAGTGTACATAGAAGATATGATGGAAATAGTGTACATAATCGATATGACGGAAATAGTGTACATAGTCGATATGACGGAAATAGTGTACATAGTCGATATGACGGAAATAGTGTACATAGTCGATATGACGGAAATAGTGTACATAGTCGATATGACGGAAATAGTGTACATAGTCGATATGACGGAAATAGTGTACATAGTCGATATGATGGAAATAGTGTACATAGAAGATATGATGGAAATAGTGTACATAGAAGATATGATGGAAATAGTGTACATAGTCGATATGATGGAAATAGTGTACATAGTCGATATGACGGAAATAGTGTACATAGTCGATATGACGGAAATAGTGTACATAGTCGATATGATGGAAATAGTGTACATAGAAGATATGATGGAAATAGTGTACATAGAAGATATGATGGAAATAGTGTACATAGTCGATATGACGGAAATAGTGTACATAGTCGATATGACGGAAATAGTGTACATAGTCGATATGATGGAAATAGTGTACATAGTCGATATGACGGAAATAGTGTACATAGAAGATATGATGGAAATAGTGTACATAGTCGATATGACGGAAATAGTGTACATAGTCGATATGATGGAAATAGTGTACATAGTCGATATGATGGAAATAGTGTACATAGTCGATATGATGGAAATAGTGTACATAGTCGATATGATGGAAATAGTGTACATAGTCGATATGACGGAAATAGTGTACATAGTCGATATGACGGAAATAGTGTACATAGTCGATATGATGGAAATAGTGTACATAGAAGATATGACGGAAATAGTGTACATAGAAGATATGACGGAAATAGTGTACATAGTCGATATGATGGAAATAGTGTACATAGTCGATATGACGGAAATAGTGTACATAGTCGATATGATGGAAATAGTGTACATAGAAGATATGATGGAAATAGTGTACATAGTCGATATGACGGAAATAGTGTACATAGTCGATATGACGGAAATAGTGTACATAGTCGATATGACGGAAATAGTGTACATAGTCGATATGACGGAAATAGTGTACATAGTCGATATGATGGAAATAGTGTACATAGTCGATATGATGGAAATAGTGTACATAGTCGATATGACGGAAATAGTGTATATAGTCGATATGACGGAAATAGTGTACATAGTCGATATGACGGAAATAGTGTACATATAGTGACATATGTCATTGTATCCTAGTTACGTGATCGATGTTCACGATGTTGATCCCTGGACCATCTCGTCCAGACTCGATTATGTACAGATCGTGGCCATGTACCTGCAATATCGCCGATAGACGCGTAAAACTCCATCACTTACTATGGTGTCTCAGGTTCTCAGCCGAGTCCAATATTTTCTGCTTACCCAATAAACACTACACAGCAGCAAGTGAAGACACAGAACGCCCGAAGTCATGATATACCTCAAGGTCTAATGCCATGGAAGAATGAAAACTTGGCACTTGCAACCGGGGAAAATGACCAGACCAGTGCACGTGTTGCCGATACAGAGCATTACAGGGTAATTCCAAATTCCAAGCCTTAGTTGGATTAGTAAACAACCTAACGTTGTTGTGTAGGGACCAAAGGGAGACTACTCGTCACACCTTATCTTCCAAACCGTGTTGAATTCCTTACTTGATTCTATTACGTCACGGACGTGATTTCTATTTTTTTCCGAATATCGTTCTAGCACATCACATTTAAAGTTATGAAAACCTCAAACAGCTGTGTCCAATCGTGATAGCTAGTACCAGAAATTTAACATTAGATATGCGATGTAGGTAGTGGGAAAGCCCCAGGTGGACGTTATAAAATTGGTCACTGGTCCCGAGAGGGGTATGGTTTGATGTATCATCTATGTTTGTTTATGTTCCCTGAACCCGAAGCCCTGACCAATAAATTTCTGCCCACAAAAAACTCATTTACTTAGTATAATTAAATCAAAACATAAAACATATGAATGCCTAAAGTTTAACCCGCCCGTCGAGCAGGTGAATTTGAGATTCTTGCAGTCCGTGTTGAAAATAACCCGACACGGGCGGTCGGGTAGGCAGGTATTTGGAACACTGGTTATCGTGGTAGCCCTTAAAAACATTTGGCCGCTTATGATCGCGATGTCAGTCACGCATTAGAGTTGTCATATAGAACAGTCAGTATGACACTATAATGTCTTACATTTGTTTACTTCACATGGACATGATCATACCACCAAGTACTTAGCAACACAAGATATTATAAACATTTCTGTTTTCTTTATTATCAGGCTATTTATGGCAAAAAGGAACAGTATATCCTAATGTATTGTATGAATAAAGGGTTTAATTGAGTCACAATTTAACGTTATAAACTTTGGTTTACTACATTACATATATGGAAAAGGTTTTTTTAAACTTATGTATACATTTCATAATGTGGGAGTTGTAACGTACCGCATTCCAGTTTGTTACAACCTTTATTGAATTTTGCTAAATAATATTAATAAAAACGGTGAATTTATAACGCGCCTTCCACCTCAAAGCGCAAACATTACCTCTATCTGGAATAACAGAAACTGCCTGTGATGCGCTAGAAGACATATCCCACCGGGTACCCAGTTTCAGCTGGGTGAACGGAGGCAGGCTTGAACAAACTCACTTGCCTTTGGCGAGACATGTATCACATGCGCTTCGTTGTGGGGTAGGACTGAAATTCTGTAAAGTCCTAGGAGTCAAATGAGTGAGTGAGTGAGTGAAGATTTATAGTCACATCGGCAATTCTCACCCATCACACGCACAGATGTAACAGAAAAAACACAGGACAAGTTAAGATAGGGACACACATCAGATATAGTTTTTGGTCAAATTTGGAAAGGTCCTCCGACGTTACGAAAGCTTTACTGAAGCATTGCTGTAACCGGCGATATGGTGATCCTATCTGATAAGTGTATGTTATTGATCCTAACGAGTAATTAGCAAAGGGTTTCGTGTTTCAGGTAGCAAGACGAGACTTGATCTGAGTGCACCGGTTCACCAGCGCAATGATCCCACCAATGCTGTAGTTTTGTCTGTATGTATAATACCTGACTGAATAGCATGTGCATGTAAATTATAGTTAATGGTTTAGCAACTATCCAGTTTATATTCCTTACTGCATAGAAACGACAAAAGCCTTTAAGCGACCGTAAGAAATCTCTTCTAAAAACAGCCTCGATTGTACAATTCTTTTTATTTCACCAGCAATTGTCTGTTTCTACTATAGCTGTACGATCAACAATCAAGTCTGGACCAGACAATCCAGTGATTACATTCTCTATGTATTTTCACTAGTGACGCAAACGCAATGTCGTAATGCGTCTATCAGTTGAATATTGAATCCGGGTTCATAGACTGAATATGGCTCGTCTACAGCTGATGAGGAGAAATACACCATAACAGTCCATGTTTGTTACTTCAGTCTGTTCTCCGGCCCAGCAACCTGATAGTGACCCACACACCCTGACCAGGCACCGTGGTGGACTTCTGGAGACTTGTGTACGACCATGACTGTCGTACTGTTGTCTACTTGGATGGCTCCAAGGTTGCACCATTCGTTCAACTTCATAATTGTGTGATCAGTTGATTGATTGTTGTTCAACGCCGCACTCAGCAATATTCCAGCTATATGCCAGCGGTCTGTAAATAATCACGTCTGGAGGTGACAATCCAGGTATCAACAGCATGAGCATCTATCTTCTCAACTGGGATACGATGACATGTGTCAACCAAGTCAGCGAGCCTGACCACCCGATCTCGTTACTCCTTTTATACGAGACAGCTTTATCGTCACATCAGCAATACTTCACCAATATCGCGACGAACGGGTGCGAGGGAGTGTGGGTTTACCCCGCATTTAGCAATCTTCCAGCAATTATACCACGGCAGTCGACACCAGACACTGATTTCACATATTGTACCTATGTGGGGAGTCGAACCCGGGTGTTCGGCATGACGAGCGAACACTTTGACCACTAGGCTACCCCACCGCCCCTAAGTAATGGTGAATTTAAAAAACCTGTCAGCGAAGGACGATAAAACAACCAGATAATCACTAATATAAATTTAAAACTAGTTATAAAATCTAAAACGGATTAATCTAAGAGTGAGTGAGTGAGTGAGTGAGTTTAGGTTTACGCCGCTATATGGCGGCGGTCTGTGAATAATCGAGTCTGGACCAGACAATCCAGTGATCAACAACATGAGCATCGATCTGCGCAAATGGGAACCGATGACATTTGTCAACCAAGTCAGCGAGCCTGACCACTCGATCCCGTTAGTCGCCTCTTACGACAAGCATAGTCGCCTTTTGTGGCAAGCATGGGTTGCTGAAGGCCTATTCTACCCCGGAACCTTCACGGGTGGATTAATCTAAGAAGACAAAACAACAATATAACAGAGGGCTATAAATCACCAACAACTGAATTTAGGTCATGATACAAGGGGCATTGCTACCTGAATGGACCCTATTTGGATTTCTACCATCCCTTTAGTCTTTGAAATAACAAAATTCTACGTTTAAAAAATGGAAGTTTTACATTTACTTTGAAAGTTTTGGGACTGTAACCAGCTCCTCTGACATCCATGGGTTACTGAAGCAAATCGAATTCGCATCAAGCACAAGCCACTAGCGTAATGTAATTCTAAGCAGATACAGCTGATGTACATCGCAAACGTCTTGTTTGTCAGCATAAGAAGTCGAACTATACATTTTATATTTGATTTTTTTTCATTCTAGGAGGCTAAGAACGCATACCCCTGAGAAAACCAAAGCTTTAAACAGGGATCATTTACTATTACACACGAGGCGGAGGATTCAAGGCGGGAGATGTGCACACAGAGGACGTTTACAATTGTCCACAAGGTCAGTGATGCATGCGATTCCTATTCAGCAATGTTGAAGATCGATCTGTGATACACACAAACTTCATTAGCTGCAATGTGCAATATGCAATATAGGGTATAAGTTGAAGAATGACATTCGCAGTTAGTATTCATTAAGTAATCAATTAGCATGAGGACAATTCACTTTTTTCACTATCACGGAAAAACACATTTTATCTTTACTTTGGATTTACTGCATGAACTGTCGGAAGGGCAGGTTGGTTCTAGACATGAGTGTCACTTGGTGTATTTAGTAAACTCTTGGCTTGGTACAGGGCCTGCAGATTCCCGTAATGTTGCGATATTGTGCAAGATCCTTTTTGTTACAAATCTGAAGTCGTATGAATTCACCGCGGTCGATAAATTTCAAATTATGTCCTGACACGGGAATTGGATGCTCATGCTGTTGACCACGTGCACTGTATTGTCTGGTCCAGACTCGCTTATTCACATACCCCGACATATAGCTGGGGTATTGCAGAATATGGCGTAGAACTAAAGTCACTCGCTCACTCAATACAATGCATTTGTCAGTTCACAGCCCTACTTGATACGACTGAAGGCAAATTTGATTTGTTTGTTTGTCGTTTAACGCCACACTGAGCACTGAACCAGAAATACACTTTTTGATAAATAATCCAGTGATCAACAACACGAGGTTCCGTCTACGTAGGTGGGATACGATGACGTATATCAACCAAAACCGTGAGTCTGACCACTTAATCCCGCCAATCATCGCCTCATACGACAAGCATGAGCTGCTGAGGATCATTTCAAAAGTAAAAGACTAAGCTGTAATCAAAATGATTAATCATATTCAGACAAAGCCACTGTATCTTGTGACGCAGGGACGTGTGCGATCCGTCTTTGTGTTCAGTCTCAAGTGTCTTGACATGGCATCCCTGTCAGCATCACTACCGGAGTACCGGAGTCAACACCGTGCACATGGTCATCACTTCCACTGACCACAAAGTCCTTGTCCACTGCCAGTGTGTAAAGCACTTTGATATATACTTCTGACAGAGGATTGTGTATGCAGTAGTGAGTGAGTGAGTTTAGTTTTGCGCCGCACTCAGCAATATTCAGACGTTAGGCTTAGAAGATAGCATCAAAGATGAATTGCCAACATGGTAAATAGTAAGAAAGTTCAGCTGTAGAATGTGAAAGAGAATCGAAATAAATAGGACTCAGGTCTTCCATTGTCATCCCTTCTTATGTTTGGTAGTATGTTGGCTATGACAGAGACGGCGCTAGTGTGAGTGGCGTGTTCTGCAGTGTCCTGAACATCATCAGCAGGCTGAGGCTGGACGGGGACATGGACATCTTCATCACAATCAGGGAACTGCAGCGCCTTAGACCTCAGTTTATGCAGTCCTTTGTGAGTACATGAAGGCTGGTAATTCAGTAGCATCTTAAAGAGATAATGTTCCTTTATTTATTTACAGAATGTCACACAGTGCAATACAAACTATGTGGAGGAATCTGGATAAGAATAAAGGAACACGTGCACTTTCATGTGTTCCCTAATTTGTTTTCATGAGTATATTTACTGTGCTGTATGTCAAACAAAATTCCCATTACGTTCAGAGTAAGGTAAAAAAAATGTTTTTGGATTTATTCATAAATACGAGTTATACAGCGTTGCTGTTACCCGAGTTTATAGCTGGAATGATTAAAGAACAAGTCTTATCTCCAGGAACATCATCTGCTCTATCACACCATGGTCAAGGAATATAGCCGTGCGGCCAGCATGGACGCCAACATATGATCGGTACGAGGAGTGCTCTTACATGTATTGGCATTGATTGACCACTAGAATCTGACGCTGGCTCTCAAGACTAACGCTTCGTCTCTGAATATATACTGAAGGAAAAAATAATAATTATTATTATAGTATTATATATAGTATTACATATATTAGTATTATATTATTTTGATTATAACGTACAGACCATTAAAATTGAAAAGAAGCCCAAGGGAGACCAGGGATTCAGAACCTGATGATTTAAATACTTGCTCCATTTAGGGCTTATTCAATAGTATTCAATACGCTCTTTGGGCGGTCGGGTGCCCTTATGTTTAACGCGCTTGCCCATCATGAAGAATTTCGTTTCTATGCAGTGCTTGGAGTCCGTTCCAGGTGTCCCTGGTATTTTGCTATAGTATTGCAACTATCGGCTAGAGCTATGTACATTCGCTCACTCACCCGGTATTATCGTTGCTGGTACATCATAGTGTATGGATCGAAACATTTTTTGTCCTTTTTAATTATTCCACATAGTTATGCGCTAGTCTGTGTGTCCGTAACTAATTGTTTTCTTTCGGAGCCTTATCCCTTATCATAAATATTTGTGCACTATAGTAGTGCTTTTGCTGTTTAGGGAGCATTCAAAATTGTGTCGCAGTTGAGGTATTTTTCCAAATAAGGACTTTTTAGAATTGACATTTTGTCACATTTCCATTGAAACAAATTTTGACTTGCTAATAACAGTGGGTTGACCTGTTGTCCAAAACGTATTATGCCATGAGACTTTGTGCACAGAAAACCCCAGGTATATACAGAACCAATATAAAACCAAGACAAACTTAATACTGACAGACGGATCAATGGGCTGTAGATAAATATGTTCTGAATGCACGAACTAGGAGTACAAATTGATAATACCTCTTGGTTCAACTGGTTAAGGTTGCATTTGGCGTAAACCGAATGCTCATGCTGTTGATCACTTAACTGTCTGGTCCAAACTCGAGTCTTTATAGAACGGCGCCATTTAGCTTGAATATGAGTGAGAGCAGCGTTAAAATGCAAACAAACGGAGAAGCAAATTTGGTGTTTATTTAGGAGGCATACATGCTCTTGTGTAAACGGTACAAACCAGTATATGAAATCTTTCCAGCTAAACAAACAGTTTTGAAATGCTTCTTTTAAACTGATATAAGCAGTATATGAAATCGATCCTCCCATACACATCTGACATACTAGGCTATATCCTCCCTCGGAATATAATATGGAGATCACCTCAAATATGTTGGAATGCGCCTTACTGACCTTCTTCTTCAGGCATGTGGTACCCTTCCACATTGTTGTTGGTTCTGGGGCCGTCATATTTAAGGACGTTCCACGTGTCCAGTGGATATTGTCCCTTCGGTTTTCACCCATTTTCCCAACATTTCTTAAAACAACTAGTTCAGTCAGGCGGTGAACAATATTAAGATTACTTTGAGGATTCCAATTTAGGGGTGTAAGGCACGCGAGTCGGGCCCTCACGTGAACAAAAACATGGTCGTGAAAACTAGTTGGTAATGGCTAAAAACAAGAAGAGTTGGTCGAGTTTATTGGGAATGTTTCACTAGGGATTGCCACCAACGCATTAATCACAGCCTTCAAGAATCAGCACATCCACGTTGTAGCTTAATGAACATTTCCCCCTGGTTCGTGATCCACGATTTTCTGTTATCTCCCAAGGTGATCTTTAAATCACAACCAACACCAAACCAAACGAGCTGGCGAGTTAATTAATAGTAGTAGTTAATCCTAAACACAGAGGTTGGGTGGGTGGTGGGTGGGTGGGCAAGTTGTATACTTATTTATGTATTTCGCAAATGAAGTACACCACCATAGTGCAAGGTATGTCATAGAGTGCTCCATTAGAAATGGCAACACAGTGTTCGTTGGGATCATTTGGCTCACCGCTACTCCACAGACTGCCATTCACTGGACGTCCGTCTCCCCACACATACGTTCCTGACACTGTGTTATCATCGGCACCAACTCGAACTAAGACTGTAAGCCCTGGAAATAACGAGTTCGTGATAAGCGAATTGTGAAACGAATTATTCTTGTGGAATTCAGACACTTTTAGATAACCTTGTCACTAGCGGTGATGATAGTTGCATGACGAAACATAATGAGACCTCAGACGATGACACCGCTAAACTCCGAGTGTGAAAACGCACGCTCGAAAATCACTTAGGATAGTTAGAAAACATCGTAAGGAATTAAACAGGAGACTCTAATGTAGGTAAAGAAATAGATACAAAACCCTTTGTAGAAGATATAAAGCAGACTTGGAGAAATGTAGAAAAAATCTTGCAAGTCGAGCGGTTGACTAACAGCTGTTAGGAAGCAAATACGAAAATTCAAGAATAGACCAATCATTGGTAATCGAATCAGTAAAAGATCATGGCTTGCTCATTTTAAAGGTTTTTAAAAAATGTTTCTATTTTTAATGATTTTTGCACGAGCACTGACGTGCAAGATGGTGCAATAGGCATGACAACTGACTCAAGCCCAGAAACACTTGTTTTACATTCACCCATTACAGATCAGTAAATCTGTGAAACGTTGATGCACTTAATAAATGGAAGACTCAGCTGGTTTGGAGCAAGTTGTAGAAATGTTGACGTGTTCACAATTTATAATTATGCCATTTTTGAATAATCAATGCAAAGTTGTTATATATTTCCACCGAGATGGGCAATGTCAGTTATCATCCCTATGAATAAAAAGGGGTATTGTACAAACCCTGATTACAGAATTATTTCCCGCATGAGTAATCATGGCAAAGTTTTAGGAAAAAAATACTCAACATCAGATCATATATTTACACAACTTGCCCCAGTGGAAAAATGTTTATTTCGTCGAAAGCGGAAGTTATATGTTGCCTTTTTCGATTTTCCCAAAACTTTCGATTCTGTTGATCGTCCTAAACTTTCAGAAAAGGCGGACCAGTTACAACAAGAGAAAGATGGAGTTTCGATAATCATTTTGCTACTGTAAGAAATCAGTACACAATTTTTGATCTTATGTTTAATACAACCATTAATGTGAAAAAAATAACCGGTTGCTGACTGGCATTGAGAGCAAAAAAAGCATTAATTAATTCATGGTCATATATGTCTAACTTTGCCGTGTTCACACCCAAAATATTTTTAAGCTCTTTGATTAACAATTACAGTCTACCTTACTCTACATCTCCGACACATGGGGATTCCAGCAAGTTTAAAGTATCGAAAAATACATCTATTAGCGTGTAAAAGGTTTCTATGTGTGGGACAACGTGTATGATATATGGTGAATGTGGGAGATATCTTTTGTATATCGAGTCATGTATCGGATGCATAAAATACTGGCTGAAAATTATGTATGCGTGAAAACAGACTACCCAAAAAGACTTACAATATCCTTGTTTATCTGAATGAGTTGGGTAAAGTAACATGAGCATCTCATATCAGAAATCTCATTTTTCACTCATGGTTTTAGTTTCGTATGGCTAAATTAGTCAGTTGGCAATGTGATTCTTTTTTGTATTTAATCAAGACTGGCACTCAGTTTTATATAATAGCTCACGATATGATTCCAATAGAATGTTTAAAACCCTACTCAAAGCCGAAAAGTACCTATCATACCTAGTGTAAAAAGGTTGAGACATTCATTAATAGGATTGAGATTAGGACCATCAAACTTGACGATTATTGAAGGAAGACGTGTGGAGATTTACATAAACAATACATGTTACCTCTCCAAGTCACCATTTGCAGCATTTGTGACATGGTATTAAAACTATCACATCTACAATGCCGTGTCTAAATGTGGTATTCTGTTAACATCATCTGTGTATTCAAACAGTATGTAAGTGTATAATGCATGTAACTCTAATGTATATGGGCCGGAGACCTGAAGTGCAATGAACATTTTTAACTTTGATAAACCTTTGTTACCGCTCTCATATGTACATCTATTACCTTTCAAATGAATTCAGAATCCTACTTAACTTAGTGTATCAAAGTCAGAAAATGTATGCACGTTTAACTGTGATTTATTTTATTGTCACTGAGTTTAAGGATCAATGCCTGCCATATATATTACACATGAATTGATCTTCAGTTATCCATGGTTGGCGTGAGAGGCGACTAATGGGATTGGGTGTTCAGGCTCGCTGACTTGGTTCACACATGTCATCGTATCACTGGATTGTCTGGTCCAGGTTCACTTATTTACAGAACGCCTGAATGTCACTGACTTCAACATGCAACTGAACCCACTGACTCACAAACCTTCACATATTTGAAAGTCCGCAAGGAGCACGAGTTGTTATCTTCATCTTCTATATCGATATTCTTTTAAGGCATGATGATGGGGAAACACTTTCCCTTAAACAGCAAATACCCGTCCGCAGAATATATAACGAACCAATTTTTGAAAGAAATGTGGCATTCTGTATCGAGTTATCATCCAGTTTGTGTGTGTTGTCATCTAAAGGAACACAGTACAGCAGTTCATGTACTAAGCCATTCAAAGGGGAAGTCAACAGTCAGCACTCACCTGTAACTAGTGGGTCCAGAGTCATCTTTGATATCATCTCCCATTTATTGGAATCCGAAAGGATTATGAGTCTGCCGCCGTGCTGGCCACACTGAATCAAGGCGGAGTCGTGATTGGCCGTTGTGGAGGACACCCGTATACACGTCTGAATATCCCTTAGGAAAATGTATCCCTGTTCAACAGGGCACCATCCTGAAATAACATGATGAGATGTGGGTACACTGAATATCAGATGTGATAATATTAGTCTATGTTTTGAACTCTATTTCTGTGTGTGTTTGTATGTGGCGTGCGCGTGTAAGCATTCAAAGATGGCGCCACAAGATTGATATATTAAAGTCACTAAGTCACGCTTTTTCGATAATATTTTGGTCAATAATGTTTATTGGGATACATGTGCTCACTTTGGCTTCGTATTGATGCAATTAAAGGCTTATTATCCCTTACGACTTGCCTGATATCGATAAAAGAAACTTTGAGGCGAAGAGCTTCGAATCAGATAACACTTGCCATATATGGAATATAAACGATTGCTCCGTAGATCCAAAGCTGTCGCACGCGGTGTTTGCCGAACTGGCCTCAATAAGTTGCTTTAAAGGATATTCGTAAAGAGTATTCCTAGGGACATGACTCTATGGAGTACACTTGAAATAAAGTTCGGTCGCCAGAGGGCGCGGGAGTCGATTTAATCCAACGTTGCATTAATTCATTCGAACTTCTTAATTTCAAAATGTATTCTTAATATGTATTTAATATGGTAGCTTTGCTAGGGGCTGATAGTTAGAATTAATGAGAGAAATGATTTTAGGGGAAGTTTGGTGTGATAGTATGGCTTCTAATTATCAAAATACCTGTATCGGTGTGGGCGTAGACGCTTTCTTGGGCTTTCCGGACTTCGGCGCTGCCCCAGTTAAATCTGTCTGGCGCAAGAGTAGTACACTGGGACGCTGGTATTTCGTACTTGAAGAGAGAGCATCTTGGGTTTCGCGCGCACTGTGTGGCACATTCATCGTGGGTTCCCGCAGTCACTGTCGTTTGCTGATACGAGAACATGGGGAATTCGTTGCGCTTTATAAGTAGCTCAAATGTGGACTGGATTCCGGTCCTTGAAACAAAGACACAGTGATTGCATGAGTTGGTTTTACCCCTCTTTTAGCAGTATTCCAGCAGTATCACGAAGGGGGACACCAGACATTGTCTACACACATTCTACACATGTGGAAATCGAACCCAGGGTGTAGATTTTCAATGCTCTCTTGGCGCTAAGACAGTCGTAAGTGCCATTCATAAACGTTAACAGACGACTATCTTAGCACTAAAAGAACTTCTAGGCCCAGGTTTTCAGCGAGCGGGACGAGTGAATGCTTTGAAACTTAGGCTACCCCATCGCCCCCACAAAGACAGAGAGCGAAGAAACCATATTTAATCATTTGACTTCAGCCATTAACTGTTTGAAACCGTCAAAGCCGCTCGTCTCGAAAACATGTACACTGGATTCAAGTCCTTGAAATAAAGACATAACAAAGCCAACATTTTTAACCATTTGACTCCAGTCATCAAAAACATCGTTTCAAAACATCAACGCCACGAGTCTCGAATATCTGCCAAAACAAAATCCACAGTGACGAAATGTATATGTACGGGTCACTGAATATTGGTGATGACACATAGTATATAAGTCCTGCCCACCGATACCTTCTACTACGCATGTTTTATAAAGAGAGTGAGCGAGTAATCTACAGTTTTAAGCAGCGTTATGCAATATTCCAGCAATATCACGGCGGGGAACACCTGAAACGGGCTGCACACACTGTATCCATGTGGGGAATCGAACCCAGGTCTTCAGCGAGACGACAGAACACTTTAACAATATGGGTACTCCACCGCCTCTTCATTAAAGTAGCAAGTGTCTATGGAGTTTTGAAATCAGGGGGTGGGGGGTGGTTGGTTCTTTTTCTGGTGTGTGTATTGTGGGGTGCGGGGTGGGGTTGTTTTGTTCTGGTTCGGTTTTGTTTTGGGTGTTGTTTGTTTTGTTAAAAAATTATTACATTATTTGTGAGGGTTTGTTTGATACCTGTTCGACTGTTGGCAGGTCCGATACTATCATATCGCAATCCGTATGGCTTGTCACTATGTATCGAACGACATGTGGACGGGCATCATATTGCAGAAGCCTGAAGCTACGTCCCTGCACAAGAGGCCCAATAATTCCTGTATCGCAGCCAGGTCACACTGCTGTTGGCAATGATAAGTTGTGTCCAGTTATGAGATGTGATAACAAACTGTCGACGCACACGTCAGCATACCTCGCTGTCTGTACACCCTTACCCTGACATCTAATGACCCTGTTCCACACAGACCACGAATCTCACGAATCGCCACGAACTGGCCAAATCGTGGATTCGAAGTTGAATCGTATTTATTTCGTGAAGTTCGTAACTAAGTCGTAATATAGTCGTAGTTAGTTCTGGATTCTCTTGACCAGTCGTAATATAGTCGTAGCTAGTTCTGGAGTCTCTTGAGCAATCGTAATATACTCGTAGTTAGTTCTGGATTCTCTTGAGCAATCGGGAAGTCGGTGTTAATTGTTAAATATTTTGGCCACAAACTCCAGATTCCAAACTGTAGTTAATTCATAACAAATTCGTAAAGCACTCCTAAGCAAAGTAGCTCAATAAATATCATATTAGTGGCTGTATCCTCAACAGTGGTTAAAGTGCTGTAAATTAGTGTCCTCCTGAAAGCGTATGTAAGTCCCAGTGCATTCATAGTAAATTCAAACTTACCACATTTTTGATCGTAGAATATGTGTGCTTTTAAATTATGGCTATACATTGTATTTGTCTTCAGTCACCCATAGCAGAAGGGATGGTGTAAATCCAGCTGGGGTCCATGCAGTTTGTAAAGATACTGTAAGTTCCCATGGTGACTAGAAGTTCCCATGGTGACTAGAAGTTCCCATGGTGACTAGAAGTTCCCATGGTGACTAGAAGTTCCCATGGTGACTAGTCTGGTGTTTCAGTTGCTGGTCATATACTGGTCGTTTTTATACTGTAATAGTCCTACATGATGTATACTATTATATTCAATGCTAGTTTTAAATCGATTGGCTGTTTTGTTGCCCTGTGGTGATAGATTCTGCATTAGAACTTTATGAAGTACAGGAATAAATTGTGCTTGTCACGATATGGCTGTAATATTGCCAACGCGACTTTAAATTGTAACTGACTTACTCGTAATTATTAACGAGAGGTATTTTATCTAGAATTATTAATCTGTTGTGATTATAAACACATTTAGAATGTAAGTAATGGAAAATACGTAGTCTCGAGTGATTAACAATTTAGTGATTCGCTAATTACAGGGGTTGATATAAACACCGGAATCTGGAAACAACGACCTACATGGCGACGACTTCTAGAACAATCCAAGTATGCAAAAGTATCAGTGTTACGAAGTACCGTTTAATTCCTCATTGAGAAAAAAAACGCAGACCAAAAAAAAAGGGCTGACATCACAATTCAAGCTTGTGAAACGAGGAGTTTAAACACTTCTCCCGTTCTATTCCTAGAATTTAATAAATCAGTCGAATTATTAATTTAATATATATTCTTCCTAAACGCGTTTGGGACAACGGATCATTCGTTTGTCTTCACCTAGTCTATCAGAAGCTATCAAAGGATTGGGATCATCGTCAACAAACAATGAAACTGTAAGTATGTTAGTCTCATCTATATGTCTATATATAACGCTTTAAATTACTTACGACAGCGCAGGGAACAACGACAGACACAGTATGATCACCAGCCTCATCGCCTTCTTTTGATGCATGTACACCGTTTTACCTTCAATGAACGAACAGTTTTGAACAGCTTGTAACACTTTAACCACTTTGGACACGCACCTCCTACAATGGTAGTCTTGACGTCTACGTCGATACATATTGACAAGCATCAACAATGGTGAAAAATCATGTACAAGCTGAAATATCAATACGCAAATGACTCGGTGAACGCAATTGTTACATACAATGACAAGGTAGTTAGGTGGAGACATGTCGGCTTCACAACATTGTCCCCACAGTCGGTTCGACTCATCTAATTGAATGATTGTAATCATGTGGTTCTCACTCGATCAATATCATTCCTTATTTACTAAATGTACCCGATGTACCCGAAATGTTCCTCCATCATATTGGTGACAAATTCGTTAATGCATTTGAGTAACTTAATGTAAATTTCAAATGTCACACTTGGGAGAGTTTGATAATAAGCATATGAAAGTACACGTTCAACACAACAGCGAGAATTTGAACTACTCCTTGTTTTATTATACGAATCGAAGTGACACAAATATGGGCGCCTCGATCCTTCAGTAACCGTATTTCCTCCAGATTGATTATCAATGACACAAGTCAGGTAGTCATTTTGGCCATACTCGTAATTATGTCCTTTTCTAAAGATATACTCATTACACTGACATTGCACTTACTTATTAAGAAGAGCCTTGATTAAGTTGAAATGATGTTCTAGTACAAGTCTTTGAGCTATTGAAGGTCAAGAGAAATAACATTTGAATAATTGATTTCAATCATCATTTAGTTCGACACATTATATACGCCAGAGAATAATTAGTTCCGATATTTACCGACACGAATAGTGATGGAAATGTCGATATGAATGGATAAGTGAAAAATCAGCGGTGATATCAGGTGTTTGCCACAAACGGTACGTATGCCCTACTCCGTGAGCATGTCCATATGACATGAGCCATTGACGTCAGCTGATTTGGGACAAGCGTTAGACATGGAGCAAGCGTTAGACATGGAGCAATATTCCCAAAGTTTTCCTCAATCGCTTAGTGCTGTCTACGCGTCGTCGATGTCAAGCCTGCATCAACGCCAATTGTGGACACACAGGATATGAATTTGGGAACTGACTGTTGACACATCTCTTGATGCCTCTTGTCAAATCATACATATTTAAATATCACCCTTTCAACAGTTAAACGGTGGTTAAGGAAAACACCACACAGACAATGTGCTTATCATGCACAACTTAAAATAATACACAACGACTCCATTCTATATTTTAGTAGTATATATGCAGCCATGCAACTTGGTTCCCGCATATTATCAAATGGTGTATCCGTAACTTCGTTTTAATCACCTCGAATACCAGCAAAGTTACTAACTTCACGGGTCATCTGGTACATCAACAAATGAAAAGAAGAGATGTTTAAAAATATCGATCAATCTACATTTCTTCACATGCTGACCCGTGGTCTCGTTTCCTGGGGATTGAGGAAACAGATTATCTTCCTAATTAATTAAATCCCCATGCTATTTCCAAAGCTGTATCAGGGATTTGTGGTGAAGTTAAAAACGTTAACGGTCTCACTACTGGGTGAAAGTGCACCGGGACAGCAATCTCCTTTGTCTGTCAAAACATTTACTTATATTAATGCCTGTGCACAGAACACAGAATTTCTGGCAAGACAAGTTACTTGATTTGTTGAACGGTGTAAGTGATTCAAAATGACAAGGTGTTACAAATACGATCCTACACGTACATAGATCACCGATGCGTCCAAAACCATCGTATATGGTGTAGTCTGAAACAGCAACCGCAAAGTACGCCATTCTGTACACTAACAAGGTCTTGGACTTTGTCTTGTATCTTTCCTAACTTCTCCCCTGTCTTTCTTTAAGTTACAGCAGATGAGGCTACTCTTAACAAACGTCGCAATAAACTATCTTTGCAGTATGTTACTCTATGAGTACAGTCCTGCATGCGGATGCGTGCTTGTCCCTTCTGTGAGGATCTACACAATAAAAGTAAGGATCTGAATATTTAAAAAAACATTATTGCTGTCAATTTGAGCTCGAAAATAGATACCTTTTCCATTTGCTATCGTCTCCTTGGCAACAAGTCGACCTGACACTGGTCGCATTTAACACGCCTGAAACCAATCAATTACAGGATGAACAAGAATTTAATCTATTAGGAAGAAAATATATTCAATGCAGATCTAATTTACAGATGGATCCACGGATGTTCGTGCGTTGCCACTGGCATTGGATCCAGAACAATGTCTTTTCAATGGCCAGATAACAGCTCTATTTCCAAAGCGGAAGCAGTGTCGATAGTAGATTTATCAATAACCACCTTAAATATAAACAACGCATACTATTTTCAGATACACTGTTATGACAATTAAAAATATGTCCCCATCCACCTTTATTCGGGATAATTGAATAATATAATCCCATAGTAAAAATTGTGGGGTTTTTTATTCGCCAAAGATAGATAGATAGGATATTTATATAGCGCACATATCCACCCACTAGTGCATGCTCAAGGCGCTGGTATTTTTTCCCTCGATCACTGGATGTCAATCTCAACAGCACATCGCATTTCAATCTCAACTCCCTGGGGAGTATACAACTATTACTGCCACTAGGCGAGTTTATTGTGGCTCTCTTATCCTAACGAGATACCCAGTTGACAGCTGGGTGGACTGGGACACATAGTCACAGCAATTTGTCCAAGGTGTGGCCACCATCTGGTCATATACCAACGGATTCGTGGGTTCTTTTAAGTGCACAGGGTTGTGTACTGTTCAGTAGGGGTTGTGACAACACTGAAAGAGTCTGCACACAAAGCTGACTCCAAGATTTTTACACCCGGTCACAGGTGGGCTCGATCCCGAAACCTCAACCTTGCTGGATCACTAGCCTGGCGCCTTAGCCAACTCACCCACCATGCCCCCAAAAGGATGACGTAATCCCAACTAGAGCCCATGTAAGTCTCAACAAACAACAAACGAACAATTCTCATTCTTCCTCAGTACCCTTCTAAATGTCTCTCAAGGAAGTTGCATCCCAGCTGTAGACATCGTTCAAAATTAACGTCGGTTCAAATACATTTGAACGCACAGCTTTCGTTTCCTGCAGGTGCTCATGGCCGACAGCGTTTTTGTACCAAATAACTAAGAGTATCAATTCCTTATTAAAATGTAGGCCTACTCATTCTAATCTGGACCCACAAATTGTTTAATGTTCTGAGTCTTTAGGGCCTGCAGCTTTTACTGGTTAAGGGCAAACTCTGGTTGTAGACCTGGAAGGACTCGTGTAGGTAAAATAATTGGGAACTAAAATGCTACAAGAAAATGTACAACATCAAGAAATATCTGACTTTGGATTGTCTGAAAACTCTGAAGCTAACATTACAAACCGCCTGGATTACTGTAACTCGCTGCATTGTGGAATGTCAAGCTCAAACATCAAACTCCTACGGCATCAACAGAACAGCTCTGCTCGTCTCATCACTGGTTCCAGAAAGTACTATGAAATCACACCAATCCTACGTGGGCTACATTGGCTTCCTGCACAGTACAGAGTTACCCATAAACTGCTTTCTCTTACATCACAGACAAACTGTAGCGCAAATGGGGTGGCGCAGCATAGAGAATATGACAAGTCTTCTTATACGTGAGCGAAGCGAGCAAAGTTTGGCAACGTACTTTCCTCGCTTCGGATCGAAAAATATTTTTCATGTCCAAATAAAATACCGCCACCATCAAAGGTACACTCCTATTTCCTCACTTGGTTGTGTTAACACATTCCCCACCCTATGTTAAACAAGTACTCACTTGAAATATTATTTATTCAATATATTTATAGCGCAACTCTGGTATATCAGACCGTTCTTCGCCTCCATTCCCCTTCCAGCTCAACGGAGTGAAGGAACATATTTCATGTGCGTAATTATCGTAAATGCTGATGAGTTGTTAGAACAGTTAATTATCTGATCTTTAGTTTCCGCATTTTAAAGCAATGCCAAGCCTTTGACAGCTGAACACTTTATACACCCGGAGCCCCTTTAGGTGAAGACATTTCACTTTTAACTTTGAGTGCATGTTTCACTTTTGTTCTTCAAATGCCACTTCCTTAATTATTACCTCAGCTAGGTTTCACCGCGTGTAAAGTAATTTTACATGAATCCTTCATCAACAAATCCCCAAGTATCATTCCTCGGCAGAGCTGATAAAAGGATGTGTATCAGGGGATTAATTAGTTTTAACGTAAAAGATTTATTCTTACACCAGGTGTTTCATGATCCCCCATCCTTGGGGAGTATCTTTCTGGTTACATATGCCAAAATCCACATTCAGCACAACACCTTGTCCATCATGTCAAACCTACCTTAACCTGTCCATGGTTTGAAAAGGAATTATTTATTTTGAATTGTTCTCCCAACGTCCAAGGTCCGGACTCCCAGACTGAAATTAAACTGTCGGGTTTTGAAGACCCACACTAGGATATTGTTAAGTAAATGTCCTGAAAGTATGATGTATTTTAAAGATCGCGGATGTAACCAAACATTTGCACTCATCACGTTTCGAACCTCTACTGTATATATATAATTTTCTTATAATAAAATCATAGCATTGATTAACATCATATCACCCTGTCACAGGACCTCGTCGTGTATCTTTCCACTCTGCCCCTTATGGGAAATATTCCGAAAATATTCCGTTTACATTAGAGAATGACAAATATATCACGGTCACAGATACACGCCCTGGGCAAGATTCTGCAAGCACAAAATGAATAGAGCAAAACAGCTGGAACAGACACGTGCAATATACAAATATCTACAATATCATATTATACTCCATGCATCATCCTAATCAGTTATATTCTGAATCACGAGGCATCTCATGTATATCCTCTCTATATCGTCATGTAAATATGTTTGTTGTAAATATTGGATGAGGACGTCATTAAGTTGGATAACTTGTGCCCAATTCTAATGAATAAAACATGTTTGAATCGAAGAACACAAATAAGCATTCCGTCGATAGGATCAAATGCTTCTTTTACGTCTGCTAAAGCAACACAGAGTCTAACTGTGCGTGCGTTTACATAAATATTGTTGTATACATGTGAACACATTGTCGATTTTAGCATACCCAGGCTTAGTGCCTGATTGTTCTTCACATGCCTACTATTATTGTCTGCCCATTTATACCTATTAGTAATTACACTTGCAAATATCCTTCCGAATATATTATTTACGCTTTCAGCAATATTCCCGCTACATGTCGGTGGTCTGTAAATATACACCTCACAAAAAATTAGGCGACACACATTTTAGTCGCATTACATTTTCATATACTGAAATTAGAAATCATGGAACGACGTAACAGAAAGGTGAAAAATATGTACACACGATTATGAAATTGAAGTGAAATTATTATAGTATTGAGCAATACTAGACTTACTAATCATCAAAAGCATGTACCCATGAAACAGTCGTGCAAAATGTGATGCATTGATGGAGTAAAATGTTAACATTGCAGTTCAGATCTGGTCTGAACAGTGAAGCAGTGTTCAGTGACGTGTATGGCAACCAGGAGCACAAATGCAACCTTCTACATGTCTTTGCACTGACCAAATGAGCCTTTAAAGTTGTTGTCGTGGAATGTTCTTCCATTCGCTCTGTAACGTTCACTCAAGGTCATCCAGAGTAGGGGGTGAACACGGAGACCCTAAATACGATTTCCAATAATGCCCCAAAGATGTTCAATGGGATTAAGATCAAGTGACCTTGCAGGTCAGTCCATGTGTGATGTTGTTGATCCAAACAATTTATTCTCAGCCATATCATTCATTATAGCATTATCATCCACCAAAATAAAGATTGGACCCGCTTGTTGGACCAGAGGAATGATTACATGTAGGTTTACGCCGATCAGGGTGCATCTGTGAAGAGGGAACAACATTCATGCCACACAATTTGCGCGTTGTCTCTGATGGTGATTGTGTTCGGGTGATGTTGTCAACGTTATCATATAAATCAATATGACAGTCCACTGGTTGTGTATTCTTTGATTATTTTCCTTTCAGTAACATTTCAATCGAGACTAATAAAAATATATTAAACTGATATTATACTTGCTGCTTCATTTTTTGTGAGGAGTATATCAATCGAGACTGGACCAGACAATCCACTGATCAACAGGAGGATCATCGATCTACCCAACTGGAATACAATGACATGTGTCAACTGGTGGTGTTCTAATTAACTAATTAGTCGACCAAGCAATCGATCACATGTTCTCATATTGAACACAAACGATTCTGTAACTACTGTTTTAGTCTTTGAAACACTTGGCCATGAAACGTATCCTCGAAGTTGTCAAGGTCTGAAAACTTGTTCACTTCCTGGCAAACTCACTTTAATAACTGAAAAGCCATCACTTAATATTTATTGAAGACCCCAGGAGGTATATATTCATGATATATTGTCATCACTTTAAAGTAACAAGTTGCATTATGTCATACATGTCTACAATAACAACCTGGGTTGGTAAATCTGAAAAATGACGCTTTTGATGATTGTTCGCTAGTAATGAAGCAATAATCAGTTTGAGATTTCAGCCAATTTCCAACACTAGTGTCAAGCAAGTCACCGAGTCTGACATCCCAGATGCCGTTAGTCGCCTCTTACGACAAACATATGTTACTGAAGATTAAAATGTCGAAAAACGTGGGCGGTATACATACACACGAACAATATATTTGCAGTTTGTAGCGCAATGATTTATTAAGTTTTTTTCAAATATACCAAGAGCATATGTGTGGTGTAATAAGATGATTTATTGTTTTCCTAACTAATACCACCACCCCACCCGAGCAACACCCAACATTACTAAATGTTTACACTTGAACATGATAAATGTTGAAGGTGCGGTAAACACAGTCAGAGACGTGGTCTATGAAGTTTCGGTGATCAGGTTTCGAACTGAGTTCTTCAATGTTTCTAAACAGAAAATAAATATCACTTTTCGATCCCCGACCTATTACTGTTAAATCGTCGCGTGATACTGGAAGCCAGGTTTTTGCGCATACTACCTGTGAGCCTTGTGTCCCCAGTATCAGTACTGATAAGATGTACATGGCCAGCGAAACTGTGATGTATTGATGTCTAATCATTTCTGAATCGATTAACTCAGCATTCCCATACGTTCTCCCAAATGAATACCATCTGCAACCTGCACTGCATCTACATTTAATGGTAAATCTATAAAAAATAGCATTTATAACAGTAGGAATAGCACGAGGCTAATAACACAGCCTTGGGACGTACCATTTTCAGTCATATACTCTAAGGCTTAAAAAAAGTAGGGTATCTTCATTTTTTCTAATTTACGATTAAAAATATTTAGGAAATTTATCGGAGTCAATCAATCATGATATGACATTATTGAATGTTTTGAAAGTGCATTACCATTTGCGCTTCCTTACAACCATAGTTATTTGGAATGTAGTCGCTTTTGAAAGATGATTGGTGTATAGCATCTAATTTGCATGTATACGTTTTTCATTTTAAAACAAACGACTAGAAACAAACACTAACAAATGTGTTATGCAAGATGTTCTAAGTGATTTCTCGACCTTCTTGAAAAAACGTCAAAATCAAGATTGGGACCCCATACACGTGTTTGGGGCCACCGCGTTGTACACGTGCATATCATGCGTTGTGTTTTGGAGTGGTAATAGAGGGAAATGGTGGTGCGTTCAAAAGATGTCTGTCCTTGAAACGTTTGTTAACGTTTACACTTCCTGTCCAAACTGAACGTTCATTATCCCATACTTTTTGTGAAGAGTATATGTAAAACAGAAATATCTTGACCAGTCCGAGTTTGAATGGTCATTTTGGAAAGAAACGAGACAATCGACCTGAAAATGTTGTCATTTAACACCAGATTCTGTAACTTGAAAAGCAGTTCTTTTCTCCAGATCATATCGATTTCCAAATCGTATAAAACGAGCAACATGTACACTTGATTGCGTCATCCTTTTTTGGGTTTCATTCTGGAGTCATAATAACTTGTAGATAAATGTGGCCTGAATGTAATCATACCAGAGATCTTTCGAATCAAGAAAAAAATCAATTGATTTGTGACCAATCTTTCCATAATTGTACATAACCTGGAAGTCAGGGTAATTGATGTCTGTGGAGATATATGTGGAACCTTCCCTGGTTTGGGCCCCGAAACAGTGATGATGGCATGTTTCCAGAATTTAGGAGAAGTACCAGGACTCCTGATGACTAAAAGTGAAGAATGACGCGTAGGTCTAAACATGGGATATTTAATGCAGGGGGAAATCTCAGTTACCGGTCTTTCCATGTCGTCGAAATTTCAATGTCTGAGTGGGTCAGGTTGCTGTCGTGCTTGACGAAACGGAGGAAAGAGAATCAGAGGTTTGGAAGAACAACGATTAGTACAGTGAATATGCCAGCTGCTAGCTATATCTTTCACCTACCACCTCCACCTCCCCTAAATAGAATAAAAATACTTCACACCTGCAGCACCTCACGTTATCAATGTATTAATATTGGTAACCATTGTGATGCAAGACAATCACACACGAACCACGCGGGAAGGTAGGCTGGTCACATTTGTTAGATGAGTTTTTATTGATTTCGTTTCAGGTAAAGGGGATGCCCTTGCAGTGATAACTCGTGAGTTCGTTGACCAGATTTTGTTTCATTATACATTGTTTAAACAGTGCTTTGTTATTTAAGGTGATTGTGTACTCTATGTACTCGCTAACATCTGAAGGTATGGTTTCAATCCAACCTGGGACCATGCAGGTAGCAAAGGCGCTGTACGTCCCCATTGTGCGTAGTATGGTGGTCTACCTTCACTTGTTAGCGATCTCTAGCCCATTTCTAGCTTGTACTGCCCTAATTTGAAATCCAGGTTTAGAGAGAGATGCTAGTTTTAATTCTTGATATTGTGTGGAACCGTGAACATCCGGGCAGAATAAGCCTTCAGTAACCCATGCTTGCCATGAAAGACGACTATGTTTGTCGTAAGAGGCGACTAACGGGATCGGGTGGTCAGGCACGCTGACATGGTTGGCACATATCATCGGTTACCAGTTGCGCACATTGATGCTCATGCCGTTGGTCACTGGACTGTCTGGTCCAGACTCGATTATTTACAGACCACCGCCATATAGCTGGAATAGTGCTGAGGTGCGGCATAAAACTAAACTCAATCACACATTAGTGCCCCTGATCCTTTCCCTCTCTATTCCTCTTTCACTCTCGTTCCCTCTCTCCTCTCTCACACCACTCTCTCTCTCCTCTCTGCCTCCCCGTGTCTCTACTAACCCAGTCCCACTTAGAAACCAAGTATATTCAATTTCCTTTATTTCAGATCGAGTGGTAAACCCTTCCAACTACAGTATGCCATACGCAAGACGGAAAAGCACTGTCTTGCGGTAAGCTTACACTAACCATTCCTTTCAGTGGTGTCAAAAATGTCTGTTCGTCAAGCTGAAGATCCGCATGGGACTTCTGATATCATTCGCTAAATGCGGAACATTGTTAAATGCAGCGTAAAACCACACTCATTTACTGTCCGATAACGTGTCATCTCAGAGCGACCTCTACCACACCGATTTAAGCATTGCTTTTATCAATATACATAACGCATTTTGCAAAAGTTGTTCACGGCGTCTGATGCACGGCAGTATTATGCTAACTTGTACTGCCCATCAAAAGTTTAGCCTCACTTAAAGCACTCACTATATGTTGTTCATGTTCATATATATGGCTACATCGATGATGAATTTTTCCACTATATTCGGGAATGTATTTTAGGCAGTTGGTTAGCTGCAAACCCTATGCAGATGAACTGCACGAGGATTATGCATCTAATTGCTGAATCTTATGTGCAAAATCGTGCATGTGAACAGTTGCGTTTTGGTGTAAAATGAAATGTTAAGAATTCGCCAAATGGGCAAAAATAGCCTTATTTCCAAAACAGTCAGAAGATGTTATAAAGACCCACCTCACAAAGAAAAACGCAGGCACTTGGCCTGGTGAAGTTAATCTTTCTCAATCGGCATCCAAGTTTCCAGGAACAAATAGTAGCTGGACGACCACGCAGGGTTTAGAATGGTCTATTTCCACTGGTATTACGAAGCGAGAGCGGGTTTCGGAGAAAACAAGTTATCTTCAGCGTCGCCTAATTAAAATCGGCCATGTTTGCCGTACAGCGACCTTTCAAGATAGGTACAGTAAAGAAACAAACATTTTAGGTGGATCACATGCCACTAAATGTAGGCTTCCAACACAAGACAGCGTTTGTCGGTCTCGAGCTATAATCTCCACCGTGATATGACACAACTGAAAATTGACCCAGTGACATAACTGAATGTTGATGCAATGACACAACTGAAAGTTGATGCAATGACACAACTGAAAAGTGATACAGTGACACAACTGAAAGTTGATGCAATGACACAACTGAAAGTTGATGCAATGACACAACTGAAAAGTGATACAGTGACACAACTGAAAGTTGATGCAATGACACAACTGAAAGTTGATACAATGACACAACTGAAAGTTGATACAATTTTTGTTATGTTTCAGGTTGTTCCTCCAGCTTTCAGTCGTTGCCGTCATACTAGTCTTCAGTATAAGCTACAGTAATTTTCGCGAAGCGTTTACAAGGAATACAAAAGTCCCAATGTTCGTCAACAGCCAATGTATTTGTGACAAAGGAATAGATATCACCCATAGAGTATCCGCCAGTCAGGTCGAACGGGAGAATACGGCATCAGCTGATCTTCAAAAGCACCGTCGATATTCGTCAGAGGTTCGCCATATTGCCTTCTTGAAGGTCCACAAATGTGCCAGTTCCACCATGCTGAATATATTTTATAGGTTCGGTTATAAAAGGGGACTTAACTTCGTTCTTCCCATCCAAGGTAATTACCTACATATGACTCATCAAAAAGGATTGATATCAGTTGTCCCCCCACCCGCAATGTCCGGGTATGATATCCTCTGCAACCATGTCACTAAATTCAGCAAAGAACAATTCTCTCGTTACCTACCACCAGACTCCAAATATATCGCCATAGTTCGAGAACCTTTCCAAAGAATGTATTCGGCTTTTCACTATTACCGGAACGTACTACACTCGCCGATCTTGAGACAAGTTACAGGCCTGGACCCGTTCAAAACCTACCTCAACAATATCACATCACTGGAAACCATGTGGGGAGATCATTCATATACTAATAACAAGATGGCAAGGGATTTTGGTTTTCCAACTCAGGACTACAAAAACATAACAAAGTTCAAAATGTACCTCGAAACACTGGACAAACAGTTCCATCTGGTTATGGTCTCGGAGATGTTCCTAGAATCACTGGTGCTCTTGCGAAGGTTGTTGAAATGGTCAATGGAAGATGTGATATTTCTACAAATAAATGTGCACGAACACAAGCATCTTACAACTAACGCTAGCTCGGTGAATATCGAACCTTTCCTAGCTCTTGACCGTATCCTGTATGACCACTGTCTGACAAGACTGAAGGAACAGATTATTTCAGAAGGACCTGATTTTCACAAGGAGCTTCAATACTTCAAGGATGTTAACTCCAGAGTCACCGATCTGTGTAGTACAAAGAACACTACCAAGAAACTGCTGCCACTCAAGGCAAATGAATGGCATGACGATTTCACTATCACGTTACAGGACTGTGCCATGCTTAGGAAACCGGTGATCAGTTTCTTGAATTTTGTGAGGGATATACAAACTGAACGCATACAGACATTTGGAGCTAATATAAGTTACTTTCAATAACGTTTATACCTCTATATATTATTTTGCGTAAAGATACTGTATATTTCTTTACCGACAGGGTTGTTTATAATATTTGCAAAGCAAGGTGTGATTCGGGCATTATTATTTTAATCTGACAGTCGAATTTTGTTTGGTGGGATTTTCCTATTGAAATACACCTAAATTAAGATGATATCAGCTACGAAAGTGGGGCGACTTGGAAAAGGAAATAAAATATAATTGAAAAATCATGGTTTATACCGTTTCTGAGTGAGTGAGTGAGAGTTTTTACTAGGTGAGCAAGTCTCACAAGGTCATGGTTGACTTATACAACTGATTTTGCTTGGATTCCAGTGGATTGTCTATGATTATACAAAGAGTGAAAAATGTGCACATTCTCACCACGTGATCCCTGATTCAGACTTTCAAAACAAAATTAAATGAAAGGGGATTTTCACGACCCAGTGATTTCCTCTACTGAAACAACAGGAGTTGGACAAGTGAGAATGGGGTCTACTCAGTGCAGGCACCTTTTGTTCAGGATTACGCAATGCCATTTAGAAAGTGGTCAAATGTAACACATTATGTTTTAATTCGTAAACTCAACCGAACATTAAACATTTACAAATGATCACAGAACTCTGTATTTGGGTACGTTCACGTCGCCTGACGGGGCTACAAATTTATTCATATACATTGAATACGAAGTTGCCAAGAGCATCACGTCTTAACACCATCTTCATGGCTTTTCGGTGCTATACTATCGGACGTCATGATCTGCCTGTCTGCTCCGGTAGAGATTCTCGATCTGAATTACCGGAAACCTGAAAAAAACTTTAAAAAACTATTTTAATACATTGCAACATATCTGACATTCATACACTACAATACTGTCGTTCACTGTCCCTCGCAAATCAACCCCAGTTGTTTGTGTACTTTGATCTTAAGACTGATTCTTTGACTAAACACATGAATAGTCCAGTGATGACTCATAGGTCCAGTGACTCAATTCATAGATGGTCCAGTAACCCAGCTTCCGCCCGATTATTTTCGCTGTTTAGTATCCTTTGATGTAAGTCTCACTTGGCCAATATTTACCTTAGCGGGCGGGCAGTCCTGCCCCATCAGTTGTGAATCAAGTGCCTGATTCACGTGCGATCCACCCTTCTAAAACACACTCATCACGTGACGTAATGCAAGTACGTCTGCACTGAACACTCGCACCCAAACACTACAACACATTCGTATATATATATATTTTATATTTGGGATTACACTTTTTTGGTGAAGTGCAACTTCTCGTACCTTCTAATTCGTAACCTCAACCGATCAGAAAACTAAATGATCATAGAACTCTGTATTTGGGTACGTTCACGTCGCCTTCAATATCTAAGAGAGCGGGCAAATACAAACATAATACAAATCTTTTTAATCATTTATTACTGAAACAGGAGATAACATTCAGATTCCCAAGCTTTTCGGCACACCGAGTCTTGCTAATAAGCTGTCTTTCACATAAGAGTTTTTTTGCAGTCTGACTGCCACCGACCATGGCGTTTAAATAGTCTCTCAGGCACTCCAGCATTGGCCGCCTCATACTGACTTTTCAACATTACACACAAAAATGCTTTTGTCAAAGTATCATTCACAAAGTAGGAATCGTTTTGACAAAAGCAAAGACTGACTAAACCCAAAACCATCATCAAGATAAACCACAATATTCACCCCATTGCCTCTCCAATATTTGACCAAAGGTTTGAGAATTTTTTTGTGAAAATACACGGAGCCGACGTCAACTCAAAGGGAAGTACAGTAAATTGTAAATATCTAATTTTTCCACCAAAATACCACGAATACCCCCAAAATGTTTGTTTCTCACAAATGTCAATATGGTGATATCCCGATTTCAAATTTGAACATGTAACCTGACTTAGAAACAAACTGTAAAGACCTAAACTGACAACGTACTGATTACATGGGGAGGTGAAAATACTTGTAGTATACATCCACTATCTAACAATTCAGAAATAGCTCCCTCTACAAAGATCGAATGGTTGTAAACAGATTTGTTATTCCTAGAACACATCCTCTCTGGAGTTGACACAAATGGAATAACGTATCCCGATCTGATAGATTGCAAGACTAGCTCCGGAGCTCCAATTTCCTCCCAGAAATTCACGTTAGCTTTCAAACGCCCCTTTACTGACGTACCTGACGAACTGTTTCTGTCGGAATCAACCTTGATCAGAGAACGAGAATACGTATGTACAGTACCTGAATCAGCCATCTTGCTGATGAATTCTTTCTTGAGTGTAGAGAGTTTAGCGTCTAAATAGTCCCGGAACAGCTGACATGACTGAAATTCGTCACCCTTTGATTGTTCCGAACGCTTCGGAGAAGCAGAATCTTGAACACCATCATCCGAAAAGTGTTCCATGTTGTAGTGTGCAGCCGAGACGCGCAACAGCAGTCCTGCCCCGTCAGTCGTGAATCTCAAGTGCCTGATTCACGTGCACTCCACCCTTTTACAGCACACTCATCACGTGACTTAATGATGCACGGACCCAAGTACGTCTGCACTGAATACTCTCGTACCCAAATACACAATCACACATTCGTAAATATTTATATTGCGGATTACACTTTCTTAGTAAAGTGCAACTTCTAGTACCTTTTTGAGCTGAGTCCCATCCGGGATTCGAATCTTTTGTTCATAATTACTCAGGTATGTCAAATAGCAAAACAAAGATATTACTGTGGGAGTGTGTCAGTATCAGTAAGTTAAAATGTTTATTTGTAATAATATATTAACTATATATAAATATATACTCTAACCATATATAAATATATACTCACCCAAACCAAAATATCAACACGTTACAACAAATATAAGTATTTGACTTTATAGTACTGCAAGAAGTACATTTTATGTTGGCACTGAAAACATTATAGTTAAAGTTCAGCTAAAAGTGACATGAATCAGCAAATTCCATCGAGGTGTTCACACCGTTTGCAAGTAGAGTTAACTGGTGCAGGATGTATGCAGAATAACTGTGTAGAATCTGAACTGTTGTCGCCTCATTGTGGCTCTGCTGTTTCTGGATACGATCATTGAAGCTATATATACTGGGATAGTTGTGACCAATGTTGATTAGTATTGCATGCCTGCCTTGAACATGATTTGTGGTCCTGGCACCCTCAGTGTGATATCAGTCTGACAATGTACCTGTTTGGAATTTCTCCCTAGGCCATAAGTTTAAATTTATTTCCTGAGACGATCCCTTTCCTTACAACAACACCACTAATACTAATCCTAATCCTCTACAGGCTGCCTGCACAATGATAATAAACCAGTGGGAAGACACCCAGATAAATAAGGTACTAATGATCGGAGTATGGGATGAGAAGTGGTGTCACAAATTTGTTGAGTTCTGCCTTAGCAGCAGAATCGTGTTACCAGAAACTCCAACATACCTAGGTAACCAACAGAAGAAAATGTCGAACTGATCAGTTGCAAAACCATAATACAGTTAAATTTTCAAGTTTTCAACTATAGCATAAAATTCATCATCTTTATGTAAGTAACAGATCAGCTACACTTACAGCGAACCCGCACAGTTATGACATCATAGGGTCAACGACATAGTATCAACTGTCATTTCACCTGATGAAGGGATCTGAAATGACCCCGGAACGTTGTGTGTAAAGGATTAAAAGGAGATTTATCCATAAAAGATCTTGGTCGCATATAATAAGTTCTAAACGCCGCCAAAAGATGTCAGTTCAAATGTTGTTAATAGTATGAAGGCAAGAGAGGGACCAGCAACCGGTGTTGGTGTAAGGTCACTAGGTTGATTGGTATTGTATCTCATGCATTATGTAGAGGTTCCAGCAACCTGAGTTTGTTGTAAGGTCACTTGGTTGACTGGTATTGTATCTCATGCATTATGTACAGGTTCCAGCAACCTAAGCTTGTTGTGAGGACACTTGGTTGACTGGTATTGTATCTCATGCATTATGTAGAGGTTCCAGCAACCTGAGTTTGTTGTAAGGTCACTTGGTTGATTGGTATTGTATCTCATGCATTATGTAGAGGTTCCAGCAACCTAAGCTTGTTGTGAGGACACTTGGTTGACTGGTATTGTATCTCATGCATTATGTAGAGGTTCCAGCGGTCTACGTTGGTGTATGGTCACTTGGCTGACTGGTATTTTATTCCATGCATTGTGTAAAGGTTCCAGCAACCTAAGTTTGTTGTGAGGTCACTCCGTTGACTGGCATTGTATCTCATGTATTATGTACAGATTCCAGCAACCTAAGCTTATTGTGAGGTTTTTTGGTTGACTGGTATTGTATCCCATGCATTATGTAGAGATTCCAACAGTCTACGTTGGTGTATGCTCACTTGGTTGACTGATTGTTTATCCCATGCTTCATGTAGAGGTTCTAGCAACCTAAGTTGGTGTAAGGTCACTTTGTTGACTGGTATTGTATTCTATGTTTGATGATCATGATATCAGTCACAATTCTTTTCTGGATCAGATTGACTGAAGTATGCACCATTGTCATACTGCGTGAATACTGCTACCTGCGACGCTAAACAACATGCACGCACTCATTCAGTCTTTCGCAAAGGTTTGAAAATGAATGAGTGAAGTGTCCGTAAAAGTTTCGGAAACAATCCGACTATACGTCTATTGCATAGAGTACAAGTGAGAGGTCAAGACGACTGAAAGCATGTTTATAGAAATGCAGTATAAGACTGCGACTGTTATGCATCGATGTGTATGTAATGATTTCTGATTTAATTATTTAGAGTAAGTCTGACAATGACGCGCGGGTAGTTCCTAAATCAATTGTTAGACTAAGTCGGTGTCCTAGACAACCGGTAAACAAAGCTTCCCTCGTCAAAAGCTTTCTCTCGTCACGCCGAAGACCCGAGTTCGATTCCCATCCTGGGCACAATGTGTGAAGCCCATTTCTGGTTTTCCAGAACGCACTCACTCACTCATCTCGATGATGTGTCTATGAACCATAATCCAAATATGATGACGTCAAGTGTCTCCCCAAAGCTGGCGCAGCCTGAGTCGAAAGTTAGACCCGTGGAAATCAAAGACAAATGTACCTTAGATGTACATTTCATGTTAAAAGGTTATGTAAGTATCGCATACATGGTGTCATTCAATTGACACAGACTTCTCAATGGCAACATCATTGAACAATCACCAGGATAATTGTACTTTGTCAGTGGATGTCCAACTCAGTAGCACATCGTATTTGCATGGGCATTATACAACTCATGCACCCATTTAGGTTAATGTGGTTTTTCCATCCTTACGAGTTGCCCATTCACAGGTAGATGGACTTGGACACTTCGTCACAGGGCTGTCCATTTCAACTAGCAACTGGGTGTTTGTCCGTATTCGTGTGGCCACCAGCTAGTCATTTACAAACGGATTCGTAGGTTCTGGGTTGAGTACGGTACACTAGGGGTTTTGACAACACTGGAAGAGTCCGCACTTAAAGTTGACTCCAAGGGTTTTACACCTGGTTACAAGTGGGCTCGATCCTGGCACGTTAAGCGCGCTTTGAGGATTTATTATCCTTTTGTCTGGGCGGGCTTTTTTCTTTTTTCTTTTTTTTTCGTAATTGCCTTGCTCCTGCATAGTATATATCCACTATTCTGCTGTCTTCCGGTGAGAAAACAGGTTGTCTTGGAGTTTTCGGAGTACAATTACGTGGTCTTTTTAAAACAGCAACGTGTGAATGGGTCAATTCCTATTTTTAAACCCGAATTTATAGCTCAGGAACCAGAGTTGAAAATAAGTACATGATATGAATTCATTGACAAATTTTATTGCACGAGCGCTTCACAAACCATCTTTTGATACAGTAAAAGTAATTTCACTGTGTTATTAAGAAAGCGAGATCTATTTGTTAACTTCGATAACTGAAATTAAATAATTCATAGCCGGTAATATATGTCAATAAATAAGGCATGGTGCTCACAACAAAGAAACCAGGTTTTAGATGGCGATCTGAACTACATTCTCATGACATCAAGCCCTTGATCTTGTTAATTAAAACAATCTTACTGGTACTCTCATATGACTATCATACGCTTCTCTCAGGTCTAGTTTGGATTACGGTATTGCTGCGTTGATTTAATAGCAAGATTAGTTCACAGCGACCTTCACACTTACATGGTGTCCTAACATTGTTTCAAGTCGTGACATGTTACCTACTGGTTTGAAAATGGAAAGAGTTAAATGTTATACTCTATATACAAACTAATACACGGTGGCCAGGATCGGCCGGTCAGGATCGCTGAATTTGTTTACATATCTCGTCATATCCCAGTCGCGTAGACCGATGCCCATGCTCTCAATCACCGGATTGGCTGATCCAGACCCAATTATTTACAGACCGTTACCATATAGGTGGAATATTGTTGAGTGTGGCGTAAAACAACACACAAACAAACAAACATTCTAGAAAGTTCTACTCCATTGTGGATTAGACTGTAACGGTTCTGTGGGATTATCAAATTTACAATCGACTCCAAATCATAATACGTTCTGAAACACCATAGTAA
Source organism: Haliotis asinina (assembly GCF_037392515.1). Taxonomy (NCBI): domain Eukaryota; kingdom Metazoa; phylum Mollusca; class Gastropoda; order Lepetellida; family Haliotidae; genus Haliotis; species Haliotis asinina. The sequence goes on from NC_090288.1 coordinate 35,787,901, forward strand.
TAGTTTTATCTATTTATAGTAATACTATTGATAGTAATACGTTATCTATTTAGTGTTAATACACAATATTATCATCTTCGTCTGGGAACCGTGAAGGCCCGGGGTAGAATAGGCCTTAAGAAACCCATCAATAACAGGCGACTATGCTTGTTGTAAGAGGCGACTAACGGGATCGGGTGGTCAGGCTTGCTGACTCGGTGGCACACGTCATTGGTTCCCAATTGCGCAGATCGATACTCATGCTCAATGGATTGCTTAGCCCAAGTTTCCTTAATAGAAACCATTTACTACAGATTACGTTACGCGACCTTGAAAAACGTTACCTGCAACAGCGAAAGACAATCATTTTATGACGCTTCTGATAATATTCCACCAGTGAGTTGGTGAATTTAGTTGTAGGCCAGTTACGCTATATTCCAACCATATGGTGGTGGTCTGTGCATGATAGAGTCTGGATCAGTGAAACCAGTGATCAACAGCATGAGCATCGATTTGCGCAGATGCGATGTGAAGACATGAGTCAACCAAGTAAGCACAACCTGACCACCTGATCCACCCTTTTTCGACAAACGAGGGTTACTAAAGATCACATCTAACCCGGATCTTCAAGGAGTAAGGAGTGAGCACAGTGGATAACACGGTAAAGATACACTGCGCGATACGCCATGGTTATAATGACGTCCCTTTAGCTTCGTGCTGTAACATATCGACATAACGATGGAATTCATGTCATAAATGTAAAGCAAAATACAGTGGAAGCTGTCTAAACCGGCACTCTTTGGGACTGAAGAATTAATGTCGTTTAGACAATGTGCCGAAATGTAGAGCTGAAGATGTGTGTACAAGCCGCAGACTGGACTGAGATTTTATGTCAGAGTCGACAACTTGTCGGATTGGATACATTTTTGATTCCATTATAGGACATTCTGTGTTTCGTTGTACCCAATCCAGTAGGTCGCTCAAAATTTGCTGTTGTTCGTTGTTTTACGCCGCACTCGGCACAATTCAAGCTATAAGGCGGAGGGATGTAAAATGATCAAATCTGGGCCAGACATGTCAGTATGAGTTACCAGGACGACCTGAATGCGTCCGATGATTTATTGCACAGTTAAAGCTCCATGAAAACCTCTTAACTTCAGATTACCATTTAAAAGTGTAATCAATATTTTGTTACCTAGGCAAATTAATGATCAAGTTTAACCATAACAATATTATTGCTTCTTAGAATTCAAGAGAAAAACTCACTAAAATGTTTTTGGAATAGCCCTTCAAAACATAATCAATATTGTCTTACTTATGCAAATAATAATCACGTTCAAGTCAGTGATGATGGGTGTGTCGACGAAAGGATCATATTCATTATGAATGCTGAAAGACGCAAGCAACTAACCATTCAGACCAACTATCCATGAGTGAGTGAGGGTGTGAGTTGAGGCTGACGTCTCTTTTTTCAATATTCCCGCAATACCAGAGCGGGGGACACCAGAAATTGGTTTCACACAATGTACTCATGTGGGAAATCAAACCCGTGTCTTTCGCGTGATGAGCGACTATTAACCACTAGGCTACCCCCACAGCCCTAGCTCTCCATGCAGAATACTGGGTATAAAACTATGGTCATTGGAAGTATAGTAGATCTAAATCATAAATATATTTTCCTTGAACAATGCGTGTTGTTTCATTATAACCTCTCATCTGTTGATTATGATTTTAGAGGAGAGAACGCTTACAATTAGATCACACCTGCAGTCTGAGTAAACTTTGCCCCAGTGTTATTCGTTACATTCCTATACTGGGTTCCAGGTAGGGGTGTAACGAATAACTCTTGGGCTAAGTTTACTTAGACTGATCACACCTGTATTATGGATTATTTCCCAACAAAATAATAACATATACTAATTTTTTATGATCAACTGGAAATTATGGTTTTAGAAACGGTTTTCCAAACCCATACTACTAATATACATTAAAAAAGTTCTCTTTTCTTTTAATCAATAATACTAATGCACATAAAGAAGGTTTTCGCCCGATTGATTATCAGTATGCTCCAGGAACGTTTGGCAGGTGACCCTGGCGGGCATCTCGACCCTGAGTGTCAGTGCTTTGAGCTTTCACCGTGTTTGTAGAGGTTATCGCAGTTTCGACTCACATTACTGAGTGTTATTTGATGATCGGGTTGGCTATTGGTCGAACTATTCCTGATCCCCGCGTATTGATAGTCGATTATTGATAATGTATTAACTGTGTTCCTTTGAATCATTTTACTAGCCCTGAGTCCACACTAACCAGATATTCATTTACCCATGCTATTTGATTCACGTGCTCAAAGATCAATATAAATGTATATCAGGGTCTTCGGCGTGACGAGCGAACGTTTAACCACCAGGCTGCCCCACCGCCCTGAAGAGTGAGTGAGTTTAGTCTTGCCCCGATTTTAGCAAGGATCAGCAAGGGTTGGCGCGGGACACCATAGCGAGTTGGTGATCGAGTGGGTGGATGGGTAGGTTTACCATTACAACTGGGAGGAGGGTAGGGTGGTTGTGGTGAACGAGGCCTATGCATAACGAGACGATCGATCGATAAAACCACTGGCCCACCTCTGTGGTATTCAAGTTACAGATACAATGGACCACCTATTTGATATCTTGGTGTTTGGAAAGTGTAACAGCTTAACGTTCTTCGTTAGGTCTTAAGGCCATATGTTGGTGGGTTCTTATCTACAGATTTTGTTCATGACATGGATGAACCCAATCCCAACACTCCATTATATTCTTGTTTACAGTCTAGTTCCGCGTTTAGTACGCTTAGGCTCTGAATATATAATGTTATAATTCATGGAATTACTTTAACGATAAAAACAAACAATTCCTTTGAAAAGACAGCCCAATGGAAAGGCAGATTCAGAATCTGAGGAAATCTAGGCTTGCTTCAGTTGGTGCTCCAGCAAGGCAGAATGGGATTGGTAGAAGGGAAAATGATGCGATTTAGGGATCCTTACAATTTCAGACAGTTGTCCTTTTCATTGTCACACAGTTTAATGGCAATGATATAAAATACGAATTAAACGACGACAAATCGATTGTACCTAAGCTAAAGCTATATCATACAGAAAAGCCTTGGCTCCTTTGCGCCACATCTGTGTGGGAATAATATATTTTCGGGTTTTTTTCATGTTCTGTTGTTTTTAGATATTTCTAAAGTCCGGATAACAATAGCGTATTCTCAAAACGCCGACAATGCAACAACGTCATAACATCGAAATACTGAATTTGTAATGACTTCAAGTATGAACACTAAACACTGGTTAAACACTAATTAGAGTCAGGATCTCCATGCCTTTGTAGTATACCCTTCAGGAAGTATGTTTGGCCTCAAGTCTTTACAGTTTGAACACTACATATTGATGATTAAATGTCAATTCATCGATAACAGATTCGGATTTCGTGCTTAACCATGTTGTCTGTAGTATTACAGTTCCTGGCTCCGTTGCCCCTTTTGATAAACAAACACACGTCCGTGCCTGACCACGCTAAAGATGTGTAGATATTTGTGTTATATTTGTATTCCGCAAACTGATAACAGACTTACCAATATCGAAAATCACTGTGAAGAGTAGAAGCACTGAACTGAACTATTGGTCAGACACTTGAAGTGTGACAGTAGACAACGACTGGTTTACATTCATTTTATCGTACAGTTATTTCCCCGAACAGTATACACGTATCTGGGACGCCATTTTCCTTTCAAATGTATGCACAAAGAAACATTCGATCTCTCTTCGAATATGACAGGAATGGTTTGAACTTGCACTTAAAACCATTCAAAATATAGCCTAACGGAAAGTGAACCAAAATCTGTTATTAATTGGTGGTGTGGGTATGGATCGCTTATCAATACAAACTGAATCTATCATAAATAATTAGCGAATCCCATTCTTTATGACCTCGCCATGATGTTGTGAGAATATTCCAAACGCTACGCACACATCTATCCACACTATGTAAAAGTTTTGGGGTGTTGTGATTAAGGGGTTATTTCCTTACGGCGTAACCCCAGGGCCCCGTTTCACAAAACTCTTGTAAGCCTAAGATCTCGTAACTTTTGTGGTAGGATTTGTTCCTCCAATACTGTAACATAGAGGTGCGAATGCTACGAGAAAAGTTACGAGATCTTAGGCTTACGAGAGTTTTGTGAAACGGGGCCCTGAGGTCTAGCCAGTGTCTAGTGTCCCTTTTGTCACACTGCTGGGGTAAATGCTAAACCGTGGCGTAAAATTCAGCTGACTGATCACTAACAACTCCACTGACCACTTAGCAGCGGTACAGTAACTCGATTTTTTCTTGTTTTTTTTTCAGGCGCCAAATCGCCTCCGGTTCATCAAGTCATTCTTGAACTCTTATACTACGTCAGTGGATAACATGAAGGACCTTCTGGAACGACAATCTGAACTGGGGTCAACTAAACAAAGAATGTTCTTAAATGGAACCCAAATCTTATCCGGTTCGCCAGGTCATTTCAATTATTTTTTTACCTTTCCTTGGTGAACTGACCATCAAGGAATCAAAAGCTTCTCAGTCCACTTCATCCATTCCCAGAATTTGTCCAATGTTCCACCGGCCATCATACACATGGATGACTCTGCAACTAGTACCTGTCTTGGATTTAAGGAATTGTAGGCCTGTTGGCCTGTGAGGTCCTGTGATGTCCTGTGATGTCCTGTGAGGTCCTGTGATGTCCTGTGAGGTCCTGTGAGGTCCTGTGAGGTCCTGTGATGTCCTGTGAGGTCCTGTGATGTCCTGTGATGTCCTGTGATGTCCTGTGAGGTCCTGTGATGTCCTGTGATGTCCTGTGAGGTCCTGTGAGGTCCTGTGATGTCCTGTGATGTCCTGTGAGGTCCTGTGAGGTCCTGTGATGTCCTGTGAGGTCCTGTGATGTCCTGTGATGTCCTGTGAGGTCCTGTGAGGTCTCAGTAGTATTCTCATCTTTTGATGCTTCACTCTCTAAATCTCGAGTCTTGAGGACGTCATTTGGGTCTCACAGATGGCATGTTTTGTCCAGCCATCACAAGGATCGTGATAAATCATTCGGATGCTGCTTTTCGCGTGCTCGTATATTCATTTCATCAAACATACATCATTCTCTTTTTCTTGTGTTACACAAAACAACGTGAGTCTGACACGTAACCTTACTAAATATATACCTTACCGCCAGGATGATCAGAAATGCATCATTATCAAAGTCAAAGTCAAAAAAGTGACCCAGTGAGCCAGAGAGGAAATGTGATGACCATAGTATGTTGTGACTTCCCTATTTCCCTGTGTTGTCGCCCTCCTCCATGTGTACTTTTCAGCCTGAAACGTGTGAAATTTCACCGGGAAACGTGACTTATACCAACTAAGCAAATAACGCGCGATTTCTTCAAGTAATTAGTGCTTGAGTGAGTTTAGTTTTTACGTCGCTCTCAGCAATATTCCAGCTATATGGCGGATTAGGTTTACGCCGCTATATGGCGGCGGTCTGTAAATAATCGAGTCTAGACCAGACAGTCCAGGGATCAACAACATGAGCATCGGTCTGCGCAATTGGGAACCGATGACATGTGTCAGCCTAGTCAGCGGCCTGACTACCCGATCCCGTTAGTCGCCTCTTACGACAAGCACAGTCGCCTTTTATGGCACGCATGGGTTACTGAAGGCATATTCTATCCCGGACCTTCGAAGGAGTTATGTTGTCAGCATGTATTTTTTGACGAGGAAGTCCGTAATATTTACAATATATTTTTTATTTGTATGTGTCACTGTCAACCTTTCTGATGCTTTCCAGTTTCTAAGATTTTTTCTGGTTGATTTTAAATCAACGTAGAGCGAGTGCGTAAGTACGCCGCTTTTAGAAATGCAACAATGCCATGGCGAGGGACACCAGAGATAGGCTTCACATATAGTACGTAAATGGGGGAATCGAATCCTTAACCACTAGGCTACCTCACCGCCTCTAATCATCGAAGAAGAAGGGGAGCATCTGCATTATGTGGGGAGGGGGGGGGGGGGGGGGGGGAATTAATTATTTCAAAGTTCCATATGATTGGTCCGACGTAGCGAATGTCTAGGACCTGACCCCCCAGAACCTTGGAGACATGCCATTACTTCACTGCATAATAACATTAAACTAGACTCACTAACACCTGCATATATTTTTCCTTGCTCTAAGCGCCGTAACTAAGTTACTCACGAAACACACAGATGTCTAGCAGAACTTTGGGCTTCTGGCCGTTAATGATGCATTAACATGTCAGCAAAATGTTTAATATTTGAGGATCCATAAACCAGTAGGATTTAATTGATTGGGAATATTGATAGTCCTCGTTCACAGTGTTTCCTTAGGCAGGTTCTTTCAGACCATTGTCTACGAACATGAATAGACAGTTTCAGCAAACAGGCAATACCGAGCGGTACATTAAAATGAGTACGTGTACGTTAAGCGTGAGGGCCTGTTTGTGGCAAATACACAATGTCAAGGACGCCGTCCGCCATAAACGTGAAAGCTTTCCATGATTCAATGTCGTTTACACGCACCCCGAAGACCTCTCAAGACGCTGTTCTTTCTTCCATCACGGAACATTACCGGATGAAATCTTAACACTCGTGTCAAACTGCACTTTGTTAAATATTAACAAAGCATGTAATCTCGAACCTCTTTTATTCAGGTAATTTTAATCACGGTTGGGCCAACGTTGCTGTTTTTAAATGAATCCGAAAATCAATGGTCATGGTTGTTTTCACCAATTTGGAAAAAAACCCCGAAAGCTTCAAATCCTTGGAGTGAGCTTTTGAGTGAGTTTAGTTTTACGCCGCACTCAGCTATATCAAATCGCTGGAAACGAGAGCTATTCACGAAAACAATAGACTTCAGTGATCAAGGACACAACGTCTGTTCAGGGGTGTTCAGGGGGCCTGAGGTCGCGGTTTCGGTTCCTGACCGCCATACCGAAGGGCGTAAAATGATAGTACTTGTTGTTACCCTGCTTGGGTGGACGTGGGGTTAAAGTGTTCGCTGGTCACGATGAAGACACGGGTTCGATTCCCCTCATGAATGCAATATACATTTCATTTCAGGTATACCCCTCTGTGATATTGTTGGGATATTGATGAAAGCGGCGTAAAACCTCAGTCACTCACTCACTCTCTAACCTGCTGGGAGCGCGACATTGACGTGATGGCCTAAGTGCCTGGTGTCTGAGTCTCTATGTTAACCGGCAGCATGCTGCCAATGGGATAACAATAAAGCCCTGTTCGCTGGCTGGATGGTTGTTTTACGCCGCACTCAGCAATATTTCAGCTATGTGGCGGCAGTCTGAAAATAAGTGAGTGTGGACCAGATCAACATTATGAGCATTGTTCTACACAACTCGGATATGAGTGAGTGAATGAGTAAGTTTTGGTTGTCCGCTGCACTCAGCAATATTCCAGCTACATGGCAACTGTCTGGAAAAACTGAGTCTGGACCAGACAATCCAGTGATCAACATTATGACCAGTGGCCAAGATCTTTTATGGGTAAATCTTCATTTTTTTAATTCTTTGAAACCCAACCCAAAGGGGTCATTTCAGACCCCTTCATCAGGTCAGTTTAGTTTTACGCCGCACTCAGCAATATTCTAGTTATATGGCGGCGGTCTGTAAATAATCAGGTCTGGACCAGACAATCCAGTGACCAGCAACATGAGCATCAATCTAGGCAACTGAGATGGGATGACATGTGTTAACCAAATAAGCGAGCTTGACCACCCGATCCCTTCATTTGCCTTTTAGTATGGGTTACAGAAGACCAATTCTAACCCGGATCTTCACGGGTCACTATAACCCTGACTTTCATACAGCAGACACAAACATGCACATACGCACATACCAACATACGCATATGCGTACATATGCACGTTCACACCTTATACACACATCTGCATGGAAATCACTAGATATGTCTAACTGTCTACAGAATCACCTTAACCTCACATCTCTCATACCAGACACGGGGCAGTGGACGGGTTCGAGTCCCAAAATGTGTACAGTGGGTGAAGCCCGTTTCTGGTGTTCCCTGAAGTGAGATTGCAGGAATATTACTAAAACAGGCGTAAAACCCAGCTCACTCACTCACTCAAACAACATACACTTTTAATATACGTACTAAGAAAAACTACCACAAAGGAACAATACCGATGAATCATGTCACTGAAGTGTGAAATCGACTTCTAAAGATGAAAAACGTAATCCGCACCAGTGTGGGATCAGCTCCACTCATAAATCACACAGTCAGTGGACACAATGTAACTTCTTTGGCTTGTTAATGATTAACTAATAATCAAGGTAATTGATGACGGTAGTCACTATAAAAGCGCGGTAACTCGTGCATTAAATGTCATAGTGTGCATTATGGAACATATCAATTCACATACATAAATTGATACTCCGGCTTCGAGGTTAAGAAGTAGTAATCGAAGTGATATAGAGTGTTTCATCCAACACTTTCCTACCATATGTCCGGTCAGAGTGAGCAGGACCGTGATATTTGACAAAATCAATGCGGTCCTACTGCCCGCTTCGCTGGAGCTTCCGGTTTGTACAGAAAATAGTGGTACCGGGGACTATATATCATCTTAAAAGTCACCTAATAAAATCCAAAGTGCGGTTCTTCAAGCTTTCGTAAAATACATAAACGTCAATGTTTGAGAATAATCAGTCCCCATAAATGGTCGCATGTGCTTAAAGGGCAAATGGTGGACTGGGAATCACTGATGACGCCAGGTGCTCGAAATCATTTATGGCTCGAAATGTTCGCAATATGGCATAAAATTAATCGCCACGCGCCAATTTTGACGCCATTGGTGCGTCGTCGTGTTCATGCGTTCATCAGTTGATAAGGTGAATACCAAAACCAACTTGATAACGTGTGTGTCAGTTGTGCGTAAGAGGTAAATTAAGCACCCCCTGACAGATCTCACGATTAAATGAGCTGCTGTTTTAACCCTTTGGAGCCTATCTAGGACTCGATTAGTCGTCGTGTGCAACAAATGGGTCCTCCTGTACAGAACCTGGACCAAGTGGAAGCTGCTTTACACACGGAAAGGCGTAGGGTGCCCCTTCAGAGGGTCAGGAAGCTGACAGGGGTATATGGAGGAGAGTGCTGACTGCCATACAGTCACGTGGAGGTTACCTTCGGTACTGACCTTGAACCGTGTTAGACACCAAAATGACATTTTCAATGTTCACATTCAGCAGTAAGTTCAACATTAATAATTCCATGGCGATAGTTGCACAGACATGGTTTAGTTTGAAAATCAGTGTTTGGGGTTATTTAACGAACAATTGTCATCATAAAATCAACATGGATTCCAATCATGTTGTCGTTATGTTAGGATCTTACTTGTGAGAAAAACTCATCTTTTTCCATCGAGGTCACCACGAGAAGTTTTATGTACGTGTTTAAAACCTATCATTGTAAAAATACATGTGTGCTTAATTAAATTCTTTGTGTATATATTGTCCTGTCAGGTTGGTTTGGAATATGTTTTCTGTATGGACTAATGCACGGCTGAACATCACGACGTGGAATTCGTTTTATTACACAGTGGGGGGTCAGTATTACTGTTCTACAAATCCATTCTTACATTATTGCTACAGATGGCATTTATATATTTAGTTCCACCCCAAACACTTTATACTTTGTTTAGCAGTTACCTGTAACTTGGTTCTGCTATGATCAATGACCTGATCAATGTTTATTTGATTGGCGTTTGTTTGCTTGTTTGTTTTCATTTGTGGTAAGCAGAAAGAGAACGCAATAGGGAAATTATTTCTTTCTTTTAAAATGATATACCATTGAAGGACAGATAAGCAGAATTCGTTTTTTTAGGTTTTGGTTCCCAAAACATTCCGTATATTTTTGAAACTCATCTCTCCCCTGGCGACTGTTCATAACGCTCAAACTTCATAATTCCAACTTTTTTTGAGAGTATATTTTGTGGAGTTTGGTCGTATTCTGTTTGTTGTTTGTCGTTGAAACTATTATTATGACTCATTTTGTCAAAGGCGAATGAAAAGTTGCAAGTAAGCAGTTTTCTGTGTCGTTTGGACAAAGTGTGATACCCTATACACTTAATTTGACATCAATTCACGTTTAACCCAATCTCGATTCAACCAAGATGATTGATGTCGAATTGTCATTGGATAGCAAGTACAAACTCTTCATTACTTTCTTCATCGTCTTTCGGTTACAGAAAATCTATATCTCTGTCAAAACTGACTAGAGATCATATTCCAGCACATACTGTTTGATCGGAATTCTAGAAGATGGTCAGTCGATAATGAAGGATCAGATAACGTTTAAACACTGTACTACAGCTTCTTGGTTCTTTCGCAAAGGACAGATTCTTGGACCGTCTTAGCTTGATAGTGTTGTAAGAATCCAGAGGCAAACGCTTCTGTGTGCAGTTAACACTATGTTCACTATGATGGCACTTATGGAGTTGTCCATTTAGTGAGTGAGTGAGTGAGTGAGTGAGTGAGTGAGTGAGTGAGTTGACCACACTTTCAACGATATTGCAGCAACACCACACATTATACCCACGTGAGGAATCGAACCCGGGTCGATTTCTTTTCGATATCGAAGCAGGCGTCCGTAGAGTTTGCTGGGAGAGTCCCAATTTTGTACAGTGTCCTTTACATACAACGGCCATGGTTCATGTATGAAGTTGATTCGATGTCCAAAACTGATGATCGGAGACACGTTTAAGAACAAAATTGAAATGCATATGGTTCAATGGATCATTGAAGACAATTAGGGAATTTATAAAGGCTTAACTAATCAATACGATCAATGAGCCTTCTGGTTGATTAAAGTATATTGATCACAGAACGTGCTCTGAGACTACTAATCTAAGGCAGTAAGTACAAAGTGCGTTTGCATGTGTGTTATTTATTATTCACAATGGGTCAACATACATGTGACAGAAAAGGATAACCATCCAAGATGAACTTCAGTGGTGATCCTGGTCACTATCGAACAAATATGAACTGTGTTCAAAGTCCCTTTCACCAAAAATCAAACGAAAGAGTTTATCAGGCATAATATTGCACTATCAATGGATACAAGCGCTCATCAATTTAACTTTCTGCAGACTGTTTTGCAGCTCGCCTCAAAATGTATACGTGACAACTAGCCAACACCGGTGGGGCTGTGTGTACCTTATGACAAAAAACAAAGTGCAGATATCCTGTTTCAACAAAACCGAACCTAATTGGTAAAACCCAAAAGGACTGGCATTGTTGACACGTAAGGTATTAGAAGAAAGGCCAAGTGTCTTACACTTTATGAAGCTGCACAAATTGCCTTTTGTGTTAACCGCTCTCACCTGACGAGCTTCCCTGGGAGACATAAGCTAAACTGCTGTAACCAGAGAACATCCCGCACACAATCTATTAGAGACATGACGATAATCGATGATGTCATCTTGCGGTTAAACTTTCCAGCGAATGGTACAACGGCAGGACTTTATTCAAGAAAGCGCGGGCCGGTCAAATGTAAATTCATAATAACCAAATCAGGTCACCCCACACCATACCACTACCACACACACACCCCACACCCCCCCCCCCCCCCCCCACCCCCCCACCCCAGATCATAGTTAAAACTTGTTATTCTGCCATCTGTGAATAGATGACAAAACATCGATGTAAACGTGGGGTACCGTCCTGGCCCGACCATGGTCTTCTGAGCTCACCTACCTTTCAGACAGGCTGCATGGAGTTGCATTTTTCTTTACATTAGATTTGAAAAATGCACCTTCTTGATATTGTATTCTGTATCACAGAATCAGATTTGGGTTTTTGACGGAGTTCAAATTTACGGTAAGAAGAACTTATCTCTTGCAGTCCATCCCTTTTGACAGCACTTAGTTGAGAAATTACACTTTTTGATTTGCAAACATTCGGGAAATTTCGAGTTTTACGTCTCTTTATCCGACCAACATTTTCTTATTTTGTGTGTTCATGGAGATAGGAGGTCGGATGAAGGTTTTAAGCGTTTGCTTAGCTGAATGTGAGCTTTCGTAGTGGCGCGCACACTTAAGCCTATCTGGTCAAGTGCATCACAGCATTTTAAGAAATTATACTGTAATGCAACGGTTGCAAAATATGCTAGAAAACTACAGTTACATTCCAAAACTTAATTCCTGTTTAGTGGCTGTATAAGGGGGTGGAGGTCATTGATCGTGTACATGACACGCAACGAAATCACGTACATAAACATTCGCATTGTACATGTTTCTGCATAAAAGTCATTATCACTCCCCTAGTCATAAGTTAAGAACGGTCCCTTCCATCACATGAGCAACGTGTACACACATATATACATACATGCTGCAGATCATGGAGCATTACACACAGGTTTCACGCGTTAATGTACCTACGTCTGTATTTCTCTAGACCCTTTAGAATGTGTGCTCAACGGAATCTTCGCCATCATCCGGTGGCCAAACCACAACCCGTTCTGTTGAGCTGTGACAGCATTTCACGTGTAACGTTCTTGCATCGATACACATATCCCACTCCACACGAGCTGGTATCACGCGCTTTCTCTGATCCCTCTGTCTGTGTTTACCATTCTTCTCAAATGTCATTGCAGGTGGACATCTTTCCAGAGTCGTTGAACTTGTTGTCGACATTCTCCGTATAAGTAAACAAGAACAAATATATAGGATGCATAACGATGTGCATTGAAATGTATTTACATATTAACCGTTCTTTATAATGACTGACGTCGAATGTCCAGTTCGGAATGGGTCTGAGGGTAAAACACATTTTACTCATTTGGGTATTGCACAAAAATATCGATTTTCATTCATGCAGTTCATATCATGCATTTTCAAATATGCGTACGCAATGCAAAAATGATTATTGATGTCCCCCGACGGATCCCCAGGATACCAGAAGGGGTCGACAACTTCTGTGCCGTCAATCCAGTGGTACTTCTTAATTCCATCTCCGGTGTTTAGGTCCAAGCCTCCGATGAAAAGCTGCTCCAAATTCAATTCTGAAAGAGCAAATGGTGAAAACTTAATCCGAAGCACTTGTCCGTCGACGATTTGGTAATACTATGTATGGGTTAATCCCTTTTACAAGGTAGTTATTGAAATAAATTTTGCCCGAGCAGAGTTTATTAAACAACTACCGTAGTGAGAGTGATTAAACGGCTAACACCACAAGGGTATGCTTAATTAAACGCGTGTAATGGATTAGGCAAGATTAAGATTATCAAAATAAATATTATTTTAAACATAACCTTACGTAGTGGTTTAACCAGAGGACCCGTGAGGGTCCGAGGTAGAGCAGGCCTTCAGCAACCCATGCTTGCCATAAAAGGGCGACTGTGCTTGTCGTAAGAGGCGACAAATGGGATCAAGTGATCAGGCTCGCTGACTTGGTTGACACATGTCATCGGTACCCAAATGCGCAGATCGATGCTCATGTTGTTGGTCACTGGATTGTCTGGTCCAGACTCGATTATTTACAGACAGCCTGCACGTAGCTGGAATATTGCCGAGTGTGGCGTGAAACTAGACCCACTCACTCACGTTCAATCAAAATTATGGAATTGGGTAAATATGCTTTGATTGACAATGTAACTTTAGAACGGTGCCTTTGTGTGAATGTACACAATCGATCGAAGTGGTTGAAGCAACACGGTCGAGGGAAAGTGTGTTTTGGACAGTAGTGTATCACAGACATGCCAATGAAATCAACAAAATAAAAAAAATTGTGGGGATGGTAAACGCCGTTTTAATTCTAAAATTAAGGACGGGGTAATTGGATCTTTAGATACTTTCAGCCTTGGGTGCTAAGTTATAGGATCAGACTACGCGTTACTAACACTTTCGTCGGGTAGAAATCCTATGTAAGCCATTTGGAAATAAATATAGGTTCATGACATCATGGCGGGTCTATGCGACCCTTTAACCAATGGAATAATACACCTGATATCTCCAAATGGTCTCAGGAGTTACGCAACGTTGTGTATTTCCACAGGCTTGGTTAGAACAAAAATAAACCAACTGGCAAGTTGGAAATTAACTCCAAGAATATTCAAAAGAACTGTCACTCGGATTATTCCCGAGCTCTAAGGACGCTGAACGATACCTCTCATTGGTTGTTGTTATTGTTGTTGTTTTTGTTGTTGTTGACATTAAACACATTAACACCTGCATCCACGCTCTCGCAAATGACAGGGTCACAAGTTCGGAAATATCCGTTTGGATGCATAATTTCTTTTGTGTTTTTTCGACATTCCTCGTCATTTAGATTTCTTTGTTCTCTTTGTCTCGTCATCTATATATGTTTTCTTGCTTTCATGTCAATTGGTGATATTCAAAGGAACTTCAATATTTCATTTCCTAAAATAAACTTGAAATAACATCAAAATTGCACACAAATAATTGAAATAACGAGACAAAAGTTACGAGAAACAAATCGAAATTTGGAATTTAAGTGTAACTGACATACCGAAAAATAGCAACAAAGTGACGCGAAAGAATCTAAGACCCGAAACAAAACCCAAAGCTTTTGAATAACGAAAAAACTTCTATTTAACCGTGTGACATCGTGCTACCAAAGTAGCACCATTAATCATTCGTACAAGACAAATTAGTGACACATTGTTACTAAACTCCACATATTATTAAAAAAATGTGTCGAAAGAATGGCTAAATAATCTTCCCATATATCAGCTGAATGTTCTAACAATTAAAATTTAAAATTTATTTTTTTATTAAGAAAATCTTTCTATACGTTAACATAACAGAAAACTTACGGCTATTTGAATTCATGATTCGTGCAACTGCCTCACGATGTTTGGTTTCTTTCAGCATCAAAAGCCTTGACCCTGGGCTTAGTTCTTGACAAGCGGTGTCTGAGTTGTTAAACGTCTTCTTATCCTGTGACTGGTAGTAGCAGAGCTCTGATTCACGGTCAATGAAAAACCCTTTCCCCGCTGGACACCATTCTGACATTGAAATACACATCAATTACATTTCCTGTACATGTGCAGGTATTTCCAATATACGACATTTATTTCAATTCTTGTCCACAATCGAACAAGAGTTTCTACTTGAAATTGTCATTCATGTTTCAAAATTATTTTGTTCTACATCCTTCCATCACTTACACAAAGGTAAAGACATGAACAATGCTTGCTACTGAAAACAACGTGTAGGACAACATACAAATGTAAAAAACGTAAAGTTTAGTGTCAATTAAGTGACGTCATACACTATGTAGTTTGTGTTATCGATGCACACCATAACCATTTCAATGACATTCAAAACAATAACTTTCACGTATTGAAAACATATATCATTAAGTAACATGTTGTAAAACTGTTGCATGTTTCTCTCTGATCAGTTGACGTTAGACTTATCTAATCATGATCGAATCATGAAACAGGAGTAAATCCATAGAAATGGAGAAAGACTTTCTTTCTCTATTTCTATGATAAATCCAACGCCGCAAGTAACCTTACATCCCAATTCCGAACATGCGACCTCGTTTATAAGGTTGTTTGTTGTTTTTTTCTGTTTGTATGTTTGTTTTTATCTATCTATGGTCGCTTATTCAAAAGTCAGCATTAGTTTGCATTTATTCAGTATCAAAATATTTACCTGGCCTTAATTAGCGCGTGTAGATTCCGATCACTACTATCTTTCAATGAGCACATTCAGCCTCTCGACGTTTAGTCGACAGACTTCACTATAGCCTAATATTATTACATTTTCTTTTAACTGATTAACATGATTTTTTGCTGATCTGTGGAGCATCACCCCAGAAACAAGCTGACCTTTACCATAATGGTATCGGTGTCTTATTCTTATTTCAATCACAGATCATCAACTGTCCAAAGCTGTTTCAAACATTTATTGGTGTCACCTACCTGTATGGACTGCATAATATCGTAATCCGGGAGATGATATTGCAGAAAGCGAGAAGAAATTGTATTTAAAGGCAGGAGCGGGAAAGAGGGAGCACTCCAAACTCTGCTCATTAAAGGCAAACACTGAACACCTTACGAGGGATGTGCACTCCTTGGCACATTCTATGTCATCTTTCACAGATTCAAATGTTTGCAGTGGTTGAATTGGGTCGGTTATTTTGTTGTCATCGTATTCAGTCAGGCCCGTGAAGCCCGTCACTTTACATCCCCTTGATTGCCTGAAACAAACGGTAAAAATGATATTGTGATTATTCTGTCAAACTATAACAATGAGGAATCGTAGCAGCATTGATGCAGTCTCCACTTTTTTTCCAGGTGCAGTGTCAAGAAGGGACTTGTGTATTTGAGGCTTAAGAGCTGCATTATTTGATCAAAAGTATAATCATTATCAAGATAGTAATAAAATGCGCTCCCAATCTTTGGAATCGTGCCTGGCAGAACTGGCATGACAGTGTTTCCGACAATGCGAGGCATCAAATCAGTAATTATGAGTGAGTGAGGTTTTACGCCGCTTTTAGCAACATTCCGTCAATATAGAAATGGGCTTTACATCCATGGGGGGAAATCAGTACTAAAGGGCACTGGCTAATGTACAGACCCACAAACCCTGCAAGTAATGAGTACTAAGTTGTTTATGGAACTCTGCATTTTAAGCTGCGCATGTAGTTGATGGACTGGACGTTGTAAGGTAAAACATTCCTTTATTCATTGATAAACACATAAATAAGACGTTTTATACATAATTGACATTAACATGTCAAGACATAGCCGCTAGAGTTTATGAAGCTGAAGTTGCATTATTCATAGGTGTTGTCGAAGGCCTTTTAGCGTAATAATGCCAGTACGTCATTAATTGTTCAGATCAATATGTACAGAACGGCTCAAATGACACATCACAATTACAGAATCAGAATATAGTTACTGGGGCTGTTGTTTAGTGCATATCGATATCAACAGGGACCAATAAAGTCAGACTTACTAGAATTGTGATCACCCACGTCAAGGGTCATTGTCCGTTAAACGTATTTTACGTTTCACGGACAACAAAATATTTTCCATATCGTTTATATGAGACGCCATGTCCTGAACATGTTCCAATACATGTACGATGCTTTCGGTGTATGGAAGACAATTGGTTTTTCGTTTTTGTTCTTGTCGACGTCATTTATAATAAATTAGAGCTTTGAGCAAATATTGGTCTGCATTGTGACGCATCCGAATGTTGGATATTCTATACAAGAACAGGGGTATAAATTTTACGATTGAAATAAATTAAGAGTTAGGTTTTCCACAGATCTTGGTGGAAATTAGTTACACTTCAAGAAAACAATCTGCTAGTTTTGAATCGACTGTTGCGTTTAGTGACGCTAACTGATTTTAATAAGAAAACGTATCAGATGTTGCCGAACAAAATAGTTTGGACACACACACACACACACACACACACACACACACACACACACACACACACACACACACATATGTATATCGAACTCATACTTTCAATTGTCACATTTCTGATTGATTCCCAAAAGAAACCGTCAGTGCCGAAATTCTGAAAAGAAACAGTTTAATAGTTTGGACATAAACATAATAGCCATATTTTCTTCGTTTTTCTTACATTCTATTTTTTTTTGCTTAGAACGCATAATTTCAATTACCATAATCCCAACAATATGTTGATATGTACAGTTTTAGTGTTCTACTTAAGAGCTCAACAAATCTGACTTACCGGACGAGTAGTACCGCTAGTACAAAACTAGCAACAGCAACCTGTCTGACAGCTTCGACTGGCAACATCTTCAAAGGTGATACAATCCAGAATAAATGTGCGAACTAAGGGTAGAGCAACAGCTCAACAGGTTTATTTCATGTGGGAACTTGAAACCTTTCCCCGTTGGCCTATCGTCCTATAGCGGCAATAGACTCTGAAATAATGATTATGTCAACAGCGACTCGTTAAATGTTCAGTTCTGCATTGATTACCAATACATATTGGCCGACGTGCACAGCGAGTCCCATTCCTGTTGGCTGATCTCATCTCTTGAATCGACAATCAATGTATCCACCAAGTACCCTACTGACGGTTAATTCTGAACAAAATGCTTTGTATTGGCTGAACTGTGTGAGGTACGTCACAACATTGAAAAATAATCGATATAGGTAACAACAGAAAAAAGCAAATGCACACAGACAAGTATTCCGAGGCACGCCATGAAACCAACGTTGAATTATAATTGTTTGATCGAGTAAATATTTTCCCATTTAAGGTCAAAGGCATGATGTCATATACACACGTGCTACAGGCACATGCCTGCTTTCTTGTCATCTTCGAGTGATTTCATTTTGATGAGTATTGAGTAGCTGTTCTTAATGCGGACATTATGTCATTTATAGAAGACTAGAAGTAAATCCTTCTCATATTAACATCTATTCATTAAGCCATCGACGCCGCTCTGTGTATTGATAAGCATCAATTTCTCATTTGCGTTTACGCCCTGTAGTTAATATTGAATATTGAATCTACTGAATTGCTGTAGTTAATATTGAATATTGAATCTACTGAATTGCTGTAGTTAATATTGAATATTGAATCTACTGAATTGGATGAGTTTACGTTTGAAACTTTAGAAGCGAATATATTGCATCATGATGCGAACGAGCAGCCCAGGTACTAGGTCTTGACGCTTGCATTCGAAAACAGGATTCCATGTACCACCCATAAACACAAAATCATCAACAAGTAATTTCCCCGTTACTTTGGGATTACACATGATTCTACTCACAAAATTAACGAGTATCTGTACTACACTGAGAAAGTGTAATCCCAAGTATAAAATATCTTACATTTGCCATATATGGCAATCACTTTGGCCATGCTGCATATATGGTAATCACTGTGGCCATGCTGCATACATGGCAATCACTGTGGCCATGCTGCATACATGGCAATCACTGTGGCCATGCTGCATACATGGCAATCACTGTGGCCATGCTGCATACATGGCAATCACTGTGGCCATGCTGCATATATGGCAATCACTACGAACATGCTGAATATAAGACAATCAGTATGTGTGCATCTGACATAGAGAAGTTGCCAATCGATATTTATATTTCACTTGCAAATATACGCACATGATCTGCACTATCCATTGTGTGTCGAAACTCCAAATGACCAAATGTATCTGTCAAACAGAAGCTCGCCAAACCATCAGGACAGCTCTCACCCAAGGCATAAAATATGTTCAAATGAATGGGAAAAACTCGTTGTGTCTTCAGAGTCTGAAATCGCTACATATAGCTATGAACGAAAGAATGAAGAATTTTATGGATATCAACTTCTTTATTGTGAGTACACCTAATGAAGGAGTAAGCATTAACTCCGAAACGTTGTGTTCTCATAATAAAGAAGTTGATATCCATAAAAATCGTTATTCTTATGTATTTCACTTCTAAATGCCCTTCAAAGACTTAGCTATGAACGGTTCCTTTAAAACTTTCAGCCTTCTAATACTGATTTAAATAGACTATGTGGAGCAGTCGTTTTTACTATTTCGTCCAATGCAAACGCTCACGCAGTTGATTTATACGCCCTAACGAATCTGTACTATCAGTTTGGGTTTTCTCTTTATCAGTGTCTTTCAGCATCACAGGTGTCAAAAACAGCCTCAAGGACAACCACTTGAGCAAATCTCTTTGGCTGCATCCTAATTCACCGTCATTTCCACTGACAACACGAGACATAATCCAATCGAAATTTCTTTGTCATTACTCCCTACAATCACTTAGCGTATAATCTTTTCAACAGTTTTTATAGTATCAGCTTATGATGCTCATTGACACCTTGAAATCTGTTTAGGTACCATCCCAGTCCACGCCAAGCGCCGTGGGAGTGACGGATCATCTTGTTTGGACAGTTTTCAACTCATAGGTCTACATTGAGAAAAGACGTGTTTGCGTAGTTAACGGTGATTTCACAAGTCCTTTCAATTGTCGCCATGTTTTAACAACAAGACACAGGTACTTAAATCATCCAACGGGAACAGGATGTCAGTCTGAACCTGCCTCTACAGTGGTAATCATCAAAGTAAACTGAAGTACCAGATTCGGACAAACCAAGGCGCCGACCAAAAATGGATTCTCCAAAAGTGAGTGTTGAATCATACGCTTTCATTTCATCTGTAAAAAACGTATGACACTTTTTCAAATGTATCGACGTCTGGCTTTCCTCTCGTTAAATACTAATATTTGCAAGTCTTGTGTCCCGCATCGGAATGATGAAAAACGCACATCGCATTTTAATTTTTGCGAATAAAGAGAACTTCATAGCTAAATTATTTCGAAAATATCAACAGTGTTTCTTCTTGTCCATAATACGCCTTCAGTGTGGAATGGTTCATATTTCAGGCAAAACACATGTCTATCCAGAAGCCTGTGAGGTGCCTGTTTCCTCAAGGCCAGGCACCTGCACCCAGTATCACAAAACCAGCGCCAGTCTGTCCAAAGGCCACTAGTTTCAGTGTCACTAATATCGTCAAGGTTCCCAATACAGATGATAGTTTGAGCTCTGATGACAGCGGGACAGACGCTCTCCACATCGCACTGGAAGATTCTTCATCAGACGACACAACTCGTTGTCTTTCAATAGCCAACAATAAGCCCAAGGACCAAGATACGTCAGATCATCCCACTCAGCCACCGATATCTAGGGTACCTCTCGTAAACCAGCCCATGTTTGCCCACTCGAGTCCACTGATCAGCGAGTACCCCCGTCCAGCGATGTCATTCTACCATGCACCACTACCAGCCGGTAGCTTCACCCCAACCCATACTCAGATGCCATCGATTATGTACCCATCTACCTACCCAGGGTTTCTCCCATACCAGTCTCATTTTTTTGCGCACCAGCACACAGCATCCCACACGATGACATTACAGCATCTAAGTGAGAGCAACAGAGTACTGTCAACAAGTGATGGAAACGATGGTAAGCTAGATGACAATACAAATGGTTGGAAAAGAAGATTAGCACTAACCATTAAATGATACTAATCTGTCACGCTCTAACCATAACACGAGGGTCATTCAGTCATGCTAATCATGAATACGACATAATATACATCCTGGTAAATACATGTTGAAAGAAATCGAATCAAGCATGTCCAGAGAAATCGAACCAAGACCTGCTGGTCGACAAATATAACAATGTTCTTGTAACTTTCAGATGAAGGCAATGGCTCTGACTCCACGAGCTGTTCTCCAAGCAACAAAGATCAATCTAGTCCAGCCAACAGCTTCACCTCCAGTGGTGTGTACAGCAATCCCAGCCCTGTTCCAAGTCCTATCCCAAGTCCTGTTTCGAGTCCTGATCCAAGTCCTGTCCGAATGCCGCCCGGACCAATTCATTCTGTCCCATCTCCTGTCAAAACTCCTCTGGCCAATAAAAGACCCCGAGCACCCGGTGGCCGCACTTGCTACGCCCCGAATCAGGTCCGAGCCATGGAGAAAGCCTTCACGGAGAACAAATACCCTGATTATGATGTCCTGGAAAAGATGTCAGCGGAGCTCGAAATACCCGTAAAGAAGATAAAGGTAAATACAGATGCCACCCATTATAATACATTAGCGAGGTGTGAGTGCGCCGTTGCTGTAGGAATATCTTACAGATAACAATATTTAATGAGAATACTACCTTCTGCACTCCTTCTGCACTCCTTTTTTCACGGGAATATTATATAATAATTATTATTTATCCTAAATCTGTTTCAGGTGTGGTTCCAGAACAAGAGGGCACGATGCAAACCCCGTTATCCAGACATGTCTGCACACAATATGGCTGCCTCCATGTCTGCTGTCGGTTATGGCTATTTACCCGGCGCCATGCCACTTCCGTTTACTGGCGGTCCTCACATGATGCCTGTCTACCCGGGATACCCGTATCCCGGAATGTACCCGTCGCCAATGTGCTGATTGATAGATGTCATTTATATATATCATCGTTAAGTGCTACATACAATTCTATGCAATTTGTACATATAACCATATTTATTGTGTGATGAAATAAACAAATCAAATCTCCCCAGTGCGTTTGTTGATCCTTCAAGGAGTTTTTGATACTGCAATGTGATCTCAGCGATAAGAAGCGATTAATAACGTGTGGCACCAGTTCACTCTTGTAGGCACACTGAACACTATTCTAGTCCTATGCGGTCTGTAATTATCCAAGAGTATCAGTGCAACACTATGGCACACAGTAACCATTCAGTGAGTCACTTACTCGCCTCTTACGACAGGCACAGTCATGTCACATCTCTGCCTGTCAGTGTTAGGACCACTTCTGTATATTAAAGATTATATGGAAGGGGGTCGAAAGCAATATACATTGGTAATACTTCAAAACAGTTACCGGCTATTCACACAGTCTTTGATATGTGCAATGGTCTAAAAGATTTTTCTAAACTAGCGGGTACATTTTTGTAACCCAAAACGATGTAAACATTCCCGATATTTGTACAAAACCGACAGCAGACAAATCAAAGTGAGTGAGTCAGTTTTAGTTTTACGCCGCTTTTTAGCAGCAATATCACGTCGGGGGACACCAGAAAATGGCCTTCACACATCGTACCCATGTGGGGAATCGAATCCGGGTCTCCGGCGTGACGACCGAACGCTTTAACCACTAGGCCATCCCTCCGCCCCAGGCAAATCACAGTTATTAATATGAAAGATGTTCACAAACATCTAGGTTTCAGCAAATTTCAAACTCGATGGCACATCCTATTAGATACCATGGCACCACACTAGACCCCTTTGTAGATATCTCATTTGTTCTGTCCTTTGAATATTGTAGTAATGGGACAAGTGTACGGTAGATCAGAGTCTATTGTTAGAATAAACCTGGATGTATTCGGAACATATTTCGGTGTTTCGCGAGGCACTTAACATAACATAAATAAGACACCAAATTCACTTACATTCAAATCAAGGACATTACTCCGTTGATCACCTATATTACAATCATATTCACTTTTGTTTGCACGTTAAATGTAGCTACTAAATAGTGTAGGGTTTTGCAGCGATTTTTCCCCATGTAGCCTCGACTTCAGATGCACTCAAACATTCATATATCCAGCATGCAAGTTCCATTATGAGTGGTTGAAATCCCTGAAAACTTCAGAGTCAGAATTTAATCTTTTCAACACATTCAAAATTCGTTGAGTTTGAGTGAAATGTAACATTGTCAAAAACAGCGAAAAAAAAAGTCACAGACAATATTGAAGCCTCACAACTTCTTCACCACGCCAAGGCACAAGGCATCGAGATTTTATAGATTTTGTACACTTCCATGACAATACTATGTCGTCTTGAATTTGATGACGTCACAATACTATGGCGTCGCTGCTATGAAGTATAATGGCAGAGCCGTGTTTCTCTACATTTTTTCGATGAAAGCTAGCGAAGAGTAATTACTGATGATCAATAGAATCTCGCCCTCGTGTCTTCTAATATCAAATACACCAACACATGTTGATAGAATCGGGGTAGAACAGGCCTATGCTTGTCGTAAGAGGCGACTTACGGGATCAGATGGTCAGGCTCGCTGACATGGCTCCACATGTCATCGATTCCCAATCGATCGGTTCTCATCGATGCTCATGCTGTCTGGTCCAGACTCGATTATTTACAGACCGCCTCCATATAGCTGGAATATTGCTGAGTGCGGCGTAAAACTAAATTCACTCACTCACTCACTCACTGTAGGTTTGTCGTTGCCTTTTTCCGTGTTAAATACAGAAATACGTGGTACAAATATATTCATATTACCACAGACAGATTGGTTAAAATATCATAGGAGGTTTGGGAGACGACAAAATACGGTCACGAGAATTAAGAATATCAGAAAACATTTCTTCATAAGATAGCTTATTAAAATGCAGACTGACAAGATTTTCGCTAACAGTGGTGTAAATGGGTCAAGTCAAACAGAATTATGCATGTATACAAAAGTACGGTAGTTTCGTACAGCATATTGGCTTGGCAATTGTTGAGATGTTTTAGATCATAAATATACCTGAACTTCAATTACGTTTTTCGAAAACTAACAACTAACAAACACCACCACCACCACCACCACCACCCACACACACACACACACACACACAAAAAAAAAGAGAAAAAAAAGAAACTCACGTGTAAACGGAAAAACGCAATTGTGTTATGTGAGATGCGTCGATCTTTCAGCCTAAATACCCGCTCAACAACATATCGATTATTATTTATCTAGGAGGAAACCGTTAACCCAGCATTTTATGTTTTCTTAATAAACAGTATGGTATCAATCGTGTGTAAACATGTGTATTGTTGTGAAAGCGTTTTATGCCTTACTTTTAAATTCAATCAAGTTTCAATTTTCATGCCCCAGAAATACCGTTACCTTCATATGCGTCAATAATTTACTGTCTCTATTGACTAAGTTTGTTTTCTGCATGGACATGACCTAAAACCGGTTCTAGCCATGTACATTCTGCATTATTTCCACAACCATCATGTAGAACGTATACTAGCCAGCCGTCGCAAACTTATTAGCTTCAGCGGTAAAAAAAAGCAAAGTTTTCGGTTTTATCGATCCTGATTTCTTTAAATAAATGTTTAAACTAATTCTTGTGTCTGTTGACATGTTTCAAGCCGGACAAGGAAGGTAGCCTCGCAGTTGAAAGGGTTCCCTCGTCACACAGAAACCTAGGATCGATTCGCCACATGGGTACAGTGTGTGAAACCTGTCCCGCTGAGATATTGCTAGAGTATTGCTAAAAGCGGCACAAAAACATTACCCAATCAATCAAGCTCCACAGCGTTTACAGGTAAATAAAATAAGTCCAGCTGTTCGTTTGTTTATAACGTAAAAACGTTTCTGTACTTATCAACACTCTAAAGACACATTCTGTTATTCATTGCTTTTTAATAGTGTTCATTTCCAAACCTATGTATCACTGATAGAGAACTGGGACTTGTTGACGCTCTACGATACTTGACTCAAATACAAAGGACTGTATTGACCAAGTGTGTGATATGTCTATGGACAGTATTATGTCATTGTCGACTTAAAGGTGGATTGTTTGGAGCAGTCATTTTTAGCTATTTCATCCAAATGCTGGCCTCTCCCTAGTTAATTCATCACGGGTATTTAGCGCATCCTTTGTTTCACGATAAAACGATTATGTACCAAACAATCAATTGGGTTTCTCTTTCTCTCTATCAGTATCACAGGTGTCAAAAACATTGTCACTGACAACTCCATGAGCAGATCTCTTTTAACTGCATGCTAATTCACCGTCAGTATCATTTCAACAGACAACAAGAGACATAATCCAATCATGGTTTCATTGTCTTAATCCCTCGTAATCACTTAAACCATAATCCTTTCAATACTGATTTCATAGAATCAGCTTGTGATGCTAATAATGACGCCTTGAGATCTGTTTCAGACTCTTCCCAATCCACGCCAAGCGCCGTGGGAGTGATGGATCATCTTGTTTGGACAGTTTTCAACTCAGATGTCTACACTGACAATAGACGTGTTTAGATAGGTAAGGCTGATTTCTTAAGCCGTTTGATTGTAGCCATGCTTTTGCAAAAAGGTGGGAGTACTTAAACCACCAAAGGGGAGGCATAAGTCATTATCAGCCTGCCTTCATAACAGTAAGCATCAAGGAAAGCCACCAAGTCCTAATTCAGAGGAAGTAAGCAGTCGAACCACAGACATGGAGTCTCTAAAGGTGAGTGATGGTCCACAGAACTCCAATTTTATTATATTATTAAAACAATTGACAAATACAGTTGTCTGTCCAAGATTTCTTTATCTGTACTTTGCACGAAAAGAATAAATAGAAAATTAAGTTCAATATTAATCTCTTAATGCTGGAACTTTCGCCATGTTCAAAATGTTCACCGTTAACTTATTAAACGCTTTGTATTGCAGACAAACCTTGCGCCTTTCCAGAGACCAGTGAGGTGTTTGTTTCCTCAAGAGCAAGCATCTATTCCCGGAGGCAACACACAACCTGCGCCTGTCCATCCACAGGAGACCTGTTTCAGTGTCAGCGATAAGGTTGGTAAGACAGAGGACAGCTTGAGCTCGGATGACAGTGGGACAGACACTCTTCACATCGCACTGGAAGATTCTCCATCAGGCGACACCCCTCACGATCTTTCAACAGCCAGCAACAAGCCCGTGGGTCCGGACTATGCGTCCAGTCATCACACTCAGCCACCGACAGTCAGGATACCTCTTCCAAACCAGCCTATTTTTGCCCACTCAAGTCCACTGATAAGCGAGTATCCCAGTCCAGTGATGTCATTCTACCATGCACCTCCACCAGCCTGTTTCACTTCACTCCATACCCCTTTGCCACCCGTTATGTTCCCATCTACCTATCCAGGGTTTCTTCCACATCAAAAGTTGGTTTTCCCGCCTCTGCATGCAGCATCTCACACGATGACTCATCAGGATCCAGCTGAGACCAGCAGAATACTGTCAACCAGTCACGGAAACGATGGTAAGTTGATTGACAAATTCGTAAATTAAAACACTAATTCACCAAGACGTGAATGTTAATCTTTCATGCTTATATGAGAAATACAGACAAAAATATGTCCAAAGAAATCGAATCAGTACCTGCTTGGCCACACTTAATAACAATGTTCTTGTATCTTTCAGATGACGGTAGTGGCTCTGACTCCAGAAGCTCTTCTCCTCAAAGCAACAGGGATCAAACCAGTCCAGCCAACAGCTTCACATCCAGTGGTGTGTACAGCAATCCCAGCCCTGTTCCAAACCCTGTCCCGAGCCCTATTGCAAGTCCTATCCCCAGCCCTATTCCGAGTCCTGTCCCGAGTCCTACCGCAAGTTGTGTTCCGAGTCCTTCCAGAATTTCTGTCCGGTCTCCGGTCAAAACTCATTTGGCTAACAAGAGACCCCGAGCCTCCGGGGGTCGCACTTGTTACGCCCCGAATCAGATCCGAGCCATGGAAAAAGCCTTCATAGAGAACAAATACCCAGACTATGATGTCCTGGAAAAGTTGTCAGCGGAGCTTGAAATACCCATTAAGAAGCTAAAGGTAAATACAATTGATATTCATTACACATTTGACAAGTGTGACTACACGATTGTGCACCGCTCGAAAAATATACACAGTTTTGAATCTTTGTTTATACCAAGCATTTTTAATTTGAAATAGCTTTGTTTATCCTAAATACCCCAACCTGGTGTAATACAATTACCAATGGGCATTCAATATAATGTATTTGACAGATGTGACTGCATGCTTGTGCACCGCCCAACATGAACACTTTGCTGTACAAGATTCTAAGGAAAAATATATTTTGCAAGTTTCTCGGGAATATTATATAATAATTATTATTTATCCTAAATCTGTTTCAGGTGTGGTTCCAGAACAAGAGGGCACGAAATAAATCCCGTTATCCAGACATGTCTGCACACAACATGGCTGCCTCCATGTCTGCTGTCGGTTATGGCTATTTACCCGGCGCCATGCCACTTCCGTTTACTGGCGGTCCTCACATGATGCCTGTCTACCCGGGATACCCGTATCCCGGAATGTACCCGTCGCCAATGTGCTGATTGATAGATGTCATTTATATATATCATCGTTAAGTGCTACATACAATTCTATGCAATTTGTACATATAACCATATTTATTGTGTGATGAAATAAACAAATCAAATCTCCCCAGTGCGTTTGTTGATCCTTCAAGGAGTTTTTGATACTGCAATGTGATCTCAGCGATTTACACGATTCAAAATTACATGCACAGTCAGCTTATTCTGTCTAGACGACTGAGGTCTGCACATTATGTAATTGAAGAGTATCGATGTAGCATGAGGGCATGCAACTACAAAGTCACTGAATCTGGCTTTCCGATGCGTCTTGTCTTGTGCGACGACAAACAGACCCATTGCACCAACTGGCTCACCTGTTTCCACTACCATGGAATACTAGAATATTAAAACGAAACCTGTACATCTTGGTAGATACACGTCACAAATGTATAGTTGTCCGAAATTATTTCAACAATGAAATAAAAATAAAACGTTGGCGACGTATCGACAGTCGTGCAGACAAGCCACGCTCAACAGTTGGGTACTGACCCAACAGTACACCACTGTAAGGTACGCCAGCACTGAAGGAAATACATGTTATGACCGGATTATTTCCAAACATCGGGTATATCTTTCATAAAATACCGTTGTTCATGTACCTTGCTGTTGTATGTCATGACAGTATTCCTTAGCATGTATTAAAAAACAGACACACAAACAAAGAGAGCCCAGCGGAAACATGACCATATTTCCAGTGCATTTCTTTAAATTATGATGGGTGCTGAACTGCGTTGCAGGGGATAAAACGCTGTCGTCAAAGGACAGTATCGCAGTTACAACTAAAACTAGTATGGAAAGTTACAATTAATAGCAGTATTTGGATGTAGCCGTGCGATTGGCTTCTCATGATATCCCCTAATGTCACAGAGCGCAGACTAAGTCTTTGAAATAGCATTTTATATTGCCGATTCCAACGAAAAGTGTACACAGCCAAGTATAACGAGTACAAAACAGAATTGCTTTTCGGAATTGCACACTACACTATGCAAGCTAATGCGTCTTATTGTGCTGAATCCGCACTTGCTACCAGTTTTATGAATCCTATGCCTTGACACACATTGTGAGGTGCTTGTTTCGAAGGATGAACAGGTTCAGTGGTGAACAAAGTGCTTTTTGCAAATGTCCCTACAGTGTTTATCTCTCTTGGGACATACTCAAACACCCCACACTATCCAACTAAAGTCCTAGAAGGATTTGGAACAGGACATGCGACGGGACTCAGTTTGGTGTGGACAGCACTGAACGTGTGTGACTGAACGTGACGTTGTTGACAACGGGGGCTCGGGGTCACTTGTTACCCAAATGCGTTTTGACAGGAGACCGGACAGAAGTTCCGGAAGGACTCGGAACACGATTTGGGACAGGACACAGAACCGGACTCGGGATATGGCTTGGGATAGGACTTGGAATAGGACTCGGGACAGGACTTGGAACAGGGCTGGGATTGCTGTACACATCTCTGGAGGTGAAGCTGTTGGCTGAACTGGTTTGAACCCTGTTGCTTTGAGGAGAGCATCCTTTGGAGTCGGTTCCCTTTTGATTGCGTATGCAAGTAATGTGTCACATTATGTATTAAATGAAAGTTTTTATTGCAGGAGTTTTAAAAGCTTATGCTTTTATGAGGATTAACGTCATCATATATGTTGCGTTTTAAAAAACAAAACAAAACAAACCAAAACAACAAAAAACAGAAAATCGTTTGTTGACACCCACATGTAAATAATTGCTATTATTATGAAACAAATATCAATGTGTCACATTTTTCCCTCTCTGAAATATTGATCAATCAACAGTCATTCCAAATAATGATGAAAGAGACTGAAGGAAAAGTATTTTATATAAGATGGCCCTATGACCTTTAAGGTCGAATTTTACCTTGTTCCACCACTGAGATTTTCCCTACACATTTTGTGTGTTATGAAGGGATAGACAAAGGTTTTAATTTTGTACAGACTAACTTGCCTAGGGTGGCACCATATGTATGACACTTGCTTCGTTATGGGCAGGGTTGATACAACCTGGTACATTGTCTAAACTGGATTATTTCTTCAGTCCCGATGAGTGCCGGTTTAGACAGCTTCCACTGTATGTATACCTCCCTTCAAAAGTTTAAACTCACTTCTCTAAATATAGCCACTCACTTCAGGCAACTGTTCTAAAATACATTTTGCAAAACATTCCATACTGTTTAGAGGTACACTGTCTGTAGGCCAAGAACCCCTCACACCGTGAGTCCACACGGTCGCCCATCCAAGGACACTCCGGGCCCAGCGTTGCATAACTTTAATTGATTTGTGTCGTGAGCTCTTGGCCCAGGTCCACACACCACCGGCAAAATACCCAGCAAAATGAAGAGTAACTATACACTTCGTCAGTGGAATCAGTCATTCGAGGATTTTATCCGCGTGTACCTGCCCATCTAACCTTTAACCTTAACATTTGTTAAGCAGCATGACATACAAAAAATCGTGTTTAAACATTTTCGAAATTGATTTGTATCCTGACACAGTAGCAGCTGCATGGCACTTTTCAAAGTAAACAGGTCTAACATTTTGTTTCCGACATTTGACTGATACAGTTGACGCGTATTTCAATGACGACAATCAGAAATGACAAAAGGCAAAAAGGCAAACACCACCTCTGATCTGTATACAGTGGAAGCTGTCACAACCGGCACCTGTCCAATCCGGCAAGTTATCAACACCAGCATAATATCTCAGTCCCATTCGCCGACTGTGCATTTAACATCAGCTCTACAACCTGGCACATTGTCTAAACTGGATTATTTCTTCAGTCCCGATGAGTGCCGGTTTAGACAGCTTCCACTGTATGTATACCTCCCTTCAAAAGTTTAAACTCACTTCTCTAAATATAGCCACTCACTTCAGGCAACTGTTCTAAAATACATTTTGCAAAATATTCCATACTGTTTAAAGGTACACTGTCTACACCTGAACTGATGTATAGGAAAACAAGTTAGTAACGTTGAAAGGATTATTATCATGAATTCAATACAAGACAAAAATCGGTGACAGTTGGCCAAATGTTAACGAACCATTGCACCAAAACGCAGCGGTTGACATGCACAGTATTTGCACAATCTTTTCAGCAATTTGATGTGAGTCTAAAGCTTTGATGGGAAGTTTATTACCAATAACTGCAAGATCGTTTACCGGTACACCTTTGGACGTTTTTATTTTACAACAATGGTGTTACTACATAAAGCTAACTTGCATATACCTTACATATAAAACGTCAAACAATTTATAACGTCTTTTTTATCTGTCCTCATCGATTATTTGCATATATATGCCATGCACATCTCTTGCTTCCTGTATATGTGATATAGATGATATTAATGTTTCTAAACATGTCCTTAAACACCCGGAGAATAGGAAAGAAGCTCAGAAACAGCAAAGAGAAAGTTTACTTTACTTACAGTTTGTCATATATTAAGCAACTTCTAAATGCCTCACAAGAATCTTAACACGTAACTTTTCAACTCATTTACAGGCATTCTGCTATATGCTACGTTACGCTTTCGTGATTCGAATTAATTAATTTAACTTTAAACGTATTGCATCATGTATATTATATGAATAACGTTACGAAAATTACAATGTTACAAACCGTTGGACATGGACAGAATATAGTTTGCCAAAGTCACCCTTAGCATTTGTCAATAAATTGAGTTTTCAGTTACTCAAACTCATCAAAAGCAATACTTTGTCGTGCAAGAGTTATTGACATCACCGTTGTTTGAGTGGGAAATGTACAGATTTGTCGTACACGCATTGTATCCGTTTCTACTGTTTCCATCTCATTTAATACAAAACACAATTGAGACGAAACACTGTGTGGCGCCACAGACTATGCTGTAAACACAACTGAAGAGACCATACACTAGATGGCATGGCGAACGGGGAAAACAAAACACAAGGAGGCACATTACGCTATGATGTATAACACACACTGGGAGACAGTACATTAGGTGGCACAACACACCATGCTGTATAGCACATTGGTGACATGGCACACTATGCTATTCAACACATTCGGCGGCTCAACACACCATGTTGTACAGCACACTAGGTGACATGGCACACTATGTTGTTAAACACACTTAGGGAGACATAACACTAGATTGCACAACATACTAGGTGGCTCAACAGACAAGGTGGCACACCAGACTGGGTGGGCACCACACTAGGTGGCACAAAATACTTGGTGGCACACCACGTTAACTGGTACAACACACTAGGTGGCTAACCACACTGTGTGGACAGCACACTAGCTGGCACAACACACTTGGTGGCACAACACAAAAGGTGGCACAACACACTGTGTGGACAGCACACTAGCTGGCACAACACACTAGCTGGCACAACACAAGGTGGCACACCAGACTGGGTGGACACCGCACTAGGTGGCACGAAATACTTGGTGGCACATCACGTTAACGGGGTACAACACACTAGGTGGCACAGCACACAAGGTGGCACACCACACTGTGTGGACAGCACACTGGGTGCCACAACACACATGGTGGCACAACACACTAGCTGGCACAACACACGAGCTTTCACAACACACTAGCTGGCACTCCACACTATTTTGTACAACACACTAGCTGGCACAGCACACTATTTTGCACAACACACTATTTGCACAACACACTAGCTGGCACAGCTGGCACTCCACTCTATTTTGCACAACACACTAAGTGACACAAAACACTAGCTGACACAACACACTAGCTGGCGCTCCACACTATTTTGCACAACACACTAGGTGGCACAAAACACTAGCTGGCACAAAACACTAGCTGGCACCCCACACTTTTTTGCACAACATACTAGGTGGTACAACACACTAGCTGGCACAACACACTATCTGGCACTCCACACTATTTTGCACAACACACTAGCTGGCACAAAGCACTAGCTGGCACTCCACACTATTTTGTACAACACACTAGGTGACACAAAACACTAGGTGGCACAAAACACTCTCTAAAACACGCTCTGGGCGATACAATAGTTCGCTCATATAACGACGTGTTTATGTGGCTGCTTGCACTAGCCCAGACGTAAGCTGGAAGTTATTATGCAGTGCTTTCACACTGGGATACCATCACCACCATACTGATGCTGAGCGCCAGAAAGGGACTATATTTTAACGTCTTTGGTATGACACGGTACAACACACGACGCAGTCCAGATGAACCGAAAGGAAACATAGAAGCAAAACAGGTTGCATATATTATCGTTTTCACGTAATATGTGATACTATTGTCTCGAAAATGCCTCTAAACATTCTTCAAGTTATCGAGTGTATCGGGCACATTTACTCAAGGGGGGTCAACGTTAATTGCATTTTTATTCAAGAAAGAATAAACTCAGTGATAAGTCAGTACAGTATGCACCTGCCTGAACAGTGAGTGAGTTGCGTTTTACACCGCACTCGGTAATATTCAAACTATATGACGGTGGTCTGTAACAAATTTATTCTGGTCCAGACAATCCGGTGATCAACAGCATAGATCTGCGCAATTGGGAACCGATGACATGTGTCAGCGAGTCTGACCATCCGATCCCGTTGAGAAAACATTATCTGCATGTTTACGAGCATCGTCTCACTCCATGTTAGAGAGGTTTCACATCCGGAATGACACTACACAGTGGCGTTCGTTCTGTAATTAACCCCGACAGAAACTGGTTATTTTCCCACACTACTCCAAATCTTTTCTTGACATCGTCTACCTCAGGTTAATATTTCTACGGAATATATCAATATTTTTTACTCGATTTAGTTCTAAACGTAACTTGTGTTGGGTGTTTCTATCGCCGTGTTGAGAATCATTAAAACATATTATGACTTTCGTGTTAACACGAGTTAACTTCCCAGGCACCAGTTCCCGTCTGAGAAATGTAGGCATCACGATACACCACACTAGCGGGATGTAATATGATACATCCCAAAGGTGAAAATATGGTTAAGTGTTTATCATACATATCTGATCAGTGTGAAAGCGGTTGAAGAAATCATATCTGTGCCAAGGATCTTCAGACATGATACTTGTGCTGTTGATAACTATATACGAATTTGATTATTCATACCGTTTAATACAAGAACTTTTAGGTCATATGAATAATATGCATGTGTGCCCCGTGTCGAAACTGCGTGGAAGCCCATCAGTTCAAATATTGTATTCTCAGTTAACTACAAATGACACCCTACCTTGTCCAGAGGATTCACAATATGTACGGTTACCTCAATTTGTGCCATGTGCCGGTGAGCAATCAAATTATTATCACAACTGAACTATTGTCCATAGAACTGTTGTCCATAGAACTATCGTCCAACCACATCAAGGATGTCCTTCAGTTTTTCGGTTGTACTATTCAGATTTTATCCCAAACTCCTCAAATATACGTTAACTAAAATTCCCTTTCTCGGATTAGATTCGTTTCACCTTAATGGTAATTATATCGGATGCACGCAATACTCACATAAGCCAGAACATATTATTTTCAGCTATATTCTGCATTCGTATTTTCAGGTAACAGATTGAACGACGGATATACGTTACTGACACGTATACATCTTGTGTGATTGCTAATTAACCTTCAAATCTAGATTTAGATCAAATATGCTCGACTAACGAGTGTAGCAAATTATATTTCTCGATCATTGCCTTTGCGACTGGTTATTTCAGGAAATTACATTCTGGCATTCTGCAGACCCTGGATTCGTGTACACCGAAATCTAAGGAGTAAATAGCGTAAGAAGGCTGCAAGGCAAGGTTTGTTATCAAATTGGAAAGGCAAGGAGACCGCAAAGCAAGGTGTGTTGGCATCTTGGAAAGGGTAAGGCAACTACAAAGCAAGGTGTGTTGCGGAAAGTATGTAACAGCTTCTCTAGAATATTGCTACGTGTATACATCGTGCACTGTTAAAATGCAAACGCGACCGAACCTCTCACCCGTCCATAGCACTACGAGTCCCTGGCATAGGAGTTCTTGTACCAGAGTTTGTACAGTCTGCACCACATATCACTCTTATGCTTCCTGCTGAACCGAACAAGGAAGAAAAAGGCTTCCGTTATTTCGGGTTTTTTTCATTTCAACTCGCATCATGTCCCTAAGCTGTTTCACTGAACCTTTTCATTGTTACAAACGTCACGCTTCAATCATTTATCGAACTCAACTTTAATCTGTTTAATTTATTTGGGATTCAGATGTTGAAAACGTGCAGTCATTCAATCTGTCTGGGATGGGCAATTATCCTCTTTGTGACAGAGATGGCTAGAGCTGGTAAGCATGTTAAAAGACTTGTGTCATTTTTGACATTTCTTGTTCATAAGTTTAACAATTTATGATAAATTAAATACAAAGACAGAATATATTTCAGTAACCCGTCTTTTAAACATCTGTCAATATACTTTAGATTCAAGAGATCGGGGAAATCGATAAAAAGTATGTCGCTGTATAAAATCCAGCAAAAAATTCTTATATGAAAGAGATGGTCACTCGCAATTCACTGTGATGGGTTGTATACAGATGATGCTGTCAGTGAGTGAGTGAGTCACAGCATGATATTGATAGCGTCAGTGACTTTAGTGAGTGAATCACAGCATGATATTAATGGTGTCAGTGTGTGAATATAGCTAAGACCGAGGTACCATAGCTAAGACCATACTCACTCACTCACCCATTATCCATAACTGAGCAATGTCTGTGTGCCGACCTTCAGCTGACACTGCCAATCGATGATTCCTTCAACAAACCAGTGAGTGTATTCACTATCATTGTATATCTGCTGCAGGTCAGTTCAAAGAGGTACAAACGGATGAATCTCCGAAACTGCTTTTGATAAATGAACTTGGAGTTCAAGTCGGTGGAAAAGACCACCTCCTTTTTGAGATAAAGGGAAAGGGACAGGCTCACTTAATTCTTTCCGAGACCACCTATACTGACCCAAAGAAGGGGAAGTATTACTTCATATCCCTTGCTGTGAAATATAAAGACCTACGTTTCAGGATGAATGGCATCAAATATGGCTGCATTCGGTGCTCGACGTTCAGAGGCACAGGAATTAAAACCACAGTGGTTTCTGATAAATTCACCCAGTTGTGGGTTTCATGGAAAAATGGACATATAAAGGTTGGAGATGGAACGGACATACAACAACGCCCATTTATGGAATACAAAGGTCCCCAAACGTTCGTGGTGAATTTCATATATGTTTTGACGAACGTGTATCCGGGACAATGGAGATTTCGAATTGGTATGTAAAACCGCACTTGACAGTCACTGTTATAAGATAAGTATAGGGTCCATTTCTGATTTCTCCCGCCGTTGTATTACTGGAATATTGCCGAGAGCACACTCACTCTGGTTATTTATAAAGTTACAAACATTCGACGGCTGCTAAAGATAACCTTATTTTTATCAACGAGTGTTCATATATTTGATATCAGAAGACACGAGGGTGAGATTTTATCTAAACTGATGAGCAAAGGAAAGTGGACAGGTTGTGTTTCTTCCAAGAAGATAAAAATAACAAAACCTCTTCATGAAATGGAAAATGTATATATAGAAACACACTGCAATACACGTGATTTATCACCAAAATGACATTGCAACAATAACAGTGATGACGTGATGACCACTGCAGACAGCTCCTACGATGCTGGAAGGCAAAGGCCATTCCACGCAGAGGTCGGTTGGCCCGTATGCCAGCAACGTGATTGTCACTACGAATCGGTTCACGCTATGACGCAGTGATGTGGCTACTGATGACGTCACCGTCAACATCCGGTTGCGTGGGTGAATAACCCGTAGGTAGCGCTCCTCCTGGGGTGTTGTGATTCTGAGACGTCTACTTCTGGTTTGATCACATGTCTGGCCTGCCATATTGAACGGTTGAACAGCCGAATTATGGTTTGTCTTGCGCAATCCAATGTCCTTGCAATATAGCCGTTGGAAGCATTCAGTTGACATTCCTGTGGCCCGGTCTCGTAGCGTCGATCAATCTTGGCATTTTCTCGGGAGATTTCTGCCAAGTGATCGTTCAGTCTTCACGGCAAACAGGCTTTATACTCTCTGTATGGGAAGTGCTCATGCAAGGGACACTGATCACAGTTTGCGAAAGTTCGTGCAATACACGTAAAGATATTTTTGGTTGCATTTTGGCAAATGAAACAAGATGGTTGCGTTCGATACAATCAGTGTTTTTCGATAATTGTACTAGTTATAACGCAAATTTGGGATTGCAGCAACAACTACACCTGTGTACTTTCTTTTGCTCCTCAGTTTATCATCAAGAACCACTCTTCGCTTTAGTTTTCAATTATACATTTACAACATGTCAAATTTCTTTTCTTTCTTATTTATTTATTTATTCTATTTTATTTTTATTTATTTTTTATTTATTTTTTTTTTTAAAGAAAATAAAAGGTATTAATGTTGGTAACATACATTCCAAAATACGTTTCAACATCCAAATAGATCAATATCCTGAAATTTCATTCTAGGCAGCTAATTTAGATTCTAAAACAAATACGACTCAAAGAAAGTTTAATATTGAATCACTTCCCGTTATTTAGACATAGCCAGTGGCTACATACATCTGGATATGTAAATGCTGCGCAAAGCTTAACCGGTTTACACACTGTAGGAGATGTTGCGATTATTTGTACACACGGTGTTAGAATTGGACTTTAGTAACCCTTGCGTGTCGGGTGGTCAGACTCGCTAAGGTGACACTTGTCATCGTTTCCCAACTGTGTAGATCGATGCTCATGCTCATGATCACTGGATTGTCTGGTCCAGACTGGATTATTTACAGGCTGCCACCTTATAGCTGGAATTTTGTTGAGTGCAGCGTTAAACAACAATCAATCAAATATTTATGGCTGAAATACCTCAGAATGCATTTTATTTCGTACCATGCTGACTAATACATGTGGAACATTTGTTGTAGACAACCCACCTCAGTTCACTGCCCCATTGCCATCAGGGTTAACGGTGATCTCGGTTTCCGAGAACAGTCCGGTGAACAAGGTAAGTAAAATAGATCACGCAAAGCCTTCTTTCAAAGCTCTTAGTCAAGAAATATTCAGAAATAAAAGCAATGCAAGTATATGTATTAATGAGAAGTATTACATTATTAAATAGTTACAGAATCTCGATGAGGTAGTTTCATGTGGAAAGTAATCCCGGTGCATGTTTTAAATAGTTTGATTAACAGCAGAGAATGTGGGCATCGGATTTGAACCAACACCATTAATATCCGGGTGACCGGTCACACCCATACACTCGCAAACACACAAACATACACTCACACTTTTGTTTACTGCGGATCCCTACCGGTAAGAAGGATTCATTTGTCCCATTTCAAAGATATCCTATATTGATTCGTAAAACATTCTCAAGATATACAGTGGAAGCTGTCTAAATCGGCACTCACTGGGACTGAAGAAACAATCCGGTTTAGACAACGTGCTATATAGTACAGATAATATTAAATGTATAGTCCACGGCCGGGACTGAGATTATATGCCGGTGTTAACAACCTGTCGGATTAGACAGATGCCAGTTTTGACAGTTTCCACTGTAGACTGAATCATAAAATCAGCTTTGCTGTATAGCCGATATTTAAAAGCGTGGAACTTGTTTTGTCATTTTCGTTTTTTGTTTTATTCATTTGATAAAATGGTTGTATGAAACTTTCTATTTTCTACACAACAGGTTGTCTTTGACATTGTCTGTAAGGACCCAGAAAACGACACTCTAGCATTCACCCTGAAGAATCAGCAGGACATTTTCTATGTTGACAATTCTTCTGTTGTTCTGAAGCATACACTTGACTATGAAAGGCAAAGACATTATTCCCTCATGATAGAGTAAGAGCTCGTTATTCCAATACTAAAAAAATAAGTAACATAATTCGATTGCACAGATAAATGTGTTGCATTTGCGACCAGCGTTCGAAATAATCGCTTGGTCTCCGCGCCAGTTGTTATTACATCGGGCCGGCAGTTTCAAATATTTGCAGGCCCTTGTGGACTGGAGCAAATTATCTGTCTTTTTTAAGTTAAAATCTTTCATAATGTTTTGATAACTTAACTTTCGGGAATCACCCATGATCCTTCATGTTACGATAACCTACAGCTTCACTTGCTGGTATTTCAAGGCTTTGCGCATAGGAATGTCAACACCAGTCTTTAGCAAATTTAAGAACGTCTATCTGCGTCAAAGGCTTCGCTCATTGATTTTGTAAGAAACAGTCAGAAACTGGGTATAGTCTGTTTTATATTTATTGGTTTGACAAATTACCCTGCAGATTTCATTCAGGGCCCGTAGATTTTAGAGCCTGCAGGCCCTGGTGGAAAAATGGCAAATTAAAGTATTGTAAACACTGTTCACGACCCATGTCTTCTTGGACCGACAGCATAAACTTGTAAGGCAAATTGAATTAACATTGTCACGGTCATGCATCACGTGTAAGTTAGGATGTGGGGGGAGAACCTAATAATACAGATTAACCATTGTCGCTCTGACTGTTGTAAGCAGGTGCATACTGTTTTATCAAACATGTTTTTATTTAAATTAGGAATTTAGGACATGTCATGTTGGTGTTTGCATGAATGGTGTGCCGTAAATATTATTATCGATTCTGTTCATCTCATCTAATCGTACTTGTTTACTCGCACGTACTATTTCAGGGCGTTTGATGGTCTACATAGGGTACCTGTTGCAATGATCGTCAAAGTCGTCGACGTATATGACGAAGCACCTGTTGTTGTGTTCAGCGATGACCTTTCGATTCCTGAAGAATTAAGCGTCGGCACTGTACTTGGCGGCTTGTTTGGAGCAACGGATGCAGACCACGACGACAGTCTTACATTCATCTTAGAAGGTCAGCATGGACTTATATGATGACTGTAATAATCATTTTCCCTTTTCAGAAGTGTCAACTTGTATGAAAAAGGCAGGGAGGATATGTGGTTTGCAATATGAACGCGCAGTTCTTAGGAATCGTGAGCAGGGACTTTATCTACATCAGACCGTTTTGCATGTTCACGATTATCGTCATTTGTTCACGGTTATCGCCATTTGTTCACGGTTATCGTCATTTGTTCACGACTATCGACATTTTAGCTGAATGAATGTATATCGTCGTGCCGCTATTTCCGATCTAAATCGAAACATTGTTATTGCAAGTCTGGAAACTTGGGAGTCTTAATACAGTGGAAGCTGTCTAAATCGGCACAAACTGGGGCTGAAGAAACAATCCGGTTTAGACAATGTGCTGGATGGTAAGGCTAATGATAAATGTGCAAGCCACGGGCGGGACTGAGATTTTATGCCGGTGTTGACAACCTGCCGGATTAGACAAATGCCAGCTTGGGCAGCGTCAATTGTATACTATTGCACGTCATCTCAGTGTTCGCCGGAGTACCATCAGTCAGTAAAACTGTTATAGGGTGGATATAAACAACTCATTCCACGCAAGAAAGGTTTCGAAGTGACAGACCACATTGCCGTCGATCAGTTTACGTCCAGCTACTTAGTTTGAGTCGAGTGTCGGCACAAATCACAAATCACTTGCATGCGAGAAGTTGAACCTCAAACCAGGAAACAGACACCGAAGACGCGACAAAGTCCTCTCTAACTGAGCTTTTTATAACCCATCCGTGTTAAGAGAATGTGATATTCTATACTGTGAAATCGGACGGCAACGGAACCAGAAAATATGTATCATCTCAAGGTAACAAACTGATTCCTTGTGAATACACCTATGCAGTTTTTTCGTAGGGAATATATGGCGGCGGTCTGTTTGTAATTGAGTTCTTCATAGAAAAGTAAGTGATAATGATCATGAGAACCAACCTACGGAAATGGGTCTGTAAATAATCGTGTCTGGACCAGACAATCCAATTTTAATATAACAGTTGTCTTAACTTTGGCCTCTCTGTCGGGAATGCGGCGTAAAAACGTATTCGGTACGTCACACTTTCCCGTTTGGGTTTTCGAAAATAAGAGTGAGTTAGTTTAGTTTTACGCCGCACTCAGATTGATTGTTGTTTAACGCGGAAGTCAATAATATTTCAGCTATATGACGGCAATCTGTAAATAATCGAGTCTGGATCAGACAATCCAGTGATCAACAGCATGAGCATCGATCTGCGCAATTGGGAACCGATGACATGTGTCAACCAAGTCAGCGAGCCTGACCACCCGATTCCGTTAGTCGCCTCTTACGATAAGCATAGTCGCCTTTTATGACAAGCATGGGTTACTGGAGGCCTATTCTACCCCGGACCTTCACGGGTCTCGAAAACAAGATGTGAAATGCAATCAGATACATACTTTCTATACAGTAGACTCTGTTTATACATGGAACGATTACTACTAATAAAGGACTGTCGGAAATAGAAAAAAGCTCCGAATTCACATTTATATCTACAGTTTATATAGTTGAATATCTGTTATGCCAAGTCCTGTCTAACTGCTGTCTCAGGACTTAACTGAGGAGAGACTAGTGTAGAAGTGAGTGAGTGAGTGAGTTTAGTTTTACGTCGCCCTTAGCAATATTCCAGCTATATGGCGACGGTCTGTAAATAATCGAGTCTGGACCAGACAATCCAGTGATCAACAACATGAGCATCGATCTGCGCAATGGGGAACCGATGACATGTGTCAACCAAGTCAGCTAGTCTGACCACCCGATCCCGTTAGTCGCCTCTTACGACAAGCATAGTCACCTTTTAT
Source organism: Haliotis asinina (assembly GCF_037392515.1). NCBI lineage: Eukaryota > Metazoa > Mollusca > Gastropoda > Lepetellida > Haliotidae > Haliotis > Haliotis asinina. The sequence continues at coordinate 35,829,396 of NC_090288.1, forward strand.
GGCAAGCATGGGTTGCTGAAGGCCTATTCTACCCCGGGACCTTCACGGGTCGACTAGTGTAGAAATGAGCAATTCTGGGTTTTTTCTAGGTCCAGAGACACTTATTTGGTACAGACCCTGGCTTCATGCAAATTAGTGTGCGACGACATTGTATTACAAAGGACACCTTTTAAATGTCCAATTTAACATTAGAACATTAAAATCGATATGTCAAGAATATGTGAGGAAACTACATGCATTTATTGACATATATTTTCAGGAGGCCACGATTATTTCACAATCAATAGGACAAATGGGAAATTGACTCTGAAAAGAAGGATTAACTACGATGGCGTCAATGGTGTAAAGAAGATCGACAAGATGACCTTGACCGTCACTGACAAGGGGAATAACCAGGTCAAAGAATCGTTGACGATTACCGTAACTGACATCAACGACAACAGCCCGTCTTTTGGAGACGTTTTGTATCGATTCAACATTACGGAAAGCGGAAGTCATAGTAAGTAATACATGAATACATGAAAACAAGCATACATACATGCATGCAATCAACGACAACAGCTAGTCTTTGGGGGCATATTTTATATCACTTCAATGTGATAGAAAACGGAAATCACCCAAACGTCCAGCTACTGATATTGAGTAACTTGTGTAACTTGATTCCACACACCGGAGCCCAAGGCTGAACTATAACTGCTTGAAGGTTGCAGTGATGCTAGTTATCACTGATAAGTCTGGAATGTGTTAGTAAGATCTATAAACCTTGCAACGACAGGAATTCAGGGAAACGTTTGATCAAGATATCTCAGCATGTCCCATTGTTCGTTGTATAAATCGGCCATTTTCGTGAACGGTTGACCACAGCCTGCCATTATGATCTTCGTTTCCAAAGTCGGTCTTCAGTCACCAAAACTCTTCATACGTTCACCTTGTCTTTAGTGAGACTCTGAAGTGCTGTTCACCGCGATCTTTTCTCCACTATAAAAGTGAAAGTTATGTTTACAGGAATGGAACTGGCCAACTTCGCTATTACTGACGCAGACAGTGATCGGAACGCCCAGTTTTACATGGACCTGGCAAGAACAACGTATCTGGATATATTTAGCGTGCAAGGGACATCTCTGATAGTAGATGCATCCAAGGTCGACTACGAGCAGTTAGAGAACCAGGATTTTGCCTACACCCTAACTGTGAGGGCAACTGAGAGATCGGATACATGGGCAAAACACGTTGGAAAAGCAGCTGTTGTGGTTGAGGTATGCTGCCCCAGATACATGGGGGGAAATGGTTGCTATTATCCTGCTCTGAATTCATGGTCTTAAAAGCCGTGAGGATCCAGGTTAGAATTGACCTTCAATAACTCATGTTTGTCGTAAGAGGCGACTAAGGGGATCAGGTGGTCAAGCAAACTCATTTGGATGACACATGTCATTGTATATCCCAATTCGTAGATCGATGCTCATGCTTTTGATCACAGGATTGTCTGGTCCAGACATTTTGAACAATGCTTTGTCCAGAATATCAGACGTAACTCTGAACTAAACCTGACCTTTCTCAAACCTCTGTCAATTGTACGCAGTATATAATCCAGGGTTCAGATTTCCAGGGTTCGAAGCTCTCTTAGAACTAAGACATGTACAGTCGTAAGTGCCATACATTAATATTACCTTACGACTGTCTCACCGCTAAGAGAGCTTCGAAAATCTGGGCCCAGGAAACCACAATCGCCCAACAAAAGTCATATGATTGCCATGGACACTCGCGTGTGTAGGCACGGCAATTGCATCAGTTAATATCCTCATCGTCTCTTTGCTATTGTAATTTCATCGTGTTATAGGTCTTACCGGTCAATGAATATTATCCAAAGTGGACATCCCCAAAGCTACGAGGCACCTCTGACAGTTTTGAAGACAAAACTGTCCTTGAGCACGATCAGGTTGGAACCATCGTGGAAACATTTCAAGCGGAAGATGAAGACAAGGGTAAAGATGGCGCTGTAACATACAGACTTACTTCAGTCATATCAGGTGGGTTTTTCATTCAGACAGCATCCAGCAAACACTAAAACCCATAAGGTTATAAAATATGCCACGGGGGTTAAAGGTATCTCCGGAAAGGACTTTCCCGGCGAATGGCTTAGCCTTTTATTGTTAACCAAAATTTACAGATGCTGGTCTAATGCAGATATGTCGATGGCTTAATACATGCGTCATTGCATTGCCAGTGGCACTTGACAATGGACACAGAACATCTTTGTTAATATTATTTTCAAATGCTCAAGAAAATTGTTGAAAACATTATGCTCTTTTTGTTGCATCGCAGATAAGGGTGAAGACGTACCCAATCGCTTTTTTATGGACAAATATTCTGGACAACTGAAAACGGCATATTACTTTGATGTAAAAAACGAATCATCTTTTTACGACATTATCGTACAGGCGATCGACGGAGGAAGTAGTCCAAAAAGTGTGAATGGGCAAATGAAAGTAAATCTACGATTCAGTCGCACTGGCTTAGCTGGTGCAGGCGGTGCAGGTGGTGCACCTGGAATGGGAGGAGAAATGACGGAGTACGTGAAACCAGCAGCTGGAATTGGAGGTGCAGGAATGGGAAATGGTGGTGGAGTTGGAACAGGTCTCATTGTAGGAATAGGAGGTTCTGGTTTGGTGAGGGGAGTGGGCAGTACAGGTAAAGAAGCTGGTGATGGAACTCGTGAAGGTGGGAGAACAGGAATGGGAGGAGGACTGACAGACTCTTTGGGGTCCGGGCTGGGTGGAGCGGCAGGAAAAGGAAGTTTTGTCAGAGCTGGAGCGGTCGGAAGTGGACATGCGGGTGTATCAGGTTCAAGTGGAAAAGATATATCGAGATTTGGTCAGAGAGGAATCGATGCAACTGGTACTGATGGTGTATCAGGTACGGGTGGTGGCCAAAGTCAAGCTGATGGGGATGGGCGTGCCGATATATCAGGTACTGATGGTGCGGGTAGATTTAGAGGACGAGGTGGAAGCGGCGGAACAGTTGGCATACAGGGAACAGAACCTTCCCGAGTTGGTGGTGATGCGAGGGACAGTTGTAACAACGGTAGTTCTGGCTGTGCTAGAGGAAAGGGTGACAAAGAAGGAGCTGGAAGGAGGGTCAGTCTTTGTTCTACAGTCCAGTCCTACAGAAACACCGAGATCTGGGTTATGATGGGTGGTTTTGGCCTGTTGTTGTTTCTTGGAGCAATGACAGTACTGGCAGTCATGTGGAAAATTAAGAACACACGGTAAGTACCTAGTACATGCAAACTTTACTGTTCCTGAGTATGCTCAGCTTGGTCTCATTATCATGAATCATGATGGTGTGGTTAAAACACTAGGGAACATTGATTGATGATGTGTATGTGTAAGCATTTCCCTACAAAAATGAAATCAGCAAAAACACTCAGTTCCATAATTATATGAGGCCCCATATTCATGACAAGTTGGAAAGGACCTTTTTTGAGAAGCTGAGTACATCTATAGCACATTTGTTACGTTCAATGAAGTGTAAGTCGGGCATGGTAGCGGATTAAATAGTCGTCTTTTGTAAGCAGAATGCCTGTAGCTCCAGTGAGCTCCGTCAGTGGATTTGGTCCTCAAGAATGTCCGAGGTTAGGTAAGATAATCTACTTGTACTATTTATTCGACGGAAACAGATCAACAGCTTGTTGGTATCAATAATAAATTGTTACATTCTGCATGACAAGCAATATGTTGAATTCAGCACTGCTTTGTCGAACAGATTTTCATTAGGGGTCAGCACTATTATGGGTGAATGAACTCTGTGATACACTGACAGAATAAATGCATTAAGTAAACTGAACGCGTTGGCCGCTATACCTGACTTCTTCAATAATCTTTAACACCTTGGCTACTACACATGATGTCGTAAGTAATCTTCAACACTTTGGGGCCACTACACATGATTTCTTCAATAATATTCAACATGTTGGTCACTACACTTGGTTTCCTCAATAGGCTTTAACGTGATGGCCACTAAAATTGATTTCATCAGTAATCTTAATACTTTTGCCACCACACATGCTTTCTTCAGTAACCTTTAACACGTCGGCCACTACACATGCTTTCTTCTGAAATCATTAACGCGTTGGCCACTACACATGATATCTTTTAGTGATCATAAAGATGTTGGCCAGGACACATGATTTCTTCAGTAACCTTTACCATTGTTGCCACTACGCATAATTTATTTGGCAATTTTTAACGCTCTGGTCTCTGCACATGATTTCTTTAGTAGGTTTTCTCAACCGCGGCCCCTACCGACCATCATCAGAAGCTAGCTTTATTGATATTTAAAGAATTGGCTGGTTTCATTAAAAATAAATGATTGATGAAAGGAGTGAAAATACTGAATTTGCATATAATTCCTTCTTTAAGGTGAGTTCCAGTCCTCTGCCCCGATGGATACACACAAGTAAAATCTATTTGTTCCATGGTATGAGGCGCTGGTACATAACAAGAAATTTGAAACGAACAGTAAACACTCTGACTGTATACGCGAGTTTAGCACATGTGGCGCTACTATTGAAGATCTGTAAAGTCACATTGTGTTTAAAGTTTCCCGTATTCAGTCATCCTCGCCTTGTAATTGTTACATCAACGTTTGTTGTTTACTAAGCGTATTTGTCGCTTCTGTTGTGCCTGTAGAGCCAGTTTGTAGCTTGCATGGTATCTTTTGAAATATAGTATTTCTTCTTTCCTGCTTAAAATAAAACCGATGTCTTACGTTCTATTCTTCAGTATTGTGTCATCTCATGAAATACTGAAACACAGTGTCTTATACAGTTGCATAATGAGTGCGTGAATGAGTTTAGTTTTATGTCGCACTCAGCAATATTCTTGCAAAATGGCGGAGGTCTGTAAATAATCTAGACAATCCAGAGATCAACAGCATGAGCATCGATCTGCGCAATGATGACGTGTATCAAACGTATCAGTGAGCCTGACCACCGGATCCCGTAAGTCGCCTTTTACGACAAACATTGGTTACTGAAAGCCGAATATTCCAACACGGACCTTCACGGATAAGTTTCCTTAATGAAAACACGAATTCAATAAAATGTTTACAACAGTTTAATATCATGAGATCACCTTATCGAGCAAGATTTCACGGTGAAACTCTCGATGTCTGATCAAAAAGTTTAACCAGACAGAAATATTATTATTAATCTGGTAACATATTCACTGAAACAGATGATGGAAATACAAAACTGCCATTGTCAGGTTTCTAGCAGTTTTCAAAATAACATGATATCAGTCATAAATCATCCAGTGAATTAAATTTCCATATTCCCACCAAGGTTTTGTGTTAAGATATCCGAAAGACCACATTATGAAAATAACCCACGAAAATACCCACACTCAGTTTATGCTGGGAGAACAGGCAATTGTGAAGAAACTCATATTTATAAAAATACGTTTACTGCGAACCGAAACCACTGCTGTCAACCTTAACCAAGCTGTGTCATAGATAGGATTAAAGGGAACAGTAACATTACCTCAGTTACGCTAAGATGATAAGATGATCGTAACTCCATTACATAAGACATTCGTAGTGCTTCATGAGCTATGTGGAAAGGATCCCACAGTATTGAACATAAATATTCGAATACCATCTATCATCCACGATGAAGGTAAAATGCATTATATATGATTATAAATACTCAACAGAACAGTGGAGCATCAAAAATATCAAATGTACCAATATATGCGCGTCTGATAGGTGGAAGTTGCCAGTCCTTCATTTCGTATTTTGCTTGCAATTGCACCATCGTGATCAGTATTATCCAATTCAAATTACAAAATGTATTAATGAAAATAGAAGCTTTTGCAAACATCAGCTTTTTAATACCGGCCATTACAATACGGCAATGACAGTTAAGTTGTGAGGTAGAAATAGACGTGTTTGTTATGTGTACAGTGTGTTGAAAACATCAACGTATTCAAGTACGGTTATGATATGTAGAACTCTTCCTGTTACCTATGACAACTTTAATTTGACTATATGGAGCAGTATTTTTTGCCACTTCATCCAATACAAATACTGTCCTCTCAGAAGTGAACGTACACAAGTAATTCACCCATCTTTTGTTTCTCAACAGATAAATCAACTGGGTTTTCTCTTTGTCAGTACCTTTCAGTATCACAGGTGTCAAAAACGTCCTCATTGACAACTACATGAGCAAATCTCTTTTAATTGCATCTCAGTTCACCGTCAGTATCATTTCCACTGACAACGCGAGACATAATCCAATCAAGATTCCTTTGTCTTAATACCCCTAATCACTTAAACTATAATCCTTTCAGATGTTTTAATAGAATGAGCTTGTGATGCTTATCGACGCCATAAAATCTGTTTGAAAACTTTCTAAATCCACGCCCAGCGCCGTGGGAGTGATGGATCAGATAGTTTGGACAACTCAGAAGTCTACATCGACCATAGACGTGTTTAGACAGATGACGGTGATTCAACAAACCCTTTGATTGTAGCCATGCTTTCACAACAAGACACAGGTACTTAAACCATCGTAGAGGAACAGTTAGTCATTATCACCCTACCCTCACAGTAGTAAACATCAAGAGGAACCAGTGCTATATTCAAAGAAACAAAGACATGGATTCTCCAAAGGTGAGTTTCAGTCCATACAAATCATATTCACATGTATAAGACGATATGTTTCACACCTGTCCGCAGCTATTGAAGTCAACGTTTTACTTTAATTACAAGCTCGGTACGTACCTATACCTATAGGTGTGTGTTTCATAAATATTTGCTTTTCATGTTTTCACGTTGATCGTCATTAATATAGGGAATGTGTGAAGAGTCTCAAAACCCAGAATGCATGTTATCATCTCGTTCACTGTTGAATACTTCATATTTCAGACAAGCCATATGCCCACCCAGAAGCCAGTTAGGTGCTTGTTTCCCAAAGAGCAAGCATCTTTCGCCAGTGGCAACACACAACCAGTGCCAGTCCGTCCACAGTCCACCCGTTTTGATGTCACTGATTTCATCAAGGTTCCCAACACAGACGACAGCTTAAGCTCAGATGACAGTGGAACAGACACTCTCCACATCGAACTGGAGGAGTCTTCAACAGATGACATCCCTCATGTTCATTCAGCAGGCAAAAGCAAGCAGAAGGATCATACGTCAGAACCTCACACTCAGCCAGCGAAACAGCCTAGTTTTGCCCACTCAAGTCCACTGATCAGCGATTATCCTAGTCCAGTGATGTCATTCTACCATGCTCCTCCACCAACTAGTTTCACTTCACTCCATACCAAGTTGCCACCTGCCATGTTCCCATCTACCTACCCAGGCTTTCTCCCATACAAACCTCCAGTTTTCCTGCATCTGCACACAGCATCTAACGCGACTGCTCAGCAACATCTAACTGAGACCAGCAGAGTACTGTCATCCAGTGATGGAAGCGATGGTAAGTTGGACGACAATATAATCGGTAAACATAAACGTATCCAAAACGTGAGTGTCAGTCTGTCATGCTTGTCGTTAATAAAGACAATATATGTCCTGGTAAAGGCATCTCCAGAAATCAAACCAACAAGAACTGCTTGTCCACAATTATAACAATGTTCTTGTATCTTTCAGATGAAAGCAATGGCTCTGACTCCAGAAGTTCTTCTCCAAGCAATAGAGATCAACGCAGTCCAGCCAACAGCTTCACCTCAAATGGTGTGTACAGCAATCCCAGCCCCGTCCCAAGTCCGCTCCACAATCCTCTTCCAAGTCCTTCCGAGACTTTCCATTCTGTCCCATCTCCTGTCAAAACTCCTGTGGCCAATAAAAGACCCCGAGCACCCGGTGGCCGCACTTGTTACACCCCGAATCAGATCCGGGTCATGGAAAAAGCCTTCATGGAGAACAAATACCCTGACTATGATGTCCTGGAAAAGCTGTCAGCGGAGCTTGAAATACCCATTAAGAAGATAAAGGTAAATGCAGTTATGTATCTGACAGATGTGACTGCATGTTTATTCACGGCCAACTTGAACATGTCGCCGTAAAAATCTCTTGTAATTGTATCAGTTACAATATTTAAGAAAAGACTACTTTTTTGAACTGCTTGTTTCTCTGGAATATTTCTTTATTCTAAATATCCCAATCTTATAATACAAGACACTATTATGGATGACAACTTCTTTAATTCTTTTAACACGACGTTTCAAGGTTAATTCTTGCCCCTTCGTCATCCACCTGAATTAGCCTTGAAACGTCGTGTTAAAAGAATTAAAGAAGTTGTCATCCATAATAGTGTCTTGTATTACCTCACCAACTTCTAAATGCCTTTGAAGAATTTCATCCCAATCTTATTTGTTTCAGGTGTGGTTCCAGAACAAGAGGGCACGATGCAAATCCCGTTATCCAGACATGTCTGCACACAGCATGGCTGCCTCCATGACTGTTAGTTATGGCTATTTACCCGGCGCCATGCCACTTCCGTTCAATGGCGGACCCCACATGATGCCTGTCTACCCAGGATACGGGTATCCGTCGATGTACCCGCCACCCCTGTACTGATTAATAGATTTATGTGTATATTGTCATCAAGTGCTACATAAAATGCTATTCAATTTGTATATATAATTCATATTTATTATATGCCGTGTGCTGAAATAAACGAATGAAGTCTTCCCAGTTCTTTTGTTGATTCTACGGGCGTTTGATCCTGCGACGTGATCGCAGCGTTTGCCAGACACCATTTGACAGTTACACGTGCACTTAGCAACACTATTCCAGATAGTCTGTAAATATATTAGATCCTACATGACACCACCCCTGCAAAATCCTGGTTAGAATCAATATTCAGATACTCATGTTTGTCGTAAGAGGCGAGTAACTGGATGGGGTTGTCAGACTCCCTGACTTGGTTGACAGTTTCATCGTATCACGCATGCGTAGGTCGATGCTCATGCTGTTGTCTGCTGGATTATCGGGCGAAGATTCCATTATTTACAGACCTCCGCTATACGGCTGGAATATATCACTCACCTATTGCAGATGGCATGCAGCAGCCACATCTCTGAATTTGACCATCTGAAGCCTCTAGTCACTTCTTACGACATGCATAGTTATTGCGCATGAAAAGTATATGTTCATTTGGAACACCTCAGTTTTAGTATATATCCTTAAACGGCTAAAAAAATGTGACCGCAACCAAAAAATTCGGAGACATTTTAGTGAACCCAAAAGGACAAATGAGCACTGACAAACATATGCCTATAGACTATTTGTTTCACATGATGGTAAAGTATGCTCCGTGGATGCTATTGACCCAGCATGTAGCGAGCGTTATTCTGTCGCAACAACATCGCTTCATTCTCTCTGTCAGCGAAAAATATAACCTAAATCTCAATGAGTTGCAATAGAAACATATCGCCTAAGGGAACATATATAGAAGTGCAAATATGCCTTTATTCTTTTCCAGATTCCTTCACAAGGTATGTATTGCACTGTGGGTGACATTCCGGAAATAAATGAAGGGGCGTTTGTAATTTCACGTGTCTCATTATTCGTCTCCATGGGTGTATATTATGATTCATTGCTTGACAAGGAAGAAGTTAAATGAGCATAATTAAGTGAACACAACTGGGATTGTCTTTTACAAATAAACGATATTGACTTGGCAGTAAATACTTTTACTGACTTCCTTATAGATGAATGCAAAATACCATTTTAAAGTGGTCAGATTTAACATATGTTATATTCGGGATTATACTTTCTCAGTAAAGTGCATATTCTTGTATTTTTGTTGCTAAAAGATATTTGTGATTCATTCAAAAAGGACTATTGCAGTTGGAAGCAAATTCACTCAAATTTTTGGATGAACAGTGAAAGACGTAGAATAGTGAGTAAAGGTAATACTCAGCATAAACTTGAAAAATGATAAAGACAACACATCGCCAGACTGGGAATTGTTTAGAAAAAAAGTACATATTGCCTTGCCAGTAATAAAGAAAGCTAAGTAATGTTGTATTATACAAACCTGCATTCCAAGAATAGTGGAATACTTGATGGCATTTTATAAAAAAGATAGTATCTAAAAAGAAAAGAAGCGTGTATATTATTTCCACCTTTTACCAAATGCAGAGTGTATCATCATCCGGTATCTATAGCTAACGCTCTAAATGCCCTGTTCGTAAACCTGTCCTGCAAGTATTTTAAACAAAAAAAGCTTTGGCAATATTGCATTAACTAGTTATGATGTCAAGACATTCCACTTTCTCCTGAGGAAAATACAGCATCAGTTATTCTTGTACATCAAAATGACAGTGTAAGTGAATGGATAAATTAAAGTACGTTCAATCCAGAGAATTCAGTTTAAAAAGTGATGTCTGTCAGAAACCTCCATTTACAATCCTTTCTACTTACTGCGGTAGAACTGTGAATGTCTGTACCAGGATATTAAATCAATGCAATCCTCAAAAGTACATGTAGTTTACTCTGTGATGTTAATGCAGTTGTTGATAAACTAATTGATTTAATGTATTTTGCCAGTGAAGACTTTATTCACGCTACAAAACGGACGCACGGTACACCGTCTGTCCACGTAGTGCGAATGCAAAATTTCAGGTGTCCACGTCCTGAGAATAAAACTCAGAAAGCACAGCCGTGCGCACTATCTTCAAATGTACTTTCATGTGCTTTTGACCACGAAGCCTTATCACGTAACAAACTTAGTACTTGTCACTGAGTAATTTTACAGATATGATCACCCTATCATTCGGAGATGTAATTGTCATTTGATATATCTTTTGGAAATCGATTATGCCAATTAATCAGTTCATGCCGCATGGTAGTTTATAACCCTTTAATTATAAGTGAATGAGTGAGTTTAGTTCTACGCCGCTTTTTAGCAATATTCCAGCAATATCACGGCGGGGAACACCAGAAAATAGACTTCACACATTGTACCCATGTGGGGAATCGAACCCGGGTCTTCGGCTTGACAAGCGAACGCTTTAACCACTAGGCTACCCCACTGCCCCCTTTAATTGTAAATTCACAATAAACCGATAGGTTAATTTCAAATGACCCATCAAGCTCTAGCTAATGAACATATTTTACTGAAAACAGTTCATATTAAAAATGTATACTGAATTGGAGTCCTGAAACTTTCTTCATTTTCAGAAGCTAAGGAAAACTAGACTTGCCATATTTTCTTCATTTGCGAGGGCTTTCTTGGATATGTTTGCTTCATGATCTGTACGAGAGACTGATCGAGCTCCTATGATCCTAACTGTGAAACCTGTTTTAGTCCACATTATACCACCATGTACTGTTTTATTTTGATATGATTAAAAAAAACAAACTTTTCATGGTAATGAAATAAATTCTGCACTAATACACATTAACTTAACAATTCGGTATGTATATAGATTGATCTAGGAATCTGGTAGGTCTTAATTAACCAACATAGCCTTTTACTTTGATTAACTTCTTGTATATTATATTAATTATAACACTGAATTAGCGTCTCATGTAAGTAAATATTTAGTGTCTAATTGCCTATATGTCATGAAAAAAAACATAATAATTTTAATTTTCTGACGACATGTTGTACCAACGATTTCATTAGATATCATCATTCTCTTATCATGATACTTGTATATATATATGTGAAGACCGTATGTATGTATATATGTATGTATGTATGTATGTATGTATGTATGTATGTATGTATGTATGTATGTATGTATGTATGTATGTATGTATGTATGTATGTATGTATGTATGTATGTATGTATGTATGTATGTATGTATGAATGTATGTATGTATGTATGTATGTATGTATGTATGTATGTATGTATGTATGTATGTATGTATGTATGTATGTATGTATGAATGTATGTATGTATGTATGTATGTATGTATGTATGTATGTATGTATGTATGTATGTATGTATGTATGTATGTATGTATGTATGTATGTATGTATGTATGTATGTATGTATGTATGTATGTATGTATGTATCACTGGAAAAAAGTTCACCTTTACAAGCTTGTAAATCTTTTGGAAAGATGATGTTTACAAGACATTTACAATTTGTAAAGATCCACAAGGGAAGATAACTGGTGGGTGATGGTAAAACGGTCTGCAAGGCCTCAAATTCACACCTAATAAATCCCAAAGGCTAATTACAGTTTGACCCCTGGACATAATTAATGAGGTAATTGGGGCGTGAAATAAGAGTGGGACAGACCACTGTTCAGTGGACAGGGGTCACTCTGTTAGGGGTAGGATGCTGATGCTCTTACTACAGTGTTCGGTGGAGTGAAGATGCATGGGTGTGTCTTTCACTATGCGCAATCTGTTTAGAAAAGAATTCCGACTCAGTATCCCACTTATTTTATGTTTGAGAACAGTGAATAACAATAACCATAAACAATATCACCATGTCACCTCTGATAATATGCTAAATGATAGAGATTGTGTTGTGATAACATAACACATGACAGTATATGTTGCTATGAATCATGTGGTCGATCCAACTTTTACCAATAGTACCAGTGATACAGATGGGATAGGTCACCTTTTGAAATATTTCACAATCATATTTGATTTTTATTGTTTCTGTTGATTCTTCCTTTCTGTGGTCAGCCAAGCAACAATCCACCATAATCCCATAAAATCATTGAGGCATGAAGTCCCATAAGCCAACTGAATAATTTTAGGCTTCGTTGGACTACACCTGTTGTACACGGGCTAGTTGCAGTTAACACATACTGCTATATTTAACATAACTAAACAGTAACCTTCAGGAATGGAAGCCCATGACAGAAATGTTCCCTGGACAAATAACAGGTTGGAGGTTGGCATGGGAGGTTAAAGTAACTTGTTGGAAAAGCCCATCCCAACGTTTTCGAGATGATAAATTTCATGTTGAACTGGAGACGCAAATTAATAAACTGAACATGGTGCAACATAGTGCTGGCCAGACACTGCTCCCAAAGAAAAAGAAACATCAGGACCTCCAGAGAGAACTGCCCACCCTGGAACATAGGGCATTATTGATATGTTGTATTATTTTGATAGGTTATCTCATGGAACGAAACTTTCTAAAAGGCCACATGAAAAAAGAAAACACAACTTTGAAAATTTCGATACCTTTTGGTATGCAGTTACCGAAACAAATCATAAAAAATGCCAATTCAACCTATAAAGAAAACAAACGCGATGGAAAAAAACCGCGAATTCGGAGTTCAAGCGATTCACTAAATTTCCCCCAGCGCTGGGGGAAGAAGTTGTTTCAACAGTTGTGCTGCGCTGCGCCCATACCGCGTGCGCAGTGAATAGGTTCACGGAGCTTGAAACAGTATGCATGCCCGGAGTATGAGATCGTGAGCAGTAGTCGAATCTTGGTTGTGTACACAAACAAGTAAATAATCTACTCGTTACATAAAAAAACATGTTGATTGTAAGAAGAAGCCTCTGTCACAGAGAAAGCTTAATGTCTGGTTTATTGACACCTATATGTATGGCTGCCTCTCTGCTAAAGACAATATGCAATACACAGCTTCAATCATTGACCACATGCAAATTTAAACTTAACACCTATCAGGCTATACGCCATAAACAAAATAAATTGATGACTCATGCGTCCGAGTCCTGTCTCAGCCACATTATGTAATTAAGCAGGTGTGATACTTGTACATATGACATGTTTTTATGTCTATGGGTTGCAAAGACTACATCCGTTTTTCTCGGATGACTGGATCTCACGGAAACTGGTGCAAACGCTTGTCAGTTACAAATCCTGCTTTGTACTTGGACGAATTACAATTTCCAGTCGTTCACCATCTTTACTGAGATGATTTTTTATTGGATCGAACGCAAATTGATGGGTTTACAAAACCCAACATCTCTACATACATTCTTTATGGATAACAACATAGTGTATATGATTTTGTTTGACAACGGTATATCAATCCATAGTGAAACGACGCATCATATACAATACAAAAAGTTGTGATCCATAAAGAATCTTTCTTTCTTGTGACTCGCCATACTTCTAAAATGCCCATCAAACACATCATCTTTCTGAACACACTATGGGCCCCGCCTTATCGGTAGCTGTCGTTACACTTGAGTGCACATCCACCATCTATGGCTGGGTTTGGTCTCTCGCGGGCTTCGTTACGAGGGACGAAAGTCCAAGTACAACCAGGGATACTCTACAATACTCTATATAGGCTCCCTGGTACAACATATTGCACTTCTGAATCGCGATTGTATGCTTGTAATTTTGTTATTTTCTTACAAACAGCAGAACTGATATAATGGAATATATGTTACTAATACTTATAGTAGTGGAATATTTGACATGTTGATATTTCATATGTTTTGGGGGTTTTTTTATCTCGTGATCAATAGTGGTAACGCCAAATACTAGTAAGTTCTTATCCACCTTGTGCCTGTAAAAACACAGAATGGCCTTCGTTCGACTTTGTGCATTGACAGTTTATTCACATGGCATAGGAACCATATTTGAGGTGTGGCGAGTCACACTGCTTCCATTTCCCTCGCTACTCTGCTACATCTTTATTGGATAAAAAATTGGATAAAAAACATTTTGAAATTGTTTCTGAGGAGTTGTAGGCTGGTTTGACATCTTGCAGTGTCATCATCGCGATAATGCGCCGAGGAGTGGGTTGTTTAGGTTTGTGAAAGTTGTAATGTGCTGAATTTGGTTTATGACGCGTGAACAAGGAATTTAGCATATCATAACATTGAAATAAATTTGATGTTCGCTTGATCATGGTCAATACTGCACTGTTGATGGAAATGGTATTCTTTAGTGCGGAATTTGTTTCACGTTTATAATACTCCCGTCTTCCATGCAAATTAAATGATCCCAAAACAAATAGACAGTGTCACGCTTACACTAGATGTTTATTTACAGATTATAACAAGAGGAAGATTAAACATTCCATTTACAAATTTACGGAAAATATGTTACACATTATTATCTAATATACAATCAAAAACAATGGGGTAGCATTGTAGTTGTGCATTCTTTAATACTTGTTCATATTTTGCTTTCTTATGGCTGGGGAGGTCTGCCTGTTGGATCCCTTCGACTCGATTTCTGAAGAAAACAGTCAATATGATTATGCTTGCATTAAGTGAATGGTAAACCAAAGTGAAAATAGAATCAATGGTTATTCTCATTATCTCATAACAGGTATTATTGACACTTTTGTATTTAGTGCATTAGAACACAGGGTTGTATGGTACAACCTTTTTTCTCCTTTGAAAGATCACACGGATTAATACTGTGGGGTGATTGTTACTGTATCTCCCGGCCTTGAACAAAGCCTCAACACATAACAAGGCCTAATCCCTTGTTCATTGATGAGCAAGTCATGTCAGTAAGGGTTCATTAATTAAGAAGGCCTAATGCCTTGTTAATTGCTATCATCTCAGTTAAGATTCATCAATTAACATGCCTTCTTCCTTTCTAATTGATGGTAAGCCAAGTTATGTAGTGCATCCTCTTAAAAAATTTTCATCTAATTCTTGATTCCCGAAAGCTACTTAAATTGGTTTTCATGTTTACTTACTGTAGTTTTTCTGGAACTTCTTCTCATGACATCATTGTGTTTGTTTTGGTTGTTTTTCTTTCTTGAGACGGTTTCCTTTTTTGTCTGCAAACATCTTGTCATAGCCACTGCAACAAACAAAATACAATACCATGACAGAAACTTTATGTTTCAATAAACCTGACGTATATTATAGAGTGATTACAGAATTATAGCAAGAAGTCGTCACCAAACACATGCAAACGATTCAAACGGTTGAACAAAATCGCCCATGAACATCACGTTTTGTTACATAATTTTACTGTTTGGAGCTCAAGAAATGAGCATTCTTATTTATATGACAGTGGGTTGTACTCATTTTTTGTTGTGCACTGATGCATATAGGACAGAACATTAAGCAGAACTGCAATACCTTGAAACTCAGCGTGCGGAATAACAGGGAGAGCTGCCTTATTCTGTCCTGTTTCCAACCTAAAAAAATACAATTCTAAATTTATTGTCAGCACAATGAAGATAAATTCATGTCGAGGTTATTGTAGAAACACCTGAAGTTTTACTTGTTGAATGGTTTAATGCATTGAAACTCTTGCAGTTACTGTATTTAAATCATATTAAAGTATATTCTTACGTCTGTTGTGGATTTAGGGTCATTCCTCCTACAGGCTCAGCATTCCGTAGAGCCTGCCTCACAGTTGTCTGTGAAAGTAAATTCATGGGGAAAATGCAATTAGCATTTTGAAAAACCTAACAAAATGACTAGCAGGTATTACAACTAAAGTCTTAAATAAAGTCGAATACAACATCGTGTAAGAATATCTTGTCTGAAAACGTTAAAACATTTACAAAGGAATAAACAATCAATTTAGTTTTTAAAATATATTTGTGTTGAATTTGATTTTGAAATGCCATAGCGATTTTGAAAAGGATATATCTATTAAAGTCACTATTCCATCCATATAATAACGTGTGATATGGGAACCCAAAATACGTATATGCATGAATACTGGGATTAGTCTGTATTGCTCCGTCATTGTTGTTTTTCATGAAACCTATCTCTTAAAACATAAAACAGAACATTTTACATCTGTAAGAATATGTCCAAAATCAGTCTTATACTGATTATACATTATGATTGAAATTACATGCAACAGGGAAATATAATCGTTCAGCTCAACCACAAAAAACAGGTGGTGTTACCTGGGGAATATATTCCAGCCCCATAGCCTGATTAAGTCCCAGGAAGGATATTTATGACATGTAATAAACCTTTGATCAGCCAGTAAGTCGGGTTGTTGTTCTCATATCGTGATTCAATATACTAAACACTTACTGAATGGCAGGGAAACTCTGCGACTCTGTATATTGAGCTCCCTGCCAAATGATATGGTAGTCTTGAGTGTATGATTTCTCAACAACCATGCTGCTGAAGGAACACATGGCATCATCAGGGTTGCCTTACTGATTTTACAAATAATATACTTGCATCATCTGCAATATACTCACCTGAGCTGAATGTGCCCTCTGAAGAAATATCGCTGACAGACATTCTGAACGGCTTTGTAGATGCAAAGTCTCAAATTCACGATAGCAAAAATGTCCGTATGTTGGTGTGCAATGATCAACTGCATTTTCCCATCGGGTGTTCATATATGTATTTAGATCTCAAAAGGTCATCAAATTACTTTGAGTTACTTTTCCTCTCTGTAACGTCTCCAACCAAAAAAATACAATGGACAGTGCACGTGTACACAACGGTTTGTGAAACATGTAAATAAAGGTATGTCACTTTAGTATGAATTTTACCAATTGACCATGTTGTTGAAATAGACTATTGTTCATCAAGACTAAGCGTTATCAAAACACTAACTCAAATAATCCCACTAGTGGTATCCTCTTTGGACTGAAGTTGTTTATTTTAAGAGTAAGAGAATTATAAGGCTTGCTCAACTGGGTTTGGTCGTTTAATTAATCCCACACAGCCATCACCAGCAGAGGGAATGATTTACACATCTCATTTTTGTGCTTAATTATTGTGTTTGTTTTTTATTGGTAAAAAAATGACATGGGATTGTGAACAGCTTTACAGTTTATATCGACACCGGTACCATACAACATACAATACAAAATTTAAATGCAGCATATGTATATAAATTTCAATAACAAACATGGGTAAAGCTTGATGACAATCTTATACGGAAATAGTGAATTATCTGATCTTAATAATCTGTCCATCTTAAGATCTGCCGACCTCTTCGTCACTGCTTCTTTTAAATTTGATACTATATATGATTGAAGAATTAACCTCGTGGTTTGTCATATGATAATCTTGTATTAGAACTTTGGTTTATTTACCTTTGTAAAGTGCATTCCACACATACAAACTAATTGTATTAATATAGAGCATTTACGAGAATGTTATTGGTAAGATAATTATTTTTGGTCTTGATGGTAAAATTGTGGATGCTCACCGAAGTAACCATAGACTTAAGACAAAAAACATCTTCAAGCAGAAAGGAAGACCATAACAGAGTAGGGAAAAGTTTTTTCCCATCTTGTTGGGTCAGTTGTGTATGAAGTGAAGTCTGATAGGTGGAAGTTGCCAGTCCTTCATTTCGTATTTTGCTTGCAATTGCACCATCGTGATCAGTATTATCCAATTCAAATTACAAAATGTATTAATGAAAATAGAAGCTTTTGCAAACATCAGCTTTTTAATACCGGCCATTACAATACGGCAATGACAGTTAAGTTGTGAGGTAGAAATAGACGTGTTTGTTATGTGTACAGTGTGTTGAAAACATCAACGTATTCAAGTACGGTTATGATATGTAGAACTCTTCCTGTTACCTATGACAACTTTAATTTGACTATATGGAGCAGTATTTTTTGCCACTTCATCCAATACAAATACTGTCCTCTCAGAAGTGAACGTACACAAGTAATTCACCCATCTTTTGTTTCTCAACAGATAAATCAACTGGGTTTTCTCTTTGTCAGTACCTTTCAGTATCACAGGTGTCAAAAACGTCCTCATTGACAACTACATGAGCAAATCTCTTTTAATTGCATCTCAGTTCACCGTCAGTATCATTTCCACTGACAACGCGAGACATAATCCAATCAAGATTCCTTTGTCTTAATACCCCTAATCACTTAAACTATAATCCTTTCAGATGTTTTAATAGAATGAGCTTGTGATGCTTATCGACGCCATAAAATCTGTTTGAAAACTTTCTAAATCCACGCCCAGCGCCGTGGGAGTGATGGATCAGATAGTTTGGACAACTCAGAAGTCTACATCGACCATAGACGTGTTTAGACAGATGACGGTGATTCAACAAACCCTTTGATTGTAGCCATGCTTTCACAACAAGACACAGGTACTTAAACCATCGTAGAGGAACAGTTAGTCATTATCACCCTACCCTCACAGTAGTAAACATCAAGAGGAACCAGTGCTATATTCAAAGAAACAAAGACATGGATTCTCCAAAGGTGAGTTTCAGTCCATACAAATCATATTCACATGTATAAGACGATATGTTTCACACCTGTCCGCAGCTATTGAAGTCAACGTTTTACTTTAATTACAAGCTCGGTACGTACCTATACCTATAGGTGTGTGTTTCATAAATATTTGCTTTTCATGTTTTCACGTTGATCGTCATTAATATAGGGAATGTGTGAAGAGTCTCAAAACCCAGAATGCATGTTATCATCTCGTTCACTGTTGAATACTTCATATTTCAGACAAGCCATATGCCCACCCAGAAGCCAGTTAGGTGCTTGTTTCCCAAAGAGCAAGCATCTTTCGCCAGTGGCAACACACAACCAGTGCCAGTCCGTCCACAGTCCACCCGTTTTGATGTCACTGATTTCATCAAGGTTCCCAACACAGACGACAGCTTAAGCTCAGATGACAGTGGAACAGACACTCTCCACATCGAACTGGAGGAGTCTTCAACAGATGACATCCCTCATGTTCATTCAGCAGGCAAAAGCAAGCAGAAGGATCATACGTCAGAACCTCACACTCAGCCAGCGAAACAGCCTAGTTTTGCCCACTCAAGTCCACTGATCAGCGATTATCCTAGTCCAGTGATGTCATTCTACCATGCTCCTCCACCAACTAGTTTCACTTCACTCCATACCAAGTTGCCACCTGCCATGTTCCCATCTACCTACCCAGGCTTTCTCCCATACAAACCTCCAGTTTTCCTGCATCTGCACACAGCATCTAACGCGACTGCTCAGCAACATCTAACTGAGACCAGCAGAGTACTGTCATCCAGTGATGGAAGCGATGGTAAGTTGGACGACAATATAATCGGTAAACATAAACGTATCCAAAACGTGAGTGTCAGTCTGTCATGCTTGTCGTTAATAAAGACAATATATGTCCTGGTAAAGGCATCTCCAGAAATCAAACCAACAAGAACTGCTTGTCCACAATTATAACAATGTTCTTGTATCTTTCAGATGAAAGCAATGGCTCTGACTCCAGAAGTTCTTCTCCAAGCAATAGAGATCAACGCAGTCCAGCCAACAGCTTCACCTCAAATGGTGTGTACAGCAATCCCAGCCCCGTCCCAAGTCCGCTCCACAATCCTCTTCCAAGTCCTTCCGAGACTTTCCATTCTGTCCCATCTCCTGTCAAAACTCCTGTGGCCAATAAAAGACCCCGAGCACCCGGTGGCCGCACTTGTTACACCCCGAATCAGATCCGGGTCATGGAAAAAGCCTTCATGGAGAACAAATACCCTGACTATGATGTCCTGGAAAAGCTGTCAGCGGAGCTTGAAATACCCATTAAGAAGATAAAGGTAAATGCAGTTATGTATCTGACAGATGTGACTGCATGTTTATTCACGGCCAACTTGAACATGTCGCCGTAAAAATCTCTTGTAATTGTATCAGTTACAATATTTAAGAAAAGACTACTTTTTTGAACTGCTTGTTTCTCTGGAATATTTCTTTATTCTAAATATCCCAATCTTATAATACAAGACACTATTATGGATGACAACTTCTTTAATTCTTTTAACACGACGTTTCAAGGTTAATTCTTGCCCCTTCGTCATCCACCTGAATTAGCCTTGAAACGTCGTGTTAAAAGAATTAAAGAAGTTGTCATCCATAATAGTGTCTTGTATTACCTCACCAACTTCTAAATGCCTTTGAAGAATTTCATCCCAATCTTATTTGTTTCAGGTGTGGTTCCAGAACAAGAGGGCACGATGCAAATCCCGTTATCCAGACATGTCTGCACACAGCATGGCTGCCTCCATGACTGTTAGTTATGGCTATTTACCCGGCGCCATGCCACTTCCGTTCAATGGCGGACCCCACATGATGCCTGTCTACCCAGGATACGGGTATCCGTCGATGTACCCGCCACCCCTGTACTGATTAATAGATTTATGTGTATATTGTCATCAAGTGCTACATAAAATGCTATTCAATTTGTATATATAATTCATATTTATTATATGCCGTGTGCTGAAATAAACGAATGAAGTCTTCCCAGTTCTTTTGTTGATTCTACGGGCGTTTGATCCTGCGACGTGATCGCAGCGTTTGCCAGACACCATTTGACAGTTACACGTGCACTTAGCAACACTATTCCAGATAGTCTGTAAATATATTAGATCCTACATGACACCACCCCTGCAAAATCCTGGTTAGAATCAATATTCAGATACTCATGTTTGTCGTAAGAGGCGAGTAACTGGATGGGGTTGTCAGACTCCCTGACTTGGTTGACAGTTTCATCGTATCACGCATGCGTAGGTCGATGCTCATGCTGTTGTCTGCTGGATTATCGGGCGAAGATTCCATTATTTACAGACCTCCGCTATACGGCTGGAATATATCACTCACCTATTGCAGATGGCATGCAGCAGCCACATCTCTGAATTTGACCATCTGAAGCCTCTAGTCACTTCTTACGACATGCATAGTTATTGCGCATGAAAAGTATATGTTCATTTGGAACACCTCAGTTTTAGTATATATCCTTAAACGGCTAAAAAAATGTGACCGCAACCAAAAAATTCGGAGACATTTTAGTGAACCCAAAAGGACAAATGAGCACTGACAAACATATGCCTATAGACTATTTGTTTCACATGATGGTAAAGTATGCTCCGTGGATGCTATTGACCCAGCATGTAGCGAGCGTTATTCTGTCGCAACAACATCGCTTCATTCTCTCTGTCAGCGAAAAATATAACCTAAATCTCAATGAGTTGCAATAGAAACATATCGCCTAAGGGAACATATATAGAAGTGCAAATATGCCTTTATTCTTTTCCAGATTCCTTCACAAGGTATGTATTGCACTGTGGGTGACATTCCGGAAATAAATGAAGGGGCGTTTGTAATTTCACGTGTCTCATTATTCGTCTCCATGGGTGTATATTATGATTCATTGCTTGACAAGGAAGAAGTTAAATGAGCATAATTAAGTGAACACAACTGGGATTGTCTTTTACAAATAAACGATATTGACTTGGCAGTAAATACTTTTACTGACTTCCTTATAGATGAATGCAAAATACCATTTTAAAGTGGTCAGATTTAACATATGTTATATTCGGGATTATACTTTCTCAGTAAAGTGCATATTCTTGTATTTTTGTTGCTAAAAGATATTTGTGATTCATTCAAAAAGGACTATTGCAGTTGGAAGCAAATTCACTCAAATTTTTGGATGAACAGTGAAAGACGTAGAATAGTGAGTAAAGGTAATACTCAGCATAAACTTGAAAAATGATAAAGACAACACATCGCCAGACTGGGAATTGTTTAGAAAAAAAGTACATATTGCCTTGCCAGTAATAAAGAAAGCTAAGTAATGTTGTATTATACAAACCTGCATTCCAAGAATAGTGGAATACTTGATGGCATTTTATAAAAAAGATAGTATCTAAAAAGAAAAGAAGCGTGTATATTATTTCCACCTTTTACCAAATGCAGAGTGTATCATCATCCGGTATCTATAGCTAACGCTCTAAATGCCCTGTTCGTAAACCTGTCCTGCAAGTATTTTAAACAAAAAAAGCTTTGGCAATATTGCATTAACTAGTTATGATGTCAAGACATTCCACTTTCTCCTGAGGAAAATACAGCATCAGTTATTCTTGTACATCAAAATGACAGTGTAAGTGAATGGATAAATTAAAGTACGTTCAATCCAGAGAATTCAGTTTAAAAAGTGATGTCTGTCAGAAACCTCCATTTACAATCCTTTCTACTTACTGCGGTAGAACTGTGAATGTCTGTACCAGGATATTAAATCAATGCAATCCTCAAAAGTACATGTAGTTTACTCTGTGATGTTAATGCAGTTGTTGATAAACTAATTGATTTAATGTATTTTGCCAGTGAAGACTTTATTCACGCTACAAAACGGACGCACGGTACACCGTCTGTCCACGTAGTGCGAATGCAAAATTTCAGGTGTCCACGTCCTGAGAATAAAACTCAGAAAGCACAGCCGTGCGCACTATCTTCAAATGTACTTTCATGTGCTTTTGACCACGAAGCCTTATCACGTAACAAACTTAGTACTTGTCACTGAGTAATTTTACAGATATGATCACCCTATCATTCGGAGATGTAATTGTCATTTGATATATCTTTTGGAAATCGATTATGCCAATTAATCAGTTCATGCCGCATGGTAGTTTATAACCCTTTAATTATAAGTGAATGAGTGAGTTTAGTTCTACGCCGCTTTTTAGCAATATTCCAGCAATATCACGGCGGGGAACACCAGAAAATAGACTTCACACATTGTACCCATGTGGGGAATCGAACCCGGGTCTTCGGCTTGACAAGCGAACGCTTTAACCACTAGGCTACCCCACTGCCCCCTTTAATTGTAAATTCACAATAAACCGATAGGTTAATTTCAAATGACCCATCAAGCTCTAGCTAATGAACATATTTTACTGAAAACAGTTCATATTAAAAATGTATACTGAATTGGAGTCCTGAAACTTTCTTCATTTTCAGAAGCTAAGGAAAACTAGACTTGCCATATTTTCTTCATTTGCGAGGGCTTTCTTGGATATGTTTGCTTCATGATCTGTACGAGAGACTGATCGAGCTCCTATGATCCTAACTGTGAAACCTGTTTTAGTCCACATTATACCACCATGTACTGTTTTATTTTGATATGATTAAAAAAAACAAACTTTTCATGGTAATGAAATAAATTCTGCACTAATACACATTAACTTAACAATTCGGTATGTATATAGATTGATCTAGGAATCTGGTAGGTCTTAATTAACCAACATAGCCTTTTACTTTGATTAACTTCTTGTATATTATATTAATTATAACACTGAATTAGCGTCTCATGTAAGTAAATATTTAGTGTCTAATTGCCTATATGTCATGAAAAAAAACATAATAATTTTAATTTTCTGACGACATGTTGTACCAACGATTTCATTAGATATCATCATTCTCTTATCATGATACTTGTATATATATATGTGAAGACCGTATGTATGTATATATGTATGTATGTATGTATGTATGTATGTATGTATGTATGTATGTATGTATGTATGTATGTATGTATGTATGTATGTATGTATGTATGTATGTATGTATGTATGTATGTATGTATGTATGTATGTATGTATGAATGTATGTATGTATGTATGTATGTATGTATGTATGTATGTATGTATGTATGTATGTATGTATGTATGTATGTATGTATGAATGTATGTATGTATGTATGTATGTATGTATGTATGTATGTATGTATGTATGTATGTATGTATGTATGTATGTATGTATGTATGTATGTATGTATGTATGTATGTATGTATGTATGTATGTATGTATGTATCACTGGAAAAAAGTTCACCTTTACAAGCTTGTAAATCTTTTGGAAAGATGATGTTTACAAGACATTTACAATTTGTAAAGATCCACAAGGGAAGATAACTGGTGGGTGATGGTAAAACGGTCTGCAAGGCCTCAAATTCACACCTAATAAATCCCAAAGGCTAATTACAGTTTGACCCCTGGACATAATTAATGAGGTAATTGGGGCGTGAAATAAGAGTGGGACAGACCACTGTTCAGTGGACAGGGGTCACTCTGTTAGGGGTAGGATGCTGATGCTCTTACTACAGTGTTCGGTGGAGTGAAGATGCATGGGTGTGTCTTTCACTATGCGCAATCTGTTTAGAAAAGAATTCCGACTCAGTATCCCACTTATTTTATGTTTGAGAACAGTGAATAACAATAACCATAAACAATATCACCATGTCACCTCTGATAATATGC
Organism: Haliotis asinina; assembly: GCF_037392515.1. Lineage (NCBI taxonomy): Eukaryota > Metazoa > Mollusca > Gastropoda > Lepetellida > Haliotidae > Haliotis > Haliotis asinina. The sequence goes on from NC_090288.1 coordinate 35,854,318, forward strand.
TAAATGATAGAGATTGTGTTGTGATAACATAACACATGACAGTATATGTTGCTATGAATCATGTGGTCGATCCAACTTTTACCAATAGTACCAGTGATACAGATGGGATAGGTCACCTTTTGAAATATTTCACAATCATATTTGATTTTTATTGTTTCTGTTGATTCTTCCTTTCTGTGGTCAGCCAAGCAACAATCCACCATAATCCCATAAAATCATTGAGGCATGAAGTCCCATAAGCCAACTGAATAATTTTAGGCTTCGTTGGACTACACCTGTTGTACACGGGCTAGTTGCAGTTAACACATACTGCTATATTTAACATAACTAAACAGTAACCTTCAGGAATGGAAGCCCATGACAGAAATGTTCCCTGGACAAATAACAGGTTGGAGGTTGGCATGGGAGGTTAAAGTAACTTGTTGGAAAAGCCCATCCCAACGTTTTCGAGATGATAAATTTCATGTTGAACTGGAGACGCAAATTAATAAACTGAACATGGTGCAACATAGTGCTGGCCAGACACTGCTCCCAAAGAAAAAGAAACATCAGGACCTCCAGAGAGAACTGCCCACCCTGGAACATAGGGCATTATTGATATGTTGTATTATTTTGATAGGTTATCTCATGGAACGAAACTTTCTAAAAGGCCACATGAAAAAAGAAAACACAACTTTGAAAATTTCGATACCTTTTGGTATGCAGTTACCGAAACAAATCATAAAAAATGCCAATTCAACCTATAAAGAAAACAAACGCGATGGAAAAAAACCGCGAATTCGGAGTTCAAGCGATTCACTAAATTTCCCCCAGCGCTGGGGGAAGAAGTTGTTTCAACAGTTGTGCTGCGCTGCGCCCATACCGCGTGCGCAGTGAATAGGTTCACGGAGCTTGAAACAGTATGCATGCCCGGAGTATGAGATCGTGAGCAGTAGTCGAATCTTGGTTGTGTACACAAACAAGTAAATAATCTACTCGTTACATAAAAAAACATGTTGATTGTAAGAAGAAGCCTCTGTCACAGAGAAAGCTTAATGTCTGGTTTATTGACACCTATATGTATGGCTGCCTCTCTGCTAAAGACAATATGCAATACACAGCTTCAATCATTGACCACATGCAAATTTAAACTTAACACCTATCAGGCTATACGCCATAAACAAAATAAATTGATGACTCATGCGTCCGAGTCCTGTCTCAGCCACATTATGTAATTAAGCAGGTGTGATACTTGTACATATGACATGTTTTTATGTCTATGGGTTGCAAAGACTACATCCGTTTTTCTCGGATGACTGGATCTCACGGAAACTGGTGCAAACGCTTGTCAGTTACAAATCCTGCTTTGTACTTGGACGAATTACAATTTCCAGTCGTTCACCATCTTTACTGAGATGATTTTTTATTGGATCGAACGCAAATTGATGGGTTTACAAAACCCAACATCTCTACATACATTCTTTATGGATAACAACATAGTGTATATGATTTTGTTTGACAACGGTATATCAATCCATAGTGAAACGACGCATCATATACAATACAAAAAGTTGTGATCCATAAAGAATCTTTCTTTCTTGTGACTCGCCATACTTCTAAAATGCCCATCAAACACATCATCTTTCTGAACACACTATGGGCCCCGCCTTATCGGTAGCTGTCGTTACACTTGAGTGCACATCCACCATCTATGGCTGGGTTTGGTCTCTCGCGGGCTTCGTTACGAGGGACGAAAGTCCAAGTACAACCAGGGATACTCTACAATACTCTATATAGGCTCCCTGGTACAACATATTGCACTTCTGAATCGCGATTGTATGCTTGTAATTTTGTTATTTTCTTACAAACAGCAGAACTGATATAATGGAATATATGTTACTAATACTTATAGTAGTGGAATATTTGACATGTTGATATTTCATATGTTTTGGGGGTTTTTTTATCTCGTGATCAATAGTGGTAACGCCAAATACTAGTAAGTTCTTATCCACCTTGTGCCTGTAAAAACACAGAATGGCCTTCGTTCGACTTTGTGCATTGACAGTTTATTCACATGGCATAGGAACCATATTTGAGGTGTGGCGAGTCACACTGCTTCCATTTCCCTCGCTACTCTGCTACATCTTTATTGGATAAAAAATTGGATAAAAAACATTTTGAAATTGTTTCTGAGGAGTTGTAGGCTGGTTTGACATCTTGCAGTGTCATCATCGCGATAATGCGCCGAGGAGTGGGTTGTTTAGGTTTGTGAAAGTTGTAATGTGCTGAATTTGGTTTATGACGCGTGAACAAGGAATTTAGCATATCATAACATTGAAATAAATTTGATGTTCGCTTGATCATGGTCAATACTGCACTGTTGATGGAAATGGTATTCTTTAGTGCGGAATTTGTTTCACGTTTATAATACTCCCGTCTTCCATGCAAATTAAATGATCCCAAAACAAATAGACAGTGTCACGCTTACACTAGATGTTTATTTACAGATTATAACAAGAGGAAGATTAAACATTCCATTTACAAATTTACGGAAAATATGTTACACATTATTATCTAATATACAATCAAAAACAATGGGGTAGCATTGTAGTTGTGCATTCTTTAATACTTGTTCATATTTTGCTTTCTTATGGCTGGGGAGGTCTGCCTGTTGGATCCCTTCGACTCGATTTCTGAAGAAAACAGTCAATATGATTATGCTTGCATTAAGTGAATGGTAAACCAAAGTGAAAATAGAATCAATGGTTATTCTCATTATCTCATAACAGGTATTATTGACACTTTTGTATTTAGTGCATTAGAACACAGGGTTGTATGGTACAACCTTTTTTCTCCTTTGAAAGATCACACGGATTAATACTGTGGGGTGATTGTTACTGTATCTCCCGGCCTTGAACAAAGCCTCAACACATAACAAGGCCTAATCCCTTGTTCATTGATGAGCAAGTCATGTCAGTAAGGGTTCATTAATTAAGAAGGCCTAATGCCTTGTTAATTGCTATCATCTCAGTTAAGATTCATCAATTAACATGCCTTCTTCCTTTCTAATTGATGGTAAGCCAAGTTATGTAGTGCATCCTCTTAAAAAATTTTCATCTAATTCTTGATTCCCGAAAGCTACTTAAATTGGTTTTCATGTTTACTTACTGTAGTTTTTCTGGAACTTCTTCTCATGACATCATTGTGTTTGTTTTGGTTGTTTTTCTTTCTTGAGACGGTTTCCTTTTTTGTCTGCAAACATCTTGTCATAGCCACTGCAACAAACAAAATACAATACCATGACAGAAACTTTATGTTTCAATAAACCTGACGTATATTATAGAGTGATTACAGAATTATAGCAAGAAGTCGTCACCAAACACATGCAAACGATTCAAACGGTTGAACAAAATCGCCCATGAACATCACGTTTTGTTACATAATTTTACTGTTTGGAGCTCAAGAAATGAGCATTCTTATTTATATGACAGTGGGTTGTACTCATTTTTTGTTGTGCACTGATGCATATAGGACAGAACATTAAGCAGAACTGCAATACCTTGAAACTCAGCGTGCGGAATAACAGGGAGAGCTGCCTTATTCTGTCCTGTTTCCAACCTAAAAAAATACAATTCTAAATTTATTGTCAGCACAATGAAGATAAATTCATGTCGAGGTTATTGTAGAAACACCTGAAGTTTTACTTGTTGAATGGTTTAATGCATTGAAACTCTTGCAGTTACTGTATTTAAATCATATTAAAGTATATTCTTACGTCTGTTGTGGATTTAGGGTCATTCCTCCTACAGGCTCAGCATTCCGTAGAGCCTGCCTCACAGTTGTCTGTGAAAGTAAATTCATGGGGAAAATGCAATTAGCATTTTGAAAAACCTAACAAAATGACTAGCAGGTATTACAACTAAAGTCTTAAATAAAGTCGAATACAACATCGTGTAAGAATATCTTGTCTGAAAACGTTAAAACATTTACAAAGGAATAAACAATCAATTTAGTTTTTAAAATATATTTGTGTTGAATTTGATTTTGAAATGCCATAGCGATTTTGAAAAGGATATATCTATTAAAGTCACTATTCCATCCATATAATAACGTGTGATATGGGAACCCAAAATACGTATATGCATGAATACTGGGATTAGTCTGTATTGCTCCGTCATTGTTGTTTTTCATGAAACCTATCTCTTAAAACATAAAACAGAACATTTTACATCTGTAAGAATATGTCCAAAATCAGTCTTATACTGATTATACATTATGATTGAAATTACATGCAACAGGGAAATATAATCGTTCAGCTCAACCACAAAAAACAGGTGGTGTTACCTGGGGAATATATTCCAGCCCCATAGCCTGATTAAGTCCCAGGAAGGATATTTATGACATGTAATAAACCTTTGATCAGCCAGTAAGTCGGGTTGTTGTTCTCATATCGTGATTCAATATACTAAACACTTACTGAATGGCAGGGAAACTCTGCGACTCTGTATATTGAGCTCCCTGCCAAATGATATGGTAGTCTTGAGTGTATGATTTCTCAACAACCATGCTGCTGAAGGAACACATGGCATCATCAGGGTTGCCTTACTGATTTTACAAATAATATACTTGCATCATCTGCAATATACTCACCTGAGCTGAATGTGCCCTCTGAAGAAATATCGCTGACAGACATTCTGAACGGCTTTGTAGATGCAAAGTCTCAAATTCACGATAGCAAAAATGTCCGTATGTTGGTGTGCAATGATCAACTGCATTTTCCCATCGGGTGTTCATATATGTATTTAGATCTCAAAAGGTCATCAAATTACTTTGAGTTACTTTTCCTCTCTGTAACGTCTCCAACCAAAAAAATACAATGGACAGTGCACGTGTACACAACGGTTTGTGAAACATGTAAATAAAGGTATGTCACTTTAGTATGAATTTTACCAATTGACCATGTTGTTGAAATAGACTATTGTTCATCAAGACTAAGCGTTATCAAAACACTAACTCAAATAATCCCACTAGTGGTATCCTCTTTGGACTGAAGTTGTTTATTTTAAGAGTAAGAGAATTATAAGGCTTGCTCAACTGGGTTTGGTCGTTTAATTAATCCCACACAGCCATCACCAGCAGAGGGAATGATTTACACATCTCATTTTTGTGCTTAATTATTGTGTTTGTTTTTTATTGGTAAAAAAATGACATGGGATTGTGAACAGCTTTACAGTTTATATCGACACCGGTACCATACAACATACAATACAAAATTTAAATGCAGCATATGTATATAAATTTCAATAACAAACATGGGTAAAGCTTGATGACAATCTTATACGGAAATAGTGAATTATCTGATCTTAATAATCTGTCCATCTTAAGATCTGCCGACCTCTTCGTCACTGCTTCTTTTAAATTTGATACTATATATGATTGAAGAATTAACCTCGTGGTTTGTCATATGATAATCTTGTATTAGAACTTTGGTTTATTTACCTTTGTAAAGTGCATTCCACACATACAAACTAATTGTATTAATATAGAGCATTTACGAGAATGTTATTGGTAAGATAATTATTTTTGGTCTTGATGGTAAAATTGTGGATGCTCACCGAAGTAACCATAGACTTAAGACAAAAAACATCTTCAAGCAGAAAGGAAGACCATAACAGAGTAGGGAAAAGTTTTTTCCCATCTTGTTGGGTCAGTTGTGTATGAAGTGAACTATCACTGTTGACACTGATGATGTATGATTGTGTAGCACTTTAAGAATTTCCTATATTCACGAAAGTCACCAAATGCAAAGCAGATTGTACAGTTATGTAAGTTATGTTTTATGTATGAATAATAAATTAAAAATGTATGTACGCCGAACATAAACAAACAAATGATAGACCGGCACACACCATTTAAATATTCTGTAACATAATTCTTGTAAATGATTATATAAATCTTGTTACACAATGATTTTTATTAATTCCTTTGACTACTTGCTCCAATCCACACGTACTGATATCACAACCAATTATCTATTGACATGTTTATGAGATTTCTTGAATACGCCAATTGCATAACACCGTTAATGAGCACCAACATAAAAGGTCTAGTGACAGGTGTTATTTAGAGAATGCATATAGTTCCCATGGAGTAGAGTTGTAAAAGCATCGGAATGAGCTTGGGATGATGATCTCGAACAAAGGCAAGACATCTGTTTTAACAGGCACAAGTATTTGGTATATGGATCAATGCTGGCCGTACACATGAACTTTCATGTTTTCACGCACCAGACGAAGTTGCATTGATAAGAAGCACAAATGGACTACACAAAATATGGTTTATTCCTTCAGTTTTCATGAATAAATATGTCACATGCAAGATTCATTATGCACATCAACAGTAAGAACTCTAACAGAACAAAAGAAATAATAAATTAGTAAGTTTAAGGAGTCATGGGGATTCTTGAGAAATGGCAAAATTGAAAGAAGTAGCGGTAAAATCCTTCCTAAATTTCAAAACATTTACAAGCCTTGTAAACATCACCTTTACAATCGTTGTAAATGTTTGTAAATATGACATTTAAAGTTTGTAAAGTTTTGTAAATCAACATGTTTTTTCTTCTGCATGAGTACACCACAACATCCACCAATGGATCGTGCACCGCCACCGGCATACATGAGTACAGTACAACATTCACCAATGCTTGTAGCACCAGCACCCTGATACATGAGACACCACCATCACATCCACCAATGCATGGGACACCGCCACCAACATACAGGAGTACACCACAACATCCACCAATGGATCGTGCACCGCCACCGGCATACATGAATACACCACAACATCCACCAATGCATGGGGCACCAACACAGGCATACATAAGCCACCACCATCACATCCATCAATGCATGGCCCACCGCCACTGACATACATGAGTACACCACAACATCAACCAATTCATCGTCCACCGCCAAAGGCATACATGAGACACCCACCATCACATCCATTAATTCACGGGGCACCACAACCCTCATACATGAGACAGCACCATCATATCCACCAATGCATGGCGCACTGCCACTGGCATACATGAGTACACCACAACATCCACCAATGCATGGGACACCAGCACCCTCATACAAGAGACACCACCATCACATCCACCAATGCATGGCGTACCGCCACCGACATACATGAGTACACCACAACATCAACCAATGCATGGGGCACCAGCACCCTCATACATGAGACACCACCATCACATCCACCAATACATGGCACACAGCCACCGACATACATGAGTACACCACAACATCCACCAATGCATGGCACACCGCCGCCGGCATACCTCAGTACACCACAACATCCACCAATGCATCGCGCACCGCCACCGGCATACATGACACACCACCATCACATATACCAATGCATGGCACACCGCCACCGGCATACTGGAGTACACTACAAGATCTACCAATGCATGGTGCACCGCCAACGGCATATGTGAGTACACCAAAACATCCACCAACGCATGGGGCACCACCACCGGCATACATGAGTACACCACAACATTCACCAATGCATGGGGCACCCCTACCCTCATACATGAGACACAACCACCACATTCAAAATGCATGGCGCACCACAACTGGCACACATGAGTACACTATAACACCCACCAATGCATGGGACACTACCACTGGCATACATGAGTACACCACAACATCCACCAATGCATAGTGCACCGCCACCCTCATACATGGGACACCACCATCACATCCGCCAATGCATGGCGCATCGCCACCGGCATACATGAGTACACTACAACATCCACCAATTCATGGCGTACCGCCACCGGCACTACATGGGACACCACAAGATCCACCAATGCATGGCGCCCCGCCACTGGCATACATGAGTACACCACAACATCCACCTATTCATGGCGCATCGCCACCGGCATACATGAGTACACCACAACATCCACTAATGCATGACACACCGCCACCGGCATACATGAGGACACCCACCATCACATCCACTAATTCATGGGGCAAAGCCACTGGCATACATGAGTACACCACAACATCCACCAATGCATCGTCCACCGTCAAAGGCATACACCAGACACCCACCATCACATCCACTAATTCATGGGGCACCACAACCCTCATACATGAGACAGCACCATCATATCCACCAATGCATGGTGCACCGCCACAGGCATACATAAGTACACAACAAGATCCACCAATGCATGGCGCACCGCCACCGACATACAGGAGTACACCACAACATCCACCAATGCATCGTGCACCGCCAGTAGCATACATGAGCACACCACAACATCCACCAATGCATGGCACACCGCCACTGGCATACATGAGGACACCAGAACATCCACCAATGCATGGGGCAAAGCCACCGGCATACATCAGCACACCACAACATCCACCAATGCACTGGGCACCACCATCGGTATATATGAGCCACCACCATCACATCCACAAATGCATGGCGCACCGCCACACCCATACATGAGTACACCAAAACATCCACCAATTCACAAGAATGACTGCATAGAAAATAAAAGTCACCGGAACCGTTATGTTGAAAGAAAACGTGTTTAAAGTCGGAATGAAATCACATCTGATCTGAACGCCCCGTGGTACAACTTGTCGTGTATTTGAAAGGCATTAAATCTATCGCTTCTCCAGTAACTCTTAATTTGCTTTCCAGAAACCGCTGACACAAATTGCATGGTGTTATTTCCAAAACAGCCCCCGTCAGTTTCCCATACTTAGGTTCGGCTCGTGTTAAAGACGTCATTCATCCTGCCTTGCCTATTCCAATCTGTTTTTTTCGTCATCGATTCCAGTCCGTTAAACCAGTCTAACTTACTGAATGGTATAACAATGGTTCCTCCTTACACGTGTCTGACATCACATTTAGTATCAATCTTGGGATAATGCAAACACGACTCAGTGAAGAATGGCCACCCCTATCTATCGATGAACGTTTGGATGATTCAGGTGATGTATTATACCATTATATGAAGTGATGTATTATACCATTGTATGAGTGCCCATGTCAGATTGAGATTCATAATTTACCTTTACAGACAATCAGTGGTGCCTACAAAGACGAAAGTTGGCACAGGTGGATGACGACACATTGATTATAATGTAGAATGTACAGAAAGTACCTTATTATTTAGCATCAATTCATTTCTGAGACAAGAAGATTTATACAAATATTCACCTAAATTACACAACTGTTTTACATTTCTAACACTTACAAGTTGAATGCGTTTATGCATGTACTAATATGGTTTTATGTGTTAGTAATATGGCATATGTAGTAATATGGTTTTATTACAGTTTTCTGTAATTAATAAAATAGTGACATACTACTATAAAATGCAACTCGTCTTCAATGTCGTCTTCACAAAAAAAAAACATAGTTTCTTTCTGTTATTTCAACATGCTGTTTCTATAGTTGAGTTACGTCGGAATTTAGATAAATATTTCCCGAAGATGTGCGGGATAGCTTTACATGGGTAATACAGCAGAGTGCAAATATCAATAATATTTATATAAATTACACATTCTGATCAATTGGATAAATAACAACAATCTCTTGAGATGCTTGATCGAAACTTCGTATGTAAGAAGGTAGGTATGCAGGACATACTTCATCTCTATGTCATAATTCATTGATACCAATGTTAGATTAAATATTGTTCACCTGATACGCCCAGCTATTAACACGGCGGTTCTTTGTTTCTCACAAAAGACATTCATAATAATTTCGAAGGATAAGATCATTTGTGTGAAGCAACCTGCACCAATACTGTATCATGTTAAATTGTCTCTGATATATGCGAGGGAGACGACCCAATTCTGCATAAGCCATAGAATAACATGTATAGTTTTTTTTAACTTCAGTGGAGTAATTCAACAACGAATCTGACTGCTTTTGTGAGCCACCAACTGATTCAGAAATTAGGACTCGTCGTCTGCATACAGTAACAGAAAAATACTTAGGGATTTACATTTATAAGAAATTCAGTTATCGTCAAAAAAGGGGGTCTCAAAATCACTGAGATAAAATGAAAATAGAATTGGAGACAAAACATCGCCTTGCATTAAATCCGAATAATTCTTGCAGGATTCACTAAAATAGCCGCCAACGCTAACAAACGATCTAACGTTCAGATACAAAGAATATATAACTGACATTAATTTTCCATTTACATCTAACTTTGACAACTTACCACAACTTACACCTGTCTACAGAGTGCAATACATCCTGAGAGTTGACGAAAGCACGATACAATACGCTCATTATTGTTAAGGCTGTTGCTAATTAATGTGAAACTATGTTTACGACACAAATTGGAATGTTGGTATTCCCCGAACGGAAGCGAGGGATATGCAGATATTTAGGCACGAGTGTGCCTATCTATTACCAAACTCAACTTTCAAACATGGGCTGGTTACCCACAATGGCCTCATTTAGAACGCAACGTTATAGAGGAGACGTGGCGTCCTTGCATTGCTCACGACATCACCTCACCATGACAAAGTAATATTTTCCCCTAGGTCATCGTATGAAAATTATGAACCCCGATATTTTCGACCTCGTAGTTAATATGGCTCATGGGCCAGTCTGGTAGAAATATTAATATTAATTCTTCTACTGGAGTAGATCATCCGGGTATCCTTGGTGCTGTAAGCTGGAGACCCACTTACTTTTAGCATTGTCCTTGTGATACTCCGTGGTGGGTGGCTCGGATGATGAAGCATATTACACTAACCATGGCTTACAGCTATGAAATTCCGCCCAAAAGCCCAAAATGTCCACTTGAAATTGACCCTATTGATACTGATCACAGACCCTCTGCATCGATTGAGTATTGGCCGCTTTTCCTTGTGATCGAGACTCCTGACAAGACACCGTAAAAGGTGAACCCCTTTGCTATATCCAAGGGTATTGAAGTAGTACAGGAGGAGGCAGCTGAAAAATCTGTTGTCGTAGCCTCCCCAGTACTGCGTTTGTTTGACACTATCTTCAGTTGGTATGATGTCTTTGGTTCATGAAAAGGCCTTTAATACTCAGGTTTTCACAGGCCATTTTATGTGGTGGAGGTCTGTGAGCATTTTCATGATATTTGGTTTGCTGGCCGACAACATCTCAAAGTTAATCATGGATAGTTTTACTAATATCAATCTGATCACTGTCATTGTGGCTTTTGTGTATTGCTAAATGGTGTATATGTTTTTTGACATATATTTGCTTTGGAAATAATGAAAATGACCGCCATTTTGAATTGTCTTCTCAGCAGTTACATTTACATAAAAATTAATACCGAATGTGTCCATTTACGGCCAGTGTTGATACTTTTAATGTTTTTTGACACTTGTATCTTCTAGAGTGGTGACTCGGGCACAAAACAGGTGATTTTGTATGGTCATGTCGTGATAATATAATGTTTTACAGCTTACTCTTTGAGACGAGATTTTGTTTCCTCTTAACTTCTAGAGTGACAACATGTTACATGGAATAACTTGATGTTACTCAGAATTCAAAAATGGCTGCCAAGATGGTCACCATTGTAGTTTTAGTGCCTATACACAGCAGAGAACTAAAAAACAATTCATTTGGTGTCACATGTTTAACACAGTTTAGAAAAAAAAACTTCAATGTATCCAAAGTATTAGAAAACTATGCTTCACGATCGATAACTGCCTCTAAGCTCTCGTAGTAGCTATTCAAATGGTGTGTCAGATAACTGTTAATCACTTTTGATACATTCAGAAGCTTACAATTTGTTCAGTTGATCTGCTTTGATATAGATCTCTCTCTGATGGCATATCTATCGATGAACGTTTGGATGATTCAGGTGATGTATTATACCATTATATGAAGTGATGCATTATACCATTGTATGAGTGCCCATGTCAGATTGAGATTCATAATTTACCTTTACAGACAATCAGTGGTGCCTACAAAGACGAAAGTTGGCACAGGTGGATGACGAAACATTGATTATAATATAGAATGTTCAGAAAGTACCTTATTATTTAGCATCATTTCATTTCTGAGACAAGAAGATTTATACAAATATTCACCTAAATTACACAACTGTTTTACATTTCTAACACTTACAAGTTGAATGCGTTTATGCATTGTACTAATTTGGTTTTATGTGTTAGTAATATGGCATCTGTAGTAATATGGTTTTATTACAGTTTTCTGTAATTAATAAAATAGCGACATACTACTATAAAATGCAACTCGTCTTCAATGTCGTCTTCACAAAAAAACATAGTTTCTTTCTGTTATTTCAACATGCTGTTTCTATAGTTGAGTTACGTCGAAATTTAGATAAATATTTCCCGAAGATGTGCGGGATAGCTTTACATAGGTAATACAGCAGAGTGCAAATATTTATATAAATTACACATACATTTCGTATGTAAGAAGGTAGGTATGCAGGACATACTTCATCTCTATGTCATAATTCATTGATACCAATGTTAGATTAAATATTGTTCACCTGATACGCCCAGCTATTAACACGGCGGTTCTTTATTTCTCACAAAAGACATTCATAATAATTTCGAAGGATAAGATCATTTGTGTGAAGCAACTTGCACCAATACTTTATCATGTTAAATTGTCTCTGATATATGCGAGGGAGACGACCCAATTCTGCATAAGCCATAGAATAACATGTATAGTTTTTTTTAACTTCAGTGGAGTAATTCAACAACGAATCTGACTGCTTTTGTGAACCATCAACTGATTCAGAAATTAGGACTCGTCGTCTGCATACAGTAACAGAAAAATACTTAGGGATTTACATTTATAAGAAATTCAGTTATCTTCAAAAAAGGGGTCTCAAAATCACCGAGATAAAATGAAAATAGAATTGGAGACAAAACATCGCCTTGCATTAAATCCGAATTATTCTTGAAGGATTCACTAAAATAGCCGCCAACTGTTAACTGTTAATCACTTTTGATACATTCAGAAGCTTACAATTTGTTCAGTTGATCTGCTTTGATATAGATCTCTCTCTGATGGCATACTGACTTTATTGCATTTACTCTGTGTCAGTTCAACCAATCCATGGGGAGCAGCATCTCTCGACATCAGAACACCAGAATAGGGATAAGCTGACCATCACAAATGCTCCAACCATGGTCAATTGGTTAAGGAATATGATTGGCAAACATGCACTTCGTTGTTTACTTGCGCAATGTAATATTCTAGACTGTTGGATGTTGGTGGGAGCTTTTCATTTAATGTCTTGTCTCATCTACAGACACCACTGGATTGTTTAGTACATGCATTGAACTAAAGGTCTGTGCGATGTGATCTAGTAATGTTGATAGGCTTTTGTATTGTAAGTTCTGGTTTGTAGACATTAGAATACCCCCGTGTATTGATCTATTGTTTTAATGTTGGAATTGTTTCGTGATGTGTTTCTGTGTTGGCGGTGTTTAGCAGTGCATGGCAGTATATGGCTAAAAACAAGCACTCCTACAAGGCGATAAAGTCGTGCACATCCGATTTCCATGGACAAAAACAATTCTTCTCGAGTTCACAGGTTTCACAAACAAAACAGCAAAACAAACAAGTACAATTGGACCGGCTGTGCGGATTGTTTTATGAATGTCAACATTCCCAACATGGAACAGTACCAAATCCTCGAACAGAAACACCAACATTGTTGTCGCAGAATGTATGTCTAAATTGATCTTGATCAAATTTGAGATTTGAACAAGGTCAAAGGTAACTGAAGCCCGACACGTAAAACCAGAGATAAAAAACATTTTTGAGAAAAAAAACTCTGGAACCGTGTTCCCTCAACGTATGCAACGCTACCTATTCTACTGGAGGGTTTACAGTAGTAGAGACGCAGAGTACATTGTCACAAAATGTCCGAACAGTAAAACATCCACATGCAGCTCCAGAAGAATCCTTGATCCACTTCTGTCCATCCACGCTCCTGATAATAAAGGTAAACATATTTTACATCATTTGTACTGTGTGCATAAATGCAAAATATATGATTCCACGAGAACATATCTCAAACACGAAAATCAAGTTGTGACTTGGCAGTAGACGTCATTGTACACAAGGAGGCATTTTATGTTTTCTTTAAAAGATTGTTTGGAAGAACACAGTGTCTTCTGCTAATAAAGGTAAACAGTATTCTGTATCATAATTTATACTTCCAGCACATATTAAGACAGCATGAGTGTCGGTTTCACACTGCTTTTACCAGCATACCAGCTATATCACGGGGAGAAACAACAAATATCGGATCCACACATCATTCAGATATGGAAAATCGAAATAGGTTGTTTGGATCGTCATGAGCGAACACTTTAACCATTCGGTTATTCGACGATCCCCTTACATTTAAATACAAAGCAAATATATCGGGACGTGAAAAACAAAATTTCATCTAAGTTTTAAAGTGAAATAGTGAATGCTTTACCAGGAGGTAGGCCAGTACACTGACTTTCAAAGTGACCATCCGGGATTAGCTTTGTCTCGAACTACCTATTGAAGGACGGAATGGTGGGTTAACACTAAGTTATACTATCTATAGATAGCATCGTACAGGGCATGCACGAAGGGGGCCCTATCTACACTAACCCCTAATCTACCAGTCAAGTGCAGTCAGCATTGGGTCTACTGGGGGTGCTGAAAAGACTGGGGTCACCAGTGTGCCAACCCTAAACTAGCTGGGTTGCTATAGCAACCATCCTGACTGTACAGTCAGGCCCTAGCACCGAACCTACTCCATGTACGCTCGGCAGGGGGCTACGCGGAGAGCAGACGCACAATGGAGCCACCATGAGACAAAAACTCATCCCATCGGACCCTTGGAAAGCCAGTGTACTAAAGTCCAGGTGGAAGGGTTTAGAGTGACACAACACCAAATCCAGAGTGTGCCAGGGTTCCTGCGTCTGAAAGAAATGAGTCATGCATAGGCATCAGTAATCACATTTCTCTCGGATGTAGATTGGATTAACAACAGCGAGTAAGTGTGGTTTTCTGCCGCTTTGGGCAATTTTTCCAGCATTTAGTGGGCGTGGGGCATAGTATTTAAGTGAGGACTCGAACAATGGTACTGAACATGACGTGCCAACATTTGAACAACTAGGCTACACTACCACTCCGTTTACATGCAGAAACCAGTATCAACCTTTCCCATCTATACCTAAATGGCTGTGACTATGCTGGTCGTAAGAGGCGACTAACGGGATCGGGTGGTCAGACTCGCTGACTTCTTGGTTGAAACATGTCATCGGTTCCCATTTGCGCAGATCGATGCTCGTGTTGTTGATCACTGGATTGTCTTGTCCAGACTCGATTATTTACAGACCGTCACCTTATAACTAAATATTGCTGAGTGCGGCGTAAAACTAAACTCACTCACTCCTAAATGGCTGTATACTATGAGAGAATTAGTGTGCACAATATATGAAACAAATATTTTCTTCCAAATAGAGTTGAAAACACCTGCCTGTCTGGTCCTCTGTCACCCTTCCGAAGAATCCTTGGTTCACGTCCATCCATGGAATATCTTCTCTTCTTGGCAGTCGTCCTGCCTCTGGGGGACTTCAGTGTCCATTTCGCCCCCAGGAAGATGGCATCCCTGCTCATAACAGTACAGAGAATATAGTTTACATCGCTGGCACTTACTGTGTGCATATATGCAACTTATATGCCTACACGTAAAATCTCAAACATGAAACTCAAGTTGTAATTTTGCAGTAGACGTCATGATAAACAAGGATGCATTGCATGTTATGGTTTATTCAAAAGATTGTTTGAAAGGAACAGTTGCATGCGTAAGCAACGGTTCTACTTAAAAAGGCAAAGAACACTTTACATAATTTATGCTTCACACACAGATTATGACTGCATGAGTGTCCTTTTACACCGCTTTCAGCAATATACTAGCTATATCACGGTGAGAAACAACAAATATATGCTTCACACATCATTCAGATATGGGAAATCGAAATAGGTTGTTTGGATCGTCATGAGCGAACACTTTAACCATTCGGTTATTCGACGATCCCCTTACATTTAAATACAAAGCAAATATATCGGGACGTGAAAAACAAAATTTCATCTAAGTTTTAAAGTGAAATAGTGAATGCTTTACCAGGAGGTAGGCCAGTACACTGACTTTCAAAGTGACCATCCGGGATTAGCTTTGTCTCGAACTACCTATTGAAGGACGGAATGGTGGGTTAACACTAAGTTATACTATCTATAGATAGCATCGTACAGGGCATGCACGAAGGGGGCCCTATCTACACTAACCCCTAATCTACCAGTCAAGTGCAGTCAGCATTGGGTCTACTGGGGGTGCTGAAAAGACTGGGGTCACCAGTGTGCCAACCCTAAACTAGCTGGGTTGCTATAGCAACCATCCTGACTGTACAGTCAGGCCCTAGCACCGAACCTACTCCATGTACGCTCGGCAGGGGGCTACGCGGAGAGCAGACGCACAATGGAGCCACCATGAGACAAAAACTCATCCCATCGGACCCTTGGAAAGCCAGTGTACTAAAGTCCAGGTGGAAGGGTTTAGAGTGACACAACACCAAATCCAGAGTGTGCCAGGGTTCCTGCGTCTGAAAGAAATGAGTCATGCATAGGCATCAGTAATCACATTTCTCTCGGATGTAGATTGGATTAACAACAGCGAGTAAGTGTGGTTTTCTGCCGCTTTGGGCAATTTTTCCAGCATTTAGTGGGCGTGGGGCATAGTATTTAAGTGAGGACTCGAACAATGGTACTGAACATGACGTGCCAACATTTGAACAACTAGGCTACACTACCACTCCGTTTACATGCAGAAACCAGTATCAACCTTTCCCATCTATACCTAAATGGCTGTGACTATGCTGGTCGTAAGAGGCGACTAACGGGATCGGGTGGTCAGACTCGCTGACTTCTTGGTTGAAACATGTCATCGGTTCCCATTTGCGCAGATCGATGCTCGTGTTGTTGATCACTGGATTGTCTTGTCCAGACTCGATTATTTACAGACCGTCACCTTATAACTAAATATTGCTGAGTGCGGCGTAAAACTAAACTCACTCACTCCTAAATGGCTGTATACTATGAGAGAATTAGTGTGCACAATATATGAAACAAATATTTTCTTCCAAATAGAGTTGAAAACACCTGCCTGTCTGGTCCTCTGTCACCCTTCCGAAGAATCCTTGGTTCACGTCCATCCATGGAATATCTTCTCTTCTTGGCAGTCGTCCTGCCTCTGGGGGACTTCAGTGTCCATTTCGCCCCCAGGAAGATGGCATCCCTGCTCATAACAGTACAGAGAATATAGTTTACATCGCTGGCACTTACTGTGTGCATATATGCAACTTATATGCCTACACGTAAAATCTCAAACATGAAACTCAAGTTGTAATTTTGCAGTAGACGTCATGATAAACAAGGATGCATTGCATGTTATGGTTTATTCAAAAGATTGTTTGAAAGGAACAGTTGCATGCGTAAGCAACGGTTCTACTTAAAAAGGCAAAGAACACTTTACATAATTTATGCTTCACACACAGATTATGACTGCATGAGTGTCCTTTTACACCGCTTTCAGCAATATACTAGCTATATCACGGTGAGAAACAACAAATATATGCTTCACACATCATTCAGATATGGGAAATCGAAATAGGTTGTTTGGATCGTCATGAGCGAACACTTTAACCATTCGGTTATTCGACGATCCCCTTACATTTAAATACAAAGCAAATATATCGGGACGTGAAAAACAAAATTTCATCTAAGTTTTAAAGTGAAATAGTGAATGCTTTACCAGGAGGTAGGCCAGTACACTGACTTTCAAAGTGACCATCCGGGATTAGCTTTGTCTCGAACTACCTATTGAAGGACGGAATGGTGGGTTAACACTAAGTTATACTATCTATAGATAGCATCGTACAGGGCATGCACGAAGGGGGCCCTATCTACACTAACCCCTAATCTACCAGTCAAGTGCAGTCAGCATTGGGTCTACTGGGGGTGCTGAAAAGACTGGGGTCACCAGTGTGCCAACCCTAAACTAGCTGGGTTGCTATAGCAACCATCCTGACTGTACAGTCAGGCCCTAGCACCGAACCTACTCCATGTACGCTCGGCAGGGGGCTACGCGGAGAGCAGACGCACAATGGAGCCACCATGAGACAAAAACTCATCCCATCGGACCCTTGGAAAGCCAGTGTACTAAAGTCCAGGTGGAAGGGTTTAGAGTGACACAACACCAAATCCAGAGTGTGCCAGGGTTCCTGCGTCTGAAAGAAATGAGTCATGCATAGGCATCAGTAATCACATTTCTTGCGTTTGCAGATTGGATTAACAACAGCGAGTAAGTGTGGTTTTCTGCCGCTTTGGGCAATATTCCAACGACGGGCCTCATAAGTGGGCGTGGGACATAGTATTTAAGTGAGGACTCGAACACTGACACTGAACATGACGTGCCAACACTTGAACAACCAGGCTACACTACCACTCCGTTTACATGCAGAAACCAGTATCAACCTTTCCCATCTATACCTAAATGGCTGTGTACTATGAGAGAATGAGTGTGCACTGTATATTAAACAAATATCCATGAAGATGCATATTTTCTTCCAAATAGATATGTAAACACCTACCTGTCTGGTCCTCTGTCGCCCTTCCGAAGAATCCTTGAAGTCGTCCTACCTCTACAGGATTTCAAGACTTTCTGTCCCCACGACGAATATTTCACATCACTAGGTGGGTGCTCAAACTCCAAGCGGGCTTCAGTCGCTCGCTTCGGGTCGCTCGCTTACGCAACCTAATCCCAGTCGCCGAACCCGAAACAAAGGATTAGAGCTATTGAAAGCACCTCAATCACAAGTGTTTGCACAAAGGCATGTTTTTCTTATTTAGCGTGAGCCAAGTAAGACCTGGTAATATTCATTATTGAAACAAAACGAAACACAATTTTCTTTCATTAATTACAGATTTATTTATGTAAGACAATATAGCTAAAACATAATCAACGGCTAATACAATACAGGTATAACCCATTGTAAATTTAAAATTACAAGTTAAACCCAAAGTGACATAGGCGTATGGAACATTCAATGTAAATGAATTAAAACAAACTGTCGTCCGTGGGTGGGGATGTTGTAAATTGTGATGTGCTTATCACTGCTCATCGCTTTCGTGACTCACTCGTGTTATTCTGCGATTACAGTCCGTTTGCCGTGAAAGCGTACCGATGAATGTCTCTTTAAACAAAAACGTAAATCGAATAAAATGAAATTACGATGGCAAATTTCTTATAATTTTATACATTGCCAATTGAACATTTAATTCTCAAAATATTATTCAACTTAAGATGAAAGTTGTTAAACAAACGATCATAATTTCAAATCACTTTCTTTGTTTGTATTACAGGGGGTTTAGGGTGCACATTAAATAAAACGTCGAGAAGTTGGGTTGGTCTAAGTTAACGCTCATCACGTACCGCGTGTGCACTTGTTTCACTGTTCTAACTGCTGCGCTTACCTCCTTGCAATACAAACCAGTAATAACGATTTCAATCTATAATCGTTTGTTAAACAACTTTTATCCTAAGTTGAATAAAATTCTAAGACTTAAATTTTCAGTTGCAAGATAAAACGACGTGGATTCGAAATATTAATTTCACTATGTCTGGTTTACGTTTTGTTTACAGTAACAAAATCATCTCAACATCGTACACCACAATACATGTAAATGAGACACCACCATCACATTTACCAATGCATGGCGCACCACCACCGGCATTACATAGGACACCAAAACATCCACCAATGCATGGCGCACCACCACCAGCATATATGAGTACACCACAACATTCACCAATGCATGGGCCACCACCACAGGCATACATGAGACCTAACCATCACATCCGCCAATGGATGACACAACGACACCGACAGGGGGCACCACCACCGGTATACATGAGTACACCACAACATCCACCAATGCATTGTGCACAGCCACCGGCATACATGACGACACCACAACATCCACCAATGCATGGGGCACCACCACCCTCACACAAGAAACATAACCATCACATCCACCAGTGCATGGCACACCGCCACTAACATATTTGAGTACACCACAACATCCACCAATGCATGGCGCCCTGCTACCGGCATACATTAGTGCACCAAAACTTCCAGCAATGCATGGGGCACCAACAACGGCATACATGAGTACACCACAACATCCACCAATGCATGGGGCACCACCGCCGGCATACATGAGTACACCACAACATCCACCATTGCATGGGGCACCACCACCCTCATACATGAGACACCACCATCACATACAACAATGCATGACACACCGCCACAGGCATACATGAGTACACCACAACATTCACCAATGGATGGGGCACCGTCACCAGCATACATGAGTACACCACAACATCCACCAATGCATGGGGAACCACCACAGGCATACATGAGCACACCATGATCATATCCAGCAATGCGTGGCGCAACGCCAACGGCATATATGAGTACACCACAACATCCACCAATGCATATGGCACCACCACCGGGATACATGAGTACATAACAACATCCACCAATGCATGGGGCACCACCATCCTCATAAATGAGACACCACCATCACATCCACCAATACATGGCGCACAGCCACTGGCACACGTGAACACACCACAACATCCACCTATGCAAGGCGCACTGCCACCGGCATACATTAGTACATAACAACATCCACCAATGCATTGGCCACCGCCACCGGCATACATGAGTACACCACAACATCCAGCAATGCACTGTGCACAGCCACAGGCATACATGAGGACACCACAACAGCCACTAATGCATGGGGCACCACCACCCTCATACAAGAGACATTACCATCACATCCACCAATGTATGGCACACCGCCACTGACATACAAGAGTACACCAAAACTTCAACCAATGCATGGGGCACCACCACAGGCATACATGAGCACACCACAACATCCACCAATGCATGGCGCACCACTATCGGTATACATGAGCCACCACCATCTCACCCACCAATGCATGGCGCATCGCCACTGGCATACATGAGTACACCACAACATCCACCAATGCACTGTGCACAGCCACAGGCATACATGAGGACACCACAACAGCCACTAATGCATGGGGCACCACCACCCTCATACAAGAGACATTACCATCACATCCACCAATGTATGGCACACCGCCACTGACATACAAGAGTACACCAAAACTTCAACCACTGCTTGGGGCACCACCACAGGCATACATGAGCACACCACAACATCCACCAATGCATGGCGCACCACTATCGGTATACATGAGCCACCACCATCTCACCCACCAATGCATGGCGCATCGCCACTGGCATACATGAGCACACCACAACATCCACCAATGCTTGGTGCACCGCCACCGGCATGCATGGGCACACCACAACATCCACCAATGCATTTGGCACTGCCACCGGCATACATGAGTACACTAAAACATCCACCAATGCATGGGGCACCACCAAGTGCATGCATGAGCCACAACCATCACATCCACCGATGCATGGCACAACGCCACCGGCATACATGATTACACTAGAACATCCACCAATCCATAGCGCACCACCACCCTCATACATGAGACACCACCATCACATCCACCAATGCATGGCGCACATAACCGATTTTAAATCACGATGTTTTGCGTTTGCCATAAGGTGAATAAATTGTTAGCCTTGTACATCGAACTCAAGGACGAATCGGTTCCAAATGTCGCATCTGTTATATATTCCTCTGCTTCAACGCTAATCTTATAACTTCCATACCTTTCATATCTAGTGCTAGATGCTAATATTTGTCCATTCTTGGATGTACCTATCTCTTAATCTAATTTGGAAATGCTAATAGTAGCTATACATCTAACGTCTTGGCAAAACGAAAACCTGATTAAATATGATATGCCTGACTGACATTACTTGCTCAGTTCAGTCTATCTACTGAATAAGATTAACTACCATTTCGAAGCCTTACGCGCATGTCGATAAGGTGACATGTTAAGTATTGTTAACCAATATTTAATGCATCCAACCAAGCTATCTATAACAATGGGCATTGTTCACTTTTATCAACAGCCATGACTTAAGGAGTGTTATTGCCAGTACCAAGACACGCGAGATTCTTTCTACCACCTTTTTATTTGATGTCCCTTTTTTTCGCATCCGTAAATAAGGATGGGTTTTAAATTTTAATCAAATACTTCAAACATGCACAGTTACCCAGTGAAGTGAATACTTAAACCACATCTCGTTTCAAGACCAAATGTACAATGTATAATTATATATACAACTTGTTCTATACGAGACACAATGTGAATGCAGGGTCCTTATCTGTTGTCTTCCCGTGTATTATACATCAAATCAGATTACAACCACCAAAGAAACCGAAAATGAGTTTTGGCTTCGTTTTATTGCTACAATATTTACTTCCATGGAGATGGGTTTGGGGGCAAGAATATATGCCAAAGTGCAGAGGAAATGTGCCACAGGTACGTTTGTTCACAATGTTGCTGAGGTAAGTCATGACAAATGACAAGCTACGGGTATGTGTATGTGAGATGTGTTCCATAAACAGGGGTTCGTGATTGTAGCATTCCTGGGCTATGTGCCAGTGTCTTGTTCAGTGCCGAGTTATAAGCAGTCTGCAAAATGCTATAGGGAAGTTGTAGTAATGTTGGGTTAATCGGAAGCTGGAAACTATGATTTTACAAGCCAGATCATTGAGACAAGAATGCAATAACCTGTCCACCCGTTGATAAAATAAACCCACTGCTTGGGCAATTAACCCCTGCTCATACAACTGAAAATCAATAAACTTTTAACAAACTTGAAATTCTGTTCTTTAAAAAAGAATATACACAAATCCCTGTTTCAATAACACTACGATGAGACCAACTGTTTCCAGTCGGGTTTCTTGTTCATATCGCATGACCAGGACCATGTTTCATTGTCAGTGTACTACCATTTATTATTTGTATGTTATATGTCTTATATTCAGACTACCAGCCATGTCGCCAAAATGTATATGATCTACATATGTCGTTGGCTTAGGACCTGAAAAGCAATAAAGTTCTGATCTGTTCTGTTCTGTTCTGTTCTAACATATGGCTGAACATGTAGCGTGTCGTTCAACAGATTTAAAATTTGTCCTCTATCATATTCTGTTATAAAATCCTATAGCAATCAGAAAACAATAAATGATCTCTGGAACAACATACACTTTCAGAGAAAACCAGCATCCATCGACAAGAAAAGGCGATGAAGATGTAGCGTTTTAAGAACGTCATTATTCCAAGGTATTTCAAAAACGTTCAGACAACTTGGAAATACCACATGGTACCTTTCTTTTATTCAGGAGTATGTAGGCCAACGGCCCATAATACATAGCATTGTATAAGTTATTTTGCAGCCAACAGACGGCTTTTACGCAGTTCATTTGCATGAAAGACATACATTGCAAGATTTCTTAATCCCACTGGGATGTGTACATACATCAATGCATTGAATTTAAACAGAGTAGGAGGGTTATAATAATATTGAGGAATATACAGAGTGCGCAGATGATTATAAGCTGGACAAATTAAGAGAAAGTGGTATTCATTTTCAATATGGTTACCTGAGCACATATCACAATATCTGAGATATCTAGGTATATTATGATATCTACCATTTTCAATGGCTAACTGGTGAGAACTGCAACAAAAGCGAGCAAGAGCAATACGGAATTTCTTCACCTGTATACACTGTAAATAAAGCTCTTGTCGAAATACTTATTTATATAGTGAGTGAAAATAACTTTTAGAACTTGATGACAGAGATTCATACCAACCCTGGATGTACATATTCTGCGCCCTCATCACGAATTCTGATAAAAATGCATCAATATTATAAATGCATTGTCTTTCCCACACATACCCAAACCCCATCTTATATAACAACATTCTAAGTTTTGCAGCCCAGTTATTTTTACTATTGGATACATCCAATAACATTAAATTATAACATTTACTAGGAAAACGTGATGATGGCATTTTCAACAACTTGTACCAAAATTTAATACAGCGCTTATACGCATAGATATATACAGGAAATCTTCCACATTCCCCCCACCCCCCTAGCAACCTGGTTAGAGGTGGTAGTTTTAACACCTAGTACGTTTTTACAAGTCAAAGTATGGACAGTCTCGATGGGAGAACTACGATCACAGTCTAGACCCCATACCTCAGCGCCATAAAGCAGAACAGGCATAACTTTAGAGTCATAGATTGTTAAAAAGAGGTGACTATTCGAAGATTGCAATTTGGAAATAGACCCGAGTATAATAAGCAAAGCCTTTTAGCTTGTAAAACTGAGTTATCAAAATGTTTATACCAAGCTAATGTTTGCGAAAATTGAATACCCAAATACTTGTAAGAAGATACACAATCAATGCGGATATCTCCAAGAAATCCTTTTTCTTTTTTTTGAGAGCTTGCCACCGTGTCTAAATACTAAGATTTTTTATTTATCTAAATTTATAGTAAGGTCACAATCAATACAGTGCTGTTTCAAAACATTAATACGCTTTCAACACTTCATCAACTGAAATAGGGGAATCCAAATTAGATGTAGCATTATCGTCACAAATCTCAGATGCATAAAACAATCATTTATATTATTAGAATTGGAGGCCATGAAAATACCAGAAAAATAATCATACCATTCCCGGAGTGGAATATTAGGGCTAATACAGGCCGGATTAGAAAACCTTTTCAAAACATTCCAAAATGCCTTGCTATTATTGAGGCTATCATTCAGAGCCTGAACAACTTTATCGTGGTAGGAGCGTTGTGTATTTCTCGTGACAAACTTATTTTTCATATTTAAATAATCTCTAAGGGACTCATCATCTCTACATCTTCTGAAGACACGTAAAAGCCTTTCCCTCTCTGCGCGAAAATAGCTACATTCAGAATCATACCATGGTTTAGAAGTAGTAAAACCAGAAGAAACTTTACGTTCCATACATATACCAACTTCACAAATCTCTGTAGTAAATAGTTCAACAGCATCAAAAACATTATCAAACATGAGATCTAAACAATCAGTCATCTTTTTTACAATTTTTTCTGACAATAAACTTTCACGAAAGAGTTCAGCTTTGCTCTCATCCCAGACGTAACGATATTGATTAGCACGTGCTGTACCTGCTTCTTCATCATGCATGTTTTCTACATGGATATCACGTGGTTGAAATTGACAAGATAACGGTAGGTGATCACACTCTGCACGAGAAGGAATGCTGAATTGTTTACAGCTTTGGAGTACAAGCGGTGAGACAATAACATAGTCAATGACACTCCTTCCAGAATGACTTATAAATGTAAAATCGCCATGGGCATCCTTTCCACAACGGCCATTCATAATGAACAGGTTTAAAGCAGCACACCATCTTAGACGTTTCATGCCTGATTCATTAACAATTTTGTCACATGATTTACGTGTTGTATGTATTATGTCAGACTCTATACCAAAGTGTTCATCACCAATGATTTCAGCGATACTATCTTCAACACTGTCAGGTTCTTCGCCAGTTCTTGCATTAAAGTCACCACCTATGATAACATATGGGTCTTCTAAATCACACAATAGGGCGAGCAAAGTTTCAAAATAAAATAACAATCCGCAACAGATTTATGGTTATACCATATGAACCGGGTGGATAAACATACACAGTTGATAAATGGGCATCTTTATCAAAGCCAAACATGGGCTTATCTAGTAGTAAAAAAGCAGCATTATCAATGATTTTATCAAATTTCACATATTTGATTAAATTGGATCTTATTAGAAGCACAACACCACCAGAAGGTCTGCCTGTAATGGAAGTTTTCACAGCCTCAACACAATAGCACTTATAATCATGAAATATTGATGAGAAATCAAATCCTACAGTCCAGGTTTCAGAAAGACCAATGATATTATAATGTTTGAGAAATATTAGAAAATTATTATCACCACATTAATTCTGAAATCCTGCTATATTCCCAAAAGACAGTTTATCACAGTGTTTACATCCGGTCGTAGTGTCATGGGTCGTCCCCACCCCTATGTCCGCATGGAGTTGCTGTCACGATGGTGCGAAGGGGTGAATCCCCCCCCCCCCCCCCCCCCGGAAAGCGTGTCCCCCTCCTCATATGTAGACTCGTTTTTCCTTCCATCCTGTGTACCCCCAGCCGAGAGACGGTCCACCACGATCAACTTGCCATTCTTAAAATAACCATGTTTATTCTGCTGCTTGAAATCGGAGATAGTTTTTCTTTGATAGTGAGTGAGATCACAGGAAATTCCATATCCTTCCATTTTCATTTTGTCACGACATTTCAGAGCAATTATTTTTTTCACTTGTAACTTTAAACTTCACCAGGAGTGGTCTAGGGCGTTTCGAGAAACTTCCTATTCTATAGGCTTCTAACATGCTGTCCTGGTTAAAACTGTAATCCGTGGAATGTTTATTTAGAACATCATACACAAGTTCTTTATATCACCATTAGGTTCATCTGGTAGTTCGCTCAAACCATGG
Source organism: Haliotis asinina (assembly GCF_037392515.1). NCBI lineage: Eukaryota > Metazoa > Mollusca > Gastropoda > Lepetellida > Haliotidae > Haliotis > Haliotis asinina. The sequence continues at coordinate 35,881,021 of NC_090288.1, forward strand.
ATGAGAACGTTTTTACGGCGATTGTGCTGTTCCATTCGTTCTAGATTATTTTGAATGTCACAGATATCTTGTTGAAGTTTCTCACAATGACTGCCATTATATTCTACTGACGATAGACGGTCATCCATGGCATCCACCTCAGCATGTAAGCTGTTCTGTTGGGATTTTATGCTTTCTATGTCATCCCGAATTTCAGTCACCGATGCGTTCAGCATCCTGGTGTCCGCTTTGACGTCACGTATGTCCCGCGAGAGTTCACTCTTCATCGAACGAATCTCCCGTTCTTCCTTTATATATGATAATTCGCTGATGGTGACGAAGTTAGCGTCGCTGTGTTTGGTGGGTGGTCCGGGGTTAGTTTCGACATCTCCAGCTAGTATAGAGCGTTCCCACAGACAATATTTCTAGATAGAACTGATATACTGTACAAGATGAAGGGAGTTGAGAAGAGCCGATAGCCTATATACACTCCGGGTGTCCAACTTGAGAACGGGTTGTACCCGGCAACATGGCCGACCTGCCTCGTACCTCGTGGCTGACGAAAAACTCCAATTTTCATCCCCCATTGCGCCACGGATACACCCATAACGATCTAAAATACTGCAGTCACAGTTCCTGTATCTATTTGAACCGCTTGTGTTAAAACGACACTTAGATGAAAGGGATTTTGCCCTAACAGGAGTAAGACTCAAAGTCGTGAGTCGAGAGCTCGTCCGAAGCACGTCTTGCAGACAACTTGATAATACCACATGGTACCATACTCGCGTCATCTTCTAAATACAGTACTATATTTACTGTCAACTCTCATCGGTGAATCGCCGTTAATGGCTACTTTAAGAGGCCTTTTCGTCTGTCATGTTAGGCGATGACAGGAACCATACAGTCATATGGCGGCCGGCTATGGAGCTGGAACATGGAGCTGCAATACTGTGTTAAGCCATAACCAGCATTGAAGGGAATGTTAACAGAGTATTACAATATGGAGAGATATGATAAATGTGAATTACAACGACCTCATTTCGACACCATGCTGTATGGAGATATGTATCAAGATATTAAGATAATGAAGACAAAGTTCCACACTAACGGACGATATCGAATAGGGTGACTCATTATCCAATTCGTACTTATCACATTCCTAGTAAATAAATGACGTAAAAAGACATAAAAATACTTAAATAAGGACGTGATTTGTAATCGCCGACAAGAGATTAAACACTTAAGATACAACAATCAGTAAATGCTTTGTGGTTTAGAGTGAGTGAGTGAGTTTAATTTTACGCCGCTTTTAGCAATATTCCAGCAATATCACGGTGGGGGACACCAGAAAATGGGCCTCACACATTGTACCTCTGTGGGGAATCGAACCCGGGTCTTCGGCGTGACGAGCGAACGCTTTAACCACTAGGCTACCCCACCGCAACAATGTGGCTTAGAACACTATAACGAAGAACATATATAAATATGTGAGGGATTGAGGGAATACATTGAAACACGAATGAAAATCGATTCTAGCAAGTAATACTGAAGAAAGGAACCTGGAAAATAACGTGATATTAAAAACTACCGACCTTCCATAACATGTACGCTACGCATTCCAAACACAACATAGACGTAATACAAATTGAACTCGGTTCTTATCACAGAGATAAAACATGATGGTATTTCATATGGAAAGGGAATAAAAAAAATATCAGCAGAACTTTAGAACATGTAGTATTTATCGGATACTATCACCTATAAAAAATCTGAACCATTTTGTAATCTCAAATGTTCAATGTACTCTACTGACAAATGTTACTTTCCTATTACTTTGTCTGGTATGAAGAAAAGCTTTTAACCCACTGATATACATCTTGACAGAAATATGTAGACTATGTTGTGTGGGAATTCGCAAAGAGGAAAAATCGAAACGTAAGTACTAAGAATGGAATCCCTGTTGAATATGAAACTAGGTTAGAGGATTTCTAGCTGTAATGTCAGGTCTTAGATTATAATGTCACGACAAAATTGTTGGTGTGAGAGAATGTTTCAAACCACCATCAATTATATGTTATTATGCGCTCTTTCATACGCTGGTAATTGCAACGCTGGTGTAAAGCAAATTGAAATTTCTTGCCACTGTATTATCAAGTCATAAATTTGGATTTTAAAAGCCGAATTTTCGAATATAAGCTATACAGGTTTGGAAAGGTTTGAATAAGGAAAAATAATCCGATAAGAGTAAAGATGACATTCGTATAACTTTGTCGTTGCCTTTTTCTGACAATTATAAATGTTCATTCTGTATGTCGAATGTACCAAGTTTCAACTCAAAGTGACAAGGAATTTTATAATTACAAATCTGACAAGCTGGCCATGGACGTTTCTCTATGCGACCATTGCAATTACGTTAATACAACAGGTTTACACCACTGAGAAGAACAAGACCTGGTTCCATAGGAAAGCCAACCGTTGTGGCATGCGTACTTTATTGATTAAAAGATAGGCCGAATTAATTAATTGCATTTCCATCTAGGAGAGTAAACAATACGAGAAATTATAATTGACTCTGCACTCTGAGACCATCACGTGAACTACATTACTAACTTGGATCCTGATGAGCAACGTGAAGCATTGGATATTCCACATTAAGACGTTTCTGATTCATGTTTAAAACCTTTTTCACTTCCTTACCCAGGAGCAAAGATGGACCCAAAAGGTGATTAATTAATTGATTAATTCCCAAATACATTTAATCAATTTCTTGCCGCATAATTGTTAGGTATGTAAAGCGACTTAAAATTGTCACAGGAATAAAAATACTTTTTTCCACATCTTGTATGTGTCCAACAACTTCCTAAGTGTTTCTGTAGTTCATTACAAAACCATTAACCACTTATTTAGATGCGCCTGACGACATCTGAAGAACTTGTATTGAAAGGTATGAACAATTTTATTTACATGCAAGCGTAATTGTTTGACATACAGCGCAAACCGTTCTACACATTCGACGGTAGCAGTGACAAAAAGTGAGCGACAAACTGATGAAACAGTGAAAGAAATTGCCCGTTTTGAACGAGATTCCTCATGTAATACACTTTCCTGAATTTGAACCTGACAGTACAACTGTGTGTAGTCAAACCAGACATGTGTGTGTTGCTGGGGACCTGAATGCACAAACCAGTGACTTACTCGATTATGTAGAAATGGATGAATTCATTGCACGTGCTATAGACGATAGCATGTTCCAATGTAATTAAGAAGCCTGGAGTAAAACCCCGAATAAAGATATTGTTCATCCATAAAGCTTCTCCTTGTCTGACACCCCAACTTATATATATGCCGCGCAAAGACGTTAACATATGTTATGATGGTTGTGTACGTCCGATATTATGATGACACCTTTCGCGAACACCTGGTGTCATTACTGATTCGCATATTTCCACGTCAGTTTAACATTACACTGCCTTTTCTTAAGTTCTTTTCTTAAGTTCATTTAGAAGTTAGAGCATTTTCTTTATTACGACGAGAGCGAAGTTTAATTTCGGTGTAGGTTAACAACTTAACAACACACAGACTGAGGTAGATAGCATAAACAAAGATGAGTTGACAGTATGGAGGAGGTATGTCGAAGTAGTTTATTGTTTATTCGATAATCGAGGCTGAATATTCTCTAAGTTGTCCTAAACACTAATTATTCATCTAAAGTGTTCGCTAAAATGAGCATATCTTGCACCTGAGCATATCCGTGTACATCTGTCGCTTCAACGTCACTGATGTCATCAATAGACGAACGACAACAGCGTTGGCTCAGATGACTGCGGTGCATTTGTAGTTGTAAGAGAAACTGGCCTTGAGCCAAGGGGTTAATCACTGTGATCTCAAACAGCGCCAGCTTACGGCTTTCATAAAATATACGACGTGCATCATTTGTTTTACAAGGACAATTAGGCAGCAGTAAAGGGATAATTAGTGAAAACCCAACACTTCACTTATGCATAACAACGATAATTTAACAGCAGAATGTATGTTTCTCTGTGGCAATTAAATTATGGAGCTTTTTGACTTTTCATTAAGGAAGATGTATAAGTCACAAGCCCCATCTCGTTTCAAAATAAGAAACGGCGTTAAAAAAAGAAGGAAGCAAAATGAAACAAGAAACAAACTGAATTAAAAATGTCGTGACAACACAGTGATCAACAATATGAGCATCGATCTAATCAGCTGGGATACGAAGGAAAGCATGGTGAAATATAGCAGTCATAGAATGATCAACATCCGGTGTGGGGGACATACCATCAAGGATATTTTATCTCACAATGATGAGACAGCCCACATGCCGGTTGGGCTACCAGCATGGGCGGAATTATTGGATCGGAACTGGCAATTCAACATATAAGCTTAATGCATATTACTGGTGTACTTGGACAATAACCTGTAAAATGATGAGCATGTTGAAAGTCTTTGTACACAGTTAAAACGCTCGAAAATGTCAGTTTCCTGAAATAACACCAATATACGAGGGGATGTCAATTAGTTTTGAGCCTTGAGCATTTTTCATACCCAGGTGTCACAGCCTATGGTACGACATTTAACCTTGGGGTGTAGCTGATGTGATATATACGTTTTGGTATCTTACTCTCAGAAGTTCTTGAACAGCTCACATTGACAGAAAGAGACCCCCCTCACGGCAGTGAAAATGAATAAAATTGAATATAGAGCAGTAATTACGTCTTTAGTTCTTGAAGGAAACTCGGCGAAGAACATTGAAGAAAGGCGTTCAGCAGTTTATGGGAAGACTTCAACTTCATGAAGATGATCATCTGCTACCATCAAACGATGGGTCAATGAATGTAAGCATGGTAGAGAAAGTCTTGAAGATGACCCCTGTCCAGGTCGCCCAACAACAAGCACTAGTCAGGAAAACTTTGACAGAGTGCATAGACTTGTGCTGGAAAATCGTCGAATCACACTCCATGAGTTAGAGGAGACCACAGGCATTTCACACGGATCCATCGAGACAATTATTCATTAATATCTCGTCATGTCTAAGGTGTGCGCGAGATGGGTGCCAAGAATGCTTAGAGAGGAAATGAAGCAAACAAGGGTCACCATAAGCTAACCAGATACAACAAGAATCCAGAAGATTTTCACTTTAGGCAAAGGTAATGGCGACAGTCTTCTGGGATAGCAGAGGCGCCATCCACGTAGATTACTTACCAAAAGGAAGAACAATGAATGGGGAATATTACGCTAACTTGTTGAGGCAAGTGCGACAGTCAATCAAGGAGAAGTGCCGGGGCAAGATCAGACGTGGTATTCTTCTACATCAAGACAATGCTCCAGTACACACCTCTCGCCTTCTACAGAGATGGCATCAGCGACTGGCAGAAAAGATGGAACAAGTGTCTTGACTCACAAGGTGATTATGTTGAAAAATAAATGTGGTTCATAACAATATTTTGTGTTTTTCTATGCAAGGCTCAAAAGCTTATTGCCATCTCCTCGTAGCTCCACAAGTTATGCTCTCAGTCCCATTTTACAGGAAATCAGCGCTCTCTCAGATTACACGAAATGGGAAGACATCCCTCTGAAATGATCATATTTACAGGACAAAATGTACCCAGAGACTGTCTTCATTTTCAGAATCTGAGGTAATGTAGATTTGCCAGATATTTTACACCTAGTGTCTTGGCTGTATTTGTTTAAGTCCAATTCACACTACTGCACGATCGCTGTACGGATGCATAATTTAGGCATCGTGGTGTGATTGTGTTGTGATTATGTTGTGATCCTACACTGATTGTGCTGGTGGTGTTCTTAGGCCACCACGATTATTCAAATTTAAAATCTGTTTTAACTTGATGAGGTCCCGTCTGCCGTGTATTCATTATGTAGGCATCGTTCAGTGTTCGTGTAGTGATTGTGTTGATCGGGCTTCATCTGCAGGGCACGTTTCCTAAACGAATCAAGAAATTCCTCGTGTTGGAATCATACCGCTCTCGTGCTCCTGTTCATATTAAAATGAGATGTGAACACTATGTTTACTGTATCAGTACAGGAAGTCAGCACGAATATGTACGTGAGTGGGTGAGTTTAGTTTTACACCGCACTCAGCAATATTCCAGCTATATGGCGGCGGTCTCTAAATAATCGAGTCTGGACCAGGCAATCCAGTGATCAACAACATGAGCATCGATCTGCGCAATTGGGAACCGATGACATGTGTCAACCAAGTCAGCGAGCCTGACCACCCAATCCCGTTAGTCGCCTCTTACGACAAGCATAGTCGCCTTTTATGGCAAGCATGGGTTGGTGAAGGCCTATTCTACCACAACGTACAACCAAAACACGATAGGCGGACTGAGTTTACGCCAATCTAAGCACTTCTTGCTCAAAGGTTTCCCTGGTTCGAGCTCACGTGGTAAAGGTTATGCTAATCGACACAAATAGAAACGTAATTCTTTTACGACGAATTCTTCGACGATGTACACTCTTCAAAAAAGTAGGGGAATTGTACTTTTTAACGTGAAGTGATGCTACGTACACGTACACTACGTGGTGGTGAGGTTTGGAGGAGGGCGGGGGGGGGGGAGAGAGAGTTGGAGAGTTGGTCGGGGATGTGCAGGAAGAAGTAGAAGTGACTAGCAGAATGGTTGTCAGGAACAGGAAGATCTGAGTGTCAAGAACTTAATTTCACAGATCCTGACTAGACCTGCAGATGACTGCCAGCAGCACAGAGACTATCTGCCATCTGTGATGCAGAACATTGTGTTATGGAAAGATTCATACTTGACTAGCTGCAGCTGGCGATGAACTACCAAAGGAGAGGGTGATGTCGCCGGATGATGTCCGCATCTCAGTTTAGTCAGCAGGCAATTTTAACCTTTTTCTGTATAGTAGATGCTATCTACGATGAGGAAATCAAAAATTAATTTAAAGCACACTTTGTCAAGGATAAGGCCCCACTGAGCATGACAGTTTGACGATATTCAGTTTATCAAAGAGACAGTACACTCATTAAAACGAATTGCCTGATAACGTCATATAATATAGAATGAATAAAACATGAACCGCATCTTATATATCATCTTACTATCATGGCAGTGAAAACACGTTATGTTTTCAACAGGTATAACAACTTGATACGGGTTTCCACTCAATACGGAAACACGCCATATGAAACCTCTCATGTACCGATTTGTAGTTTCCCACGGTCCTATAGTCTATAACACATAGTCGTTTGTCCAATATACTTGCTTGTAACCCCAGAACACTCTTTAATGGTTCCATTTCTTCCCTCTTCCTTTTTCAACACATCGCTCGAATGCGTAACATAGTCATTCATCCAACGCTGTTTTACCAGTGAACACACAAAATATTTGTTTGTCTTTAACACCTTTGACCTAAGTTCTAAATCCTAAGTTCTTGTTGTTGGTGGTGCTGTTGATGTTGTTGTCACACTCAGCAATATTCCAGCTATATGGCAGCAGTCTGGACACGCCAGTGATCAACAACATGAGCATCGATCTATGCAACTGGGGTACGATCTACCGTTCCGGGTAGTCACCCCTTCTTACATTGCTGAAAACGACTTCTGAACCACATCCACACGATGTGGTTGAAATATTGCCGATGTGACATTAAATGTTAACTCACTCACTGGACCAGATCTTCACTGGTGTCAATTTTACTATAGCATAATATGTACATAAGACTTAAACAAAACAAGCTACACAACCTACAATGCACGGTACCCACACACCTGCCGGTTTATGTTGAGGATATCCTGGTTCTATTTTCACTAAACCATACTCCAGATGTATCACTTTACTTTGTCGGGGGTAAAGCAATAAGCAAATGATTTGCGATCCACTAGTATATCTCTACAGAAGTATCAAGTATAAAAATATGTAATGTCATTGTGTTATCCTGTCCTCGTAGCAGGGTATTAAGTTTACAAAATGAGAATGTCACGGACAGAGTGAAACTATCTGGACTTCATTTGATCGAATGCACATATTTTACATTATGAATTTTCCAAACGTGCTGGTTCAAACATAGAAGTAGACTAACCTAAATTAAATGCTTAAAAGTACATTTTGCTGATGTGAATAATTTGCAGTGGTGCCTTCACAGTGGGTGCGTGGTGGCTGGCTGGGGGGATATTATATGTTTTCTTACGGCAGTGTGTAAATAACCGAGGTTGGAATAAACAATCTACTTATTGACACCATGAGTATAGATCTTTCCAAAAAGGATGCAATAACATGCATGACTCAAATCACCCAACCTAAACACACATTAGACCGGATCCGCCCAAACCCTTACGACTACCACTGATTTCTGAAGAAACTCAATAGCCTAACTATCAGCAAATCAATACGTGCGTATATGCCACTGCAGACATTAGGTGCCGTGTAAGATACATTATAAACAGATTCACGTTTTCAGATATTCATAAAGCAACACCTAAAGACCCAAGCTGACTTCAGTACATGATGTCCCAACCTGGAACGTCTGCCATACAGACCCAGAAGGGCAACCAGATGGCCAAACCTGGCATGCCTGTCCCACAGACCCAGAAGGGCAACCAGATGGCCAAACCTGGCATGCCTGTCCCACAGACCCAGAAGGACAACCAGACGTCCGAAACTGACATGTTTGCCATACAGAGCCAGAAGGGCAACCAGATGGCCAAACCTGGCATGCCTGTCCCACAGACCCAGAAGGGCAACCAGATGGCCAAACCTGGCATGCCTGTCCCACAGACCCAGAAGGACAACCAGATGTCCCAAATTGGCGTGCCTGTCCCACAGACCCAGAAGGACAACCAGATGTCCCAAATTGGCGTGCCTGTCCCACAGACCCAGAAGGGCAACCAGATGGCCAAACCTGGCATGCCTGTCCCACAGACCCAGAAGGACAACCAGATGTCCCAAATTGGCGTGCCTGTCCCACAGACCCAGAAGGACAACCAGACGTCCGAAACTGACATGTTTGCCATACAGAGCCAGAAGGGCAACCAGATGGCCAAACCTGGCATGCCTGTCCCACAGACCCAGAAGGGCAACCAGATGGCCAAACCTGGCATGCCTGTCCCACAGACCCAGAAGGACAACCAGATGTCCCAAATTGGCGTGCCTGTCCCACAGACCCAGAAGGACAACCAGATGTCCCAAATTGGCGTGCCTGTCCCACAGACCCAGAAGGGCAACCAGATGGCCAAACCTGGCATGCCTGTCCCACAAACCCAGAAGGGCAACCAGATGTCCCAAATTGGCGTGCCTGTCCCACAGACCCAGAAGGACAACCAGATGTCCCAAATTGGCGTGCCTGTCCCACAGACCCAGAAGGACAACCAGACGTCCGAAACTGACATGTTTGCCATACAGAGCCAGAAGGACAACCAGGTATCCCAACCTGATATGTCTGTCAGACAGGCCCAGAAGGACAACCAGATGATCCAGTCTGACATGTCTGATACAGACCCAGAAGGACAACCAGATGGCCAAACCTGGCGTGTCTGCCAGACAGGCCCAGAAGGACACAGCCTGGTGACACAACCAGATGACACAGCCTGACATGTCTGTCATACAGATCCCGAAGCAGTAACTGGTGATTAGACCTGAATAGTATCGTATGGAGACCCAGATATACAACGACTGAAGGAATACGTTGAAGATATCTTCATTTACGTCATACACCTTGGTCACACTTCCAGGCACACATGACGCAGCCATACTATAAAGCGAGGGTAGCGTGAACTGGTGAACGCTCACTCACAATTTGCCTGTACTGGAATCTAAAACGTATCATGACGAATTTGCTAAATTTTCTGTTTCGAAGGTACAGCTAACAACTTGGACAAGAGATAATGTCTTAAATTAGGATCGCCAGTTTTCACATTATGATTGCTACTATGCTATTCAGTATTCATAAAATACCCGTTTTAAATGGATTAGACCGAAAAAAGCGCGCGACATCGATGGTACATGATAAGATGTTCACTGGACATGGGTTGACATACCCTCGATGTTTGTTTACGTTTCCTGAGCCCGAAGGGCGAACAACGTACTTATCTTACCAATCACCTCAGTGTTAATTTTGAATTGCTTGAAGCACGGATACACATCTTTTTGCAGCCATCGATTTTGCAAACGGTATTAGATAAACGGATTTCGAGTTATCTCCCTTCCATCGATTCGCATTCCCAAAACATCGGTAATTTCACCAGTTCTGAAATGACGTGCTCGCAATCTGAATCGTATTTATACGATTGCATTATTTTGGACGAGAGACAGGAAGACACAATGATTATGCACTTCTTTTGAATTGTTCTGAATTATGACGGCATTACTTAGATCAGTTTTAGTTTTCGTTTTCATCCATTTTTGTGTTGGAAACGAAAAACGGCCGCCACTTTACATGTCCATTCGTCAGTGGCTGGCCTCCAAATGCAATATATACACAGAAAAGGATACCGTGCATGTCATGTACAAAACACTCACCACCCTCACGATGTTTTGAGCATTTAAAAATTATAAGGCACATAACTGCTGACCGCCTCCCACCCCCAGGCGTCTGATTCTGAACGCCGGGTCTTTGCCGGATGAGGAATCCATTAAACTCAGTCACTGTGTAAATATTTCATAAACTCTGTAGGTTTCTAGTTCTCATCTGGAACGGAACAGTAGACGTCATACGCATTTATCATACGCATGGCACCAACAATGCAGTATCTCTGTATGCTACAGTGTTTACTACAGCTGATGTTTCTAAAAGCGCTGACCAGAGCTCCTGGAGATTGTCCTTGGCGGATAAAATCTCTGACCTTATCCAACGGCAGAACAAGTCTTTTGTACAAATCCATCAACGCCCGTACTTCAATGCACTGTGTCCATAGCTGCATTTCAACGCTCCGTTGTCACGCTGTGTACTTTGCTGATACTAAATGCGTGATGTTTAAAAGCTTGGACGTCGGCGTACACGGGAGGCAGGGACGCGCTGGGATATTTCACGTGCGACAGGCAGTCTGGCCAGAGGTATGGTAGTCAAAATACTTTGGTACACCTACAGAATACCTGATACCTAAAAGCCATATTGTTTAGTGTCACCCTAACTCTAACCTTAACTTTAATCTTAACCTAACCATAATCATAACACTACACCTTACTCTAACCCTAAGCAAAAGTAAACACGATTGCTTTTATAAATGGCGGAACGTGTCCGGTATTCTGTAGTCTTACCGATAGTTTTATCATGGGACTTAGATCCAACTATACACGACCATAATATTTAATGTCTGATAAAGCGAGGTCGCTACACAATACGTATACGCTTGAAACAAACACAACCCGTGATGATCCGGGTTCCAATTGGTCTTGTAGTAAGAGGTTACCGACGAGACTGGGTTGCCAGGCTCAATGACTTGTTAACACATGTTACTGTATCCCAACTGCTGAGATCGGTGCTCATGGTGTTGATCACTGGATTGTTTGGTGCTGATACGACTATTCATAAACTGCAACCCTATAGCTGGAATATTGTTGAATGTAGCCTTAAACAAGAAAAGGGGAAACACAAGTTTTATCACATTGATACCCATGAGATGTATTGTACCTATGTTGAACCATTGGTAACTCCCACCACAAAAGACCCGTGAAGGTCCGGGGGTCCGGCAACATATGCTTGTCGTAAGAGGCGACTAACGAGTGGTCAGACTCGCTGACTTGGTTGACACATGCCATCGGTTAGCAAATTGTGTAGGTCGATGCTCATGTTGTTGACCACCGGATTGTCTGGTCCAGATTATTTACAGACCGCTGCCATATAGCTGAAATTTTGCTGAGTGCGGCGTAAAACTAAAGTCACTCACTCACTCCCATCACTAAATGCCAACTTGTAGACTTTCATATTCTTCACTCGAACTGAATTATCTTTGAATTTAGGCAAATATATATTGAGTACCAATATTGTATAAATTACAATTTCGCATGACCTAAAAATAAGATGGTAAATTTATGAGCTGGGTACATTGCACAATAGTTTATGAGCTGTTTCTATTTTAGAAGTTTATGTCACAAATGGACAGAGTAAGAAAGAATGGTTTTGTCAGCAAACATGTTAGAGGAACATCATCGGCTGTAGACCGTGCTGTGAATATTCCAGGTAAGTCATTGTTGACATTGTCCATACAACAGACATTTACTATACATAGACGCAGGGTTGGATATTGCCAAATAAAACGAAAACGGCAATTTCTTCTGGTGACAAAGTAAAAGTTGTTCAGAAGGAAATATCGCGTCCAGTAGATATATATTAAAGACAATACAAGTCTAAGAGTGAACAATAGTTTTGTCCTTCGTTGAATTTAGAACGGTGTTGAAATTGTAATTGGGACAAATGAAAAGCGATTTATAAGGCACTCAGAGAATGACTTTCGCTCTGAAATCATAATTTCTTGATTGATGCAAAACGAACTTCCTTAAGTTGAATGCTAAGAAAACAAAAGAGAATGATGGTTATTACTCTCGGAAGAATAAATGTGAACTGTCAGTAGTTGCCATTGATAACGATAAAATCGCAAGCACGTCATCGATAACAAAGTGTTCGTCAGAGTTGAGAAATATTTGAGAGTATTTTGACACAATAGTAGATTCTAAACTTACGGAGGGCTTACTTTCTCACACGTAGGACTTAGTATCTCCTGCATAGTACTTAATATTATCCTTTTAAAGGTTCGGATTATGAAGTGTGGTTATTAAATTGGGAAATGTTTGGTTATGCAGGACGTCAGAGAGTAGAAATGCACGTCGGCGCATATTTATGATACTCACGCAGTGTTAATACACTGGGTTTTGGGTTGTTCTTTGTTTTTGTTTTGCAGTTATGGGTGTTTTCTCTCTCACTCTCTCTCACACACAGATACACACACGCAAGCTCACATACAGACAGAGGAGGGGGGAAAGGTTTCTGATATGAAATTCTCGTTATGAAACGTCCTCCAAAAGTTTTGCTTGTCTTCATATGAGGCTAGGTTGGATCAGACATAACGCTCGTTTGCGGTTTATTTTTTCGTAATTGTTTACAAGTTGACTTGACTCTGGTGGACAAGTGTTGAATGCGGCGCAAAGCACTACGAAATTGCAAAAGATTGTCATTATAGCTGTTTGTATAAGCATAAGGATACGCATAGATTGCCACCGATAGACACGTCTGTGCACGCAGATTATGACAAATGTGCAACGACCTCTGAAATATCCATGCCATACTAGAAAATTGTAACGAAGTGCAACATGTAACAGTGAACTAACTGCAACGCGTAACAATATAGGGCAAAGTGAACATGAGGCCGTAAAGCACAACAGTCGGTCCAACACATGAAAGTAATATGCAACAAATATACTACCCATCAATATCTAGACTCACTCCCACTATATGTTATTATATATCTGTACATTGTTACAACGAAGCTGAATTTCTGCAAACCTTATGCAGATTAATTGATTGAGGATGATTCATTAAACTGCTGAAAAGCATATGCAAATATCGTGCAGGTAAACTGCTGCGTTTTGATGTAAATTCTTTTGGACATAAATTTGCCATTTTTCACCGAGTTTGATCATTTGTTGAACGCATGACACTAATCTTGTCAACCTTACGAATTTGTTTTGTTGTACATCGGTTTATGTGTTAACAGTACCTTTAAACAGTATGGAATATTTTGCAAAATCTAGTTTAGAACAGTTGACTGAAGTATGCGGCTACATTTACACTAGTGAGTCTCAACTTTTGATGGGTAGTATAGTTGAACACACGAGTCTAATGGTGAAGGAAACTGTAGACTCTTAGAGTAAATGAAACACATGATAGTAGAACTAAGTTCACCATTTCAGAGTAATGTATAATAACATATATTGAGCATCTCCTACAGGAGATACTAAGTCCTACGTGGGAGATAGTAAGTCCTACGTAGGCGATGCTAAGCCCCACGTAGGTGATAATAAGATACTATCTCCTACGTAGTACTTAGTACACCCCGCGTAGATATTAAGTCTTACGTAGCAGATAGGGAGACTAAAAAAAGATTTTCACCGTTGCCCTAAAACGCTTCCGTATAAACTAAGCTGGAGCAGTAACAGCGATTACATTGACATGAAAGGTCTAAAGCAGCTGATACAACTGATGGACAATGCTGGTTGGGGGCCTGTGTCTGTTCACAGCAAGTAAACCTTTTGGACTCAAAATGCAAGATTAATTACTAATTACAATCAACAAATTGAAATGAAGACAAGTTTAAATGTTCAATGCCAGTATCCAGGTCCCATGTCTTGAATTTCCTTCTGGCCGACGACTGCGCACGACGGTACTCAGAACGAGCTCAAAATTATTTCATCCCAGCTAGCATCAGTGTTTTAAATGAATTTGTTTAATGTTTCTTTATAATATTCATTTTAAAATACTTTATCACTTGTTTCAAAGTGTTGTCTTAATAACCTTTAGTGCTGATCAGTATAATTTTTAGGTCGCTAACATTGCTTTGAATTTCTGTTTAGGAGATAAAGATGTGTTGGCCAATTTCCTGGTTTTATTGAGTATTTGAAGCACGGGAATGCATTAGGAACCGACGATGTCAGCCAACACATGATGTTTATCGACACTGTAAACAAAAAAGCAAACCAAAGGGTTTTATTGTCTGCACCCGTTTACATCGATTCCGAGTACAGCAGGGAAGTGTCATCAGCTGGCCGTTTCAGCTGGTTCCCATGGCAGCATCTGAAATTGCTAATTTGTGACGTCTTTTTAACTTTACGTCACAATATGATTTAAATAACGTCACTAGTGTTGATGACACAACACAACAATTGTTTGCGATGTTTTTACGTGCCATTACGCAGCTAACATTCTTGCAGATTCCGGGAATCAAATACCATTTGATCATGTTTTTCAACCAATCAGATTACAGAACACAGTGACCTTTGGTTTGCAATATTTATCCATCACATACACTTACCTCATACATTGAGCATAGTTTGCCGATATTTTCGGAATATTTACCATATCTATGTATGTGTTTGCGGTCTTATGTCTATGTATTTCTTGTTATGCCGTATGTGTTTTTCAATGTTTTATCTTTCAGCTACCTTACAGTGAGTGAGTGAGTGAGTTGAGTTTTACGCCGCACTCAGCAATATTACAGCTATATGGCGGCGGTCTCTAAATAATCGAGTCTGGACCAGACAATCCAGTGATCAACAACATGAGCATCGATCTGCGCAATTGGGAACCGATGACATGTGTCAACCAAGTCAGCGAGCCTGACCACCCGATCCCATTAGTCGCCTCTTACGACAAGCTGAGTCGCCTTTTATGGCAAGCATGGGTTGCTGAAGGCCTATTCTACCCCGGGACCTTCACGGGTTTCAGCTACCTTTCAAATCACAAAACAACATTCATTATTAAGTTAGCATGTAAATCACGAAACCTATTAACTATTAAGGTAACATGTAAATCACGAAACAACAGTCACTACAGACCTAGATTATAAATCTAGACATGAAACCTAGACTGAAATACTCTGATTAGTCTTCTGGGGCTGCAGAGAAAACAGCTAAAGACATAAATGACGAGACAACTAAGCAATTACTTTTAGCTGATTTTGTATCCTCTCTAACTTTCATACCAGAGAAGGACACAGGAAAGGAGGCCGGCGACATATACTCTCCAAATCTGTTGTCAGCTAAGACGCCATGCCATCTGTGGCCAGAAAACATTTTAAGTCCTCAGCCTGCAAGACCAATGACTAAAGGTATTTCAAAGTGTTTACAAGTTGCATGTAATAAAATTCTACCAACACAGTATTAAGTATTATTGCGACACTGTACACTAGTTGATCTTCATAGACGTTCAACAAATAAGGTAACTGCTGAAAAGACATATACATAAACTTTGAATTAATTGATAACAGCATGACTGTTTTGAATTATCTCGAGATTATTCGTTTTAGTTTTTGTCTTCATGCATTCCTGTTGTTGGAAACGAAAATGACCACCTCTTCCATTTCATTCGTTTTCGCAGACTGCCTTTAGTTAACGGCGTGGTACATGCATGGTCACTCAAGAATGATGGATAGTTTGAATTTAATACCTCTGTATAGTGGTTGCACAGCGTTAAAAGTGTCATTGTATAAAGAACATATGTGACAAATGTCTGTCAGATAGTACAAAGACAATGACATGTTTCAGTTATCAAATGCAGTAGATCAAACCCCTTGACAATGAAAACTGAATGCTTAATAATAACTGAAGGTAAAAAAATTTAATGTCAGGAGTAGGTTTACCCAATGTCTAACCCGGGCCTTCACGGCTTTTTAATATACACGTGGGAATAAATATCGCAACACCTATGATTTTTAAAGGCACATTTGTTCGACAATACTTTGACCTGTATTATATATATTTGGGCATACGGACTCACTTTAGACTCTACCGATGCAATAAAAGTCATTCTATTACCCTTACGACTTGCTTGAAATCGATAATTGTAACATCGCGGCGAACAGCTTCCAAAGAGGTAACACGTGCCACATATGGAATGTTAAAAATTGCTCAGTACATCGAAAACTGTCTCATGCGATATTGTTGGAGTTTGCCGAACTAGTGTCTATCACAGGCTGTGCTTAGGATATTCATGAAGAACGCTCCATGGGATCCAGCTATATGGGTTTCACGTATACTAATGTTGGGCCAGTAGATGGTGTGAAAATCTATTTAGTGCAACGTTGCACTAATTAATTCGAACATTTTGATTTAACATTGTAATCTAAATGCATAGCCCCAAGGCGCATTAGTATTAGTGTTATTGGGAGAAATGCATTTTTAAAAATTCAATTTTTAAAGAATTGGTGTGTGATATAGTGCCTTTAACAGCCTTGTAGTTATTTGTATTTGGTTCACTCTTGATGATGTTTTGTTTGAGTGAGTAACACAGAAATCACAGTTTGCCTCTGTTTGATGAGGTCGTAAAATGAATCACAATGCATCTGGGTCACTGGTTACATCTGTTATGTGTTTGCTGTGCTCATTCAGTGCAGTTCTGTAACGCACAATGAGATTGATATAATATCAATTTCGTACAGAGTTTTCTGGCGGCAGAACCCCGTTTAGAGATCTCCATGATTTCCAGGTTTACGTTTGTCAGAGCTCACTGTACTACACAGCGCGCTGTACGATGTTTTTGCAAGAATTACAAGGGACCTAGTATTGCAATATGCAAGTGCTCAAATGTATCAAATCATACTGATTAATATTTATGTATCTAGTTAAACGAATTAGTCTACAATTCTGGATTGATTATCGTACGAAGTTGCGCAATAGGACGGAGTCCATTAAATATGAAACGAGACTGCTCTGTACTCAATGTTTTGACTTAATCATATATTTAGAATACATTGTTTTGTCCATGGGCGAGATTGTTTTCATAACGTACTAAACTAGTCGATTTAAGTCAACGCTTAAATTTTGTGTCATGTTACTTGTAAACATACCATCATTCATTTACAACATCAAAAACATGAAAAACACGTATTTTGAGCAAAAGTAAATTTTTATTTTAATATTCTCGCTCATGGGCCAAATTGTCTCGCCCACGGGCAATATCTTTTAATAACGTTCTATATACGTCGAATTAAGTCAAAATGATTAATGTAGGTCATAACACTAATGAACATACTTCCTCTCAGTTACAAACCCTAAGCATGACCCTAAAATAGCATAAACAATAGCGAAAAAGTTTCACTCATGGGCTAAATTGTTTTGAGATTATTAATGACGCTCCAAATTTGTCGAATTTATATGTCATAGCCATCGTCGTGGGTGACTGATGGTTGGAGACTTTTGATGTAAAACATCCCTATAGCATATTGTAACAAAACTGATGTTTTCCTTATTGTTACAGAAATTTGTTCTCAGTATAAGGGGTATGCATATCTCCCACACGCAATGATCTGTATTATGTATGTAAAGAAGACACTTACTTGGCTGGGAGCACGCAAGCAGTGCTGGAAGGAGGGTGCTGATTTGGTGACCTGGGAGTCAGAAGAGAAGCGAAGCAACTGCCAGGAATTCTTAATGGAACAGGGTAGGTATGAAATCACAGTGTGAAAGAAACCTGTTTATGGTTTAATCTTGTGGAAAGGTGTGCTCTTGTGTGAAAAAAAGGCGGTAAAGGAATTCTTAATGAAACAGGCTAGGTATGAAATCAAAGTGTGAAACAAACTTTTTTATGGTTTAATTTTGTTGAAAGGTGTGCTCTTGTGTGAAAAAATGCAGTAAAGGAATTCTTAATGGAACAAGGTTGGTAAGAAATCAAAGTGTGGAAGAAACCTGTTCATGGCTTAATTTTGTAAAAAGGCATGCTCTTGTGCGAAAAAAATCTTCATGGACGTTTACCAAGGTTGTTGATTGTTTGGAAAGGCATGCTTTTATGCGAAAAAAGCTCTTGAAAGATGTTTATCTGTGTTGATATTAATTTTGTGGAAAAGCCTGTCTTTTTGTGTGAAAGAAGGCTCTCGACACACGTTTATCTATTTTGATGTTAATATGGTTGGGTAAGTGTGTTGAAGAAGTGGTAGTTTAAACACCGACTTCTGTCCAAAGTAGACGTTTAACGACTAAATGCAATTATTATATTATGTCAGGGAGATTGAACACTTTTCATACTTTGTTCCATCTGGGAATACACTGGGTTCAAGCATAAACAGTAAAAGGTTATTGTTATCCTCAGAGGCAAAGTTATTGTGACATGGATTTTGTTTTCAATGGTAATTTTGTGAATGAATATTTCACCTCGAACCAGAGAAATAGTGCATTGAAATGGTCTGATTTTTCAAAATGAGTGATATATTCGAGAAGAATAGCCTGTAATGTAAGGCCAGACAACCACACACTTATCGTTCTAACACATGGTTGCCTTAGGTACCGTTGCTTGTCGATTCAATGCATATAGTAAAACGCCTCTTGGCACTTTTCCGAAAAACAATGACATGACAAACAGTCCTGGTAATGGCAGCCCATAAATAACGACCCCACCTCACAACATGGATTCGAACTATGCACCCATGTAACAACCCAAGAACATGGAGGGACGTTTACGACGTCACCCGAATCCTTCGGTAACACTGCCACGTTTTGTGGCACCAGACAGTCGGAGATGCAAAGCCTGCATCAATGCACACGGTGGACATACTCGCGACTGACAATGTGAACCTGTTTGTGAACCCACTCATTTTCATATGCCAGATGTTCTGTTTTTATGGACTGCTGACCAGAGCATAACATGTAACATTTTAACATTTGTGTGTGTGTGTGTGTGTGTGTGTGGGGGGGGGGGGGGGGGAGGGGGGGGGGTGTTGTTTCTATGTCTCAATAACGTTTGCCTTTGCGTATACTTTTAGCCTTTAAAACAGACGCTGGAGACAACGAGTTTATAAAACACTTCACTAACACCTTGCAATTCAAAGCGGCAGTAGCTTCATAAAACAGGAAGGAGTTGGCACACTCGCAAGTGTTAAGGTGAAACAATCGAGCAGCCGCAAGGCTTTATTCTGACTTGCGTCTGTAGCCATAACCACATGCGACATGGTGGGAACTTTCATTAATATCTAAACGTATTTTTTTGTCATTTAGGCGAGATCCCAACAATGTCCTTCCCAAAGGTATACTGGATTGGTCTGCAATTACAACGATGTGGGGGCCTTTGGATAGATGGCAGTCCATTAACCTCAAGAAGGCGCAGCAGTAAAATGGCATGTTTATCTGTCCGAATTGATCCTTTCCAAAGCCAGTCCAGGAGGTCCTGCAAGGAAACGGCTTTTGCATTCATTTGCGAGATAGTATGAAAAACATTCGTTGTTAAAACAGTACATACAAATAGCTAATTAGTCTAGCACAAGCGTCACTGCAATAGACTGGCTGGTTCTTCTGTCAACATTTCAGTTAACACATGACTGTATGTACGACGAATACAGTCTCTCCTTAACTAATACAGTCTCTCCTTAACTAATACAGTCTCTCCTTAACAACAAGACAATTTACCTTTAGTACAGAAGTGCACACGAGAAGACTATTTAAAGGCAAATTTGAATTTCGTGACAGCCATAATTTATTGTAAACCCCATTTATGGAAGTTTTTAGTGAGATTTGGTGTTAATTATGTATTTTCGGTTTTATCTCAAGGTCATTTGTGATTAACCGATGTTTGGTTGAAATGAAATTATGCCACGAACATCTGAAAGCACTCAGCTCATACACGTATAACAAATAAACATGTAAAGAGCAGTACGTATGAAACTCAAAAGGAGATAAGATTCATATACACTTGAAGAAGTTGTTATCCATAAAGAATGTATTTGGAGATGTTGGGTTTTGTAAATACATATTCTCTGAATTCGTGTTCAATCCAATCAAAAATTATCTCTGTAGAGATGGTGAACTACTGCGTGGCTGGAAACTGTCATTTGTCCAAGTACAAAGCAGAACTTCAAACTGACAAGAGTTTGTACCAGTTTCCGTCAGATTCAATCATCCGAGAAAAGCTGATGTAGTTTGTTTGCAACCCACAGACATAAAAACATGCCATGTGTACAAGTATCACACCTGCCTAATTACATAATGTTTGCAGAGACAGGGCTCGGGTGCACGAGTAATAAATCAAGTTATTTTGTTTATAGCGTTTAGCCTGATAGGTGTTAAGTTCAAACTGCATGTGCTCAATGATTGAAGCTGTGTATTGCATATTGTCTTTAGCAGACAGGCAGGCAGACATACAGGTGCCAATAAACCAGACATTGAGCTTTCTCTGTCACAGAGGCAGCTTACCACAAACAACAAGTTTCTTTTATGTAACGAGTAGATTATTTACTTGTTTGTGTACACAACCAAGATTAGACTACTGCTCATGACCTCACACTCCGGGCATGCATACCGTTTCAAGCTCCGCGAACATATCCACTGCGCATGCGTTATGGGCGCAGCGCAGCACAGCACAGCTATTGAAACCATTCTTTCCCCCGGCGCTCGGGGAAATTTAGTGAATCGTTTGAACTCCGATTTGGCGGGCTTTTTTTCGTCGTTTTTTTCCAACTTTATAGGTTGAATTGACAAATTTGATGGTTTGTTTCGGTAAATGCTTACCGAAAGGTATTAGAATCTGCAAAGTTGTGTTTTACGTTGCATGTGCCTTTAAATGATCACCTTCCTCCAACGGCCCGATGAGTGTATTAAGATAATTGTATTTTCCGGCGTGGTAACGCCCCCAAACACCTTGCAGATTACACAAAGCAGTGTTTGTCGGATGAAATAGGTATGGAATTTATATGAACGATTATTTCCATGTCATAAGAATTTATGACAATTATCTTGTGCTTGTTAATAATGCATAATTTTAATTATGGGGATTTTGTTAACATTCTGTTTTTATTTGCCAATTAGTAACTTAAGGATATACAAAAATCGAAAGAACCTTTCGAAACAAGTGTATAGTAATAAAGTTTTAATGCTTCTTGAAAATAGTAGCGACAGTTAACTGTGTAGAAAGATTACTTTATTTCAAGAGTCTTCCTGCAAAGAAGTTGTGAAATTAACACGAAAATAAAACTACTTTTCTGGTATGTCATGGCAAAATACCGTAGTATGTGGTAGATTCCTAGCCGAAAAAATAACACTGTCAATTACATTTTTTTGCATAAAAAAGGATAACCATTTTTCAGATTTACTCATAGTTCCACTTCCATAATACACACAAAAAGACTTACAGACAGTATGTGAAATAGCCACTGGCCCGCTCGCCAGTGGCTAGTAAAAATCCAGTTGGGACAGTAAATCTCCATACACACTGGCTCGACTGGCTATCAAAATGCGGCGTAACACCATACTCAGATTGTCAGTGAAGATGTCATATTAATGATCAGGGCTATGTTTCTTAGCAAATCAACAATCCGTCTGACACGTCAAGGATGACCCTGGAAATAGGACAAATTGTATGGATAACTCTGGAAATGACACGGAAGTTTTAGAAAATACCTCACCACCAAAGTGTGCTTTCCGCAAAAAATGGTTCATTAGGTCAAGTTTCAGGAATGTTGGTTATTTTAGGCCCGTCAAGTCGCGTGTAATCCATACTAAGCTTCAAAACACGAATGCCCGCATTCCTCATACATTTTCCAATACATGATCCACGGTTTGTCCCGCAATACTTCGCGCAGAGGTGAAAACGAACGCAGTACTCGGAAAACTTGAAATGCTTGAATTCCCACAGTTCGGCATTTCCAGCGATGAACAGAGAGAATGTTACTCCGCTGTAAGCGGGTAAAATGATTGATCCAGCCAATCAGAAAACGACATTTATGTGAGCGGTGAGATGAAACACTTCAGTGTGAATTGGGGGTTCGTCTGGGATAGAATTCATTTGACATTTGAGACCATTTGTGACCCATTACATTACTCACTGTATTTTAGAATGAACTCATTTGCATTGTATATGAAACCTCTCTTGTGAATCTGTATATCTGTGCCTTTGTTTTGCTCAAAACAATATTGAAAATCCCAGACTTGTCGGTGTTATATTTTGCTGGTTCGGTGGGGATTTCTGTACACTTTTACCATTTTTAACCGTAACAAATCATTTCATCATCTTTCCTATTCGCAGTTGTTGGAGTTGTGACTATTTGTTTGCTATGGTAAGGGGCAGTCTCCGTTATAACTACTGAGTTTTGGGGACAGATCAGGAATAAGTTTTTCTTGCAACCTATTAGAGAAATTGTCACGGTATTCGCCGCTCATTTGTTTGGCTTTAAATATCAACGAAGCATTAAAGGAATTAACCCCTTACATGTACCAGCATGGACTATAATTAAACTTAGACCTGTCCTTGATGGTACGCGAATACCAATGGGCTGTATCCATTTTTCGTCGACGTTCACGATTGGACGGGTTTCTTTACGGTATTGGCGAATCATTCTGAGATATCTCAAATGCTATGGAACAATGTCTTTTCGCTCCATTAGCACCTGTCTGTTTGAACTAGTTTTCCTCCATGTGAAACCAATTTTCTTAAACATTTATGAACTGTTTCTTTACGCCCTGTATATCCCAAATCTTTAGTGGCCATTTTCATAATACTTGTCAGTGTTGGCATTGTCTTGGTTACAGTGTAGCACTTGACGACAAGCACTTATAATAATCATCAAATTCAATTTTCTCTTCGGTACGAGTTCGCACATTCCTTTTGCTTGTGAACTGACTGGTACCCATCGCGAGAACATGTTTACCTTCGTCCCTTATTTTGCGCAAGTTACTGACAGATACATCAATATATATCACCGCTGGCATTTTTAGTGCATTGTGTGTGCTTTCGGAAATAGTACACAATTACTGAATGAGTTTGTAGGCAACCTCACATGTTTGTGAATGAATGTCCTGACACCATGTGCCCAGTTTAGAGTGCGATATGATGCATTTCAAAGAGTTTTCTTCTCTTTTCACAATCCACTTTACAAGATCCTAGTATACAAATGCTCGAGTAGAGTGACGACGCTTCCAAATCATGGGGTAGAAAGTGATTGCTGCAAGGATCACAAAATCACGTTCGCGAAGTTTTCAAACCTGCTCCCCTTTCGAGGCGGCATTGGATCAGTTCACGGCAAGCTCCCCACTCAATACCCAAGTTTTAAACATGAAACTTACTGAAAGAACACATGTAATGTCAGTTAGTCCGAGGTGTGTCCCTGCATGATTCCAAACAGGTGCGGTGGGGTAGCCTAGTGGTTAAAGCGTTCGCTAGTCACGCTAAAGACCCTGGTTCTATTCCCTCCATGGGGACATTGTTTGAAGTCCAGCCTATTTCTGGTGTCCCCTGCAGTGATATTGCTGCAGACGACGTAAAACCAAACCCACTCATCACTGATTTGAAACAAGGCAGTGTCTTCAATAGAAATTAGTTACCTCGGGCTGGTTGGTTGGGTTTTTGCTGTTTAAGTATTTTATTGGGGTTTTTTTTGCATTTTGTTGGGTCTTCTTATTGTTTGTGTGTGCGCGAGTGCTTTTGTTTTTTGTTGTTGTTTTGTTTTTTTTTGGGGGGGGGGGTTGTTTTGGTTTGGGTTTCTTTATTTTGTTTGGTTGTATTTGGCTTTTTTTTGGGGGGAGGGGGGTGTTATTTTGGGTTTTTTATCTTTGGTGGTGGTGGTGAGGGGGTGTTTGTTTTGTTTGGGTTGAGGGTGACGTTGGGTTTTGGTTTAAAATTATATTGTTCGAGATCATTTAAAGGATGTTTCGATTACAAGAAAGTATTAATGCGATGTACAATTCCCTTTATTGTAAAAAAATCAATTTTCAACAATAACAATATATCAGACGTAAAAGGAGAAGACAAATATACACAACTCAGTGATATAAGTTAGCACTAAATCACACCGCAAATATACAGATCAACGGACCATCCACATTGTCACATATTATAGTGATCTCTCGTCAAGGATGTCAATCTGTCAGTAAAACCCATGTGACAGAACCTCGTTACTGGCAGGGTCGTGGATAGGCTGACTGAACGGCAGAGAGGAGTACAGCGTCTCCAGGGCCGACAACGTTGACATGTAGGACGGTGAAAACGACTCCTTGGTCTGGCTTCCTGGAGGAGTCCAGGACTCCGACGCTGGCTCGCGTGAAAGAGGGGCTCGCGAAAGACTGAATCTTCTGTTTTTGACTGCAATCATCTGAGGTGAGATCTGTCCGCTAGATGGCGTCATCATGTTGACTGTCGCAGGTCTCGACGATATCCCGAAGGGTGGCGAGACTTGACCATGGTTTTTTACCGCAGACGATGTTGTGGTCGCTGGATACACTGGACAAGGACGTTGTAGGAGCTGGGACGGGGACGGTGATGATGGCGGAGTCATCATCGCGCTCGAAGACGTTGGAGCAGAAATGGGTGCTGCCATTATTCCACTTGGTATTATGTAAGAGAACTGAGGAAGAGCAGACGACATGCTCGGACAGGGGGGCATCATGAAAGAATGGACGGGAGACTTGTCCGCTTGGTTTGTCTGAGCCGCTTTCTGTCTCTTGGTTCTTGCTCGTTTGTTCTGGAACCATGTCTGGAAATAAGCACCAATAATAACAATACATAAATATAATATAATAATGCGGCACTCTGCAAAATTTCAGCTTTTTTTTATTATGATGACGGTCCGTAAATAATCGCGACTCAGATCTCGTTATCCCCTTACGAGACATGTCATTGTATCCCATTTGCGTAAATCAATGTTCATGATGTTGATCACTGGATTGTGTGGTACAGAGTCGATTATATACAGACCTCCGCAATGTGGCTCGACTGTTGCTGAGTGCAACATTAAACCACTAACAATGGTAACCTCAATGAACATGCCAAATAAGTTCAGCAACGTTGACATACAACATCTCTACCGTTGACCAACTTGTACAACATGGCAGCTTCAATGATCTGAGTAAGAGATACAGTACGCATGAACTTTCGTTGATTAATGATATCCATGAACATGAGTGAGTGAGTGAGTTTAGTTTTACGTCGACTTTAGCAATATTCCAGCAAGACCGGCTTCACACATTGTAACCAGAATGGGACTCGAACAGACTTATATACTCCTACAACAAGTATTGTTTGATGAAGATCGATGTTAACCCTGATCCTCACACAGTCACTTCTAATAACATTTTTAACCCACCTTGAGATTTCTTTGGGGCACGCCAAGCTCTTCTTCCAGTTTCTCATAAAGGTGAGTTTCTGGGTAAGGCGTAGCCAGGAACACAGCGTCCAGTCTCTGGATTTGGACGAAGGTGTAGCTGATCCTGCTGCCTCTCCTGTGAGGGTGGTCACCGTCGGTGGACATGGTAGAACTGCGAGACGAACCTGACCTTGGCCTTTTGGGCATCAGGGGACATTTGTCTCTAACAGATAGTTGCCCGTCCATTTCCGGTGGCACCGATATGATTTCCATCTTGGGACTAGACACGACCTTTTCGGTAGTCGACCTTGACCTTGGTAGTATAGGATGAC
Organism: Haliotis asinina; assembly: GCF_037392515.1. Classification (NCBI taxonomy): domain Eukaryota; kingdom Metazoa; phylum Mollusca; class Gastropoda; order Lepetellida; family Haliotidae; genus Haliotis; species Haliotis asinina. Next base: position 35,907,094 of record NC_090288.1, read on the forward strand.
ATGCAGTCAGAGGAGACGCTATGACGCCAGTTGGGGACTCGAGGACGTAGGGGTGATAGGTTTGCATAGCCTGAGTGGGGTGCGCTCGCTCTGACAGGCATGTCTTGGGCTGAGTGGTGTCCGGCCTTTGATGACATAGGTTCACTGGAGAGGGGTTAGACAACCCTGTCGTCAGCGGCTTTATGGGATGAAGCGGAGCTTCTGATTGAGAAGATACTTCAGGGCCGGCATCGGATGCTGTAAAAAGACCATGCAAATATGGGCATCTCATTTTCAATAGAAACAAATAGTTAGCAGGTTTGTTGTTTGACGCCGCACTCAGCAATATTCCAGCCATTTGTACATTTATGAGTGAATGTAGTTTGATGCGTCAGCAATATTCCCAATGTCACCGAGGTTGGAGATCCTGATAAACGGATTATGGCACATGGTTGTGTGGCGATCAAAACTGTATTTTACAGAAGTTGGCAATGTTGTAATTTTATCCCAATGTATTTTACATAAGACGTGCCACAGGCACACAATAGTGGTAGACAGAACGCGATTGATTCACGATATCGAGACACGGTGACATGAAATAGGGTATGTAATTTCCTCACAATATACAACATTCTTATAATTTGACACTTATACAGGCGTGGGTCCGGGGGAATGAGGTGGTGTGAGCCCCTGTTTCCCCCGTAAAAAATCTTCCCTGAGGAGCATTTTCACATAACCTTTGTTTGGACTTCATGATTCAAGTGGACCTCGCCCTCCCCAACCCCCTCCCCATTCTACAAAATCGTGGATCCGCCCCTGCTTGGTCGCTTTCCCAACACCTATCGTCAAAAGTGAAAAGTCTCTATGTTGCTATATCTACAAAAAGCACGAAAACATGATTAATTGTGGCAAAAATTACCATTGTGATCGTGTTCTTCTGACGATCGTGTACAAATCATGGTCTGGAGATCGTGTTCTGAGCGATGGTAGTTGCGAGTGCCAGGTTCGACTCTCAGGTAGTCACGTGGCATGATGGCGTCCAGACGTCCTTCCAGACATCCTGGAGACAGGGCACGCTCATTAGAGCATTGTGGGTTTGTTTTCATCAAAGACGAGATAGAAAAGGGCTGAAATAGGCAAATAAAACATGTCAATGTAATATCGATTGTCGGATAGTTGTATTACGGAAATCGGACAATCCTTACTGCTAATAATTTATTGAAGTACTCTTGATTTGTCAAATCTAGCTGTATACTCTGGCGATATTAATGGGTACCGTGCAGTTCAGATAAAAGAGGTTTCACGCTACACGTATCTCACCGAGCAGACAGATAATCGAGGTATACGTTATGTATATCTTACCGACAAGATTAAGTTTCACGTTATGTATATCTTACCGACTAGATTAAGTTTCACGTTATGTATATCTTACCGACAAGATTACGTTTCACGTTATGTATATCTTACCGACAAGATTAAGTTTCACGTTATGTATATTTTACCGACAAGATTAAGTTTCACGTTTTGTGTATCATTCCGTCCAGATAAACGAGCTTTCTTCTTATGTGAATCATATCAACCAGGCTAGCTATTCTACGAAATTCTCAAGCCCATTCTTAATACATACGTTACGATCAAAGTTGAGTTGCATTAAGCAATATAAAGGGTGACGATTTGACAGTGAGGAGTTACGCAAAGCAAGAGCTTCTTTTATGAAATTAGAAATGGACAATAACTTGTTTAAACCTTTGTTCTGTTTACTGATAAAGATTTCTTCATAGTTGTACGGAGAAATATTTGAGAAATGTGTTTTACGTAGATCGTTATTTAAGGGGCATTTATAAAGGAAATGAAATTCGTCTTTATTCGTCGTTATTAGATTTACATAGCTTACGAAAACGATACTGTCTCGGAGTGCCATCGCGTCGATCAATATTCTTATAAATAGGTAATTCACCAAATCTTAATAAAAACGCGACGTCTTGCCTCTTTAGATTTTAAATGAGAAAGATAACTTTCTAAACAGAATGAAGTCTAAGTCTTGAATACTGATGCAAAGTACAATACTCATTGATTTCTGGCATTATTGACTGTATATGACAACTTTTTATCCTTAGTTCAAAATTATGAAGAAATGCATCCTTAAAACTAAGACCTTGGTTGTTCCAAACGAAACCAAATCCGGAAGTAAATAAAATACTTCCAACATGGTACACCCACGTTTTACGTCCAACATTGTATAAGTTATACGACATAATGTAACACTGTTTAGGATACCTATTCTCTGACATTTCAAGCAACTTAAACCAATATTTAATAACCCTCAAAAAAGAATCACCAAAAAAGCAAAATTCATTTTTTTCTGGGTTTGTCATGATAAAATGTCTACACATTGTGATAGTTGTAACGATGGTGATTGTAATAATTTGTTGAAAAGAGATACCATTTCGAAAGACTAAAATTTCAGTTTTATCAAAATTGACAGTTAAACCCCATTTAAAACAAAACTTTTCTAAGACACTTATCTTCCTTTGTAAACCAATAACACTATCGGAAAACAGACACAAATCATCCTTATACAACAAGAGAAATATTTCTATAAACTCTGTAGATATGAAAATACCACTGTCATTTCATTTTCCCATGTAGCTGATTACCAAAAAGAGAGAAAAGAAGCGGACGTAAAATACACCCTTGCCTTACTTAAAAGAACGAAATTAATCTGTCCCTGATGTGCTGGGTAACTTAACACATGCTATAAGTTTGGAATACATATCCCTGATAATCCTATACATACGATCATGAATGTTGTGAGATAACAAAACATAGTACAAAATGTCTCTGTTAATGGAATCAAACGCTTTCCGAAAATCAACAAATATACAGTATTAACGTCCTCTTGATTTAGATATGTATTATGGAATGACACTTTGTAAAGTATACATGTTGTCTACGGTTGAATACCCTTTACGACACCCACCCTGACACTCCGGATGCATATACATAAACTCAACATAATCTTTCAAACGGTTATTTAGTGCAGCAATGAATATCTTACCACAAATAACCATAAGAGATAAACCTCGATAAGTGTTGACATCATGTTTACTGCCCTTTTATGTAATGGGAAAATCATACTCTTGGACCATTGATCAGGAAAGTTTCCAGATTTAAAAACATTATTGAAAAGCACAAACAAATGAGAAGAAAGAACATTATAATTTAAAAACTTCAGACGGTACACCATCAGGACCAGAACTTTAAATCATTTACTGCTTGTTCAATCTCATCTAGAGTCATATCTCTATTCAACAAATTATTACAATCAACGTTACAACTATCACAATGTGTAGACATTTCATCGTGACAATCTATAAATTCTTTTACAGAGTGTACAAATTCTTTATCGACAACATTGTCTGTAATATTTAAGATCGATTTATAATACATAACCCACGCAGAACAGTCAATGGACGGAGCGGCATACATAAACTTATTATTGAAAGCTTTATCACATGACCGAAAGGCTGTTGCGTTATTACAATTGTGGTGAAGTAGCATTTCGCTGGTAACATTAGAATAATATTGGTCTTTGCGTTGACGACACAACTCTCGAAACTTGTTTCTAACTTTATGGAAATCAGTCAAACAACTGAAGTCACTTGTTATTCTAAATCTATCAAGTAGATTATACTTTTCACTGTGTTTCGCACAGTCCTCATCAAACCACGCAGCATTTGTGTTGAGTATACGGTTGTTCTTGTTGTTGTTCCTGGGTGTCATACCACAGCTACGAGCAGACGACTCAATACAATCTATAACTTTATGGGCAGCTTGTGATGTGCTGTGAGACGACAACGTATGAAACTCGTCTGTAGGTAATTGTTCTCATTCACTTTCCAGAGCTTGACAAAAAGTTTCTACAAGACCTGTGCGCCACACTAATTTTCTCACAGGAGAAATGTTATGTTCATCATCAAATTTTAGTTTACAAATAAGTGGAAAATGGTCGGACTCTGATCGGGTGATAACACTAAAGTTATCAGTACATGAAAAGAGATCTGTTGAGCACAACATATAGTCTACAAGACTAGAACCTTTGTTCACACAACATGTAAATGCACCATCTGGATCGCCTTCACATCTACCGTTCAGTATGTGAAAGTTGTGTGTGTAACACAAGTTGATCAGGTCTTTACCGTACGAGTTGATTTCCTTATGACCAGACGAACGCGGGATGTCAAAACTATCAACAACATCGACTGTATCACTTAATTCGGGTACATGTTCACAGGATCCACATACAGAGTAATCCATAAGCCGATCTTTCCGCGCATTAAAGTCAAGTCTCCGCTCAGAAGGAAATCACAGTCACCATGTTTCGATCTGAGATCGATTATCGATTGTCTATGTATTGAATACCTTTAAGGTCACGTGCATCACTCACAACAGACGGGTGTTCTGGATGAACATACGCAAAGTTCTCTCCCGAGTCAAGAAAGTGATGAGTTAAAGACAACGAACACACAATCACTGAATGTTAAATACACCTTGACAATGTGGTCGGTATTAAAACACCAACGCCGCCTCGGTTATTGTAGGATCTAAGGTTTATGCAACAGTCATGATCGGGGAATAGATTTTCAATATCAGTTTTATTGCAAGAACTCCAAATTTCTGAATAGCTGATAATATCATACAACGGACAGAAGTTGAGAAAGTCACTGTTGAAAAGTTTAGTAGATAGTCCATGAACGTTCCAGTTGAGAAGGGAGATACCTCTTCCAACTGGGGTCCGGCCACACCCCTACACACGGGTGTTGTTTGATTTGTCAGAGTGACGGCGACAAGTGTACACAGCAGATTCAGTTTCCTGATTCCACGTGATGACTTCTTCATCCTCAGAAACAAACTTGTCATACTGAAGACGACATCTCCGTCCTTCCCCCTCTCAACATCCATAATAGACTTCAACTGCTTTCGCTTATTTCTGACTGTAATAGAGAAGCCTTCAGAGACTGTTGTACCGGTGTCTTTCAGAGATCTGTCATTTCTCCACACTGCATCTCGATCACAGTAGCTGCGGAACTTCACCATGATTCAGCTACCTTTATTTACACGGTGTGAGCGTTCGATGATAATCCTTGAATCATCAATATCCATTTTCGATCTCAGCATATCTCGAACAATCTCTTCACAGTCCTGCCAACTTTCGTTAGGTTTCGCCTTTGAAATACCATGAAATAACGAGTTATTACGTCTGTTTCCATATAGTCCAGTTTGTCAAGCAGAGAAGACATACTGTTTTAAGCATCAAATTCTCCTCCTTGAGACAACTGCATTTGTCTGTGAGATCTTGGGCAATGGTCTTCATATTATCAACAGAATCTGACAGTATTTGAAATTTGTCAGACAATTCCTGTTTAACGCTATCTACCTTGGCGTTGATTTTTATCAACTGATCCATGGTCTTGTCAAACTCAGACATCTGCCCCGATGATTCAGATGTACCTGTTACCTTGAGCTGTTTCTGTGTCCGAGTATCACACCCTGGGTTTTGTTCTACTCCAGACCGTAGCAAAAACAATCTCATGTGAGCACTGGAAACTGGGTACGCAATGTCAAAGTTCTGAAAAAATATTGTGATTTTACGTGAGCTTCCCAAGGAAAAATTTGGCGAGCCGTCCAGGTCAACCTCTGCTTCAACACACATGTATGCATGACTCCTAAATTCATGATGTAAACAAACACTAGATTTCATTTTCTGTGTAGTTGGAGAAACAAACTGTCTTGAGAAGGCAGGAATTATTGGTAGGACATCAGCCAAAGTCTTACCTAGGCACCAAAAGGACAGTAGCAAGCCCACACAGATTGTAAAACGAAATATAAGTTCAATAGTTGTTGACCACTGTGAAGTCGGGTTGCAGGGCTCAACTCGGTCGACCTGCTTCAGACAGTATGGACGTTTAAAACGTCCTATTCCTGTTCTCCACTGCTCCAAACTGCATCCCATGTGCGCAGATCACATTATTTCACACAAAAAGTCAGTAATTTGTATATTTATGTAAATGTTCTGAAAATCTCTCTACCGGTTTGTGAAACGTGTCTCTGTACAAAGGGACGCAACTCAATTCCAGTGACAATGCCATTTATTGTTATCGCTCTGTACGTGGGCCTAAGGCGTTTCTACTGAATAAAACTGATACTGATCAAAGTTAAGAATTCTTGGGGCTACGAACGTTTCGACAATAAGGGCCCTGGGTCTGTATTTTCGAAGCTCACTTAGCGATATGATAGTCGTAAGCGACATAGGTTAACATCAACTAACGGCTGTCTTTGCGCTAAGAGAGCATCGAAGATCTAGAACCAGATTAAGAAGCTTTTATGTTTTGTGAATCATACCGACCAGATTAACCAGGTTTCACGTTATGCGTAACATACCATCTAGACTGACGACGTTTCACGTTATGTGAATCATAAATCATACCGTCCAGATTAACGAGGTGTCTTCTTATGTGAGTCATACCGACCAGATTAACAAGCTTTCGCATTAAGTGGGAAAGACTTCCGCCCTTAACTCCAGTTTTTGATCATTCTATGCCTACGATTAGATGTTTTTGTTTTTTGTTGTTTTTTTTATAAAAACCTAGCTCTAACCCACAACCTAAACCCTGACCCCTCAAATAAATCCTAATAAATAGAATACATTCTGAGTGTGGGTTACGGGCGGACCTCTTACCAATAAATTGGTGAACAATGTCATTGTGATGTTAAAAAGTGTACACGAAAATACTCACAAATGATTTTTGTGTTGTTGCCATTTTGATACGGTAACAACGTTGTCAAATAATCCCCAGCAAGCCAACCATTCGTCCACATCAATCGTCATTGAGTGATAGGAGTGCCAATTTCTTCTTATATATAGAGCGTTGCAACGCCGCGGTCTGCGGGTGCGCCTTGTGCCGCACGTGCAAATCGGGCACGAAGTCCCGTGCAAGTTGTGTATTGCAATAGATACGTACGCTTTTAGGTACAGTGTACATTGTATAGGACTGACGGGGTTTGTGGGTCACCGAGGTTAATAATATTGATGTATGGCCGAATGTTTTGACAACACTGTTAAATTGGCAATCTTATTTTGTTATTTGTTAAACAACAGTTACGTTTATTTCCAACGAGGAAGAGAACTTTAGTTGTTTGTAATGGTAAACTTTTCTATCAGTGTATCCAAAATGTAGTTTTATTCAACGATTGAATGTTTATCTTGTTCCGTCCGAATGTTAACGAGATTCTAAAATGAAACAGTAATATGTTAAGAAGCGCAGACAACAAATATCACACACTGTAGTAAGATATTTTTACAGACTGCATGTGTGATTGCACCATCATTAATTTGATAATCCAGAGGATTTATAACACTGTCCTAATTCATTTAAAGTAAGCAGAATTAACAAAATTAGAACGATATCTTCTGAGGTCATTGCAGCATACTTTTCGTGACATGTATTTTTTTTTTATCCTGGTAAGATAAACAGCCCTTTGACAAAAACTACGCGTCATAGGCCAAGCCAGAAGAAGTGGGCGTGTAGTTTATTTAATGACCAATGACCAATAAGAACACACACACACCACCCCCACCCCCACCCTATCCCCCTTTCTCAAGGGTGTGCATCCCCACCTCTTTCAAAAGCTGTCATATCCGCCCCTGCGTCTTATTCAGATCGAGTTGTGTAAATCGTCACGGAGAGCAAGTTCGTTGACCCTCAGCGATATAAACAACTTACCCGTGCAGTTATTGTATGATGCACTTGGCATGGGCGTGATGTGATGTAGCTTGTATCTAGTTGTGGCAAGCTGAACGTGCTGACAGTGTGATGGGCATGCAGCTGCAATTGTTTCCTGTCAAGCAAGAGAGAAAGGCATTTTCAGAAATTAAGGTTGAAAGCAACATTGCTGCGGTGGGGTAGCCGAGTGGTTAAAGGGTTCGATCGCGACGCCGAAGGTCCGAGTTCGATTCCCCACATGGGCATAATGTGTAAAGCCTATTCCTGGTGTCCCCCGCTTAGGTGTTCGACATAAAACTAAACTCACTCACTCACTGACAACAACGTTATTGGAGCAGTCCAAGGATGACGCCCTTGCTTCGTTTTCTTGCTGACGAGGTCCTTATCTGGACCCCGGGTCAGAAGGTCCATGGTTCGAATTCGCATCGAATACCAGAGCTATCGGGGGGTATTGGTTAACTTTTCTGTTGCTTTGTTTGTTGATAATTACTAGCAACACAACGTCTGGCGCTCAGTGTCAAATGTATGAAACAGGGACCTATACTTCTGGGCGCTGTTATCGACATTCTCTGACCTAGCGCTGCAACATAATTGCGTAGATCAGTGTTCATTAATTTAGTCACTGGATTAAATATAATGAGCTCGATTTTTTACAAACCGTTGTCATATAGCTGAAATATTGCTCAGTGCCGCTTTAAACAACAAACCTTCCTGAGTGCGGCGAAAACAAGCAATTATATAGCGCAAGCAATCACAACCATGTACATACGCACGACGTGAGTGAGTACGCTTTTAGCAATATTTCAGCAATATTACGGAGGGGGACACACGTACCCATGTTGCGAATCGAACCCGGGTCTTCGGCGTGATGAGCGAACGCTTGAATCACTAGGTTGTCCTATCACCCCAATGGACACTAAGCTAAAGCCGACCATGTGACATGGGGGAGTCTATTTCATTACATTTGAAAATAGCACAGACCCTCGTTTCATTGAGAGAATTTTCCTTTTAATATATGATGGAGTTCACAGTACAATATGTCTAGATACTTGAAATGCTTCACAGTGCAATATATCTAGATATTACCTCATCTATATTGTATTGTGAAGCGTCTAGATATTTTGTACTGTGGAGCGTTTTAAGTCGGGAGGTCATGCCAGTTTTTTAAATTTAAAAGCAAATCGATTTTTTGCTAAATTCGATTCTTCGCTGCAAGCCTGCAATTGAATTGAATTACAACCCGACATGCTGTTTCAGTTGATATGCATTTTAATCATATTTACAGACATAATACACACATGTACAATCCATATCACACAAAATATACATATAGCACTAATATGTACTGTATCGCGGCACTGTCCTTTGCTGTTCATGAATCAAGATTTACGTTGAGTGTGTGCTGTAACCACTGTGGGTGATCCGGAAGCTGGGATTGAGAACACCGGGGGCTGCATCAACTGCATCCCTGGTGGCTGCGTCATCATGAGTCCCTGTTGCGTCATCATCATGACGGGCATCATGTATTGGTAGGACGGGAAAGCTGTCGGCATCATGGTGGCGGAAGGCAGCATGTAAGGTTGAGGCTGTAGTGAGGGTATCTGGGTTCGGTGTTGGTCGGACTGGCGGCGCTTGGAACGAGCTCTCTTGTTTTGGAACCAAATCTGGATGGATAAAAATGTAAAGTTGAGTTTTATGTTGATGACACGATTTTTTCAATAAATCCAGCAACACATTGTTTACACAAAAATGGAGAAACAAAATCTAAATGAATAAAAAATAAAGTTGAGTTTCATTCTGTTAAAGCCAGTCAAGGCGACAACTAACTAAATGCAACTCAGGAAGAGACAATGAACACATACCTTCAGCTTCTTTTCTGGCAAACCAAGTTCTTCCGCTAGTATCTCGTATGCCTGCGAGTCAGGGTAAGGTGAACACAGAAACACTGCCTCCAGACATCGGACCTGCTTACTGGAGTAATACATTCTGTTGTTCTTTGTCCTGTCGGGGAGTGAGCATCCCTGATCAGCGGGGGTCCTAAGTGGTGATGGGGTACCAGATGACCCTGATCGGTCTGGAGACGATCCCGGTGTAGACGGTGCTTGGTAGTGAAGCTGGGGTGATGGGAGTTGAAAACGATGATGACTGTACACTCTTTGATCCAAGTACTGCAGACTCCCGTCGGTGCTCACCTCGGTTGGCGATTGCGGTGGCGTCAAGTCTAGAAAATGAGAGAAAAAAATAACGTATAAATAATTACACAAGTGATTTGTCAACCCGTGTATGAAACCAAATTTAAGCTTAGTTACAATTTATATTGTATTAAGTTTATTTCATAACGAAAGCATTTCTTGAAATAACAAAATGTTTATTAAAACGATTGTTTTTATTTTTAGAATTTTTATTTTAATTTTTATTTATGATAAATCTATTTATCATAAATTTTACATCAGTTTACCTGGTGTTGCACGTAAGGTGGTCTGGTTGTATGCCGGGTACAAGTATGAACTCGTTCCAACCTTTTGGTTCAACTCATACCGACGGAGAGAGACATCATCTGATCCCTTCTCTGGGGTGATCCGTGATCCGGAATTACTTCTGGGTGGATCCGATGCAAGGATGGAGGAAATGTAGAAGGACTGCAATGATGAATAAATGGGATGAAAGTATTGCTCTTTCAGTGAGTGTTTTACACAAAACCTGTTTTCAGTGCTTCAGTACATACAATAGCAATCGAAATAAATATTTGATGCAATATATTCAATATCAAGATTACAAACGTTCCATAATGTAAGAGTATTATGGAATAAATTAAAAGGGACCCTCTCATGATATCACAGTCTGTGGATTCCATCTAAATCATAAGCATGTGGTTTATCAATCGCCACGACATCATGATGAAAGCGGGTGTTCGTGAATAGGCGAATCCCGTCCACGACACGCCAAAAAAATATAACATGCCTGAAAATATACATAATGACACATAAATAACTTATTAAACAGGACACGGAAAATTCAGTTTACCTTAGAGGTAGCCATGACGAAAGTTGATGTGTGATAAACGGGGCAAAGTATCTTCCAGCTGATGGGTAGTATGTGGAAATGAGCCAGAACATACCTCCTCCATGCCTGGTTGTGCATATATACCCCTTCACAGGGTACTGATTGCTTTCACTCAAACCCGACACTGACAACATCTCACTCAATTAGTTTTTGCTCAAGGAGAGATTGAATGGTTTGGATAAACCCGAGGCCCGTGCTTGTATAGCAAGCTGCGGTGAGCTAGTGGTCGGCCTCTAATCAGTGAGTGAGTTGATTATTATGATGATATTGACATGTGTTTTTAATTAATCAGGTGAGATGTTGTTTATATAAGTGATTTGCCATTGTGCGGTTCAACAATGCGTGATGACTAGTGCTATCAAGCGTGCTTCGATATATTTTTGAATTTCGCGAAAATTACAAAGTCAATTGTTTTTATAATATGAGGGGACAAATTGTTTTTTAATTGGATAGTGCATTTTGCCACCTCATTCAAGATAACCATTCTTCATTCCAAGAATAGCAACTGGTGGGCTGTTTACAGCCGATGTCCATATTTTAAAGCAATCATACTTGATGATGTGTAAACCTCCAGAATAATTATTTTACTTCGTGAATATATAAAATGAAAACACGAGATATGAAAACGCTAAGAATAATGTTAAGTACCATTAATGTTGTAATCAGGCGCTCTCTGATATTTGTTTGTTGAATAACGCCGCACACAGCAATATTCCAACTATATGACGGCAGTCTGTAGATAATCGAGTCGGGACCAGACGGTCCAGTGGTCAATAGCGTGAGCATCATCAGATACGAAGACATGTAGGGGTCAACCAAGTCACCTAGTCTGACCACCCGACCTCATTGATCATATATTACGACAAGCATGGGTTTATTGAAGATCAATCCTGACCCGGATCTTCACGAGTGTTCTCGGTTGTGAGATATATCACACGCTACTCCACTCAAAGTCTGCTACAGAAATCTTTGACAGAAACACGAGAGACTCTCTAGTTTTTTTTCTGTTTTTTCCTGTTTTTTTTCAGAAATTATGCCCCAAAAATAAAAAGGGTTGTTTAACAAGCTATGATTAAAATATTTACACAGTCCACTATTTGTTACGAGGGAGGAGTTTCGTTATCAAATCATTATTAACAGAACTGACAAGTGATATTCATTTCAGAGGTGGCCATTTGTTCGCCATCTGATTGCATTGTGACCTCAAGTTCATGTCTGATAAAAACTTGATTGCGAATAAATCACTTGTCAGTGGTCGCACAACCGATACCGCCATACTGGTCAAGCTGTACAACACTTTATGTCCACCATCTGACAACGTCCACTTTGTTTGATTATAATACTATAATAATGAGGAAGACAATAATGACACAGAAATGAAATAGGTCTAAGATTATTTATTCGATTTGATTTCTTCTATTTAAATTGGGTGAAGGACATATACATACGGGTGCTCCCTAGTGAGTGAGTGAGTGAGTGAGTATGGGTTTACGCCGCTTTTAGCAATATTCCAGCAATATCACGGCGGGGAGACACCAGAAATGGGATTCACACATTGTACCCATGTTGGGGATGGAGCCTGGATCTTTGGCGTGATGAGTGAACACTGTAACCACTAGGCTACCCCACCATCCCGAGCGTTACCCAGGAAACCATCGATATTCTACCTGCAAAACCGCAGCTTAGAATTGATCTCCAATAACAAATGCTTCTTGTAAGAGGCCACTAACGGGATTCTGCCAGCTGATTTGGTTGATGCACGTCATTGTGTACCAAAGGAGTGGATCAATGTTTGTCATATCAATCACTGGATTATCCGGTTGAGAACTTAGTATTGACATAACTTGACTATTTTTGAGAGTTAGGCTCACACATCGTGTTTTATCAACAAGACACTCATCATCACGAATTTCGGCAAATTTATAAACATTCAATTATACCCCCAGATGCTCACCTAAATGAAATAGAAATATCTTGAACTTTGAAAACAATTTAATGCGGCGTGAACAACACTCATTTTATGCCACTTTCATGAACTGTGAAATTTACGGAATGGAGACACACAAGTGAATGACACACAAGTGAATGTTGGTAATGTAACGTCATTGTAACACGGATCAGTAGCCATCTGATCAAGGTGATTAAATATGTGAGGCTGTCAACACTGACGAATATGTCGCTGGCATATCTAGGAGGTTATCGCTGGTAAAGGACGCTATATATTGGCTACCTTCGGAGCATGAAGCAAACTACGAATATTACGAACTCAAACGGACCAGGAATTGTAATTCTCAGCGAATTATCATTATAGGTACAAAGGGTAATTAATAGGATAATATTTAGGGTTTGTTGATATACGGAGGTTGACTCTACATGTATACTCATGAAAAAAGTTAATGACAATCCCAATTTTCAATAGTTCATATTATGATCCGTATAATAATCAACTATTGTATATTGGGGTGGTCCTTCACTATTTTGCATTTGCTGTGTTGTTTTCTGGTCTCTTATGGCTTGACCAATACTTTCAGATGACCATGATTTTGGTCGTCTTCTTCCTGACCATAGGGATCTGTCAATTACATGCAAACACCGTCCCTGGTACATCAACTAAAGGTGGGTGAAACCAGTTGATCGATCCGTATATTGTATGACTCGTTGTCGCCTCGATTCTCTGAAACTAGCTGTTTATACATATAGTATTCCCAGAAATTATTGAGAATCATGTTGCGTCATGTAACTCATTACGTTTATTAACTTCTGGCGTTTTACTTACATAAACATGTTAAAACATCATCCTTTTACAGTCTCAGTCTCGTTTTAGTACTTTGTTAGACCTCCTCGCTCAGCAATGCATGCCTGAATACGCCTAGGCACACTACCCATCAAAGTTTGTAGGTAATGGTGTGACAGGGTATCCCAATATTGGACCACCTCGGCCTTCATGTCTTCAATCTTTGTCAGTCCCTTTTGGTTTATTCTGTCCTTCATGACTCCCCACACATTCTCAATTGGGTTTAGGTCTGGACTGTAACTGGGCCAGTCTAAAACTTGAACATTTTCGCCCGACAACCACTGTTTTGTGTAGCGCACAGTGTGTTTTGGGTCATTATCATGCTGGAAAATCCAATCATCTTCATACAATGTTTGTGCTGTCGGAAGAAGGTGACCATTTAGAATGTCAACGTATCTTTCTTTGTCAAGTTTCCCGTGAAAACACACAATGGCGTCACTCCGCGAGCCGATATGCCACCCCACATGTGAAACTTCGGGCTATGTTTTGGTCGCTGGTAGATAGGTTTGACAGTATCTTCGGTCCAAATTTTCACACAGTTAGGGAAAAGCCAAACAGAACTTTCACCCGAAAAGAAAACATTATCCCAATCTTGATTTTCATGAGCCCGACACCAGTTTAAACGTTTTTCCTTTAGTGCATCTTCCATCAACGGCGAGGGAATTCCACGTTTTTTCACCCAACTAAGTCTCTGTAATTCCTGCCTAACTGTTTCATTGCATACCTGAGGAATTCCTCTGCTAATCATTTCATTTCTGATGTTCTCAACACTTTTCAATTTGCCCCTACTCACAATCTGCCCAAGTCTTCGGCGATCCACAACACTGAATTTCCTAGGCCGACCTGCCCCTGCTTTGTGCTCTATCCCGGTTCCTATTTGAATATTCTTCAAAGTTCTGTAGACTGTAGACAGAGGAATACCATGTCTACAAGCTAACACTTTAGCATCAACCTCACCCCTTTCAAAATCATCTAGAATGAGCTTTCTTTTCTCTCTTGCTGTAAATTCTGCCATGTCAACACAGGAAACCGTCTGCTCAGACAAGGGAGATAACTCTTGACGTAATGAGCTGCCTTCTAAGCCTTCAAGAGTTGTCTCCCTTATTTAGTATGCTTAGTGCATAGTGAAAGCCCTTTTTCCAGTCTTAACATCATTAGAAAAAAAACAAAGATTTTCTCATTAATTTCTGGGAACACTGTAAATGCAATACGCTGCACAACATTAAATTAGCTTCTTTGAGTGGCATTTTAGAAATTGGGAAGTGCAATATGGAACAGACTTTATGGATAACAACTGTTTTATTTGTGAGTGCGAGGTTTCGATACAGATTCTTGTACCGTTGTCGAGAGGAAAATGACACCAACGGTACAAGAATCTGTATCGAAACGTCGCACTCACGAATAAAAGTCATTGCTGTACATAAAGTTTGTTCAATATTAAATTAGCTTTTAGAAATTATGTTAATAAAATGTTAATGTTAAACATGCATTATATCCTTCAGGTTGTGTTCAAGGTGCCGGCCTCATGCCACGTATGTATCACCTCACGTTTTGCACCGAAACTTTATATATGTGTTTAATATATGTGTTATACAATTTAATCTTGCAGTTTGAAATTGTGTATGTAGTAGTATAATACATCATGATGATATCTAATACTGAAAGAAAAATGACAGCACATTGGAATCGTATGAAAGACATTTTGGTCTCCTGTGCATGAACAATCGGTCTTCAAAACCTCTGCAGTGGTGCTCCCATATACGAACAAATACAACAGATCGCGGTTATAACAAACTTACAGACGTAGCGAACAGCTATTTTATTGTGTGTGTTTTAATTTGTTGCTGTTTATGTTCTGGCACCTTCGTTTCAATCTGAATATGATGAAACCGCTAATAGAAAAACAAATTATTTTTAATGGCCCACTGAGTTATACGAACGGAAAAAGTTCATTTTTGCACATAATACATACCATAGCTATACGGAATTGTATCCTGAAATGCAAATTTTAAATTGTAAGAAATTATTTTGAAGATCCGGGTCAGAATTGATCTTCGATAAACTACGTTTGTCGTGAGAGGCGACTAACGGGATCAGGTGGTCAGGCTCGCTGACTTGGTTGACACATTGGTTCCCAATCACGTTGATCTTTGATCGATGCTCATGCTTTTGATCAGTGGATTATCTGGTCCAGATTGGATTATTTACAGACATCCGTCACATAGCTGGAATATTGCTGAGTGCGGCGTTACACAACCAACCAACCAACCAACCAATTCATGTTCATATTTTGTAAACATCACATCACAGTAAGTTTACTTGTTCCTGGGTATTGTGCAGCTCCTGTCCACGGGCCCGATGGAGTGACCCCTCCCCGACCACGCCCTTGTCCCCCTTGGGTCAACGAGAACGGTGACTGTTTTCTCGACGACATTGTCCTGATCAAACAACAGTGCATCCGCCTGGTGGGCTTGGCTGACTACAACTCTTTCCAAAGAGGCAATCCTAGCTTGGTGGACTAACAGTGTTTTGAATAAACATGAAACCGGTCAAATGTAACATATATTATATTTGGATTACACGTTCTTTGTAAAGTACAGATCCTGGCGCTTCTATAGATTAAGTCCGATCTGGGATTCGATCTCATAGTGTACTCTCAGAGTGCTGCGATTTGGTCACTTTGAGAGTGTAGGTTCGAATCCCCGATGGAACTCACCAAGAAACATACTAGAATCTGTACTACACCGAGAAAGTGTACACCCAAATAAAACATATTAAACACAGATACAATTAGTTTTTTTATATTTTATGTACTTTTATTGGTATTTTTGTTGTTTATACTAAGTACTGCTTATTTTGGCGTTACGATTACAGAAATTTTACCAAAGTCGATTAAATATGATGAATGTAAATGTTTATAAACTTGCATCCAAATACATGTATATTATTCATTACTGACTGTGAAATAAAAGTTTATAATGCTAAATATTCTGGTCGCTTTTATAAAGGCATGATGAAAAGTTACATGGGGTACTGGGTTAAAAGGCCGGTATGACACAGCGTGGTTCATGATCACTGCAGAACAGCCCCATACATGTATATGGGCCCGATTAAGCACATAACAGAGGTTCATATACGAATAATGTGACCCGTGAAGATCCAGGTTTGAATGTTGGTCTTCAGCAACATATGCTTGTCGTAAGAGGTGACTAACGGGATCGGATGGTTAGTTTTGCTGACTTAGTTGACACATGCAATCGTACCGTAAGGGTGTAGGTCCATTAAGCCTACCAAAGAACAAAATTCAGAAAATTGGACTTAAGCTCAGATAAGATTGTACTAACTTTTATTGGTCGAAAGCAGTTTCCGAAACACCCCAAAACGTACGTTGATCAATACCTTTACCTCAACAATGGAATAACCGTTTCACTCATAGAACCCTTGATACATGGATGCATCCTACCCCTCTCAAAGCACCAAAGAAGTTGTTCATCCCTACATTCCTTTGTTGTTAACATTTCACATCTCTTAAGGAATCATTCATGTCAATCTACCACGGTTACAAAGACCGTCATTCACGCTTAGAAGTTGTCCGATCATTGTTTCAACATTCATGCTCTTAGCAAACGATTTCTAACTTTTATGGTAGATATGTGGAGGAAACTGCCAATACATTTTCCTGTTTTCAATACATGCCCGATTTCTTTTTCAGGTGACCGGCCTTTGCATGACAGATGGTACCTTTGTGTTTTGTTAGTGATAAAGAAACACATGATCGAATATTGTCCACCCAGTGGAGGAGGGAGGGGTCGGGGTAGAGAGATGGGGAAGCATTAACTCTGCACTCAGCAATATACAAATTATATGGCAGCAGTCTGGACCACACAATTTCGCAATCAACCGTATGAGTATCGATCAAAGCAGTTGCGATACGATGACGTGTCAAACAAGTCACCTTCTTGACCACCCGATCCCTGTACCACAGGTACGTACGTGCAGCGTAATGAGTCATACAATTATACTATTGAAATATCATTTACAAGTTCTGCACTATTTCAGTATTTCTGTATGAAGAAGGTATCCTATTTGTGTGTGTTAAAGAGACAGTTATGACCAAAACGGCAGGGGAGATCCTATAGAACCAAATCATGGAGCGAAGTAACTTATTTTATGTCACGTACTTATATTTATTCACGATACACGATACGAACTTTCTACTTTCATGTACAGGAAAACTGTAGTACAAATGGGGTTGTGCAACAGATAGAAAAATGACCACTCTTCCTTTGTGTGAGCGAACGATGAAAGGTTGTCAGCGTACACCTTTAGCTTCGGTTCAAAAATAGCGATGTGCTTACAGAATTCCTACCTCATATTTAATGATTACTCACGTAAAATATATTTTATTTAAAATTTTAAGCGCTACTCGGGGCATATGAAATAGTTTTTTCGCCTCCATTGCCCCTGCCAGTTTCAACACTGAGGAAATGGGTGTCTCTATTTTATGGTGGTGATATTATATTGATACATTAATATGACGTGTCCCTCTAATCAGCAGGGTCATTGAGAGGTGGTTATTGTGATTTGAAACCTCTCTTTGACCAAATATTATGAAACATTCCATCCAATAATAATAAAACATGGAAACTGTAAATGTAAACCTTTTCCTTACTTCTCAAAAAGCCTCTGTAATGAACTTATGCCGAAACACATTGCAGCGCCCTTTTCCACAGTACCTGTCATTACAGTAGATGTTATGTCACCACGTGTCAACGATGTATACGAGTACAAGGAGGTATTATTGTAGTATAACATATGTAGCACAATACACCTCAGTGTTGAAGCGACACCAGCTGAGCTGAGATATCCGACCACATTTCCATATGTGTTCTCTTGTGTTCTTATGTGTATTCACAAGTTGCTTTATGTGCTTTGTCCCCATTGTGTCCTACCGACACAAAAGTTATTCATTTCAATTTAAAGTGGCTTTTGTAGCTGCAATAAAACGCTTTCCCAGCCGAAATATGACTATGTCATCTATACTATGGCTGGGGAGGTGTCATTTGTTTACAGCCAGTCAGGCAATGCCCTGGGAAGTCAACGGTTGCAGTCCAATAGAGCGACATTCATAGGTGACTTTGAGGAGGAAACCTTTGAAAGAAAGAATAGACAAGTAATGCATATACACACTGTTACACTTTACCATTAATTGTCAAACTGTCAATTTTGATTACAAGACAAAAGAAAGGTCGGGTCGTGGATAGACAAATGTAAATCCTTGGTCAGATGGTTTGTGTGATACTCCATATCTGCTAATGAATGAGAATAATCGAAAGCTGATTTTAGGTTAATAATAACCATACAAACCGGGCACCAAGAGACGTATCGCACATGTCCCCATGTGTAGAATCAACCCCAGATACAAATAAACACTTTAAACATTATGCTGCATCATCGCAACTTCGATTATAATTCAACGCATATTCAAGGAACCCATTAATTAGTAAAACATTGTATAACTGATGCGTCATGTATAATAACAATAATTCTGTAAATAAATGTTTGAAGGAAAACCCAAACAATTATACACCATGCGGCAATTCCCCTTCGCATAGGGCAGTGGGGTGGCCTAGTGGTCAAAACTGGTTTAATTCCACACAAGCACACAATGGGTGAAGCCAATTTCTGGTGTTTACCGCCATCATATCATCATATAACGAAAGCACACACACGTTTTCATATCTTGGCATACTTTCCAATATTAAAACTGTGAAGCAGAGATTTCTCCTTTGATTACCACAATGTTCGACACTATAACTACAACTGTTGTGCATTCTTCATCTAACCCAATGGTCAAATAGCTTAGACATGTCATTATCCGACGATCATGTGTTCGAATCCGAAAAAGTACAGGTTTATCAACAACCGTCACAGAACTCGAGGATTCCTCAAGGCAGTTATACACGACCTTTCACCTTCACTTTCTCGATTAGCCGGCATTTTATCATCCAGCTATAAATATTTGTCAAGCAGCGTATAAATCAATCCAGTCACTCACATAATGCGTGTAGTACTATTGGTACTAGTGCTCAATTTGCATCCTCGTCCATTTGATGCAATACCATTCATTACCATATACATGATAAAGACTATCAAAAAGCTTTTCACACTCATTTGTATATATTCTTCTTGAGAAAGAATAAATGCAAAGTTCTGTCATAAGATGAATCAAGGGAAGTTGAACTTGATTGAATACGGGTGCCAGAAGTTTCCATATCAATGTGTAACTCACTTTGATAAGATTCAATAAACCGTAAAATAGCCCAGACATTAATACCGTCGTAAACCCGTTTGAAAATAAAATCCAGCATAGTCATTGAATCCTCTGACGTTTTCTGTATTCAGTACACTCCTAACGCGCAAGGCTATGTGTGAATAAGGTGGTGACAGGGGTGTATGCTACCTTCTATTCATTTCTGCATACGTTTCTATCATATGAAGAAGGTTGTGCTGTAGATGAACATGGAAACTGGTTCAGTAGGGTTAAACCACTACGCAATATGCAAACTCTTTTTCGGTGATCAGCGTGATTACTACCGGCTGAATTATCTGTGATGTATCGATACGAGCTCAATATGTAGTCCTGGGTGCTATTTAGGATGGATATATTCAGTTCAGTGATCCTCAGGAGTGTTTGTCTTGCCGTGGTGTTGTGGTCGTTCAGTACATCAGGTAGGCGTTGTCATTCTTCAGTATCCAGGAATAGCCTTGTGCTGTGTTCATGTGTATTGCCTTTCGTTCTGTACATGATCTTTTCCTAATAACATCTTTCAAAATACCTTCCGGAACACCGGTGTGCACCCCTTTAACTGTTGATTAGTTTTACTTATGCTGAATGCTCAGTGTGCTGGTATGTGTTCAACAAACAGTCTTGTCATTCTATCTGTCAGCATATGAATATGAATATCTGTCAGTCCAGTGTATGAATAAAGTCACAAATCCTCATAAAACATAATAATGGAACAATATCGAGAATATTATCTTCTGAAAGCTCGACCAGACCAGCCTGATTCGTAATATATTAGGGTAAACAGGACGAGGCCTGTCACTGGTCGCTGTATGATATCAACACAAGCATTTATTCTTTGCATGTAACAGTCACGAATGATAAATCGAAATGTAGACCATCAGTCACATTTCATTATTCCATACTTCCCAGAGAGCAGATACTACCTATTGTAACAGACTATTTCTTACTGACAACATTAAGTTTTCTTGATCATTTTGTTTTCGTGCGTGACTTCTATATAACATCGACACAAATACAAATGCACAAAAAGGTTCACAATCTTTTTACCTAAACATTTAGTCGGCGCTGAAACAATGCCATATTCATATCACAGATGCAATAGAAATACAGAATATCTCAACAGCCACACCTTCCAGCCGCGTACATTATTCCACCTGGTTCAACCTCTTTTATTCTCCTATTGTCCCAGTTACACACTGACATAGAATACACAGCTTTATCGTTTACTAGGGAACAAAGAAAATATTTGGTATACAGAATATATGTATGATCTCAACCGAATTCGTCATGTAAATAGCGTAATTTATTCCTGGTTTCAATCTTCACCAGCTCTGTGTCACCTTACCCTGTTTCACATAGTAAGTACTAGTATTCGCCACACACCGTCCTCGACAAGCTGTAAGCTGCATAAGAAAACATGGGTGACAATCTGGAATGAATATGAAGGTGAATAAGTGGGTGACCTCTCTCTTTCGACGCACGGTGAACCGATAAAAAGAATTTGGTTGAACATTGTATTGTAAGGTTGATCGCGGTATGGGAAACGTTGGTGGTATTCAATGTTGTACACAGCAAGCAAATACGCCCCGTTAGTTTATGTATCATGTTATGTAAATGTAACGTGCATAGGATTTTGTGAGAGGTCATGGTTTCTTTCACTGGTTGTAAGCTCACGTTCCCGTGATGGAGTGAGTGAGTGAGTGAGTGAGTTTAGTTTTACGCCGCACTCAGCAATATTCCAGCTATATGGCGGCGATCTGTAAATAATCGAGTCTGGACCAGACAATCCACTGATCAACAACATGAGCATCGATCTGCGCGACTGGGAACCGATGGCATGTGTCAACCAAGTCAGCGAGCCTGACCACCCGATCCCGTTAGTCGCCTCTTACGACAAGCTGAGTCGCCTTTTATGGCAAGCATGGGTGGCTGAAGGCCTATTCTACCCCGGGACCTTCACGGGTCCGTGATGGAGTGAGACTGATTCACGTGTACAATATTTATTAATATAAAACTGGTACACCCTGTATTATATTTGTTGGTGGTTCACTTTTAAAGGGATACCTTGCGAAAGCGGAAATGGGTATTGTCGGCTATATATTAAAAAAGTAGTTACATGAAACATCATCATAAAAACTAGCATCCAAAGGAAACGCCACCAAATATTTTTCTGGTCTAAAATAAAATTGAAGCAAAATATGGTAATTCTGTATGTTTCATTGCAAAAATCAAACGTTCTGTAACAATATTTTATGGATAACAAGAAGAAAAATGACGCAGCTCATGATCTAAGACACTGAGGTGCATTATCCAGTATTCGATCGCCAGTGCAGAATCGACTTGGACTTTCTGGGTAGCACATATTCTTCAATGCCACCTCAAGCTGTGATGCAGGTCCGAACCCGGCGTCAAACTGAGTAACTGAGTCCTCTGACGTCTTTATTCGGGATCCGACGCCATTTTTTAGCAAAGCAGCTACCAAAGCGTTCCTCGCCAATGGCTGATTTTGGCGTTTCCGAATATGACCTCCCAGTTATTCCCAAAGGTGCTCAAGTGGTGACAGATCTTGAGGAGCTGGAACTTGCTTCCGGCACCAAGGTTTACTCTTCGTCAGTTTCGCTGCTGCCAGTGTGGCACTGTCCTGGTTTATCTCAATCTAACACGTCGGTGTTGCCGAGACAGCGTCATGCCCTTGAAAGGTCGATCGACACAGAGGCCATACATGTGGAGTCGTCTGGTCACACTATACCTGCTGACTGGATGTCCAATACTGTCGGCACTTGATGGCATCACAGTGGCGTATCACAGTGACGTATCGGTCCCTCCAGCGCAACACCCATAAATACAGGTCTTCATGCTGGGTAGAGACCTTCAGTCTGTCACTCTGTGGCCTGTCTGCAGTACTGCCAGTCTGTCCTAGACGTATGACAAGTCTTTCGAAGGTGGATGTGCAGCCTCTAATGGTCCTAGCCACATGCTCTTGTGTCTGTTCCATTTGTAACATACCGACTGCCGATTGCTCTCGCCCTCTGTTCGGGTATTAAACGATTCGCGTTCCTGGTTGTCAGTCGAGTATAAACCTGGTTAGTTTTTATGCCCTGATTTGAAACAGGTAACTTTGTGCACTGTTTACGTTTTATTCATGTAAATTCGCCTTTTTCCCACAAGATAAGAAATGCAAGTGCAACAGTTCACTGGGAACAGACATGTTGTGTTCGAGATCTGTGTTTTTGGCTATTTTCAAACAGACTGACAATTTATTTTAAGAATTTACAGTCGTTTTTATTGTGGCAGTGTTTCCTTTGGCCGATAGTTTACTAAAATATGTTTATTGTAGAGGCGTAAATCGGCTAATTTGAATAGGTCCTGCATATAGATCTCACAGATGTTACGTTGTTCAACACACGGCAGTAAGTTCAAGGATGATCATGATCTTGTCTCAATATAGTAATACAACCGAAGAACAGTACCGCTCAATACAAGAATGCAGATATGTGTGTCCGTGCATGCGCGCGTATGTGTGTGCGTGCTTGTGTACGTACGTACGTAACGTACGGATTTATTGACTATGCACGTGAAAATATGTCAGTCTGCCTCTCTCCTAAAGTCGTATGATTATGGTCACTCATATGGCCACATATTTATTGTTGGCAATGTCGATAACTTACTCACTCACTCACTATCTCAAGAGACACACGACTTTCAGTTCCAAAACTATTTATTCAAAATTTTGTATTGTAACTGCGTTGTTATAGACCCAGGGCTAACCCAAAGTTAACCCCAAACAACTTCTCACTGAGCGAATGAGCGAAATTCTATTTGAAGCACATTGACATTATTTAAAGAAGTACATCTATTCAAAATTAAGGACCAACCATTATCAATATCACTATGTCATTAAAGTTAATGCTAGATACAAATACTGATCTCGTGCTGTTGAAAATACAATAAACAGCTTTACAAACTGATCCTAAAGCTATTTTGGAAAATAATTATTTTCCTATATTAAATTGCTGACGCCACACAGTCCTGTAATGTCAAGAAAGCTGCGGCTTTGTCGTAAACTATTACCACGTTATTTTGTAGGAATCGTTAGCATAACGTATCCAAAGTTGACTTTCTAGTATGTGGGTAATGCGGTTAACTACACATTAGTCATCATTAGTCATCTCAGTGGAGTATGTAACTTGGTAACCTTTGGATAATGGCATGCCCTCAGAAAATATCATATGAAATATGCATATAGTATTGGATGACTTCTCGTCATAATCAACAGAGTTGGATTGCTTGATTTATACTTAGGTGGGGGTTGTTCAGCACACCACCATATAAGTCTTTCAAAAACATTCAAGCTGGCTCTATTTTAATTATCTTGCAAGCTGACACTTGCGGGACCTTCCTTTATTTAGTTCGAACCCTTGGCATCATGCATGAATAGGTGAAAATATTTGAATAAGTTATGTGCTTATGATTGCAACATCTGACAGAGTCACTTTAACAAGCGATTGCAGTTTCATATTGCCTTTTCATACACTTTCAATAGTTTGAGTCAAGCCGACTTCTCCCTATCCCTATGTTCATAGAAAAATGTTCTTCCAAAGGTTGTTTCCTGAAATTCGTGCTGCATTTAAATTTATTGCAGATTTTGCGTTTTGGGAGGAGTACAATAAAAAAGGGGTCAAACAGCTTTGGGATCGTGAAGTTGAAACATAGCAAGATCAATTTGTTTGACAGATAATATATAGAAAAATCAAAATTATTATTTCCGAGGCCGACTACTTTTGACCGACCCACGTATGCCGATAGTCATTGAGTGGCAGCCGCATGCCGTACTTACTCTTGTGTTATGTTTAGACACACTTTTTGGAAGGTACTACAAGGTACTACAGCCCAATGACCCTATACCTTGCGGACTCATTTTCTCAAGCATATAAGGGTGATCGAAATCTTAAATCTAAACGGAAGTTAAGAGAAGAGGGCAATCTTTAATTATCATACTGTTTTGTTGGTTTCACACGAAGAGTCTAGCCGACTTCTGTCTGTCCAAAAGACACTAAATGTTTCTAGCATAGTTTGTTGGTTTCACGCACACTTTTTCTCATTTTGACTGATTTCCGGTTAGCGTTTTGCTTCAAATTGATAATCAGTTCGTAGCAAGAGGCATACAGTACATGTAATGTAAGTGACAAACACTTTTCCTCATCCATAAGACAACTACGTTTATGACAGACACGCGTATAACGAACATACGGATGTAACGAGTACTTTTTCGTCCCTGTCATATGCTGTACCTTTTATTCGAAAGACGGATAACTGCAGTTTATTCGAAATATATTCATTGGTTCCTTTAAATTCGTCATAACCAGATTTTCCTGTTTACGGTGAAACCCGATCATTTGCACGTTTTCGATAGTGAGTGAGTGAATTTAGTATTACGCCACACTCAGCAATATTCCAGCTATATGGCAGCGGTCTATTCTTAAAAAAGTCGATAAAAATTAAAAACCAGATAACAGGAAATCCGAAAACACTGTCAACAAATTGCTTCTATTTCTTTGTTGCAGGCCAGGACACTTGCCATTGTTTAAACCCTACCCAGTGTTCCACTTTCCGGGAGCAAGGATGTTCCCCATGTCAGTCTCCTTGGTGGGGACCCTACTGTCAAGCACGTAAGCTGAAGATACATCATTTAACTAAAGAATTTAGCCTAACATACGCTCAGGACATAAAAGCACGTATGTCATACCCCAGTAACTGATAATACTTTGTCAGAATTTTTAGCACTGTATATTCTAAACTGTACACGAATCAGAGAGCTATATGTGGACAACTAGGGGCGAAAACTTAAATTTTACAAACGTTTCATTAATTGGGTGGTGATGGGAAACTGGACCATTATAAATGTTAATGATATCCATTGTGAGTTGACAGAGAATGTGGTTTGATTCGAAACTTAAGTGAAAGTATTTTCAGAGTTGTTATCAAATGACGCAGAATCATAGTTGTTACCGTTACTAAATTTTGAATATTTACATCTTTTGTAATTTTTATTTATTTATTTTTTGAAAGGGAAGCAGAAATGTGCAAATGATCAATACAATTCATCACTCGTGTTTTTTTTTAATATGGAAATGCTCAACGGGTCTAAGTCAATTGGTTTTAGCCGATGTAAGCTCTAAACAGATTCTCCACGTACTCAGCTCGTTTTTATACCAATATATTCAACATAGAATACTCAGATTCTGTGTAATGTCGATATGGTGAGTGAGTGAGTCTAGTTTTTCGCCGTTCTTAGCAATATCAAAGCAACATCACGGCGGGGGCACCAGAAATGGGTTTCACACATTGTGCCCATGTTGGAAACGATGCCGGTTTCTTCGACGTGACAACGGACGCTTTAACCACTAGGGTACCCCAGCGCCCCATGTCGATATGGAGAGGATCAACTGATAAACAATATAACCATACCTCAATCCTGTACATAGTTAACTATGTTACAACCAAAACCATTACAACAAAGTGATGTAACGATTTTTTATCCCGACCACTTGCGATATATTTTTTGGGGGAAATGCGTACAACGGTTACAACGAACCAAACTTAATTACTGGCCCAACCAGTTCGCGATAACTGTAGATATTTCCGGTCACGATATGGCTGCAAAATTGCCAATCTGACAATAAAATTAACTCACTCACTCACTCACTCACTGTCGCACGATCGTTTCGAACCAGAGTAGGGGTGGTGGGGTAGCCCAGTGGTTAAACCATTTGCTTGTTTCTCGAATACCCGGGTTCGATTCCATCGATACAATGTGTGAAGCCCATTTCTGATATCCCCCGCCGTGTTATTGCTGGAATATTGCATAAAGCGGCGTAAACCTAAACTCACTCACTCGAACCACAGTAGCTAAAATGCGTTAGGCGGGGCGGTGGGGTAGCCAAGCGGTAAAAGCGTTCGCTCGTCAAACCGAATGAATTTCTGGTGTTCCTCGCCGTGATTGAACTGGCATATTGATAATGTATTAAAACTACAAAACGTTCCTTTGTAATTTTAACCCCCCCCCCCCCCCCCCCCCCCCTAAAATGTTAAAACTACAATAGGTTCAATTCCTTTGTAATACAATGATTATTGAGCCCTTGGCAGATCTTTAAAGGCAACTGAAGGCAAATGAGAATTGAAATATGACTAAAATCCATGCCGCATTGTGGGTTTATTCGTTTAAACGTACATATATTTTGTGTTACCAGAAAACATAGCTTACTCCCAGGTCACCGAACAGAAAAGCGTGTACATTGAGTATGACGGATTGGGGAACATCGTCAGTATAGGCAACAGCAACCTCGCAGTAGATGGCAGCACGGCTACGACTGATATTAGGACCTGTGCTCGGACGTTACGATATACTACAGGAACATATTTTACCCTACGTCTAACTTCATCGCCCCGGATCGCTGGCATACGGGCATATTTCCCTATCGCAGGTAAGTATGATCCGCATGAAGAATTTGCCATTTTTATCAGAGAAGATCCGGGCTAGAAATGACTTTCTGCAACTCCATGGATCGGGTGGTCAGACTCCCTGACTTGATGTGTGTGTGGTTGTTGCATGTCATCGTACCCCGTTGAGGAGATGCTTGACACTTGCCATCGGTTCCCAATTGCTCAGATCGATGCTCATGCTGTTGATCACTGGATTGTCAGGTCTACATTCGAGTATTTACAAACCGCCGTCACATGGAGGGAATAATGCTGAGTGCGGCGTAAAACTTAACACACTCACTCACCCCATTTAGGATATCGATACGGGTGATGTCAGTAACTTGATTGTTTGATCCAAATCCGATCCTTTACAAACAACCGTAGCTGGAATACCGCTGAGTACGGTACTAAACACAAAGCAACAGCACAGAAACAAAGAAACTTGTTTGTGTGCGATTTAGATTGTTGTGGTGCTTGGGTTTTTTTTAACTTTTAACATTTTTGTTTTCGTTTTTTGGATTACCGGAAGGGGTGTTATGTGTCATTTACATGTTTCTTGAAGTTTACATGAATCTTACGTCTCTGTTGGTTTAATGTTGAAGGTAGAATCACAAGATTTACATTACTGGCCTTTTTCTTCACCAGGAGATTCACTGGAAGGTCTCCAGATCCTTGTGGATGGCGATCTGTGTTTCGAGTCCACCACAGCGACATTGCCAGTGGACATACCGTGTACTTCAACATTGATAGGGAGTAACATCACACTGTACCTACCTCGTGAGAGATACCTCTCGGTGTGTGAGATTGAAGTCAACGGTGAGTGGAAACAAGACACCTTTCTTATTAACAATGTCCTCAGATGTACAGTTGTACGAGTTGATGATTGATTCAAAGCGTTTGGGTGAGTGAGTGATTTTAGTTTTACGCCGCACTCAGCAATATTCCAGCTATATGGCGGCGGTCTGTAAAAAATCGAGTCTGGACCAGACAATCCACTGATCAACAACATGAGCATCGATCTGCGCGATTGGAAACCGATGACATGTGTCAACCAAGTCAGCGAGCCTGACCACCCGACCCCGTTAGTCGCCTCTTACGACAAGCATAGTCGCCTTTTATGGCAAGCATGGGTGGCTGAAGGCCTATTCTACCCCGGGACCTTCACGGGTCTCAAAGCGTTTTGGTGATATGGTGCTTGCATCTTGGCACCCGTTCGACAAAGAGTGCTGTTGTAGTGGCCAGGCCAAGGATTCCAAAACAGAATGTTTCCAGCATTCGTATTTGCAGGGAGATGACATTTAGTTCCATTTTAAGCGTCCCGGGTATCCTCCTGTTGCGATCAGGCTTGAACGATATACCTATTTAGGTAGTGAAATGAGACGTGATATGTATCACACATGTATTTAGAGATTATGTTCAATTGTCCTGTGCATCGCCTTTTGGACAAGTAATATATGTTCCCGTGTTTCTTCAGTTGAGCGGCTGACTTGTCTTTGCACCTGTTTGTGACGGTCATAATTTGGCGAACTCTTCAGTTCATCATTGTTTGAAAGTCATTAATATACATGTGCTCATGTTATAGTTGAAATCGCTTTTCACAAATATTTCTCACGGATGTGGAAAGAGTTATGTCTGTTAAATACTGGTATCATGGTTGCGAATGCACTCTGTATCCTGACTTAAACTTTCAGTATGTGGAGATGGGTGGTATGGCGCCCAGTGCGAGAAGCGATGTACATGCAAGGAAACTGACCCTATATGCAACCCCATCAATGGTGCTTGTCCTTCCGGTTGCCCAGATGGCTATGGTGACGTGGACTGCAAAGGTGAGTAGTGACTTCGTTTGATTTAAGACGAAAACGCTTTGATCTATTTTGGTCTGTGTAAAGCTAAAACAATATTTATTTCTCATTATACGCGCACATGAATTGCCTGATGTTATACTATCGTATCGTAACAATAATGTTATTACCTTAAACACACACAGTTCTGTGACTATGGGACAGGTTCCATTGGTTGAATGCAACATAACAATTATCATTACGATAGATGTTAAGGTACGGGACTGATGGTTGAACGAAAGAACTAATTCAGGTTGGGCAGGAGAAAAAAAGGCGATTATTATGTCATGTGTTTATGATTGTGTTTATGATTCAGTATGTGCCGATGGCCGTTACGGCACCAACTGCTCCGGTGTATGCGGCAACTGTTTAAATGGGGTGGTATGTGAAAAGACGACTGGAGAATGTCCAAACGGCTGTGCTGTGGGGTTCTTCACGTCAAAGTGCAATACACGTGAGTATACCTTGAACTGATTTACGGACGTTGTACGTGTGACACTGTGTGGCAAGGCATATGTCAGCATTGGTGTTGTTTAGTAATGTTAGAAATGCAATACATACATTTAATAACAAAATACAAAGTCGTACCCAGCTTTGTGAACGAAGGTGTGTTTTCAGTATATGACCTCCATAACTGGCTTAAATTTCTCAAGTTCCATATACATGCTGTAATTACTGTTGTAAACTATTAATAGTTTTAAATGTTTGTTGACGTTGGCAGGATTCTGTTTAGTTGTGAGAACCTGAACTTGACTGATCGTGGTTTATACATTGTAGTACATGGTATTTGGTTGGCATACTAGCAGCTGGAACACATGGCACTTTGCGTGGATAGCAACAGCGTCTTTTATTGTCTTTAACCCGTGAATATCCGGGTTAGAATTGGTCTTCTCGTAAGAAGCGACTAACGGGATCGGGTGGCCAGGCTTGCTGAATTACTTGACACATGCCATCGTATCTCAATTGATGGATGTTTCAGTGGCATAGCTGGAAGTCAGATAGAACGAATACGGATGACAACGCTGTGCTCTTGAATTACAGAATGTGTCTTCCATATATATTTATTCTGTCAGTTGATGGATGTTCATTAAATTGGTCCCTGGATTGTCTGGTCTCAATTACTGACAGACAGCCACCATACAGCTGGAACAGTGCGGCGTTAAGCAACAAACAAACAAATAAACAATTATGCTTCTGGCATCCTCTTCAGGCGAATCAGGATCTTGAAATACCTCTGAAACGTCGGCCGAAAGAATACAAGTAGTATCTATGTTATGGAAAGTGTCATATATTCAATGACATTGGTTACACATTGCCATTTAGAAAGTGGTCAAATGTAACATGTGTCATATTTTTTGTTATAACACTTTCTTCCATTTTCGTGGAAGTCGCGGTGGCAGAGCGGGTTAGACGGCTGACTTTGTGTGATGGCGATTAGGTGTCTGACTCTGTGGGTGCGGGTTCGAATCCCAGATGAGACTCAACCTAAAAAGCACTAGAATTGGTATTTTACTAAGAAAGTGTAATCCCTAATATGGCATGTTACTTTCAATGACTTTGTATCATAAAGCCTGGCACAAAAATACATGTACAAGAAAATCTTTAACCCGAGCAAAGTTTTCATGCCACATCTATGATCATTTCGTAATGTCTGTAACAATATATGAATGATCAAAACAAAACCATTGAAATTAACCCACAATATCCTTTCAGAATGTAGCGATGGAAGATTCGGACCTCAGTGCGCATCAGTGTGTGGGTCGTGTCAGAACAAGCAGCCTTGTGACAAGCAGACAGGGGCGTGTCCTACTGGGTGTGCACCGGGATTTTCCGGAATCATGTGTTCGACACGTAAATACACGTTATTACTTTTCTGATAATATGCTTGGCTTGCGTGGTTCATAACTGTCACGTCCAGCTACGACAGTGAAAACAACTTGAACTGTCGCTTCGAGCACCCGTTCCACTCGTCTTGAATTAAAGTACTTTAGGTTTGAATCGACCGTTCAAAAAAAAATTAAAATGAAGGTTTCAGTATTTTAGTATCCTTACACCATTCTTCTTGAACTGAGTCACAAAAAAATACAATACAGATAGAATTAAGAATACGCAAACCTGTTGATATTTCGTTAACACAAAAATATATTTACTTATTTTTTATTGGTTACAAGTCTTTCTCTATTTATTTCTGTATTCGTTTTTGCGCTTTTTATTTATTTATTTATTTATTTATTTATTTATTTATTTATTTATTTATTTATTTATTTATTTATTTATTTATTTATTTATTTATTTATTTATTTATTTATTTAAATGTTCTTTGCCACAGGCATGTGACCACAGGTTTTAATTCATAGTAATATCTAAATTTCACTGAACAACGTAGGTCCGATGGTGCCATGCCTGTCATGCCAAAACTCATTCATGAGTGCAACTGTATCTTTGTTAGGTTCCGGTCATGATGCAAGTTTATGTCTCGTGTTCCGTCCCATTCAAGGACACGTGAAGATCGGACTAGAACTGTCTTCAGCAACCATGCTTGCCGTGATGGGCGACTAACGGGATCTCGCGGTCAGATTCTCCGACTTGGATGACCTATCTCGCACACTAGTTGCTTAGGTCGACGCTCATGTTGTTGATCACGGGGTTGTCTGAGTGCAGCAAACGTACCTGACACCCATTCCCATTTTGTTTTTGTTATATACAGCTGTGATTTGGGTCTACTCAGCCCTATGTGTTATGTTTCGTGTACCCAGCTTGTACTGCCGGAACGTATGGGACCAGGTGTCAGTTTGCTTGTGGACGATGTCGTAATGGTGACATATGTGACACGGTGACGGGGATATGTTTCAAGGGATGTGAAGCTGGGTGGACGGGCGTTACGTGCAATACAGGTAATCATTCTACGTGTCACTGTTCTATTTGGCTGATCTATGAGCTGGAGCCGATCGCTGAAATATCTTGTGCTGTGGAGATTAATTGCACGTACGCAAGTGAGAAAGGCTTAACCCCTTTAGCAACATCATAGCAATGTCACGGAGGGGACACGAAAAGTGTGCTTCACATGTTGTAGGCATGTTGGGAATCGAACTCGGGGCTTCGTTGTGACGGGGGAACGCTTTCACCAATAGGCTACCGAACCGCCCCTATATTAGCACCATATTACGTTACTATATGTAAGTGCATATGCATGAAAACATATTATGGAAGAATTATTAGACAAATGCTTGTACGATACCAAATGTCAACAATACACATGTGAAGTCCATTTCCATATCACCCCCGTGATAATGCTGCTAGTCGAGTATTTGCTAAAAGCAGCGTAAAACTAAACTCGCTCACTAGCTTGATTAATAGAAATAAATGATTTTTACCATTCGCAGTTATGCAGTGATCACTTCAAATAAAATCCTTTTGGAAAACGATGCACGTGTATGTGTGTATTTCTGTGACCATGGTATAATCAAGGTTTCGCAAGAATCTTCAGTGTTGTTCCTTTCATCAGTGAATGTGTTTCTCTTGCTAGAATGTGGATTGGGGACGTTTGGTCAAGACTGTGTCCAGACTTGTGGACACTGCAAAGTGAACACTGTGTGTAACACTGCCAACGGATTCTGTCCAGATGGGTGCAGTCCGGGTTTTGCAGGGTCGATTTGTCAAACAGGTAGAACGATAAATGTTTGGTAGTTTAGGGAAAGGTTGTGTAACAGTGCAATAAAGGCATGTCTGTTGACAACATTAAGTGTCTGTGTACACACGTACGTTTTAATGCTTGTGGAAGCCAGCATACGTGCACATGCGTGGGAAAGGCAGCGTACGTGTACATGCATGTCGGAGCCAGCGTATGTGTACCCGCGAGCGGAAGCCAGCGTACGTGTACACACGTGTGGCAGCCACGTGCACATGCGTGTGGAAGCCAGCGTACGTGTATATGGGCGTGGTACTGTTGTGAGTAACAACCATCACCTTAATCATCCGGTACATTTGGTTGCTAGTTACGACCAACAATGGTTACTCGAAACCAGTTCTCGCCCATAAGTACAACGGGGGATCGCGTTGTGTTACGATTAAGTATTCGCTTTTAAGTTTGCATGTAAACCATCCGACAGGCGTGTTTATCAGTCAATGACCCACAATGTATGTGTGGCAAGGAAAAAAACAAATGACAACCCATATATGCAAGGCAGTACATTACCCACTGTTATGAATGCGTAGCTGGAACCACATTACTTGTACGTGTGGCGGAGAGGTATTCACTTAATGCACGTACGCAAGTGAATTGTCCATTTTATGTGTTTGGCAACACAGACGATGGAAGACTCATTGGCAATGCATTTATGGCAATGCATGTCGCTTTACATGAATGTGTTCACAGAAGTTATGCATTTGTATGTATGCCTGTGTGTGCAATATATGTCGATGAGCGAGCACTGAATTTTTGTGTTTATGTAAGCGTGCTCACCCTAGCCAATCGAAAGTATTTAATGCATTTATGTCAAAAAAACCCATACATTGTCGAGCAATGAATTGAGTAGTAATGTTTACTTCCCCGTGGTCTTAAGATATCACTAAATGAAAACTTACAATGAAACTTTTAGTTGTAGAAACATGACGGAAACCTTGACTTGTTACTTTCAGTTTTCTAAACTAAGCGGAAACTCTCATTGTCTGTCTCCGGATACTGAAACCTAGCGGAAACCTACATTACTCAGTATGCATTAGGTTTCTGCAAAAACCGGAAACTAAATTATTTTTGCTGTGACGTTTCTACATTGCATAACGGAATGCCAACCCTTCACCTTTTGTCCAGTGGCATACATTCTATGAGCATTTGTGTTGGTTCTTTTGTTTAGAACTGAGTGATATTTTATTACAATACAAGGCACCACTAACAGATAGAAAACATTTTAAAAAGTTCTCTGATAAAACAATTTTTTCACAAACAAGCTACATCTAATTTCTGCATTCATTTTAACTTACTTTTGGTAGTAATTTATGTATTTATTTTCTAAATTAATTTATTGTGTTTGACTTAAAACTGTCAATTCATTTATGAATTTATCATTTGTAAATTGTATATCAGAATGTCCATCCTTCACCTATGGGTCCAGCTGCAGCAACAGATGTGGGCAATGTAAAGCCTCAACACCTTGCGACAAGATAACTGGCTTGTGTCCTAACGGCTGCGAACCAGGGTATAAACGGCCTTACTGTCGATCAGGTAAATTAGTATTGACCAGCAACATAGTCAACACAGGCCCTCGCATCCTTACGAGGACTGGAGATAACATAAAATGAGACGGCCCCGCCTCGAAATGCTTCTCAGTACTGTAAATCATGATTTATTGCAATGTTAAGCATTTCGAG
The DNA here is from genome assembly GCF_037392515.1 of Haliotis asinina. Taxonomy (NCBI): domain Eukaryota; kingdom Metazoa; phylum Mollusca; class Gastropoda; order Lepetellida; family Haliotidae; genus Haliotis; species Haliotis asinina. The sequence goes on from NC_090288.1 coordinate 35,941,714, forward strand.
TCGTCTATCTGTTGTCGACTGATTGCGTTGTTGCTATGAAATTCTTTTTTTCACTTTTCACTTGCAATACAGTTCTGATGACAGATAAATCTGAGCAAAACGTCCATTTGGAGGAAACACTTAAAATTCGTATTTCACAGTGGTTGCATGTTTGATTTAATGTAAAATACCCATGTTGTAGCATGTGATGACAGGACATACAGCATAACTGCGATTCTTCCTGCATTTTTTGAGTATGATTTAATATATAAAATCCCCATGATGTAGCATCTGATAATGGGACATACAGGGTTAACTGCAAAATCTTCCTGCATGTTATTCAATATGATTTAATATTAATTCCCAAAGTAGCAGCATATAATCATGGCACATACAGGGTAACGTTTTAATCTTCCTGCATGTTATTGGACATCATTTAGTTTAAAATCCCCGTTATGTAGCATGTGATAATGGGACATACAGGGTTAACCGCGAATCTTCCTGCATGTTATTCGATATCATTCAATATAAATCCTCATGTTGTAGCATGTAATGTTGGAACGTACAGGGTGAACTATGAAATCTTCGTACATGTTAATCAATATGGTTTTCTATAAAACCCAAATGTTGCAGCATGTGATGATGGGACATACGGTGCCAACTGTGAGTCTTCCTGTGGGTCGTGTCGAAACAAGGCACCATGTGATAAAGTAACCGGAAGTTGTCCTAGCGGCTGTGACCCTGGGAAGACTAGTAACCTCTGCGTGGAAGGTAACGAGATACATCTTGAATGTTTAACTCGAATCTAAACATCGAAATAAGAAAGCAATAACCCCGGAACCAATATGCAAATTAGCTTGAATATTAGCTTTCTGTTCCACTCTGTTCGATAGTAACATTTTCGGAGCATATGTCATGACGGTCTGAAAACAAGGATTATGTACTGAGCAGTACTAAATGATGAGCCCAATGAGACCCCTGGTCTTCAGGGCCATGTTTGTCGAAAGAGGCGACCAATGCGATCGTGGTTAACACATGTCATCGTATCCCAACTGCATATATCGATGCTCATGCTGTTAATCTCTGGATTTGCTGGTCCGTACTCGGTTATTTACAGGCCATATACAGGTAGAATATTCCAATGGACATGTCAAGCTAGCAACAAAATAGATAATGACTGATCTATTTATGCGTAAAACTGTATATGTGTGTGTGTGTGTGTGTGCGTGTGTGTGTGTGTGTGTGTGTGTGTGTGTGTGTACACAGTTTATTAATATACTAAACTAAAATACTAAAAATATTTTAAACACCCAATATGATTAGACAATAATAAACTAGGTCAACCAGTATTAGGACTTCATTTCTTTCTGAAGATCCGATAGCTGAGTGAATTAGACCGTTGACCTGTCTCTTAGAGCGGGGGTTCGAATCCTGAATTGGACTCAACCCTAATAAGAAACTGTATAATTACACTTTCAAAAAATATTACATGACGTACGTTACACTTAAAAAAATAATAGATGACCTTTTTCCGAAAACAGCAAACACGTGTATTCACTTCAAACTTTTGATATTTATCACTGCAGATTGTGCGGAAGGTACCTATGGCTCCGGGTGTTCATTCACCTGTGGCCGATGTCGACCGGGTGTGGTGTGTGACCGAGTGGATGGTTCTTGTCCGTCCGGATGTCAAGACGGGTACAACGGGACGCTATGTGTGCAGAGTAGGACTTTTTTTTTTCACCTTGATAACATTATTGTACAATGATTTTTCAAACCGAATGATTTTATCATATATTGGAATGTTTTCATGATCCTGATAACGTCAATTTCTGCACTTTCGTTGATTCTTAAGGTCGAAAGCGTTATTCATTACAGATGAATTGCGCACAAATATCAGATAATATTTTTCTGTATAATATATTGGAATGAAATACCTCGTTTTATTGACCGCTTCAGTATGGTTTCTAGAATATTTTTGGCTTTTTACATGGAGGACCGAAATTCCATTGTCCATTTTTGACTAATCCTTAAAGATTCGGGTTAGAACTGTTCTTCAGAAACGCTTGCTTGTCGTGAGAGGCGACTAACGATCGTATCCCAAATGAGTAGATCGATAATGCTGATATTGATCACTGAATTGTCTGGTTCGTACTCAGTTATTTACAGACCACCGCCATACAGCTGGAATATTGCTGAGTGCGGCGTTAAACAACAACCTGTCAATTGCAATGCCTCGAAAAGGAGAAACTATGCTTCACCTGCACTGATTCATTTCAGCTTGTCCCAGGGGCACTTATGGTTTTAGCTGTTTCAAGAGATGCGGTCAGTGTCTTGACCTGGATTCATGTGACTTCGCTACTGGAGTATGTCCATCAACCGGATGCCGTCCCGGTTGGAGAGGGGCGCTCTGCAATGAAGGTAGAGCGCGTGCTATACATTGGTTTCTGTCAGAAATAAGGCTTGGGAAGTTTAGCAGTGTTAATGAGTTTTTAGATCCTGACACACTCGTTATTACAAACACTCATTCTCATAGCGAAATGCATCCTCGGAACGAGGCCAAGTCAAAGTTATTTTTGTTAAATGGCAAAAAAAATTAAAAAAAAAAAAAAATAAGAATATAAAAAAATGTTACGCGCACAAATAAAAGTGACGCGATGCACAAGGAACATTTCACTTTTTTATTTCGCCTTACACTTTCAAGCGTGAACCGCACTGGCTATATTCTGGGATTAACGGTCTATATTTCATGTACGAGTGACACAGATAAGTACTATTAGGCGTCCACGTCCTGTGTAACGTCAATATATGACTATGCGTTTACAAAACTGCCCTCGTGTTCCCAGTGTGCACGGGCAGGACCTATGGCAGCAACTGTAACCAGCAATGCGGCAACTGTAAAGACGATGACCAATGCGACAAGGAAAATGGACGGTGTCCCAACGGCTGCAAGCCAGGATACAAATGGGAACAATGTCAAACCAGTAAGTTTGTTTGTTGTTATTGTTGGGGCTTTGTTGCCAGCTTCGTCTTTTTGTTTTGTTTTGTTCGTTTGCTGGGGGTTTTGTGGGGGTAGTGTGGTTTTTCTTTGTCGTTTGAGAGTGAAATCTTTGAACATTCCCCAAACAATGTCTATATTTAAGTGTTAAAAGGTTATCTTAAGTTATAAAGTGCTTAAGCGTTTAAGCGCTTAAGCGCTTAAGCGCTTAAGCGCTTAAATGCTTAATTGATGCAAATTGCGAGTTTCGTTCTAATGTAAATCCACATATTTACTGTCGTGTTTTACATTGCCGCGTATAGGTTGACATATATTTTGAAGGTTGATTACGGCCTGCTATTACACGTACACAGTACTACTTAAATCGTCAAAACCAATGCTGAAAACAGACAACATACAGTAATTTACATATTCCCTCATATTGTAAGAAGGTCTGGCCCCAAGCCACACAGCGTTTGTAGCGTTACGGCCTATCGTAACGCTATGCTTTAACACGTGCTTACGAATGGCTCAATACTAAGAACGCTTTGGTTCTTGCCAAAGCATTAATATTACGTTGCATATAACGACAGCCAACAAGGCACTATGTACGAAAACCTTGGAATATCATCAAGCATACAACCACTCTTTCAGAATGCGACCCCGGAAGATATGGACAAGGTTGTAGTCTTGAATGTGGGAAGTGCAAAGATGGCGCTGCGTGCGATCACGTCACCGGATCTTGCCCAGACGGATGCGTAACTGGTTGGACTGGTGTTAACTGCGACAAAGGTACGGCATGTCAATACTTTACACGAAACTCACAAAATTCATTCGCCGTTTCACCTCCTAATGTTCATTAATCAAATTTTGTTGGTGAAATCGTGTTTATTTCCAGAGTGTCCGAACGGTTACTATGGTGACGCATGCGTGAAATCATGTGGCCGATGCAAGGACAATGCCCCATGTAACAAAGTCACAGGACTGTGTTCCGCTTGCGCCCCTGGCTGGATAACGGTCTACTGTAACACCAGTAAGTGCTCCTGTGATGCAGGACTGTGTATACAGCATGTAAACAACCTGTTTTTCTAAATCTGAAGACATTTGGCATGAGTGAAAGAAATGTATATCCACAACCCCAGAAGATCCGGGATAGAATTGGTCTTCAGTATCCCATGCTTGTCGTGAGAGGCGACTAATAGACTCGTGTGGTCAGGCTCGCTGACCGAGTTCATTCATGTCATTGTATCCCAACTGCATACATCGATGCACATGATGCTGATCACTGGATTGTCTGATCCAGACCCACTTATTTACAGACCAGCGCCATATAGATGTAATATTGTTGAGTGCGGTGTTAAACAACCAACCAACAGTAATTCATATTTGATAAGCGAAAGTCATGTCAATTCAGTGAACGGTCTCAAGTCTTTTGCTAAATAATTTAACGTCTTGTGTGTTTGTTTCAGACTGCCCAAACGGCACCTTTGGCACGGAATGTAATTCTCCTTGCGGTGCCTGTAAAGACGCCGCTTACTGTCACCACGCGACGGGTGATTGCCCGGATGCATGCGAACCCGGATGGCAAGGCCTCAACTGTCTGACGGGTGTGTGTTTCCCCAAGGATCATCTATTACACAAATATTACGTATTTTACTGATATACCGGTGTCATTACACATTCTGTGGAAAGGAGCTTTTAAACTGATGACTTTTACATTGCTTACATGCACATTTACATTGTAAAATATGTTATACGGAATGATCACTCGGTAATGATATCACGTCTTGATACAATCGATGACGTCATAAGGTCATGATACAATCGATGACGTCATAGACCTCCTCTAGATTTGAACCCTCCCATTAAATCAATGGAAACAGACAGCTGAATGGAGCATCGACCACACTGTTAAATCCGGAAACATACTTTATGAGGAAGTTCAAATGCATATGATTTCAGAAACTGCATTTAACCGTTTTCAGTGCTTTACGACACAAATATTCTAATGAAACCGGAAAACTAGTTTAAATCATAGTGCAGATAGCCAGGGCGGTTGGGGAGCCATGTGGCTAAAACGATCTCTCGTCACGCCGGAGACCCGGATTCGATTCCCCACTTTGGTACAATATGTGAAGCCCATTTTGGTGTCCGCCTACCGTAATATTGCTAGAATATTGCTTAAAACCCAACCCATGCCACTCACTTACTTACTAAAGAAATACCTGAGATGTTCTGCAACCTATGTTTAATCGGGTGGTCAGATTTTGTGACTTATATCCTGTCATTGTATAAATATTGTTCATATCGATTCTTATGATATCAGTCGACCGATATCCGTGATCCGGACTTGATTATTTACAGGCCGTCGTTAATACGCTGTTCAAGCCCCAAAGCACCAGAAATATATTTTATATAGCTCTTTTAATAACCAATTTTGTCAAAATAATTTGGCTATCTACAAAGGACGCATTTCTGTCACATTTTCATATTCAGCTGTAATGTATTGAACAAATGTCGTTCTTTCGTAATGTCGTGAATAAAGCTATCCTCACTTGTAAGACTAGAATTCAGGCTGAACTCCATGCCTAGTATTCTTATATATTGTATTCCCTAAAAGGTACAATGTGTGAAGCCCATTTCTGGTATATCCAAACGATGGTATTGTTAAGAGCGGCGTAAACCTATACTCACTCACACACTCTGTCACTCGCTGTATTAATATACAGTTTTATTCTGTTTCTACAGAATGTGAGAGCGGCACCTATGGCGAGCGGTGTCAAGAAACCTGTGGTCAGTGCAAGACGGGGACAACATGTAACAAGGTGACAGGGGACTGTGAGAGTGGATGCGGACCTGGGTTTAAAGGGACCCAATGCAGGGAAAGTACGACACCCAGCCTTTTATTCTCTATTAACTTGTTCAGAAATGTCTTCAAGAGTTATTGTAAAATCTAACAATTCATTTGTCGACGTAACTGATATTAGATTGTTAGTATCTATTTACATCTAAAGGACTGTCATTTCACAGTCCGTCCATTTGTGATGTCCACTGCCGTGATATTGATTAAATATTGCTAAAATCGACGTAAAACTCGACTCGCTCGCTCACGTCATATGACGTTCTGGTTGTAGCTTGTGACGCTGGGACGTTTGGAGACGCATGTTCATTGACGTGTGGTCATTGTGACACAACCAGCTGTAACGCGATCACCGGCGCTTGTCCCTCCTGCCTTGCTGGATGGAAGGGCGATACTTGTATTGAGGGTAAGATACAGATACGAACCTATTTATTTTTAAATCTAGAGTTAGACACCTGTGGGCCTGTTTGTCTGTCGGTTAAACAACGCTAAATATAATTTGGAACCGACCGACGTTTAAGTGTTCAATTTAACATGATTTCAGGTGGAGATAGTGGTGTTCTGATTTGAAACTCGGGGTTGTGTGTTTTGAAACTCCAGCGAGTGGGTTCTTTTTCACTTTCATGGAAGAGGATCGTTTAATTGTTCATATTTGTATCCTTACACAGACGAGTATGATCTGGCCTACCGCCGGGAGTATTATAGTGGCCAAATACATCCTGGGTAAAACATTATTTGATAGTATTCTTTTAAAGCTTACCAATACCAGTTCTTGGGCAGAGGGAGACAAGTTCACTTTATCTTGTTACACTCCGAAAAGAAATTGATTTGCGAATAGTCATGTTGTTTTAGACCCAATTACCAATATGAACATAATGCACCAAGCCCGTTCTGGTACATCCGCTGTGATATCGGTGCGAAAACCAACTGATTCGTTCATCTTATTTAATTGCATGCTTTTATTTAATTTCATCCCACCAATCACATATTTAGTAGGTTCAAAAGTGTTAGCTAGTCTTTGAACTGTTCGTTTACCATGTCAAAGACCAATGTTGATTCCTCACCTGGGTACAATGTGTGAAGCCATTCCTGGTTTCTTGAAATTCTGGGATGTTACTACAAGATCCGTAAAACTTTACTCACATATTTAAAAAAATATTTAAAAAATATATTACGTCTTGTTGTAAATCTTCTGTGAATACATTAATCTATGTTTCAATAAAAAAATTCAAAATGTGTCAGATACCGTTTAATGCATTCAGGCACATATTAATCAATTCGCGCACGCATCTATGCATTCAAACGTATCTGAACGTATTCAATACAGTATAATATATGTTTTTCACAAGTCTCGTTAACAGGAATAAAAATCATGACATTTTAACATGTCCTTACTGTCCTGACTAAGGAAGAAAACATATACATTTAGTGGTGGTGTTTTTTTTTTCAGAATGCGAAGACGGCAAGCATGGTCCTAATTGCGCAGATCAGTGCGGTCCCTGTCGGGATGGCCTTCCCTGTAACAGGACATCTGGAGTGTGTCCTAGCGGCTGCATGCCTGGCTTTACAGGACAAGACTGTACTCGAAGTAGGTACATGGAAATAAATCATGTTATTAAATAAGTATGATAAATTATTATTTCGAGCTGACTTTACTGAACGAGTGTCTTAATGTTTAGCGAGACGAATATATATCACTGAGGACTTTTGAGTGAGTGAGTGAGTTTAGCTTTACGCTGCACTCAGCAATATTCCAGCTATATGGCGGCGGTCAGTAAATATCGAGTCTGGACCAGACAATCCACTGATCAACTACATGAGCATTGATCTGCGCAATTGGGAACCGATGACATGAGTCAGCGAGCCTGACCACCCGATCCCGTTAGTCGCCTCTTACGACAAGCATAGTCGCCTTTCATGGCAAGCATGGGTTGCTGAAGGCCTATTCTACCCCGGGACCTTCACGGGTCTGAGGGCTTTTGAGCGAGTGAGGTTTGTTTTACTCCGTCTTCAGCAATATACCAGCTATATACTGACGGTCTATAAATACTGGTAATCATGTCTGGACCAGACAATCAAGTGATAAACAGCTTGCATCGATCTGCGCAACGGGGATACAATGACATGTGACAACCAAGTCAGTCAGTCTGGCCACCAGTCCCCTTTTGTCGCCTCTTACAAGCACGGGTTGCTGAAGATCAGTTCTAACGAATATCTTCACGGGTCCAGCTTGCAAAGAGCATCAAGCACCTGCAAAAGGGTTTATCTGTTACCCAGGAGACTGATGTGTCAACGTATGGAAGTAGGAATGTTTATGAAGAACCTCGTCTTTTTTAGGAAATGGAAGCAGACCGTGTCAGTTTTAACCAATATTTATGGTTATAACCATCTTTCACCTTAGCACCATTTGTGAAGGCCCAGGTATGAAAATATTTATAAATGATCGGGAACAGTTGGTTCAATTCAGATGTTCTTGTGTGTTTTCATAATCATAAACTGGTAATTAGTTAAAACGCAATCAATGTCCTAGATCCAAACATAGAAGCCAGCCTTTCGTTCCCAATGGTGGCTTCCATCCTAAACACGAGATGAAATAAGCATAAACAAATATTTGCTACGATTTCTTGTTTTTTTATGAAATGAGTATCCTGGTACAGGGCTTACATTGGAACTAATTACTGGACGTGATATTACTAGAATATTGCTAAAAGCGGCGGAAAACTAGACTCACTCATACTGAGACTCTAGACACCTACTCGACTCTGCTGAGACTAAATGCGCACAGCTGAAATTTTCATCATCACCTTTAGTGAGTGAGTTTAGTTTTACGCCGCATTCAGCAATATTCCAGCTATATGGCGGCTGTCTGTAAATAATCGAGTCTGAACCAGACAATCCAGTGATCAACAACATGATTATCGATCTGTGCAATTGGGAACCGATGACATGTGTCAACCAAGTCAGCGAGCCTGACCACTCGATCCCGTTAGTCGCCTCTTACGACAAGCATAGTCGCCTTTTGTGGCAAGCATGGGTTGCTGAAGGCCTATTCTGTCCCGGTACCTTCACGGGTTTACATCATCTTTAACACCAAGTAGCAGTGCATGTTTTGTGTGTACAGACAGTACGATACTATCCAGTTGTGTCTATAACCTCCAGGGTGTCCGGATGGTAGCTATGGAGACGGATGTGCGACTGAGTGTGGACGTTGTCAGAACAGCGCCGCATGTCACTACATCACGGGGGTGTGCCCAGAGGGATGTCAGCCATCTTGGATTGGAGACAAATGTGATAAAGGTTAAATAATATAATATCTCACTATTCAGTTTAAATATGCATAGACCTTTTTCTGATATTTATACTTTTTGTCTAGTTTAATTCGCAGTATATGTTACAGCTGATTATGGCGCCAAGAATCACATGACACGCTGTAGGGGGTGAGGTGTGATTTATTGCGAATTTACACATCTGTAAGCCCTGGAATGACGTAACATTCTTATTAAAATTTGAACAATACATACTATTTGGCATGGACAAGCAGTTTGTCTCAATAAATTCTGTAATCCAGCAATCACAAGTAAGTTATACAACATAACTGATCAAGGGAAATAATCACATGACATTGGTTGTACTATCAAGGGAAATAATTCATTGTCCAGTAACACAGTGTGCGAAAAAAAACTGTTAAACTTAGCAATATGTACACATACATTGACAGGCAAGAGAGATCACAATTATAAAGACATACAACCAGATACCTATTTGGTAACCCTTCATGGATACTAGAAAGATGTACATAAAAATAGACATATATGGACAAATGAGAATACATCTTACCCATCTGTGGAATAGAGGCTAATATTTGATTCTGATAAGCTGGGTCATGTGGTCACATGTGACCTGTCAAGTGCAAACATCATTCATCATTGTTACAACACATTCACTATGACTGACGATCTCCAGTCACACAATGGAAAGAAACCCATTGCATGCATAAACACAGGGAAAGCTGATCACAATGGATGCAGATACAAATCATTCGGCAGTATAAAAACTCTTTCATCTATATCTCTGCTCTCCGCTCACAAAGCAAACAATAAACACATTGCACATATATACATCTAGACAACTGGGAATCATGGTTGTCAACAAATGGAACAATACTTACAATACTATTTGATTTTACACAAAAGCTATAATACAATACGACATGAACTTTGGACTTAAACATAAGTTATCAACTTTGTCAAGTTTACAACATTACCATATGTAACAAATTACCAAATGACATTTATAATGTAATTAATTTAATGAAGTTATAAAAAAAACAATGCACTTGAACTTACCATCTTGTTAAAGTATTAAACTGACCTGTTTGATGTAAGCTGTATCCCCAGGGACCTTGTTCCTTCTTGCTATACTATGCTATACTGAAGTATTGTTAGATGAGTACCCAGATGGTGCATAGGAATTATGGGAATTTTTTAATTTGCCAGTTGGGAGCTATAAATTAGGGTCAGGTGATAAACAATAATCCAGAGTGAGAAAATACTCTTGAGCCAGCAGTTTTCTGAACCACAAATGCAATAGAAACGTTTCAGATGAATGAAATGCATCTAAAATACTTGCCATACCTTACTAAATATCGGTATGATTGACATATGCATGAAACCACAAACTTTAGAACACTACCACCAACCTTCAATATTTTTAGTGACCTTTTTATAACTCATATAATATTTTTATTCTTTAAAGTTATTTCCCTTGTAAAGAATAAAACACTGTAACACCATGTTATAAAAGACAGTTAAAAAAAACCACACAAACCATACTGACTTATGGAAAACATGAAAATATCACTGCTAAGTATATAACAACATGATCTGATATTTATTCCCCCACAGATAAAAGCATTTCAGGTTTTGAGTTTTGGTCTAGGTTCTAAGACAAGTAGAGGTAGGTCGACCTGTGGTTAACTATCGTAAATATCTTTCTCTGTGATTGAAGAGACACGCATTTGATTGAAGACAAAATAACCTATAACTCATTAATCACTGTAATGTATTTATTAATTACTTATCAAAGCTATACTTCATTCTCATGTGTAAATGTTAAAGCAGAGGAGACGTTGCCATCCATATATTCGTCTTATATATTCACCAACTTCGAAATGCCTCTAAAAAATCTCGGCATGGCGGGAATTTAGATGTTATTATTGCCATTTTTTAGAATGCGACATTGGTTACTATGGAGACGATTGTAACAACACGTGCGGCCAGTGTGCAGGAGATAAAGGATGTGACAAAGTTACAGGGGCGTGTCCTTTCAAGTGTCAGAGGGGTTTCACTGGTTTACTCTGCGTGGAACCCGTCGGTAATATTTGCGAAAAACATCTTCTGAACAAACAATTGACTTAAACAACCGAAACAGCTTCATCCATAGTAGGGGCGTTTATTAAGTCTACTGGTACAGGCATTTACATGTACTCATCAAGCGAAAGGGTTTGGTTCGATACTTTGAAATTACTTTTGTTCCAATTTTGGTTGGATTTTCGCCATTTAAATCTAACGGATTTGTCCAACACCGTACATGGTGGAAATAATCTGTATAGCTCAGTACAAAAATGGCTGTGTATATATTTGACGTGCAAATGCAACAATGTCAAATTATTCTATCAATGCTTTCAATTTCAGATGTTAAAACGCAGGAGGGAAATATGTCAACGATCCTTGCTGTCGTCTTCACTGTCGTGCTAGCGTTGGCGGTGATACTCTGCGTCGTCGTTGTGTGTTGTTACAGGTAGTTGGAATGCGATAATGTGTTGCCTCTGTAGAACGAACCGATAAGCTATATATTTTTAACACCGCACTCAGCAATATTCCAGCTATATGACGACGGTCCGTAAATAATCGAGTCTGGGTCAGACAATCCAGTGATCAACATGGTGAGCTTCCTTTCTTTGTCATAGTTCCATTGTCACTGTCGAGTTTGTCATGCTTGTCGTGATATATTTAAAACTGTCATTGCAAAATGGATGAGTGGGTTTAGTTTTACTCGACTTTTAGTAGTATCCCAGCAATATCACGGCTGGAAACACCCTGGGCTTCATACATTATACCCATGTGGGCAATAGAAGGCGGATCTTCGGCGTGATTAGCGAACACTTCAACCACTCGGCTACCCCGCCTTCCCGTCATTGTCGACAGTTATTGACATTGTCGTGAATATCATGATTAGGCCTAAATTTTATGCCAGAGCGTCTCATTGTCTAATGGACATAGATGGTCGACAATCCCAAAATCATTTTAGCAATGCTTAACATTCAATGATACTATGGTTTTATTGCAGGAGAAGGAGGGAGAGAATAAACAGAAACGCAGGCGAAACGATTCTGGATCCGCTGGACGATGGGGACCTTTTCTCAAGAGGTGGGTGAGTTTAGTTTTACGCCGCATTCAGCAATATTCCAGGTATATGGCGGCGGTCTGTAAACAATCGACTCTGGTCCAGACAATCCAATGATCAATATCATGAGCATGCGCGATTGGGATACGATGACATGTGTTAACCAAGTCAGCTAGCCTGACCACCCGATCCCTTTAGTCGCCCGTGTCGGCATGCATGGGTTGACCAATATTCTATTCACGGGGACACAAGAAAAGGGCGAAATCGAAGCCAGGTCTAAGCCGCGAAGAGCGAACTCTTTAACCATTAGGCTACCCCACCACCACGGGTCTAGATTTTCAAAGCTTTCTTAACGCTAAGATGGTCATAGGCGCGATATATCAGCATTAACTTACGACTATCTTAGCGCTAAGACAGCTTAGAAAATCTACGCCCTGGGATGTGTGACCTTTCAACTGAAGCAAAATATGACATGAAGGTATTCAAAAGTACACACAACAACAATACAGAGAGTTTACCAACGTCATGACTGAAATGGCATAATACATTAAGTATTCATCATTGATATGGTACTAGATTCTCCTGATTATAGACGTGCATTACTTGCAATAAAAGCTATTTAAAATAGATACAAAATTTAGGGGTTTATCTTTTGTACCATTTTAATTTCTTCATGTTTCGGGTGTTGGTGCTTTATCATATCTTTGACGATTTAGTATTGGTATGTATTTATAGTTTTTGTATATATTTATGGCGGAGATGCAGGTAGACGGAGGTAATTGAATGTTCTTCAGTGCCGCCACTGTCAGCAGTACTCGATCTAAAAATGTCAAGTATTTCATCAAGTAATTAGTGAGTGAGTGGATATGGTTTTACACTGCTTGTAGCAATATTCCAGCAAAATCACGATGGGGACACAGGAATTAGATTCACGCATTGTACTCACGAGGGAAATCGGCCCAAGCTTTTAGCATAACGAGCGAACGCTTTTAACACCACACTACCCCACTGCCCTTATTGAGTAGTTAACGGGTACAAACTGCTTCCAGGCATTGCTAACAAACCACACTGTCTCTATGATGTTATATGGGGCTAGCGATGATGATGGTTACTTTCTTGATATCTAGGATGAATAAATTATTGACAGCGATAAAACATGTCGTTTGTTGATATGCTGGTTTTTCTCCTCAGCTTCTAATGGCAAGGTCCCTATGGCCTTTCAAAACCAGATCTACAACACAGGTGAGTGTGCGAACTAACGGTTTGGAAATGACGTCATAACATGATGGTGATGATCGATGATGATATCGATTCCATGACAATGACAGTGATTACTTCATGATGACGAAGTAAAATGGCCACGGTATTTACAAGTCCGACACACACGGATCACTTTTTTTTGCCCCTATATCAATAATAATAATGGTCATGACGAAAAAAATAACTTTCCCTATATTGTCACATAAATCGTAAGTATTATCAGTTTAATATCGTTTTATTATTAAATAACTTTTTCTTGTGTATATGTGTGTGAACCATATGTGATATATTTACGCGAAACAGATAAGAAAAGGTGTCAAGTGTAACCGCTACAACTTAAAAATGGTGTACGTTGAGTTAGTGATTCTGTGCGAAAATTAAACTCTTGCCTGGGGCAGTAATATGATATGAGAGATATGAATTACAATATTCATCATCATCATGATGATGATGATGATGATGATGATGATGATGATGATGATGATGATGACGGACTAGTTGAATGTCTCCGTGTATTCTAGCCGGGCGTGGGAGCGTGTTATCAGTTCAGTCCGAAAACAGTAAACACCGCAGTGACCTTCTGTCCCAACTGGACCCTGTGCCGGACACAGAGTCCTCCTCTCTCGGCTTCCACGCCACGTCAAACACCACAGCGACGTCAACCTCGACACCGTCTAGGGTTCAGGCGATCACCACAGACGACGATATGTTTGACATTAAATCTGTCAGTTCAGAGTTCAACTGGCCGAGCGAGGACAATACATCAACCGCTTTCTCTGTGTATGAGATTAATGAACATGTTGAACTGAAAATGGCGGCTGGGGGATTTGAAAACGAATTTTCGGTATGTGCTGTACTCATTGTGTGTTTGCTTGACAAACGTTTGACTTTCGAAATATTACTATTTGTTTGTTCGTTTGAACGTTTGTACTTTTATACGTAGACATATTAAAAAGTAATTGTAGGGCAAAATCAGTAGTATAGAAAGCACAAAATATTTTTCTGAATGTTTCATTTTATTATTTTCTCACAGCTTCTTCCAAATGGGTTAAGGAAATCCCACGCTATTGGTCTACTCCCTGAAAACCAATCCAAAAACAGATTTCCAAGAGTCTTACCATGTAAGTACAGCTCATTATATACAGCAACCTCTGCGATTAATGGTACTCCATATCTTTGGCATGGAGACATGTAGCTAAAATACACATGAAAGCACATCTCCTTTATTTTTTTTCCGAAGTTTCGCCACAAGCTTTCTGTTGCACAGCTTGTGAAGAAGCGTAGAAAAAATAAGGGATTCTATATTTTGCCCCTCAGTATAATAACGATGAAATGTTTTACACTCTTCATTTCCCAAGCTTGCAAATCCCACTTCTCTTAGCTTAATGCGACGTTTTTCGAATTCAACTATGACGTTATCTTTCAGACGATGACAGTAGAGTGGTTCTGTCACAAAGTGATGGCACAGAATGGTCAAGCTATATCAACGCCAGTCACATAGACGTGAGTGTGCCCTTGTAGATAACTTCACGTGACTTGTATAATGACTATTAATGGCCCAATACAAATATGTGAATGTAGGTTTTCAGTTGCAGGTCGAGACAAAAGGGTAGTTTGTACTTATTGGGGCTTTTTGATACCCTAAAATGAATTTGACACAACCGAGAATTTAGCTCGAGACAACAGCGTAAAATAATGATAAATATAAGAAAATCGACAGGGACCAAGAGATGAGTTCGACACATGCGAGATATTCGGGTTCGACTGTATAATGAAAACAAGCAAATGTTTGGTGTATTGTCTCTGATCAGCATGTCTTATCCCCTTAGGACATAGTGGCCAGTCACTTTGTAAACATAACTTGCCCTGTCAGAGTAACCAAAGACAAATACACCATTAATTAATTAAGACTTGGCTCGACCATGGCTGTAATTACGACGCCATCTTGTCGTTTCATGACAAATGTCCAAGAAGATGTAGACTGAATGTGGACTAGACAATCTAGTGATCAATAGCATAAGCATCAGCCAACGCAACTGGGATACGATGACGTGTGTGAACCAAGTCAGCGAGCCTGACCACCCAATCCCGTTAGTCGCCACTAACGACAAGCACGGGGTTGACCAGTTCTAACCCTAATCATTCCTCACGTTTCCCAAGAAGATCTAATACCGAAACGTGTATAGTTGTGTTTGTATTATTTTCAGGGATACACAATTATGGAAGAGTACATAGCTACGCAAGGTAGGGAAGACAAAATTAAAGAACAATGGTATAAACTGACAAATATAAGAAAGTACACAACTGTCTTGATCAGGTTTTAAAAACCCCAAATTTTGCAACGTGTTTCGATTGTGACTTACAAGTGTCAAACATTGTGTTAGCTTCGCCTATGAAAAAATATAGCGAGCTCACAGAATTATTCACGTGTATCGTTGTATACGTGTTAACGATCGTTGAATACGTGTTGTTACAGATCGTTGTGTGCGTGTTGTTACAGATCGTTGTATGCGTGTTACAGATCGTTGTATACGTGATGTTACAGATCGTTGTATGTGTGTTATAGATATTTGTATACCTATTGTTACAGATCGTTGTATACGTTTTAGAGATCGTTGTATACGTGTTACAGATCGTTGTGCACGTGTTACTGTAAGACTACCCCTTTCCTTCAGGTCCAACCGAAAAGACCGTCAACGACTTCTGGAGAATGTTGTGGGAAAAGAATGTCTGCAAAGTAGTCATGTTGGGCAGAACAAAAGAGAATGGAAAGGTAAGTTCATATCTTATTGATAATTTGCACCATTTATTCAGAGAATGGAACACTACCTCTATCCAAATGGCTTAAGAAAGTCAAGAATCCGTTTTGTAAAATGTTTATATGTAGGAAGACTCGTGAGTATGGGAACCATTTTGAAATTTTGTTTATCATATTTTGTATTTGTATGTCAACAAAAAGCGTAAACGTCCCACCGAATCACTGGATTCGAGACTCTTATCTCTTATAATTAATGTTCAGTTGCTTGTCGTAAGATGCGACTAACGGGATCGGGTGGTCAGGCTCGCTGACTGGGTTGACACATGTCATCTAATCCCAAATGCTCAGACCGACGACCATTGCTGAATGGGTCATGAATCTAAACTAAACACACTCAGTGGTATCGGCGTACAATCAATGCGGTTTATGTTCTGACGTGAGCGGTTTACTTTTGGACGCACGTACATTTCAGGTGAATTGCCATAAGTACTGGCCTGACATCAAAGATGGGAAGACGTACGGAAACCTCTCTGTGACGTGTATCAAGATGGTGAGCCGAGCTCATTACACCGTCAGGGAATTTTACGTCTACGATCACCAGGTAGGCACAACCTCTGACACTGAGCAATATATACACAAAGAACTTAATTAAACAGCCCCTGTATCTTGCAATGATAGGTTTTCAATACCTTATGCACGATGGAAAATCATGAGTTTTTCTGACCCGTGAAAATGGTTGGTGCCCATGTTGGGTTTATGATAACAATTGCTGATTTGCTTTTTCATACAAAACCGTGTCTGTACAAGTATGGACCTGGACTGTGTAATGTTTTATTTCTTGGTGAATGTGAAAATTCAAAATGTCATTTTGAGCGTCTTACACGATTCAAGGTCAATTCTGAGTGTAACCTCCACATGACTGTATGACAGACAACACTCTCCTCCTCATACCCCCGCCAGCCTCCTGATTCTCTGAAGGGGCAGTCTATGCCACTCCTCTTTTAAAGCAGTTTCCAAATGGACTGGATTCTTTTGATCCTTTTATTGCTCACGATGACCAATCACGACCCAGAGATGCTCCAAAGGGTTGAGAAGGGTGCTCATTCAATCGTGAACTATACCAGGGTTGCTTAACTAAGTTCTTTATCATATGTGTGTGTGTGTTTGTGCGTGTGTGTGTATTACAATCAGGTATGACATTTCTGTGCTACCGATGAAGACACTAGCGTTATTTATGCCATACTGACCCTGACATCAAGATTTCACACAATCGGCTATGTCAGGGAACCAGTGGCATCAATATCTACTATATCGGGTATATCGATTCGGTGACACTAACGAACTAACGATGACTTCAATATCTGCCGAGAATATCAATCTCGACAATGACATCAATCTATACTACAATCGAGTATGTTATACCGTTGCTATTAATAACACCATCAAATATGTTCTGCCATTGGCCCTGTCAGTCCTGTGAAACTGACAGTTACATCAATATTTTATACACAGGGTATGTCACCCTCAGACAATAGCTTCAATATATAGTACCATGTGTATCAACCAGGTCACACTGACAATGCAGTCAATGTTTTCGGCCATTATGACAGAGACTTCAGTTGGTTGATTCTTACAATAGCAATCCACGGCCATCCTGATCTGGGCCGCGATCCACAAAGCGTTCGTAACCTTACGACCTGTCGTAACTCTGTAGTTTGTCATAGGATTACGAATATCGTAACGTTCGACTTGTCTTAACTCTACAATTCATCATAGGATTACGAATGTCGCAGCGCTACGAATGTCTGGTGGATCGGGACTCAGGAAGATAAAATCTTTGTTGCTTACAATGGTGTCAATATCTCATCACTGAAAGGTTGAGCACACCTTCCGTGCTGATAATCAGACCAGTTTGAACGACAAAACTGTAGCTGTTACGTCAAGTATAGGACTAGACGTTCTTTCTTGTTCATTACTGAACGTTTTCTTCAACCACGATAACATACTGATATCTTCTCACCACACGCAGGAACTTTGTTCTTACATGTTAAAACAAAACACGGTGATATTTAATTTGGTTGTGTTCAAGGCTGCAGAGAAGCGAGTGGTGACCCAGTTCCAGTTTGTGTCCTGGATAGCAGATGACTTCCCATCAACTCCTGCTCTCGTCGGTTTTATCAAACATGTTAACAAGTTGGCCAGTCCTACCTGTCCAGTGGTTGTACATTGCAGGTAAACAAGAGCTTCACTGAATAAATCATTTGTTCTTGTTAACAACATATTTATCCCAACTGAAGACAATTCACTTTCTATCTATAACTATCGACACCGACAATATACTTTGTATATTCGCCTCGGTCGTATTCAAGTTTTAGAAATGGATACAAATGTCTTGTCCTAATGTTACCTTTACCTCATTAATAATGCCATTGTAATACTGATATTATAAAGTATATAGGTTTAAAGTAAACATGTGGGTGACAGTGATTCAAGCGGTCAAATGAAATCCCCGTTACAGCCTGAACTTGCGTTTGCTCATCTGAATACTTGCCTTGTCTTTACATGAGTCTATGGCAGATGCAACATGTGCTGCAGGATAGAATCACCACAAGGAATCATATCTGTTTATTCGATATTCATAAACACAGCGACAGTGACATACTGAGTCATTTCCAAACAGGGTAACAGTAGGTGCCACCCGAGTTCACAAGTTATCTACTTGGCCAACGGTCCTGAATTTTAATATTTTTCATACTAATTACATTTGATATTAGTTCATACCAGATGATTCTGATAACAATCAAACTTTTCCACCACTCCTGTAGTTCTGGTGTGGGACGAACAGGAACCTTTATTGCTATAAACGCCATGGCGGAACAAGCTCGGGCGGAACCGGAAGTGGACGTCTTCAAATTTGTGTGCAGGATGAGGCTACACAGACCGGAAATGGTTCGAACTAGGGTATGTCACGTGTTACGGTTTAGAAATTGTGACAAAAGGTCCCTTTTGGACACAGACAAGTCTATAATATTCAATTATACATCGTTTCAACAATGAGTAAGGTTACAATGATTGATAGGGCAGATATCTACCACAATACTGCTGGGTTAAAAATCTGATATATCAGCTAAGTGTCTATAGTAACCGGAGTCTTGATTCTTGTCGATGTACTGATTGAAGATTGTTGACGGATTGTGAAAGTATGTAGACGATATGTTGATGATGAGCGTAAATACAAAGTCCTGTCGAACATCATCAGTCCTTCTTTCCTTGTCATACAATTCTGGACATTTTCCTGCAGTGGCTACGCCTCACTACGACCATTTAGATCACACTACCAGCTTCTCAGCGCTTCAATAATCGGACTGGGGGCGGTGTGGTAGCCTAGTAGTTTACGTGTTCGCTCTTCACAACGAAGAAATGGTTCGATTCCCCACATGAGTTCAATATGTGAAACCCATTTCCCCCTCACCATCAAGACTGAAACTATGTAATCCAACAAACGTACCGCCCAACCACTCAACCACCCAACCACCCAACCACCCAACCACCCAACCACCCAAGTACTCACTTACTCCTTCACTAACCAACCAAGCCACTTACTCACCCCTGTCTGTCTCCAGGTGCAGTATGCAGGTGTCCACCTAGCACTTCAGGAGATGCTGGCCAGTAAAGACACTCTCCTGAGCAGCGCGGAGCTCATGGAGAAGTACCGGACACAGTCCTTCCGATCTCTGTCAGCCAGTAGTCGGCCCCGGGCTGAATACCAGGTGAGCTACACTTTGATTCACCATCTGATGGTGCTAGTAGAATGACAGTCTTCGGATATGGTGTTTACATCCAGTGTGTGAAATATCCTGTGGCCCTGTAGCCCGTGGCTAGTAAAAATCCGGTCGGGTCAGTAAATCGCTACAGTCACTGGTCGTATCGCTACAGTCACCGGCCCTACTGGCTAGTGAATTTTAGTTAGGTCATTTGGTAAATGTTTACTCTCTCTGCAGCTAATTGAATTATAATACACGTTTACATGATGCAAGATTATGACCTGATAAAAATGTTATATTAGCAACGCAATGATGAAATCCGTGTTTCCATTCAAACATCGGAGTAGTGTATTATTTTGTGAGCTAGAAACCTTCAGGCTTAACTAGCTCGACTAGTTAGAATAAACTGGAAACCATTTCGTACACTGTTTACATCTAGGTTGATAACACTTACATGATTTGTTACAATAACATAAAAGATTGACTTACGTTGAACAAAACTTTCGTACGCGTAGGGGATACTTATGCCGCCGTATATGTTATGATGATCGTGCGCATACACACACGCGCTTTACCTATCTTGCGTACTAAAATACATATCCATACTACAGTGGAAATAGTCCAGTATATTTGCTCTCATTGCAATTTGACTTAGGTTTTCTTTTCATTAAGTATCTCAATTTTTTCCTTGATTAAATTTTCCTGGTTTTCCTGGGTTGGTTGTTTGTTTGGTTTGGGTTGGTTGTTTGTTTGGTTTGGGTTGTTTGTTTGTTTGGTTTGGGTTGGTTGTTTGTTTGGTTTGGGTTGGTTGAGTTTTTCTGTAATGTATTGATAATAAATTAAAGTTCGTATCTATGCTTTCAGATTCTAGAAAGTATGCGACCTTCGCTGAGCGAAGAAAACACTCAGTTTGCCCGGAGACAAGAAAATGTTGAGAAAAACAGATCGATGAATATCCTGCCAGGTACGTTTAATACACCAAAGTCTGTCATAATACTTACAGTCCCTTCCATTCCATCTAAGACCGATGAATTGCTCGCGAACACAAAATCTAATACCTGCAGCAAAACAATTTCACATGAATCGTCAGACAAACAATCATTTTTTCCTTTGCACTATTAATCTTACTGGCTTTCTGGTCTTGTCGTCTTCATGTGCAACATCTTTTTTTAAAGATTTTTTTAGATTTTGTGTTAGTGAGCAATTAATTCATACGTATGCTTCAAACGTTACATAAATATTTCACTGGTTCGTTGGATTTATGCTACAAAGTGTGGAGTCATTAATCTTGATGGAATGCCAACGGGAAAGGTGTGTTATCAATGTCGCGATTGGCAGATGTGAAAGCTGTGATTAGAGGTTCTACTCCCGCATTAATCTACATGGCGTTTCGGTATTTCCAAGTGACCGTGAGTGCAACTGAAATTCTGTTCAAAACTCATTCATACCGTGATTAGATCCAGTAATGTTAACACCGTGGTGTATAAGAAAAACTGCCCGACACCGTAATAAGAACATAAAAACAGTTACTGTTCACTGTTGCTGCAAGAAGTAAGCCCTGTGATTGGTCAACACTTGTAAATCTGCACATTCTATAAAAAATTCCTGGAAATTTTACTTTCATCCCCTGCTTGACGTAGAAATGTGAGAATAGTCTTTCCAGGAATGGCCTCTCAAAAGAAATCACCAGTTTAAGTACGTGTATCTGATTAACAAGCATAAACCAACAAGGGGGATACTTCGACTACACCCTTGCTTTGTGCGGACATGTCGTCATCAAGATTATATAGTTTATATAGTAATCAAAATCGAGTTCCAGTCGACTTGCAGAAGTATCAGAAAGAACTGGTAGGTGTAATGGGTGGTGATCGATGGGCCAGTTAGCCATGATTACTGATATGATTACGTTTTAATCGATTGCATACGACGATAGCGTAGCGATCGGCAAAAACAGACGGGTGGGGTACACAGACGAGTCCGGCCTTGTCATGATCTGTTGTACTGTGGAGCATTTATAGTCGGAGATCATCTCCAAAACAATATTTTTTCGTTATTAATTCTCGTAAAGACACAAAGGCCTGTGATTAAGATCTCGCCAATCGAGCATCGATCCTTGTTCTTGCCTCGTCGGAGTCTTACTTCCTGAACCACGTTAGACGGTTGTTGAAACTAAATCAAACAGATAATGCATATTCCACTCTGATGGATGCGGGTTTCATTTTCAACGATATGTTTATGGTATTTCAGCGACTGTTGTCATAAAGTTTGATCAAATCTGAAAACATGACGCGAAATCGATATTTGTTGTTTCTTTTGTCCGTCTCAGTCTTGATTTGGAGACAACTTGAACTTTTCTTATTCGCTTTTCATTGTTTTTGTCCTCCATTTCTTTTTTAATCACGCCACCACCGTGTCTACATTTTTGCAGGTGCTTTACATCGTGTGCTTTTGAAAGGAACGACAAGACATCCAAACCCCTACATCAACGCTGTGTACCTGCCGGTAAGATAGAGCAAACTCATCATCATCATCATCATCATAACAATGTTTCACCTAACCATACATGTGAGCGAGGGAGTTTAGCTTTACGCCGCTCTTATTCCAGCAATATTCCAGTTATATGGCGGCGGTCTGTAAATAATCGAGTCTGGACCAGACAATCCAGCGATAAACAGCATTAACGTCGATCTGCGAGATTGGGAATCGATGATATGTGTCAACCAAGTCAGCGATTCAGATCACCCGATCCCGTTAGTCGCCTCTTACAACAAGCATAGTCGCCTTTTATGGCAAGCATGGGTTGCTGAAGGCCTATTCTACCCCGGGACCTTCGCGGGTCTGAGGACTTTTGAGCGAGTGAGGTTTGTTTTACTCCATCCTCAGCAATATACCAGCTATATACTGGCGGTCTATAAATACTAGTAATCGTGTACAATGCAAGATAGGCTGTTTACGCATGGAATCAATGGGCATGACATATATAAGTTGTTTTCATAACTACAGGTTATAACTGTGAAGATCCAGGTTAGAATTGGTCTTGATAACCCATGCTTGTCGTAAGAGGCGACTAGCGGGATCGGGTGGGCATGCTCGCATATCTGGTTGACATATGTCATCGTATCTCAACTGCGTAGATTGATGTTCATGCATTAATGCACTCGATTATTTACCTACCTAGTTTGAACATAAACAACATACCAACAAGACAAAAAATGCTGATGGAACTTTGACGTGGTATGTTGTGTCGCAGTGTGTGGAGCCGATTTCTGGTGTCCTCTGTGATATTGCTTGTATGGTGATACAAGCGGCGTAAAACTCAACTCACTAACGCACCTTTGACAAACAGGTGGGTGCTCTTCTTCTGCAATTTGATTTAGACTCCCAGCTGCTGCTATTTTATTTTGTTTTAATACATTAGCAGTTCCTATAACTGTTTCCTGGGAGAAAATCCTTTCACACACGCACGTGCATGCACATTCAATAAAAACACAAACAAACCAATACTTCAAACGTGGATGATCGCAGCATTATCAACTATATATCACTTCACATACCTTATTTTTGGACATTGGACTGTTCCAGTCAGTTCTACACCGTCGGGGCTTCATCGTCACCCAGCAGCCTCTGTTCCACACTGTAGAACAGTTCTGGACCATGGTTCAGGAGCAGGAGTCGGTGACCATTGTGTCACTCACACCCCCTGATCTCAACCCTGTCGACTTGAAGGTGGGTAAGCTTAGTCATCACCTCATCATACATTTGGTTAAGGTTGTCATCAGTGGCTTTGATTCGCAGGAAAATAAATTTATGTCCGTAAGTGAGTTTGTTCAAAACTGCCTCTTTTCACCAGCCAAAAATGGGTACCCGGTGGGGTAAGTCATATAACTATTACCCTTCCAGCGTCTCACAAACAGCTTGGGTTATCAGGAGCAATAATGTCGGTTATCTTGTACTCGCTTATAGCATGTCCGTACGGCGAGGAATTATGTTATTTGGAATACATTTTCCATCAGTTTTGTTGACGTATCATATTATGGTCATTCCTGATTTTTAATTAAAGTATAATGGGACTGATTCCACAAAGCGATGGTAGCGATACGACTGTTTCACGTAGTCTTAGCTGAACGACAGTTATGGAGGTGACTTTACCATCCCCTTCAATCTTATCTTTGACTTACCGCAGCATGTTTCTTCTTATGGGTGGTTATTTAATAATCGAATCATTCAAATATATGACAACACGAATACGTGGTAAGAATAGATATTTGGTAATTGGGTATCAATTCGAATGGAAATGAAATTCACTGGATAATCTTTGACAGGTAATATAATATTATTGATAGTATTTCATTTCCACAATCGACTTCATCCTGGAGTTTTTTCAGAATGGTAACCGCAATAATATATCAGTGTGATTAAAAAGTTTTAAAATGCACATCCGATATTTTCATCAGAATTAAAAGTTCCTCTGCAACATTCAAGTACCATATATTTTTTCTTAAGCATCGTTGGAATAGGGATTTAGTTGAAAAGATATGATGATAGGGTCATTGTATACTTTCAGTACGTAAGATATGTATATTACAGGATTATGGTGAATATATGCCTCTGAGGGAGGGTGAAGCACTGTCGGTTGGAAAGTTTGATGTTCTTTTGAAGTCTACGGTCAACACGAGGGAGGAAATCCCAGAAAAAACTCTCATCTTGCGAACTAGGGGTGAGGTAGGTATCAACAGACGTTGCCACATCTCAAGAAAGGTTACAGTCATATAGATTCATAGATCTAACTTAATGCCTCACGTGTCCGTGAAGATGCTTGTCTTAGAGGCGACTAACGGGTTCGGGTGGTCAGACTCGCTGACTTGGTTGACACATGTCATCGGTTCCCAATCTCGCAGATCGATGCTCATGATGTTGATCTCTGGGTTGTCTGGTCCAGACACGAATAGTTTACACACATCATTGTATCTTAATTGCGACGATCGATGTCTATGCTATTTATTACTGAATTTGTGGTCCAGAGTCGATTGTATACAGACCTCGGGATATGGCTGGGATATGGCTGGGTGCGGCGTCAAACAACATTCAATCAATCATGCATCATGACCGAGTAGTGTTGTACCGAGATGCTAATATACATGTTCAAGTACACCCAACTATCAACCAAAGAATATCCTTCTTAGAATCCCCCAAAATGACCAGTTTAACGTTATTAGTTTATGTATCTAGACGGCCCATGAGATCCTGTGAGCAATACGTAAGGCAACAGGAGATGTTTGTGTTTGGTCTAAATCATATACACGAGTATTTAAATGTGTATATCCAAAGAGAAAGTCTTCGAGACAAGCAAACACCTTTTTTCGGTTTGGTCACATGCTGAAGATCTGTTTTTGATGACGAAACATTCTGAACAGACCCACTTAATAATATCTCTTAAGCATGAATACATTGCATATTTACTGTTCTTGGAGTACAGTGTTGAAAAAACGTGCCACCGTTCTTGAAGTAGAGTGTTACTGTTTTTGAAGTAGAGCGTAACTTTTCATGTACTGTCACTGTAGAGTAGAGTGTTTAAAGAGAGTGTCACAGTTCTTGAAGTGGAGTGTCATTGTTCTTGAAGTACAGTGTTGAAGTGGTGTCACAGTCTTGAAGTAGAGAGTCACTGTTCTTGAAGTAGAGTGTCACTATTCTTGATGTATAGCGTCAGTTCTCGAACATTGTTGAACAAGCAGTTCTAAGACATACGAGGGGAAGTCAATAAGTTCATAGAAGTGGGTGCTGATATATCCTTGGTGATGTTGTCATTGGTGTCATTATTGAGTTGATTCATCTGTGACTCTGTATACTGATACCCAACCTTCCTCGAGCATTTACTTGAGAGTTAGAGCCTTTAAAAGACGATTACCCTGCACAAATCATGGAAACCTCCAAAACTGAGTTTCGTGCAGTTATCAAGTTTCTCACTAAAGAAGGTGTGAATGCAACCGAAATCCACAAACGCATGATCAATGTGTATGGCGAGGAAGCCCCTCAATATTCCACTGTGGCAAAATGGTCAGCTGAGTTTAAGCGAGGTCGCAGCTCCTTGGAAGATGACCCACGGTCAGGAAGACCTTCTGAAGCCATTACAGAAGATACAATTGCCCGGATCCAACGCTTAATTATGTCCGATCGGAGAATAAAGGTGGACGAGATAGCTTCAGAGTGTGGCATTTCACATGGAAGTGTTTGCACAGTGATCCATGAACACCTGCACATGTCCAAGGTATCCGCAAGATGGGTCCCTCGTAACCTAAATGCACATGATCGTCACCAGAGAGTTGAATCCAGTCGTGAGCTGTTGGACATCTACAACGCTGATCCTGATAACTTTCATGCTCGTCTGGTTACTGGGGATGAAACCTGGATTCATCACTGGGATCCCGAAACCAAACAAGAATCCATGCAGTGGAAGCACAAGCATTCTCCTGCACCCAAGAAGTTCAAAACACAACCTTCTGCTGGCAAGATCATGGCAACCGTTTTCTGGGATTCAAAGGGTGTGATTCTCATAGACTATAAACCACCTAAAACTACGATCACAGGGGCTTACTATGCTGACTTGTTGAAAAGATTGAGAGCGGCCATCAAAGAGAAGAGGCGAGGGAAGTTGACAGCTGGAGTCATGCTTCTCCACGACAATGCACCAGTCCACAAGAGCCGTGTTGCACAAGCTTCTCTTCAACAATGTGGCTTCGAACAACTAAACCATCCCCCATACAGTCCAGATCTGGCCCCCAACGACTACTATCTGTTTCGCAATTTGAAATCTCACTTGCGTGGAACAAGATTTGCCAATGATGATGACCTCAAGGCAACAACAGAGGCGTGGCTGAGGGACCAATCTGAAGACTTCTATTTCAAGGGCATAGACAGTCTCAAAGACAAATGGGCAAAATGGTTCAGGGAGACTATATTGAAAAATAAAACCAATATCACAACCATTGTGTTCTGTTTTATATCGAGTTCTATGAACATATTGACTTCCCCTCGTATCATGGTATTCCACAGGATGACTTTACGCCCAGCCGTCATGTCAAGGTCTTCAGTGTACCCGACTGGTCAGGGAATGAGGACATTCCTTCCAACAAGTTTGTTCTTCTGTTGCTCCTGGAGATGCTGGTCAAGAGGCAGAAAGATGCTGGACTACACCCAATCATCATTCACTGTTTGTAAGTCCACGAGTACCGGGTGCCGTTTCACAGAGCTCGATTAAGTAATTCAGGGTCCTCCCAAGCGGACATGTTAAGAGCGTCTTGGTTAGATTTATCACATTTAAATTCCAGAATTCACTAATAATTAACTTATAATAATAATAGATGATATTGACCTGTGTCGTAGGTTATGAGACAGCATAATGCGGCATATAAAATGCAAATACCGAGCTTCGAATGGTCAGAATTGAACCACAAGGAAAGAATATTACCCATACTTAAAATGCATTTAAAATATGAAAATATTGTCAGTCCAAACAGAAGAGACTGATGGATGTATGGATGAGTGGTTGAATGGATGGATGATGGATTGACAAGTGAACTGACCACTGACAAACGTGCACAACATAATCTCAATATGTAAAGTATTATGGAAATCAAGCCGTGAAATTGTCTGCTCATTTTGGAACATTCATGTGTCTCGAGTAGAAGAGTAGAAGAGGTTCCGTCATTTACTGTAAATTATTTAAGTGTGGACTATGCTTCCACAAAACAACATTCAGTTATTCAGTCCCTAAGTTACCTGTTAATGTGTAACTGTACAAGAGCAGTCTACTTCCCACATTCGCTGATGACCCCAATCAGTGCCTACGTGCACATGGCGATCGATCTTAGCGGTAAGACCGTCATAAGTCTATGTTGGGGTGTGGGACTTATGATTGTTGTAGCACTAAGATGGTTTTGTGCAAGGTGACACGGGTGTGCAAGGTGACACGGGTGTGCAAGGTGACACGGGTACTGAACTGTTTCAGTTTCAGGGAGGCGCCATGTATTGCTGAATGCAGCGTAAAACTAAACTCATTCAATTTCAGGGATGGTGCTAGCCGAAGTGGTTTATTCTGTGCTGTGTCCAACATCATCAGTCGGTTAAAGATGGACAAAGAGGTGGACATCTTCCTGATTGTGCGCGAGTTGCAGTGTATTCGGCCAGCCATCATTACTTCAGCTGTGAGTCGCACTGAGAATCTTTGTAGGATAACAATGAGAGTGGAGAGTACCTGTTACCCTTTCCACGTGATTGGATGATTGAAAAGCATCCGTCTTGTCGATGTTAACAGCCAGTGATGTATTATGCTGCCAAGTTATGCACCGGTGTTATACCGGTCTCTGCTTTTGCTGGTGTTTTACACCGCACTCAGCAATATTCAAGCTACATGTCAACGGTCTGTAAATAAATGAGTGTGGGCCAAACAATCCAGTGATCAAAAGCATGAGTATTAATCTCCATAAGTGGATAAGATGGCATGAGTCAACCAAGTAAGAGAACCTGACCACCCGTTTCCGTTCGTCGCCTCTTACGACAAGCATGGGATACTGAAGCTCATGTCTGATCGGAAGGCTCACTAATTTATATCGTTCTAATGTATATTGACTTATTTTTTATTATCATTATTTGAAAACAAAATTAAAGAAAACGTGCAATTCAGTTTCTCAAAAATGATTGACTACCCATAAGATAGCGACGACTGACTCGATCAAAAAATAGATAAAATGAAAGTGAAAATGCAACGTACGTTGCCTAAATACATGACGCATCGTTATGGAGTTTCTTACTATGAATAAAAAATCTGTGATTGAATATAAATCATTTACGCACACTTATAAAACTCATTTAGCCTCATATCTCTTTTTCAGAGCCAGTACACTTTCTGTTTCGAGGTAGCAAGGAATTATCTGAAAAATCCCGAACCCCTGGCATAACATCAGAAGCATTGCTGTGTCTCATCGGCTTTCTCAGTGGAGGGATAACTGGGGTGGGGTTATACATTCTCGTGCAGTCTCCCGCCCAAACCAGTTGAACATAGTTCACCGACACAGTGTGAAATGGACACATAAATTGCACTTTATATATTAGTCTTAATAGAAGGTGATCTGTTTATATATTTTGTAATACGAATTTCATCAGCATTGCAGAAGTTTTAATATCATTGTAGCTTTTCAGGAGAAAACCCCCGTGTGCCAACTAGAGTGCGGTTTCGAAAGTATGTTGAAAGATGAAAAGATATGTGCAGGAGTATTTGACTAACAGGTTTAATGTAATTTTTTTAATTTCAAATTTTAAATTGATATATTAAATTTAACTTTTATTACAAGCAAAATAACATCGGCTTTGTATGTAGATCTAGCTTTTATCACAAGCAAAATAACATCGGCTTTGTGTGGCAACCGAGTTATGTAAGTAAGAAAAATATAAAATACATATAATTACAAGACGAACATGAAGCTGGCAATGTGAAACGGTACAGAGATGTTCTATATCAGTGTTATTTGAGGGACTAGTTCTTGATGCTTGAATTCCGACTTGACTGAAAGATAGTTCCCAGATTGTGGTACCCTATTTGGTTGAAGTTTGCCGCATATACGTCATATATGACGATATTCCGACGATCACACATATGGTGGAGAAACGGAACTGATATATTTACAAATATAATGCTATATACGCATGTGACGACCGTGTGAAGATCTGTAAACATAGCATCCAGGTTCTAAGTGACATTCTTCAAGTCACACATATCAGAACAGGCGCAGCCAGACAGCTGAATTATTGCTGTGTGGGACGTAAACTAAACTCCCTCACCCACTTTTGTCTAGAGTTATCTGATGTACAGGTAAACACTTAATTTCACCGAAAGTACTGAGAAACCTTTTGAGTTGTATGGTCCCCAGGGAGTTGAAAAAGAATCTGAAAATATGTTTGAGGCGACGTGCTTGGACATGAGTGCCATATAAGCGGATTATTGATAATATTCATTTGTCTTGGACAGAAATGGCATTAAAAGTACATTCTGTATGTGTATCAATTCTGCAGAATATCTAGCATTACGTTTCTGTCTTGGGTAACTACATGTGTAAAATTTGCGCATTTCAGTTTGTTTTGAAATGAATTATATTTTTACTTTTCGAATTTAATTATATGTTTTAAATATAGGTAATTAGCAGCGCTTGTACTTTCAAAGTGGTGATGTCATGATATTAAATGTTGTAAATACTTTATGGACATTTTGTGTTTTGATTAAGGAAACTATAATAAAATCGTTTGAACTTGTATTCGAGTATTTCATAACATGTCACAATACCGATGGGTTGAAAGTCATGACGCCGGATTTATTGTAACCAGAAGAGATGACGCAATATACTGAACAGCAAAATCATGTATGTAGGCCAACACGTTTAGAATTACTGAAGAAATCGCTTATGCAGATCAGCATGTTGAAGATTACTGAAGAAAATCGTCTACAGTGGCCAGGGCGGTACATATTACTGTATATATCGTGTGTCGACCAACATGTAAACGATTATTGTATGCACTTATTCAGTTTATTTACAAATGCAGCGGTGAACCCTAATGAATATCTATCCAACGAACCAACTGTGATTTCAGTGGTTTTAATCATTTATACTCGATACCAAGAAGCTGTATGTATGTTTCCAACATATACGTTGCACAAGCTGATTAACTAAATAACTTTCTTAAACTTAGACCGTCAAATACATTGAAGGAACTCACTTGAGCTAAACTCAGTTTGTTTAGAAAAGACGAATATTTAATCTGCCATCACACCCGACTTCCAACTCTTTCAAGTAATCAAACGTGCTACAGTGCTACAGATACATTCAACTTTACAAAATCTTTTCAAGTTATCATGAGTACGAGATTTCATATAAATATAGAAATGTGCGTTTTTATTGATTCTAAATCTACCCGCACCAACTGTACCTGATTCACACGCTCTCTCTCTCCCCGAGATTCATCACATATTTCTTTACCCGCACCGCCTACTCACCAAGCCGGAACAGATCTCACAGAGACCCGCCCGCCAGTCCTCCTCCAATTCCAACTGCAGCATCCGCTCCATCACTAACTACCATTCTTGTACCTCGCATTTCTACTGCACCCGCTTCAGGTCTCACTGAACCTGTCACTCGTCCTCGTGTTCCAGTGACTGCACCTGGTCCAACTCCACCACCAATTCCCATTCCTGCACCTCCTATTCCAGCTGCTGGTTTCACGGACTCCGTCATTCCTGGCTCCATTCTAGGTACACCACCTGCTCCGGCTAAGTCAGTGTCACCGTATCCTAGATTTACTTTCTTTGCCCATTCACACTTTTTGGACCACTTCCTCAGTCGACTGCCTGTACGGTAATGTCGCAAAAATATGATTCGTTTCTCATATCAAAGTAATAAGCCGTCTTCATACAAAAGTGATTGCGTACATCACCCTTATTTTTGATGCAACAAAATAACGTAATATTTTCATTTGTGAACTTTTGAAAATTACATTAACAATCGTGTTCTATGAGAGAGTATCAAGTCATCGACATATATACCTTAGGCCTACAAAAAGAGATACTTTATCATTATTAAATATTGTACTCTTTGTTAACTTGGTTCAATACGAAGAATTGCGCTAGGTAATTCAGGACAGTCATCATCCAAATGTCTCTAAAAGCCAAAAACCTTGCAACCAAGCCATATGAGACCTATTTGTTAATTTCTAATCTGCATTCTAAATGTTTATCACTACCGCAGTGTTCGTTGCCTTCTCAGTCACCATTTTCTTCTTTGTCACTTCCATTAATTACTGTATATGACATTTATGGCCTATATTGGTCACCCCACCCCCGGCTCTGTCTGCAATGACACCAACTGTACAAGGAAGTGCTATTGTTTCTCTAACTGCCCATCGTTGAGTATTTGCCTGTCCATTTTCGTCAAAAACTCTCTCTCTCTCTTTCTCTCCCTCTCTTTCTCTCCCTCTCTCTCTTTCTCTCCCTCTCTCTCTCTGCGTGCGTGCTCACATCTCTATTAAGGTGGAGTCAGGCAGTCCGAAAATGTGTGTAGGGTTGGAACTAGAACACCGGTCACCTCCTACATGTACGCTTATTTGTCATGTCTTGTGTAACTAACCAAAGAATCCTGAACTCAGCTTTGTCTTCGTCGTCATCAATGTATTCGTTCATCTTTATAAACGTAATGTTCGTCTTAATCATGAGCTAATCCCCGATCGATCCACGACATGAACGCGTTGACACTAGCAAAAGAAACAGATGCAAATAGATGACAATGTGTGTAAAGTCAGATGTAAACTGATGCCATTGCTGTATGGTGCA
The DNA here is from genome assembly GCF_037392515.1 of Haliotis asinina. Taxonomy (NCBI): domain Eukaryota; kingdom Metazoa; phylum Mollusca; class Gastropoda; order Lepetellida; family Haliotidae; genus Haliotis; species Haliotis asinina. Next base: position 35,974,087 of record NC_090288.1, read on the forward strand.
GAAAAGAGCCTTTAGCATTCAAATGGTATTTTATTGGCAATGGAGGATTCCTGAAATATACAGAATTCGGAGAGGTCAGCGGGAGGTGAACTTTTCTTAAATGTATTCAGTTCAGTCTCATCTGATATTCTGGGCAGGGAACTGGTAAAATGGATGTGCGAACATTAGAGAAACAACATGCTGGATGTCCTGAAGAAGACATCAAAGTGTAAAGGAATGCCCAGCCTGGACTGTCCACAAAAATATATTCCATTTGATGTAAAGTCGAACAAAAATGTGAAATTTATATGAATGGTCTACTTAAGTCAGTGATGACCCCATGTGTTGGCGATTTGGGTAAGACTACCCTTCTTGTAGTAACGGTCATTCACAAAATATGTGTGCCTCGATTCTAAGGAAGTAATTCTCACAAACAACGAGCGTCTTCTTGGGCAAATACTAGTTGGTGGGGACAATTGTAAACGGAACCTTTATGGTGTCATGAACAACGCCACAAATTGAACAACGAATAATTACTAAGTCACATATTTTAAAGAGGGGAAACTAACATATTTCTAGAAATATAAATACTCGTAGCTTAAGATGTTTCAAGACCATGAACTCAAAACAAGACAATGAGAACCACGTCCACCCATGTATCTGAATAACATGCTTCGGTCACAACAGCTGCTTTCCCAGCGTGTGTTGCCCCTGTATACGATCTCTCAGTTGCCCTCACAGTTAGGGTGTCGGCAAAATCCTGGCTCTAACTGCTCGTAGTCGGCCATAGATGCCTCTACCACCAGGAATGTTCCTTGTACGGTAAATATGTCCATGTCAGCAGTGATGGTCAGGTCCATGTAAAACTGGCCGTTCAGACCACTGACTGTGTCAGAAAGAGCAAAGCTGGTTAATTCCATTCTTGTAAATATAACATTCACCTTCATAGTGGATCAAAGAAGCCGTTGAACGGTATTACGGTATTTCAGAATCTCTCAGGAAACTGAAACCCTTGATCGTGATTTCAGTCAATGACAAAATAACCAAGTATCAAGGATTCAACACGAGCAGTGGATCTGAACAATGCTAAGAGATCTTGGCCAACCGTTCCCCTGAGTTACTGATACAATTAGGTCAGGTGATCCTACTAATGCATCACTGCCCATATCCAATTATGTTAATGAGCAGCGCTCACTAGCGGCACTGTAGATCATAGTTCAACCGGTGTGCGGACAATTCCTCGTTAGGGCAATTCCCCGCACGGCATATATAGTTATAAAAGCAGTTCAATCAGTTCAGTCAGTTCAATGAGGTCATTGTCAGATTGAATAATATGAAATTCACTTGGAATGGTGAATCTTTTTCGCCACTGACAACGGGAACTACTCTAATGTTCTCTGATTTTCATTTTAGGCTGGACACAGATTTTCAGCTGAACGTGTTGATCTCATTATAAAACCATTATAATGACCAACATATAATGACCTCTAATGCAATGAATATTTAAATCCATCGGAAAGTAATTACACGAAGAAAATTAATAAAATATTTAGCCGATACATATATAACGCCAACAAACATCATGCTCACATCATACTTTGAAAGCTACCAACACTACTGTCTTCGGTAAAGACAGCATCATCACTGGTGCTCATCAGTTTACCACAGAATGATTTCGTGGACCATTGAAAAGCGTATCGGTTGATGTCAGTTACCAGTTCTGAGACGTGAATGTTTGTGGAAGCAGCGTTAGCTGAGTCGGTTAGGTGTTTGACATTGTGTGCTGGCGATTAGGTGCATCACTGAAAGTGTGGGTTCGTATTATACCAGATCTGACTCCCCGCCCCCATCCCACCCCAAATTTCTTTAATCTGTATAATCTGTAGACTGGAACACCGAATAATAGTCATAAGGTCATGAACGGGTCAATAACATTTGTCCTTCGTTCAGTCAGTTCAGTGACCTGTGCTTGCCAATACAGGATAGCTGAAAGTAATTAAAAAACAGGGTGTTTGACAAACCTCATGTCATCTTACTACTCTTCTAATGACGTAATCAATAGAAAGCATAAGGTGACGAGAACCGGATGTTGGGAGTGCAAAGATCACGTTTTTGTACAATGAATGAGTTTGGAAGAGGCTAAAACACATCACCGCAACCTCTCAATGTGCTGGACTGCTCTCTCACACGACCCATAGGTTCTTCATGAATGGATTCTGAAGTGTCTACGTTGTATTTACCTCGACTCAACTTAAGACGTACTCGCAAAGACAGGTGCAGATTTCGGAATCTCTTCCTGTCAAAGGGGGATATATTTGAGGGAGACGTATTCAGTCCTTTTGTTTTTTGTCTTGAAATTCTTTGAAGTTTTTTTCTCAGTAAAGAGAAGGTTACCGCCCCGGACCTCCACATCATCGATCCTCAACACCACTTTCTCATCTCCTTTATAGAGATGACATCGAGTTCCTTGCCAAAGGAGATATCAGTTCGAAATTACAGGTACCCCTTCGAGTCTTTTTCTAATGAAACGTAGCAAAGTACTAATGATGGAGATGGATTGGTCAAGTTACAGGGGAAGGAACTATTGCGTTTCATGTGGATGCTCGGATCCAGACCTACGCCTACCCTGGAATGCAAGTCCGAGACAAGCCCCAGAATGCTTTGATTCAAGTGTAACTTCGGGCCGAGTATAAATCCCGTTTAAAGAAAATCCGCAGTTCTGAGCGAAATGCTAAATCCTGTCTTAATCGTTTACATATGCCCTTCCTTGGCATCATACCTTAAGATACATGATAGCATGGCTCGCTGCTTCTACTTGCGTCCATGAACATGTCCAGGGCGTTATAGAAAATAACGCTTTTAACCATCTCTGGAAGGCTAAGACCACTAGGGGATGGCCTAAATGTCATCAACTATACATTTTCAACCAAACCATACCTAGAATTCTATCTACCCAAATGCGCAGATTTCGTTTTAATACTCTGCAATCCATTTTAGTAGTACCCGGCGGCCCGGCCCGGCCCGACTTTTCTTGGCCTAACTTTCAGGCCATCCCGACCACAAGGCTACCACACCGCCATATCTGAGCACGAGGTTATGAGATATGGTCTTTTGGGATAGGTGTATACCCATAATGGACCCCTGGCGATTACGTAATAACCTAATTTCCACAACTCGTTAAGAAGGTGTGAGCGTAGGGGCTAGTGTGGGACAACTTATTAACAGTCGAAACAAAGAGTTGATCTGCTACTGTGAGTAGAGGACAGTAGTAATAAGTGTTAGTGCCAGTGCGGGAGCATTTAGGTGTTGAGTCGTTAACAAGGCTTGAAAATTCAGGGGCCAATGTGGGAAGGGCCACTCTGACAATTAGTCAAAAATGAAGAATTTCATTTGACGTTAATTGTGAATCCAATATTTGAATTGCTGGGTTACCACTTTTATGACGTTGATTAAGTATTTAGGTTAGAAGTGATCATCCTCATTGCGTCTGTTCTCTCTCCTTACTGAATCATCCCTTCGTATCAAGCAGAATTTCTGCTCACTGTACCAAAAAGGGGAATTTGGCTCAAAAGAGAAGCTTCTGATAGGTCGATGATCAAACATCGTTCAAAACAGGTCGAATAGACCATTTCCATCCTTAACCCGTCCTGTTTAGAAATAAACAAACCCATGTTACCACAAGATCCATGTCATATATAGTTGCATACATCACGCTTCAGAGTGACAAAATGGTATCCATTTGATTGTACTAAGACAAGTGTGATGATTTCAGCTCGTAGAAACGTCATCATCAATTAGATCTTTGAAAAGATTCACAATGCTTTTGATAGATAAATTTTAGGAATTCCCAGTTTTACCATTTGACCCAGTTCGTTTGGGGTTTTGAGGGATTTTTCGGTGGGTGTTTTATTCTGGGGTCTTTTCTTCTTTGCTATCATTTCAGGGGGACAATTTACTCATTATTCATTATTATCTAACAGTGATTCATAAAACGTGAATGGGTAAAGTGATTCTAATAATAATAATGTGCGCCCACAGCGCTAACACTGGGAAAAAAGTTCACCTTTACAAGCTTGTAAATCTTTTGTAAAGATGATGTTTACAAGACATTTACAACTTTGGAAAGATGATGTTTACAAGACATTTACAATTTGTAAAGATCCACAAGGGGAGATAACTGGTGGGTGATGGTAAAACGGTCTGCAAGGCCTCAAATTCACACCTAATAAATCCCAAAGGCTAATTACAGTTTGACCCCTGGACATAATTAATGAGGTAATTGGGGCGTGAAATAAGAGTGGGACAGACCACTGTTCAGTGGACAGGGGTCACTCTGTTAGGGGTAGGATGCTGATGCTCTTACTACAGTGTTCGGTGGAGTGAAGATGCATGGGTGTGTCTTTCACTATGCCCAAGCTGTTTAGAAAAGAATTCCGACTCAGTATCCCACTTATTTTGTGTTTGAGAACAGTGAATAACAATAACCATAAACAATATCACCTTCTCACCTCTTATAATATGCTAAATGATAGAGATTGTGTTGTGATAACATAACACATGACAGTATATGTTGCTATGAATCATGTGGTCGATCCAACTTTTACCAATAGTACCAGTGATACAGATGGGATAGGTCACCTTTTGAAATATTTCACAATCATATTTGATTTTTGTTGTTTCTGTTGATTCTTCCTTTCTGTGGTCAGGCAAGCAACAATCCACCATAATCCCATAAAATCATCGAGGCATGAAGTCCCATAAGTGGGACTACACCTGTTGTACACGGGCTAGTTGCAGTTAACACATACTGCTATATTTAACATAACTAAACAATAACCTTCAGGAATGGAAGCCCATGACAGAAATGTGCCCTGGACAAATGACAGGTTGGCATGGGAGGTTAAAGTAACTTGTTGGAAAAACCCATCCCAACGTTTTCGAGATGATAAATTTCATGTTGAACTGGAGACGCAAATTGATAAACTGAACATGGTGCAACATAGTGCTGGCCAGACACTGCTCCCAAAGAAAAAGAAACATCAAGACCTCCAGAGAGAGCTGCCCACCCTGGAACATAGGTCATTATTGATATGTTGTATTATTTTGATAGGTTATCTCATGGAACGAAACTTTCTAAAAGGTCACATGAAAAAGGAAAACACAACATTGCAGATTCTGATACCTTTGGGTAAGCACTTACCGAAACAAATCATAAAAAATGCCAATTCAACCCATGAAGAAAACAAACGCGATGGAAAAAACCCGCGAATTCGGAGTTCAAGCGATTCACTAAATTTCCCACACCTATATGTATGGCTGCCTGTCTGATAAAGACAATATGCAATACACAGCTTCAGTCATGGACCACATGCAATTTAAACTTAACACCTATCAGGCTATACGCCATAAACAAAATAAATTGATTGATGACTCATGCGTCCGAGTCCTGTCTCAGCCACATTATGTAATTAAGCAGGTGTGATAGTTGTACATATGACATGTTTTTATGTCTATGTGTTGCAAAGAAACTACATCCGTTTTTCTCGGATGACTGGATCTCACGGAAACTGGTGCAAACGCTTGTCAGTTTCAAATCCTGCTTTGTACTTGGACGAATTACAATTTCCAGTCGTTCACCATCTCTACTGAGATGATTTTTTATTGGATCGAACGCAAATTCAGAGATGGGTTTACAAAACCCAACATCTCTACATACATTCTTTATGGATAACAACATAGTGTATATGATTTTGTTTGACAACGGTATATCAATCCATAGTGAAACGACGCATCATATACAATACAAAAAGTTGTTATCCATAAAGAATCTTACTTTCTTGTGACTCGCCATACTTCTAAAATGCCCATCAAACACATCATCTTTCTGAACACACTATGGGCCCCACCTTATGAGACCTCGGCGTATCAGTAAATGAAGCAGACAATCTGTAGCCGTCGTTACACTTGAGTGCACATCCACCATCTATGACTGGGTTTGGTCGTTACGAGGGACGAAAGTCCAAGTACAACCAGGGATACTCTACAATACTCTATATAGGCTCCCTGGTACAACATATTGCACTTCTGAATCGCGATTGTATGCTTGTAATTTTATTATTTTCTTACAAACAGCAGAACTGATATAATGGAATATATGTTACTAATACTTATAGTGGTGGAATATTTGACATGTTGATATTTCATATGTTTTGGGGTTTTTTTATCTCGTGATCAATAGTGGTAACGCCAAATACTAGTAAGTTCTTATCCACCTTGTGCCTGTAAAAACACAGAATGGCCTTCGTTCGACTTTGTGCACTGTCAGTTTATTCACATGGCATAGGAACCATATTTGAGGTGTGGCGAGTCACACTGCTTCCATTTCCCTCGCTACTCTGATACATCTTTATTGGATAAAAAATTGGACAAAAAAACATTTTGAAATTGTTTCTGAGGAGTTGTAGGCTGGTTTGACATCTTGCAGTGTCATCGTCGCGATAATGCGCCGAGGAGTGGGTTGTTTAGGTGGTGAAAGTTGTAATGTGCTGAATTTGGTTTATGACGCGTGAACAAGGAATTTAGCATATCATAACATTGAAATACATTTGATGTTCGCTTGATAGTGCTCCATGGTCAATACTGCACTGTTGATGGAAATGGTATTCTTTAATGCGGAATTTGTTTCACGTTTATAATACTCCCGTCTTTCATGCAAATTAAATTATCCCAAAACAAATTGACAGTGTCAAGCTTACACTAGATGTTTATTTACAGATTATAACAAGAGGAAGATTAAATTTCATACAAAAACATTCCATTTACAAATTTACGGAAAATATGTTACACATTATTATCAAATATACAATCAAAAACAATGGGGTAGCATTGTAGTTGTGCATTCTTTAATACTTGTTCATATTTTGCTTTCTTATGGCTGGGGAGGTCTGCCTGTTGCATCCCTTCGACTCGATTTCTGAAGAAAACAGTCATTATGATTATACTTGCATTAAGTGAATGGTAAACCAATGTGAAAATAGAATCAATGGTTATTCTCATAATCTCACAGCAGGTATTATTGATACTTGTGTATTTAGTGCATTAGAACACAGGGGTTGTATGGTACAACCTTTTTTCTCCTTTGAAAGATCACACGGATTAATACTGTGGGGTGATTGTTACTGTATCTCCCAGCCTTGAACAAAGCCTCAACACATAACAAGGCGTAATCCCTTGTTCATTGATGAGCAAGTCATGTCAGTAAGGGTTCAGTAATTAACAAGGCCTAACGCCCTGTTAATTGATATCATCTCAGTTAAGATTCATCAATTAACATGCCTTCTTCTTTTCTAATTGATGGTAAGCCAAGTTATGTAGTGCATCCTCTTAAAAAAATTTTCATCTAATTCTTGATTCCCGAAAGCTACTTAAATTGGTTTTCATGTTTACTTACTGTAGTTTTTCTGGAACTTCTTCTCATGACATCATTGTGTTTGTTTTGGTTGTTTTTCTTTCTTGAGACGGTTTCCATTTTTGTCTGCAAACTTCAAACAAAATACAATACTCTGACAGAAACTATATGTTTCAATAAAACTGACGTATATTATAGGGTGATTACAGAATTATAGCAAGAATTCGTCGCCAAACACATGCACCCGATTCAAACGGTTGAACAAAATCGCCCATGAACATCACATTTTGTTACATAATTTTACTGTTTGGAGCTCAAGAAATGAGCATTCTTATTTATATGACAGTGGGTTGTGCTCATATTTTGTTGTGCACTGATGCATATAGGACAGAGCATTAAGCAGAACTGCAATACCTTGAAACTCAGCGTGCGGAATAACCGGGAGAGCTGCCTTAGCGTCCTTATTCTGTCCTGTTTCCAACCTAAACAAATACAATTCTAAATTTATTGTCAGCACAATGAAGATAAATTCATGTCGAAGCACCTGAAGTTTTACTTGTTGAATGGTTTAATGCATTGAAACTCTTGCAGTTACTGTATTTAAATCATATCAAAGTATATTTTTACGTCTGTTGTGGATTTAGGGTCATTCCTTCTACAGACTCAGCATTCCGTAGAGCCTGCCTCACAGTTGTCTGTGAAAGTAAATTCATGGGGAAAATGCAATTAGCATTTTGAAAAACCTAACAAAATGACTAGCAGGTATTACAACTAAAGTCTTAAATAAAGTCGAATTACTGCTAATACAACATCGTATAAGAATATCTTGTCTGAAAACGTTACAAACATTTACAAAGGAATAAACAATCAATTTAGTTTTTAAAATATATTTGTGTTAAATTTGATTTTGAAATGCCTTAGTGATTTTGAAAAGGATATATCTATTAAAGTCACTATTCCATCCATATAATGACGTGTGATATGGGAACCCAAAATACGTATATGCATGAATACTGGGATTAGTCTGTATTGCTCCGTCATTGTTGTTTTTGATGAAACCTATCTCTTCAAACATAAAACAGAACATTTTACATCTGTAAGAATATGTCCAAAATCAGTCTTATACTGATTATACATTATGATTGAAATTACATGCAACAGGTAATCCTTCAGCTCAACCACTAAAAACAGCTGGTGTTACCTGGGGAATATATTCCAGCCCCATAGCCTGATTAAGTCCCAGGAAGGATATTTATGACATGTAATAAACCTTTGATCAGCCAATTAGTCGGGCTGTTGTTCTCATATCGTGATTCAATATACTAAACACTTACTGAATGGCAGGGATACTCTACGACTCTGTATATTGAGCTCCCTGCTAAATGATATGGTAGTCTTGATTGTAAGATTTCTCAACAGCCATGCTGCTGAAGGAACACATGGCATCATCAGGGTTGCCTTACTGATTTTACAAATAATATACTTGCATCATCTGCAATATACTCACCTGAGCTGAATGTGCTCTCTGAAGAAATATCGCTGACAGACATTCTGAACGGCTTTGTAGATGTAAAGTCTCAAATTCACGATAGCAAAAATGTCCGTATGTTGGTGTGCAATGATCAACTGCATTTTCCCATCGGGTGTTCATATATGTATTTAGATCTCAAAAGGTCATCAAATTACTTTGAGTTACTCTTCCTCTCTGTAACTTCTCCAACCCAGAAATACAATGGACAGTGCACGTGTACACAACGGTTTGTGAAACATGTAAATAAAGGTATGTCACTGAATTTTACCAATTGACCATGTTGTTGAAATAGACTATTGTTCATCAAGACTAAGCGTTATCAAAACACTAACTCAAATCGGCCAAATAATCCCACTAGTGGTATCCTCTTTGGACTGAAGTTGTTTATTTTAAGGGTAAGAGAATTATAAGGCATGCTCAACTGGGTTTGGTCGTTTAATTAATCCCACACAGCCATCACCAGCAGAGGGAATGATTTACACATCTCATTTTTTGTGCTTAATTATTGTGTTTGTTTTTATTGATAAAAAATGACATGGGATTGTGAACAGCCTTACAGTTTATATCGACACCGGTACCATACAACATACAATAAAAAATTTAAATGCAGCATGTGTTGTCACATATGTATATAAATTTGAATAACAAACATGGGTAAAGCTTGAAGACAATCTTATATGGAAACAGTGAATTATCTGATCTTAATAATCTGTCCACCTTAAGATCTGCCTACCTTTTTTGGTGTCTTGATGGTAAAATTGTGGATGGTTACCGAAGTAACCATAGACTTAAGACAAAAAACATCTTCAAGCAGAAAGGAAGACCATAACAGAGTATGGAAAAGTTTTTTCCCATCTTGTTGGGTCAGTTGTGTATGAAGTGAACTATCACTGTTGACACTGATGATGTATGATTGTGTAGCACTTTAAGAATTTCTTATATTCACGAAAGTCACCAAATGCAAAGCAGATTGTACAGTTATGTAAGTTATGTTTTATGTATGAATAATAAATTAACAATTTATGTACGCCGAACATAAACAAACAAATGATAAACCGGCACGCACCATTTAAATATTCTGTAACATAATTCTTGTAAATGATTATATAAATCTTGTTACACAATGATTTTTATTAATTCCTTTGACTACTCGCTCCAATCCACACGTACTGATATCACAACCAATTATCTATTGACATGTTTATGAGATTTCTTGAATACGCCAATTGCATAACACCGTTAATGAGCACCAACATAAAAGGTCTAGTGACAGGTGTTATTTAGAGAATGCATATAGCTCCCATGGAGTAGAGTGGTAAAATCATCGGAATGACCTTGGGATGATGATTTCGAACAACGTCAAGACATCTGTTTTAACAGGCACAAGTATTTGGTATATGGATCAATGCTGGCCGTACACATGAACTTTCATGTTTTCACGCACCAAACGCAGTTGCATTGATATGAAGCACAAATGGACTACGCAAAATATGGCTAATTCCTTCAGTTTTCATGAGCACACCACAACATCCACCAATGCATGGCGCACCGCCAAAGGCATACATGAGTACACCACAACATACACCAATGCATGGGGCACCAGCACCCTCATACAAGAGACACAACCAACACATCCACCAATGCATCGCACACCGCCACCGACATACATGAGTACACCACAACATCCAACTATGCATGTCGCACCACTATCGGTATCCATGAGCCACCACCATCTCATCCACAGATGCATGGCGCATCGCCATTACCATATATCAGCACACCCCAACATTCACCAATGCTTGACGCACCGCCACTGGCATCCATGAGTACACCAAAACACCCAACAATGCATCGTTCACTGCCACGAGCATACATGAGTACACCATAACATCCACCAATGCATGGCGCACCGCCACCGGCATACATGAGAGACCATCATCACATCCACCAATGCATCGCGTACCACCACCGACATACATGAGTACACCACAACATCCATCAATGCATGGCAAACCGACACAAGCATACACGAGTACACCACAACATCCACTAATGCATGGCGCACCGAAACTGGCATACATGACACACCACCATCACATACACCAATGGATGCCGCATCACCACTCGCATACAGGAGTACACTACAAAATCTACCAATGCATCGTGCACCGACAACGGCATATATGAGCACACCAAAACATCCACCAATGCATGGTGCACCGCCAAAAGCATACATGAGTACATCTCAACATCCACCAAAGTATGGGGCACCAGCACCCTCATACATGAGACACCACCATCACATCCACCAATGCATGGCGTACCGCCACCGACGTACATCAGTACACCACAACATCCACCAATGCATGGCACACCACCACCGACATACATGAGTACACCAAAACATCCACCAACGCATGGGGCACCACCACCGGCATAGATGAGTACAGCACAACATTCACCAATGCACAGGGAAACCCTACCCTCATACATAAGAAAACCAACACCACATTCAAAATCCATGGCGCACCACCACCGGCATACATCAGTACACCAAAACATCCACCAATGCATGGGACACTACCACCGACATACATGAGTACACCACAACATCCAACTATGCATGTCGCACCACTATCGGTATCCATGAGCCACCACCATCTCATCCACAGATGCATGGCGCATCGCCATTACCATATATCAGCACACCCCAACATTCACCAATGCTTGACGCACCGCCACTGGCATCCATGAGTACACCAAAACACCCAACAATGCATCGTTCACTGCCACGAGCATACATGAGTACACCATAACATCCACCAATGCATGGCGCACCGCCACCGGCATACATGAGAGACCATCATCACATCCACCAATGCATCGCGTACCACCACCGACATACATGAGTACACCACAACATCCATCAATGCATGGCAAACCGACACAGGCATACACGAGTACACCACAACATCCACTAATGCATGGCGCACCGAAACTGGCATACATGACACACCACCATCACATACACCAATGGATGCCGCATCACCACTCGCATACAGGAGTACACTACAAAATCTACCAATGCATCGTGCACCGACAACGGCATATATGAGCACACCAAAACATCCACCAATGCATGGTGCACCGCCAAAAGCATACATGAGTACATCTCAACATCCACCAAAGTATGGGGCACCAGCACCCTCATACATGAGACACCACCATCACATCCACCAATGCATGGCGTACCGCCACCGACGTACATCAGTACACCACAACATCCACCAATGCATGGCACACCACCACCGACATACATGAGTACACCAAAACATCCACCAACGCATGGGGCACCACCACCGGCATAGATGAGTACAGCACAACATTCACCAATGCACAGGGAAACCCTACCCTCATACATAAGAAAACCAACACCACATTCAAAATCCATGGCGCACCACCACCGGCATACATCAGTACACCAAAACATCCACCAATGCATGGGACACTACCACCGGCATACATGAGTACACCACAACATCCACCAATGCATGGGGCACCACCAATGGCATACAAGAGTACACCACAACATCCACCAGTGCATGGTGCACAGCCACCATCATACATGAGACATCACCATCACATCCACCAATGCATGGCGGCACCGCCACCGGCATGCATGAGTACACCACAACGGAGACCAATCCATGGCACACCGCCACCGGAATACATGACACACAACCATCACATACACCAATGCATGGCGCACCGCCACCGGCATACATGAGTACACCATAAAATCCACCAACACATCGTGCAACGCCACCGGCATACATGAGTACAACACAACATCAATCAATGCATCGTGCAATGCCACCGGCATACATGAGCACACCACAACATCCACCAATCCATGGCGCACGATTATCGGTATCCATGAGCCACCACCATCTCATCCACCAATGCATGGCGCATTGCCATTACCATATATTACCACACCACAACATCCACCAATGCTTGACGCACCGCCACTGGCATGCATGAGTACACCACAACATCCAACAATGCATGGTGCACCACCACCCTCATACATGAGACATCACCATCACATCCACGAATGCATGGCATACCGCAACCGACATAAATGAGAACACCACAACATCCGCCAATGCATAATCCACCGCCACCAGCATACATGACACACAACCATCACATACACCAGTGCATGGTGCACCGGCACCGGCATACATGATTACACCACAAAATCCACCAATGCATTGTGCAACGCCACCGGCATACATGAGTACAACACAACATCAACCAATGCATTGTGCAACGCCACCGGCATACATGAGCACACAACAAAATCCACCAATGCATGGCGTACCACTATCGGTATCCATGAGCCACCACCATCACATCCACTAATTCATAGAGTACCACCACTGTCATACATGAGACAGCACCATCATATCATTGGACATTGCCACACATGAGTACACCACAACATCCAACACTGCATCGTTCACTGCCACGAGCATACATGAGCAGACCATAACATCCACCAATGCATGGCGCACCGCCACCGGCATACTTGAGACACCACGATCAGATCCACTAATTCATGGGGTACCACCACCGTCATACATGAGACAGCACCATCATATCCACCAATGCATGGCGCACCGAAACTGCCATCCTTGAGCACACCACAACATCCACCAATCCGTGGTGCCCGCCACCGGCATACATGAGTACACCACAACTTACACCAATGCATGGGGCACTAGCACCCTCATACAAGAGACGCCACCATCACATCCACCAATGCATCGCACACCGCCACCAACATACAGGAGTACACCACAACATCCACCAATGCATGGGGCACTAGCACCCTCATACATGAGACACCACCATCACATCCACCAGTGCATGGCGTACCGCCACCGACATACATGAGTACACAACAACATCCACCAATGCATGGCGCACCGCCACCAGCATACATGACACACCACCATCACATCCACCAATGCATGGCGCATTGCCACTGGCATACAGGAGTACACTACAAAATCTACCAATGCATCCTGCACCACCAACGCATACATGAGCACACCATAACATCCACCAATGGATCATGCACCGCCAAAGGCATACATGAGTAAACCTTAACATCCACCAATGCATGGGGCACCAGCATCCTCATACATGAGACACCACCATCACATCCAACAATCAATGGCGTACCGCCACAGACATACATCAGTACACCACAACATCCACCAATGCATGATAAACCACCCCCGGCATACATGAGTACACCACAACATCCACCAATGCATAGCGCACTGCCACTGCATACATGACACACCACCATCACATCCACTAATTCATGGGGTACCACCACCGTCATACATGAGACAGCACCATCTCATCCACCAATGCATTGCGCATCGCCATTGGCATACATGAGTACACCACAACATCTAACAATGCATCGTTCACTGCCAGCAGCATACATGAGTACACCACAACATCCACCAACGCATGGGGCCCCACCACCGGCATAGATGAGTACACCACAACATTCACCTATGCATAGGCAACCCCCACCCTCCTACATGAGACACCACCACCACATTCAAAATCCGTGGCGCACCACCATTGGCGGACAGGAGTACACCAAAACATCCACCAATGCATGGGACACTACCACTGGCATACATGAGTACAAAAAAAGCGTCCACCAATCCATGGGGCACCACCACTGGCATACATAAGTACACTACAACATCCACCAATGCATGGCATACCGCCACCGACATAAATGAGAAAACCACAACATCCACCAATCCATGGCGCACCACCACCGGCATACATGAGTACACCACAACATCCAGCAATGCATAAGGCACCTCCACCGGCATACATGACACACAACCATCACATACACCAGTGCGTGGTGCACCGGCACCGGCACCGGCATACATAAGTACACCACAAAATCCACCAATGCATTGTGCAACGCCACCAGCATACATGAGCACACCACAAAATCCACCAATGCATGGCGTACCACTATCGGTATCCATGAGCCACCAACATCACGTCCACTAATTCATGGGGTACCACCACCGTCATACATGAGACAGCACCATCATATCCACCAATGCATGGCGCACCGAAACTGCCATCCTTGAGCACACCACAACATCCACCAATGCATAGTGCCCGCCACCGGCATACATGAGTACACCACAACATACACCAATGCATGGGGCACTAGCACCCTCATGCAAGAGACACCACCATCACATCCACCAATGCATCGCACACCGCCACCGACATACAGGAGTACACCACAACATCCACCAATGCATGGGGCACCAGCACCCTCATACATGAGACACCACCATCACATTCACCAGTGCATGGCGTACCGCCTCCGACATACATGAGTACACCATCACATCCACCAATGCATGGCGCACCGCCACTGGCATACATGAGTACACCACAACATCCACCAATGCATGGGGCACCACCAAAGGCATACATGAGTACACAACAAAATCCACCAATGCATGGGGCACCACCAAAGGCATACATGAGTACACAACAAAATCCACCAATGCATGGGGCACCAGCACCCTCATACAAGAGACACCACCATCACATCCACCAATGCATGGTGTACCGCCACCGACATACAGGAGTACACCACAACATCCACCAATGCATCGTGCACCGCCAGTAGCATACATGAGCACACCACAACATCCACCAATGCATGGCACACCGCCACTGGCATACATGAGGACACCAGAACATCCACCAATGCATGGGGCAAAGCCACCGGCATACATCAGCACACCACAACACGCACCAATGCACTGGGCACCACCATCGGTATATATGAGCCACCACCATCACATCCACAAATGCATGGCGCACCGCCACACCCATACATGAGTACACCAAAACATCCACCAATTCACAAGAATGACTGCATAGAAAATAAAAGTCACCGGAACCGTTATGTTGAAAGAAAACGTGTTTAAAGTCGGAATGAAATCACATCTGATCTGAACGCCCCGTGGTACAACTTGTCGTGTATTTGAAAGGCATTAAATCTATCGCTTCTCCAGTAACACTTAATTTGCTTTCCAGAAACCGCTGACACAAATTGCATGGTGTTATTTCCAAAACAGCCCCCGTCAATTTCCCATACTTTGGTTCGGCTCGTGTTAAAGACGTCATTCATCCTGCCTTGCCTATTCCAATCTGTTTTTTGCGTCATCGATTCCATTCCGTTAAACCAGTCTAACTTACTGAATGGTATAACAATGGTTCCTCCTTACACGTGTCTGACATCACATTTAGTATCAATCTTGGGATAATGCAAACACGACTCAGTGAAGAATGGCCACCCCTATCTATCGATGAACGTTTGGATGATTCAGGTGATGTATTATACCATTATATGAAGTGATGCATTATACCATTGTATGAGTGCCCATGTCAGATTGAGATTCATAATTTACCTTTACAGACAATCAGTGGTGCCTACAAAGACGAAAGTTGGCACAGGTGGATGACGAAACATTGATTATAATATAGAATGTTCAGAAAGTACCTTATTATTTAGCATCATTTCATTTCTGAGACAAGAAGATTTATACAAATATTCACCTAAATTACACAACTGTTTTACATTTCTAACACTTACAAGTTGAATGCGTTTATGCATTGTACTAATTTGGTTTTATGTGTTAGTAATATGGCATCTGTAGTAATATGGTTTTATTACAGTTTTCTGTAATTAATAAAATAGCGACATACTACTATAAAATGCAACTCGTCTTCAATGTCGTCTTCACAAAAAAACATAGTTTCTTTCTGTTATTTCAACATGCTGTTTCTATAGTTGAGTTACGTCGAAATTTAGATAAATATTTCCCGAAGATGTGCGGGATAGCTTTACATAGGTAATACAGCAGAGTGCAAATATCAATAATATTTATATAAATTACACATACATTTCGTATGTAAGAAGGTAGGTATGCAGGACATACTTCATCTCTATGTCATAATTCATTGATACCAATGTTAGATTAAATATTGTTCACCTGATACGCCCAGCTATTAACACGGCGGTTCTTTATTTCTGACAAAAGACATTCATAATAATTTCGAAGGATAAGATCATTTGTGTGAAGCAACTTGCACCAATACTTTATCATGTTAAATTGTCTCTGATATATGCGAGGGAGACGACCCAATTCTGCATAAGCCATAGAATAACATGTATAGTTTTTTTTAACTTCAGTGGAGTAATTCAACAACGAATCTGACTGCTTTTGTGAACCATCAACTGATTCAGAAATTAGGACTCGTCGTCTGCATACAGTAACAGAAAAATACTTAGGGATTTACATTTATAAGAAATTCAGTTATCTTCAAAAAAGGGGTCTCAAAATCACTGAGATAAAATGAAAATAGAATTGGAGACAAAACATCGCCTTGCATTAAATCCGAATTATTCTTGAAGGATTCACTAAAATAGCCGCCAACTGTTAACTGTTAATCACTTTTGATACATTCAGAAGCTTACAATTTGTTCAGTTGATCTGCTTTGATATAGATCTCTCTCTGATGGCATACTGACTTTATTGCATTTACTCTGTGTCAGTTCAACCAATCCATGGGGAGCAGCATCTCTCGACATCAGAACACCAGAATAGGGATAAGCTGACCAGCACAAATGCTCCAACCATGGTCAATTGGTTAAGGAATATGATTGGCAAACATGCACTTCGTTGTTTACTTGCGCAATGTAATATTCTAGACTGTTGGATGTTGGTGGGAGCTTTTCATTTAATGTCTTGTCTCATCTACAGACACCACTGGATTGTTTAGTACATGCATTGAACTAAAGGTCTGTGCGATGTGATCTAGTAATGTTGATAGGCTTTTGTATTGTAAGTTCTGGTTTGTAGACATTAGAATACCCCCGTGTATTGATCTATTGTTTTAATGTTGGAATTGTTTCGTGATGTGTTTCTGTGTTGGCGGTGTTTAGCAGTGCATGGCAGTATATGGCTAAAAACAAGCACTCCTACAAGGCGATAAAGTCGTGCACATCCGATTTCCATGGACAAAAACAATTCTTCTCAATTTCACAAGTTTCACAAACAAAACAGCAAAACAAACAAGTACAATTGGACCAGCTGTGCGGATTGTTTTATGAATGTCATCATTCCCAACATGGAACAGTACCAAATCCTCGAACAGAAACACCAACATTGTTGTCGCAGAATGTGTGTCTAAATTGATCTTGATCAAATTTGAGATTTGAACAAGGTCAAAGGTAACTGAAGCCCGACACGTAAAACCAGAGATAAAAAACATTTTTGAGAAAAAAACTCTGGAACCGTGTTCCCTCAACGTATGCAACGCTACCTATTCTACTGGAGGGTTTACAGTAGTAGAGACGCAGAGTACATTGTCACAAAATGTCCGAACAGTAAAACATCCACATGCTGCTCCAGAAGAATCCTTGATCCACTTCTGTCCATGGAATATCTCCTTTGGAATATCTTCTTGGCAGTCGTCCTGCCTCTGGGGGACTTCAGGGTCCATTTCCGCCCCCAGGACGATGGCATCCACGCTCCTGATAATAAAGGTAAACATATTTTACATCATTTGTACTGTGTGCATAAATGCAAAATATATGATTCCACGAGAACATATCTCAAACACGAAAATCAAGTTGTGACTTGGCAGTAGACGTCATTGTACACAAGGAGGCACTTTATGTTTTCTTTCAAAGATCGTTTGGAAGAACACAGTGGCTTCTGCTAATAAAGGTAAACAGTATTCTGTATCATAATTTATACTTCCAGCACATATTAAGACTGCATGAGTGTCGGTTTCACACTGCTTTTACCAGCATACCAGCTATATCACGGGGAGAAACAACAAATATCGGATCCACACATCATTCAGATATGGGAAATCGAAATAGGTTGTTTGGATCGACATGAGCGAACACTTTAACCATTCGGTTATTCGACGATCCCCTTACATTTAAATGCAAAGCAAATATATCGGGACGTGAAAAACAAAATTTCATCTAAGTTTTAAAGTGAAATAGTGAATGCTTTACCAGGAGGTAGGCCAGTACACTGACTTTCAAAGTGACCATCCGGGATTAGCTTTGTCTCGAACTACCTATTGAAGGACGGAATGGTGGGTTAACACTAAGTTATACTATCTATAGATAGCATCGTACAGGGCATGCACGAAGGGGGCCCTATCTACACTAACCCCTAATCTACCAGTCAAGTGCAGTCAGCATTGGGTCTACTGGGGGTGCTGAAAAGACTGGGGTCACCAGTGTGCCAACCCTAAACTAGCTGGGTTGCTATAGCAACCATACTGACTGTACAGTCAGGCCCTAGCACCGAACCTACTCCATGTACGCTCGGCAGGGGGCTACGCGGAGAGCAGACGCACAATGGAGCCACCATGAGACAAAAACTCATCCCATCGGACCCTTGGAAAGCCAGTGTACTAAAGTCCAGGTGGAAGGGTTTAGAGTGACACAACACCAAATCCAGAGTGTGCCAGGGTTCCTGCGTCTGAAAGAAATGAGTCATGCATAAGCATCAGTAATCACATTTCTCTCGGATGTAGATTGGATTAACAACAGCGAGTAAGTGTGGTTTTCTGCCGCTTTGGACAATTTTTCCAGCATTTAGTGGGCGTGGGGCATAGTATTTAAGTGAGGACTCGAACAATGGTACTGAACATGACGTGCCACCACTTGAACAACTAGGCTACACTACCACTCCGTTTACATGCAGAAACCAGTATCAACCTTTCCCATCTATACCTAAATGGCTGTGACTATGCTGGTCGTAAGAGGCGACTAACGGGATCGGGTGGTCAGACTCGCTGACTTCTTGGTTGAAACATGTCATCGGTTCCCATTTGCGCAGATCGATGCTCGTGTTGTTGATCACTGGATTGTCTTGTCCAGACTCGATTATTTACAGACCGTCACCTTATAACTGAATATTGCTGAGTGCGGCGTAAAACTAAACTCACTCACTCCTAAATGGCTGTATACTATGAGAGAATTAGTGTGCACAATATATGAAACAAATATTTTCTTCCAAATAGAGTTGAAAACACCTGCCTGTCTGGTCCTCTGTCATCCTTCCGAAGAATCCTTGGTTCACGTCCATCCATGGAATATCTTCTCTTCTTGGCAGTCGTCCTGCCTCTGGGGGACTTCAGTGTCCATTTCGCCCCCAGGAAGATGGCATCCCTGCTCATAACAGTACAGAGAATATAGTTTACATCGCTGGCACTTACTGTGTGCATATATGCAACTTATATGCCTACACGTAAAATCTCAAACATGAAACTCAAGTTGTAATTTTGCAGTAGACGTCATGATAAACAAGGATGCATTGCATGTTATGGTTTATTCAAAAGATTGTTTGAAAGGAACAGTTGCATGTGTAAGCAACGGTTCTACTTAAAAAGGCAAAGAACACTTTACATAATTTATGCTTCACACACAGATTATGACTGCATGAGTGTCCTTTTACACCGCTTTCAGCAATATACTAGCTATATCACGGTGAGAAACAACAAATATATGCTTCACACATCATTCAGATATGGGAAATCGAAATAGGTTGTTTGGATCGACATGAGCGAACACTTTAACCATTCGGTTATTCGACGATCCCCTTACATTTAAATGCAAAGCAAATATATCGGGACGTGAAAAACAAAATTTCATCTAAGTTTTAAAGTGAAATAGTGAATGCTTTACCAGGAGGTAGGCCAGTACACTGACTTTCAAAGTGACCATCCGGGATTAGCTTTGTCTCGAACTACCTATTGAAGGACGGAATGGTGGGTTAACACTAAGTTATACTATCTATAGATAGCATCGTACAGGGCATGCACGAAGGGGGCCCTATCTACACTAACCCCTAATCTACCAGTCAAGTGCAGTCAGCATTGGGTCTACTGGGGGTGCTGAAAAGACTGGGGTCACCAGTGTGCCAACCCTAAACTAGCTGGGTTGCTATAGCAACCATACTGACTGTACAGTCAGGCCCTAGCACCGAACCTACTCCATGTACGCTCGGCAGGGGGCTACGCGGAGAGCAGACGCACAATGGAGCCACCATGAGACAAAAACTCATCCCATCGGACCCTTGGAAAGCCAGTGTACTAAAGTCCAGGTGGAAGGGTTTAGAGTGACACAACACCAAATCCAGAGTGTGCCAGGGTTCCTGCGTCTGAAAGAAATGAGTCATGCATAAGCATCAGTAATCACATTTCTCTCGGATGTAGATTGGATTAACAACAGCGAGTAAGTGTGGTTTTCTGCCGCTTTGGACAATTTTTCCAGCATTTAGTGGGCGTGGGGCATAGTATTTAAGTGAGGACTCGAACAATGGTACTGAACATGACGTGCCACCACTTGAACAACTAGGCTACACTACCACTCCGTTTACATGCAGAAACCAGTATCAACCTTTCCCATCTATACCTAAATGGCTGTGACTATGCTGGTCGTAAGAGGCGACTAACGGGATCGGGTGGTCAGACTCGCTGACTTCTTGGTTGAAACATGTCATCGGTTCCCATTTGCGCAGATCGATGCTCGTGTTGTTGATCACTGGATTGTCTTGTCCAGACTCGATTATTTACAGACCGTCACCTTATAACTGAATATTGCTGAGTGCGGCGTAAAACTAAACTCACTCACTCCTAAATGGCTGTATACTATGAGAGAATTAGTGTGCACAATATATGAAACAAATATTTTCTTCCAAATAGAGTTGAAAACACCTGCCTGTCTGGTCCTCTGTCACCCTTCCGAAGAATCCTTGGTTCACGTCCATCCATGGAATATCTTCTCTTCTTGGCAGTCGTCCTGCCTCTGGGGGACTTCAGTGTCCATTTCGCCCCCAGGAAGATGGCATCCCTGCTCATAACAGTACAGAGAATATAGTTTACATCGCTGGCACTTACTGTGTGTATATATGCAACTTATATGCCTACACGTAAAATCTCAAACATGAAACTCAAGTTGTAATTTTGCAGTAGACGTCATGATAAACAAGGATGCATTGCATGTTATGGTTTATTCAAAAGATTGTTTGAAAGGAACAGTTGCATGCGTAAGCAACGGTTCTACTTAAAAAGGCAAAGAACACTTTACATAATTTATGCTTCACACACAGATTATGACTGCATGAGTGTCCTTTTACACCGCTTTCAGCAATATACTAGCTATATCACGGTGAGAAACAACAAATATATGCTTCACACATCATTCAGATATGGGAAATCGAAATAGGTTGTTTGGATCGTCATGAGCGAACACTTTAACCATTCGGTTATTCGACGATCCCCTTACATTTAAATGCAAAGCAAATATGTCGGGACGTGAAAAACAAAATTTAATTTAAGTTTTAAACTAAAATAGTGAATGCTTTACCAGCAGGTAGGCCAGTACACTGACTTTCAAAGTGACCATCCGGGACTTGCTTTGTCTCGAACTACCTATTGAAGGACGGAATGGTGGGTTAACACTAAGTTATACTATCTATAGATAGCATCGTACAGGGCATGCACGAAGGGGGCCCTATCTACACTAACCCCTAATCTACCAGTCAAGTGCAGTCAGCATTGGGTCTACTGGGGGTGCTGAAAAGACTGGGGTCACCAGTGTGCCAACCCTAAACTAGCTGGGTTGCTATAGCAACCATCCTGACTGTACAGTCAGGCCCTAGCACCGAACCTACTCCATGTACGCTCGGCAGGGGGCTACGCGGAGAGCAGACGCACAATGGAGCCACCATGAGACAAAAACGCATCCCATCGGACCCTTGGAAAGCCAGTGTACTAAAGTCCAGGTGGAAGGGTTTAGAGTGACACAACACCAAATCCAGAGTGTGCCAGGGTTCCTGCGTCTGAAAGAAATGAGTCATGCATAGGCATCAGTAATCACATTTCTCGCGTTTGCAGATTGGATTAACAACAGCGAGTAAGTGTGGTTTTCTGCCGCTTTGGGCAATATTCCAACGACGGACGTGGGACATAGTATTTAAGTGAGGACTCGAACACTGACACTGAACATGACGTGCCAACACTTGAACAACCAGGCTACACTACCACTCCGTTTACATGCAGAAACCAGTATCAACCTTTCCCATCTATACCTAAATGGCTGTGTACTATGAGAGAATGAGTGTGCACTGTATATTAAACAAATATACATGAAGATGCATATTTTCTTCCAAATAGATATGGAAACACCTACCTGTCTGGTCCTCTATCGCCCTTCCGAAGAATCCTTGAAGTCGTCCTACCTCTACAGGATTTCAAGACTTTCTGTCCCCACGACGAATATTTCACATCACTATAGGTGGGTGCTCAAACTCCAAGCGGGCTTCAGTCGCTCGCTTACGCAACCTAATCCCAGTCGCCGAACCCGAAACAAAGGATTAGAGCTATTGAAAGCACCTCAATCACAAGTGTTTGCACAAAGGCATGTTTTTCTTATTTAGCGTGAGCCAAGTAAGACCTGGTAATATTCATTATTGAAACAAAACGAAACAAAATTTTCTTTCATTAATTACAGATTTATTTATGTAAGACAATATAGCTAAAACATACTCAACGGCTAATACAATACAGGTATAACCCATTGTAAATTTAAAATTACAAGTTAAACCCAAAGTGACATAGGTGTATGGAACATTCAATGTAAATGAATTAAAACAAACTGTCGTCCGTGGGTGGGAATGTTGTAAATTGTGATGTGCATATCACTGCTCATCGCTTTCGTGACTCACTCGTGTTATTCTGAGATTACAGTCCGTTTGCCGTGAAAGCGTACCGATGAATGTCTCTTTAAACAAAAACGTAAATCGAATAAAATGAAATTACGATGGCAAATTTCTTATAATTTTATACCTTGCCAATTGAACAATTAATTCTCAAAATATTATTCAACTTAAGATGAAAGTTGTTAAACAAACGATCATAATTTCAAATCACTTTCTTTGTTTGTATTACAGGGGGCTTAGGGTGCACATTAAATAAAACGTCGAGAACTTGGGTTGGTCTAAGTTAACGCTCATCACGTACCGCACGTGCTCTTGTTTCACTGTTCTAACTGCTGCGCTTACCTCCTTGCAATACAAACCAGTAATAACGATTTGAATCTATAATCGTTTGTTAAACAACTTGTATCCTAAGTTGAATAAAATTCTAAGACTTAAATTTTCAGTTGCAAGATAAAACGACGTGGATTCGAAATATTAATTTCACTATGTCTGGTTTAAAGTAACAAAATCATCTCAACATCGTACACCACAATACATGTAAATGAGACACCACCATCACATCCACCAATGCATGGCGCATCACCACCCTCATACGTATACATGAGACACAACCATCACATCCACCAATGCATGGTGCACCACCACCGGCACACATGAGCACACCACAACATACACCAATGCATGGGGTACCACCACCCTCATACATGAGACACCACCATCACATACACCAATGCATGGCGCACAGCCACTGGAATACGTGAGTACACCACAACATCAACCAATGCAAGGCGCACCGACACCGGCATACATGACTAGAACAAATATCCACCAATGCACGGTGCACCACTATCGGTATACATGAGCCACCACCATCTCATCCACCAATGCATTTCGCACCGACACCGGCATACATTAGTATATAACAACATCCACCAATGCATCGTGCACCGCCACCGGCATACCTGAGTACAGCACAACATCCACCAATGCATCGGGCACCACCACCGGCATACATGAGACACCACCATCACATCCACCAATGCATTGGGCACCGCCACTGGCATACATTAGCACACCACAACATCCACCAATGCACTGTGCACAGGAACCGTCATACATGAGCACACCACAACATCCACCAATCCATGGGACACCACCACCGGCATACAAAATACACCAACATCACATCCATCAATGCATGGGGCACCACCACCGGCATACATGAGTGCACAAAAACATCTGACAATGCATGGCGCACCACCACCGGCATAGATGAGTACACCACAACAACCAAACTCATACATGAGACACCACCATCGCTCCACAAATGCATGGCACACCGCCACCGACATACAGGAGTACACAACAACATCCACCAATGCATGGGGCACCACCACCGGCACACATGAGCACACAACAACATCCACCCATGCATCATGCACCACCACAGGCATACATGAGCACACCACAACATCCACCAATGCATGGGGCACTACCACCAGCCTACTGAGGCACCACCATCACAACCACTACTGCGTGGCGCACCACCACCGGCATACATGAGTACACCAAAGCATCCAACAATGCATGGCGCACCACCACCGGCATACATGAGTACACCACAACATCCACCAATGCATGGGTCACCACCACCCTCATACGTATACATGAGACACGACCATCACATCCACCAATTCATGGTGCACCGCCACCGGCATCCATGAGTACACCACAACATCCACCAAAGCATGTTGCACCACCACCGGCATACAGGAATACACCACAACATCCACCAATGTATGGGGAACCACCAGCCTCATACATGACACATCACCATCACATCCACCAATGCATGGCGCGATGCCACCTGCATACATGAGAACACCACAACATCCACCAATGCATGTAACACCACCACCGGCATACACAAGCCACCACCATCACATCCAGCAATGCATGGCGCACCACCACAGGCATATATGAGAACATAACAACATCCACCAATGCATGGCGCACCACCACAGGCATATATGAGAACACCACAACATCCACCAATGTATGGCGCACCACCACCGGCATACATGAGTATATAACAATATCCACCAATGCATGGTGCACCACCACTGGCACACATGAGTAAACCACAACATCCACCAATGCATGGGACACCACCAACCTCATACATGAGACACCACCATCACATCCAGCAATGCATGGCTCACCGCCACCGACATCCATGAGTACACCACAACATCCACCAATGCATGGGGCACCACCACCGGCATACATGTGTATATAACAACATCCACCAATGCATGGTGCACCACCGCTGGCACACATGAGTACACCACAAAATCCACCAATGTATGGGGCACCACCACTCTCATACATGAGACACCACCATTACATCCACTAATGCATGCCGCACCGCCACCGGCATACATCAGTACACCACAACATCCACCAATGCATGTTGCATCACCACCGGTATACATGAGACACCACCATCACATCCACCAATGCACTGGGCACCGTCATTGGTATACATGAGTACACCACAACATCCACCAATGCATGTTGCATCACCACCGGCATACATGATACACCACCATCACGTCAACCAATGCATGGGGCACCACCACCGGCATACATGAGCACACCAAAACATACACCAATGCATGGGGTACCACCACCCTCATACATCAGACACCACCATCACATCCACCAATGCACTGGGCACCGTCATTGGCATACATGAGCACACCACAACATCCACCAATGCATCGTGCACCGCCACCGTCATACATGATTACACCACAACATCCACCAATGCATGGCGCACCACCACCGGCATACATGAGACACCACCATCACATCCACCAATGCATTGGGCACCACCACCGGCATACATGAGTACACCAAAGCATCCAACAATGCATGGTGCACCACCACCGGCATACATGAGTACACCAAAACATCCACCAATGCATGGGTCACCACCACCCTCATACGTATTCATGAGACACGACCATCACATCCACCAATGCATGGTGCACCGCCACCGGCATACATTCGTACATAACAACATCCACCAATGCATCGTGCACCGCCACCGGCATCCATGAGTACACCACAACATCCACCAATGCATGTTGCACCACCACCGGCATACAGGAATACACCATCACTTCCACCAATGTATAGTGCACAACCACCGACATACATGAGTACACCACAACATCCACCAATGCATGTAACACCACCACCGACATACATAAGCCACCACCATCACATCAACCAATGCATGGGGCACCACCACCGTCATACATGAGCACACCAAAACATACACCAATGCATGGGGTACCACCACCCTCATACATCAGACACCACCATCACATCCACCAATGCACTGGGCACCGTCATTGGCATACATGAGCACACCACAACATCCACCAATGCATCGTGCACCGCCACCGTCATACATGATTACACCACAACATCCACCAATGCATCGGGCACCACCACCGGCATACATGAGACACCACCATCACATCCACCAATGCATTGGGCACCACCACTGGCATACATGAGTACACCAAAGCATCCAACAATGCATGGCGCACCACCACCGGCATACATGAGTACACCAAAACATCCACCAATGCATGGGTCACCACCACCCTCATACGTATTCATGAAACACGACCATCACATCCACCAATGCATGGTGCACCGCCACCGGCATACATTCGTACATAACAACATCCACCAATGCATCGTGCACCGCCACCGGCATCCATGAGTACACCACAACATCCACCAATGCATGTTGCACCACCACCGGCATACAGGAATACACCACAACATCCACCAATGTATGGGGAACCACCAGCCTCATACATGAGACATCACCATCACATCCACCAATGTATGGCGCACCACCACCGACATACATGAATACACCAGAACATCCACCAATGCATGGCGCAATGCCACCGGTATACATGAGTACATCACAAGATCCACCAATGCATGTAACACCACCAACGGCATACACAAGCCACCACCATCACATCCAGCAATGCATGGCGCACCACCACAGGCATATATGAGAACATAACAACATCCACCAATGTATGGGGCACCACCATCGGCATACATGAGTATATAACAACATCCACAAATGCATGGTGCTCCACCGCTGGCACACATGAGTACACCACAACATTCAACAATGTATGGGGCACCACCACTCTCATACATGAGACACCACCATTACATCCACTAATGCATGCCGCACCACTACAGGCATACATCAGTACACCACAACATCCACCAATGCATGTTGCATCACCACCGGTATACATGAGACACCACCATCACATCCAGCAATGAATGGCTCACCGCCACCGACATCCATGAGTACACCACAACATCCACCAGTGCATGGGGCACCACCACCGGCATACATGTGTATATAACATCCACAAATGCATGGTGCACCACAGTTGGCACATATGAGTACACCACAACATCCACCAATGTATTGGGCACCACCACTCTCATACATGAGACACCACCATTACATCCACCAATGCATGCCGCACCGCCACCGGCATACATCAGTACACCACAACATCCACCAATGCATGTTGCATCACCACCGGTGTACATGAGACACCACCATCACATCCACCCATGCACTGGGCACCGTCATTGGCATACATGAGCCCACCACAACATCCACCAATGCATGGCGCACCACCACCGGCATACATGATACACCACCATCACATCAACCAATGCATGGGGCACCGTCACCGGCATACATCAGTACACCACAACATCCACCAATGCATGTTGCATTACCACTGGTATACATGATACACCACCATCACATCAACCAATGCATGGGGCACCACCACCGGCATACAGGAGTACACAAAAACATCCATCAATGCATAGGACACCACCACCGGCATACATGAGTACATAACAACATCCACCAATGCATCGTGCACCACCGCAGGCATACTTGAGAACACCACAACATCGACCAATGCATGGGGCACCACCACCGGCATACATGAGTACACCACAACATCCACCAATGCATGGGGCATCACCCTCCTCATACATGAGACACCACTATCACATCCACCAATGCATGGCGCAACGCCACCGACATACATGAGCACACCACAACATTCACCAATGCATGGTGCACCGCCACCGGCATACATGAGTACACCACAACATTCACCAATGCATGGCACACCGCCACCGACATCCATGAGTACACCTGAACATTCACCAATGCATGGCGCACCGCCACCGGCATACATGAGTACGCCACAACATTCACCAATGCATGGCGCACTGCCACCGGCATACATGAGTACACCACCATCACTTCCACCAATGCATGTTGCACAACCACCCTCATACAGGAATACACCATAACATCCACCAATGCATGGGGCACCACCTGCCTCATACATGAGACATCACCATCACATCCACCAATGCATGGGGCATCACCACCCTCATACATGAGACACCACCATCACATCCACCAATACTTGCTCCAATCCAAACGTACTGATATCACAACCAATTATCTATTGACATGTTTATGAGATTTCTTGAATACACCAATTGCACATGCAAGATCCATTATGCATATCAACAGTAAGAACTCTAACAGAACAAAAGAAATAATAAATTAGTAAGTTTAAAGAGTTATTCTTGGGGATTCTTGAGAAACGGCAAAATTGAAAGAAGTAGCGGTGAAATCTTTTCTAAATTTACATTTACAAGCCTTCTAAACATCACCTTTACAATAGTTGTAAATATTTGTAAATATGACATTTAAATTTTGTAAATTTTTGTAAATCAACATTTTTCTTCTTGTGTAACAGTCAAAGTACAGCACATTATTACACCGGATAACCCAAGCTGCCTATGAGGCGCTTGAAAGTTTTAGTCACATGACATTCCAACTGGTACCCATTTTCACATGTATCACGTGTGCTTCGTTGTCGGGTAGGACATAAGTCCAAGAAACTGTCAGGAATCAAGCTGCTAACACGGTCACCCATCCATTTCGTGCCATACGCTGCCGACCCGATTTTGACCTCGCCTGATTTCTCGAGAAAAACTTAGGTTTTCACTCAAATCTCAAACTGTGTTTGACAAATTAAAACAGCTGTATTTTTAACTCAAATGCATTTTTTAAATTAAAAAAGTCCAAACGACTAAAGTAATCTGTCCACCAAACTTAGATTGTCTAGTAAGTCTGAGTTTGATACCGATTTCCATTCATTCTGGAAAATGCATGTTCCTGCGTTTTCTTAAATTTGAGCGAAAACGTGAACTTAAGTCAAAACTCAGATTTAAGTTTGTTTCAAGAAATCGGGGCCAGGGAAGTGAAAGGTTGGAATGTATTATGCAACCTGGACAAGGTTAATACAGTGTGTCGTAATTAGAGATGACAACTTGGCTCTTTCACAGGACCACACACCACTTTCTGCTTTCCAGGAGTCTATTCTTTTCAATATTGAAAATTAATGGTTTTACACCTTTGCAGTCATCAGTTTACTTGACATCAAACACCTCTCATCAAACATCACTTAAAATAAATCGATATAATCATAAACTTTTCAACTAACGGAATGAATTATTATTGTTTGAATTTCATATGTAAGATGAAAACCCTAGGCTTAATCTCGCCAGGCGGCGGGATGGAGCAATGGTTAAAGCGTTCGCTGGTCTCGCGGAAAACCCGACTCCGACTGCCCAATTGGGTACAATGTGCGAAGCCCATTTCTGGTGTCCCCGCTGTGATATTGCTAACAGCGACGAAAAACCATACTAACGCACTATAAAGCCATGTTTATTTGAAGTTCGAGTCCTATTTTCAGTATGGTCGCCACAACACATTACTTTAATATCATATTTGCTTCAAATCATTTTGATAGGATCCGTATTTCCAGTCCGATCCCATCACGCCGAATAACCGGGTTCGATACCTCGTACGACTACATTGCTCATGCTGTTGATCACTGGATTGTCTGACATGTAGCTAGAAGACTGCGTCGTGTAAAACAACAAACAAACAATAGTTTTAACAAACAGTATATTGAAACACAAACAACATTTTGACACCGATGCTTAAAGCGACTTGTGCAGAATAGCTAGGTCGTTATACATCAGGCTTATACAGGTGAGTTAAGTGCTTTGATACCATTGTTGTAAAACAGAAATGTCCGAAGGCGAGGTACAGGTAAACGATTTTTAATTATCATCGAAGGAATATTAATACTGACATGCACTGTTAGAAACATGTACAAAACAAAAGTGATATTTACAAAATTCATTTTGTCAATTCTGACCGTCGTCATATGAAATATGCACCATGGATTTGTATCCATTTCCGAGAAGTGCTCAATACACATACCATTGCATACAGATCATTTAATAATACTGACAACGGATTACAATTTCACAACGATCAATTTATTCCAACTTCACCTTGCCAGTATCAATCAAGAGTCTGAAAAAGAAAAATTAAAATTTTAGACCAGCTTAATTTGAAAAGCGCCATGCAATTGCTACAATGACAGGATATAAATCGATTCCGACCATGTTTCAGATTAGACAAAAGGCTTGTCATGCTGCTCAGCTAACATGAGGGATCACGTAGGGATGAGAAGGCATACGCGGATAAAATTATCTGAGCTTGATTTGACCGACAGTGTACACTTACTCTCGTTATTTTTACAATGATAGTTTACACAGCAAATGTTTGTTATAATTAACATAAGGGAATATATTCCTTCATTGTTATTTCATGAAAATATTCATGAGAGTTGTTTTTCACGTTTTGTTTCAGATATGGATGTGTCACAATATGTAAATGCACCAACAGAAATGTGTAAAAGGTATTAATAATTTGCTGAGGAACCCAAGCATTTGTATTTGTATAAACTGTCTTTGAGAGATCATATAACAAACGACCACTTGATACGTCTCTGCCGCTGTTGTTAAGCATCTACTTGAAATTGTTTAAGTTCTCATTTTATCCTTAACTTCGTTTGGGCATGACATTGATCACAATGGAAGTGCAGCAACACAAGCATATTCAAATTAACTTGGTCATAACAACACACACATCAAGTGTATCAATTATAAATAAAATGTTTACATTAGATCATGATATTTCCAACACGTAGTCAAGAGTAACAGGATTCTCATATAGTCGGTTCGAGTCACAGATTTGGACCTACAACGATCCGTTGTCGGTATATCTTCCTCAATTAAGCTAATAGGCCGTGATATTCATGAAGTGCTGTTTAAAGCAACGTAAATCCAAGCCCCTTCCTTATAACACATACTACATAACCACACGCGCTATTTACCTGCTCCAACAGAAAAAGATCCAGTGTGTTTGTTTGCTTTCTAAAACAAAAGTATCGATGATAATTATGATACTATTATTTGTATGACTTCTGAGTTTGCCATGAAGGAGAAAGACGCCGAATTCGAAATACTTGTATAAATTGATCCTAAAATTTAATTTGACAAATATCTTTTGAAACCCATATTCAAACACCACACTGAAGATGTTTTGACCGAACAAATTTTTAGCATTGAGAAATGTGAAAATGAACAGTTACTTTCCTGTTTGAGTAGGAAAACATAACCGACAAAAAATCACTGCAAGTACAAGAGGTATACTAACTGTAGTAAGTAATAGAACGTACACACTAATTCCTATATGCAATAGGTTAGTGTCAGTTAAGTTGCAAATTTACTTGCAATAAACACGCACCAAAGATTCTAAAGACAGGTATGAGGCAAGTCCTTTATTTTGTGTGTCAACTGGTGCTAGCCCTCGGGGCATTTTGGACACAACTGAAACACAACAGAAAAGTATGTGAATCAATAGCCATTAAAGGTAAAATGATTTTCAAGAAACACACTTTTACGATAACGACAAACCAAATCTAGATTTATTCGATCATTGCCAATTAAATTAATTTAAACCTTTGAGGAAATCCCACTATGACGCTGAGGTATGGGCATTTATGACAGAGGACCTGAGGAGATCCCACTGTGACACTGACGTATGGGCATTTATGACAGAGGACCTGACGAGATATATTCCACTGTAACACTGACGTATGGGCATTTATGACTGAGGACCTGAGGAGATCCCACTGTGACATTGAGGTATGGGCATTTATGACAGAGGACCTGAAGATATATACATGTACATCTATAATCCACTGTGACGCTGATCAAAGATGACATATGGCGACTTATGACAGGTGACCTAGATCGTGCAGTGGTATGTATTACAGATGACATATTTAACAAGGTATTAACATTTATGACAAAACACCTATATAGATGATACAGGAACATTCTAAATATAGGACCTACTAGGATCGTGCAGGATCGATTTAGACCTACCTAAATCGGGATGTTCATCCTGCGAGTCGGAGTCATAGAAGGAACCCTCTGGAGTCACAAGAGACTTGTTCCTGGAAGCACCATACACAAAGTAACTGAGAATGACAAATAATTCAAAACGTCTCATTTGAAGGGGGCGCGCGCACGCACGCACGAACATATAAAAAAATGATGTTTGTCTCCGAAACCCACTGATAACGTGTTCCAGTGGGTGTTAAATGTAACCCCAAAAACATCTCGTGTGGAACACGTTCATGAAGACAGTTATTGGGGCAAACCCCTTCTTTGCCAGGGATATTCTTGGCTTCTACTAAGCCATATTCAAACTAAGCATCATTGGTAATGGTTGATGTTTGTTTCGTTTGTTTTTTAACATCGGACTCAGCAAACGTTCAGCTATATGACTGCCGTCAGTCAGTAATAGATTCTCCACCAGACAATCCCGTATTTGACATCGTGAGCATCCATCCACCCAAATGAGATGCACTGGGATATATCCACACGTATGACTGAAAGATGTTCTTGTAATATCGGTTATATAACGTTCCACAAACTGAACAACAGTTTAGATAAGATTGTGAATGTGCAATGGTCAGTATCTTATCTGAAGGGTGTTTGAATTCTGTACCTGTTTTTCTTCATTTTGTACACCGCTAGTAGAGATCCTACCATTCCCACTGATAAGAGACCACATGCTCCTCTCAAAGCCCAGTTCTCGATCACAGATATTTCTGTCGTTGCACATCTCCCCGCTCCAGATCCCCCTGGAAGATTCAAACCATTTCATCAAATCCAATGCACCAGCATGTGGAGTGTTCATCTCTGGCGTATGTATTTTCAATCTCGAATGTAATACCAGATTCTCTTACCGTTACCACCCTTTCCAGAATCACCTTGTCCACCTGACCCGCCGTATCCACCTTGTCCCCTCCCACCACCTCCCGCACCACTGGCTCCAGTGCCACCTACGCCACCACCTCCAGCGCTGCCAGCTCCACCTGCTCCAACACCGCCGGTTCCAGCACCACCAGCTCCACCTGCTCCAGCACTGCCGGTACCAGTGCCACCAGCTCCAGTACCACCTGCTCCAACACCGCCGGTTCCAGCACCACCAGCTCCACCTGCTCCAGCACTGCCAGTTCCAGCACTGCCAGTTCCAGCACCACCGGCTCCAGTGCCACCGGCTCCTGTGCCACTAGTTCCAGCACCACCTCCAGTGCCACTGGCTCCAACACCGCCGGTTCCAGCACCACCAACTCCAGCACTGCCGGTTCCAGCACCACCAGCACCACCAGCTCCAGTGCCACCGGCTCCAGTGCCACCAGCTCCAGTGCCACCGGTTCCAGTGCCACCAGCTCCAGTGCCACCGGCTCCAATGCCACCAGCTCCAGTGCCACCAGCTCCAGTGCCACCTTTACCACCAGCACCAACACCGCCGGCTACACTGGTTCCATTAACCCCTCCAGCACCACCAGCTCCAGTGCCACCTTTACCACCAGCACCAACACCGCCAGCTCCACTGGTTCCATTAACCCCTCCAGCACCACCAGCTCCAGTGCTACCTTTACCACCAGCACCAACACCGCCGACTCCACTTGCACCAGCTCCACTGGTTCCATTAACCCCTCCAGCACCACCAGTTCTAGTGCTACCTTTACCACCAGCACCAACACCGCCACCTGCACCAGTTCCACCAGTTCCGTTACCAACCCCAGCACCAACACCTCCAGTTCCAACACCACCAGGTCCGGCTCCAAATTTACCACCAGCACCGACACCGCCGGCTCCACCCGCACCAGCCCCACCGGTGCCATTACCGCCCGCGGCACTACTGCTAGAATTATTCTCACAGACGCTGAATTTGACAACAACATGAGCCTCAGACTTTAACACCGGAGTCCCACTATCTGCAGCCGCAACAGTCACAACCTGGAATCTGTCTTCACCAGGCTTCTTCTGAAGGTTCAAAGTCCCGTTTGAGTTATCGACACTGAAATACGTTTTGCTGCCTTTAACAATGGAGTATGTAAACGTCTGAGAATCATCGCTGTCAGTCGTATGGAACGTTGTCAAAGGCGTCCCAGCAGTAACATCACAAGCTACATCAACCTGATACATGGATTTGTTGAAATGTGGTGAGTTGTCATTCATATCGCTTAAAATGACTTTGAATTGGCCATCGACGCTCTTTGCACTACTTCCGCCGTCAATGGCTTGCACGACAATATCGTAGAAGTTGGAGCCCCCAGTGTCATGATCAAAATCAAGTTGAGATGATGTTGTCAGTTTGCCAGACGAGGGATCCAAGAAAAATAGACTGCTCGCATTTTTCCCCGTATCTGCAAATAGTGAGTGAGTGAGGTATTAAACCGCTACTAGTATTTTTCCAGCAATTTTGGAGAACACTAGAAATTATCATTGTACCCATGTGGGGAATTAAACCCGAGTCCACCGTGATGAATGGACGCTTTAACCATTAGGCTACCCTACCGCCTCATGTCTGCAAACAGGAATGCCTGAGAATACCCCAAACAGATTCCAGTTGCTGAAAGGTGATACAAGACTGTGGAAACTGGAGGGACTTCGGGTCTGAAAATCTGACGACAAACGTATCTACATAATATTCTATCAGTAGGTTACATCCTCATTCATCCTGACCACCCGATCTGTTAGTCGTCTCTTACGACAAGCATAGGATACTGAAGATCAGTAACTGTTCTAACTCGGACCGTCAAGGGTCAGGGCTCTTTTCAGACAAATCATGACCTGTCAGCTTTATGTGGGTGGAGTTCTTCAAGAGATGAAGGTCCACCAGGTTTGTGTGAATTGTTTTACCTGGGATATACCACACATTGAAACAGAGTGGCCTCAGTATGGTTCTGTGTTCCTTTTCAACATATATGGGTATATTTGTTAGATTGATAATATACACAGATGCCAAAGTTAGAAACTTTTTTGGTAGTCTCTTGAATGAAATTTTAGTCCCGACAAAGAGTGTATTAAAACGATAAAAGAAAAATGAAACCAACAGCTGGAATCCCACGAAATGTGCAAGAAGTTTATTTTGGAGAAGACTGACAGTAATGTTCACTTTGAAAGGCCGGACTACCAGACGTATAGGGCAGAAGTCAGAAAGAAAGTCCCTCTATTCATCGTTCTGGAACAATTTTGATAACCAGTTTGAAAGAACTGCCTTGAGAAGGCCCTATTGGCTAACTTGTGTACACCATTTGTGCTGTTCTTATGGGCTGATGCTCGTTACCATACCTTGGAACCTTGATACATTTGTGAGGGTTCGTGACTAAGTTTAGTTTTACGCCGTTTTAGCAATTTTCCAGCAAAACCACGGCGGGGAACACCAGAAATAGGTTTCACACATTGTACTCATGTGGGGAATCGAACAGGGGCCTTCGGAGTGACGAGCAAACGCTTTAACAGAAAGGGTACACCACATCTCCTGATACATTTACCTATCCGTGTGACTTTATTTCTGTCGTGGCAGTGAAAGTTAACACTATATTTGTTTGCGTGTTTTGTGTCACAATAACTTTGAGTCTAATCTGTCTTTACAAATTGGTTAGCATACGCGTCGTCGTAGAAGAAAGTGCATGTGCTTCCAATACCTACGACAGCTCACCTGTTTTCACCGATACAATTTGGTAGGTTACAGAACCATCCCTGCCCTTGTCGTGGATGTGCTTCCAATACCTACGACAGCTCACCTGTTTTCACCGATACAGTTTGGTAGGTTACAGAACCATCCCTGCCCTTGTCGTGGATGTGCTTCCAGTACCTACCACAGCTCACCTGTTTTCACCGATACAATTTGGTAGGTTACAGAACCATCCCTGCCCTTGTCGTGGATGTGCTTCCAATACCTACGACAGCTCACCTGTTTTCACCGATACAATTTGGTAGGTTACAGAACCATCCCTGCCCTTGTCGTGGATGCGCTTCCAATACCTACGACAGCTCACCTGTTTTCACCAATACAATTTGGTAGGTTACAGAACCATCCCTGCCCTTGTCGTGGATGTGCTTCCAATACCTACCACAGCTCACCTGTTTTCACCGATACAATTTGGTAGGTTACAGAACCATCCCTGCCCTTGTCGTGGATGTGCTTCCAATACCTACGACAGCTCACCTGTTTTCACCGATACAATTTGGTAGGTTACAGAACCATCCCTGCCCTTGTCGTGGATGCGCTTCCAATGCCTACGACAGCTCACCTGTTTTCACCAATACAATTTGGTAGGTTACAGAACCATCCCTGCCCTTGTCGTGGATGCGCTTCCAATACCTACGACAGCTTACCTGTTTTCACCGATACAATTTGGTAGGTTACAGAACCATCCTTGCCCTTGTCGTGGATGCGCTTCCAATACCTACGACAGCTCACCTGTTTTCACCGATACAATTTGGTAGGTTACAGAACCATCCTTGCCCTTGTCGTCATCCCTGGCTTGGAATGTCTCCACTAATGTTCCAACAGGGACATTCTCAGCAAGAGTCTTGTTCGGAAAGGTAGAAGACTTGGTCTGAAGTCTGGGGCTGGTCCATTCTGGAGCAAACTCATTGGCAGGTAGAACCTGGATCCAAGCAACAACATTATTTCAATGGGTCAGTGAGTGAATTCTGTTTAATGAAGTGTGCACCACCACCCCACCCCCTCAAAAAATTATACCCGCCCAGAATGGGGACATGAGAATGTGACATGTTGCACCCATGGTATGAACCGTACCAGGGTCTTCAGCGTGACAAGCAAACTCTTTCACCGCTTAGTTACCTAACAGCTATGTGGTATTCTTTAAGCATCGGAGTTCCGTCCATGGTCCGACGGAAAGGAACCAACAATGTCACCGTGAGACTACCCCACCGCCCCTACAATGATGTAACTACCCCGACCCACCTCGACCACAACGGTTGCTCTCCCTGTGTTGACCACCCCTGTGTCCGGCATGTCAGCGGCCTCGACCGTCAGGGTGTAAGTAAAGTCCTGGTTCTCCAGCTGTTCGTAGTCAATCTTAGATGCATCCACCATCAGCAATGTTCCCTGCAGCGAGAACACTCCCTCTTCTGAGCCGCCGATATTTGAAAGGGTCACGTTCACCTGCCCGTTGTTGCCACTGTCGGCGTCAGTTATTGTTAGATTTGCAAGTTCCATTGCTGTTAAATACAATTTCTTTGTATTAGGCACTAAATGTACGTCATGTTGAAAACATGTTCCTGTTGCCTAAGGTGGGCGATTTTATTTTCACACATACTGGAAAGGGTAGAATCAATGTCGGTGAGTGAATGAGTTTAGTTTTACGCCGCACGAAGCAATATCCAGCTATATGGCGGCGGTCTGTAAATACTCGAATCTGGACCAGACAATATGTGATCAACAGAATGAGCATCGATCTACACAACTGCGAACCGACGACATGTGTCTACCATGTCAGTCGCCTCTCACGACAAGCATGGGTTACTGAAAGCAAGTATTCTAACCCAGAGCTTCAGGGGTCAATGTCCGTGAGAGTCGTGAAAACTACATGCAATGTTGATGTCCTTAGCAGTGACAGGATCCGCTAATCGTGAGTTTTTGTTCTTTCGATTCTTCTTTACAAAAGTCATAAAGTTTCACAAACGTGCCTTGACATTGTTATTTACACATCTTCAAACAACGGCGTAACCATTAATATGAAAGTGAAAAATCCTTTTTCCAGATTCACGATTTATAATTATTACAAGCGACAAAATATTAGATGATCATGAGATGATGTCAGTATTGCTAGATTATAACAATATCATGCGTGAAAGCATGATTGTGGTTATGCGCGAACCTGAAAGAGTCGGCAAAAATGGCATATCTCACAAACACAAGTCTAGTTTCATACGCAAAGCAATGCGTAAAGATTTGATGAATCTATGCCGACAGTAAATCAGAATACGACAGAATCTCTCATGAGAAGAGACCCGTGAAGGTCACGGGGTAGAACAGGCCTTCAGCAACCCATGCTTGCCATGAAAGGCGACTATGCTTGTCGTAAGAGGCGACAAACGGGATCGGGTGGTCCGGTTCGCTGACTTGGTTGGCACATGTCATCAGTTCCCAATGTCGCAGATCGATGCTCATGCTGTTGATCACTGGATTGTCTACTCCAGGCTCGATTATTTACAGACCGCCGCCACATAGCTAGAATATTGCTGAGTGCGGCGTAAAACTAAACTCACTCACTCTGATGTGAAGGAGATCAAAGATAGATAAAACGAAATCTTACTTTGAGTTCCATTTTCTGTGACATTGACATGATAAATGATGTCTTCAAAAGCTGGTATATTGTCATTGACGTCGTTGACGGTGATCGTCAACGACTCCTTGACCTTGTTCGTGCCCTTGTCTGTGACGGTCAACGTCAATTTGTTGATCAGTTTGATTCCAGAAGTTCCATCAAAATCGATTCTTTGTTTCAATGTCATCTTTCCACTTGCTTCATCAATGTCAAAATACTTGCTGTCATCTCCTTCAAAGCGAGAACAAAAACAATTGCCATGAGTAAATCGATAATTATGGCTTATTGATGCAAACAGTGTGCAGTCTGTACGAGCATGAGTGAGTGATTTGGGTTTTAGGTCGCTTTTAGCACTATTCCAGCAATATCACGACATGGGACACCAATAATGGGTTTCACACGATGTACACCCGTGGACAACTGAACCCGGTCGTCGACGTGACGAGCCAACGCTTTAACCACAAGGCTACCCCACCGCACGAGTGCGGCTTTAAACAACAAATAAAACATACTTTGCAGCAAATTGGCAGGATACGCGCAAATGATAACAGACCTAGCGTCTCTTCTTCAAACGTTAAGTGAGTCCGCTCGTAACTATACCGCTGCGTGATATTACACCCGCAATATCAGATGGTTCCCTTGTCCCAGTCAGGTAGCCCAAACCAACACTACCCGGAAAGGCCACGCAATTTCAGTATCCTGCTCCGGGCTTCAAACCACGGACCTTCTGATCCGAGGTCAGGCGCCTTGTTCGTATGGCAAAAGAGGTTAATCCCGTTTTACAAGATGACAAGATGTGGGCAAAAGAGGTTAATCCCGTTTTACAAGCTGACAAGATGTGGGCTGACTCCACGTCTTCCTGCATAACACCTACCCCCCAGACCATACTTGAGTGTGTCCTTCTTATCCTTGTCAGCTACCGAGAACAGACCTCCCACCACGCTGCCGACTTGCCTCTCCTCTGCCAGAGATGCTGAAGGTATCTTCTCTATCACTGGCTTTTCGTCGTACACATTGGTCACCGTCACCAACAGTGAGAGGGTACTTTCTCTCTTTGCAGTACTGGCTCTGTGTACAAATTAGAATCAATGAAAACTAGTGAGACGAGACAAAGAAGCCATTTGTTTTAATGAAATAGGACTTCGCGAAATAGGAGATCACGTCTCTATTATTTACAGACTGCCGTCGCACAGCAGACATGTTACTGAGTTCAGAGTTCAAACATACGCCAACAAAAAGGATTAAAAATGTGTTTACCTCACTTTTACGGCATGATATTCATCTTCTTCATAATCCAGTTTCTTGATTAGTTTGATATCATTTCCATCAGCTTTGAACACAGTGGCCCACTTTTCAATGACCTCGTAGGACATGTTCCCCTTGCCTTGATCTGGCATAGTGTAAACAACAGTCCCTATGTCCTGGTCCTCGGATACTTCTGCCTCAAATGACGACTGGTTCATTTTCATCTGAGGTAGGACCTTGTGAATCTTAATTCTGGTGGAGCCAGAAACGCTCCTTGGCGGATCACCTCTGTCCTTTGCTGTAAATTTCAGATCGTAGTATTCCGAAGGGGCGTTCTTCATGTTCTTAACGAGTTTCAGTATCCCTGACGATTCATCGAGCGTCACCACGTCTGTCACATTGGCTCCAGTTTCTGACGGACAAACACCCAGACATTATGCTCATCTAAACTTTTCAAATTAAGTATATATTAATAAAGTTGTTGATACTATTATTCAAATGCTATGACACTGATCGGATGAGTATTTTAGTATAAAACAGGAATTCCAGTATCCCTGGCGATTTATCGAGTGTAATTATGTAACACTTGCTCCAATATCTCGAGAATAATTAATGGGGAAAATTCCTGGGGTTGCCCGACTGGAGCGCTGCAATTGTTGCGGTTCAGCATTATCCATCACTCTGATACGGACACATGGGCCTGCTTATCGGCCCAACCCAAACATAAACCGACATTACACCTACTTATTACTCTGTGATTCTTATATTACGAATAGCCCTGAGTGAAGACAGTGCTCAATCTACGAAGAACTGGCGTGTACAGAACTTTCAAATTAAGCATACATCATTGGGCCATTGGGCTACCGCATCTCTATGTGGTATTGTTTCTACTATCGAAGGCCGTGGTCAAGCGAAAGGTCGCCATCGATTATTCAGGTCAAGGAGTGTTCGGACAAACGGAAACGTTTCATGCTGCACAATGGTTGTCCCTAGCACAGGTCCTCGAGCCATTGCGAGGATTAAAGATTTTTTTTAAAGATATATAAAAATTTTGAGATGCCCTCCGACTTGAAAAGCTTCACAGTACAATATATCTAAAATGAAACTTGTACATATTTTAAGTCTTTAACCCTCGCAATGACACGAGGGCCAGTGGTCCGCACACCAAAACCGGTCCGGTCCCTTGATAGTGAAGCGCTTGCGCAGCATACCAAATGAACCAGGCCAAAAACAAACATCGCCTTCTAACGAC
The DNA here is from genome assembly GCF_037392515.1 of Haliotis asinina. Classification (NCBI taxonomy): domain Eukaryota; kingdom Metazoa; phylum Mollusca; class Gastropoda; order Lepetellida; family Haliotidae; genus Haliotis; species Haliotis asinina. The sequence continues at coordinate 36,016,151 of NC_090288.1, forward strand.
TGACAAACACCTGATTTCACAGAATCCAGCGAGTAGGACAACATCCCATCCGCCCCAGCATCGTCGTCCGTTGCTAGGTAAGCGGCTATCACTGTGTCTTTTGTGGTCGAGTCCATTATTGTAATATTAGGGAAGGATCCATCTGGTTCAGGGATTGGAGATTTCCACTTTGGGTCAAATTCATTTTTCGGCAGTACCTACGGAAATTCGATAAAACATTTGAAATTCTTCGGGAGTTAAATGAGTAAAATCTGATATGAACCTAACGTTCTTTTACAGTTATTTCGATGGCGATTCATACACGGTTATGCAGCTACATGGGTGATTATGGGTGATGAGATCTATATAGTCGGACATACTGTATTTGCTATATTTTGTAACAAAAATAAGTTGAACTGTTGTGAGGAGACAGGTTTGTTCAGTTAATCCTATTATTGTTTAGTTAATCCTATTATTGTTGATCAGTTGTTGATACGGTTATAAATATTCCATTTATCTATTACTTCAAGAAATGTTATAGAATTTTCCGTTTGAACAATAAATTGCCATCAGAACTATATATAAAGCATGCCAATATGCTAATCGTATACTATCATCATTCTAAACAATCACAAACAGCAAAGGTAATGTACATACACACAGCTAAGACACAAGTTTTAACACAACATTTTAACACAGAGGACACGTACTATGGTATCTAATCGTATTAGTTTTTGTATACACATATACTATCAGTGGAACCTCGTTATCCCGGAGTGTCTGACTACGAAAGGGGGACGACACGGACCGTTTAGTATTGAGGTCATCACAGGAGACATTTATGCAGCTAAATCCAGAATAGTGAGGTTCCGCTATTTTGAGAATACATACTATATCACTCCATGTTAGTATGACGTTATATCTGAAACAAAAGTCACATCTATATAAAATGTTTGCAAATCCAAAACATGTTTTCATGAAAATTGTTGTTTTGACCTTTACTCCAGATACGGATCGTAATATCGTATTGGCGATGAGTCGTTTATGTATATCAAATAGAACACTGAGTCAAAAGTACTACGAGCTTAATATTGAACATTCAGTTACTCAGAAACTTATTTATCCTATCTTTCGATTAAGATACTTCGATGCAGGTGCCCCGTTAAGAATCCCTCAGGTGTTCACAACACCAGTGAATGCTGAGAACGGACAAATTCGCCTGTATCGATGTTTTCTCAAGGTATCAACGACTTGCCTAACCAAGATTCAATTACAGGTCACAAAGGCCCGGTGTAGAATAGGTCTTCACTGACCATGCTTTTCATAAGAGGCGACTAACGGGATCGGGTGGTCAGACTCGCTGACTGGGTTGGCACATATCATCGTACCCCATGAAGGATGCTCATGGTTTTGTATCACGGAATTATTCAATCCAGACCCGATTATTCACAGACAACCACGTACTTGGAATCCTGCTCTAGGCGGAGTTAAACAAACAAACAAACAGGCCCCACTATAAACTTTGAATACTGCTGACAACATACACTCATAATCTCATAATCTATATGTTTTCTGCATGCATGTGCTGATGTAATGAATATTTTTCACACTGTTTACGTGATACTTTTTCGCTCGTTTCGTGGATTTGAGACCTTGGGTAGATTAAACCAGTAACTGCAAACCTACTCCTGTACTCCTGTCATGGGTTGTAACAGTGACATCAACCTTTGAATTAACCACCTTTACAGGCCCCATGTATCCCAATTATCCTGTTGCCATGGTTTGGCCGAATAAAACAACTGACTCCCTGTGAGCTGCGAACACCCCAATGACCAGGGTTTCCAATTATTTCTGCCCGCATTAACAAAATCTTATGTAATCTGGATTTCAAATATTGTCCAAGGCAGTTACCTTGACAAACACCATGACAGTAGCTGACATGGCTTTGTCTCTGTCGGGCTTATCTACTGCAATTACTGAGATTAGGATAGGATTTTCTCTGATGTTGTCAAAATCAATATTTTGGCCATGCACAATCAGATCACTGCCATTCAGGGTCACAAGGTTGGGACTTGTTTTTCCTGCGATCTGAAGAGAAAATTGTCCACTACGGCCCGCATCCAGGTCTGAACAGTTCAAGGTCCTTGTTACATCTGAAACAAATAAGTTACACAGAGTAGTGAGATTCAAGCATGTGAACAATTTCCTTGTGGATCAGAAATATCCGGAATTTTAAGTGTATGAAAAAGGGACACCTTTCTCCGTCTTCTCTCTGACCGTCTGAATGTATCTGGAATGTAAAATCCATGAGATGTCAGTTACGATTACTGGATGGGGTGGTCAGGTCCTCTGATATGGTTTAATGTATGTCAGTGAATCCCAGTTGTGTAGATCGAAGATGCTGATGGCGATCAGCGATCATCCTGGTCCAAACATTACTATTTTAGACTGCTCTCATGACTGTAGCTGGAGTATTGCTGACAGCAACAAATGTATCAAAAGGAGCAAATGCACAAGAGAAGCTCTTAAAAGCTTACTGGCTGATGGTGTAGCCTTGTGACTAAAGCGTTTGCTCGTCACGCCGAAAACCGATTCCCCACATAGGTACAATGTATGAAGCCCCTTTCTAGTGCCCCCGCCGTGAAATTTGTTGGAATATTGCCAAAAGTGGCGTAAAACCAAACTTACTCAGTCACCCAAAAGCTCATTAAACACACGATGCAGCTTGTTTCGTATAACGCCACTGATATTAACAGGATTTAAAGCTCAATAATATGGTGGGGGGGGGGCTAACCATCACTACGTAGTGACATATTATAATTGCAACATAATTTGTAACAAAATAAATATTCTACCAGTGGTATTTTCCGTTACTGAGAATTTCAACACTCCAGGTTCACACTGTGGCGAGTTGTCATTTATGCCACGTATTGAGACGTTGAAAACTACACTGGAGGTCAGTCCGCCCATATCTGTCACTGTCAGGTTCAACCCATCAAGCCTTTGGCGACCATCTTCCCCATCCGCATCAATCTTCTTTGCGATAGTCATTTGCCCACTTGTCAGGTCTGTTGTAAAATACGTGCTGTCCTTCCCTGTACAAAATGGTAAAGACAAAAGCATGTGAGTGAAAATTATAGCCAGCGTAAATCATCATCATTTGTATCCTTTTCTGATAAAAACGTGGACCCACATGTTCTTATAGCCGCATTTTGAAATCACCGTCCAATCAAAATGGGTTCACAATTGAAAGAATTTGTGTTTAGATAGCAACAGAACTCTTGACGGTGACGTCACTTCCGCAACTAATCAATGATCGCAAGTGCATTAATTTATCATAAAAGAATAACAATAATATGTTGTGCGTAACTTAGAAAGTTTTACAAACAGTTTTAGAGGAAATAGCATAAGTGAGTGAAAAGGAGACTAATACTACGTACCAATCAGAATGAACGAGATTTTATCATCCTTGTCGTTGTCCTTGACCTTGTAAAAGCCATTGATGAAAGACCCCACTTCCATCTCCTCCGGAAGTTCACGAATATCTGCAAGTTCAATTTCTGGTGCTTCGTCATACACATTGTCTACTGATATGTGTACGAAAAACGGGACGTCATTTTCACCGTCACTTGCACTGAAACAAATTATTGTAGAGATCAAAGACAAAATACCTCTTTGTCACAAAACAGCCTTGACAACAAAAACACCATCGTTCTTTCCTAACTTCTCAATAACTGATATTTGTTTTTGTCGTATTTTTACGTACCTTGCTTTAATTATGTAAAATGACTTTTCTTCATAATCTAGTGCTTTCACTGCTATAAGCGTGTGTGCATCGAATGCAAAGTCATCAGACATTTTTCCGTCCACTTTAAGGGTGACGTTCCCTCCGTCAGGATCGCTGGTGGTAACATTGAGAATTGGTCTTCCTTTTTCAGGGGATTCTGGCACCGACACACTGACCATTGTTTTCTCCAGGTAAGGCGGTCGGTTGCCTGAATGTCGTATTTTGACACGCAGAGTTCCTTGTATGGAATTGGGGAGGATTCCACCGTCTGTTGCCATGACAACCACATCATAATGCTTGATGGCTTTGATGTCCACCTGCTTCAGAAGACTGTCTTGAAGATATAGATTTCCTGTGGATTCATCCATTGAAAACAAGCCTGTCACATTTTCGTCTGTATCTGGAAGCAGGAGATTGAAAAAAATGGAAATAGAAGCGACAAAACCCTTCCACATCCACAGAATCTAAAAACAGAACATTATGGGAAGCACCGATGGGACTTCTTTCAAATATATATGGTGATGGACCAAGCTGGTGTTTAATTATTAAACGTTCTTTATCTGACCATGCCCTTCAATGGATAAAAGTATACCAGATAGCGGTGGAGTAGAACAGTGACTGCTCGTCACACAAAAGGCACGGTTCCATTTCCCACATGAGTACAATCTGTGAAACCTATTTCTGGTTCTTCGACAGTGGTATTCATTGAATATTGGTGAAAGCAGCTTAAGACCATACGCGAGAGTGAGTGAGTTTAATGTTACGCCACAGTGAACAATATTCCAGCTATATTGGTAAATAATCGAGTCTGGATAAGACAATCCAGTGGCCAGCAGCATGAGCATCGATCTGCGCAAGTGGTAAACAGTGACATGTACCAACCAAATGAACGAGCTTGACCGCCCGATCCCGTTAGTAGCCAAAGCCATACGCACCAGCAAAACGTCATGCAATGTAGGATATTTGTTGAGGAAATCAACTGGAAGGCAAACTTGGGTTTCCTTTAAAGAACGAATAAACTAATTTTTTGGTACTCTTTTTATCACTGCATATGAAAGACTTCTGCATAGTCACAAACGGAACACCATTTTGTTTTTAAAAAAAAAACAACCTTGTGGTTAATTAATACCAAGCGCTTAAAAGTTGCTAAAAAGCCGGCTGCTTCTCTCTGGTCCGTAAACGAAACCACAGACTGGTTACGTAACTCTGTCGCTATAGCCCTGCAATGACGTCATAGAAGGAACCATTTTCAGTTATTTGTATAGAAAGTGTGTAAGAAGCTCGTCATTTTGCTGATTTCTCTGATTCACCAAAGACATGCCGAATTGTTGTGTTGCCGTCAGTTGCTCCTTGGGGTCGGGTGATCACCGGATCCCGTAGTTTGTCTTAAAATGGTTGTTTGTGTGTGCGAAGCGAGCGTTGTGGAAGCCTGTAGTATATACTAAATCGGATGGTTCGGCTCCTACCACGCTTCCAGGATAGAAAATGGAGTTCAAGTTTCATCGAGTTTATAAAATCAAGACTGCTTACTACACATTGCTGACCAAAAGGATTTTGCATGAATATAACGCTTTCTTCCTCGGATGGGAGGTTGTGGTCGAAGTGACAAGATTATCGTAAGTAAAAGTATATCGACTCCTGCCTCGCTTCCAAGAGTGAAATTGTTATGTTATAAGCAATGTCATGTAAAATCCTCATGTCCATCAATAAAATACATATTTTACTACCAGTGAAAAGTAATTTTGATTTTGTAAGTCAGTGAAAACAACATAAATAGCACTTATCCTCAGACAGGGGGCCGCCATTTTCGAAAATCGCGAAGTCACGGGCTAAAGTCCGTTAGAATTATTACTATTATGGTTTCTTTTCTTCAAGTTAGAAAATCAATGCTACTTTTTTACTAGTAGTTAAATATGTATTTGAATCGTGGCCAAAAGGATTTTGCGTGACACAACTTGTAACATAACTTTTTCCACGGAAGCAAGGTGGGGGTCCAAGTGACATTAATATTGCAAGTAATATTATATTGACCTCCACCTCGCTTCCAAGAGTGAAATAGTTATGTTTAGCAATGTCAAGCAAAGTCCCATGGTCAATCAATAAAATACATATTTTACTACCCGTAGAAAGTAATTTTGATTTTGAAAGTCGGTGAAAACAAACTTAAATAGCATTCATCCTCAGATAGGGCGCCGCCATTTTTGAAAATCGTGAAGTCATGAACTGAAGTCCATTTGAATTAATGAGATTATGGTTTGTTTTCAACAAGTTAGAAAATCAAAACTACTTTCTACTAGTAGTTAAATATGTATTTGAATCACGACCAAAAGGAGTTTGCATGACATAACCTGTAACACAACATAAGCGAGGTCGGGGTCGAAGTGAAAATACTGCGCGATAAATTTCTTCACTTCACTTCTTCAGCGAATGTATTACAGGAATGTAATATCTAGACATTTTTATAGTTTGCCTATCGCACGCACGCCCTAGTGTATGTCGTCTGCATCATTACGCTTCACGACGAAAACAATGATTCTGTTGAAAGCTACAACTTAATAAAAACACAATGCAAATATTAAAATTAAAACAAAGTATAGGAGCAATGTCAGGCTATTACCTTGTTCGAGGGAAGTATCCACAAAATCTGCAGATTTCCCAAGTGATGTGTTTTTAACAGTCTTATATATGAAAACGTGATGTATCGTTTCAGGTTTTTGACATTGCTGTATAGTCTCATTGGTCACCCAAGATAGCACACATGGCAATTAATTGAATAATGAAAGTCATTCTTTTAAAAAAGTAATTTAGTTAGCCAATAATGAGCAATCAGTCAATGTGTTGCCGGTTAATCCTTTGAAAGGAGAGTGCTGTTTTTACATGGACACGACAGGCACGACAGAGTGTTTTCAGTATAGATTAGTAAATGTACATACGTAAACACTACCTTTTGACAAATCTCCATTTAAATCCGCATGAAAGTAATTAATCAATCAGCGTGTTATCGGTTAATCCTTTGATGGAACCAGACACATGTGTGGCGTTACTAATTATACCTGTTATAAATGCATTAACCGAGCATCAAGTGAATGATGACAAATAACGTGACTACCTGGATTACAACCTAGCGACACCAAGTGATTTTGACAGAATCGTCTATGAAAACAAGGGTTGTAACTCGGTAATTAAGCAAAACAGGACACAAAACTAAATGATAGTAGATTGTGAGAACATATAGCTTTCATTTTTCACAGCTGTAGCGATTTCAGGTTTGTAGAAACCTGTAAACAAAATAGTTTACGCTCTCAAATGTAGATGAATTCTGCTTAGGCCCTCATATCTATACCTACCACTACGTCACGGAGAAGCTCCGCTCTGATTGGTTGAAATTTCGTTTGCGGTTGAGAATTGTGCACTGTTGTCAAAAAGGTCGATTTAAGGTAATTAAAGATCGAAATGACCAGTTTTAATGACGGGGTTTCATTTATAACGATGTCAATGAGTGATTTATGCATTTGTACCCCCTTGAGTATATGTGATTCTTAATCTCAATTCAGTATCTGATGTTAGTGATGACTTCCATAACCTCGGATGAGCTAAACTGACATTTTCTTTTATATGACTTCATCTGTACAGTTAACGATTCAAAAGATTACCTTTCTCAGTCATTATGGATGCGTGATAGTGTTATTTATTTCTATCGATATTCAGGACATTGTACCTTTTGAGACGGTCCCCAGGGTATATGTGACGTGTCCATCTATGCCCGTGTCCTGGTCAGTGGCCTGGAACATGGAGATGACCGTGTCTGTCCTGGCGTCCTGGGGGATCGTAACAGATGGAAATGTTCCATTGACAGATTCAGGATGCTTCCACACTGGGGAAAACTCGTTCTTTGACAGAACCTGGAAAGATGGACAGGAGTTTAGACATTGATAATGAGAACAGTGCTGGCGTTCTGTATGTACGGAAGACAGTATGGACAAGTAAATGCAAACACATACAAAAGTCGTTTTGTTTGTAACATACAGGTGAACATACAGACAATTTAATGGGTACATAGTTCAAAGATTTCCAAACCTATGAAGTTATACAAACCAGACTTTCAAAATCATTTTGAATATATATCGCTGTAACTGGTAAAAGTGGCCATTGTAGTGGTGCAATATGGCGCATTTCATGTCTTGACACTTTGGTCTAGTCTAGTGGTTAAAGCGTTCACTCGTCACGCCCATGACCCTGGTTCGATTTCCCTATTGAGTACAATGTGAGAAGCCTATTTCTGGTATGAGTGGAATATTGCTAAAAGCGTGCTAAAACTCACTTGCTCACAAAGAATATCAGTGTCCCTTTGTATTTCACAATATGGATGCCGTAAATTTCATTTTTAACATCAGGCGAATTAGTGATTCTTCTTTTCTTTTTTAAAAGAAAATATAGGACGATAGGATTAATATACCTGCACATGTATCAGGACATTTGTCCTCTGACAGCCCGCTGTGCCAGGTCTGTCTTCAAGGAGGACGGTAAGGATGTATGACGACATCCGGTCCTCAAGCGTCTCAAAGTCTATCCTGTCGCCGTCAACATACAGCTCCATCCCCATCAACGTAAAGGTGACGTTGTCATGTCCTCCCTGAAGCGTGTTGGTGAGGTTGACGTCCTCACTGTCCATGTCTGAGCATGTCAACCTCAGCAATGGTTGTTCTGAGGAGAAGAATATGAGAAGAATATGAAGGTCATATTGCTGGGTTATCAGGGTTACGAGTCATGAATCATGGAACGATAACACAGGATAAAAATGATTATGATACGAAGTCAGTGCATCGGATATCTTAATAAGAATAACATGATATGAAAAATACATTAACAACATGTCATACATTTCAAGGGGTAAATTCAATGACGTCATAAATTCACTAACATAACAAAATCGTTTGCCATGTTTGGGTTTAATTATATTCTGATAATATGCATGCGGCTGTCCAGTAACGTTATTTAGCTTGCATAAGTAGTATTGAATAGCTAGCAGATCATCAGTTACCCCTATATTAGTACACACATTATAAATCTCTAGTAAAAGAATCGTGTTTACTCTTTCACTTGTACCAAGAATAAGTGTTTATGAATTAGTATCAAATAGTGATGACACCTGTTCACATGTTCACCTGGACAAACAAGGGAACGTATGGTTCAGTCAAAATTATTTGAGCAGAAAAGTGTATTGCTAATAAAAATATAAAAATATTGCAGTTTGACTGAAAATGGTATTCTCTATTGCACATACACCCAGGGTAATATTAATGAAATTTCCAGTATGTATAATATCTACCCATATGGTCGTATTGTTCATTAATTCTGTTACATTATGTATTTTGTTTAATTGTTTCTACTTACTTGAATGAATGAAAATATATTTATAGTTTTGGTCACGGATCCGTCAAATTGATAAATAAACACCACGTGCATACCATAAACGTATTCGAAACCTTCGAATGTTGTTACCGTAGTCGAGCAGCTTCTGAGAAAACAGTCATATGACTCCCTTTAAATTCTTGGTGAAATATGCCTGCCCGATTGCACATCAAAAGTAAATAGGATACTTTATCTTATTCTGAATACGTATTTAAGGTAATAGGGTAAACTACCACAACTGTAAATGATCCACCTACCGTAAGTTGTATTCTCCGTCACATTGATCCTGTAAATGGCTTGTGTACAAACTGGAGAGTTGTCGTTGATATCGGTGATGGTGATGTTGAGTGAAGTGTTGGCAGAGTTATCCCCCTTGTCAGTGACGGTCAGCACAAGGTCAACAAGTTTATGGACCCCGGAACTTCCGTCGTGATCGATCAAAGTTTTCACAACCATTTCACCTGAATACATGTCGATGTCAAAATACGCCGAATCGTTTCCTGGAACAATTAATACATATGGTGAGTGAGTGAGTTTAGTTTTACGCCGCACTCAGCAATATTCCAGCTATATGGCAGCGGTCTGTAAATAATCGAGTCTGAACCAAACAATCCACTGATCAAGAACATGAGCATCGATCTGCGCATTTGGGAACCGATGACGTGTGTCAACCAAGTCAGCGAGCCTGACGACCTGATCCCGTTAGTCGCTTCTTACGACAATCACAGCCTTTTATGGCAAACATGGGTTGCTGAAGGCCTATTCTACCCCGGGACCTTCACGGGTCTAATACATATGGAAGCTGAGTGGGTTAGTTTATTATATATAACTTACTTAGTTTTAGTTTTTAAGTTCCGAATAGAAGATATAAGCATGAACGTTTACTTTTTTGAGATTTCATTTTTTCCGAAATCTTTTCTTCAGCTGTTCACTGTATACCAGTTGACTGTCTTGTCGCGGGAAGATGGTCGAAAAATAAGAGTACTCTATTTTACTTACTTAAATAAATAAACCTCATTATATCCAAAATATATCTACAGGCAGGCGTTGTTGCTATAGCAACAGAAGGCATGTCAGAATGCACGTCAATGCATGTCAAAGGAACACATTATGTTGCAGTTTGGTACTCGTTTCTTGAAAGGGTAATTATGTATTATGTTCACGCTAAATCAACTTTGCATCAGTACAAGGAAACGACTGTACTGTTATCAAGTGCCAACTGCCACCTGCTGTGCTACAAACTTACAAACCAATCCTGTATATATACGAGTTGAATGTAAGGGCGATAACCCTGGGTATTGTTTACCTCGCTGCCAAGATCATACACACTGCTTATCAAATGACATCGGACCGTTAACATCCGGGGAAGAAATTAATTTTCAGCACCCCATGCCATGTGTAAAACTCGACTCTCTGACTTAGAATGATGCATATTAAAGTAATCCCAGTTGCATAGACCGAAGCTCACGGTGTCAATGATTGTCAAGTGAAGACTGATATTCATGTACCTGGATACCTGGAAGGCCTGGGTGAAGATCCGGTCTACAGCAACGCATGCTGGTCGTGTGAGATGACTAATCGGGTAGTCAGGCTCGCTGACCTGCTTGACAAAAGTCATCGTATCCAAATTGTCCTGATCGATGCTCATTATTTTGATCACTGGATAGTCTGGTCCAGATTCGATTATTTACAAACGCCGTATTTGACATTGATATTTTCTAAGCCAAAGCACCAGGCACACCGAGAAAACGGACAACTAATGTTATTATATATAGCTGGACGTGAGTTGCCTGGTCGTCTAAGGTGTGTCCAGTGCCTGATTAATGCATATATATGTATAATACATACCCGTGAGTGTATAAGTCAGGTTATCTCCCCTGTCATTGTCCTTCACATTGAAGATTCCACTGATGACAGACCCAACAGGCATCTCCTCTCGAATTTCTGTCATTTCGGAGACTGTGATCACTGGGACTTCGTCATATAGGTCCTCAATAGACACGTGTACGACGAACGGTACATCGTTCTCGCCATCACTGGCACTGAAATTGCAAACATGACTTCTTCATTTCAGCTCTTTAATGGTATTTTCTCACAACACCAAAACCAAAAAACAACTAAGTTATCAAAGATGGCCCAATAGGAATATGTATAATTTTCAGGTAACACTAATTCTAATGTCAAAATACGTGTTTCATTTATTGGACATAGAAAAAAGGCAAGGAACTGTAACTAATTCAGTCATATGGAGTATACCAACATAACAATGAACTGCCATGTACCTGGATTTGTGCTGCGTTATACAACAAAAACAACACGCGAAGACGAGATTCGTGATTAAAATAGATCATCAACAACCAATGACCGCGTTGGTCGTAGCTCTCAGTATCAAACACTGGGTTATTGTACAGCTCCCTCCGTATAGAGGGAATCTTTCAAGGTTCAACGTTAAACATCACTCTTCTAGCACAAATTGATACTAGTACTAGCGCCATTGTCAGTGTACATTCATTAAACACAAACAGCTGTATGATGATGACATTAGGAGTTCCCACAACGGATAAAGAAGAGTGTCCCCACGAATGTCGACGAATATCAGACCTCAGCAACATCCATGTGCGAAACATCATTTCTTTAATCTATTTTAACACTGACCAACTCAACAATATTGACGACTGAAGGATGAAGACAATTCTTATGGATAAACATCTTTTATTTTGTGAAGGCGAAGTGACCACTTGCTTGATAACAACACGTCGCCTTCACAGAATAAAAGACGTTGTATATCCATAAAAACTGTCATCATTCTTCGTCAACTCAACTTCTAAAATCGCCATCAAAAATGATATTGAAGACTAACCCTGAAATTTACTGACTGTATATTTACCTTGCTTGTAAAATGTAATAGCTTCTTTTCTCGTAATCCAAGGCACTTCTGGTTATCAACCCGAGACCATCAAACTGAAAAACACCTCCATCCTTCCCGGTCTTTGACAGTGTAATATTGCCCCCGTCAGGGTCAGTGGCAGTGATATTGACCACCAAGGTTCCTAGTCCAGCTGACTCAGGAACCGATACCCTGTACACTGTCTTCTCAATATAGGGAGGTTGGTTGTTGGAATGTTTGACCTTCACCTTGATGTTCCCCTGGACCTCCTGCTGTGGGGAGCCATTGTCCCTGGCCAGGATTTGTATGTCGTAATACTTGGTGTCCTGGATACCTTCCTGTTTGAGCATGCTCTCCTTCAGGTACAGGTTCCCGATTTGTGGGTGGATGGCAAACAGTCCAGTAATACTGTCACCGTTATCTGATGACATAGATGTGGATTGTTCACGTTGAGTTCATACCTATGCCTATGAATTATCCTAAAATGTCGGGTAAGAATGAATTCTCTGACTTGGATATGATGTCGAAACGAGCTTAATGATTGGATTTGAAATGTCTTAGAACCTAGCTGACTATGGATGTAAAGGACTACCTTTTGAGACGGTCCCCAGGGTATATGTGACGTGTCCATCTATGCCCGTGTCCTGGTCAGTGGCCTGGAACATGGAGATGACCGTGTCTGTCCTGGCGTCCTGGGGGATCGTAACAGATGGAAATGTTCCATTGACAGATTCAGGATGCTTCCACACTGGGGAAAACTCGTTCTTTGACAGAACCTGTAAAGAAGGAACAACGCAATATGTTGTAAGGCCTAGACAGTATCTAAAGGTTGTAACCATAATTATACTATGTAAACACACAATATGATCATGTTAAACTTAGAATGTTGCTATGTTTTCAGGAAAATGTCATATATACCGCTCAAAGTTTGTTATGGATCACTACAAGTAGTATGTAAAAACATGGGCATCTGTCGAAATTGATAAGTAAATACAAGACGTGAGCCCATGTGTTACCAACAAACAACATGCGATCAATAATATGTGGATCAATCATCTTAGAGAGGATCTGATCAATACCAAAATTACAGAAAATAGCGAAAATAACATCATTGCGCAAGCCAGCAACTCTCCTGTGCGCATATGTGTTCCACGCGACGAGAGCTGTGACTGTCATATCCTCTACAGAATTGTCTTAATGGGTGCCAGTGGAAGGTAGTTCCGCTCTTAAGAAGACCAGTGCCAAGTTCCTGTACAATTCCCGGAAGAGGGCGATCTGCAGTTCGTTTCATAAGTGTTCTATAGGTTTGAAATCTGGTGACAGGGCTGGGGACTCACATGGACCACAGTAGTCCAATCAGCCACCTCACCAAGGTGGTCACATTCTGCTATGTCATAATCCAATACCGTTTTCTCCACACTCGGCCACGATGGCCTGGAAATCTAGACAATATCTCAATTCAACAGGAATAGTGCTAGAGCAGAGTCCTGGTCTGTCAAACTTCAGCCGAATCCAATTCTGTGTCATCTTGTAATGTTGGGCCAGTCGGATAAGAATGCATGCCATCCTTGACGAGCCCTACGGTGTCGATGACGTATTATCAGTACAGAAACGTTAACGTCACAGGCTGTTCGCAGGTTATTTCTGAGCTGTCCCTTATTGAGTTATTGCCATTTTTCATTAACAGCATATGTTCTGCAACCATACAGCCATTGACTACATACCCATATTCGTTTATTATGAAACTGATGTCCAGTAGGGATGAGTGAGTGAGTTACAATTTACCGTCACCCAGTAGGGATGAGTGAGTGAGTTACAATTTACCGTCACCCAGTAGGGATGAGCAGTTATTGTGAACCTGTTTGACCTCTTGACAACATCAATGGTGATTCTTAGCAAACTCTGAGATACAACATGTTATTTGGGTATTACACTTTCTTAGTAAACTACATATTCTAGTGCTTTTGTTAGGCGGAGTCCCTTCCTAACCCACTCAGCCAGCGCGACTTCCACAACTGTAAGTCGGACAACTGGTAGTTTAGACTGCAGACTTTGTGTACCCCTCTGATCAGTACAATCTGGCACGGCTCTCACGACCGGCTACCACGTTCCCTCGTCCTGCCGAAGATCCTGGTTCAACCTAAACTTGTAGATCTTTATCTAGTATTGTTGAAATGATTGATGCATTTTTACATCGACTGAATACACCATGTCTTTTTCCAAAGTACCCTTCCTTAGTAAAGTACAGATTCAGCTATGGAAGCCGTGCCAAATTATACTTGTCAGAGGCGTACACCAAGTACGTGATCTATACTACCGGTTCTTTGATTTCCAGCGATGGCCGAGTGGGTTAAATCGCTGACTTTGTGTGTCGGCGATTATGAATCTCAGTATGAATCTTGAGTGGGATTGTGCAACAAATAGGTCATTATCCATGCCACAATCATAACACTTTGAAAATAGCATGTGGCATTTCCATTGACAAAAAAAATATTTTTTCTTCAAAAACTTAAGAACAGTCGAGTACAGTCAAAACCAGAACACCCCAATTGGTGGTTTGTTTGGTGCCACAGTTTAATCTGATTTTCATTATGAAGAAAGTGTTTATCTGAAATATCACATTAGGAGGGTTTTATGTATGATATTAAGGTGTTACCTGTATATCGATGATCACCGTGGCGGTCAAACTGTCTGTTCCATCACCATCTGCCACTGTGACCATAAACAGGACGTGTGTATGTTCTGGTCCTAGAGATTCAAAGTCTAGGTTACTACCATCAATAAATAGTTCAAGTCCATCAAGCCTAAATGTTGCATTGGAGACCACGCCATGTATATTTGTTGTAAAATTGATAAAGTCCTCATCTTCATCCGAGCACAGTAACGTCAAAATGGGTTCACCTGTGAAATAAAATGACAAATATCACTGACTTTTAAATGGATCCTTGTTCAAATGCAGTCTGGAGTCATTACTCTTAAAAAGGTTCTCTACAATTATTTGTTAAACTATTTCGATTACAAACGTTTGTGTGAAAGACCCACTTGCCACAGCTATGGTCTATCATCAAGTAGCCGACAGCGATAAATGTGTTTCGCTATGTATCTTTCTTCTCCATAAGAAAACAATAATTCTCTAAGATCCATCACCTCTTTATAATTACCAATTTCCAGATCGCCATTTGAATAAAATATTCAACATATTTCACAACATTCAAATTTATTTATAGCTGTTAAAGGCAAAGAGGTGAATGCTTACTATTTTGGCAGTCACTTATTTTCAATGATTCGAGGGCAACGAGGGCCATGGGGCCATGGGGTGGATGAAGCGTACGCTCGTTACGCCAAAGACTCGGGTTCGATTCCCAGAATTTTGAACAAAATGTGATTCCCATTTCTGGGTAGCCACCGTGATGTTGGAGAAATATTGCTAAAAGCTGCATCCACAGAACGAGAGTCAGAACGTCAATGAAAAATAGTAGAGCTATCGGAAACAGCGATTGGGAAGATTCATTGTTAAAATAACTACAAATTCATTTTAAAATACTAAAACAGTCTGAACCAAAGGAGTTAAACACACAAAATTATTCAACGCGAGACTCCTGAAGATTTGGGTTAGAACTGGTTTTCAGCAACTCATCCTTATCCAATGACGTCACAAACACGATCGGGAGGTCAGGCTTGTTGAGATGGTGACACATGTCATCGTGTCCCTCTTGCGTAGATCGATGCTCAAAAGTTGAATGACTTGATTGTCTGGTCCAGACTCGATATTTGCAGACTACCGCCATATAGCGGGAATATTGTTGAGTGCGGCGTAAAACACCAACAATTCCACATAGAATATATAAAATACTTACTGTCCTTGAAATATGTCTAGATTTCTGGCTTACCGTAGGTTGTATTCTCTGTGACATTGGTTCTGTAGACCTCCTGGGAACACACTGGCGGGTTGTCGTTCACGTTCGTGATGTTGATGTGGACAGAAACGTTTGCAGTGTTACCTCCCTTGTCAACCACACTCAGAATCAAATCGCTGATGTCCCGGGTGCTGTTGGGACCGTCATAGTCTATCGTCGTCTCCATGAACACCGCACCCGTCACTTCGTCTATATCGAAATAGACACTGTCGTTTCCTATAGTATTAAGACGAAAGAAGTTGTAAAAAATTAAATTAATTTCTCAGAAAAGATAAATATAATGAAATAATGTAAACTCTAGCAGGTACCAAAAACACTTGCATGAATAGAGATTATTACACTAGCAATTGTGTGGTTCGAATACCCACATGGATACAATTTGTAAAGCGTGTTTCTGGGATTCCCTGAAATTTTATTGCTGGAACATTGCTAAAAATGGTGCAAAACAAAACGACACACCAAACTAACACCCTGACAAAATGAAATTATATTTAGGGCCGCGTTTAACTCAATATGAACAAAACCAAACACACAAAAAATATATTGCTGACAATAACACGCGCATGTCCATTCACTGCCATGCCGCTAGTTTGCTGTCTTTTGTGTCTCCCGAGCGCCTAATATCTCACCGCTGAAGGTGTAGTTAACGACATCATCTATGTCCCTGTCCAGTACATGGAACAGCCGGGGTAGAGGTGTTCCCGCTGAGAGACCTTCCGGTAACTGCGTCACCTCCAGCGTGATTTCCGGTGTTTCGTCAAACACGTTCGTTACAGTCACAAAGACAGAAGCAGAAGCCTCGTGCTCTCCATCATATGCCCTGGAAAGTAAATATAGACACTAATCATGAGTAGGTGAGTTGAGTTATATTACGCTTTTAGCAAGGTTCAAGCAATATCAGGGCGGGGAGCACCCGAAACAGGCTCCACACACTGTACCCGTGTGGGGAATCGCTCGTCACGCCGAAGACATGGTGCAATGTGTGAAGCCCACTTCAGGTGTCCTCCGAAGTGATATTGCTGGAAGATTGCTAAATGAGCCGAAAGACATACCCACACACAAACTGCGTGATAACGGTGAACACTTATTCCAAAGATTTTTTTCTATCCAAACTAGGAGACTGTGCTTGCTGGGGATATATCCAGTAATATGTGCTCATGGATGTTTTCTAAAGTGCCGCAATGTCCTGTATGTGTTCGAACCCTAAATACGCTTAGATTGAACACGGGTTTCCTTACGTGAAACTGGAGCATTATGATATAACTGATGTTCCATGTTATTCCTACTGACTGACCTATGGATAAGTTTTGTTTGTAACACAATAGATCATGATAAATGTCTAGTCTAAGGAGACTTAGTCTCAGAGCTTTTCGTTACACTCCACTGCTGAGTCTAACAAAATCTAGTAGGAGGTCGCGTCAGGTAACCTTTCTGGCTGACCAATCAGAATACAGTTTATCAAAGTGGACATTCGCACATACTTTTAGAACTTTTACCTCTGAAAGGTTTTTGTACCCGAATGATTCCAAATGCTATTTTCCATACGATCGCTCCCGACTAATAGAGCCCACTACAATACTACCAAATATTAGCTAATTGTAAACATGACATCGTAAAGCCCTAAGTATACAATGCGGGTAAAAGTCCTGTGTTTTATGAAGAGTTTCGTTTTTCTGAAGGGTCAGTGACTAGCGATTTTTTAAACTAGCCAAGCCCTAAACAGCCGTTGTCTGATTGGTTAAATGCGTTCGGCTTTCTCCGGTTTGATTGGACGATCACAGGTCGCTCAAGGGTTACCTGACGCGACCTCGAACTGGGTTTTGTTAGACTCAGTTGTGGAGTGTAACGAAAAGTACTGAGTCTAAGTTTACCTAGGACTGGATAAAAGTCGAAAACAACAACAAGCAAATACAAGTCAGCAAGTGGCCATTACTTACTTCACTTCGACAGCAAAAAAACTCTTCTCTTCAAAATCCAAACGTTTCTTTAAAGTTAATCCCAAATTTTCGAACAGGAAGCAGTCTGCGTTGTTCTCCCCCACCTTTAAGGTCAGATTCATCCCTTCTGGATCAGATGCAGTTACGTTCAGGATTACATCACCAATACCAGCATCCTCTGGTACCTCCACTCTGTAAACAGTTTCGGTGAAGACGGGTGGCTGGTTGTTGCCGTGCTTGAGTCTGACCCTGATCTGACCTTGAACTGACTTTCGAGGTGAGCCTCTATCTGATGCTTGAATTTCTATATCATAGAATTGTATATGTTCGCTGTCTTTTTCTGCCATTAAATTCCGCAAAATAAGTAGGTTTCCTGTGGTGTCGTCGATAGCAAATAAACCTGTTGCATTTTCTCCGGTATCTGTAGAAAAACAGTTTAGAATAGTCACTGTGGCATTAGACTGTTTACCTACGTTTGTGTGTGTTTGGTGTTTAACGCCGCACTCCGCAAAACGCCATCTAAATGGCGGCAGTCTCTACGTAATCGAGTCTGGATCAGACAATCCAGGGATCAACTGCATGAACATCCATCTACGATTTACGCATCTGCGAAACGATCACATGTGTCAACGAGCCTGATAACCCTATCTCGTAAGTCGCCTTTTACGCATGGTTTACTAGACCAATTCTAAACCGGGCCTGCAGAGGTAACTTAATCAAGGACGGGCTAAAGTAACTGTTACAATAAATGTATCATGTCCTTAAATCATTACTGTATCACGTCCTTAATTCATTACTGTATCACGTCCTTAAATCATTAATTTCAAATTCTGTATTCTCGACTGAAAACGCCATACGTCCCACGTTGTTCCATTACCACAGTGTTAAAAGCGGTATAAAATCATGTTCACTCACCTTCTGCGGAAAACACCCATTGTATTTTTTAAAAAATAGACATTGATGGGGACAATAACAAGACTGATCAGATTTACCTGAAGTTGTGGACATAACGTCGAATTTGATAATCCCATCTGCTCCAGCATCGTCGTCCTTGACCTTGAATGAGCTGAGAACGGTACCGACAGCAGTATTCTGGGATGCATGGAGGTCCGGAAATGACCCATTGCTGTCCGGTTTGGGTGATGACCATTCTGGTTCATATTCGTTTGAAGGTTGTATCTGGTATTGGACAAAGGATAAACGAGGGTTCAAGGATATTATGTAAGGTTGGAACCAGCAGTGATCATTATCAAAGCTCACAAAATTACCGTAAATACTGTATATGAATGCTATGTACTACCGTTCTTCATGTAGTGATTAATTTGTTGATTTGAGTAATAATCAGTAATAGCTCATTACGAAGCTCTTCAGATCTGTAACATTTTTATCTTTCTGCGGGAATGTCCCTTTAAGCAAAATCATTGGTTGGATAGGATAAATTTCAGCTGCACAACTACAGGGGATCTTAAAAATTTGTTTTCCTTAGTAAACGAAGGTGAAAGGTCGTGACTGGATCAACAATAAGAAAACGTCAAACAAAGTCATTCGCAGAGCACCACCTCTGGTTGACGAACTGATTCTGAAAATCAGTTTTCACAATAGTAAGTGTTCATATTACTTTCATATTAGTCACGCAAATATATTAAAGGTGACGTTTTGCAAGATACGTCAGAAATGGCCATAATCCTCAGATGACAATAGACATTTGATTCATCAATAGCTGCTATTCTAGAATTCTCTGAGCCTAGAGGTAGGTATATTTTTGTGAATGATCTTCTATGTGAAGAGGTTGTAGAGGTTACTGACTGGCGGTGTTTGTGCTGTACTCCAAATCAACCACAGGATCGAAAGTCAGAGGGAGTCAAGAGTTGATGTGGATTGCTGTATAAAGTCTACATTATAATAACTGTGTTACTTTGCACTTTACCATAAAATGTACTTCCACTGCAAATGACAGGTCCAGTGCCGAGCATGGAACCATTGCAAAATTCAGGTAAACGCAACGGTGCATTTACTTATCTTAGAATCTAATGAAGGATATACCGTGTGGAATTGTTGCACATGTCACCTACTGACATGGACTTGAAATAGTGACAGTTTAAGGAACAATAACTGACTGACTGACCAAGAAATATTCTCTAAACTGGAGCCAGAAACAACATCGATGTCACCACGATCACACCAACGCCCTTGGTCCCGTTTCATGAAGCTATCGTAGGGCTAAGGTGATCGGAATTCCCATACTTCAACATTGACTAGCTCTAATATCATTTTATGAAACGGGGCCCATCGCTTCACAATCCTGGGACACACGTGTCCAATAAACGGTCAAACTCACCAAGACTTGTACAAGGACAGTGGCCGTGTTGACCTGTCCATGACTTCCGTTGTGTTGATCAGACACAAGGACGACCAGGAGGAATGGCTGTTGGTTGACACAGCACTGCTCGAAGTCAAGCTCTCTATCCAGATAAAGGTCAAGGCCATTCATCTTGAACATTGTGTAATGGTTTCCATCTTTAATCTCTGATGTTAGGTTGGAGTTACTTTCGTCTGTGTCGTGGCAGTCCAGTGTGAACACTGAGTCATCTGATTGAGAAACTGACCATCAGCAAATCAGTCATTATTTAAACGCTTTGTCCGTTACTTGTGTTAAGAACCTGGAACTTTTTTCACCTCTGCTACTTTCATTTCAGCACTTCGTAGGTAGATATGCTATATCCCATTTATTGTAAGAATAAAAAGGTAAAAGTAATTTGACATGAAACACTTGCAGTAATAAATGTGTAATAATAAAACCTCGCTAAAACTATCGCGTAGTGATGATACCTGTGTTCGCGAAACGTTGAGCTAAGTTTGGAAACCATCATAAATACATGGTAAAGCAAGTCAACTGTTAATACTATGTCCACAATAACAGGGACTCCTTACTTGTCAACGTGTTTTCCGTAATGTTCACTGTGTATTGTGTATCTGAGCATGTTGGGGCATTGTCGTTGATATTGAAGACTGTAACGTTGAGAGTTAGGTTTGCCGAGTTGTGTCCCTTGTCTATCACGGTCACGGTTAAATCATCAAGGAAATGACGACCATCATCGCCATCAAAGTCCACAGTCTTGACAATTCGGATTTCCAAAGATGTTGGATCTACGTCGAAGTACTGACTGTCATTACCTGTTGGAAGTTTTCATAAATTTTATTAAAAACCTCTCAAGAACATTACATTCTTTGAGATATTGTAAAATTATATATTTTAACCAGAATAATTTCTTTCTCTCATTTTGAACAAAAAATGTTATCGGTATTTTTGAAAGGCGCACCTAACAAAGCTTCTTTAAAAATTAACACACATGGAGATATTCTAGTAGAACTGTATAATTTATCATCGAAAACTGCCTTCACCGGGAGATGGCTGGGTAAGGTCAGGCGATCTCTCCAAGGATGAGATGGCAGTGTACAGTGCTTTGCAGATCAATCAAACACAATGGCATACGCTAATACTGCGTCCCAATCAAGTGGCATCACCAATCTATCCCACTGTAACTATACATTTTACAGACAAGGCACAGACTATGGCTGACATGCTGATAAGGCTTTTTAAGTGGTAAGTAGAATCTTTCCTTTTGCTTTTTGCTATCAAATATATCAACCTTGGTAAATAAATGCTTTAAACCTTTATCGACTCATGTGTTGATGGAAACCTTTGCATTGTAATTTTTTATTCTTGACAGGGAAGTCGTGATTGGGGGTTCATGTCCAGGTAAAACAACGTAAATGATTAATTATACTGAACGGCAAAAGAAACGTATGTTCGAAAACATGAAATCTCTCAAAGGCAAGCGTTCATGTTTATGTCATTTATTTAAAATCTTGACAAAAAACGGGGTTACTTTTGTTGATGGCCGCTGAATCATATGGCGATCATCTTAATTCGCGCCATCGTATCCTGTAAGCACCGGATTGTATGACAATATAGAGGACCTCCGTAGTATGTCTGCAACATCGCTGAGTGTGTCAAGTAATTGAGTTTGTCAGATTTCATGCCCACTTGAACAAAACTGTAACATCTATAAACGCTGTAATCAACAGAACAAAAACTGAACGGATTTTAATAGATGGCGCCCAATTCCATTCGTACCAATTAACGTACAAGTCAACAGTAAGAAAGTTCACAATTGATCTCAACGTCACCGAGGATAGAGCTTAATTTCAGAATGTTAAAAGGCAGGCTGAGCGGTCCAGCATTTCCTTTATACCAAATACCTGTTAATCACGTTTCAGTCTCACCATTCAACGTTAAGGTCAAGCTGTCATTGAAATCCGCATCGTCTACTGTGAGTAGGTGAACTCCAGTACCCAGTGACAGTTCTTCGGGTATTTCTAGAGGCTCGTTGATTAATATCACAGGACTTTCGTCGATAACGTCGAGAACTTCTACAACTACTGTCGAAAATGTTTCGTGTTTACCATCACTCGCGCTGAAAACAAAAATACAAGATTGACACCACAGATTAAGTAGCTCTCTAGATATTGAAAAATTAGTAACGTGTTATCAAATGAACGTTGATATTTTAACTCTTCCCACAAATATGGAAAATTTGTCATTTGATAATGCGATCGTAAACATTAATGATTAATTCTGCTTTCAATTAAAGGGGATCTAGGATAGCCCAGCAGTTACAGTGTTCGCTCCTCACGCAGAACACCCGGGTTCCATTCCGCACATGTACACTGTGTGAAACACATTTCTCGTGACCCCAACAAGATATTGCTGGAAAAAGCTTAAAGCGGTGTAAAACCATACTGACTCACTCCTACAAATAAAGCATGGAAAACTGCTGTGTTATCACATGATCATAAATATTCGTACTAAAGACATTCGAAAATTGAGAACATGGTATCTAGTAAAATATGTTTTAAAACTTCACCTAATTTGGAAGACAAACTGCTCTTGGTTCTCATAGTCAAGTTTTTCAACCAGCTTCAACTCATCATCATCCAAAAGAAACTCCCCGTAGTTCATCTGGACCATTCCCAGGGTGATGTTGTCCCCATCTGCGTCAGATACATTGATTCTTTGCAGCACAGAACCTGGGGATGTGTCCTCTAGAACCTGCAGGCTGTAGAAGATCTGTTCTATCTCAGGAGGAAGGTTTTCACCTCGCTTCACAAACACCTTGATGTTGTCCTCAACAGACATTGGAGGATTCCCCTTGTCAGAAGCCACGATGATGAGGTTAAAGAAGTTCGCATTTTGTGCTTCAGGTACCGAGTTCAGTGTTTTGTTTAGTTGAAGATTGCCCGATCTGTCGTCTATGGTGAAGAGACCTGCGATACTGCTTCCAGAATCTGGAAGAGGAAGATGGCTGTGTGAATCAGTTTCAAAAGGAAAATCGAGTCTGTGGACTAGTGCAATAGTCTCTGGATTTCACTCGGACGCACACACTGCAGAACATTTGACACCAGATCAGAATGAGTCACAGTGACTACTGCAATTGCCTAGAAAGATTCTGTACGAAGCCTTCCACCAGAGCTTCTGCTAACAGTCCCAGAAAACAGACCTCCTTAAACCTCTTTCCTTAGGTAGTATTTAGAAGCTGGTATGATGACGAGGAATGCGTTTTATGGCTAGACAACTGCAATGTAAAAGTTGTCTATCCATAAAAAAAAGTGTTCCTCTCCAATACTCTAGCACTATAAAATCTAAGAACATTCGTTTTACACTTCGTGGTCAGTCTAAGTAAATTTAGTCTCAGTACTTTCCGTTACACTCCACTACTGAGTCTAACAAAACCTAGTAGAAGATCGCGTCAGGTAACCTTTGAGCGACCAATGACCGTCCAATCAAACGCGAGACGGTTAAATAGATTTAACCAATCAGACAACGGCTACTATTTAGGGATCGGAGGGACTTTCAAAATATTCAGGTCACTGACACCTGATCTATCCACAAACAAAAATCCGCATATAACACAAGTATTTGACCTGCAGTATATACGCTTTGGGGTTTCTGTTGACATGGTTACCATTAGCTAATATTTTCGCAAGATGACATCCTTGAATATTGCCCAAAACACCATTATCAGCGACTGTTTACTCGTGGTTGTACGCGTGCATCACCCGGAAGCACGCATAAGCTAAATAGCATTCGGAATCGTTCGGGTACGAACCTTTTCGAGATAAAAAGTACAAAACGTACGTGCGAATGTCCACTTTCGCGATTTGGTAAGCTTCGTTCTGATTGATCATTCTCAATGGTTACCTGACGCGACCTCCCATAAGGTTTTGTTAGACTCAGTGGTGGAGTGTAACGAAATACACGGAGACTAAGTTTACTTAGACTGACTTCGTGGTTAAAGCGTTCGATCTTCACGCCTAGGATCCAGGTTCGATTCCTCATATGGATACATCGTGCGACGCCCATCTCCAGAATATGGCAAAAGGCGGCGAAAAACCATACTCAATCACTGTTTTCAATAGTAAAAGTCAATATCATCAAACGTCAGTAGTATGACGATCTTCCTTTACTCTCTACCTATGCTTTTATGCTTTATGTACAACTATGGGCAAGCACTCCGTGGCAGCAGCAGCATCACCTGTAAGTGTGGAAGAAACAGCGAAAGTAAGTTCGCCGTCCGCCCCATCGTCGTCGTCTTTCACGGTGAACGTCAACAGCGGCGAACCTACAGCTGTATCGCGGGTTATTTGGATGCTCGGAAATGACGTCTCCTTCGTGTTGGGTAGAGGGGAAACCCAGATTGGTATGAATTCATTTTGTGGTAATAGCTGAAAGACAAAACATCACAACGTTAACTTCCGGGAATATTGCACTACTGCTATGGTTCAAGGCACTATTTCACACCACACATCTCTATTCTCTATAGATAAATAGGGTGGTGGGACAGGCTAGTGGTTAAGGAGTTTGCTCATCACATCGAAGATCCGGTTTCCATTCCCCTCATGCGCTCATTGTGTGACGCCCGTTTCTGGTGTCTTTGTAATCATGACCTATTTCCCAATCGACGCACCATATGAACGCGTTGACACGAATCCACAATGTGCTGAACTGCGATATTGCTGGAATATTGCTAAAAACGGCAAAAAAACCTAACTAACTCACTCAGTCACCCACTCACCAAAGATAAATAAATTTACTTCTCTCAATAATAATACCATTCCTCAGAGAAGCTATCATGCAATTAATTCCCAAGAGCATTATGTATTTAGATTACAATATTAAATAAAAACTTCGAATGAATTAATGCAACGTTGCATGAAATCGACAGTCGCACCATCTACCGGCCGAATATTCTTTCAAGCGAACCCCTTGAAGTTATGTCCCTTGGAGCGCTCTTTACGAATATCCTACGCACAACATGAGATTGAAACCAGTTCAGCTAACTCTGACAACAGGTTTCTATGTACAGGGCCATTGTTTACATTCCCTACATGGCAAGTGTTCTCTATTTGCAAGCTGCTTGTCTCAAAGTTGCAGTTTACGATTTCAAGGAAGTCGTAAGGAATAATAAGGTTTTTATTGCATCAGTATTGCCGAACATGCGTGCTTTTAACGCCGAACTCAACAATAGTCCAGCTATTTGATGGCGGTCTGTAAATGATCGAGGTTGGACCAGACAATCCAGTGATCAGCATCATGAGCATCGGTCAAATGTTTACCACTAATGCGTACATGTATTATTTTAATAATTTTCAAGTTTCTGTGCAATCGTTTACAAGTTCTTTGTTTTAAAGATCATATTAAAAGGGTAAATTAAAAATCGGATAATTACGTGAACAATTCATTTTGGAATCATTCTAAGAGACAGTATGGTTCCAGAATTTTCAAAGTATTTGTAAATTTAAACCAATTGTTCATCTGACATCGGCAAGTACATATGATATTGAGGAGAGTGAACAAAGTTATTATCGAACACGTTTATAACGAACTTGTCCTCGTCACACAAAGCTCTTGAAGCGCTATGACTATCGCAATCGTAAGCCAATCTTTACACATGTACAGTAAAGGAGGTACGAAAGCTACGAGAAAAGGTACGAGATCTTAGGCTTACGAGAGCGTTGTGAAATGTCCCGACAACTGGATGTATAGGCGGAACTCTTGTGAAAACGGGTGAAACGAACAGTGCTACTCACCCTTCCCTAGCATTATATGTTGACGTGCGTGTTAAACCTTACCTCAACAATGACAATAACAAAGCTCGTTTTGGCTTGACCAATGTCCGGCATGTCGTGAAGTTTTATCGTCAACATGTATTGCTTGTCATCACTCTCGTAGTCAAACGTTTTATTCACCAGAAACAGGTCCAAACCCTGAACTCGAAAAGCGGAGGAATTCCGCTCAGAACTGAGGATAAGCGTGGTAAAATTGGCATCAGTATTGTCTACATCGGAACAATCAAGGGTGAAAATCGTGGAATCTGTAACACAAAACATACTTTTGTCAACATAACCATATAGGACGATTCTGTGGACAGTTTTTTCACACATAAGTGAAAAGTATCAACAACAATTCTTATTTCTGCACTTGTGAATAGTTACAACATCCTAAATGTCCATTTGAATGTGTGAGCGAGTGAGTGAGTGGGTTTGTTATAAGCCGCTTTTAGCAATTCCAGCAATATCACGGAGGGGACACCAGAAATGGCCCACACTTTAATGTACTGATTTAAGGACATGTAACACAGGTTATGAACAAGGATAAACAAATGTTAAGAATTTTGATTTCAGTTCTAAAATTAAATGTTTAAAAAAATGGGGGGGGGAAATTATTTTAGTGAGAGACTTACTATAATTGGTATTCTCCGTGACATTTATCCTGTAAACATTCTGAGAACACGCGGGGGCGTTATCGTTGATATTGACGATAGTCACGCTGAACGTGACATTGGCTTCGTTGCCGCCATTGTCCGCCACGGTCAAGGTCACATTATTCAACATGGTTGTTCCATCTATTCCATCATAATCAATCGGATTAGCAATTGCTATGACCCCGGATGACGGATCGATAATCAGGAACCACGAACCCTCATTACCTGTAATCAGCATATGAATATTTCACATGCAGATACGTCCCTGGGATTAATTGATAATCAAAATTGCAATCAAATGTCCAATACTTTCTGATATATAAAACAATTTTCGGAATGTCAATGACTCTATTTTTTATTGTTTCAGGAACTGTCTGCTTTCCAATAATACCATCCAGTTTGATTACATAAATCTGTTTATAAAAGTCCATTGCTGTCAATCGGTCCATACATGTATTGCCATCTAAACACTGCTATTTTGGTATTCTCCATAAGATATGAAATATGGGTTAAAATTGTGTTACATAACGACCCTTTCCACCATTTTAACGTTTTAAAACCTGCGTTGACATGTAGTCGAGACTAGTTACCTTTTACCACTGATAATGTATTCTTACCACTTAAACTGTAAGTGTGATTGTCACCAACGTCCTTATCTGTCACGTAAAACCAGCCACTGAGTGTCGTTCCTATTGGCAGTTCTTCCACCATCTCTATATCAGGCACGAGGTGTATAGACGGGACCTCGTCATTAACATCTTTAACTGATATGTGAACAACTGAAGGTATTTCTCTCTCTCCATCGCTTGCTCTGAAATGATAAACATGACGAGTATGTCAATGATGTTAAAAGACAATGTGACTGTGTATAGTTTGATTATGGTTATTAAAGGCTGAAGACGCCTTGAAGATCCAGACCAGAATTGATCTTCAGCAACGAATTAATCTTCAACATCTCCACGGTTTAACCTTGTCATCTTTTCACATCCACAAGTCGACAATTCGTCCCCCAATACCCGTGAATATCCGGGTGAGAATTAGTCTTCAGCAACCCATGTTTGTCGTAAGAGGTAGACGGGATCGGGTGGTCACGTCAGATTTACTTGCTTCTCACACGTCATTATATCTCAACTGTGTAGATCGCTGCCCATGATGTCAAACACTGGATTGACTGGTTCAGCCTCGATCATCGTGTTCAACCTCCACGTACCCGCTACATCGATGCAGATTGATGGATGACTAAAGACCTATTCTAACTCGCATCTCCAGGGATATTAGTGGATGGTAAACATTAAATCACAAATTAAATATCTTATACACTACTCACATTATCTCAACAATGTATTCGCTCGTGTCCTCAAAATCCAATGTTTGTTTCAACCGCAGCTCTGTCCCATTAAATCCAAAAACGTCGGAATAAGGTCCCTTCAGGGTCAAGTTGACATGTTCTCCCTCCGGGTCAGTGACGCGGACGTCGATCAGCTTGTCCCCGACCTTGAGACTCTCGGCAACGCTGCACTTGTGCACCGTCTTGTCGAAGCTGGGGGGTTGGTTATCCTTGTGCTGTACAATTACCTTCAGATTACCTTTGATCGACTTTGGCGTGACTCCTTTATCCGACGCTGTGACGGTGAGGAAATAAAATTCAATGTTGCTTACATTTTGGTCGTTGTTTAGAAGACTTGTCTCGAGTCTGAGAAGTCCTGTGTCTTCGTCCAGAGAGAATATGCCACTCGCATTGATTCCAGCATCTGGAATACATCGAAGTTGAGGCTAACTTGATATTTTAGTTGAATGATATGTGTACGTTTATGTGGGAGAACCTACGTTTGTTTAGCAAGTTATTTACACGTTGGTCTTACAGACAGCATAGGAAGCGGATCCTGTCATAGCCAAAGGACGCAACCTATTAAGTTCAATGTGTATTTCCGACCTTAGTTTTTATTACCAAGATGTACATTCAACCCTGGCTTTGTTATGTTAGTTGTTGTTCTTTGTTGTTCAATTCCTCTCTCATGAATATTCCCGGTTTATGGCGGTGGTCTGTAAATCCGACGCCATAAGCATAGATCTACGCAGTTTTGAAACTATGACATGTGTCAGCAAAGACATCGAACCTGTCCCCTTTAGTCGCTTCTTACGACAAGCATGGGTTGCTGGGGACCAGTTCTAAGCAGGATATTCATGGGTTCTTTTTATGAGTAGTACTCGATATTGTATTTCGAATTTGACGACAAGAAAGGAACAGCCAGGTATGCGAGAAAGGATGGTGACGTCACAACACACGTTAATGGATCCATGACTTTGTCGGCGCTTTAGCACGAGCTTTTCTCGAACACCTGGCTGTCCCTTTCTCGGCACTCCTCCCTCGAAAGAAATACTGAACTGTGTCAATATTGTAGTGATAGTTGTTAAACAACTTTGTTTTATTTTTAGGGCATAAATTCTGCAAAAATCTCACAGAGCTGGCCTGATGATTTGATTGAGTATTTCATGTTTATCGGTTTTCGGGTTCACCGGTCCGCTTTTGAGCCAAACGGACTGTTTACAGGTGTAATCATTTCCCGGTTACAGTGTTGCACAACCTGCTGAAAGAATCATAAATATTCGTTGCCAAAATTGCATTGAATTATGCTGTTATCCTTCCTACCTGTGTGCACTGATTCAATGTTGTATTGAATATCCCCATCTGGCCCCTTGTCGGCGTCCTTGACCTTCATTTGTGTAAGAATGGTTCCAACTGCCGCATCTTGCGCGACATGGACGGCGGGGAATGTGTTGTTTTCATCAGGTGTTGGTAATATCCACAGGGGTTCGAACTCGTTTTTCGGTAAAATCTGAAAATGAATGTGCGCATTTAATGTCTAGTAGCATTAATGTTCAATAAATGAACCAAGACACAAAGTAGGGAAGTGTCTTTTAGTCACCTCTTCTGGTGTTCAAGCCGTGATGTTGCTGGAATATTGCTAAAAGTGGCGTAAATCCATACTCACGAGACAAAATTATGTCCTGAAATGAGTAAGTGAATATGATTTCACGCCGCTTCAAGCAATATTCCAGCAACATCACGACGGGGGACAACAGAAATGGATTCCAGTCACTGCACCCATGTGAGGAATCAAACCCAGGTGTTAGGCGTGACGGGCGAACACTGAACCACGATGCTATCCTACAACCCGTTCGCTGACGTGACGTAAGGCATGAGGAGACGTCAATTTAATATTCCTGACCACCCGATTCCCTTAGCTGCCTTATTCGACAAGCATGGGTTGCTGAAGTGCATCTCTAACCAGGAACGTCCTAGTAATGTATTGTTTCACTAATGCGGAGATCGATGCTCATGCTGTTGATCACCGGATTGTGGGGTCCAGACTATTTGCACAGAGAGAATGTTGCTGAGTGCGGCGTAAAACTTAAATCACACACTCTCGTGATGTGTTTATAAATGGGAGAGTCAGTTTGGTAATTAAAATCAGAAAGACTTGCAGCTTTTAGGCTATGCCGAGGGTCCTATTTGACACATTGATAACAGAATGTCATGACATTACACACTTTAGACTGATGTTCTATACACAAACACAAACCTTTATATGCAAGATAGTTCTTGCTACATTATAGTCGGTTCCATTTGGTCTGTCTGTGACTTCCACGTCCAAGAATAGTTCCCGATCCTTCACTGGCAGTGATTCGTAATCAGTACCCGACATGTTGGCAAAGACGCTAAGATTTTTGAGTTGGTAGGAGGAATTTGAGTCCAGTCCAAGAATTCTTGCCGTCAACGTCTCATTGTCTCCGGCATCCGCATCAGAGCACATCAGCGTGATGAGGCTGGTATCTGAGACACAACAATGATTTACAACATGTATACGTGTATCTGTCACTTCCGATTTCCTGACTCACCATAAGGAAAAAAGTGTTTCATGTGTGTGAAGATATATATATGTGCATGATGACGCACATGCGCGAGTTCATACATTGTGACCACCCGATCCGGAAACAGGGACGTTCTTGTACAAGTATGAAGTACCTTTCCATGGGTTCTCCAGTTAGGGTTGTCATAAAGTGAAAACTAACTCAGAGAACAAATACTGAATATACTTTAGTTGAATACAATATTATATTTACAATAATGTTATCATCACGGGCAAGTAATACCAGTCAAGTATGGTTCTGCGGGAATATACGAACTCCAAAACGTCCTCCCGAATTTGTAGTAAGTTATTCCTTAATAATAATACGGCTGTATAACATGTACGGTTATGTTTGAGGAGAGAAAACAAAATATTAATGAAAGACATTGGCAGATGCAAACACTGGTGGAATAATCCGCTTGATTAATTTGTTTGTTTGGTTTTTTTGTGACTAATTACTAACTGCAGCATATCTATAATGTATATGTACGTCTCCAATGGGCCGGAGACCTTGTGTACAATGCTCATCTATCTTTGACATTGACTGTACAATACTCACTGTACTCCGTGTTTTCTTGAACTTCTATCTCGTATACTGACATTGAACATGTTGGTGGGTTGTCATTGATATCCAGCACTGTTATGTTGAGGTAGGCGGAGGTTGAGTTGCCTCCCTTGTCTGTGACCATGACCGTCAGATCCTCAAGGTTGTGCGTTAAATAGCCAGCTTCATAATCAAGCCTCGTTTTCATCTTGATAGACCCGGAAACGGTGTCAATGTCGAAATACTGACTGTCGTTACCTGTACAGAAAAGGTGACAATTGTGATGAACAATTCAACCCTTAAATGACAATTTCAGATGAACTTAACATGCAAATAGAAATTTGTTGCACAGAAAGGAGTTATGAAGACGCTTGTTCGAAATGGCCTTCATCAACTAATGCGGGTAGAAAGAGGCGACACGATGTTGTGTTTGGTCTCGCTGATGTGTAGGACGTATTGTACTAGGGCTGTGATGATTCGGATCGATTGATCGAAAATCGAATCTGACACCTTAGTTTCGATTTTTGATAACCAGTAGCAGTATTTCAATTCGAGATTTGAATACCTATTAAAATTATTTCCACACATCCAGAACGTAATTTTGACAACTCGAGTAGTTTCGAGCGCTGAAATAAGGCCAAACCTGACTGGTTGACACCGGGCTATCAAATAAGATTTGTTAGTAGACATTACGATGCTGACGATGGATGTGACGCTACAAAGATCGATTCTGAGTTAAATGAAATCCGATGGTTTTTGCTGGTATGAAGAATCGAATCCAGTCGAGGGTCCAATATCGAACATCGAATCTCATCGAGACATGGATGTTGCAGCCCTACGCTATAGGTTAACATATCGCATCCCTTTGGCGTAAAACGATGTTCATTATGTTAATCACTGGACTGTGTAGTTCAGATTCGACTATGCGCAGACCTCCCCAAATAACGCCCTTTAAACAACAAACAAGAAAGCGTTTTATAAAGGCAACGATGGAAGCACCTGAGAAAATTAAGAGAGTTGCTTCTTTAAGAGATCGCTACTCGCATCGCAAACACCGTACTTTAATCCCCAGTGTTTGACATTTCACATGAAAGGTCGGCGTCTCTTCTACCCATGCATTAGCTGAGATACATAGCGTTCACATACACGAACGCGATGAAGCACCCCCTCCTAGTGGAGGAAATCCGTTGTCGCTCTTTCGCGAACGTGTTTCGATAATTGCGCATGAAAAACATATAATTAGAATGACTTCTTTGAACTTGTGCCTTCAAGCGCGTTCTAATTTCGCTATAAAAATATCCAGAGGTTATTTGCAAGCCATCAAACGTCTCAGCCGATCTCTCGCATATGATCGGCGTCATTTTGAATCACGTGACCTTTGACGAGTCGATGATTCCGTCCATAGAACAGAACACGCGTCAGCGCTATATACCTCGTATATGAGAGGGAGATATAACTAGGAAAAGCAAAAATGGAATGGATTTTTCGATTCTGCGATTCGAATAAGTACAAGTGTATAGTTCACTATTACGTGTGAAAGTGTTTTGAATAGAAAGTGTGTCAGTTTATATAAAATACTAGTTTATATATATATATAACATCACAGAATATGTTTTCATAAGAGATTTATAGAAAACTCGATTTCCGCATTAAAGCGGGACAATAATTTCGGATTACCCACATGGTCACGTGGCTCCTAATTTGATACAGCTATGTTCATTAGTCATTTAGAATTGCCAAAATACAAGGAGACCAAGTGTTATTTCCTGAAAGTTCATTTTGAATATTCCAAAATTTCACCTGAGAGACAAATTCAGTTTGACTGTAGGAACAATAACAAGACGAATATATAGTTGTTGTTTTTGTTGGTTTTGTTTGGTTTTTTTCCGTTTTTGCGATGTTAATTAGTCTTACCATGAAGAGAGAATGTGAATGAATCGTTGAGATCGGCGTCATTGACGGAGAAGAGGTGTCCGAGAGCTGCCCCAACTGGGAGTTCTTCTGGTACCTCCAGCTTATCCTGCACAAAGATCTCAGGCGGGGTGTCGTACACGTCCAGAACCTTGACCATCACAGTCGTCGTGTCTAGGTTCTCACCATCAGACGCTCTTCGTGAAAGTACAAGAAGTGTAAGTCAGTATTTAGGTAAACACTGTACTGAAAAGAATAACTGTTAACGAATTAACAGTAATGTGTTATTGGTACTGCGCTGAAACAGTTGGAGA
The DNA here is from genome assembly GCF_037392515.1 of Haliotis asinina. Classification (NCBI taxonomy): domain Eukaryota; kingdom Metazoa; phylum Mollusca; class Gastropoda; order Lepetellida; family Haliotidae; genus Haliotis; species Haliotis asinina. The sequence continues at coordinate 36,049,575 of NC_090288.1, forward strand.
GAGAGTGTGTACTGTTTTAACTCCACGTTAACCACTAAGTTAGCACATCACCCCAAACAGTTGGAATTCCCATGTATTCAGTTTGAAGGCGCAACGCTAATTACCAGTGATCTATGACTGACAATGGCATGGTTGCATTTTCACATCGCGTATGAGTGAGTACGGTTTTACCCCGCTTTTAGCAAAAATTCCAGCAATATTTATCGACTAGTGACACCAGAAATTGGCTTCATACATTATACCGATGTGGGGAATCGAACCCGGGTCTTTAGCACGACAAGTAGACAGTTTAACCATCAGGCTACCCCACTGCCTTTTCATAGCATATGTAGATATCTCAGTCAGATTGACGACCCGTGAAGATCTGGGTTAGATCTGCAGCAGCCCATGCTTCTTGTGACTAACATTATCGGGTGGTGTGGCTCGCTGATTTCGTTGACACCAACCAATCGATGTTCATGCTTTTGAGGGGCGGTGGGGTAGCCTAGTGGTTAAAGCCGAAGACCCGGGTTCGATTCCAACACGGGTACAATGTGTGAAGCTCATTTTCTGGTGGCCCCGCCGTGATATTGCTGGAATATTGCTAAACGCTGCGTAAAACTAAACTCACTCACTCACGCACTGCATTGCCTGGTCCAGACGAGAATATTAACAAACCGCCGCAATATAGCTGCAATGTTACCGAGTGCGGCGTTAAACAACAAACAAACAATCAGGTTGATAACGTATACTACGCACCTGACTGTGATCATGAACGCTCTCGAAGTCTCAGCATCCAGACTATTGTTCAGTACCACCTGGAACCCGTCCATGCTGAAATAAAACTCCCACGGCCTCGCAACCGTGAGAGTCAGTGGATCACTCTCAGGATCAGTCACAGTTAGATTCAGGACACCACTGCCGGGTGGCTGATCCTCGCTGATTCGGGCTACCGCTATTTTCTTGGCGAACACCGGTGCCTTGTTTTGAGCCTTTTGGAAGTTAAGAGTCAAGATTCCGTCGATGTACCTTGCGGGCACCCCTGTGTCTGACACTCGCAGCGTTATGTTCAGATAGTCTGTCGTATTTGTCACTCTGGATAGAGACTGGGCTAGCGTTATCACTCCTGTGTGTCGGTTGATGTGAAACAGTCCACTGGAAGTATTTTCAGAATCTAGAAACGAAACATGCGTATAATTGTGAGATAGTTTACACCTACCACATACTTCGTGCTTATATTTTGATATAAACGTCGACATATTTGGATACCGAGCGTACAGTTGCAGATATATAAGAAGTAGTTTCCGAAATAATAGTAACACAACACGGATCTTCTCCTACATGTTTCAATCGTGTACCTTCAGGGAGAAGTGATTTCAGATCTGTTGATGCATTATGACAAAGTATTTCATTTTTCGATATGCAGGTCTTGTGAGACAAGTGATGCATTTTGAACAGCAGCTCAGTCGCACCATATCCTGTCAGCTTAATGTGTGAAGGGGACCTGTAGTAAAACTAGTCTCACCCAAACGGTACAGTTACGGATACGGATTTCGCGCTATCTCCCTCAACAGGATCCGATGAAGAATTCGGCATTCGAACAAACGTCCCAGCAATCTGATCTCAAAGTGACATAATATGAACATATATGAACAATGTGATTCCGCCCATGCATGATCTTTATCATTGCATTCGCAGCAGTGGGGTAACTTCGTGGTTAAAATGGTTCGCTCGATACGGTCGTCAAGCTGACTGCGATATCTTCATATATTATGAAGGGGCGGTGGGGTAGTCCGATGGTTGAAGCGTCGGATAGTCACGCCGAAGACCGGGGTTCGATTCCGAACATGGTTGCAATGTGTCTCCGCTGTGGCATTGCTTGAATATTGCTAAAAGCGTCGTAACATCTTACTCACTCAATAACATTGCCTACCTGGTTGTACGGAGACTATTTGGTATTGGATCTGTCCATCAGCTCCTCTGTCTGCATCAGTGCCTTGGATCTGTGTTATGTAGTTCCCAACAGACATTGACACTGGGATCGATATGTCTTGGAAAGTCCCGTTAGTCATCTCTGGGCTTGTCACTTCCGGGGAGAACTCATTTTTGGACAAAACCTATCATTAATATTTCACAATTAGTAATATTTATTGATTGTATAATTTCACATTCAGATCTGTCAACGCGACGAAACAACTATCCACATGCCTCTATGACACGAGGGATGACCGAAAATACACGTTGATATATCCCATATAGTTCCAGCATTTTGTGTCTATATCTGACAACTTACGGGGTACAATCGAGCAGGTGACCCATGGTCACATGCTTCATAACGGTTACAACTTTGAAAGCGTCAGGAAAGATAAAGAGCGTCATAGTACACAAATGAAAGTCCTCATTCACCAAAATGATGCTCGGCACAACACCAGTTATAGTATTCCCAGAAATTATTGAGAATCATGTTGCGTCATGTAACTCATTACGTTTATTAACTTCTGGTGTTTTACTTACATAAACATGTTAAAACATCATCCTTTTACAGTCTCAGTCTTGTTTTAGTACTTTGTTAGCCCTCCTCGCTCAGCAATGCATGCCTGAATACGCCTAGGCACACTACCCATCAAAGTTTGTAGGTAATCGTGTGACAGGGTATCCCAATATTGGACCACCTCGGCCTTCATATCTTCAATATTTCTCAGTCCCTTTTGGTTTATTCTGTCCTTCATGACTCCCCACACATTCTCAATTGGGTTTAGGTCTGGGCTGTAACTGGGCCAGTCTAAAACTTGAACATAGTCGCCCGACAACCACTGTTTTGTGTAGCGCGCAGTGTGTTTTGGGTCATTATCATGCTGGAAAATCCAATCATCTTCATACAATGTTTGTGCTGTCGGAAGAAGGTGACCATTTAGAATGTCAACGTATCTTTCTTTTGTCAAGTTTCCCGTGAAAACACACAATGGCGTCACTCCGCGAGCCGATATGCCACCCCACATGTGAAACTTCGGGCTATGTTTTGGTTGCTGGTAGATAGGTTTGACAGTATCTTTGGTCCAAATTTTCACACAATTAGGGAAAAGCCAAACAGAACTTTCATCCGAAACGAAAACATTATCCCAATCTTGATTTTCATGAGCCCGACACAGGTTTAAACGTTTTTCCTTTTGTGCATCTTTCATCAACGGCGAGGGAATTCCACGTTTTTTCACCCAATTAAGTCTCTGTAATTCCTGCCTAACTGTTTCATTGCATACCTGAGGACTTCCTCTGCTAATCATTTCATTTCTGATGTTCTCAACACTTTTCAATTTGCCCCTACTCACAATCTGCCCAAGTCTTCGGCGATCCACAACACTGAATTTCCTAGGCCGACCTGCCCCTGCTTTGTGCTCTATCCCGGTTCCTGTTTGAATATTCTTCAAAGTTCTGTAAACTGTAGACAGAGGAATACCATGTCTACAAGCTAACACTTTAGCATCAGCCTCACCCCTTTCAAAATCATCTAGAATGAGCTTTCTTTTCTCTCTTGCTGTAAATTCTGCCATGTCAACACAGGAAGCCGTCTGCTAAGACAAGGGAGGTAACTCTTGACGTAATGAGCTGCCTTCTAAGCCTTCAAGAGTTGTCTCCCTTATTTAGTATGCTTAGTGCATAGTGAAAGCCCCTTTTCCAATCTTAGCATCATTTGAAAAAAACAAAGATTTTCTCAATAATTTCTGGGAACACTGTATATGTGTACCATTATCTTCCTGTTTTATCTTTAACTGAACAATTGACGTGTCTTTGCGTGTGTTTGTGGCGGCTGCAACCGTCATTTATTTATGATACGTACGCTATACACGTAAGTTTATATACATTGATACATGCAATTGATACATGTATGGCAAGAGGAAAACAGATTCCGAGCAGTATTCCTGGGAACAGGGCGTCAATTCTCATTCATTTATCGCGTTTTCTAAATGAAATTGATTTAACTGATAACCGTTCAGAAGTATTGCAGGGAATTTTATTTTGTTAAAACGAATAAATAAATTGGTTCGTGGCCGCGCATCTGAAGTGGGCTCAAGTAGCGTGAAATGAATTTAAATTTAAAATTTGTTAAAGTTACGATATGGTTGAAATACAGCCGGTGCGACTTTAAAATCTAACTCACTCACTCGACCAAAACAGACCTGATTTCGCCTTGATTGTTTTCTACTGTAGCATAAACTATAAGTTCTGTACCCACATACCTGCACCATTACAACAGCTGTACTAGACAGTGTCCTTCCTGACGTTGAAGACTCAGTTGCCATGACAACCAGCATGATGGGATTCGTGGTCATAGTTCCATTGTCAAAATCCACAGAGGTGCTGTTCACATAAAGGTCTGTCCCGTTCAGCAGGAATATGTTCTCATCATTTCCATGGACGATCGATGCTGATATGTTTCCGGACATGTCATCGATATCCGATATATTCAGACTTAACAGATAGTGATCTGTCAAAAAACAGTCAAGCTGAAGTTGTTGTTGGTAGTTTTCTTGTTGTTGTTTTCGTTTATTTTTATAAAGTATTTTCATAAATATTATTAATTATCAATAAATTTGTATTAGTTTCTGTTGGAAATGCACGAAGACGAACGCTTTGTGTAGAGTATTTGCAACATCAGTACAACACAGTTGATCAAAGGGGCGGTGGGGAAGTGGATAAAGCGTTCGCTCGTCACGACATTGGCCCAGGTTCCATTCCCTACATGGGTACGATGTGTGAAGGCCATTTGGTACCATTACTAGCGTCCTCCACTGTGCGTGATTTAAGTTTTACGCCGCACTATTCCAGCTATATGGTGGTGGTATGTAAATAACCATGACCAGACAATCCAGTGATCAAGAGCATGAATATCAATCCAGGCAACTGAGATACAATGACACGTGTCAAACAAGTCAACGAGCCTGACCACCCAATCCCGCCCGCCTCTTACGACAAGCATGGGTTGCTGAAGATCAATTCTAACGTGTATCTTCAAGGGTAATGAGAACCTTGTATTCGCGGATAGTGGATGACGAATTGTGGACAAACCCGTAAAGCACAGACAATAAGTATCTGCATACATGTCCAAATGTCAAATACACCCGAGAAACTATTTCGGGATGGCTGGATCTTAATGGTGACATTACCAACCCGTTAAGATAATGATGAATGACATTTACCATTCTGTTAAGCAGTTTCACGGCCTAATTTACAGTGATGTGTTCCACAAACCCAAACCTGCTTATACGGGACCTTGCGTATTATGGATATTACAGTTGATACTGATTAAAAAAACTTGACGTTGAGGAAACTCCTCCATAAGGACAAATGTGATTACACAAACAATGACACAGACACTTACCCGATTCCGAATTCTCTGGAAACTCGGTCACGTATTTTTCCCTGTCAAACAAGGGTGGGTTGTCATTCACCCCAACGACTGTGATGTATATCTGTAAGCTGGCGTTCTGTCCACCTAGATCCGTAACGGTCACGGTCAGGTTGTCTAGATACTTCCGCCCTGATGGTCCGTCATAGTCCAACCTCTCCCGTATCCTCATCACACCGGATGAACTATCGATGCTGAAGAAATGCGCGTCATCTCCTGGAAGTGAGTGAGTGAGTGAGTGAGTGAGTGAGTGTGGTTTTCGTATCTTTTAGTAATATTCCAGCAATATCACGACGGGGACACCAGGAATGGGCTTCCCACATTTCGCTCAATCAACGCTGAGCTCTTGATATAAAAGCAATCGTGTCTGAACACAGACTTTGATTTTCAGATATAGCCTCCCGCAACCAAAACAGCATTTTTAGAAATCAATATCTTCATGAAAATTATCCGATGTTTATAAATATCTCATTAAATTAAAGGCCTTTGTCTTTAAAATTCAATTTGATTTCCCCGGTAGTTACATATTCCTTTTTCGCATCGAATCATCCCAATTCTCTGACTCCCCCGTGTGTACCCATATTCTTTCCACCGCCCATAAATTAACATAACTGACTTAAATTTGTTAAATCTAAACACAAGAAAGGAAATTAAAACTGTATAATCAATCTACAACAGTATATGTACCTAGTAATGTATAGTTGTGTTTATCATCTCTGTCCCTGTCAGTAAGAACAAAGAACCGATCCGTCATTGACCCTGGAGAAAGTTCTTCGTTCAGGGAGGCATTTGTTCCTGTCAGTTGAGGTGGTTCGTCATAGACATCTTGCACCCGTATCAGTACAGTTGCCTCGTCAGACTTCTCACCGTCGGATACACTGTATGGAAGCGCTGGTATTAGACAGGTTAAGTAATATACAGGCAAATATTTCAGAGGAGTCCCGTCAAAAAGCGAATCGGAAATTGTGAGGCATAGCCAGTGAAGATCCCAGTGATCTTCGAACGTTTTTAGTGAATACACTTCAGCCTTCAGCCACCCAAGGGTGTGCTATGAGGCGAGTAGTGGGGTCGGCAAGTTATCTTCACTTGCGTATCCAATTTCTTAGATTGATGCTCACCATTTCAGTCACCGCTTTGTCTCGCACAGACGTTATTATTTACAGACAATCGAAATATCGCTGAAACATGAGTGTTAAAACAAGCAAACAAATCGTTAGCCTATGCCAAAGTTTCCGGAATCGATCGCATTGTAGGGTGCCTCTTGGAACTATGAAATAACATCAAGAGCAGTGAACTCAACACCAACCCAGTGACCCATTGTTCATACCACACTGTTACCATATGATTCAGTAAACTCATCATACCGCATAGGGCAGTGGGGCTGCTAGTGGTTAAAGCGACACGCTGCAGGCGTGAGTTCGACTCCCTATACAGCTTTAAACAACGTATGAAGCCATTTCTGGCATCCTCCGGCGTATTATAGTAGTAACTACTCAACATACTTATTCTTACCATGTGACTGAGCATTCACCATACCACACTGTTACCATGTAACTCAGTATTCAACATGCAACACTGTTACCATGTGACTCCATATTCAACATAAAACAATGTTACCACGTGACTCAGTATTCAACATACCACACTGTTACCATGTGACCGTCGTCGTCTTCAAAGTCCAGACTGCTGGTCAGCACGAGATTGGCACCGACGAATGTGAAAAGTTCCTTCTCGTCGTTCGTGACGTTAAACGTCAGGTTGCCGTTTTCCAGATCAAACACCGTCAGATTCAACAACGGCTGGTGTAGCGGAGTATCCTCGGGGATGTCAAACTGATACAGGCCTTGCAGGAAACGTGGGGGTCTGTTGGAAGACTCCACGTACACTCTAATTTCTCCCTCTATTGACTTGGGTGGGTCACCTCTGTCGTGGGCCTGGAAGGTTATGTTGTACGTGGTCCCACTGGCAACGCCGAGAAGGGAATTGTCCAGCAGTAGGGTTCCAGTCCTGGCGCTTATTTGGAACAGACCGCTCACATTGTTGCCGAATCCTGATATAACACAGAATATATAAGTGCAACTTAATGAGTTTCATTTAAGGTCTTTCGAGTGTTGCTGTATTTAGACGTTTTTTGGTAGTGTTGTCTTATTTATTTATTTATTTATTTATTTATTTATTTATTTATTTATTTATTTATTTATTTATTTATTTATTTATTTATTTTTATTTTATTTATTTTGTTACTGGATTTTGTTTGGGGGTTTTGGGTTTATTTCTTGGTTTATATTTCTGTTGTTTTTTAAAGCCACTCCCAGCAATACTCAAGCTATATGAGGGCAGTTTGTACATTCTGAGTTAATGAGTCTGACCACAAGATCTCGTTAGTCACTCGCTTGTTACGACAAGCATTTATTGCTGAAGATCAATTCAGAACCGCATCTTCACGAGTACAATTTATAGTGTGTTATGCGTGAAAAAGGGGGCTTGGGTGATTCTTTCAACTAAAGTATGAGAGTGATATATTTTTTCTTCTAACATCACTCTGTATCAATGCATTTTGTTTGTTTGTTTTGTTTCTGCTTTTGGGTGGTTGTGAACAACATATGATGAATGATAATATAGGGCTTCCCAATACCGCTATGTCGCCCGGAATATCGATGGAATATTGCTGAGTGTGGCGTAAAACTAAACTCACACACTAAAAATACGGTATGTCGCCATACGCCCTCTAAACGATGCCTATTGCAATATTTATCTGAGAACTGGTATGCTGAGCAATAATCATATATGAAGATTTTGTGACTATATTTATAGTTTAAATTAAAAGCTACACAGACTTTCATTCACAACAAATGTTTTCCTACGTTATTCGCTGACAAAGCGGTATACTGTAACACTAGGTTTTGTTTAAAAAAGAAAATGCCTGACTATGCAACCCAATTCTGGGATTGCTGTTATCAGAATATAAAATATATGTTCCGGGACTTATAATGTAGAAAATAGGGCAGACATGCACAATTAGTGCCTCTCACTGTCAAACACTGAAGGTTCCCATACATCGCAATATTGGTACCTGAATCGCAATACATTGCAATACAACTTATTTGCCAATACACAGCTTTGCAACATATGCAGAAACATCATATACACTTGTGAGTAGTCCGAATGATTGAACTACATGTAACAGAACAAAAGTAGGTAAAATAGTTTGACTAATGCTGAGGAGCCAGACAAAAGACATCCGTTGATTAAGGGAACATTCAAGCGCCTTGGGCATGTATTAGTTGAACTACATGTAACAGAACAAAAGCAGCTAAAATAGTTTGACTAATGCTGAGGGCCAGACAACAGACATCTGCTGATCAAGGGAGCATTCAAGCGCCTTGAGCATGTATTAGTTGCGTGCGCTGTATAAATATCCTAACATCTTCATGAATACAGGGTGACAAGGCTGGGGGACACCAGAAATGTGTTTCACACTTTGTACCCATTTGGAGAATCGAACTCGGGTCGTTATCGTGAAGAACGAACGCTTTGACAACCCCACTGTTCCTTGAAAGATTAGTTAATACAAAAACATACATAGCCTTGACCGTGCCATCAACAAAACCAAGTATTTCGCACTGAACAATACCACCTCGTTCACAATGTGACCATTTCATTCTTATATTATAGTAAACCTACAGTTGCGTCATCCAACCCGTGAAGGTCCGGGGTAGAATAGGTCTTCAGCAACCCATGCTTGTCATAAAAGGCGACTAACGGGATCGGGTGGTCAGCCTCGCTGACTTGGTTAACACGTGTCATCGGTTTGGAATTGCGCAGATCGATGCTCATGTTATTGATCACTGGATTGTCTGGTCAAGACTCGATTATTTACAGACCACCGCCATATAGCTGAAATATTGCGGCGTAAAACTGAACTCACTCACTCTTTGCGTTATCCAATGTAAAACCTTGACCTTAACCTTACCATCAACGACGCTCAGTATTTCATATTGGACAATGCCATCTTCTCCCCAATCTTCATCCGTGGCTTCAACACTGGAAACAATAGTACCGATATCATCTGAGTCCAGCAGTGTCTTGTTCAGGTAGATTTTGTCGGTGGTGTTGACAGGTAGCAGCCACACAGGTGTATACTCATTAACTGGGATTACCTGGAAGGTTGCAATTAGAACTCAGTATCATGACAACATGTTGTTTTTGTTTTGTTTTTTAAATTGCTTGGTCGAGTAAAACAAAAGAGTCAGGACATGTCTTGATGTATATTTTTTCCATCAAGTCGTCCCTTTTCTTATCCTATGAGCTCGTGAGTGTAGTTTTACACCTTTTTTAGGAATATTACAGCAATATCACCATGGGGGCCACCAGAAATGGACTTTACCGATGGCCATGATGGGAGTCGAACCCGAGTCTTCGGCTTGACAGCGCCGTGCAACCACAAGGGTACGATATGTCTTGTCACAAAAAGGCTAAAATATTGCCGAATGAAATGACACTTACTTACAAAATCCACTAAACAATATGATCTGAATGGTTCAGATTAAGTCAGAGCAGTGGAGTAATTGAAAGCTCATAAACGTAAGCGTTTAAGTTTATGTCATCAACATAAAAACTTGACAAAATCATTATCTTTTACGTATCTTTTGCCGTTCAATATAGTATATCGGGAAATTTTCGGTGAACTAGCACTACCTAGTTCAGTCCGTTCGACTGACCACCCACGCGAGAAGAACCTAGCAATAGCTTACAACTTTCTTCTATGTGAAGAAGTCGTTGCGAAACACTTACGTTGACAAATATAAACGACCCGCCTACTCTCGGCTTTCCATACGGGTCAGAATCTCGGACAAGAACTGGGAGAACATATTGTTTCTTGGTGCTGGTCGTGGACTCGCAGTCAATGAGCTCTCCATTCACAGTGATGACATTTCCATTTACAGCAAATATGCCCAGTTCATTTCCAGTTCCAAAAATAATTTGAAAGTCTGTGAGTTTGGAGTCTGGAACATCTGCATCACTCACGTTCAGCGATAGCAGTTCAGTATCTGAAATTGATTATATATCAGGTGATGGTATTGAAGGAACCTTATTCGTTACCGACAAGATTTTCGAAGCTCTCTTAACGCTAAGATAGTCGTAAGTCTCATATATTAACCAATGACTATCTTAGTTCTTAAACAGGTTTGAATATCAAAGAATATTCAAAAGCCTATGGTAAACTGTAGAGTCACGACTTGCCGTAACGTTACGAACGCCTTGTAGATATAGGATCTGGTACCCGATCCACAAAGCGTTCGTACCGCTACGGCATTCGTAAGTCTGTGGTATAAAAAAAGCCCGCGAAATCGGAGTTCAAACGTTTCTCTAAATTTCCCCCATCGCTGGGGGGAAACTGTTTTCAACAGCTGTACTGCGCTGCGTCCATAACGCATGCGAACTGAATAGGTTTGCGGAGCTTGAAACAGTATGCATGATCAGCGTCTGAGGTCGTGAGCAGTAGTCTAATCTTAGTTGTGTACACAAACAAGTAAATAATCTACTCGCTACGTAAAAAACTTGTTGATTGTGGTAAGCAGTCTCTGTCACAGAGAAAGTTCAGTGTCTGGTTTATTCACACCTATATGTCTGCCTGCCTGTCTTCTAAAGACGATATGCAGAACACAGCTTCAATCATTGACCACGTGCAATTTGAACTTAACACCTAACAGACTATACGACATAAAGAAAATAAATTGAGTTATGACTCGTGCAACCGAGGCCCGTCTCTGCCACATTATGTAATAAGGCACGTGTAATACACATGGCATGTTTTTATGTCTGTGGGTTGCAAACAAACTACATTCATTTTCTTCGGATGATTGGATCTGCTGGAAACTGGTGCAAACGCTTTTCAGTTTCAAATCCTTTGGACGAATGACAGATTCCAGCCACGCAGTACTTTACCATCTCTACTGAGATGATTTTTGATTGGATCGAACGCATATTCAGAGAACATGTATTTTCAAAACTTAACATCTCTATATACATTCTTCATGGATAGCAACTTCTTTTAGTGTATATGATTTTGTTTGACAACAGTATATGAATCCATACTGAAACGACGCATCAACTACACAAAAAAGAAGTTGTTATCCATAAAGAATCCGCATATCAGCAAATGAACCAGCCAATCGGAAGCCGTCGTTATACTATAGTCACCGGCTATGACTGGGTTCGGTCTCCCGAGGGCTTCGTTACGGGGGAAGTAAGCCCAAGTACAAAATATTGCACTTTTGAATCGCGATTGTACGCTTATAATTTTGTTTATTTGGTTTTTCTAAAGCAGCAATGTATATTTTATGTCATGAATAAGTGATAAATGTGTTTTAATTATGTTTGATTTTTTGGTTGCATGTGACCTTTAACAGTCTTAAGCCATGGCAGTTAGGTATGTAGGTATGCCTTCTCGTTCGTACTGTCATACCCGGCGTTATAATCGGGATGAGGAAATGGAACTAACTTGCACATGGTTCAACTTACGGCAAAAACTAGTTGCACCTAACAAAACAGATCGCACCTGCTGCTCAAAATACATACTTGTACATTATACATAATGCTTGCGTTTTCGTATAGAAGATTTACAACGTCATTATAAAAAAATCTGTTCTGCGTCTTATAAGATCAATTTTTAATTAAGTCATAAATTTTACTGACTTGAACGGTAACAGCCATTCAGTTACTGTCCTTTCTGTTTTCCATTTGTGTTCATTGGACAGCAAATTATGAACGTGCACAATTTGTAAGGTAGTTGCATTCTGCAGTTTCAGGCTGCACCAATGCACGTTTAAAATACTTGCACTGGTTGTGGAGGAACAATTAGCATTTCACCATGGACCTCGTGTCTTGGCATGGATTTGATATTGGTTTTTGAAAGTTTGAGGTGACCCTTCTTCACAGTACAATAAATCACGATTTATTCACAGTAAAGTGAATGATTTATTGTACTGTGGTTTATAGTGCGGTGAAGTATTTCGAGTCAATTTTTCGCAAATATAGTATTCCCAGAAATTATTGAGAATCATGTTGCCTCATGTAACTCATTACGTTTATTAACTTCTGGCGTTTTACTTACATAAACATGTTAAAACATCATCCTTTTACAGTCTCAGTCTAGTCTCAGTCTTTGTTAGACCTCCTCGCTCAGCAATGCATGCCTGAATACGCCTAGGCACACTACCCATCAAGGTTTGTAGGAAATCGTGTGACAGGGTATCCCAATATTGGACCACCTCGGCCTTCATATCTTCAGTATTTCTCAGTCCCTTTTGGTTTATTCTGTCCTTCATGACTCCCCACACATTCTCAATTGGGTTTAGGTCTGGGCTGTAACTGGGCCAGTCTAAAACTTGAACATTGTCGCCCGACAACCACTGTTTTGTGTAGCGCGAGGGAATTCCACGTTTTTTCACCCAATTAAGTCTCTGTAATTCCTGCCTAACTGTTTCATTGCATACCTGAGGACTTCATCTGCTAATCATTTCATTTCTGATGTTCTCAACACTTTTCAATTTGCCCCTACTCACAATCTGCCCAAGTCTTCGGCGATCCACAACACTGAATTTCCTAGGCCGACCTGCCCCTGCTTTGTGCTCTATTCCGGTTCCTGTTTGAATATTCTTCAAAGTTCTGTAAACTGTAGACAGAGGAATACCATGTCTACAAGCTAACACTTTAGCATCAGCCTCACCCCTTTCAAAATCATCTAGAATGAGCTTTCCTTTCTCTCTTGCTGTAAATTCTGCCATGTCAACACAGGAAGCCGTCTGCTAAGACAAGGGAGATAACTCTTGACGTAATGAGCTGCCTTCTAAGCCTTCAAGAGTTGTCTCCCTTACTTAGTATGCTTAGTGCATAGTGAAAGCCCTTTTTCCAATCTTAGCATCATTAGAAAAAAAAACAAAGATTTTCTCAATAATTTCTGGGAACACTGTACACGAGGGCTTGTGACTTTACCTTACCTTTGGGCGAATTTTCTTTGATGCCGACATAGAAAGAGTCCTTCCCCAGGGTGGGTGAGTTGTCATTGACATTCGTGATATGGACCGACAGGTTAGCACTTGTGGTCAGCCCTGAACTGTCAGTGACCACCAGGGTAATGTTATCTAATACCTTGATGCCGTCAGGACCGTCACAGTTCATGGTCTTATACACGCCCAGCAAGCCTGTAGTTGACTGGATGGCAAAGTACTGGCTGTCTGCACCTGGAATGAATGAATGAATGAATGAGCGAGCCAGTGAGTGAGTAGGCGAGTAGGTGGGTGGATGGGTGAGTGAGTGAGAATTTGGGTGGGTGTGTGAGTGAACAAGTGAATGGGTTGGGGTTTGTGAAAGTGAGTGAGTGAGTTTATTTTAACGCCGCGCTCAGCAATATTCCAGCTATATGGCGGCGGTCTGTAAATAATCGAGTCTGGACCAGACAATCCAGTGACCAACAACATGAGCATCGATCTGCACAATTGGTAACCGATGACATGTGTCAACCAAGTCAGCGAGTCTGACCACGCGATCCCGTTAGTCGCCTCTTACAACAAGCATAGTCGCCTTTTATGGCAAGCATGGGTTGCTGAGGACCTAGTCTACCCCGGACCTTCACGGGTGGTTTGTGAAAGAGTGGGTGGGTGGATGTGAGGGTTATTGGGCCAGTGAGGGAGGGAGAGACACCTATAGATACACACGCAATCACCATACACAGTGACTTACCTAGGCATACCGGAATGCCTAAATTCGACTCACAATACACAGAAATGCCATCCATATTTTGACGCCTAAGTTTCCCAAATTAATCATACCGTAGTAAGTCAAAGGACCACCCTAAGAAAGTCCATACATTTAAGGGCATTGAATCCAAGTCAAGGAGTTAAGTCCCTTTGCGAGCCAGGAGCTTATGATCGAGGGATTGAATCCAAGAGTGATAATAAACTGTGCATGTCAGCACCATCTCAAGCTGACCCGCAGCGACTGTCATTGGAAACTGTTCACAGAAATTCATCAAACCCCAAATCACTATCCCCATAAAATATTTCACATTTCATGCTATAACCGCACGCATGAAAGATTTCTTTTTCGTTAAAAAAGAAACATTTTCTGCAAATATAATGTAAATCTACATACATATATTCCTTTATTGAGTACACAAAAGAATATGTAAATGGTTTGGTAATAATAAAATCAGCGCGATGGTATAATTACAATTGCAAGAATTACAGGTGTAAACAAAGTAATCTTACCTGTTAGAGCATAATGTAATGTATCGTTGAAGTCGGCGTCAGTGACGGAAAACAGGCTCCCGACGATGGTCATATGGGGCAGTTCCTCCGGTAAGGAGTTGTGCTTGTTCACTATGATGACCGGTGGTTCGTCAATAACGTCCTCAACATGTACAATTACGCGTGTCGTTGAAGAGCCTTGTCCATCAGTTGCTCTGGAATGTTACAGCACACACGTACACGTCAGAGAGTGGACAGCGGGGTAGCCCAGTGGATAAAGCGTTCGCTCGTCAAACCGAAGGCCCGGTTTCGATTCCCCACATGGGTACAATGTGCCAAATCCATTTCGGGTGCCCCCCGCAGTGATATTGCTGAAATATTGCTGAAAGTGGCGTAAACCCCAACTCATCCACTCACTCACTCACTCTTGAATTGGCAAAGTCAGCAATACATTTAGAGAAACTATTCTACCGACTCTCGTTCTATTGTATGCAGTTCATTCATTCTTACTACTACTGCGAAAAACATAAGTCACTCACTCATACATTCAGTGACTGTGGATTTACTCCGCTGGGGATGGCATCTTAATTAAGGTGTCTGTATAATGTGGGAGGGAATCCCGAAGTGATACCGGTCTAAAACGAAACCCATGACCATGGAAACGTTATTGGGAAGTACCGGGATTCGAATCCGATGATTCGGGTGTGCTATAGAGAAGTAACTCTACACGTAAAATTAAGCGATTTAAATGGGCCAACCGTAGATCTGTAAATCATATAAGACAGCGAGAGCTCAGTTAGAGGTCGATCCTTCAAAGAGGAATATGATCATATTTCTTGTTTACTCAAAAGAAAAGAATGTTCTACTGAGAGGACAGTTATACACACAAACTTCGTTCAAACTATATTATCCGTGTTTTTTGTAAAATTGCCAAGGTCGTTGGAGCAGTCTTGTGTAATGCATACAGTCTGAAGTTAGAAACACTTTATGGTAAGAACGTTAATTCTCTAGTGTTGGTCGCCAATGCCAAGTTTCGTTTATTTCATTTATTACTTTTTCTGAAATTATTTTATATACAGTCAGAAGGCAGATTTCGGACTCACCTGACAGTCAAAACATGTACTCTAGTCATCTCATAGTCTAGGCCTTTCAGGAGTAACAGCGTCTCATTCTCAAAACCAAACAACCTCTCGGATTGATTAAGCGCTGTCTGTTCTTCAATTTCAAGTGTGTGGTTACCTCCCCCTGACCACGTAATCGAGAGGTTGAGCAGAAGAAACCCAAGGGTGGAGTTTTCAAGAACGCTAAGCTCGAACACCGACTCACAGAATTTCGGGCCAGCATCAACCTTTGGAGGGTCTAAAATAATCTTCATCAAAGCTCTGGCTTCCTTTGATGCTCGTCCATTATCGGCGACTCTCAGTTCCAGAGTGAAGTGTTTGACATCCCTAAAGATGCCATCGAGGAATGGGGATTCGGTTTTAAGAATTCCCGTGCCTTTGGCTACAGAGAAGATGCTGGAAAAACTGCGACCTGCGTCTGAAATTAGGCATCACCAACGTCATCCAAACGCTAATGACTGATAGGTAACCAGGAGAGTTATTTAATGCCCGTTCGTGTGTTTGTTGTGTAACGTTGCATGCATGGCAACTATATGACAGTAGCCTGTACGTAACTCACAGTGGAAAAGACAACCAAATGGTTGATATTATAAGCATCGATCTACACCATTGGGATAAGATCGATACATGGCCACGCCAAACTATAAATCGCTAAAATATACTTGTTACTCTGCCTGGTGCTTAGCATTACGTAGCTATAACAAGGACAGGTCGCCATGAAGTTCACGTTTTACTTCGGGACGGTATCTCAGTTGTTAACCACTATATCAAACCAGCATATGTCCTAACTCAACGACAGAGACACAGCCACAGACATTCACACAAACATGGACAAGAGCAGGAGCAATTATTTTTAACCCGACCTTAAATTAACACCCTTTTAACAAAACATCCCCTCGCTGTCAACTGCACGATATATCTGTGCTGCCAATGGACGATTCTAAAGTGAACTAAGAATCGACAGATGCCATTGACGTCATTACCGGAAGTGACGTTGTCGAGGAAATATGACACCTTCCCATCCTCGCCCAAGTCCTGGTCAGTGGCAGCCATGACAGACACGATCGTTCCTACATCCGTATCTTTCGCAAGGTGGACATCTGTCAGTGGCGTAGCCATGGTGCCATTTGACATTTTCCAAGAAGGAGCAAACTCATTTCTGGGTAGAACCTGCAACAGAAAGTGAGTGCTTTTACGCCACCTTTGGCAACACCAGCAAGTGACAGTTTGTTTGTTTTTGCACCAAACAATATCCCAGCTAAATATCGTCTGTCTGTAAATAATCGAGTGTATACCAGACAATCAAGCTCATGCAAACTATGGCGCAAATGGGGTTTCGCAGCATAGAAAATATGACAAGTCTTATGTGCGAGCGAAGTGAGCAAAGGTTGGCAACGTACTTCCCTCAGTCGAAAAATACTTTTCATTTCAAAATAGAATATCGCCACCATCAAAGCTACACTCCCATTTCCTCACTTGGTTGTGCTCTCAGATTTTCTACCCCGTGTGTAATAATTACTCGAGTGAAAAATGTTTTATTCAACATTTTAAACGCCACTAGTTGTATCCAGATCGTTCTTCGCCTCCAATACCCCTGCCAGAATCACACCCAGTCAGGTTGTTATTACAACTTAATCCCCCTTGTTTATTGGCTTCATCACCAGTGTCATTTGTTGTTCCTAGTCTCTCACTGGCCTCCTATTATGTAACTGTTGTTATTCAATTATGTTGTCGTTAATTATAAGCCGCTGTTTGTCAAAACATACTGTTACATAATTATATTTCTCATCATCTGTTTGTATTCACCACACAACGTTTTCACCATTTTTTCACCATTTTCCATTCATTGCTCATAGGGTAACACCCAATCATTTTCATTTTTGGTGGTACAGTGGTTTATCCCCTATTACCAAACTTATTAATTATTAAATTATCACCCATTTAACCCGTCGGCGACATTGGCGCCAGCTAGAAGCTGATGATGTTGTTGTATCTTAGCTTGATAACGATGTACGAAGCTACATCGAAACGTCGCTCTATGCAATAAATAGCCTGTTGTCATCCATAAAGTTGTATGTTTCATTTTTGAGTCACCAACTTCTAGAATGCCGATCAACAGTCTGGACGTTGGTTGCTTGTTTTGTAATGGCGGTAATGTCAGTTCCATGCAAACAATCTAAAAAACTCACTAACTAAACCATTAGGAGACGAAGGTCATGAGACTGTACAAAATGTGTTGGTCTTCAAGCTGTGAAACCTAGAAAGTGTAAGAAGAATTTGTAGCACATCAAACCCTTTGATATTGCGGTGGAGTAGTGTAGCGGTAAAAGCGTTCGCTCCTCACGCCGAAGACCCGGGTTCAGTTCTCCTCGTGGGTACAATGTGCGAAGACCTCTTCGGGCGTGGATGTAAAAATAAAACTCACTCCCATTTACACACACTCATATTGCTGAGTGCTGCGTAAAACTCGACTCACTCACCTTCACCAAAATGACCGTTGCTCCTGTCCTTGGCTCCCCAGTTCTGGGAGAATCCACGGCATGGACGGTGACGGTATATCCGGCGTCGCCGTTGATGTCGTAGTCGACTTTGGTGCCGTCCACCATGAGCCTAGCGTCTTCAATATCGAAAATGGACTTGTCCCCGTCAGTAATATACATGGTTATATCGCTATTAGCCCCACTGTCCCCGTCTGTGCATGTCAGATTCACCAGTGAAGTTCCTGAATGAAGCAAGAATATTTCATCGCAGAATGTCCGTCAGTTTTTAATGTGAATGACTGGCACAAATATGTTAGTGTGTAGTTTAAAAATGTGTAATCCGGTGTTCATTATTTCGGACGTTTCCTGAATACTTTTAATCATGGAGAGTTTGGAGGTGCCTGGTCCCCAGCTGACATAGTTCATGTCCCTCATCTTCAACGTTCACTTTGAAGTCGAATAAAATTCAAAATACACGCACAAATACGCTTCACAGTTTTGAATTCTGCGAGAAATTTCCTGTTTCTTGATAATATCCACAATTATCAAGAAACAAAAGTCTCGAGCCATTATGTGGATTGGATGTGTTAAGGTACACATAAAGCATACAAATAAATCTGATATATTGTAAGATCCATGCCGTTTAGATGCCTGGCAGCATCATATTGGTTCGCAGTTTCCCGAACATGAAAACATATCGTGCACCGCGCATTTTTCGATGGAAACATGTAAGTGTTTTGGACGCACAACCAAATTGTGGACTTTTGCCTGAAGATAGAATTATTTAATACTGGTACGTCTTGTTTCCAGACATAAATCACAACAATTATCCCAACATGATATCTATCTCTGACATGTTTTCTGGCCATTTGTTATCGAATGCATATATATGTTGACTTGAGAGTGTTTGTTTTGTTTGTTTGTTGTCTAACACTGCACTCAGTAATATTCCAGCTATGTGGTCGTGGATCAAGTCAAGTCTGCACCAGACAATCCAGTGATCAAAACCATGATCATCGACCTACGTAACTGGGATACGATGACATGTGTCAACGACGTCCGCACGTCTGACCTGTCCAATCCTGTTAGTCGCCTCCTACGACAAACATGGTTTGCTGAAAATCAGTTCTAACACACAAACAAACAAACAAAGAAAACCCACAAAGCCACGTTAAACTTACTTGTTGAGTTTTCCGTGACGTTCACAAAGTAAACCGACTGTTCGAAAAGAGGCGTGTTGTCGTTGATATCCTCAATTGTCACTGTCAGGTTAGCCGTTTTGACCACGCCCCCTCCTCTGTCGACCTTAACGGTTAGTTTATCTAGAACCAGTCTCGTCCCGTTGTCTGCATCAATCCGTTCCGCCACTGACATTTCGCCCGTGTCTGGATGAATGGCGAAGAAATGGCCGTCTTCCCCTGTTGGAAAATAATCATCTAGACACTGTCCAGCTAGTCTGTGGCTAGTAAAAATCCCGTCGGTCCAGTAAACTGGCTAGTGGATTTTCATGGGGTTATTTTGAAAATATATTGCTCTCCCCGACTTTTTAAGTTATAAAACACATTTAAATCATGCAAGTTTATGCTAGACTATTTCGCACATTAATGAGAGCTCAACATTTCTACAAGACCGCACTGGTCTAGATTATGGTTCTGCATTTATAACATTGGTTATGTTTGGGTTTACTCTTTCTTAAAGCACAGATTCTGTAACTTTTGTTGAGTCTCATCTGGGATTCGAACCTACACTCTCACAGTCAGGTGCCCAATCACCAGCTCACCAGGTTGTTTAGTTTTCTGTATAGGTGTTAGGAAGGAACCCAACAATGTTACACTGCTACAAGCTGTTATTATTTTTTCGGATAAAAGTGACATGCGTATCATTTACACACCAGTCACCGAATACGTGATGTTTTTTGCCGAGTCTGTTCCCATGGCAACAAAGAGCCGAGGTATAGGAAACCCTGCAGGAATCTCCTCTGGTAATCTGACGTTTGACTTGGCACTGACGTATACACTGTCTGACTTGTTCTGACTGTCGCCTTCAGCACCATGGATGGACACAGCGCATGACGTCACATGGATGCCATCGGATGCCCTGCAACAGAGAGACTGTTATAAGTGTGGGCTCTATAGATTTGTTTGTTATATATATCGCTGCACTCGGCACCATGAAAGCTGTCTTTAAATAAACGAGTCTGGATCAGTCAATCCAGTGATTGATAGAATGTGGAAACGACCACAAATGCGAAATAGCCTTTGGAAACTGAGGAGCGAAAACAATAAACCTGTGCCATAGAAACCATTCCAGGATATTATAACAATGCCCACCTTAGCTCTATAAAGTAACTGTTTCCTTTGGACAGTTTCTTTTTCGCCTTCAGCTGTGAATCTGAATATTCAAAAAGATCCTTGTCTCTTCCTAACACACTGTAACTGATGGTGTCATTATCAGCGTCCTCGGCTGTAATTGTTGCCACGGTTGACCCAGGTACCATGTCATTGGAAAGGTCAACATCTTCGACAGTGTTCTTAAATGCAGGGTCATTATCGTTAACATTCCCAATCTGAAGGACAAGGGTTCCAGTCGCTGTCCTGGTGTTCGTTCCAGTGTCTGCCGCTTCCAAAACTAGTGTAAACTGGTCCATTCCGGCTGTATCGCTGTCAAAGAGGCGGGCAGTCTTTAAAACACCATTGGTTGGGTGCAGGATAAAACAGTCACTGACGTCCAAGTCCGATCCTGGAATTAAGATTTAAATATTGATTAATTAAATTAAAATCACGTTTATTTTCAACAGGCTACCGTCATACAGCTAAGGCACTTATTGTCACTATGCCTCATAATACTGAGTGAGTGAGTATGGTTTTACGTCGCTTTGGCAATATTCCAGCAATATCACGGCGGGGGACACCAGAAAATGGGCTTCACACATTGTATCATTGATTAACTCGAGCAACATCATGGCAACACAGTATACTTTTGTCATGAAAATGGCAAACAAAGTAAACCTACAACCAAACAATATCTTGAAAATGTTCAGTCATTAACATAAACAAAAAAAAACATGAACAATGGAATAATAAGACATGGAAAGGTACGTGATTTGTGTTTTTGTTACTAGTAAGGCCCATGGACATTTCAAAATGCTACTAGAACGAAATAGAAAAGAGAATATAATTATTACTTGATTCAGATTCAATTTGTTTACGATTACTATACCATTCAAATGATATTTAACACCCATTCAGAAAAAAACATATGATTGTCTAGCTGAGGTCAGGTCTTTTGGACGTACACAGTGTGTCAGTGTTTCCTCGTAATTATGGTGACACGTTTCATGAAGTTTATTTGTTTTATGAAAAACAGATAAAATCGGAGAACTAGTAACTTTACGAGAGTGAGTGGAACATAGCATTTTAAAAAGTTGAAGTTTTGAAATTCAAAATGGAATATTGGATTTACAAGCTTGATAAAATGCTGATGGTGAAGCTAATGAGAAAACATATGATGAAGAGAAATTAAGTGTAAATGTGTCAATTTATTCCATTCATTTGGAAATGTTTATCGTCACATATATTACTTTTTCCACATGCGCTGGCAAGTGGTTTGCTCGCAAAATGGAAGACTATTCCCTACTCCTCTTAATAGATTACTTACAATAAAAAAATAAGTAATACTCCGTACACCATTTGGCCAGTCATGACGCCATGTCTCTGATTTAGAAATTTCCAAACATCGACACAAATTTAACACCGAAAATACATTGACTAAAACGCATCGAAAACACGTGGTAATAGTGGATAAAATTTGGATGCACGATCAAACAGTTTACCGGAGGATGCTGACGCTAATCTGTACTGCACGTGGCCATCTACGCCGATGTCGTCATCGCCTGCCTTGAAAACGGCCACCTCGGACAAGACGGTGATGTTCTCCAGAACACTGATATCCTTGAAATTATTCTTGTCCTTCATTTCCGGGGATGTCCATGCTGGGTCGTATTCGTTCTTAGGGACTATCTGCAGTGGGGAAAATAGAACCATTCGCCTCATGGCTAACCAACAAGGAACTGGAACGTTTTTCTATTCGTTTGTGTGTGTGTGTGAGTTTGATGTTTAACGCCGAGTTAGAATTGGTCTTCAGCAATATATGCTTGCCTTAAGAGGCGACTAGTGGGATCGGGAGGTCAGGCTCACTGACTTGGTAGACAAATGTCATCGTATCCCAATTACGTAGATCGATGCTCATATTGTATATCACCGGATTTTCTGACTCGATTATTTATAGACCGTAAACGTAGTTAACAGGTCCACCAGTGTGTGGCTGACTGTTGTTTTAATCCGCAATATTCCAGCTAAATGGCGCCGGTCTGTAAATAATAGAGTGTAGACCAGACAGTCCAGTGATCAACCCCATCTGTCTTCGCAACTGGGGTGACGTTTCAACCAAGTCAGCAAGCCTGGCCACTACATGGGTTGCTGATGACCAGTTCTAACCCGGATCTTCAAGGGTGCTTCGTCTCTGCAAATCAGTGATGACAGCAAACGTTGTGAACTACCTACCGATACGTAGATACTGGCAGTGCTTGTCTTGGCGTCAGTTACTAATGGTGCATCGGATCCCTCCACTGAAAACTTCAGTACAGATCTCTCCTCTCCTAGTTTCTCGAAATCTATTTTGTCTCCATCGGCGTACAGATCTGTTCCTTCGAGGTGGAAGAAGTCTACTAAATCATCACCAATCTTCAACGTTAGAGTGACATCCCCGTTCGGCCCTTCATCGGCGTCAGTAGCTCGAATACTTGTCAAGAGTTGGTCTGTGGAAGAACATAGATCATAATTAGGGAAACATTCATTGCACGAGCGGTGGTGTAGCCTAGTGATTAAAGCGTTCACTCGTCACGCTAAAGACCCGGATTCGACTTCCATCATGGGTACATTGTGTGAAGCCCATTTCTTGTGTTCCCTGTCGTCTTATTGCTAGAATAGTGCTAAAGGCGGCGTAAAACCACAACGACTCATTCATTCACTTACTCAAAACCGCCCAAATGCCGCAGTGAATAGTGTTTTAATTATACACTCACGCCAAAAAGAAACGCACAGGTGTAGTTTCACGAATTTATTCTGCTAACTTTAAAATGAGATAAAACATGTAATTATGGAACAGTTGCTATCAGTTGCATCATTTATCTCTGGGTTAAAGATCTAATCTCCGTAACATGTATAGCTTTTATAAAATTCAATAAGTGTGACGTTGTCTACAGTATCTGTTGCGACCACAAATATGAACCGCACCGTCACGGTATGGAATGAACAAGTCTTTTAATTCGATCTTGTGGGATTCAAGGCGAACTGCCTGCGACAGTTGATTTAACGTCTGGGGCACCCACAAATGCTCGATGGGACTGAGGTTGGCGAATTGGAAGGCTGTAGAAGTACTGTAATGTACCTCATTCTGAAGATACTGAACTTACTGGCATGTGCTGAGTGAAACTTGGCATTGTCTTGCTGGAACAACTCCTTCTGTCAGTCGGTGATCGGTACCATGTGAATCATGGTTTAACTCTGTATTGAATAGCACTTAAATTTCTAGTTAAATTACTGCGTGTACTATATGGTTCCCCACATCATGACGCCTCCACTTCCATGAGGGTCAACCTGGACGACAATTCTGGAAAAAAACCGCCCATTTCGACGTCGGTTGACACGTACTCTTCCGTCATTGCGCCGAAACAGAAAACGTGATTTGTCTTGACGAACCATACTTCGTCGATTCCACCGCTGGACCCGTCGACGTGGATTTAGGCGTTGGAGCACAAGGCCAAAATAAGGTCTACTGAATCAAAGTTCAGCCTCTCGTACAAGATGTTAAAGTAATGGCTTGCGTCGACACTCTCTAAATGTGTTGTGACATTGTGAATTTGAACAATCAGGGTAACCATGATTTGTCACAGGTTTCAGACACGATGTTTGTGCCATATGTGCCCTCTCTGGGGACCACACCTTAAACCTACCACCATGATCCATATTCACCAAGTGATTATAACGCTAAGTTGAGTCCATATTTTAATACTGGCCCAGGACATTCGTAACGCTGTGATGATGTGGACGCAGCCCCGATGATTGTAACACGGATGAGGAATCTTCCCTGCAATGCTACTCGATCATGAAA
Source organism: Haliotis asinina (assembly GCF_037392515.1). Classification (NCBI taxonomy): domain Eukaryota; kingdom Metazoa; phylum Mollusca; class Gastropoda; order Lepetellida; family Haliotidae; genus Haliotis; species Haliotis asinina. Next base: position 36,073,981 of record NC_090288.1, read on the forward strand.
GACATGTATTTAGCAATGGAACGCTGAAATATATTGTTACGAAATATGCATTAATTTTCAGTTAAGACATAAAGCTCGAAAAGATATGGGCGGTTGGGTAGCCCAGTGGTTAAAGCGTTCGCTGGTTCGCTCAGACCAGGGCTCAGTCGCGTCAAAACAATGTATGAAGCTCATTTCCGGTGTTCAGCGTCACTGGAATAGTGCTAAAAGTGGCGTAAAACCACTCTCATTCCCTAACTCACTCATTCACTCACTCACTCACTCATTCACTCACTCACTCAAGGTGGTGATGTATGCGGTAAAAAATCTTACGACTTGTTGAGTTTTCACCCACGCTGAGTTGATAGGTATTCTTTTCGAAGCTGGGAAAGTTATCGTTGATGTCCAGTATTTTCAAAGAGCGGACGGACTTGACTTGATGACTCCCTGAGTCCTCGACCACGAAGGTCATGTTGGAGAAGCTGTGAGGACCTTTCGGAAGGTCACGGTCAATGTGGTCAGTGATCCGCAGAACGTTGTTCGTGAAGTTGATATAGACGGTACCCTCACCTGTCCAGGAACAACCCATATACACAATGCGTACATATACACTATTACTTTGTGTGGGTTTTATTATTATATAGGATAATTATATAGCGCACACATCCATGCATCTAGTGCTTGCTGAAGGCGTTGGTATTTTTCCCAATGATCAATGGATGTTAATCTCAACAGCAAATCGTACAATAAATATGAGCTCCCTTGGGACTATACAATTTCTTGCTGCCTAGGCGCACCAGGTTTATTGTGGCATTCTCATCAGGGAGAACTGGGAAACCAGTACAGCACCACACTCAGCAATTGTCCAGCTATGTGGCGGCAGTCTATACATAATCTGGTCCAGACTAACCAGTGATCAACATCATGAGCATCAATCCACGCAACTGGGATACGATAACAAGTCCAAAAAGTCATCACCCGATCCCGTTATCGCCCCTTACGATAAGCATGGGTTATAGAAGATCAGTTCTAACACGGATTTGTATGAGTATACAGTTACTGATAAAGAACGTCTACTGCAGAAACCAACTATTCCCGATTACCCGTCGACACAGAATCCAAGTCACTTAAAGGGAAAAATAGTGGGGAAAGTTACATGGTTCCTTTCGGTTCATTTCGTATTTGGACATACCTTCTCTGTGCGATGTACTTAGTTCAGTGAGTTCAGTTTTACGCTGCTCTAAGTAATATTCCAGCGATATTATGGTGGGGAACGTCGGAAATGGGCTGAATGTACTCTTGTGGGTACATGAACCCGGTGACAACTGAAAACATTAACCGCTGGACTACACCAGCGGAATGCTTATGGAATGGCATCGCCATGAACACTGTGTTATGTGCCGTTAGACCTACTTCGCCCTGCTTCCTTCTCCACATGTCGACTCCATTAGAAAATATACATGACCGCTTCTATCCTACGGCGCATGAGACTTATACAAGTGAAAGAATTGCTCCCCGGTTTTACAAGTTATGAAGACAGTCGCAAGCACTGCGATCGAGGGTGAGTGAAAGAGTATGGATTTACGGTGCCTTTAGCAATATTCCAGCAGCGCTCACCAGAAATTTGGTAGCACACTGTACCAATGTGCGGAATCAGAATCGAAACATCAGCAAAAGAGCTAACACTCGAATTAACCACTGGGTTAGACAACCGCCCTTAGCTCCCCAAAACTCTGTGATATTCGGATGTAGTAAATCACTAACTTGCCAGCCATCTTCAAACGTGTATACTTTCTTTTGAGCGTCAGTGTTCTATCTACTTTACATCTTATACAGTTGGGTTTAGATTGTAGATACCCACCTCGCAAAGTGTAAGTCAAATTGTCGTTAGGGTCAGCATCCACGGCTTTAAACAAGCCCCCTACAATGGTACCTATCGGCATCTCTTCTGGAATCCACAGGTCGTCACCGAATATCAGAACAGGAGTTTCATCGTTAACGTCAATGACGTTGACGCTAAGAGTCACGGGAACGGTATACAAGCCGTCAAATGCTCTGAAAGAAACAGTGGCTAAGTCAGTATGGTTTTACGCCATGTTTGTAATTTTCCAGCAATATCATGGCACATTGTCCGCATGAGGGAAATCGAACCCATGTCTAAGAACGCATAAACAACTCGACCACCTCAACGCCCTCAGTGGGGGAGGTAGTAACAGTTTAAAGTTGTTTTCAAGATCGTTGCAAACGGATGGCAACTTCTGTAGACACGTGTGTGTCTGTGCGTGCGTACGTGTGTACGTGCGTGTGTACATGTCCTTTTTGGGTGCTTCTTAACCGAGATAACATGCGAAAGACACCATAGCAACATCACTCAGTAAACTGACTTTTCTTTCAACATTCTGATAACCAGATTACAGGGAAGGTTACAAAACCAAAAGAAACATCTTTTAACTCTCTTAGCCTAACGCGGCCGGCAATCTAACCACTATACAGTATTGTCTCAGTAAACTTATAGTGAGTGTGTGAGTTTAGTTTTACACCGCAGTCAGCAATATTCTAGCTAAATGGCTGCCATCTGTAAATATTCGAGTCTCTTCTAGACAATCCAGTGATCAACAACATGAACATCTATCTACGTAAAGGGGATAGGATAGCATTTGGGATAACGAGCATAACCACCCAATCCCGTTTACGTATCTTATAACAAGCATGGGTTACTGAAGACTTTACCTTCTCCGGATCTTCACGAACTTGGGGCATAACTTATGTACAATTTCACAACATTTACACATCAATGTATCGAGGCTTACTCTATTTTAATTGTGTAATGCTTCTGCTTTTCATAATCTAGCTGACGGGTGAGTATTAAGCTGGCGTTGTTGATGTAGAAGAGGTCCACGTGGCTCTTCACAGTGTACTTTATATCATCCCCTTCTGGGTCCTCACACAGAAAGCTCAGCAATGTCTGCAGGAGTAAGAGATGGTAAGGTTAAATGGCCAGCTCACTAAGGCATGGTTTCGTTTTACGGTTCATCTGATATATTATTTGACAAATGTGATATAGGACCAGCGATATTTCCAGAGAGGCAGCAAAGCATGGAACCCTCGAAGGGAGGGTGGTGCGTTCCCGCCCTTACAAAATCAAGTGAGTGAGTGATTTGGGTTTTATGTCGCCTTAAGCAATATTACAGTGGACGGCGGGGGACACCAGATATGGGAGTACCCACACCCCGTAATTAATACATAACCGTAATATAATATTATTCAAAACGCGACGATATTCCATAACGGCAAATGCGGCAAATTGCCCCAAAATAGGTGGGGTTTTATGTTTTTAAATGTTTTGGGCGACAGTGCGACACTGTTCTCTCCGGCAATCTAGCAAAGTATTTATAATTTAAATGGTTGGCGAAAGCATAACTTCAATTTTCAAAAAGGAGGTGATATGTAAGAAATATGCACCTATGTTGATTCTATTACTTGCCTTATTCGCAGGGCTGTCCTCATGGACGTTTATTATCGTTGACCCCGATGGCGACGGCACAGCAAACACAGGGGGGTTGTCTGAAAAGAGGGGCATACATCATAGCAACGCTTACACAGAAACTACAAAAAATACACCATTCCAGTTCCAGGTGAAGTTAGTAATCAGTGCGTGCGTGCGTGCGTGCGTGCGTGCGTGCGTGCGTGCGTGCGTGCGTGCGTGCGTGTACCTGCTTGTATCATTTTTTATCCGGACTAACAGTATTCGTCTGGTTTCCGCCGCCATTAGCAATACTCCAGCACCATACAAAATACAAATCTTATGATTAGGTATTACAAATATGTTAACTGAATGTTAAAATGAGGAAAATGAGACTTTTTAGTTTGCAGTTTTAAACCGCTTTTGGAATACATGATTGTATTTCTGCAATACGAGCATCACAGCGGGGGGTACCAGGACCGACCTCCACATATTGTACCCATGTGGGGAATCGAACCCGATCTTCGCCGTGACGATCGAATGCTCTAACCACAGGCCCAATGGACTAGGCTGTCACATTTAGCATGAAATCTATATTCACAGACATAATAGACTCCGAGCATGCCAGTCCTTGATGCATCCCCTTGATGCCGATCACAAGGCAGGGTAACAAGAAGTTCCATCTTTGGGCGTCATTCAGGCCAGGAATCGTACCACTGAGCAGATAAAGCTCTTGAGGCGACATTTGATATGTTAGGGAGCATCAACGCGTTACACTGACATCCAAAAGAAAGTCCATGCCTCGTTTTGAGATTAGCACCAGTTCGGCATTTCTTCCCACATTAGGGGCGGTGGGGTAGCCCAGTGGTTAAAGCGTTCACTCATCACACTAAGGACCCGGGATCGATTCCAAAAATAGGTACAACATGTGAAACCCATTTTTGGTGTCCCCTGTCGAGATTTAGGTGGAATACAGGTTGTGCAAACCACCTCATTCACTCACTCTTCACACACTACTCTGACATGGCGTGATATAACGAGAATACTCTTTAAAACGACGTTACACCATTGAATTTCTCTTTCTTACCTACAAGGACATGTTCCAAAACAGCACGTTTGGTAGTCGAACTGACACCCCAATAATCTACTTTAAAAAGAGAACGCTTACTACTGTTGTCTACAGACAAAAAGTCTTCCATGTCTACATACCGATTCGAAATCTCCACTCTCCGCGAAACTTGCTGGTGAAAATGCTGATGAAATTCACTCCGTATGTCTCCGGTCCTTTGTAGTCTAAAAGCGGATATTCATCGTTTATGTCGGTTCCAACTCCAACCTTGATTCGTCCATCTTTCCAAGAGATCCACAACTGACTAAATTTATCAGCAACTATCGATGTACCTAACCCTGCTGCGTGGAAAATGCTACATTTAAGACATCCATACTTGATCCCGTTGTTTCTTTGTTTTCCGTCTTTGCTTCTAAACCCGAGGTTGATGCAGTAGTACCGTCCCTTTTCGGAGGTAAACGTGTTGGACTCAGAAAGAATGATGAATGCTTGGCCCCCTTTGGCCTCAAACAACAGATGGTCAGTTCCACCTACTGGCACCCCGAGTAAATTTATCATGTTCAGTTTACCAGAGCCGTCTGTCTTCAGTTCTTTGAAAATACCTGAAAAAGAGAACGGTGTTTATTCACGTTTATGGTCACGGACCAACTACATATATATGATGAGTGAGTGAGTGAGTGAGTGAGTGGGTGAGTGGGTGAGTGAGCTGCGTTTATGCCGCATGGTCTGGATTAGAACTGATCTTCGGTGATCCATGGTTGCCGTAAGAAGCCACTAGCGGGATCGGGTGGTCAAACTCGCTGATTTGGTTGACACATGTCATAGCATTCCAGTCCGTAGATCGATGTGTATGATGTGGATCACTGGATTGTCTGGTCCAGACTCGATCATTTACAGACTATATAGCTGGAATATTGTTGAGTGCGGCGTAAAACTAAACTCACTCACTTACAGACCACTTCTATGATAACTTCATAATAGTTGTGTGCGGTGTGGATAGATACTCCTTCTGAAAGTCACTAGAGGTCGAGGCCCTTCATACACCTTGAGTAGTAATGGGTGTTGTGATCAAGAACTCTCGAAGAATAAAACTACACATGTATTACTTACTATACATCACTTCAGGTAACAAGTTCCATCTTTGGGCGTCATTAGGGCCAGGAATCGAACCACTGAGCAGATAAAGCTCTTGAGACGCCAATTGATATGTTGGGGAGCATCACCGCGTTAGTCGTCTAAACTGACGTCCAAAAGAAAGTCCACGCCTCGTTTTAGCGATTAGCACCAGTTCGGCATTTCTTCCCACTTTAGGGGTGGTGGGGTAACACAGTGGTTAAAGTGTTCACTTGTCACACCAAGGACCAAGGTGCGGTGCGGTGCGGTGCGGTGCGGTGCGGTGCGGTGCGGTGCGGTGCGGTGCGGTGCGGTGCGGTGCGGTGCGGTGCGGTAGCCTAGTGGTTAAAACGTTCGCTCGTCATGCCGAAGACAGGGGTTCGATTCACTTTTGATGTTGCTAGAATATTCTTTAAATCGTCCTTGAACAAAACTCACGCATGCATGCACTTCGTGCAGGTTTGGAAAATATTCCAGTTGAGATAACGCTCACCTGATTGAACGGTTCCAATGACAACTAACGTTGTTGTCCATTGTAATATGGTGGCGTGGTTCGGACAAAACCCGGGCATCCCGACAGCTCCTGAAATAGCAGAAAACGAGCACTTTATTAGGTAATTGGGTAGGGTAGCAGAATTATATGCCTTTCAGGGTATATCTTATATACCAGTGGCTGCTTGTCTTAATTCGTTGTTGTTCAACCACTCACCTCAAAGTTGAACGTTTTTTCAGAGTCGGTGATGACATGCGTTATTTCATATTTTCTTCAATTTAAGGCATTGAGTCAGTATGTTTTTACGCCGCTTTTAGCAATATTACAGCAATATTACAGTGGGGAACAACAGAAATGGGCTTCAGACAGTGCATCCATGTCTGGAATTGAACCACGTCTTCGGCGTAACGAGTGAACGTTTTAACCACTCGGCTACGCCACCGCCATCTCCATTTTTACAGTAAATTAACGTATTTCTGATACTTTCATAAGATCTGTATTTTTCCCTGGTCTTTAACCATTCTTATACATATTATTATCAGTTACATTTCTTCACTGAAGCTATCAGCCAGATAGCAGGATACCCTTCCTTAAGTGAAGAAAGCCCACAACAGAAAACGAAAATATACTCTTTAAAAAAAGTAGAGGAACCCAAAGTTTCAGTTTGGATAAGAAGTACATGCGTTGAGAAACTTTTCAATGACAAACACATCATGAACGCACCACCATTTGTCGTTATCTTCACCCTAAACACAACGCATTGGATGCACGTGTACAACCTAGTTGCCCGAAACACGTATATGGGGTGTCATTCTTGATTTCGAAGGTTTTCATAAGGTCGATAATTCGCTGTAGACTTTTAGTTTTGAGTCATTTTGCATCACGTGGTTAGGGTTTGTTTTGCGGGAAAATAAAAATCGTACACATGAAGATTTCACGTCATATACCAATCAACTTTCAAGAGCGATTACTATACAAACATCTGTGGTCAAAAGGAAGTGCAAGTGGTGGTGCACTCTCAACACATTCATTATTATCATATCACCATTGACTGACACCGATGTACTCCGATTTGTTCAATCGTAAATCAAAATTGCAGTACCCAGCTTTTTTGGAATATTATAATGGAAAGGATCACCTTTGTGTCAACGCTGAAGCAGCCCACGTAAACACTTCGAGTAATCCGAGGGTCAACACATCCCCAAAATGAATAACTGTACGCTCGACTCATCGGTACTTGGCTGTAATACAGGATCCGTTTTGCATGGGCAGTGTGTCAGTGGGTATGGACCCCGCCCTTGGGTCCGCCAACACCAAAACTAGAATCTTCAATGTGGTCTTAAGTCATTTTCAAAAGGGGATTCGAACCCCCTGAAATTCCCTCCATCCCACACCCCCACCCCTTGGATCCACCCATGTTTTGGCAATAGGTTACATGTCGCACACGACTAAAATATACGTCTGGATTGCGCAGAGAAATATATCTTAAGATATCGTAATATCGTAATTAAAACATGGAATTACGCAAATTTTCTGTTGATTAAAATGTGTTCTACCTTAAATTCCAGTCTTTTTCATGTGTTTTTGAAGGTTTCCATAGCTGTTGAAGATGGGGCTGCCACTTTCCTTCTCCGTCGGATATTAAGTATGCAAGACATCAGCAATATGTAGTTGTGGAAATTGTAAGCAGATACTATCCAGTCGTGACCCCCGTACATTCTGCAGATGGTATCTTTGTTCCTTTGACCACGGCTGACACAATCACACTGATTTATGTTCGTTGAGCGTTTGATGGTGGTGAATGTGTTTTAAAGATAATGAAGTCTTAAACAGTCAAAGTGTTGACATATAAACAATGCCTTAACAAACGGTCGGTTTCAATGTGCCACAATATGTTAGACTGTATGCTGTATGCCGACTTCCTCTAATAATTATCTGACATATTGTAAACTTTAAGCATTTTTTAAAATTAAAACTTGTTTCTGGCGGACATTGTTTGTTCAATGTGGCACGTATGTCCCCCCCCCCCCCCCCCACTCTCTCTCTCTCTCTCTCTCTCTCTCTCTCCATCTCTCGATTTACTTCTATCTTTCGCAATATTTGGTATCAAAAATGCGTTATTACAATGAATATTTGACAAATAGTCCAGTATCTCTATCAATAAATATAATTAAGACAATAAAATCAAATTTTAAAATTTCGTACCAGTGACAGAGAAGCGTGGACAAGAACGCAAAAGAGGATGACGTTTCACAATGTTTATCACTACACGCATCTATATCCCGTGACATAAAACAAAAGCTGCCGTGTTTCTTGTAATAGTCGCCATTATCTGCTTGATCTAAGGCAGGGTTCAACTTCGCAGTTTGATTGTTAAATACCCTCAAGCGAAATGAAACACTAAAAAAACATTTATTTTCTCGTATCACTTAACGAATGATGGACATCTGGACAAAGCTGGAAAATCAAAGATTGTGCCTGTCAAGGTTTTGTTGGTCCTTTGTGTCCGAATACAATGAAATAAATACAATCGTATTTGGAATGTATATTGTACCCATGTGTCGAGAAGTGAACGGTCAGTATTAGTTTATGGTTAATACACAATGCTATTTATATAGTAGTCAAATGTAACATATGTTATTTTGGGGATGACATTGTCTCATCAAGTACAAGCTACTTTTGTTGTGTTGAGTCAGATCCGGGATTCAGACTTACATTCTCCGAGAACCTACTCACTAGCATACAAAGACGACGTGGAACTGAATGCCACTCCTTACCAAATAAAATTTAGTTAAAGAGTCCGCTCGTCACTTTGAATCCCATTTCTGGTGTCTCCCCCTTAATATTGTTGGAATATTGTTGGAATATTGTTGGAATATTGTTAAAAGAGGCGTAAAACCATACTCAATCAGCTAGTTCTTTGCCACATTCACCGAAATCTCATCAGATTAGCTGAGTTTAGTCCTCCAGAATGAGTTCGGTATTTTCGAACACAGAATTTCATGAACATATGTTTAGTGTATTTGTCATAACCTTGTTTACTATCTTATGACCTGTTAAAGCTTAATATCAATGCTCTCTATGAGTAAAGACGCCATTACAAGGATGCAAAACAATGCGACAATACACATTTTATATGTTTGGTCAGTCAGCTAAGTGGACTGGTCCAGTTTAAACGCCTCTTATCTCAAGCACCATTAACGTGTCAAGGTTGCAGCTATGAACCTACCTGTATTTCAGAGGCAGAGGATGGTGCAGCTTGAACGTCAGTCACCTGTACTTCCGTATTCCCTCCATGCACCATCCGTGAATCGTTGATTGCATCGTTGATAAGGATGTTGTTAGTATCATTAGCAATAGATATGACCAGATTTGCTCTTTACCTTAGCAAGCACATTTACAACATGACACCCACAAACAGTTAAATTTTAAGCCGTTATTAGAATTAAAAACAAATAGATACAACTATTCCAAACACTGAATAGTTTATGTATTCAGGCGCTCAAGTCGTCGAATGTTAAATGTTCTTTACTTGTTTTGAGTAGCATACTTCAACCGTATACTACCTGATAAAAGATAACGACTAATTGCGTTTAGAATGCTCGCTAGATCTCAGACCAAACCTACCAACCACGACGGTATTGAATTATATATAAATTACCCCTCCGCACGATTTGAGAAGCACACTACAAACGTATGACGAAACGGAAACATTTCCATATACTCTTAAATGAATTAGGTCAGCGCCCATTGAGTTAAAACATTATTAGTTGGGTTTGACTGTAGTAACCTTGCACATTTGCCCATGGTGTCACGCTTGGGAATTGCTGAAAGCCATTCTTCTATAGTTTTAGATGTCACAGGCAGATATAATAAGAAAGTCACCTCAATGGAGCTAGTAGCTTTTATATCGAACATTTCTGTCTGGACACAACAATACATAATTAATACACTGTACGAAATTCAAAAACAGGAATTACGTGTTATCTGTCTAGAATTCAGCAGTGAGAGGTAAATAATTTCTCACTAGTGCTCCTCAAACATGATATATATTATAATTCACTTTTGAATAATTAAATACGTGACCGTGTCCTTGCTATTTCAGTTATAATACAAATAACAGTATCCAGTCCGCATCATGCTTCAAAGTCCCCAAATCAGTCCAATGAAACATTCACAGATGTTAAATCTCCTATACCTCACTGAAGATGTGACAGAGACGGTAGCTAATGCTAGTAAAGCGAATAAATTTCAAAGAAAGAATTAACATGTGTCTATACATGTGTCCACCAAATGAACACTTCCCGCCCATTATTAGCAGACAGATTAAACATGTGTTCTTTTAAACAAACATACCTATCCTTTTATACCTTATACTTTGATTTTTTAACAATAATTCTTTTATACTGAGTACATATCTTAAACATCTTTTAAACAAACTCACCAATTCACCTACGAACAAAACACATAAATTTCTTCAAAGCGAACACATTATTTCTTTATAATGAACACATAACGTGACATTGGTATTTCTCTGAAACGAACGTCTCCCTATACACCTACAAACAAAACACACGAATTTCTTCAAAGCGAACAGGCATATGTTCCTATGTAACTAACACACCAATATTCCTCTAAAAAGAGCATCTATCCAGTCTAAGTAAACTTAGTCTCAGTGGTATTGGTTACACTCCACCACTGAGACTTAGTAGTGGAGTGTAATGAAAAGTACTTAGGTTAAGTCTACCTGGACTGAACATCTGTCTATCCATCTACGAATAAAACGCGTAAATGTCTTCAAAGCGAACACATATCTATCCCCTTATAACTAGCTCATCGATAATCCTCTACAAGGTACAGATCTATTTACCTACAAACACACATCTATAGTCCCAAAATCAGCTTAAATCTATGTTAGCAATACACATGTACACGTCTACACACAAAAAATATTGCACGCGATTCGATCTCACTTTGACGTCCACTGTGATAGATGATGTGTGGGGCTGACCTCCATCCGGGTGGTCAGAGGTCACCACGATGACCTTGTAGATAAACTGTTGGTCACTGAGTCCTTCGTAGTCGATCAGAGAACCGTCAGCTGTCAGATCGGACCCTTTCATCTTGAAGATGCTGGTCAAATCAGTCTTCAACTCGACGGAACAGTTGCCGTTCTGACCTTCATCCGGGTCCTCGCAGGTCAGTGACGTCAAAATAGTATCTGTGTTCATTAATGAGCCAGTTTTGTTTTATCATCGGCGGGGCACCGTAATGGTCAAAGCGGTTTGGCGTCATGCCAAAGACCGGTTCGTTTCCGCACATGGTCACAATTTTCGTTTATATCCCCCTCGTGACCAGTGAGCAACGTATAATATCCAGCCAATCACTGACAAGAACATTTCCATATTTCAGAATTTCTGGTTCAGCTGTCAGCGATCACGGTGGAAATGGCCACGTCGTGCTGCTGAATTCCTGTTCTAACCCGGATCTGCACAACCACTTAACTGTGTATGCTATTTCACTGCGCACCAGGCCCTGAAACCTAAAACCTGATAGCGTTACGCCGTGTGCATGCTATAAACCACTGATTTTAGAGTCCATTCATGCCTGGTATACACGGAATGATGCAGAATGCAGCATAGAACAACTACAGTCCAAACAACCATTTGGCAAAATAGTCTTGATAATCACTTGCACCTACTTCCAATTTTCTTACTAAAATCATACCGATCTTCAATTTAAAATATGTCCTGAAGATTCAGACACTATGCCTTCAGACAGACACTCACCACTGATTCAGACACTATGCCTTCAGACAAACACTCATCACTGATTCAGACACTGTGCCTTCAGACAAACACTCACCACTGATTCAGACACTATGCCTTCAGACAGACACTCACCACTGATTCAGACAATATGCCCTCGAACACTCACCACTGATTCAGACACTATGCCTTCAGACAAACACTCACCACTGATTCAGACACTACGCCTTCAGACAAACTCATCACTGATTCCGACACTATGCCTTCAGACAAACACTCACCACTGATTCAGACACTATGCCTTCAGACAAACACTTACCACTTGTAGAGTTTTCTGTAATATTGAGATCCAAACCACCGTTGCTAAGTGTGGGGATATTGTCGTTCATATCAAGTACGGTGAGGTTAAGACTGGAATTAGTCGTCAGTCCAGCACGGTCTGTCACGGTCAGCATCAGCTGATCAAGAAACTGGATACCATCTTTTCCGTCCCGATTCAGTTTTTCTTTCACTGACAGAACTCCGGTTTCCGCGTTGATGTCAAAATATTTGGCATGGTCGCCTGGAAACAGTAGAAACCTTTTTAGTACAGTTTCAAATGATGAATTCGTTAAAAATTTATCAAAGCTCTCCGAAGCTGCTAAACATGTTAGAGGATTGAACAACAGATTGTTTCTTAAGAATCTGTGAACTGAATGAATCAAGCTGGGCTTAGGTTCATGCTACTTTCCGACAACTGGTGACGTTCTTCTCGCCTAGTATGTCAAGGAGTGAATGCGTTTTAGCAGTATTCCACCAGTATCACGATGGCTTACGTCAGAAATGGGCGTCACACATTGTACCCATGTGTAGAATCGAACCCCGGGCTTCATCGTGGCGAGTGAAGGGGTGAACGTTTTAACAACTAGACTATAACACAGTTCGATTTCCATGTTTGCTGCAGGATTCGATTTTCACCATGGATACACTGCGTGAAAAATCCCTTTCCCATGCTGCACGCGGCGATGTCCTGGAAATATATACTGAGGGTCAAAACTAAGGGATCACATAAAAGAACAAGTGTTTCTTCATTTTTTCCAACGTTTCTTCACAGGCTTTGTATTGCATACCTTGAGAAGAAACCTGGACCAAAATTAAGGGTACACTTGTGCTTTCATATGATCCCTTATTTTTCCCTCACAATATTACTATAAACTCCATAAATCCCAAACCCACTAACTCTATGAATAGCTCTGTAACATTTCCATATTTCAGAGAGCATACATATGTAAAACCCGTTTCTATACTGAACGGCAAAAGAAACGCAACTTTTGGGCCATAGAAGACACATGACACATGCACATGAACGATTACTTTGATTTCTACAGATTTACACCTGCGTTTCTATTGCTGTTCATTACATTTCAAATATGTACATATTTGCATTAATTAAACACTTGCCCTATTAATACTGGACGAATAATCTGAAACTTCATCTCCAGTTGACATTTTGAAGCTGCTTGTAAGAATACCTGTTAGTTTGTATGTCAGCGAGTCGTTCTGGTCGCCATCGGTGACCTTGAACAGCCGGCCGACCACAGAAGCGGGAGGTAACTCTTCGGGTACTGATGACGACAAAATTTCAATTTTTGGTGCCTCATCTGGAAGGTCATTCACTCTGACAGCCATCACTGCAGTTTCATCTTTTGATCCGTCGCTTATCCTGCAGAATGCCACGCAGAAAAAAATGCGTTAATTTACTCAGTTACACTGAACACGTAGCAGAGAAGGGTAAACCTTTACCGCAGTATTTGTGGAAGATATAATTGATATTTACATTTAGGAATTAATCTAAGCGCGTGTCAGGTATAACGCTACTCTCGTCTGTTAAGTTTGAGTTTGAGAATGGCGTTGGTGTATACATGTTTTGAAACCATGAATGCTCAGTGGGCCTGTCAAAAATATACACGGGGTCGCCAGAAGTGGGAAACCCATTTACAACAAGAGCATTGTATCGGTTCTTTTGCCCGTCCGTTTTGTTCCACGAAGCGATCGAGTCACTAAATACTAGTTTGGATAGTGTATGTATTGCCAAATGTGGGTTGATTGAAGCCATGCATATTAGGAATTTCTACTTGAATACAAGTATTGTTAAAATGCGTAAATACCCACTCACTCACTATTTCCTATAAAATGGCGAGAAGACAATCCGTAATTACATTGACATTTATTTTACAAGTATGTTTGAAAAAGTCATAAATCTTTAACATTTATTGTACCTAATGTCAACAAAATGAATGCGTGTGCTTTCATAGTCCAGCTGCTTCTTAACTTTCAAATTGAGCCCATCGAACTCAAAGGTGTCATTCCACTTTCCCGTGACCGTGTAGTCCGTCTTCTCCGCGCCGGGGAAGGCTCCGGTGAAGTTCTTTACGACATCGCCGACCGCTGCATCCTCAGCAACCTTGGCCACGAACTGCGACACAAAGCGCGCTGTCTTGGTGAGTTTAGACACTGTCTGCGTCACATCGATATTGACTCGGATCTTTCCTTCGGTAGTCCTCGGCGGAGTGCCCTTGTCCGCGACAGCAACGACGACGTCAAAGTAGGAGCTTGCCGTCTTCGCTCCGCTGTCGACGTGGACAGTTGTCAGCACGACGCCGGTGAGTGGGTCGACAGTAAATGCGCCCGTTACGTTCTCGCCGTTTTCTGTTGAATGGATCGTATATGTGTTTGCAAGTGGTTTAACTTTGAGTATCAACAAAATAATGAAAAGTGTAAACATAGCATAATGTGCTCTACATGTCCAATCATACCAAGTTTTCACTAAGAAATATAAAAGGATTGTAACAATACACAAAGACGCGAATATGCACCCTATAACCGATTCCTTTATGTTCCAAGAGTATGCCACAAAAAGTGATTCTTGTCACTAATTTAGATTCACTAGCATCGCTACCATTCGTAACAACTGGCCTGTTTCCTAGCGACCCGTACATTGTGCAGTAAACACGACAATGGCTTCATAATTAAGTTCTGGAGTCTTCCAAACAATGTCCTTTATACTAATACTTTTGTTCTGATGAAAGCACAACACATGCCAACAACTGTCTAATTCACAAGTGACCGAAAATCACAAATACAGGATATCTAGAACAATTACCTACATGAATTTACAAAACAATGGCAAATGAGGACCAAAAGGTTTAATCTTACGCCATTCATTTCAACGCAAAGTAAGAAACAATTTCATAAAGTGGTCACTATGGGGACACGAGTTGCTGTTGGCGGGGACACGGCTAATCACGAATGATCTTGTCATCATCTTGGTGGAGAGTACCTGTGACGGCGGAAGTCAATGAGTAGACCAGCTGCCCGTCTTCGCCACCATCTTGGTCTGTGGCGATGAACGTGCCCACTTCCGCCAGAGGAGTGTCAACTCCAAACAACGACTTGTTAGGGAAACTGCCATCTGAGTCAATGTCGGGCTGGCTCCACACGGGGGCAAATTCATTGTCAGGTACAATCTAGTCACAGAAAACAACAATGGTATTATTACCACCCACGATTCAGGAAGTTCACGGTGGTGAGTACTTTACGTATATGCCTCCACAACGTTCACGGAGTAGCCAAGTGGCTAAAGCGTTCGCTCGTCCCTCCGACTTCCCGGGTTCTATTTTCCAGATAGATACAACGTGCGGAGACCGTTTTTTTTTTTGGAGTCCATGCCGTGATATTGCTGGAAAATTGCTAAAAGTGGCGAACGGTCACACTCAATCACTCCCAAATACATAATAACTAGAAATGATGTGTTAATGCTCAGACCCAAAACTCGTCAAATTATATCACACGTAGGTTTCTCGTTGGAGTAAAGGTGGTGCAATGCCGCTTTTTGAAACATTCACAAAAAATCACAACAGGATTATTTCCATATACTGAACAATTGAGTGGAAACTGTATTGTCGGCGTGACAAGAGAGCGATTCAGCCACAAGGCTAATTACCCTTCTCACAGAGTAAAGAAAACAGATGAACAGAAGCCATGACCTAAATAGTGAATCAACAGGCGTTGAACTCCGTGAGCATATATGTGTTCTGGAATCGAAAAACATCAACGTATAATGGTAGCACAGTCATTAACATCAATATCGTTCAGCGCCACACTCAGCAATATTCCCGTTAAATGATGGCTGTCTGTAAATAATTGAACGTGGATCTGCCAATCCAGTGAGAATCTACCCTGCTGGTTTGTGAAGACACGTATTAACCAAGTCAGCCACCCTGACCATCCGATTCCGTTAGCCACCTCTTGCGATAAGCATGGGCTGCTTAAGATTCTAACCAACGAGTGTCATCGGTATTTAAAAGTAGTGAAATCATCATCATCATCAACAGACAGTATTATTGTATGTTCCGTGTCAAGTGATTCCAGCAAGAACCCAGTACACACTGACATGCGGGAATCTTACAAAACGGAACATGATGAATTATGGAACATGAACAGATACTGGAACAAGACAACGTGTCAAAAAGCCACTGAAACAGGTCACTGAACACGCACAATTGGAGTTGAATCCTTTAGATCCCTCAAAGTGGAGTATAACTAGACTCCTAACAGTAATACACGCGTCAGACTTGCATCCCATAGGGTTGGCTATGTTTCCAAGTTTGTCAATTTCCCCATTTGTGATTCACAAATAATGGTTCTTGTCTAAGACCGGCACGACTTCATAACAATGCACACCAAGCTTCCATGCTGTGATAAAACCATCTCTCAATCACTCTCTCACAGTACCTGTGGCAAACGTTCTTGATTACAACTACCCAACTCGTGTAACAAGAAGTACTGAACATAGGTGACCGTGACACGAAAACGAAACAGACCCTTTTGCTCTGACCTTGACCCAAACATTGCAACTCCTTTGACCTTGACCCAAACATTGCAACTCCTTTGACCTTGAGCCATACATTGCAACTCCTCTGACCATTACGACTGGTCCTACCTTGACGACTACCACTGTCTGGCCTGTCTTGGCTGGACCGCTCTGGGGGTTGTCCACTGCTTGAATGACCACAGTGTGTTGATAATGAGAAATGTTGCCGTCCTCGTAATCAAGCTGGGTTCCGTCTACATATAGCTTGTCCCCTTCCAGGCTGTACAGAGGACTGGTGCTGCTTATCTGTAGCGTCACGTTACCATTTGGGCCACGGTCAAGGTCACTGTAGGTTAGCTGGGCCACAAGCAAATCTAACAAAAAATTGAATAGCGATGTAATAAATCTCAGACTCAGGAAACCCTTTTCATACAGCCCTCTTCCTAATTTGACACTTTAAATAACATGATTCCCGCCGCCATAGAGCGACGTCAAACAACAAACCAACTCAGTTTTTATCAATATTAATTCAAGTAATATTCCAGCTATATGGCAGCGATCTGTAAATAATCTAGCCTGGGCCAAACAATTCAGTGATCTTAGAAGCATGGGCTACTAAAGATCAATTCCAACCCGTATGTTCACAGGTCGTTTCCGAAGGGATATACACTAAAGGTTAACACAAAGGCTGTTACAACTTGATTTTAACTTCTACAATTTCATAAAAAATGTTTTACAATTACTGAAAATATTTTGTGGTCAACTGATTTTCCTTAGGAAGATTTCAAATACACGTAAAGCCTAAAATGATTCAGTGATTTATTACGTTTTGTTGAATTTTCTGTTGCATTTGCTGTTATCAGTTTCTGATGAAATTCTGGTTCATTGTCGTTGATATCAATAAACTTTATGGTGATGTTGGCTTCTTTCTTCTTGGATGCTGAATCTGTGACCGTGACCTTCAGGCTGTCCAGAAAGGTCTTCGTGGTGTTGGACTCGAAGTCCACTCGCTCCTTGAGTTTCATCACTCCAGAGATGGGCTCAATGTCAAACAGGGCGCTGTCATCACCTGAAGGCGTGAAATTGCAAAAGGTATGAACAAGATATGGCCCCCGGGGAGTTTTAAAAATATTGGGAAGTTAAAAGAGTATTGGAAAGTGCGATAGGGATAGGAGGTCCTATGACCGTGGACAGTAATGTAAGTACCACCGTGAGCAGGTAATATGACTTGATATGAGCGCCATGTTATTACTATTACTATTACTAATATTACTATTGCTTTTATTACTGTTCGAGTGTGTACTTTCGGATATGGTTTTCAGTGATGATTGGTCCACTGGGGATGTGACGTCGCATTGGGAGCACTGGCAAATAACGCATCACTTTTGGTTTCGTTGTCTAATGCCGCATTAAGCAATATTCCAGCGGCGTTATTCAAAACCAAACCAATACCAAAAAATCATGTTGACAAGTTCTAAAATATGTTCATACTAACATGTGGGCCTCAAACACTGAAATTGATATCAGTGTCCAAATTCAACCATTGCTGCCATAATGTTTGAGTAGTATCGTACTGACAGTACACTGAGGCACGTATTGTCTTGGAGATGACAGTGCTTGTTTGGTCGGAAGGCTCGTGTCCGATTTCAATGGCGTATCAAGTGCATATCTTATGTGTCCTTTATACGTGTTTACCGGACTGATTACTTACCACTGAGTTCAAAAGTCAGGGTGTTATTTTTTCCTCCACCCAATACAGAGAAGGGGCTTGGTAGCGGGAGACCAACTGGGTATTCTTCAGGTATTTGAAAATCATTCCTGGGCTCCAGTACCAGCTCCGCACTTCCCGCTCCACCGGCTTCCCGTCCTCCAGCTCCACCAGCCCCGGCTCCTCCTCCGGACCCACCTGCCCCAGCTCCAACACCACCAGCACCGGCTCCACCAGCACCTGCACCACCAGCTCCGGCTCCACCAGCTCCAGCACCACCAGCACCGGCTCCACCGGCACCGGCACCGGCACCACCAGCACCGTTTTTTCCAGCTCCGGCCCCGGCTCCACCGGTTCCACCACTTCCAGTTGTATTTCCGCCCACTGTAGAATTGCTCTGGTCACTTCCTATGATGGCCGTTGCTGCTACCTTGTGGACACCGTCCGAGGCCCTGATGAACGTGCAGTCATCTCTCGTTAATCCAGTTTTCAAATTGTTTGAGTGATATAAGGACCCTCATGAACATAAGGGCATATTCTGTCAATTAACAGGTGACATAGTCTTTTGCCACATTAATAAGATCAGCATTTCACAGAATGAACTGCACTTACGTGTAGAAATATGATTTCGGAATTATTTGGTATATTTCTTAAAACGTAAATTTTACTAATGACTGGGGAGGTTTGTTCTTGTCTCTTTTATATGTGTGTTGTTGGTGGTTGGTTGGATGAGTATATCGTTGATATGTTACACTCAATCTGTAAAAACAGTCATTTCGTCAAATGACTCAAAACCTAGTTCTAGTCAGACTGATTGCCGGAGCAATTTAGTCAGCCCATCAAATGCAAGGTATTTGTGCCGCATGTGGTCCCAACAAAGGGAAACTGATATACAAAGTCTTCTTTTCCTTTTTTGTGTTTCTGTTGGGTTTTTTTAAACAAAAATGATGTAGTCACTTGGTCAAATGACTGGTTGAACATTTCAGTCATTTAGAGATATGACCGAGAATTTTAGTCTTTGGCCAAATGACTAATCGTAATTTGACGAAATGAGTGTTTTTACAGATTGAGTTTAACAGACTGACCGTAAGAGGTATAGGTCCGAAATAGAATCCACGTATCAAGCCTTTGAGAAAACCTTTGGCAATAATTCTCATTAGAAGACTTTATTGATGAGGGAACGACCCTACGCACCCTTTCCCTAGAACTCACCAACACTTCTCATAGGGGTTGCGCAGTGTAACAAACATACAAAAGGACTGGATTCTGTCTCTATACCACTCGGTTGCGTTCCATAAAGTGATGGCAGCGCTCCCACTGTCGTAAGTCAGTGTTAAAGTGTAGGAGTGTATCAGCCCTGCGCTACGGTCGTTTAAGATAAACAAAATTACTGACTGCCTGAAAATGCCATTAATAATGTTATCGTACTACATAAGTTGATGTAATTTCGAACAATTTCAAGCTTTCGTTTCCTTTTTCCTTAGACAAAAACCCAAGGAAGACGTTCTTTATGGATGTTAACTTCTTAGTTATGAGGAACACAACGTCTTTGTTATGGCCTAATTAAGACGTATGTCTCACAATAAAGAAGTTGACATACATGAAAATTCTCTTCATTTGTGTATTTCTTAATGCCATTCAAAGACCTCAACTGAAGTCAGTCTAAACATACAAACATATGTTTCCCTTCTAGTTATGATTCATTCATGTCTAACAGCTAAAACAAGAGTTCATGTCACCACTTTCATCATATATTTCAAATACACTAATACCTCAGAATTAAAACGTAAGATTTCCCACTGGCGACCGTCTTGGCAGCCTTTATTGTCTTGCCGTCATACTCGAACAGATCCTTGTACTGCCCTCCAAGGGTGAAGGTCATTTTGTCGCCATCTGCGTCAGTCGCTCTAAGGAAGGCAACCACGTCTCCTTTATTCATGTTATCCGTCAGGGGTATTTCATTTACGGTGTTGTTGAAAGAAGGTGGGTTGTCGTTGACGTTGGAGATGCGGATCCTCATTGATGCCGTTGTATTCCTGGAGGGGTTACCTGTATCTGCTGCTGTGAGTTGCAGATCGTAGTACTCCTCCCCGCCTGGCAGAAAACAAGGAATGGTTGCAAAGGTCGTCTGTCGAAAACCTACGTCATTAACCCTCGTGTATAGCACAACATCTCTCAACCATCCTTGAACCAAATAGAAGCGCTTCAGTGTAGTTGCTTTTTAAAGAAACATCAGGAGTGGGTGAGTTGCACATTCCACCCATGTGAGGAATTGAACCCGGGTCTTCGGGCGTACACTTTAACCACTAGGCTAACCTATCGTCCCTTAACCAACAAGAGAAAACAGAGTTCGGTGTGTCCCGGAAAACAAGAGTTAATCACTCAATTTGTCCATGATTAAATCAAAACATCTTTAGTGCGTATATATATGCACATGTAGATCCAGGTAAGAATTGATCTTCAGTAACCCATGCTTGTCGTCAGAGGCGACTAACGGGATCGGGTGTTGGTTGACACATGTGATCGTATCCCATACGCGTAGATCGATGTTCCTGCTGTAGATCACTGGATTGTCTGATCCAAGCTCGACTGTTTACAGACTACCGCCATCTAGCTGAAATTTGCTTATGAAATCGTGTACTATGATGGATGATGTGGTAACTTAGAGGTTTGGTTAGAATGTTGATTTGTCACGCCCCAAACCGGGGTTCGATTCCAAACGTATGTACAATGCCTGAAGCCCATTTGCGGAGTGTTGCGAAATACCAAAACACACCATGCACGGCCTCTTGCTATGAAATGGGCGTGCCAATACGTTAAAAAAACAACTATACTTCGGATGTTTGCACCTGAGAAAGGCAAATATAAACCCGGGTTCATAATTACCTGTACCCGTGTCACTGTCGAGTATGGCAGCTGTCTTCAACTCACCAGTCTTCACGTCTATCCAGAAAGTGTTATTGGTGGCCACGCCTGACGCTGGGGACACAAAACATTTATTTCATTTCATTTCATTTCATTTCATTTTAGTTTAGTTTAGTTTAGTTTAGTTTAGTTTAGTTTAGTTTAGTTTAGTTTTTTACGGTAAATTACGCATTATAATACCAGCCAACCAAGATTCCATATCGCAGTTTAACATGGATATAATTATATTAATAGTTATACTACCAACCAAACGTAACCTTATCATATGAGATTAACGCCGAGAGCCAGGTAGGGTAAAATTTACTACAGTTAGACGCTCTCCAGACGTTCTGACAGTCATAAGGGCGGTGGTATAGCCA
Source organism: Haliotis asinina (assembly GCF_037392515.1). Lineage (NCBI taxonomy): Eukaryota > Metazoa > Mollusca > Gastropoda > Lepetellida > Haliotidae > Haliotis > Haliotis asinina. The sequence continues at coordinate 36,095,710 of NC_090288.1, forward strand.
AATGGTTAAAGCGTCCTCCCGTCATAGGAGGAATGACGTAAACTGCCCTTTTAGAGCATCGGCAGGCTGACAAGAGGTATGAGGTGGAGAGTGCCGTAAACAAATACGAGCAAACATCATCATGAAATCAACATGGACAATTGTCCGATCAACAATTTACAGGTAGGATATGATTCTGTTGTTATGACTCAAAATCATAGTAAAACGTTATCAAATAAAATATGAGTCATACTTCGTTGTAAAAGTTAAACGCAATAAATTTTTAAAAATGATTTAAATGAGACACTGAACCTCACAAAAATGTACATTTGAGCCTACGAAGGTATTGTCAATCGCCGTACCTGTAGTAACAGACGATATGCTGTAACCTATCATCCCATCCTCTCCCTTATCTTCGTCCTTGGCTGTAACTATGACAACACGAGTCAGGGGAGCAGCGTCTTCTGATAACGTCATATCCGGGAAGGCATTACTGCTGTTTAACTTCGGGGAAGACCAAACAGGGTCGTATTCATTTTTGGAGATAATCTGAAAAAAATGTATCTTGTGAGATAGATGGTAACTAACACGTGTTGTGATCTCTATGTTTGTTTGTTTGTTTGTTTGTTTGTTTAACACCGCACGTGGCAATTTCCAATTTTCGGTCTGAACCAGACCGATCCAGTAATCAACATCACGAGCATCGATGTGCGTAGCTGGTAATCGATGTCTACCAAGTCAGTGAACCAGTGATCTCTTTGGTTTGTCTCTTGTGACAAGCATGGGCTACTGAAAATCATTTCTAAATCGGATCTTCACAGGTTCGTATCTCAGACCCAACCTCGTGAGGGATCTTGTTCTCAAAACACCATACCCGTCACGTGGCTTCTAAAAATGGTAGATGTCTAAAACCTGCACCAAATGTGTTTCCTCTCAACCCCAACTGACACTGGGATATACAGGAAATCCTATTCAAATGGCGTTAGTCGCACAATGCCGAAACATGACCATTTCAGAAAATGACCTTCTTTTCAGCCAGTTCGAATGTTTACTTGTGAAAGTGAAAATAAACATCACAAACAACTCTGGTTACACTGAATTTCCAATTCCTTGTTCCGTAGTAAAATGGTATTTACAAATGAATTTTAATTTTAAACTTTGAAAATAAGGTATGTCTATATTTTATGAGGAGGTGTAAGCATCTACGACGTCATACACTGTCCCTGTTGTTTGATGAGGTCGTAAAATGATTCACAACACATCTGATCTGGCTCACCGTTAAACACCATTTAGGCGCCTATTCAGTGTAGTTCTGTAACGCACAATGAGATTGATATAATATCAATTCCGTTCCAGACCGCCAAACGTTTCTCGCGCAGAGCCTCGTTTTGGGATTTCCACGACTTCCGGGTTTCCGTTTGTCAGATCTCGCTGAACGCCTAAGCACCGTGTACGACATGTTTGCAAGGACTAGGTGGAACATAGTGTTGCAATATACAAGTGCTTAGATGTATCAAATCATAGTCATTAATATTTATGTATCCAGTTCATTTAACTGGATAAATGAGTCAAAAAAAAGTCTGGGTTGGTTATTGCACTAAGTTGCGCAATAGGACGGAACCTAGTGAACAGGAAACGAGAATGTTGTGTAATCAATGTGTTGACTTGTGGGTAACATGTGTTACTGAACAACTCTAACCCGGTGTTTAAAGGTTAGTGATTACTGTATCCAGTGCGTTTAGTGTGCCCTGTATCTTATAGCCTAAGAATGAACTCGTTACCTTTAAACGAATAGTAGCGGATCCTGTTTGTGGTTGCTCAAACTCTGGAGTATCTACAGCCATAACAGTCAACATTAACTCGTCGTCCCCATCTTTCATTGTTTCCAAGTCAATCTCATCCCCGTTAACAAACAGATCCGTTCCGTTCAACTTGAAATACTTTGTAGTGTCGTTTTCCCCAGCAAGGGAATACACAACATGTCCATTTCCACCGTAGTCGTTGTCGGTCGCCGAAAGTTGAATCAGAAATGTTTCTGAAATATGGAAATGTTCTTGTCAGTGACAGCCTGGTTATGTCACCCTAGGCTGTTACTATGGTTAGGGGAACAAATACCCGTGAAGATCCGGGTTAGAATTGGCCTTCAAAAACCCACGCTTATCGTGAGAGGCGACTGATGGGATCGGGTGGTCAGGCACTTGGTTGACACATGTCATCATATCCCAGTTGTGCATATCGCTCAGCACATGTTCAGCACATGCTGTTGATCACTGGATTTTTCACGATTATTTACAGACCGCCGCTGTATAGCTGGAATATTGTGGAGCGCGAGGTAACTCACGTCCTCGCTTGGTTTTCAAGCGTAAATGACCAGTTAAGACAACAAAGCCATGATGTGTCTCAGCTATATTGTCGATGAGACAATTTTCATGTTGGTGATCATTAATCATTTTGCCGAAAAAGACTTTTCCGATATCGTTTTTTAGCCCTTATTCAGATTGCAATTATCACTTTTAGATAATTAGATAAAACATTCGAGATTTTAGGTGTCCTGTATGGTTCTCACCTCGCGTGGAGTTTTCGGTGATATTCAAGTTGTATATATACTGTGGAAACTTCGGTGTGTTGTCGTTCACGTCCATGATGGTGATGTTCTTGGTGATGTTGCTTTCGTGGTTGAGGCTGTCCATTACCCTAAACGTCAACCCATTCAGCGAGAAGTGTCCTTCGTTGCCGTCGTGGTCGATGCGGCGTTGTACTCGTAGGACGTTGTTGGAAAGGTTCAAAAACTCGCTTTCTGGACCTTAAATGGGACATGGTCACACAAGTGTGAGATACGTGTGAGACAGGTCTTAGGCATGTGTGAAAAAATGTGAGAGATACGAGTAATGTGTGAGACGTGAGACAAGTGTGAAGCATTTGTTGGACATATGAGAAATGTGTGAGACAAGTGTGAAGCATATGTGACACTTGTGGGACAAGTGTGAGACAATTGTGAGGCATGAGAGAGACAATTGTGATACACGTGTGACACTTGTGGGACAGGTGTGAGACAATTGTGAGGCATGAGAGAGACAATTGTGATACACGTGTGACACTTGTGGGACAAGTGTGAGACAATTGTGAGGCATGAGAGAGACAATTGTGATACACGTGTGACACTTGTGGGACAAGTGTGAGACAATTGTGAGGCATGAGAGAGACAATTGTGATACACGTGTGAGACATGTGGGACAAGTGTGATACAAGTGTGAGACCTAGTGGATTTTTACAGTTTTACCTGAAAATACATGTGTATATATAAAAGCCCAGGTGCAAAATTAAAGATACCCCTCATCTGATTTTACCATATGATTTTACCATGTTTTAGGTAAGCGATAAAATACTGTATTTTCGCTTAGTCAACATTAAAATACGAAATACGTCAACGCGTTTTTTTTTGTTTTGTTTTGTTTGTTTTGTTTTTGTTTTTGTTTTTTGGGTTTTTTTGGGGGTGTGTGTTTTGTTTTGCTTTTTTGTTGTTGTTGTGTTTGATTATTTAATGATTAGTATATGTGTGATCATTTCATAATACAGGGAGTCTCGGTCAGTATTGCAGTATTTAGTACTAGTTCTGTAAGACTGGAGATATTACGGAGGAAGTAATGGCGCTATGTTTGCGTGCAAAACGTTGGTTCTGTTATGGAGTAATGATGTTACATTTTACTTGTCTTGCAATCTATGTATGCCGCTTCAAAGCAATTTTCATAAACCTTCGAAATTGCTTGTTTTGCAGTGTTGCTGTTGCATTATATCATATCTGTTCATTCAATGGAGGTCTCTAGTGTGTTAGTTACTATATTTAGAACTGGAAGGAAGGAAAACGTAGAAGTTTCTACAGCTGTCGGTTAACGCTGGAATGGACAGAAGCATATGGTGTTTAGTTTATGGGAAGGAAGAAGGAAATTGAGACGTAGCAGAACTATAGTGAGAATCAGTTACCTTCTAGCATAAATGTCATGGTGTCGTTCATGTCTTTGTCGGTGGCGCTGAACAAGCCGCTGATGACGTATCCAACTGGCATCTCCTCAGGAACCTTCACTTCATCGTTATAACTAAGTGTTGGCGGCTCATCATTGACGTCGGTTACTTGAACCGCCATGGAGGCGGGGACAGTGTTGAAGCCGTCAGTTATTCTGGTGATGACAGTGTTGATTTGTTATTTCCCATTGTTAGCAAATAACAGTGAATGAGTGTAATTTTACGCCGCTTTCGAAACATGTCATTACTGTCATACTTTATATGTTTGCTTATAATATCTTGAGAGCTAGTGTTTTCTTTGATTTCAAAACCAAAAGAAAAATCTGAAACAACTTTTTTAACAATATTAACAACAAGTGTGCGTTGTGGGGTGGGTGGTTGGACGGATATAGCTGTGCGCGTAAAAGCCCATGGTGAGGCTTGGGGTGACATTTGAAACACTTAAAATAATAGGTATCGTACAAACCTGAGATTTTGGAAGGTATAAATAGAATAATATTACTCTAGACTCATAAAATGAACACAGTGAAAATCCAGGCTTGAGCGCTCATTAGGGATGTATTGACCGTATGCCTTTTCGAATGAACCTAGTATATAATAATAGTTTTCTGTTATCATACCATTCACCACAGAAACATTCTGTTTCAGAACAAACTGAAAGGACGTACGATATTTCTATACTGTAGAACGACTGCTTCTCGTAGTCCAGCATTTTCTTCAACATGAGGCTTGATCCGTTCAACTTAAACATATCCTGGGCCTTTCTGCCCAACGAATACGTAATTTTGTCGGACTCAGGATCGAATGCTTTGATCTCAAAGATCTCCTGGAAGAAGAACATATGGTAAAATGTCCATAGAAGTTATGGCGATAAAACGGATCCGGTTTTTCTTTTTTTTCAAAGTATGATAAGTATTACAAGTAGACAATAAATGAATACTTGAATAAATAAATGGGTGTATTCTCTGCATCCTGCAAATTGTTGACACTTACGTACCAATGGTTTTATCCTCTGCACCCACCTCATACGTGACCTACTTTATCAGTGACAGTGCCCTCTGCACCCACCAAATACGTGACTTACTTTATCGATGACTGTAACCTCTGCACCCACAACATACCTTATCTATTTTATCAGTGACTGTGTCCTCTGTACCCACTACATACTTGACCTGCTTTATCAGCGACAGTGTCCTCAGCATCCACCATATGCTTGACCTACTTTATCAATGTCCGTATCCTCTACATCCAGCAGATACTTGGCCTACTTTATCAGTGACATTGTCCTCAACACCCACCACTTACTTGACCTACTTTATCAGTGACAGTGTCCTCTGCACAAATCATATACGTGAAATACTGTATCGGTGACTGTATCATCTGCACCGGTACATACGTGACTTACTTTATCAGTGACAGTGTCCTCTGCCACCTTTACCACCGTCGCGCCATGGCTTAAGGGAGCCGTAAAACGGGGTGGACTGTCTGGAAATATGGTTGAGTATATATAGCAGTTAGATGTACGTTTATTCTTATAAATCTTCGTAAATATATTCTATCATGTGACACCGCAGTACCAGGGGCACTTTATGTAGAGAGGGCTAGTTAGGATGAAGACTGTATTTCACTTCTCTAAAATGCATCTCGTCAAAATTGAAATTCAGTATGTGCGTTCGCATAACTTTAGATGCTTAGACGTGTGTATTCCTATGTACGTAAGATTTACAGGACAGAGTCGTCAGACTCACTGACTTCAAGGCTTACAATGAAATGAATAAGTTTCAGACTGAAAAAAATGGAAATCTTTGACACACACAGTACACTGTTGCAAAATATTTACAATGATAAGTATTACGGGCATACAATTAATGAATAAAAGAATAATGAAATGATTATGTTTCAGACTGGAAAAAAAAAACTTTTGGACACAAACCGTACATTACTGCAAAATACCGAGGGAAAGTTGAGGGGGTAATAATGAAATTACAGTTCGTAGTTTCAATGAAATAAACATATCTTATTCTCGAGCTGTTGTTAAAAATAAACTTCTTTGAACTTCTTAATCTACTTACCAACTCGAAATCTCCATGTAACGTTGGCTTTCTGTGACATTACGTTGAGAATATTCACTGATATTTTGGTTGTGCTCTGATAATGAAGGAACTTGTCTTTCGTTATGTCGGTTCCATCGCCCACTTCAATGTACCCCCGGTTGTCCCACTTGATGAAGTAGGATTTGAACCCAGTACAGTTCATCGTAGTCTTGACAGCGGTGGCGTGGAACGTCGAACATTTGAAACAGCTGTCTTTGATTCCGTTCATGCGTCTCTTTCTCAGTGCGCCTAACATAATCATAAAGTAGTTCTTGTCTTTCACGAAATTGGACGTCTTTGACAATACGATGTATGCGTTCATGCACCCTTTAACCTCAAATAGCACATGGTTATATCCCGTAATAGGAACGCCATAGCCATTCAGTGTCACTAATTTCAGATCGCCGTAGGTTTTGGTTTCGATTAAGCGACCTGCAAAAAGATAAATGCTAGGTATCATCACCGTTTGGTTTTGTATATGGTATGACAGTTGTTTTGCGCCGTGGCAAGCAATAATCATACTCATCACGAGTTTGTGGTCTATGTTTGTGTTAATTGTAGCAGCAGTAGTAGTGGTAGTAGTAGTAGTAGTAGTAGTAGTAGTAGTAGTAGTAGTAGTAGTAACGTCAACAATAGCATCACTAGTATTAGCAGTAGTAGCAATAGGAGTAGCAGTAGTAGTAGCAGCAGCAGCAGTAGTAGTAGCTGTTGTTGTACCTGTACATTGTACTTGTTCACGAAGTGATAACAAGACGATGGTTGTAATAACGTGCCACGGTGGAAGGAAATAAATGGTCCCAACAGTAGAAAATACCTTATCACGACAGTGTAAAATAACATTCTACGATATATGATAGATTACCCTTGACGGAGCACCGAGGTGACTGTGCTTTTGTTTGCAGAGTTACGCCCCTTGGACACGCCCAAAACCTGGATTGTTGGTCCGAGCCCTGTCCCGCCAGTAAATATTTCACCCATACCTCGAGGCTTTTAAAAAGACAAAAAACGGTAATGGTCTGAGGTTTTCACCTTAGGTCTTTTCTCCTTTCTAGGTGATATGAAATGCCATAAATGTATTGGTGTCGAAAACTGCGTCTCACTCTATATTCCAGCAATATCACGGCGGGGGACACTAGATATGAGTTTCAGATATTGTACCCATGTAGGAAATCGAACCCAGGTCTTCAGCGTGAAGAGCGAACGCTTAATCACGAGACAACCTTACCGCTCCAATGAGCTCAATGTCTTGAGTAACATTTTATGAATTTCTATCATCACTGTCTCAGATATAGAGAGACAAATACAGCTGAAGTTTCTCTCAAAACAATACCCACCTGCGTGCGCGGTTGTCATTGCAACCAGAAGGATCCATAAAGCTGTAAGGGGCTGCATAACTTCTCATCAGCCTTCAAAGCACTGCATAAAGACGGCACACAATAGAGGCAATATCTGTATTTCAAAAAGCAACCATATCCCGAAGTAAGGTCTGTGAATTCAAATGGCCCAGATTGTCATGTGAAACAAGGTGGCGGCCCGCACGGAACCGCCTCCAGTTTCCGGTTTCGGGCTAAATAATTGTTGCTTTAGATCTAAATGTCGTTAAGATGACATCATGTACTGGAATGTAGCCGAGATGAATGTACAGACAAATGGCTGGGTCATTTGTGACAGGACAAGATCGTGGAGAGGGAACAGCCCGGAAACACTTTCAGAACAGAACGTCGTTACAACGTTATATACCCTATGGGCTCCCATTTACAGTGTCACAGCGTTGTGGCCTGACGTGGTGAAACGTCATTTTCACGTCTCCACAAGGTTAAGGTTATTTGATGCTAACGTATTTACGTTGTATTACGTTCTGTTTAACGTTAACAGTTGAGTGGTTTCCCCCTTTACTGAACAGTACACAAGAAACGAAGCAGAAATTCACTTCAATGTTTATTTGTCAATTTGCATGTTGTGTTGGCCGTGTGTTTTTCTGAAGTTGTAGCTTAATAGTGAAGAAATGTTTTACAGAAAACTCTATCGTGAGACCAAGTTATAAGTAACATTGTTGTAACGTTGTGAGGAACCCAAAACAGAACGTTTCCTTTACGTACGTTCCCAACGTTTTTGTTCCGCTGTGGCATAACATTATAAAAAGACGTCATACTGACGTTGTGACAACACTGTGTCAAAACGTTACAATCTACAACCTCTCAGCTATGTTCCAGATATATGACTGTGGTCTGTAAATATTCGAGTCTAGACCAGACAAACCAGTGATCAACACCGTGAGCAGGAAACTTGTGATTAGATGCATGTCTCCGAGATCTGGATTCCGACTAACACGAATGCGAGAATACTATATACAACATAACAGATAACTACTCACGGCTGTTGAATGTGTTTGCAGTCCTTGGGCAAACTATAAAGTATCGATCATTTCCAGTCAGATTATCGATACTAATGCCACATTATCTTCAACCCCGCTTGACCACAAGACCAGATGTTGGAATTACCATAAAAGTGACGTTTTAGTCAGGGCTGCTTACATCTTGACATAGAGGAAAGCGCTGGGAGGTAAGCTCGTTGATCGTGAGAACAGAAAAATACACATGACCACTTCTATTGTTTTTTGACAGGTACTAAACACAGGTGTACAGTGGTTCTCGTTTATCACAATGACTGCATTTGAAAGCTATCGAGAGAACAATGGTGGAGTTTTCAAAATTATATAGCAGTGAATGGGCATGTGTTTGATTTTGTAATTAAATCCAGTAATGGTATTTTGAAGCACACATTATGTTACAGAGTTGGGGGTGGGGGTGGGGGTGGGGTTGTTTTTGTTTGGTTTTTTATTGGTTTATTTTGTTTTTGTTTTGCTAGGTTTTTTTGTTGTTGTTGTTGTTGTTGTTTTGGGTTTTTTGTTTTTGTTTTGTTGTTTTGTTGTGGTGGTGGTGTTTTTTTTTGTTTTGTTTTTGTTTTGTTTTTTGTCTGTTTGGTTGGTTGTTTTTTTTTCTGTTGTTGGTGGGGTTTTTTGTTTTGTTTTGTTTTTCTGGTGCCATGTTTACTTCATCAAGAAACACAGCTAGTAAATAATTTGAAAATCAAACGAGACTTTCCGGTATGGTGAAGTTTGATATAAATTCTCCGAGGTACATGGGCACAAGTGCGATCACATGAGATTGCACATGCGCAAACGGGTTCCAGTCTTTAAACCTGTTCTATGAACTAATGAATACCCTGAAGAAAAGAGGGTGGGAGGGAGCGGCATGTGACGTCACTTGTGCCCTGGTACCTCGACGAATTTACAGGAAAGTCTCGTTTTATGTTCACATTCTCCCTCAGTACCAGGTCACATGAGAGACCATTGAGATTTTAAACAAAGGTGTCATCAAACATATTTATAGTAACTAGTTTTCTATCATCAGGTATACAAAATGTTAAGAATGCAACCTTACTGTATTATATGTATAGTAATAGTATTCTATTCTTCTGCCATAAAATGGAATTACAGTCAGACATACCCGACATCTCAAATCTCGGTTATTGAGCATAATAACCACACCTGTAACGAATAATGGAAATGCTGCTAATCTCTATTCTAGTTGTAAGAAAGAAGCGTCAAAGGCATAGCCATACCTGATATATTGATCCTTGAACGTATCAGTACAACTGTAACACAATATGGAAATGCTACAATACTGCTATGTTATTTGTAATAAGTCATAACCGCTCAAACTCAATCTGACTAAACACTCCCATTACTTATACTGATGAGCCATGAGAGTGGTCATTACTGTTCCTGACAAAAGTTTCCTGAACCACAAGAGCGTGGAGATGGTTGCTGCCACAATCTAAAGGCCTCCTTGTACTGATGCCGTGTATTTGGAGTGAGTGAGTGGGTCTGGTTCACAGTGCTTTTAGCATTACTCCTGCAGTGTCACGGTGAACACCAGAAATGGGCTTCTCACGTTGTAGTCATGCGGAGATGCGAAACCCACCTTTAACCTGTGTTTCCATATGCCCGCAGTGCATGATGCGTATTGAGTAATGCGTAAACAATACTTTATGCAAAAATAGTGATAGCGATTTCCATGCACCCATGAAACGTGGCATCATACTAAATGCATTGTGCGTGAATTTGCTGACGTTCAAAAGTGTCCGAATACGCATCACGCAGCAATAGGGAGGCCGGAAGTAGGGATTCCCAATACGTATTCCCGGTGTCACTTGGTTTTCATTGTACCCACAAGAAAGAATGACTTGATTTAACGCGTCTCATAGCCTTGATACACGTCCATGGAACTGGACACTACTCACATGTAACACGCACTACGCATCGCGCAATTACGCATACAATACGTACACATGGGTAGATACAGATACGTTATATTCGGACATTTGACGTAATTTTCATTGACATGTTATTTAAGAGTAGCATAAATAATTTTCATGAAGTAAGTTCAGGATGGATCTTTGTACAATTTCACAAGCAAATGTGAAATTATCTCTGCTCTGCACGCATATTTTCCACATAGGAAAAAAAGTTCACCTTTACAAGCTTGTAAATCTTTTGTAAAGATGATGTTTACAAGACATTTACAACTTTGGAAAGATGATGTTTACAAGACATTTCCATTTTGTAAAGATCCACAAGGGGAGATAACTGGTTGTGATGGTAAAACGGTCTGCAAGGCCTCAAATTCACACCTAATAAATCCCAAAGGCTAATTACAGTTTGACCCCTGGACATAATTAATGAGGTAATTGGGGCGTGAAATAAGAGTGGGACAGACCACTGTTCAGTGGACAGGGGTCACTCTGTTAGGGGTAGGATGTTGATGCTCTTACTACAGTGTTCGGTGGAGTGAAGATGCATGGGTGTGTCTTTCACTATGCCCAAGCTGATTAGAAAAGAATTCCGACTCAGTATCCCACTTATTTTGTGTTTGAGAACAGTGAATAACAATAACCATAAACAATATCACCTTGTCACCTCTGATAATATGCTAAATGATAGAGATTGTGTTATGATAACATAACATATGACAGTATATGTTGCTATGAATCATGTGGTCGATCCAACTTTTACCAATAGTACCAGTGATACAGATGGGATAGGTCACCTTTTGAAATATTTCACAATCATATTTGATTTTTGTTGTTTCTGTTGATTCTTCCTTTCTGTGGTCAGCCAAGCAACAATCCACCATAATCCCATAAAATCATTGAGGCATTAAGTCCCATAAGTCAACTGAATAATTTTAGGCTTCGTGGGACTACACCTGTTGTACACGGGCTAGTTGCAGTTAACACATACTGCTATATTTAACATAACTAAACAATAACCTTCAGGAATGGAAGCCCATGACAGAAATGTGCCCTGGACAAATGACAGGTTGGAGGTTGGCATGGGAGGTTAAAGTAACTTGTTGGAAAAGCCAATCACAACGTTTTCGAGATGATAAATTTCATGTTGAACTGGAGACGCAAATTAATAAACTGAACATGGTGCAACATAGTGCTGGCCAGACACTGCTCCCAAAGAAAAAGAAACATCAAGACCTCCAGAGAGGACTGCCCACCCTGGAACATAGGGCATTATTGATATGTTGTATTATTTTGATAGGTTATCTCATGGAACGAAACTTTCTAAAAGGTCACATGAAAAAGGAAAACACAACATTGCAGATTCTGATACCTTTGGGTATGCAGTTACCGAAACAAATCATAAAAAATGCCAATTCAACCTGTAAAGAAAACAAACGCGATGGAAAAAACCCGCGAATTCGGAGTTCAAGCGATTCACTAAATTTCCCCCAGCGCTGGGGGAAGAAGTTGTTTCAACAGTCGTGCTGCGCTGCGCCCATACCGCATGCGCAGTGAATAGGTTCACGGAGCTTGAAACAGTATGCATGCCCGGAGTATGAGATCGTGACCAGTAGTCCAATCTTGGCTGTGTACACAAACAAGTAAATAATCTACTCGTTACATAAAAAAACATGTTGATTGTAAGAAGAAGCCTCTATCACAGAGAAAGCTTAATGTCTGGTTTATTGACACCTATATGTATGGCTGCCTGTCTGATAAAGACAATATGCAATACACAGCTTCAGTCATTGACCACATGCAATTTAAACTTAACACCTATCAGGCTATACGCCATAAACAAAATAAATTGATTGATGACTCATGCGTCCGAGTACTGTCTCAGCCACATTATGTAATTAAGCAGGTGTGATACTTGTACATATGACATGTTTTTATGTCTATGGGTTGCAAAGAAACTACATCCGTTTTTCTCGGATGACTGGATCTAACGGAAACTGTCAGTTTCAAATCCTGCTTTGTACTTGGACGAATTACAATTTCCAGTCGTTCACCATCTCTACTGAGATGATTTTTTATTGGATCGAACGCAAATTCAGAGATGGGTTTACAAAACCCAACATCTCTAAATACATTCTTTATGGATAACAACATAGTGTATATGATTTTGTTAGACAACGGTATATCAATCCATAGTGAAACGACGCATCATATACAATACAAAAAGTTGTTATCCATAAAGAATCTTACTTTCTTGTGACTCGCCATACTTCTAAAATGCCCATCAAACACATCATCTTTCTGAACACACTATGGGCCCCACCTTATGAGACCTCGGCGTATCAGCAAATGAAGCAGACAATCGGTAGCCGTCGTTACACTTGAGTGCACATCCACCATCTATGACTGGGTTTGGTCGTTACGAGGGACGAAAGTCCAAGTACAACCAGGGATACTCTACAATACTCTATATAGGCTCCCTGGTACAACATATTGCACTTCTGAATCGCGATTGTATGCTTGTAATTTTATTATTTTCTTACAAACAGCAGAACTGATATAATGGAATATATGTTACTAATACTTATAGTGGTGGAATATTTGACATGTTGATATTTCATATGTTTTGGGGTTTTTTTTATCTCGTGATCAATAGTGGTAACGCCAAATACTAGTAAGTTCTTATCCACCTTGTGCCTGTAAAAACACAGAATGGCCTTCGTTCGACTTTGTGCATTGACAGTTTATTCGACCCGTTTATTCACATGGCATAGGAACCATATTTGAGGTGTGGCGAGTCACACTGCTTCCATTTCCCTCGCTACTCTGCTACATCTTTAATGGATAAAAAATTGGATAAAAAAAAACATTTTGAAATTGTTTCTGAGGAGTTGTAGGCTGGTTTGACATCTTGCAGTGTCATCATCGCGATAATGCGCCGAGGAGTGGGTTGTTTAGGTGAAAGCTGTAATGTGCTGAATTTGGTTTATGACGCGTGAACAAGGAATTTAGCATATCATAACATTGAAATAAATTCGATGTTCGCTTGATAGTGCTCCATGGTCAATACTGCACTGTTGATGGAAATGGTATTCTTTAATGCGGAATTTGTTTCACGTTTATAATACTCCCGTCTTTCATGCAAATTAAATTATCTCAAAACAAATAGACAGTGTCAAGCTTACACTAGATGTTTATTTACAGATTATAACAAGAATCAAGATTAAATTTCATACAAAAACATTCCATTTACAAATTTACGGAAAATATGTTACACATTATTATCAAATATACAATCAAAAACAATGGAGTGGCATTGTAGTTGTGCATTCTTTAATGCTTGTTCATATTTTGCTTTCTTATGGCTGGGGAGGTCTGCCTGTTGCATCCCTTCGACTCGATTTCTGAAGAAAACAGTCAATATGATTATGCTTGCATTAAGTGAATGGTAAACCAATTTGAAAATAGAATCAATGCTTATTCTCATAATCTCATAGCAGGTATTATTGATACTTGTGTATTTAGTGCATTAGAACACAGGGGTTGTATGGTACAACCTTTTTTTTCCTTTGAAAGATCACACGGATTAATACCGTGGGGTGATTGTTACTGTATCTCCCAGCCTTGAACAAAGCCTCAACACATAACAAGGCGTAATCCCTTGTTCATTGATGAGCAAGTCATGTCAGTAAGGGTTCATTAATTAAGAAGGCCTAATGCCTTGTTAATTGCTATCATCTCAGTTAAGATTCATCAATTAACATGCCTTCTTCCTTTCTAATTGATGGTAAGCCAAGTTATGTAGTGCATCCTCTTAAAAAATTTTCATCTAATTCTTGATTCCCGAAAGCTACTTAAATTGGTTTTCATGTTTACTTACTGTAGTTTTTCTGGAACTTCTTCTCATGACATCATTGTGTTTGTTTTGGTTGTTTTTCTTTCTTGAGACGGTTTCCTTTTTTTGTCTGCAAACATCTTGTCATAGCCACTGCAACAAACAAAATACAATACCCTGACAGAAACTTTATGTTTCAATAAAACTGACGTATATTATAGAGTGATTACAGAATTATAGCAAGAAGTCGTCGCCAAACACATGCACCCGATTCAATCGGTTGAACAAAATCGCCCATGAACATCACATTTTGTTACATAATTTTACTGTTTGGAGCTCAAGAAATGAGCATTCATATTTATATGACAGTGGGTTGTGCTCATATTTTGTTGTGCACTGATGCATATAGGACAGAGCATTAAGCAGAACTGCAATACCTTGAAACTCAGCGTGCGGAATGACAGGGAGAGCTGCCTTAGCGTCCATATTCTGTCCTGTTTCCAACCTAAACAAATACAATTCTAAATTTATTGTCAGCACAATGAAGATAAATTCATGTCGAGGTTATTGTAGAAACACCTGAAGTTTTACTTGTTGAATGGTTTAATGCATTGAAACTCTTGCAGTTACTGTATTTAAATCATATTAAAGTATATTTTTGAGTCTGTTGTGGATTTAGGGTCATTCCTTCTACAGACTCAGCATTCCACAGAGCCTGCCTCAGAGTTGTCTGTGAAAGTAAATTCATGGGGAAAATGCAATTAGCATTTTGAAAAACCTAACAAAATGACTAGCAGGTATTACAACTAAAGTCTTAAATAAAGTCGAATTACTGCTAATACAACATCGTATAAGAATATCTTGTCTGAAAACGTTACAAACATTTACAAAGGAATAAACAATCAATTTAGTTTTTAAAATATATTTGTGTTAAATTTGATTTTGAAATGCCTTAGCGATTTTGAAAAGGATATATCTATTAAAGTCACTATTCCATCCATATGATGACGTGTGATATGGGAACCCAAAATACGTATAGGCATGAATACTGGGATTAGTCTGTATTGCTCCGTCATTGCTGTTTTTGATGAAACCTATCTCTTAAAACATAAAACAGAACATTTTACATCTGTAAGAATATGTCCAAAATCAGTCTTATACTGATTATAAATTATGATTGAAATTACATGCAACAGGTAATCCTTCAGATCAACCACAAAAAACAGCTGATGTTACCTGGGGAATATATTCCACCCCATAGCCTGATTAAGTCCCAGGAAGGATATTTATGACATGTAATAAACCTTTGATCAGCCAATTAGTCGCGCTGTTGTTCTCATATCGTGATTCAATATACTAAACACTTACTGAATGGCAGGGATATTCTGCGACTCTGTATATTGAGCTCCCTGCTAAATGATATGGTAGTCTTGATTGTGAGATTTCTCAACAGCCATGCTGCTGAAGGAACACATGGCATCATCAGGGTTGCCTTACTGATTTTACAAATAATATACTTGCATCGTCTGCAATATACTCCCCTGAGCTGAATGTGCCCTCTGAAGAAATATCGCTGACAGACATTCTGAACGGCTTTGCAGATGTAAAGTCTCAAATTCACGATAGCAAAAATGTCCGTATGTTGGTGTGCAATGATCAACTGCATTTTCCCATCGGGTGTTCATATATGTATTTAGATCTCAAAAGGTCATCAAATTACTTTGAGTTACTCTTCCTCTCTGTAACTTCTCCAACCCAGAAATACAATGGACAGTGCACGTGTACACAACTGTTTGTGAAACATGTAAATAAAGATATGTCACTTTAATATGAATTTTACCAATTGACCATGTTGTTGAAATAGACTATTGTTCATCAAGACTAAGCGTTATCAAAACACTAGCTCAAATCGGCCAAATAATCCCACTAGTGGTATCCTCTTTGGACTGAAGTTGTTTATTTTAAGAGTAAGAGAATTATAAGGCATGCTCAACTGGGTTTGGTCGTTTAATTAATCCCACACAGCCATCACCAGCAGAGGGAATGATTTACACATCTCATTTTTGTGCTTAATTATTGTGTTTGTTTTTTATTGATAAACAATGACATGGGATTGAAAATAGCTTTACAGTTTATATCGACACCGGTACCATACAACATACAATACAAAATTTAAATGCAGCATGTGTTGTCACATATGTATATAAATTTGAATAACAAACATGGGTAAAGCTTGAAGACAATCTTATATGGAAATAGTGAATTATCTGATCTTAATAATCTGTCCATCTTAAGATCTGCCTACCTCTTCGTCACTGCTTCTTTTAGATTTGATACTATATATGATTGAAGAATTAACCTCGTGGTTTGTCATATGATAATCTTCTATTAGAACTTTGGTTTATTTACCTTTGTAAAGTGCATTCCACACATACAAACTAATTGTATCAATATAGAGCATTTACGAAAATGTTATTGGTAAGATAATTATGTTTGGTGTCTTGATGGTAAAATTGTGGATGCTTACCGAAGTAACCATAGACTTAAGAAAAAAAAAACATCTTCAAGCAGAAAGGAAGACCATAACAGAGTATGGAAAAGTTTTTTCCCATCTTGTTGGGTCAGTTGTGTATGAAGTGAACTATCACTGTTGACACTGATGATGTATGATTGTGTAGCACTTTAAGAATTTCTTATATTCACGAAAGTCACCAAATGCAAAGCAGATTGTACAGTTATGTAAGTTATGTTTTATGTATGAATGATAAATTAAAAATTTATGTACGCCGAACATAAACAAAAAAAGATAGACCGGCACGCACCATTTAAATATTCTGTAACATAATTCTTGTAAATGATTATATAAATCTTGTTACACAATGATTTTTATTAATTCCTTTGACTACTTGCTCCAATCCACACGTACTGATATCACAACCAATTATCTATTGACATGTTTATGAGATTTCTTGAATACACCAATTGCATAACACCGTTAATGAGCACCAACATAAAAGGTCTAGTGACAGGTGTTATTTAGAGAATGCATATAGTTCCCATGGAGCAGAGTGGTAAAATCATCGGAATGAGCTTGGGATGATGATTTCGAACAAAGGCAAGACATCTGTTTTAACAGGCACAAGTATTTGGTATATGGATCAATGCTGGCCGTACACATGAACTTTCATGTTTTCACACACCAGACGCAGTTGCATTGATATGAAGCACAAATGGACTACACAAAATATGACGTATTTCTTCAGTTTTCATGAGCACACCACAACATCCACCAATGCATGGCGCACCGCCACCGGCATACATGAGTACACCACAACATCCACCAATGCATGGGGCACCAGCACCCTCACACAAGAGACACCACCATCACATCCACCAATGCATCGCACACCGCCAGCAGCATACATGAGCACACCACAACATCCACCAATGCATGGCGCACCGCCAGCAGCAGACATGAGGACACCAGAACATCCACCAATGCATGGCGCACCGACACCGGCATACATGACACACCACCATCACATACGCCAATGCATGGCACACCACCACCGCCATACATGAGTACAGTACAACATCCACTAATGCATGGCACACCGCCACCGACATACAGGAGTACACCACAACATCCACCAATACATGGCGAACCATCACCAGCATACATGAGTACACCACAACATCCACCAATGCATGGCGCACCGCCACCGGCATACATGAGAACACTACAAGATCCAGCAATGCATGGGGCACCACCACCGGCATACATGAGTACAGTACATCCACCAAAGCATGGTGCACCAGCACCCTCATACATGAGACACCATCATCACATCCACCAATGCATCCACCATCCACGCACTGCCACCGACATACATTAGCACACCACAACATCCACCAATGCATGGGGCACCACCACATTCATACATGAGTACATAACAACATCCACAAATGCATGGTGCACCGACAAAAGCATACATGAATACAGCACAAGATCCACCAATGCATGGCGCACCACCACTGGCATACATGAGAACACCACAACATCCACCAATGCATGGGGCACCAGCACCCTCATACATGAGACATCACCATCACATCCACCAATGCATGGTGCACCACCACCGGCATACATGAGAACACCACAACATCCACCAATGCATGGCGCACCGCCACCGGCATACATGAGAACACTACAAGATCCAGCAATGCATGGGGCACCACCACCGGCATACATGAGTACAGTACATCCACCAAAGCATGGTGCACCAGCACCCTCATACATGAGACACCATCATCACATCCACCAATGCATCCACCAACCACGCACTGCCACCGACATACATTAGCACACCACAACATCCACCAATGCATGGGGCACCACCACATTCATACATGAGTACATAACAACATCCACAAATGCATGGTGCACCGACAAAAGAATACATGAATACAGCACAAGATCCACCAATGCATGGCGCACCACCACTGGCATACATGAGAACACCACAACATCCACCAATGCATGGGGCACCAGCACCCTCATACATGAGACATCACCATCACATCCACCAATGCATGGTGCACCACCACCGGCATACATGAGAACACCACAACATCCACCAATGCATGGGGCACCAGCACCCTCATACACGAGACATCACCATCACATCCACCAATGCATGGTGTACAGCCACGACATACATGAGTATACCAAAACATCCACCAATGCATGGTGCACCACCACCGGCATACATGAGTACACCACAACATTCACCAATGCATGGCACACCGGCACCGGCATACATGAGTACACCACAAAATCCACCAATGCATCGTGCAACGCCACCGGCATACATGAGTACACCATAACATCCACCAATGCATGGTGCACCAGCACCCTCATACATGAGACACCACCATCACATCCACCAATGCATGGCGCACTGCCACACGCATACATGAGTACACCAAAACATCCACCAATTCACAAGAATGACTGCATAGAAAATAAAAGTCACCGGAACCGTTATGTTGAAAGAAAACGTGTTTAAAGTCGGAATGAAATCACATCTGATCTGAACGCCCCGTGGTACAACTTGTCGTGTATTTGAAAGGCATTAAATCTATCGCTTCTCCAGTAACTCTTAATTTGCTTTCCAGAAACCGCTGACACAAATTGCATAGTGTTATTTCCAAAACAGCCCACGTCAGTTTCCAGCCGGCTCGTGTTAAAGACGTCATTCATCCTGCCTTGCCTGTTCCAATCTGTTTTCTCGTCATCGATTCCATTCCGTTAAACCAGTCTAACTTACTGAATGGTATAACAATGGTTCCTCCTTACACGTGTCTGACATCACATTTAGTATCAATCTTGGGATAATGCAAACACGACTCAGTGAAGAATGGCCACCCCTACCTATCGATGAACGTTTGGATGATTCAGGTGATGTATTATACCATTATATGAAGTGATGTATTATACCATTGTATGAAGTGATGTATTATACCATTGTATGAGTGCCCATGTCAGATTGAGATTCATAATTTACCTTTACAGACAATCAGTGGTGCCTACAAAGACGAAAGTTGGCACAGGTGGATGACGAAACATTGATTATAATGTAGAATGTACAGAAAGTACCTTATTATTTAGCATCATTTCATTTCTGAGACAAGAAGCTTTATACAAATATTCACCTAAATTACACAACAGTTGCATTGTACTAATATGGTTCTATATGTTAGTAATATGGCATCTGTAGTAATATGGTTTTATGTACAGTTTTATGTACTCAACATGCTGTTTCTATAGTTGGATTACGAGAGTTACGTCGGAATTTAGATAAATATTTCCCGAAGATGTGCGGGATACAGCAGAGTGCAAATATCAATAATATTTATATAAATTACACATTCTGATCAATTGGATAAATAACAACAATCTCTTGAGATGCTTGATCGAAACTTCGTATGTAAGAAGGTAGGAATGCAGGACATACTTCATCTCTATGTCATAATTCATTGATACCAATGTTAGATTAAATATTGTTCCCCTGATACGCCCAGTTATTTACACGACGGTTCTTTACTTCTCACAAAAGACATTCATAATGATTTCGAAGGATAAGATCATTTGTGTGAAGCAACTTGCACCAATACTTTATCATGTTAAATTGTCTCTGATATATGCGAGGGGGACGACCCAATTCTGCATAAGCCATAGAATTACATGTATAGTTTTTTAACTTCAGTGGAGTAATTCAACAACGAATCTAACTGCTTTTGTGAACCATCAACTGATTCAGAAATTAGGACACGTCGTCTGCATACAGTAGCAGAAAAATACTTAGGGATTTACATTTATAAGAAATTCAGTTATCTTCAAAAAACGGGGTCTCAAAATCACTGAGATAAAATGAAAATAGAATTGGAGACAAAACATCGCCTTGCATTAAATCCGAATAATTCTTGCAGGATTCACTAAAATAGCCGCCAACGCTAACAAACGATCTAACGTTCAGATACAAAGAATATATAACTGACATTAATTTTCCATTTACATCTAACTTTGACAACTTACCACAACTTACACCTGTCTACAGAGTGCAATACATCCTGAGAGTTGACGAAAGCACGATACAATACGCTCATTATTGTTAAGGCTGTTGCTAATTAATGTGAAACTATGTTTACGACACAAATTGGAATGTTGGTATTCCCCGAACGGAAGCGAGGGATATGCAGATATTTAGGCACGAGTGTGCCTATCTATTACCAAACTCAACTTTCAAACATGGGCTGGTTACCCACAATGGCCTCATTTAGAACGCAACGTTATAGAGGAGACGTGGCGTCCTTGCATTGCTCACGACATCACCTCACCATGACAAAGTAATATTTTCCCCTAGGTCATCGTATGAAAAATATGAACCCCGATATTTTCGACCTCGTAGTTTATATGGCTCATGGGCCAATCTGGTAGAAATATTAATATTAATTCTTCTACTGGAGTAGATCATCCGGGTATCCTTGGTGCTGTAAGTTGGAGACCCACTTGCTTTTAGCATTGTCCTTGTGATACTCCGTGGTGGGTGGCTCGGATGATGAACCATATTACACTAACCATGGCTTACAGCTGTGAAATTCCGCCCAAAAGCCCAAAATGTCCAGTTGAAACTGACCTAATTGATACTGATCACAGACCTTCTGCATCGATTGAGTATTGGCCGCTTTTCCTTGTGATCGAGACTCCTGACAAGACACCGTAAAAGGTGAACCCCTTTGCTGTATCCAGGGGTATTGAAGTAGTGCAGGAGGAGGCAGCTGAAAAATCTGATGTCGTAGCCTCCCCAGTACTCAGTTTGTTTGACACTATCTTCAGTTAGTATGATGTCTTTGGCTCATGAAAAGGCCTTTAATACTCAGGTTTTCAAAGGCCATTTTATGTGGTGGAGGTCTGTGAGCATTTTCATGACATTTGGTTTGCTGGCCGACAATATCTCAAAGTTGATCATGGATAGTTTTACTAATATCAATATGATCACTGTCATTGTGACTTTTGTGTATTGCTAAAGGGCGTTTATTTTTTGACATATATTTGCTTTTGAAAATAATGAAAATGACCGCCATTTTGAATTGTCTTCTCGGCAGTTACATTTACATAAAAATTAACACCGAATGTGTCCATTTACATCCAATGTTGATACTTTTTATGTTTTTTGACACTTGTATCTTCTAGAGTGGTGACTCGGGCACAAAACAGGTGATTTTGTATGGTCATGTCGTGATGATATAATGTTTTACAGCTAACTCTTTGAGACGAGATTTTGTTTCCTGTTTACTTCTAGAGTGACAACATGTTACATGGAATAACTTGATATTCCTCAGAATTCAAAAATGGCTGCCAAGATGGTCACCATTGTAGTTTTAGTGCCTATACAGAGCAGAGAACTAAAAAACAATTCATTTGGTGTCACATGTTTAACACAGTTTAGAAAAAAAACAAACTTCAATGTTATGGTTAATAAAAGCTATACATTCCTTAACTATTTGATGAAATAGCAGTATCCATTGATACATTCAGAAGCTTACAATTTGTTCAGTTTATCTGCTTTGATATAGATCTCTCTCTGATGGCGTACTGACTTTATTGCATTTACTCTGTGTCAGTTCAACCAATCCATGGGGAGCAGCATCTCTCGACATCAGAACACCAGAATAGGGATAAGCTGACCAGCACAAATGCTCCAACCATGGTCAACTGGTTAAGGAATATGATTGGCACACATGCACTTCGTTGTTTACTTGCGCAATGTAATATTCTAGACTGTTGGATGTTGGTGGGAGCTTTTCATTTAATGTCTTGTCTCATCTACAGACACCTGTGCGATGTGATCTAGTAATGTTGATAGGCTTTTGTATTGTAAGTTCTGGTTTGTAGACATTAGAATACCCCCGTGTATTGATCTATTGTTTTAATGTTGGACTTGTTTCGTGATGTGTTTCTGTGTTGGCGGTGTTTAGCAGTGCATGGCAGTATATGGCTAAAAACAAGCACTCCTACAAGCGATAAAGTCGTGCACATCCGATTTCCATGGACAAAAACAATTCTTCTCGAGTTCACAAGTTTCACAAACAAAACAGCAAAACAAACAAGTACAATTGGACCGGCTGTGCGGATTGTTTTATGAATGTCATCATTCCCAACATGGAACAGTACCAAATCCTCGAATAGAAACACCAGCATTGTTGTCGCAGAATGTATGTCTGAATTGATCTTGATCAAATTTGAGATTTGAACAAGGTCAAAGGTAACTGAAGCCCGACACGTAAAACCAGAGATAAAAAACATTTTTGAGAAAAAAAACTCTGGAACCGTGTTCCCTCAACGTATGCAACGCTACCTATTCTACTGGAGGGTTTACAGTAGTAGAGACGCAGAGTACATTGTCACAAAATGTCCGAACAGTAAAACATCCACATGCTGGTCCAGAAGAATCCTTGATCCACTTCTATCCATGAAATATCTCCTTTGGAATATCTTCTTGGCAGTCGTCCTGCCTCTGGGGGACTTCAGGGTCCATTTCCGCCCCCAGGACGATGGCATCCACGCTCCTGATAAAAATGTAAACATATTTTACATCATTTGTACTGTGTGCATAAATGCAAAATATATGATTCCACGAGAACATATCTCAAACACGAAGATCAAGTTGTGACTTGACAGTAGACGTCATTGTACACAAGGAGGCACTTTATGTTTTCTTTCAAAGATCGTTTGGAAGAACACAGTGGCTTCTGCTAATAAAGGTAAACAGTATTCTGTATCATAATTTATACTTCCAGCACATATTAAGACTGCATGAGTGTCGGTTTCACACTGCTTTTACCAGCATACCAGCTATATCACGGGGAGAAACAACAAATATCGGATCCACACATCATTCAGATATGGAAAATCGAAATAGGTTTGTTTGGAGCGTCATGAGCGAACACTTTAACCATTCGGTTATTCGACGATCCCCTTACATTTAAATACAAAGCAAATATATCGGGACGTGAAAAACAAAATTTCATCTAAGTTTTAAAGTGAAATAGTGAATGCTTTACCAGGAGGGAGGCCAGTACACTGACTTTCAAAGTGACCATCCGGGATTAGCTTTGTCTCGAACTACCTATTGAAGGACGGAATGGTGGGTTAACACTAAGTTATACTATCTATAGATAGCATCGTACAGGGCATGCACGAAGGGGGCCCTATCTACACTAACCCCTAATCTACCAGTCAAGTGCAGTCAGCATTGGGTCTACTGGGGGTGCTGAAAAGACTGGGGTCACCAGTGTGCCAACCCTAAACTAGCTAGGTTGCTATAGCAACCATCCTGACTGTACAGTCAGGCCCTAGCACCGAACCTACTCCATGTACGCTCGGCAGGGGGCTACGCGGAGAGCAGACGCACAATGGAGCCACCATGAGACAAAAACTCATCCCATCGGACCCTTTGAAAGTAAGTGTACTAAAGTCCAGGTGGAAGGGTTCAGAGTGACACAACACCAAATCCAGAGTGTGCCAGGGTTCCTGCGTCTGAAAGAAATGAGTCATGCATAAGCATCAGTAATCACATTTCTCTCGGATGTAGATTGGATTAACAACAGCGAGTAAGTGTGGTTTTCTGCCGCTTTGGACAATTTTTCCAGCATTAAGTGGGCGTGGGGCATAGTATTTAAGTGAGGACTCGAACAATGGTACTGAACATGACGTGCCAACACTTGAACAACTAGGCTACACTACCACTCCCTTTACATGCAGAAACCAGTATCAACCTTTCCCATCTATACCTAAATGGCTGTGACTATGCTGGTCGTAAGAGGCGACTAACGGGATCGGGTGGTCAGACTCGCTGACTTCTTGGTTGAAACATGTCATCGGTTCCCATTTGCGCAGATCGATGCTCGTGTTGTTGATCACTGGATTGTCTTGTCCAGACTCGATTATTTACAGACCGTCACCTTATAACTGAATATTGCTGAGTGCGGCGTAAAACTAAACTCACTCACTCCTAAATGGCTGTATACTATGAGAGAATTAGTGTGCACAATATATGAAACAAATATTTTCTTCCAAATAGAGTTGAAAACACCTGCCTGTCTGGTCCTCTGTCATCCTTCCGAAGAATCCTTGGTTCACGTCCATCCATGGAATATCTTCTCTTCTTGGCAGTCGTCCTGCCTCTGGGGGACTTCAGTGTCCATTTCGCCCCCAGGAAGATGGCATCCCTGCTCATAACAGTACAGAGAATATAGTTTACATCGCTGGCACTTACTGTGTGCATATATGCAACTTATATGCCTACACGTAAAATCTCAAACATGAAACTCAAGTTGTAATTTTGCAGTAGACGTCATGATAAACAAGGATGCATTGCATGTTATGGTTTATTCAAAAGATTGTTTGAAAGGAACAGTTGCATGCGTAAGCAACGGTTCTACTTAAAAAGGCAAAGAACACTTTACATAATTTATGCTTCACACACAGATTATGACTGCATGAGTGTCCTTTTACACCGCTTTCAGCAATATACTAGCTATATCACGGTGAGAAACAACAAATATATGCTTCACACATCATTCAGATATGGAAAATCGAAATAGGTTGTTTGGATCGTCATGAGCGAACACTTTAACCATTCGGTTATTCGACGATCCCCTTACATTTAAATGCAAAGCAAATATGTCGGGACGTGAAAAACAAAATTTAATTTAAGTTTTAAACTGAAATAGTGAATGTTTTACCAGCAGGTAGGCCAGTACACTGACTTTCAAAGTGACCAGCCGGGACTTGCTTTGTCTCGAACTACCTATTGAAGGACGGAATGGTGGGTTAACACTAAGTTATACTATCTATAGATAGCATCGTACAGGGCATGCACGAAGGGGGCCCTATCTACACTAACCCCTAATCTACCAGTCAAGTGCAGTCAGCATTGGGTCTACTGGGGGTGCTGAAAAGACTGGGGTCACCAGTGTGCCAACCCTAAACTAGCTGGGTTGCTATAGCAACCATCCTGACTGTACAGTCAGGCCCTAGCACCGAACCTACTCCATGTACGCTCGGCAGGGGGCTACGCGGAGAGCAGACGCACAATGGAGCCACCATGAGACAAAAACGCATCCCATCGGACCCTTTGAAAGTAAGTGTACTAAAGTCCAGGTGGAAGGGTTCAGAGTGACACAACACCAAATCCAGAGTGTGCCAGGGTTCCTGCGTCTGAAAGAAATGAGTCATGCATAAGCATCAGTAATCACATTTCTCTCGGATGTAGATTGGATTAACAACAGCGAGTAAGTGTGGTTTTCTGCCGCTTTGGACAATTTTCCAGCATTAAGTGGGCGTGGGGCATAGTATTTAAGTGAGGACTCGAACAATGGTACTGAACATGACGTGCCAACACTTGAACAACTAGGCTACACTACCACTCCCTTTACATGCAGAAACCAGTATCAACCTTTCCCATCTATACCTAAATGGCTGTGACTATGCTGGTCGTAAGAGGCGACTAACGGGATCGTGTGGTCAGACTCGCTGACTTCTTGGTTGAAACATGTCATCGGTTCCCATTTGCGCAGATCGATGCTCGTGTTGTTGATCACTGGATTGTCTTGTCCAGACTCGATTATTTACAGACCGTCACCTTATAACTGAATATTGCTGAGTGCGGCGTAAAACTAAACTCACTCACTCCTAAATGGCTGTATACTATGAGAGAATTAGTGTGCACAATATATGAAACAAATATTTTCTTCCAAATAGAGTTGAAAACACCTGCCTGTCTGGTCCTCTGTCATCCTTCCGAAGAATCCTTGGTTCACGTCCATCCATGGAATATCTTCTCTTCTTGGCAGTCGTCCTGCCTCTGGGGGACTTCAGTGTCCATTTCGCCCCCAGGAAGATGGCATCCCTGCTCATAACAGTACAGAGAATATAGTTTACATCGCTGGCACTTACTGTGTGCATATATGCAACTTATATGCCTACACGTAAAATCTCAAACATGAAACTCAAGTTGTAATTTTGCAGTAGACGTCATGATAAACAAGGATGCATTGCATGTTATGGTTTATTCAAAAGATTGTTTGAAAGGAACAGTTGCATGCGTAAGCAACGGTTCTACTTAAAAAGGCAAAGAACACTTTACATAATTTATGCTTCACACACAGATTATGACTGCATGAGTGTCCTTTTACACCGCTTTCAGCAATATACTAGCTATATCACGGTGAGAAACAACAAATATATGCTTCACACATCATTCAGATATGGAAAATCGAAATAGGTTGTTTGGATCGTCATGAGCGAACACTTTAACCATTCGGTTATTCGACGATCCCCTTACATTTAAATGCAAAGCAAATATGTCGGGACGTGAAAAACAAAATTTAATTTAAGTTTTAAACTAAAATAGTGAATGCTTTACCAGGAGGTAGGCCAGTACACTGACTTTCAAAGTGACCAGCCGGGACTTGCTTTGTCTCGAACTACCTATTGAAGGACGGAATGGTGGGTTAACACTAAGTTATACTATCTATAGATAGCATCGTACAGGGCATGCACGAAGGGGGCCCTATCTACACTAACCCCTAATCTACCAGTCAAGTGCAGTCAGCATTGGGTCTACTGGGGGTGCTGAAAAGACTGGGGTCACCAGTGTGCCAACCCTAAACTAGCTGGGTTGCTATAGCAACCATCCTGACTGTACAGTCAGGCCCTAGCACCGAACCTACTCCATGTACGCTCGGCAGGGGGCTACGCGGAGAGCAGACGCACAATGGAGCCACCATGAGACAAAAACGCATCCCATCGGACCCTTGGAAAGCCAGTGTACTAAAGTCCAGGTGGAAGGGTTTAGAGTGACACAACACCAAATCCAGAGTGTGCCAGGGTTCCTGCGTCTGAAAGAAATGAGTCATGCATAGGCATCAGTAATCACATTTCTCGCGTTTGCAGATTGGATTAACAACAGCGAGTAAGTGTGGTTTTCTGCCGCTTTGGGCAATATTCCAACGACGGGCCTCATAAGTGGGCGTGGGACATAGTATTTAAATGAGGACTCGAACACTGACACTGAACATGACGTGCCAGCACTTGAACAACCAGGCTACACTACCACTCCGTTTACATGCAGAAACCAGTATCAACCTTTCCCATCTATACCTAAATGGCTGTGTACTATGAGAGAATGAGTGTGCACTGTATATTAAACAAATATCCATGAAGATGCATATTTTCTTCCAAATAGATATGGAAACACCTACCTGTCTGGTCCTCTGTCGCCCTTCCGAAGAATCGTTGAAGTCGTCCTACCTCTACAGGATTTCAAGACTTTCTGTCCCCACGACGAATATTTCACATCACTATAGGTGGGTGCTCAAACTCCAAGCGGGCTTCAGTCGCTCGCTTACGCAACCTAATCCCAGTCGCCGAACCCGAAACAAAGGATTAGAGCTATTGAAAGCACCTCAGTCACAAGTGTTTGCACAAAGGCATGTTTTTCTTATTTAGCGTGAGCCAAGTAAGACCTGGTAATATTCATTATTGAAACAAAACGAAACAAAATTTTCTTTCATTAATTACAGATTTATTTATGTAAGACAATATAGCTAAAACATACTCAACGGCTAATACAATACAGGTATAACCCATTGTAAATTTAAAATTACAAGTTAAACCCAAAGTGACATAGGTGTATGGAACATTCAATGTAAATGAATTAAAACAAACTGTCGTCCGTGGTTGGGAATGTTGTAAATTGTGATGTGCTTATCACTGCTCATCGCTTTCGTGACTCACTTGTGTTATTCTGCGATTACAGTCCGTTTGCCGTGAAAGCGTACCGATGAATGTCTCTTTAAACAAAAACGTAAATCGAATAAAATGAAATTACGACGGCAAATTTCTTATAATTTTATACCTTGCCAATTGAACATTTAATTCTCAAAATATTATTCAACTTAAGATGAAAGTTGTTAAACAAACGATCATAATTTCAAATCACTTTCTTTGTTTGTATTACAGAGGGTTTAGGGTGCACATTAAATAAAACGTCGAGAACTTGGGTTGGTCTAAGTTAACGCTCATCACGTACCGCACGTGCTCTTGTTTCACTGTTCTAACTGCTGCGCTTACCTCCTTGCAATACAAACCAGTAATAACGATTTCAATCTATAATCGTTTGTTAAACAACTTTTATCCTAAGTTGAATGCAAGATAAAACGACGCGGATTCGAAATATTAATTTCACTATGTCTGGTTTAAAGTAACAAATCATCTGAACATCGCACACCACAATACATGTAAATGAGACACCACCATCACATCCACCAATGCATGGCTCACCATCACCCTCATACGTATACATGAGACACAACCATCACAACCACCAATGCATGGTGCACCACCACCGGCACACATGAGCACACCACAACATACACCAATGCATGGGGTACCACCACCCTCGTACATGAGACACCACCATCACATACACCAATGCAT
Organism: Haliotis asinina; assembly: GCF_037392515.1. NCBI lineage: Eukaryota > Metazoa > Mollusca > Gastropoda > Lepetellida > Haliotidae > Haliotis > Haliotis asinina. The sequence continues at coordinate 36,125,018 of NC_090288.1, forward strand.
GGCGCACAGCCACTGGCATACGTGAGTACACCACAACATCCACCAATGCAAGGCGCACCGACACCGGCATACATGACTAGAACACAACCTCCACCAATGCATGGTGCACCACTATCGGTATACATGAGCCACCACCATCTCATCCACCAATGCATTTCGCACCGACACCGGCATACATTAGTATATAACAACATCCACCAATGCATCGTGCACCGACACCGGCATACATGAGTACACCACAACATCCACCAATGCATCGGGCACCACCACCGGCATACATGAGACACCACCATCACATCCACCAATGCATTGGGCACCGCCACTGGCATACATTAGTACACCACAACATCCACCAATGCACTGTGCACAGGAACCGTCATACATGAGCACACCACAACATTCACCAATCCATGGGACACCACCACCGGCATACATAATACACCAACATCACATCAACCAATGCATGGGACACCACCACCGGCATACATAATACACCAACATCACATCCACCAATGCATGGTGCACCATCATCGGCATACATGAGCACACCACAACATTCAAAAATGCATCGGCCACCACTACCCTCATACATATACATGAAACTCCACCAACACATCCACCAATGCATGGCGCACCACCACCGGCATACATGAGTACACCACAACATCCACCAATGCATGGGGCACCCCCAAACTCATACATGAGACACCACCATCACTCCACAAATGCATGGCACACCGCCACCGACATACAGGAGTACACCACAACATCCACCAATGCATCGGGCACCACCACCGGCATACATGAGACACCACCATCACATCCACCAATGCATTGGGCACCGCCACTGGCATACATTAGTACACCACAACATTCACCAATGCACTGTGCACAGGAACCGTCATACATGAGCACACCACAACATTCACCAATCCATGGGACACCACCACCGGCATACATAATACACCAACATCACATCAACCAATGCATGGGACACCACCACCGGCATACATAATACACCAACATCACATCCACCAATGCATGGTGCACCATCATCGGCATACATGAGCACACCACAACATTCAAAAATGCATCGGCCACCACTACCCTCATACATATACATGAAACTCCACCAACACATCCACCAATGCATGGTGCACCACCACCGGCATACATGAGTACACCACAACATTCACCAATGCATGGGGCACCCCCAAACTCATACATGAGACACCACCATCACTCCACAAATGCATGGCACACCGCCACCGACATACAGGAGTACACCACAACATCCACCAAAGCATGCTGCACCGCCACTGGCACACATCAGCACACCACAACATCCACCAATGCATGGGGCACCACCACCGGCATACATGAGCACACCACAACATCCACCAATGGATGGCGCATTACCACCGGCCTACTGAGGCACCACCATCACAACCACTACTGCGTGGCGCACCACCACCGGCATACATGAGTACACCACAACATCCACCAATGCATGGGTCACCACCACCCTCATACGTATACATGAGACACGACCATCACATCCACCAATGCATGGTGCACCGCCACCGGCATACATTCGTACATAACAACATCCACCAATGCATCGTGCACCGCCATCGGCATACATGAGTACACCACAACATCCACCAATGCATGGGGCACCACCACAGGCATACATAAGCCACCACCATTACATCCACCAATGCATGGCGCACCGCCACCGGCATCCATGAGTACACCACAACATCCACCAATATATGGGGAACCACCAGCCTCATACATGAGACATCACCATCACATCCACCAATGTATGGCGCACCACCACCGACATACATGAGACACCACCATCACATCCACCAATGCATGCTGCACCGCCACCGGTATACATGAGACACCACCATCACATCCACCAATGCACTGGGCACCGTCACTGGCATATATGAGCACACCACAACATCCACCAATGCATGGGGCACCACCACCGGCATACATGATACACCACCATCACATCAACCAATGCATGGGGCACCACCACAGGCATACAGGAGTACACCACAACATCCATCAATGCATAGGACACCACCACCGGCATACATGAGTACATAACAACATCGACCAATGCATCGTGCACCACCGCAGGCATACATGAGAACACCACAACATCGAGCAATGCATGGGGCACCACCACCGGCATACATGAGTACACCACAACATCCACCAATGCACGGGGCATCACCCTCCTCATACATGAGACACCACTATCACATCCACCAATGCATGGCGAACCGCTACCGACATCCATGAGTACACCACAACATTCACCAATGCATGGCGCACCGCCACCGGCATACATGAGTACGTAACAACATCCACCAATGCATGGTGCACCACCGCAGGCACACATGAGGACACCACAACATACACCAATGCATGGGGCACCAGCACCCTCATACATGAGACACCACCATCACATCCACAAATGCATGGCGCACAGTCACTGGCATACGTGAGCACACCACAACATCCACCAATGCAAGGCGCACCGACACCGGCATACATAACTAGAACACAACCAATTGACATGTTTATGAGATTTCTTGAATACGCCAATTGCACATGCAAGATCCATTATGCATATCAACAGTAAGAACTCTAACAGAACAAAAGAAATAATAAATTAGTAAGTTTAAAGAGTCATGGGGATTCTTGAGAAACGGCAAAATTGAAAGAAGTAGCGGTAAAATCTTTCCTAAATTTACAAACATTTACAAGCCTTGTAAACATCACCTTTACAATCGTTGTAAATGTTTGTAAATATGACATTTAAATTTTGTAAATTTTTGTAAATCAACATTTTTTTTCTTGTGTTCATTTCAGTTTTCCGACCACTGTTTAACTAATGACATCACATCTATCGACTTACGTGAGGTTCCATAACGCATACTCCAGCAGACGGCAGTGCTGAAGGAGTTCTCGGGACTGCGCATATGTTCATAAACTTCTTGCCCAGCATTCACGTTAACGCAGATACCTGCATTTTACACGCAGAAAACACGATTTTTGAGCGCATAGATTCTAATCTGCTTAATTTTATGAAGTACCTTAAAACAGCAATATATAAGAAAACAATAAATTTTCAAATTATTGTGGATTGCAATGAACATTTCAAGCGCAAACGGTTTAGACTTATATTTCTGCACGCACTCATACGCTCAAAAGCTACTGCGAACACATCGATAAATAAGCCACGGAAAAATAGACAAACATATGTCATTGTCCTCACAAATATGCCAAATTTGACTTTGATCTTACAAAAATTACATTCATGAAAAGTATTTACGCTACACTAAATTAACATTACAAGTTTGTGGGAATTACGTTAAACGTCCGACTATAACTGACCTAGGTCTGTAGCTTTAACCACTAGGCTATCTCACCGTGGCTGAAGAGGAGACCCGATGCTAGGTATGGTAATTTCTGTGAGACATGCTTCTGGACCTTGTATCTTCAACTACGGAGTGTGGCAAGGGACCGGACACAGTTCCTTTTTTTGGGTACATCTGCAATTTCTCCCGAATATTGCTTAGTTCTTGCAATGAAACACGCGCAACAGCAACAGTTTGTTGCATTTCTACCAGGTAATAAATATTCTACCCGCGGTAATAACTATTTCAAGTCCCAAACATACGTATTAGGTTAGTGCAGCTAAAAATCGCCATAACATAGTTTGCTTTTGAAAAAGTGGGATGTGAAGATTCATTCAAACAGTACTTAGAGCAGTTTGAGCAAGCTCAGTAGAAAAACAGCGTGCCTAAACGCACCTAAGGACCTTGGAAATGAAACGAGGTGTTTGATTTGCCTTCAGTTTTGTTTCAGTTGCCTGTTGCAGTGGTCAGCTGGCAAAATGCATTAATGATGCGTCGCAGTACTGGTATTCAGAATAAAAACGTAATAAAGCAAGTTAGTTAATTAAGAACAGATACAAGCGGACTTAATCCACAGTTTGTGGGTAAAATTGTTAAATAGTAAATATTCTCTTTCAACTACATCAAACCTTTGTACCCAAGTGGGGTTAACCCAAGTTAACTACACAGGGTGATGACAGCATGTAAAAACACGTTTGGACGAGACAATCCTATGATTTCTATAATGAACCAACATAAGGTACAATGGCAGAAGTGACCAAGTCTTACCCATGTTCCTCCTCTGCAGACCACTGACGGTCCGGGGTAGAATCGACCTTCAGCAACCCCTTCGACTATGACTTGTCAACTAACGGGATCGGATGGTCAGGCTCGCTCACGTGCTTGACACATGTCATCGGTTCCCAGTTGCCAATTACGCTTTCCAGAGTCTGGACCAGACTCGATTATTTACAGACCTCCGCCATATAGCTGGAATGTTGCTGAGTGCGGCGTAAATCAAAACTCACTCACTCCTCCTCTGTAAGTGAGTTTAGTTTTTCACTGCAGTCAGCAACGTGATGACAGTCTGTAAATATATGAAACTAGACCAGACAATCCAGTGATCAACAGCATGAGCATCGATCTAAGCAACTGGGATACAATGACATGTCAACCAAGTCAGCAAGTCTGACCATCGGATCCGGTTAGTCGCCTCCTACGAAATGGGTGCCTGGAGACCAATTTTCGCCCACCTTCGCATGTCCCTCCTCTACAAGCATCACTGATTAGGCCTAAAACTATTGTTGTGGTTCTGAATACCTCATCCATCCATGAATTCTGGTACCAGCCTTATTTTCTGTAAACGGTATTAATAATAACTAAGCTAACAGATACCATTGTTTCTTCCTGGCACCAACAGACATGTGTCCTTCTGACAGAGCAATTCCACATGATGGCCACAGGCTTGATTGAAAACCAATTTCACATTGATGAATTTATTAGTTTGTGCTTTACATCTACAAAAATGTCATTGTTTTCAAATTACTACCTGCCTATCCTACATTGTAAAGTGGTGTAATCAGAACCACAACATTTTTTTATTTGATCATACTGCGGACATGACATAGATCTGGTCGATAGGTCCCTGGTCTCCTAGCGCCATTGGTGACTGAGTTCATGTTTTTACACGCCTGGGCTCACTTGCATGAAGCGACCTTAGCACTACAGTGACTGTAACTCCCATTCTCCAACAGGTTTAAGCTAGTCGTAGCGCTAAGATCGTTTTGTGCAATTGAGCCCTGGTTTACAACTAGGATCAAATACATGCACGTTTCAATCCAAGACCATTCTTCCCAAACAAAATACAAAACACCATTGATAATAGACTGTTTATGTAAGACAGTAACAGATCTATAATTGCACATACATACTTAGGCCTTTGGGTTAAATATCAGTCTGTGAATATATTTTATCATGGAATGTACATTTATTGACAGTTATATAAAGCTTATGCATTGGATGAACATACTGCTAAGTATTGGCATAAAAATAAGCTACAACCGACACTAGTGGCAGCTAGTCTATTCTAATATCACAGAAATGCAATTTCTAATTTAACAATGTTGTTGCCATGAAAACTTTACCCAAAATCTTGTATTCCATAATCAGATTATGGGGCTTTTTTGTACACATGATTTTTCCGAATTTTCAAACCAAATGATGGAAAAAATCATAAGTGTTAAATCACACAATATTTTAATTCATCAAAATATCAAGATTCATCTGCTAATGTCACAAATATATTGCTCAGCGCATCAATGCAAGTTCTTGTTCTTTCGGTCAGCTCTCTTCCATATAAAGCCCTGTGACAAACACAGAACATATATGGATTTGGCATTGTGATAATGAGTCATAAACAAAGTGATATGTATGAATTACCACGTGAAACAACTCATGAGTGAGTGAAATGGTTTGAGCACCACTCTGATCAGTATGTCAGTTATATCAAGGCTCTATATTCAAGGTTCCCAACAAACCCAGCATAAACATTTACCTGTTTGGTGAGCCCAGAGATGGATCAAACAAGGATCGGATATGAGTGAATTTGAGATTCAGATCAACACAATGAAGATCCAGGAACAAGGTACATCCTGTTTAGTACTGCACCATTCTTGAGTACCATGTTTGCTTGTTGTCAAGCAATAATGTCAGAATATTCCAGCTTTGTGACAACTGCTAAATATTTCAGCCAGGATCACAAAAACCAGTGATCAGTATCAAGAACAACCTTAAAGACTGTTCTGTTACACAAACATGGTACCACACAAGTCACTCAGCTTTACTACCCAAAACATTATCTCACCTCTTATAACCAGCAGAAGTTGTTCAGGACCAGTTCCAACCAGAAACAAGGTTGAGTTTTGAATGCAATAGAAAGGTCAAGAGAACTGACTTACGAATATGGCCAATAACTATGTGGCCAAAGAAAAGCAGTGATCAAGAGCATGAGCATCAATCTACATAAACTGGGATACAAGGACGTGTCAACCAAGTCAGTGAGCCTGATCACCCAATCCTGTCAGTCACCTCTTACAATAAGCATGGGTTGTGAAGACCAGTTGTAGGTCGGATATTCATAGGTACCCCATTTGTACGACAGAATATAGAGAAACAGTAGGTTTTAAAGCTACAAATGCTTTGTGGATCAGGACCCAGTCTCTTTATATTTTAGCAAATTTTAGTATTTAGTTTTCACTTGCAGGTCTAAAATTTCTCTTTCGATAAATCTACACCATACCCTGGATTCATCTGTCGCTTTTTTGATGACCTCCTTTTGCTGGATCCACATTCTCTCAGTAGCCAATCAGCTGAACAGTCATTACAACAGAACTTGTTAGTGTCAACAAAGAGTGAGTGATTGAGTGAGTTTAGTTTTACGCCGCACTCAACAATATTCCAGCCATATGGCGGTCTGCAAATGATCGAGTGTGGACCTGACAATCCAGTGATCAACATGAGCACCGATCTGCGCAGTTGGGAACCAATGACATGTCAACCAAGTCATCAAGTCTGACCACCCAATCCCGTTAGTCGCCTCTTAGGACAAGCATAGTCACCTTTCATGGCAAGCATGGATCGCCCCAGGACCTTCACAGGTGTCAACAAAGATAGCAGTGAAGGTTTGTTTACATTTTGGGGAAATCATACAAATTGTCAGGTCTGAAAAATATATATGCAAGAACTCCTTCTACCTCTTCCATACCTCCTCTGCATTATTTGTGTTGTCAAGTTTAATAGGTTAGATAATTTAAAAAGCGAAAGTGAGTTGTCATTGGTACGCTCAAATTCCCAGCAAAAACATCTGATTCAATAAAAAGCCAGCCAATGGAGATACTAAAATTATCAGGCCGAGCCATAGATGCATCCAGGGCATGCTTGCGATATATCAGAACGTATACCCTGGAAATATTGAGGATGTGTGACACAAGGGGTCAATATACCCTAATCCTGTATCACAGGTTTAAACATTCTCTGTGATCACCATAAACAATCACAACCAAAACTTTCAACAAACTAAACATGCATCATATTTACACAAGGTAACAGACATTGAAATGTTTGATATCCGATTGAGTTATGTCGCAAGACATACTGTATCCAACCACTGATAAAGCAATTATCACAGGACTTTGTTCTGACTAACAGGGACAGACACAGCCAAGTCTGTTACTTCAAGCTTGGAAGAGTCTAGAAGGACCAGTTACTCATCATTTTTCATGTCTATCCCTGACAAATATCACAAAGAAATATTGAACAGACTATGTTATGACAACTTCTATTGGGGTTTGTATAGGGTATCAGCCACCAAACTAAGGACTTCTTGTGGTCTCTCCATGGGTCAATCAATAATCTTAAGGAACTAAAGAAACACGCAAGTAGTAGAATACACACAAAGTTGGTCAAATATGGGACCAACCATCAAGGGAAATAACTCTTAGCTACATTGCTGCACTAGCACACTGATGCTCCACAATGGCGATGAATTAGCACCTACTGTTGTTGCAAGACATTTTTATGATGCATGAGTTTCCTGTAAATTTATAACATCACAGTTGTTGCTAAAGTTTGGACCTTTTTATGGCAAATCACTGGCAATTAAAGTGTTTTCAAGGCTCAACCAAATTTAGGGCCTTTTTAGGATAAAATGTCAACTTTTCAGGCTTTTTCATGTCTGTGCAAACCCTGTCAATAGACAAGATAGAATTACCATATTAAACATTGTTCCAGTTCATATCTGGTCACCTTTTTAAGACACGACTACTTCTTCATAAAATCAGTTTGCACATGACATTTTTCATATAATCTACCACTTATATCGTACTTCAACTGAACCTATGGAATACGTGCACACTGTGTTCCTGGAGCAAGAGAGAGTCAGCATCTAGAAAGCTGCCAAACCTAAAAAGTTTCAGATTTGAGGGATCCAAATATTCAAACATCATAAGAGAAGACCTCAAGATTCCCCAACATACCCAGGATCAAACATTGTTAACTGTCGACCAAAGACCTCTATTCTGACTCTAACAAAAACTTCAAAAACATAACACAAAAAAGCTGCATAAGATATTATGCAGAGATACGAATTGAGAAACATTGTCATATATCACAACTGCCACTAAAACAAGTTTTCAGAAACAAAAGTGCTAGACTGCCATGTGAATATGCATACAATCTGATTATCAAAAGCATCTTGACTATACAATCCATTAAACGCCACTGCAGGTATATGCAACTCATCTGTATGTGTTTGGTCAAACTTTGACTACATTCGTTATACATTTTCTAATTTCTCACTTTGTCACCTTGACCAGATTAAATACAGGCTTAACATTTGGCACAGAATGTCTAAAGTGTCATTCATTACATTCAATGTGACAAGTACAGTGACATCTGTCCAATCCGGCAAGTTGTCAACACTGGAATAAAATAAAATAAAATAAAATCTAAGTGCCATCCGTGTTTGTACATTTATCATCAGCTCTACAATCCAGCACATTGTCTAAACCGGATTATTTCTTCAGTCCCAATGAGTGCCGGTTTAGACAGCTTCCACTGCTTTGAATAAGCAGTATTTGCATCCCACTCATTACCTGAGCAATGTCTGGAGCTCATAAACCTAAAATCATAATCATGGAACGTGGAATATCCAACTCAAGGCCATCACGTAATATTCCATGCATAAGGATTAGGGTATAAATCTGAGAATTGCAAAACCTTAGATGACTAAGCAACAGAGCCTCTTCTGATTCATTGAACACAAGGAAAAATAAATGACATTCATTTCTTTGAAAGTAATTTGGTCCAATGTTAAACAAATCTTGCAGATAAGTTAAAAAACTTAACACCAGCTCTGTCAAAATATTTGCATGATTAATGGTTTAACATTGCAGAAATAAAATATTGTATCAAAAATAGGAGGCACACAATACAAAATTACATAAAGAAGTACCACTTTTGTATCGAATTACCCATAATACATTAAAATGCAATTTATATTGTAAAACATGGGGAAAATGACAGAAAATGTCCAGGAACCAGTTAATGCTGTTTTCTGGTATTTCCTGCTGGCATTAATATTCTGGGTTATGATTCACCGGAAAAAGGGTGAAAATAGCATTTAAACCAGACAATACTAAATTTGATATGAATCGTATCCCATGCATATCACTGGAATACGAATCATATCAGAGCCTAATCCGTACACCTCTGAAGAATATGGTCACAATAAGGGCCACGGGAAAATCAAGTCAGATCCCTGACCAGTCTGTTACAAAAATATGCAAAGTTTTCCATCCTGTATATTTCCTTTTCATGGATGTAATGACTACTGGCATAAAGATGTTGAACACTGTTGTTCATTTGCATGTTTAGTCACTGTTACAAAGGAACATTCTGTCATAGAGGAAAAGAAAGGGGAATGTTTAAAATAAAGGATAAAAAATCACTCCACCTCAAAGGAGATGTGCTCTGAACAAAAATGCAATATTTCAACTGCAGAAACATGAAAGTAAAAATACCAAATCTCCAAAACTGATAAAGATGTTTTTCAATATGTCATCTAAAATGGTTCTAAACCTAACATGGCCATTAAGACACATCTGCTTCTGTGAAGAGAAAGATGACATATTTTTCCTGTAACACAAAACAATAAATCATGAAAGGAAGATTTGATTTATCACAGGCACTACTAATCAATATCATACTTTTCTAGTTGTATAAACCTGTAGTTTATCATCCAATCAACTGTGTTAAATAGTCATTTCTGTCAATTCCAGTTGGCTTGAATCTCATAGACAAGGATGTTAAATCACTATTTAATAGATACAACTTCTGGCAATATTGTAAGATGTGACTTGGCTCTTGTGAGACATTTCCTTCACTTCTTGACCACCAGGTACATAAAGAGATTTACAGAAATACGTAAAATCAAATGACAGTTGTTTTCTTTCTTGTTCCGGGGATGAAACTTGCACCATTCAGATGTTTAACAGTTGGAAAGAATCATACAGGTGACCTAATAAATGTCCATGATTTCAAGAATCTCTTTTTCAGGTTCTTAAAAACTTGGGCTATTTTCATAAATATGTTTCAAAAATATAAATTTTGATAAATACCATTTCAGATCTTTGCCATACTGAGAAACTGTTACAGTATTTCAAATCAACACCCATCATTATGAATTCATTCAGAACTAACTCCGGCATTTACACATTCTAACAAACTTTAGCACCCAGTCATGTTAAACAGCCATAAAAAGTCAGTCAACCATGGGCAGATTTCTAGAAGGTTAATCTTAACTCCTATTCTTTAATACTGCACTAATGTTACCTTAGTGACTGCGATCATCTTAGTGCTTTATGAAAGGAGCCCCTGGTCTTCTTTGAAGCAAGAAACAGTTATCCAAGAGTTACCTCCCATACTGTTCAATGGCTGAAAGAATTATTACAAGCTGAACTTTGGCATAAACAAACTGACCATACCTCCTGACGATACTGTAATTTTGTCAGTTTCTTTGCAAAAATATTTTTTAGAGAAGAATGATCGTTCCAGCAATCACTCATCCTCAAATAATGCCAAAAGCCCTCTCAGCTCAATAAATGATGTGTAATGTGTGTCTGACTATTGAGACTTAAGTCTGTCATGGTTAATATTGAGCAGTATTGGAAATACAAAGGCCACATCTTTCATTCCTCTTCTGCTATACTGTAGTTTCAATCTTGGGATGAAATCTTCCCTTCTCCATGATGTTGAAGTAACTGGAAATACACAGGAAACTTTGTTAACTTGGCATTCTAGAAATTATGAGACAAGCATAGGGCTTTATGGATAACAACTTCTTGTCTGATGCAGAAGGAAATGTTTCAGTGTAGATCCTTATACTTTTTTCAAACTAAAGTTTCAAAGGAAGTGAAAACACAATTTTGGTTTGTTTAAGTGGAAACAGCTTTCAAACAGGTAAGCACTAGTACAATAGGCAATGAGCACAGGTTACCAAACACCTCCTTGACCAATGTCTTGACAAATGTCTCAAGCAATGTTCCCGAATATGGGCCTGGACTGTCCTGAGTGTTTGTGACACCCCTGTCTCCCACACTAGTGCAATAGCAGCAGTGAATGTGAGCAAGGTGGTCACCTGTCTATAACTTTGTCCAGCCAGCGCCGGTGCTTGAGGTCCTGGATCCACGAGGAGGGGATGGCATCCAGTCCCAGCTTACATCCTAGGAAGGCCCCTGCTAGAGAGGCATTAGCATCAGCATCACCACCCTGCAAACAACATCCAGTATGTCAGGTGTAGGCACAGTAATGCATGTTAGATGGATGGATGGATGGATGGATTATTGAGTTCAATGATGGATGGATGGATGGATGGATGAGTGGATGGATGGGTGATGAATGGATGGATTGAAGGATGAGTGGATGGATGGTTGCTGGGTGAGTGGATGGATGGATGACTGGATGGATGAAGAGTGGATGTATGATAAATATATGGATGAGTGAATGGATGGATGAGTGGATGGATGATGAATATATGGACAGGTGGATGAATGGATGAAGAGTGGATGGATGATGGATATATGGATGAGTGGATGGTTGAATGATGATGAATTAGAAGATAAACATGGAAATTCAGTGGTGTGCAATGTAATTAAAATAGCTCTAGCGCAGCGTGAGGTTTTAAATAAAAAATTTAGAACTACTGTAATTTCATTTTATACCTCAGAATTTCCAACACAGTACGTGTATCACCATTCTACCAAAACCGCATTATTAAGATTTAAAAACAATGTGATGTGTCAGAAAATCAGATGTACATAACATGATTCTATACCTCTAAATGACTTTCAGTCACAATCCAGTATTTACTGAAGTCATGGTAGAATAGATGAATGTATGACAGAGCATCAAATAAGCTTTTGGCCATGTGGGTATGATACCAATAGTTTTGTACATAAATTTTAGGGGGAGTGGGGGGTGTCATGCACATTGTACATGCTTCTCCATAAATATCGTCATCAGCACCCCTAGCCATAACTTACAAACTGTCCCCTTTTGTACCAGTACATTCATACTGGTGTTAAACAAGATAGCAGTTTAGCTAGACTATATTACAGCCATGTCTTTACCCTAACAGTTATTCTTTTTCAAACCCTTGTTCCCATCATGTTGTTTCACTCAACGACCCATGAAGACCTTAAGCAACCCATGCTTGCTATAAAAGGCGACTATGCTTGTGTTAAGAGGTGACTTACCTGGATCAGGTAGTCAGGCTTGCTGACTTGGTTGACACATGTAATTTCCCAATTGCGCAAATCAATACTCATACTGTTGATCACTGGATTGTCTTGTCCAGACTTGATTATTTACAGACAGATTATTTACATATAGCTGAAATATTGCTGTGTGCGGCGTAAAACTAAACTCACTTACTCACTGTTTCACTTTCCCGCTGTTAAAAGTTCATTAAAAGTATCACTTGCAATAGATTCTGAATGTGAAACACAGTCCTTGCCTATTAATGCATCCAGCAATCCTCTAATGAAGTTGTTTTCTGTTTGTAAAGTAGATAGTTAATTTTCAGCATGTGGAAGCTTTCAGTCTCACATGCTCACCATTATCAGTTTGTTTACAGCTATTTCTTCAGTCGCAATTTACAGTTGGGACAATCAGTGAAGGGCTAATAAACCACGATTAGTATTCTATTTCTGTTGCACATTTCAGTTGCAACAGAAATTGTTTTAAATTCGAATATTTAGAGATGGAAAAACTTTGAGTTCAATTAGCTTGACTTGATATGATGTGCAACATAATTTTCATGCATTGGGTAAATTAGCATTCTTATTTCGACAAATGTACAAATGTACATAATTCATGCATCTTCATACACTGGCATATATTTGTCTCGCCTATTTCAACTTCTTTATAGTGTAGTTTACGCAAAAACGCAGCTTATTTGGACCTCTGGTATAATGAATGAAAGAGTGGATGGATGATGAACAGGTGGATGAAAATGGATGAGTGCTTGGATGGATGACGAACAGTTAAGTGATTGGATGGATAACGATGAACAGGTGTATGTAAATGGATGTGTGTTTGGATGGGTAACGATGAATAGGTTGATGTAAATGGATGTTTGGATGGATGACAATGAATAGATGGATTCATGATGAATGGATGAGCAGATGGATGGATGACTATGAATAGATGGATGTATAACAAATGCTGGATGGATTGATGGATGGATGACTATGAATAGATGGATGTATAACAAATGCTGGATGGATTGATGGATGGATGACTATGAATCGATGGATGTATAACAAATGCTGGATGGATTGATGGATGAGTGGATGGATGATTAGGTGGATGGATGATGGATGCACACAAATAAATGAATGAATCAATGAATGTTGTTTTATGCCAGTCAGCATTGTTGCCACATTATCATTGTCATCTGTAATCAAGGCAGAGACAGGCTAGTCGGTCACTGCAAACAGCAATCATCCAGTAAACAGGCTACAATAACATAATCAGTTAAGAATCTCAATTTTCAAACTACAACAGTGGGTACGTATTCTGTCCTTTAACTCACAAGTCGCACACACTAAGTTCTATGAGCGTGAGTCTACTCCCCAACCTGCCAACAGTTTGATTGGACTCACCTCCATCACAATATCTCGTATAGCTGTGCGGAAGTCCTTCTGCTTGAGAGCCCAGAACCCAGCTCCCAGTGTCTTGTACGTGTGATTCATTTTGCCTCTCTCATCCAGCTTCAGATCTTTAAGTGATGTTGTGAACAAGATCTTCTTGAACTCCTTAATCTGAACAAAACAGTTTAAGATGAATTTAAATCAAGTGCAATTTATCACATAATAATTTTTTTTCCCAAATTTTCAAAAGGAATACATCTGAAAGAACAGGGTATTTGTCTTGACCAAGTGAGAATGTATCTGAAGATGACTTGAGACTTACATCAGAATAAGGCTGATTCAGCATACACCGACAGCCATAGGAGAAGGCTTCCTCAATTATAGAATCTATATCATAGTCTCCAGTCTTCTTTAAGTGTTTCTCATCTTTCTGCAGCAAGGCCGACATGACTGTTGCTACAGCAACACATGACGCTTGGCAGCTGAAATGCACAGTTGGGGAATACAATGATTTGCTTTCTTGGGATTTAATGCATGTAGCATATGAAATATTTGGATGAATTTACACATTTATGCCATTTGTAATTATTTACGTTATTTAACTAGTACACAACATGTACAATTCACTCTTGTGACAAGCGAACACTTCAACCACTAAGGTACCCCACTGCCCCAAACCACATTCGGACCAAAGGATTCAACAGTTCAGAGCACAGGTTGCACGTTACATGACACTGAATGAGAGATGGAAGGAGGGAGAGAGCCTTATGAAATTTTGCATGACTGGCAACCACTCTGACCATTATTCTACAATGTACCTTGGATCTGCGTGTGTGATGGAACATATATCCAGTGAGTTCTTGATCACCTTGCCCAGCACGTGGTAGTAATGTATTCCAGACATGGGGGCACGGGCGAGGGCACAGTTAGTGGCTCTCAGACTACGGCAGTCTCGCCACACAATCTCAGCTGCCTGGGACAAGGAAAAACAAGTCTATACATAAGTGGTCAAACTTAACACAATAAAATTTCCAAAATCTCCAAAGAGGATCTTCATGAAAATTTATTGAAATAGTATGCTGTATGATCTGTTTTTTCAATAACAAGTCAAAGTTTCTTTGTTCAATGAATATTCTGTCTGGGTTTTCAAACTATGCACTATTCCGATCAATGAAAACTGATTAAAAATGTAAACACACAATGTCCGTCAGTCACATGGCTGCATCCTGAGAGCCACTGAAATATGGCTTATGTTAGCCATTTGGATAGGCAATTAGATATCTAAGGTGATATTACTAACCTTCTGTGCTTCACTTGTGCTTCCAAAACTGATAAAAACTGATGAATATGGACATGCAAGAAGTTCATTTATCTCGTTTCGCAAGATTCACTAAAAACTTAGTGAAATTTGTTTTGTGCCGGGACCTAGTCTTTAAAAGAAAGCGAATTTCAAAGGTGGCATGAAAGTTCCTAACAGTAACGTCCCTACCTTGTTGGGTGCCTCTGAGAACTGGGGATGGTTGATCACATTTTTGGTGAAGCTGCACAACCCAGGGCCACACACATCGCCCAGCTCAGGGAAGCCGCGTTCCAACCATTCCATCAACCGCTTGGCTATATCCTCTGGCATCACCTGTATACAATGATCCCTAAACATATTACGCTCCATTACCGAATAATCATAAGCATAAGATCTCAAACACTGTCTCTTGCCACTTCGTGATCATGCAATAGCTCTTGAAATGAATAAAATGCTTATTCCAGGTCACTAATTTGTTAAACCAAACAAAAAATAGGCAAAACCATGTGAAAAGATTGTACTCATTACCAAATATTTGTGATATGAATCACACTGGCCTCTGTGGATTCGGTGTAGTCCCAATGCTGTCATACACCTAGTCAGAACGTACGGACTGAAATCTACACAGTTCTTTACCTGCCCCTTGTTCTCCACTAATGACTGAATGAGGATGATCATGTGATCAGTCTCGTCTGTCCAGTCGTACACATCCCACTTGCGACGATGTGCATCCGCCAACATCTTCTTGTGGACTAGCTGGAACTTGTTGCACACAGGCCCATATAACTGTATCAGAAACATCAAAACAGCTCGCAATGTGGTCTTACATTAATATCTGCCAACAATATTATCTGTCACAGGGGTGGTAGGGTAGTCTAGTGGTTAAAGCGTTCAGTCGTCATGCCGAAGACCCGGGTTCGATTCCCCACATGGGTACTATTGTGTGAGGCCCATTTTCTGGTATCCCCCGCTGTGATATCGCTGGAATATTGCTAAAAGCGGCGTAAAACCAAACTCACTCTCACTCATCTGTCACAGTGAGCGAGTAGTTATATGCCGCACTCAGCAAATTTCCAGCTATATGGCGGTGGTCTGTAAATAATGCAGTCTGGACTAGACAATCCAGTGATCAACTGCATGCTCAACTGCATGAGCATCAATCTAAGCACTTGGGATATGTCAACCAAGTCAGAAAGCCTGACCACTCGATCCCATTAGTCGCCTCTTGTGACAAACGTGTTACTGAAGATCAATTCTAAACCATAGAATGAATGACCCCATAGGACAATGATATACTAATGAAGTCATTATGGCACTCTCTTGAAAAAAACCTACAGTAGAACAGAACACTTACATTTTGTGCAATTCCAAAATTAAGTCCTCAGGTTAATTACAGTCAGATAATTTGATTCCTAAATAAATCATTCTTTACAATGTTAAGACAGGGGCTTAAATACTGGAATCCCTGTTAGCGTATTAACGTGAAAGTAGTTACAGAATCGAAAAAAATCTGAAAGAGCATCAACTGCAAACGTATGAGATCACTTCTGCACTAACCACACATACTAGTGTTCCTTTAATTGAATTCCATATCAGTCAAACTAATAGGCATTCTCCATATCTCCAGGGTATACATTCCGATAAATCTCCACGATACCCTGGATGCATCTATGGATCGGGCTGATAATTTCATATCCTCCCTTTGCTGGCTCCACATTCTCACAGTAGCCAATCAGCTAGACTGCTGTTACACCTAGCTTTGCCAGAGTCAACAAAGATAGCAGTCAGTGTAAGTTTTTTTCGCAGTGCTATTCAGATTTTGGAAAATTATACAAAATTGAAAGGTTGCTAACTTTAAAAAAAATATATACAAGAACTCCTTCTATCTCTTTCAGAGTATCTCTGAATGATTTTTGTTGCCAAGTTTAATTGTTTAAGAAGCATAAGTGAGTTGTGAGTGGTACACTCAACTTCCCATGATAGACAGCTGATTGGATGAAAAGCCAGGCAAGGGAGGTAATAAATTCATCAGGCAAGGCTGCATCCAGGGTCAGTAGTTCAAAAATATGTTGACAAGCCACTTGCCACAGGGCAAGTGACTTCAAGAAAGTAACTTGTCCTGACTAATATTCCACATGCCCTGATTTTATATTGCGAACTTTAATAGCTCATTATGAGCAGATATGAAATTAAATCCAAGATTATTTGCAGTTTGAAACTATAGGTGGAAATTATCTAGTAGTCCACGGACAAGTAAGATACCATTATTTGATTGCCCAAAATGAAAACTGACTTGTCCTGGGCGTCGGGAAATGGGACTTTTTAACCCCTGCAGGGTATAGTGAAAATATATCCGACATATACCATGGAGATATTGAGGAAGACTAGTTAGTGGTAATAAGATGATTTGTTACAAGAACAACGATCGATGCTGTTGGGGCACAATGACACACGTTCAGCCAAGTTACCAAACCTGAGATCTACTTAGACTGCTGCCTAGAGCTTATCCAAACCCTGAATCAACAGTACTTCATAACTGCATGTTTGTTCATTTGTTTGTTTGTTTTGTTTGTTAAATGCAACATTCAGAAAATTTCAAGCTACATGATGGCAGTCTGTAAATTACTATGTGTGGACCAGTCAGTCCAGTGATCGACATCATGAAGCTCATCTCAATCGCTGCAGCACATTTATCATTTATTCAGTGGTTGCAGAATTTTAACAAGTGTACAAGTGAGCATAGCTCACATACAACATTTCCTGTTATACCATACTTTGTTAAATTCTCTTCAGCAGAGAATCTTAACTGTCCACATAGTGACATCATCAACTGTGCATACCTTTTTAGCCTCTTCTTTTGACTGAGTTTCTGTCAATAATCCCAGGGCATCACCAACGCACTGACCATATATAGCTGCATAAATGCGATCATAGACCCGGCATGCATCTCGGCGTATAACCTGATAAACAGAAATCTCTGTACAAATTTTGTAAGTATCATAAAATAAGGGGACTTTGGTACTCACAACTTTATAGTTACTGTACATGACACTCATGTCAATTGCTGCAGCGTGTTGATGACATAAACAACATGACAAATATAGAAGTTGATCATCATTTATTCAGAGGTTACAGGAGTCAAACAAGTGTACAACTTCCACAAGTGAGCATATTTGTGCAATAGTATCAGTCACTAGAATAAAATATCCATCGATTTTTGAAAAAGTAACAGATTTTTTACTTGGAACTCATGTGTTATCATGGTGTTGAGCTCAGGCCACTAAACAGGTAAAGTTAGGCAACTTTTGGTGTAGAAATCACTTGGATGGGTGATCATGTTGGTAAGACTTCCACCCGTATCCCCTAAAGTTCAAAAAGGAGGAAACATTTCTTCGATGTTTGCTTTAAATCTTTGATGGTTTCAGGTTTACTGGGGTTAAATTCTACAGTGGCTTCAATAATGTCCAACTGGCCTCCGGGTACAATGCACTCAACTGTCAACACTGGCCAGTACGAATATAAGTGTCACTGAACGAATATAAGTGTCACTGAACGAACATAAGTGTCACTGTCAGTGTCAAAATCGTTTCAAAGGATCGCGACAACTTGTTAGAGGTAACACAACATTGATCCAAACAGATCACAATATGATAAAAATTACACAGGCTACACATAAAATACATACCTTGTACGGCTGACACCTTGGTGAATTAACATCACGTCGACTGCGATCGGTTTTCTTTTTCAATTTCCCGCTCAGAATAATACCCCTCCCTGTCGTCGCCATTTTAAATTTCCCACCGTACTTTGCTGAAGCAGTAATGTGATCGGCCCTACTGGCTTCAGTCGAACATAATCAACCAACGCGAGTTATTTCCCTTACTCCGACAAAGGTGCCACTGAATGTATTGGTTAAAGGGTGCTTTTTTTCCTGGGGCGATACTCACAGCTCTTTGAGAGATTGTTCAGACCTGAGTATAAGACACGGTAGTGTATTGTTTGCGTATCCATGCAAGATTCAGGGGCCCGTTTCAAAGAGCTAGTGTATCCCTACGACTATAGAAAGTTTATGTTACAGTATAGGAGATAATCTAAGTAACGGAGTGTCACAGAAACGTCACTGAGACAAACACGATTTATGGCTTTCATTTGAGGATCTTCAAACAGATAGTATATAAGTACTGATGTATGTAATTTAAATAAGGATCCAAGTTATTATGTAGTACTTAACAGACACAAGTTATCATAGTACAGAAACATGCTACTAAAGTACAACCGCAGATAATTCGAGTACAGATACAAAAGACATTAGTTCAGATACAAGTTATTTCAGTACAGATACAAGTTCTTTAAGAACATACCCAAGTTATCTGATTGCAGATACAAGTTATCTAAGTACAGACACGATACTTTAAGTACAGACACAACTTATTTAAGTAAAGATGCAAGTTATTTAAGCATCGATACACTTATTCTAACTTCAGATACACGATATACACCTGGAGAAATATCGCAACACTTATTATTTTTAACACACTTTATCCACTTATATTAATACCACAATTAAGCCGTCATATAGAATTATTTTGATTTTTCGGCTGCATTATGCATTGTTTTGATGTAATGCGAGCATAACGTGAAATACTAGTCTACATTTGTCTAAACTGCATTATTTTCCCTACTACCTTACCGACCCGTGAAGGTCTGAATTAGAATATGTGTCGTCAGTAACCAATGCTTGTCGTAAGAGGCGACTAACAGGATTGGGTGGTCAGGTTCGCTGACTTGGTTGACACATGCCATCAGTTCCCAATTGCGCAGATCGAAACTCATGCTTCTGATCACTGGATAGTCCGATCCAGACTCGATTATTTACAAAAGAAGCCGCCATACAGCTGTAATATTGTTGAGTGCGTTATGAAACTAAATTCACTCACTCATTCACATTCTACTTCCTTGTCCTCCCAGCAACGCTAAAGCCCCTAATTTCCCCAGGTTCTTAATCTCACATCTCACTGGGGCTCCTTTTTAAATGGGACCATTCGTTACTGTTAAAAATTATATATTATTACATAAAAATAATAATAATATTGATTCTATAGATTTCGTGGCTGTTAAACAACCAAACGGTCTCCTCAACTGTATAAATATTGCAAGTTCTCTCTATGTGGAGCGCTGGCATGTAACAGGGCTATTTAGGTTCCTCACGAATAACAATTACTAAGTAACAGGGAGGATCATGCTCTTGGCAGAATCACACGACTTCGTCCTTTCACGTGGCGAGTTAGAAAGCGTGTGACTTCCACATCGTCGTTTGTCTAGCAGAAAGGCCCGAATTCGACTAAAATGGCCTTGTTTAGAGAAAGACGACCTTTGACGTGCTAGTTGTTTCCCCTAGAGCTTTAGCAGCACGACTGGCTTGGAACCAGGCCCGGCGTCAGTGAAATATGACGTCATAAGAAAGGGTTCACTGGTATGACGAAAGTCGATTTCTGAGGTTCAGGACTGATAGCCGGATTAGTGTTTGACGCCGCAGAAACGCTGCATATGCATGTTCTGTTGGCAGGGGTTTTGGGGGTGCCTCTCCAGGGATGCATCCCACCCCTCTTCACTCCATCCCAATCACCAATATCATATCAACATCATGCATGCAACAAACAGAATCATATACACATTATATTGTCAACGAATCATGCTCATTAGGAAGTAGGTATCTTCCCGTTATAAAGACATAGTCTAGTCGTTAAAGCGTTGGCTGGCCATGCCGAAGCAGCAGTTCAATTCCCGACATGTGTGAAGTTGTGAAGTTCATTTGTGATGTGCGCCGCCATGATATTGCTGAAATATTGAAAAAATGGCCTACAAATAAACTCATTCACTCACCCATCTATCTCTCTTTGTGGACGGTAGGGTAGCCCAGTCGTGTAAGTGTTGTCACCCTGAAACCTCGGTTCGATTACCACACATGTGTGAAGAACATCACTGGTGTCAAATGCAACTTACTTTCGCTTTGTACACTGAGCCCGTACCATGAAAACAACAAGATACCGTTGTCCCCTAGTGTCCCGACTGACTGCATGTGTATGACCGTATCTCGGTTGGCATGTTATCAAGCTCTGGTTTCCAGTGAAGACAGGTTTAATTTGTCATCAGCAACGATTGCTCGTAAGATCAAGTGATCTGACTCGCTCACTTGGTTGACACATGCAATGCCATTCAGAAAGCCGCGGTGGCCGAGTGGGTTAGACGACTGACTTTGCGTGCTAGCGATCAGGTGCCTGACTTTGAGAGTGCGGGTTCCAACCTCGGACGGGACTCAACTCAACAAAAGTACCACTATATGTACTTTACAAAGTGTAATCACAAATATAATCTGTGTTACATATCACTGTATCCCAATTCTGTAGAACGATGCTCATGCTATTGACCACTGGATTGTATGGTCCAGACCCGATTATTTACATATACATTCCGCCATATAGCTGAAACATCCCTGATCGTGGCATTAGACAATATCACACACCACAGAGAGAGAGAGAGAGAGGGGGGGGTGGGGGAGTGGTGGGAGGGGGCGGCGTATAGCTAAACAAATTGATTTACCGTCCACTGAATACAACGTTGAATATTTTCACCCGTCAAAAATATACTGTATGCCATTTCTTCAAATGATTATGCAATGTCTGTGTCCAGTCGTATATTACCGGAGTAAAGAAACAAATCTTACATAGTGAAACACTTTTAATAAAATGTAATGTTTTCATTACCAGTATGCCATATACCCGACGTGCAGTGAAGCAGCCTTTCTCGAACAAAAGTGGGTCAGTACTCTACTGTCGGTAAATACTACGATTCTATTCGTGAGCCTCGATGTCACATGTGCGAGTGAAACATGCAAAAGTGATGTAGACGCCGGTGCAGTGTTAGTAGTCAACAGTATATAGTCATAGGAAGAGTTACAGAGAAAAGATGTCCATGTTGGTGTAACAGAAACAAACATATTGTTGCAGTGACGTTGTGTGAAAAATGTTGCCAGTTGCCACTGACGGCCAAACGACGGAAGTCTTTGGAAAGTTGTCAAGTAAGGCGCTTCATACAACATTCATAAATCGTTTTTTCCATGCACTTTTGAGTATAAATTATATACCTTATATCATCGAATAATTATCAGTCTCCAATATTTTATGATTACGACGTGTATCTTCTCAAGATTTGTCTAAAAGCTGGGAGGATATATCAACATGTTAATCATTTACGTGGATATCTATCTTTTAAGAGTTTTTTTCAGTGTCATTAAAATTTTGTTTGTTAGAGAGGTTCCAACTTTATTTTACATAGAATGGAAGCTAGCAATTTCTATAAATTCTGCCAGATGGTTCCTTTATTTATGGTGGATTCTAAAGAAATATTGTGTGTGAAATCAAGTCATTGACAAAGTTGGTGCCAACCGTTTTCAGACCCACTGATCTTGGAGGTAGAACCAGTTGGTCGTTGGTTTGAAGCTTACTCTCAGAGACTCCAGAACAAGCATTCAGTATCCCATCATTCCCGGTCTAGCTCCAGCTCTTCCGAGAGTGAGACTGATATTTATGATGATGATGAATTCAGCGAGGCACTGCTACTGGGCTTAGACCCAAAAGAATGGAAGGTAGGAATGTTATGACGATGAATGGGTGAATTTTGGGTGAGAATAATTGATAATGATCATCTCACTGGAATTTCAGGAGGAGACCTGTGTATGTTTAATATTGCCTTCAGCAATAGACCGTCTGTATGACATCAGTCTGTAAATCATTGAGTCTCTACCCAAGTATGTGAAGAACAATTGTTGCTTTCAGGGTTTAAGGACCAGTATTCAATCAATTCACTGAGCATGGCAACCTGACACATTTGGCATGTCTAACTATCACTGGGGTGGTGGGTTTGCCTTGTGATTTAAGTGTTCTCTCCTAATGCTGAAAATCCAGATCAAATAACCTCATGTACAATGTGTAGTCATTTCTGGTGTCTGATATGCTGAAATATTGCTAAAGTGTATAAAGACTGACTTCATGAAGATGTGTTGTTGTGGACTATAATATAAAACAATCTTATCTTAAAACAGTGTTGGCCAGGAGGGGTAGCCTTGTGGATAAAGCATATGTTCATCACAAGGAAGACCTGGGTTCAGTTCCCACAGTTTTGGTGTTATCATCATGATGTTTCTGAATTATGGCAAAAAGTGGCATAAAACTAAATTCAGTCACTTATATCAGTGGATGGATTATGGGTTAGGGGTGAAAATGAGATCGCCTGTTTCCTTTTCTAGTTGTCGGTGGGATGGTCAGACTCAGTGAATTAGTTGAATGTATGTTAGGGCACAGTAGGGCGAACTGACTAAAACGTCAGACATGTGATCCAGCGAGTTTGAGGTATTGGGATCGAGCCCACCTGTGACCTGGTGCAAAAACCTTGGAGTCAACTTTGTGTGCAGACTCTTTCCATGTTGTCACACCCCCTAGTGTGCAGTACACAACCCTGTGCACTTAAAAGAACCCACGAATCCGTTGGTATATGACCAGATGGTGGCCACATGAATACATGCATACACCTAGTTGCAGGTACAGTAAGAGAGCCACAATAAACTCGGTGCACCTAGTGGCAGCAATAGTATACTCCCCAAGGAGTTGAAATTGATAATACGATGTGACGCTGATACGGACATCCAGTGATCGAGGGAAACAAATACCAGTGCCTTGAGCAAGCAATAGTTGCCTGGATATGTGCGCTATATAAATGTCCTTCAATGATAATATCCTGTAATGTCGTACTCTGTGAAGTGCAAAGTGGCTCATGTCAGTGACTGGTTTTCATGTTCATTGATATGGTTAGAGCATTGCTCAGTGCAACTGACATCATGATGATGATGATGATGATGATGATGATGATGATAAATTCAAATCACATTTTTAGTACGACAATAAGGATTATCAACATTCTCTTTAAATGGAGTCAGTTCAAGGTTATGCTACCCTTATTGCAGCATCAAGATCACTATGCAGTGTTAGGATTGAAGAATTTACGGTATAAGGCCACAGAGGACCAGATAAAGAGGGCATGTAAGTATTGGTAGCACTGGCTGCATGGTGTTTTTTGTCATGTACCTTATTTGCCATAATATGTACCCTGATCCACTTTAGTTGTGTTACAAGTATGTAGTTTTACCATATGTATTAAGTTTATCATAGGATGACAAGCATGTTAGTATTATGAACATTGTGTTTATCATATTATCATTGTGATAACACCTTTGATTGCCAGACTTTTGATAGCCAGTGGCATATATCATGTTGTTCTTGCAAGAGAAGAAAAGTAAAAAAATATGTCATGTTTACAGATAAAAGGAAAGTTTTGAAGCATCACCCTGACAAGCGGAAGGCAAGAGGCTTGAAGGTGAAGGACGGTGAAGATGATTATTTCACGTGTATCACTAGAGGTATGTGATCTTAACTTACATCAAAATAAGAGCTGTGATTATTTCACTTGTATTACTAGAGGTATGTGATCTTAACTTAGGTCAAAATAACAGCTGTGATTTAGTGACATTAACAGCTGTAATGTTAGTGATTGAATTATTCATTGATTCTTTACTATGTGACAGAAATGATACTTGTAGAGACGGTTGTGGAATGTTACAGCCTACGAGGTTCTTGGTACCCCCTCCAAGAGACGAGCATATGACAGCGTTGATCCTGAATTTGATGATTCCGTACCGTCAGTTACAGCACACTCAAAAGAGGACTTCTATGAAACCTTCACACCTGTGTTTGAAAGGAATGCAAGGTAGTACTTTCTCACATATGCCTGCAGTTCTCTCTCTTGTTTATGTGAACAGTTCCAGAATCAACTTCCTGGAACACAAGTCTAACCGGGGTGAAAATTAATTGTTCATTTGTAGCCCTTTACTCAGTGAAGTAGATTAAAGAATTTCAGTCCTGAAAACCTAAAAATAAATATACCCATGTAAATTGCTATGAAAGTGGTTCACTGTTTTTCATTTGTTTAATGCTTCACTCAGCATTATTCCATCTATATGGTCTGTGAATAATCATGTCTTGCCCAGAGTCCAGTGGTCAACAGCATGAGCATTAGCATGCGTAATTGGGATATGTTGATGTGTCATCCAAGTTGGTGATCCTGACCACCGATCATGTTAGAATTGGTCGCTGTAGACAAATTCCAACACAGATCTTCATGGCTATCACATTCTTTGATAAATGAAAATTTGGCAATTCAAGTTAGATGGTTCTGAATTTAAACCGTCAGTGCTTTTGACAGAAAAGCCTAACTGTGTATAACCTTGTTCAATGTTTTAGGTGGTCAAATAAGAAGCGAGTACCTCCACTAGGAGATGACAATTCCACATTTGATGAAGTCAACGACTTTTATGGATTTTGGTAAGTGGTTACCATCATTGAAGAACTTCTTTGTTTTATTTCACTGTATGTCTGTTCTGGATCATTTGAATTATCACTGCAAGTCCCTCGGTGAATGGTATTGTCAACTGTATTGCGACTATATGCCTTATGTGGTGTGTTGTCACCTACCTTCACCATTGTGCAATGTTGTCACCTATCTGAAACATTGTGTCTTGTTGTCACCTACCTGAAACATTATGTCATGTTGTCACCTACCTGAAACATTGTGTAATGTTATCACCTACCTGAAACATTGTGTAATCTTGTCACCTACCTTCACCATTGTGCAATGTTGTCACCTATCTGAAACATTGTGCAATGTTGTCACCTACCTGAAATGTTGTGTGATATTGTCAACTGCCTGAATCTTTGTGTACTGTTGTCACCTTCCTTAAACATTGTAGGATGTTGTCATCTACCTGAAGCATTTTGGGATGTTGTTATCTACCTGAAACATTGTGGGATGTTGTTATCTACCTGAAACATTGTGTGATGGTGCCAACTGCCCTAAACATTGTAGGATATTGTCAACCCCCTGAAACATTACAGAATGCCTGCACACCTTGAAAATTGCCCAATGTTGTTTCCTGCAGACACTTAAAAATCACATTTCCAATATATATACATGTACCAAAGACAGTCTGATCTTATGAAGAATATATCCTGTTTTAAGTGATTCAAATCACTCTCTCCTTAACACATGTTTAGTTATGTCACTTTATCACCTCTTGTTCCAGGTATGAATTTGATTCTTGGAGAGAATATTCCTATTTAGATGAAGAAGAAAAAGAGAAGGGTGAAAAGTAAGTATGATGTCTGATGACATGAACTCACAAAAATATCATGACACTATTTCCAGATCCTGAAGTGCAATAAACAATAAACAAATAACATGTCCAGTTATCTCTGTATTACTCACCACTTCATATAAACAACAACAGATCTAGACAATTCATCAAATAAGCAATGACAACAACTTGGGGAAGACTAATTACTAGCATTACTCACATGTCACATATCAAACAAGGGATACTCGAACAAAACTTACAGAAACAGTACATCCGATAGTCCAGACAGGCGCCAACCACGCAACACATATTCTTTGATGGCCAACACCATCTGCTGAGCATGGATAGCTTTTATCTTATCCGTTGAACTATTTTAAGCTTATTGGGCCTATGCAGGTTGTGTTTTCAGGAATGCATCACCAATTGTGTCAAGTTGCAATCTGTTTTTGAGATCTGGGCAAGTTGCAGAAATGTCATGATGCAAAAATGCCTCTTGGTCTCCACTTGCAAAATTTTGTGATTTACAGTATTGAAAATGTAATGGTAAGGTACCATGGCAATTTTACATGTGTTTTAGCTTTGTCTCAGCAGATAGGATCAGCAGTAGGAATGTTGGGATTTTGATACAGATGAGTAAACAGTGTCTTATTGAAGGAACACTATTCATCATAACACAGTGGTATAACTTCATTTTCTGAATAACAGTCGTGATGAAAGAAGATGGATTGAAAAGCAGAACAAGGCAGCTAGACAGAAGCGGAAGAAGGAAGAAGTTTCAAGGATACGATTGTTAGTTGGTGAGTTTATGACAAGGTAACATGGATCTGCATTCACATAAGTCGTTGGTTATTTCAGACAGGCAGGTTATTTCAGTTGAGTCAGTCAAAGTAATAATGAAAGAATTAACTCAAAACAGTGACAATGCATTGTCAGTACGTAACTGCATCATCTTTGAAACTATGTCTGTTACACATCCTTGTAACAAACTGACAAACTGACAAATTTGACAAGTCAGCTTGCTGTGACCTCCTGCTGTTTATGTTAGTCAAAATGCGTATAGTGGACTGTGTTTATAACAAGCATGAGTTAGCGGTCCCTTTAAGTTTGTTATAGAAGTAATCTTACTGCAACAACAATCGAATAAAGTACTGACAATGCAGTTAAGTAGTTATTATTGATCGCAGAGATTGATAATCGATTATCCATTGATACTGGAGAATTGACTTCATTGCTGAGTGGTGGCATGGAGCCACCCTGGAGCCCCAACAGATGGATCTTGAACATAATGTGGAAGTAGCTCATACATATATGCTTTGAGTTTTTTGTTACTAATTTGTAGTACATTCCATCACAATAGTGTATGTACTGTATTATTTATGCCACAATTTTCATATCTCTCACATGCAGGCACACACGCGTGCTCGCTCAACCACTCACTCACTCAACCTCTCATTTGTTTAGCTATTCACTCAGCCAACCAACTACTCAACTACTCAACCACTCAACCCCTCTGTTACTCAACTGCTCACTCAACCATTCACTCACTCTAACAACCAAACAACCTCTAAATCAACTACTCACTGACATAAGCGTTCACCCACTCACTCACTCATTTAACCATTCACTCACTCTATCAACCACACAACCTCTAAATCAACTACTCACTGACTTAACCATTCACTCACTCTACCAAACATTTACTCACTCAACTACTCAACCACTCGGAGGCGTAAACCAGGATTTGAATGTGTCAGAGAAAACAATCCCTGGCCTCTGTGTTGTAGACAATAGCTATGCCTGTGATCCTCGCATACAGAAGTTTAAGGATGAGGAGAAGGAGAAGAAGCTGGCAGCCAAGCGGGCCAAGCAGGAAGCAGCACGGTTGAAGGCGGAGGAGGAAGAAAGAGTAAGGCTTCAAGAGGAAGTAGTTGTCACAAGAATCAGCTTGTATATTTATTGTGATCAAACTGGCTATGTTTCCAGTTAAATGTACTGATGTCAAACATTACACAAGTAACTGTATGAAAATCCTGGTGTAGTTTGGCATGGAGATTTCAGGTTAGAAGACCAATGAACATCTAGGTTAAAATTGGTCTTCAGTCACCCATGTTTGTCATAAGAGGTAACGGACAGGATTGGTTGGTCTGCTTCGTTTACCCTGTTGACCCATGTCATCGTACCTCAGTTTTGTTGGTTGTTGATCACTGGATTGTCTGGTCCAGACTCGATTATTTACAGACTGCTGCCATATGGCTGGAATATTGCTGAGTACAGCATAAATCCAAACTGACTGCCAGTCAGAATAGGTCAGGTCCCCAAAGAGTTAACTGGCGATCAGGTTGTCATGCTCTGTAACCTGGTGGATTTGAAACTGTACCCAGCATGAGGACGTGAAACTGTACCCAGATCATGCTGTGATTTGATGTATTGACTGCATCATACCATAAGATTTTATGATATGTAGCCCTTCCTGGCTCTCGGTGTCGAAGCTATCAACAAAAGTGGACACAGTCTGATCACTGTGTCCTTCTGTACCTATTCTGTACCCAAGTTAATATTTAACAGCACATTGGCACTATTTCAGGCATATTGTACATATTTGAGGGACATTGGGGTTTCAGTGAAAGAAATTTATTTTCAGTAACATATTTTGCAAATGGTGTTCTCCTGTCACAGGTTCGTAGAGAAGCAGAGGAAGAGGAAAGGAGGAAGAAACAGGAAGAGGAGGATAAAGCTAAAGCACAGGTACGTTTTGTCACAGCATTGTACATGTTATTGTCTGTTTGGCTCAAAAGCTGACCTATGAAGGGCAAGCAAACTCGAAAACCGATGAGCATGTTCTAGTCAGTGACACACTGATCATAATCGAAACATACGACCAACTTTGGGATATGTTTGCAGAATTTATGTCCCGAAAACCCAAAAAGTTGTTTACCAAACTTACTGACATTTTGACACAGGTCATGGTTTGTTACGGGGGCATGGGGGAGAGTGCAAAGAGAGCAACAGTCAGGTGTATAAGAGTGTAAGAAACTTGTGCACAAGTGATGACTAAATCATGTATTCATTTACCTGTGCTGTGCTGTGCTGTGCCATGCCATGTTCTGGGGCATTAGAATAGCCTGGTGGATGAAGTGTTTGCTGATCACACCAAAGACCTGGGTTTGATTCCCCATATGGGTTCAATGTGTGAAGCCCATTTCGGGTGTCTACCTCTGTGATATTGCTAGAATATTGCTAAAAGCAGTGTAAAACCATACTCAGTCTGTCATTAGTGTGATATGTGATGTTTCTCATCTTCCCCTTGTTACAGGCAGCTGCAGCCAAGAAGGAAAGAGAAGCTCAGAAGAAGGCACTGAAGAAGGAAAGGAAGACAATGCGAACTGTGATAAAGGTCAGGGAATGTCTTTGATTTGTCCCTTAATTTTAATTGTTTTATGCTCATTCTGTGAAGCTCTGCCTTGCCAGGCCAAGATTTCATGTTTCAGTATTTGGCCATGGTGACGGATGTCTCTATCACGTCATTTTGGACTTGTTTCAACTTTGAGGGTGTGATGAAGTAGTATAGTGGCTAAAGTGTTTGCTCATCATTCCAAAGATCCAGGTTCGATGTTGGAATACTGCTATAAGCGGCATAAAACTAAACTCAATCAAATCTGGTGCCTCAAGGTTTCTTGGGTGTATTTTTAAGATCCAAGTAGTGACCTTAATTTTGCCTGTTTGCTGTAAATATGAACTTGTAAAATAAAAAGGAAAGGGCAATTGTAGCAGACACACTTTTGGTGACCAGGGGTTATTTTAATAATGAATTATTATGTATTCCATCATTGCAGGACTACGAATATTTTGCCAGTGATGAGAAGGAAAGATTGGACTATATGACAGAGGTTGACAAGTTGGCAGAAATATTGTCACTCACAAAGTAAGTAGTTTTTGCTGGACACTGTTTAGAGAATTGAGGTCGGGGAGATCCTGAAAAATATTGTTATCTTTCTCTAGTCAATATGTGTTGTCCTTACGCTAGTGATTCTTGTCTTACCTGTAGGTTACAGTCTTTGAATGAATCTCTAAACTGTGGGGACAAGGACAAGGCAAAAGATGCTTTCCTGAAACATGTAAGTAACATAAACAGCATCAACAACTGAATATGTGTCTCATGATAATGAATTCCCTCACAAGCTGATGGAATTGTGTGTATGTCTGTCTGTTTGTCAGCATATATCTCTGTGTGTTTGCCGTGTGTGTCTACGTCCATCTGTGTGTGTCTGCATAATCTCTGTGTGCCTGTGCCCATCTGTCATTAGGCCCCTATGTGTCAAAAGAAGACCTGTGTTTGATTCTGTAATAAGCACAAAGGATGAAGCCTGTGCCATTGCATCATGTCGTTCAAGCTATTAGTATTACTTTAATGATTCAGAGGAATTCCTGCATCATTAAGAGAAGCTTGGAAACCTTGTGTAAGTGAAGTGAGATTTAGATGAATGCATTGACTGTTAAGGTAAAAGAAGTGAATGATGGCATCGAGCGTGAGAAGCGGGAACAGATTGAGGCCATGACTAAGAGCAGCGGGAGTGACAGTAACAAGGGGAAGAAGACATGGACAGAGGAAGAGTTGTCTTTCCTTATCAAGGCCGTCAACCTCTTCCCAGCAGGAACTAAAGATAGGTTGGTTGTAGTTTACTTTTCTTCTAATCATTCGAGGAAACGTGTCAGTGTACATCGCCTCAGTGTCAGCAATGGATATTATTTATTCCATCATGCCTTTCCATTTCTGTTAAAATGACTGATACTGGCTTTGTTAATCTCAAACTGGATACACCCGTGAAGGTCTTGGGTAGAACTTTTGGAATTCTGAGTAAAGTATTTTTTGAGTTTCCATGGCAACATGTTTGACTTAGACTGTATTTAGTGGTAGTGCTCTTTTCTCGAGTAGATCTCTAAAACCGTTGACTATTTCTTCACCAAACTTGGCACATAGATTTGGTGGTGAACTGGTGCCTTTTGGTAGTTTTGTTTTCTGACTTAAATATGTTTGGTGTTTCCATAGCAACAAGTTTGACTTCAACTGAAATTTGTGGGAGTGCTCTTTTCTGGAGCAGAACTTTAAAACCATTGACTATTTCTTTACCAAACTTGGCACATAGATAGATCTGATGGTTTGAGGGACATAGAGGCTTCATTCAGTTACATTCTTTGTTTGTATTTTGTTACAGGTGGGAGGTGATAGCCAAGTTTATAGGACAGCATGTGACAGGTAGCAATAAAAATGCCAAGGATGTACTAGGCAAGGCAAAGGATTTACAGAAAAATGGTAAGTTGCTTTGTTTCTAACAAGATGATAGCACCCAGTCAAGACTATGTGATCAGCAACAAGACAAATTGATGAACCTTTAAGATCTCTCTATTTTAATAGATCTTGTCTCACAAAGTTGTTCAGTCTACTTCAGCTACACCTACTTTAAAAATCTATCAATTCACCAAGCCTGAAAGGTAATTTACAAACAGGATGTCAATTTCATGGTGTTTTGAATAGACTATCTGCAGACTTGTTTTGCCCAGGCATAGCTTAATTCTGAAATTTCAGCCCTTTCAACAAAGGTGGAAACTGGGCTTGTAGACTTAGTTATCTCCCTTGGCTTGGTAAGATTCACATCTCAAGCCCTCCATTTCAAATGCATTTGCTGTGTCTTGTACTGTTTGACATCTAGTTTTTTTCTTGCTGCTGTTTGACCTGTGACGATCCGTGGTAGAACAGGTCTTCAGCAACCCATGCTTGCCATAAAAGGTGACTATGCTTGTTGAAAGAGGCAACTAACGGGGTCAGGTGCGCTGACTTGGTTGACACATGTCCTCAGCTCCCATTTGCGCACTTCGATTCTCATGCTGTTGATCACTAGATTGTCTGGTCCAGACTATTTACATATTTAGTTGGAACTAAACTCACTCAACTCTTGCTGCTGTTCTGTACCCTGCAACATGGTAGATAACTCTTGCCCTGCTTTTCACACTTGACAAGGTTGATAACTGCTGTGGCTCTGTAGCCTTTGACAAAGCAGATAACTAGCGGCTTTACTTGAACATTCCACAAAGAAATATTTGACCTGGGCAGATTAAATGCTGACCGAGAAATCATGCATAGGATCAGTGTTTGAAATAACCGCCTGTCCAACCACCTGGAACAGGTTACTTTCAACACAGACTTCCAGAGTCTGAAATTCACCTGACAGACGGTCAGGTTAAAAGTTAGATATTATATAAGCATATTTTGTGGGCAGGTAATTTTTGGTCAGGGCTGGAAAGTTTTACTTCTCACCAGCCCCGTGGTCTGGTTGAAATTTTGAGTTTCATGCCCTGAAAGAATAGGAATGTATATAGTTATGTATGTGTATTTCAAGAGGTTTTGTGTTTTTAGATTCCTTCCTGAAGGAAGAAGCCCAGAAGAAGGCCTATGAGAAGTTCCTGCACGAACACAAGGCTGCTGCTTCTGGGATGCAGGATGTTCCCAGTCAGAGGATGGAGAGTAAGTCATCTTGTTGTGTGGTAGTCTTTGAACTAAGTGTGAGCACATAGGTTTCATTCCATACTCACATTACTGGGATGTTGCTAAAAGCGGCGTAAGACCATGCTCATTAGGTCTCAGAACATCACAGAACATCATGTTTACCAAGGTTCCCTATAAGATAAGAACAGCCTGGGTCCCGTGTCTAGGCTTTACCATGATCAGTCAGCATAATGTTTAGGGTCAGGGCTTTACAGCTTTCCCCTACCTGTATTTCAGTACACTAAAATTGTCAAATGTAGTATGAGTTCCAACGCTTGAATAAACATTGCTTTGAAAGTGAGATTGTCTTGAATGCAGCGTTTAACTCCACCTCACATCTCAACATGCTAAATGAGTGAGTTTTAACACATTTCCCTCCTTAGGAGTTGGGGTGGTGTGATAGCCACTGTGTGAAGCCAGTGTCTGAGGTCCCTCACCATGGTATTGCTGGAATATCCTTAAAGAATAGGTCCTCAAACTGTTGCATGTAATGTTAAAATCACTCTGGGTTTGATTGCCCACATTGGTGATAAGGTTTGTGATATATGGAGAAATACTTACTCACTCTCTCACTTGCCTGTCCAACCACTTATTTAACAACCCACAAACCCATCTACCCACCCACCAACTCGCTCGCTCGCTCGCTCGCTCTTCTCCCTACAGGTATTGCTGAACAGCAGATCCGGGAGACTGGCACCAACCCCGCCCCCTGGACCTCGGATGAGCAGAAACTCCTGGAGCAAGCCCTCAAGACATTTAATGCCAGTACACCTGACAGATGGGAGAGAATTGCTGAGTGTCTACCTCTACGCAGCAAGAAGGACTGCATGAAGAGATACAAGGTAATAATCAAATATATCAACCTGGCTTGGATGCCACAAGGCTTGCAAGGCTGGTTTCAAGATGCTATAATGGATCGAATCGTCAGCATAGTGATTTGATCGATTGTGTGTCAACTTAATGCTGTGTAATTTGCTCATACTATCTATCACAGATTGAGTGAGCCAGACTGAAATATTTAGAAGCCTTGGCTTGTAACTTTGATATTGCAAAAATGAAACATACAGCTTTATGGATTACAACTTCTTGTTTATTACATTAAGCAACGTTTCGATGTAGATTCTTACATCATTATCAAGCTAAATGTGAATACAACCAGGTAGTGAGAAGCTAATGTACATGGTATGTTGTGACAAACAGCGGATTAACATTAACAACAGTATGTGATAGAGTAAACAAGTGGTACAGAATTGGAAGAGGCCAGTAGGGAGCGAAAATATTGCAGTCTAAGTAAACTTTGGCTCAGTATTATTCTACTGTACTAATAGTAGAAGGGCTCTCAGCTAACCGTTGAGCAACCTTTCACCACCCAATCAAGCACGAGATGGCTGAATGGATTTAACCAACAAACAAAAATGTGCCCAGTACACAGATATTTGAAGTGTATACACTTAATGGTTTCTGATAACATGGTTACTATTTGTGTATAGTTCCGCAAGTTGATAGCCTGGAATACTGACTAAAACGCTAAATTAGTTGTGAGGATGCTCTTGTAGTCAGTTCTAGCGCTGAGGGCTGTTATGTGTGTCCTTTATCAGCTTAGGCTTTCTTTCCCATAATTAAAGACCCATGAAAGTCTGGATTAGAAGATTGGGTTGTCAGACTCCCTGACTTGGTTGACATGTGTCATCAGTTCCCACTTGCACTGATCAATGTTCATGCTCATGCTCAATCAATCAATCAATCAATCAATCAATCCTCTGCAAGAGAGTTTAGTTTTTCACTGCTGTCAACAACATTCCAGCTATGTGATGACAGTCTGTAAATGCAGTCATCCCTCGAGCTTCGCGATACCGTGGATTCGGTTAAACCGCGGGGTAATCCGTGGCTCCCATAAAAAGGTTGTACTGGGATCACACCCCTTCACGAAATCGAAAATAGCTCATCAACAAATCCGCTGCTGCGCTCTTATAACTTACGTAAACTAGTGAAATTCAGTGCGGATGGCAACTGAAAGTGTTTATCATACATATCCATTGTGTTTCACATACTTAAAACATGCAGGGTTTCCTCAATAATAATCGTGCCAACATCGTAGCAGTAACTTATGAAAGACATGCTATCAGTCGAGTTACGACGAGTACTTACAATGTTTGCTGTCATGCAACACACCGCGCTTTAGCGCAGTACGACACAGTCATCCCAGGATGTATGGTGTCAGAAACCACATTTTATTTGATTAAATTCAATCCCAATTTCATTTAATTGTTGACCGAACGGAAACACCGCGAGAGCATTACCTCATTCTATACACGTACAACTTCCGCTTACCTCATTCGTGAGGGTCCGTTTTTCACGCCTTCCCGATAGCACCAATTTCACATTATTCTTAGCAGTCACCAACAGATTACAGTCTCGTAATCCATGGACTCCGAGACCCGCATTATTGACTCATTGAAGTCAGATTCAACAGTTAAATGGGCAATATTTTTGGGGTTTTTTACAATCAAAGTTGCAAGTATCGCGGGAAACCAGCGATGACTTGTCAAACTGTCTCCTACGTAAATTGCATCAAGACAGGTAACGGCCTGTGTTCATTGTTATGTTAAATATGTTTTCAGAAAACTTGCATTACATACAAGCCAGATAGCAATGTAAAATAATCTGTTGCAATAACAGCTGAATATATAAAATATTCTGATAATGGAACAGAAATTCTTTGATGTAATATTATCGGGTCATTTTAACCTGAATCACCGGTACATTGGACCAAAACATCTGTGCACAGCTGATCGCTATTTCCGGCTTAGTTGAATAACAACAAAAAACGTATATTCACGTGAATATACGTCTTTGATAACAGGAAGTGATTTTTGATTGCAAAGTTTCCCGTACATATATATATTTTCATTTTCAAAGTTTGTTTATTTTCACCTTCAACAATACAATATATTTTTACTGGACAAAACAGCAGTTTTGTTATGTCCTTGGAATATACGATCTAACTCGGCGTTTGTTCCACATTATGTAATAGGTACTATAACACAGATGTCTAATAACGCGGATGGTCATCCGTGGACCCGCGTTATGGCAAGGGATGACTGTACACAAATCTAGAACAGACAGTCCAGTGATCAACAGCTTGAGCATGTTTTGCCCAACTGCTTTTCAGAAATTCATCAGTGTATGTTCTGATCAATACTGTCTTTGTTGCAGGAATTATGTGAAATCGTCAAAGCCAAGAAAGCAGCACAAGAGGCAGCAAAGGGGAAGAAGACATGACGACAGTGGCCGCTAGATACCAATGTTGTCTTTGTCTGCTGTGGATGTACAGTCTCTCACAAGTGTTTCGGACAATCCCTGAATGTACACAGTGTGTACAGCACTGCTTGTAGCTACATGTTAACATGAATGTATTGCTGTACACCAATACCCACTTAGATCCATTTTTGGCTTGCAAACCCTAGCACCTCACATCTGAGGGTTTACTAAGAATACTGAAACTGTAAACTTAGTGTTTCATTTTTTGAATATATACATCTGTTGTCTGAGGCATGAATTTAAGGTTCTTTAATAATGAAGTCATTGTTGCTGTTTGGTGAAATTATAATTAATGCAAATCAGCCATAATGTATCTCTTTTGATGCAGTTTTGTAAATGAATTTTGAAATATTTAGATTAGATATAATTATTGAGAGCTGTTACATTTTTTCTGTTAACAAATCATTAATGAAATAATTTACAAAATATGATTAAATCGTTGGAATTGTTTACAAATGAAATGTGAGGTATTTTTCTTGTTGTGAAGAAAAAGGATGTTATATCCCTGATACACTGTAGTGTTGTGTTAGTGGATTTGTAACTCAGCTTAGAAGCATAATAATTGACCATGTGAGACATAACATGGGGGACTTGTTTGTGTTTGGTAAAAGATAAGGTTTGTCCATATCCATTTTCATTCATCAGCATGTCCATTAGTTATTAAAAAAAGAGTAAACTCTGCACTGAAGGTTATCTGATCCGTGAAAAGGCAATCCCATTTAGACAAGGGTCAGGTGTAACATATGTTATGTTTTGGATTACACTTTCATAGGAAAGTACA
This sequence comes from Haliotis asinina, assembly GCF_037392515.1. Lineage (NCBI taxonomy): Eukaryota > Metazoa > Mollusca > Gastropoda > Lepetellida > Haliotidae > Haliotis > Haliotis asinina. The sequence continues at coordinate 36,162,334 of NC_090288.1, forward strand.
GATTCTATTAGTTTTGCTGGGTGAGTGCCATCAGAGAATCGAACCCACAGAGCCAGGCATCGAGTCGCCAGCACACAAAGTCTCCCATCTAATTTTCTATAGAAGTCGTGATGGGTGAGCAGGTTAAGTGGCTGACTTTTTGTGCTGCCAATTGGATGCTTGACTCAGAAGGTGTGGGTTCAAATCCTGGATGGGACTCAACCCAACTAGAGAAACATTTCATTTGATGAATTGTTAAGTTATTAACTGAAATACGTTTACAATGCATCTTTACTAAAAATCAAATGAAGCCTCACTGTGTGTACAGCTTGAGATAACCTATGATGTCCCACAACCATCCATTCCTTGTCTTGTCCTTTTTGAAGTAGTATTGAAATTTGTATTTCCAAAACATTTGAACACATTTTTGTTCCCTTGACATCTCAGGAAGTCGATGTCATCCCGCTTAGTTGTGAGCTAGGAGTACGGGTAGAGTGTAATTTGCTGGTCATGATATTTGTATACCATAACTGGGATTCAATGTAACAATCTCCAGCACCATGTGCATGTCTCAGAGGCAACTGAATACATTGGGTCCTCTTTGATAGCAGGTTTTTGATGCTCATCGTGTCAACCATCAGGTGATAATTGGTTAAAATGTTAGGTTAAAGCATGGGTTTGCTAAGGATATAAAACAATGCTTTAAATGATGTAAAAGCACACCTTAACTCAGGGCCGTGTTTTTTTATTGAGCATTGCGAGAGCAGCTTTGTATCAAGGTGGACATATACATACGCTACTATTAATGCTGCTTCTACTACTTACGAGGGTGGTTGGGTAGCATCTGATCGTTTGAAAACCTGGTTTCAATTCTCCAGATTGGTATTATGTGTGCAGCCCATTTCTGGTGTTCTCATCGTGATACACATGGAATATTGCTAAAACCATACTCTTCAAGTAATTGGAAGTGTTGTGATCAGTGACCTTGATAATATTCAGGAGCAAGGGTCATCAAGGTATAAAATAGTGACTTCAACCTGTCAGTTGAGCTTATGGGAATCTAGTTCTTGGTGGTAACTGTGAACACAGAATCTCAACAACTGCTTGACTGGAATGAATTGAAATTCAGTGTATCTGCTTTAGGTCACTTGTGCATATTTAGTGTGCGGCATGCACTCCCTGGTCCACCTTTCTGGACCATATACATGTGTATGTTTTCTGAACCGCATGCATGTGTATGTGTGTGCCCTTTGAAGTATACAAAGCACTTATACATTCAGAAATCTGGGGTTGTCAAGCCCAAACACTTTATAACACAATAATTAACATATTACTCAATGATGAAGCCAAATGAAAAAATGCACTTGATTAGATACTGTTCACATGTGGATCAAGTTTACAAGTTAAGGACCATTCATAATTTATGGGTAGGGAGAATAATGATGATGTTTATGGAGTTGCATGTACAATGTGAATGACACCCACCCTCCCCCCACCCTCCCAGAAAAATTAATAATGTACTGTACAGAAAGGTGATGTTAAAAGCTGTCTTGGTTACTTTAATGACAGCAGTACCACCATAAACTGTTCATCCCATTGGATCAAACTATTTCTCATTTTAAGTAGTTTACTGAAAGATGAGGCCAGTGTAACCTGATTGGTTGGAATCAGAAAGGCAGCTGTCAGCCAAATGGGACTAACTCTGTAACTGTTGTTGTTCTATTAGTGTTTGCATTTGCATTTGCATTTGCAGAGTTTGATGAAGAAAATCTTCGTATAAAATCAACTGTCTAGTGACCAAGTGTAGTAACAGCTTGTTATCCCTATTATCCAACACTACCAGTAACCTGATAAGCTTCCAGTGATTCCTCATAATGCCTGTTGCCATGGAGACCTTGTTCGTAACTTTGAAGCGAAGTAAACATGTATGTACTCATCTGTGTCAGATCATAATGCAGGAAGACGAATCCAGTCTGCAGCTTGGGTCCCTCCCATTGCAACTTCCCAAGCATATTGGTGAACTCACAAAATAAAATAATGAGTTTTCATATTTCTTTGGTTTCTGTTTTGTTTGTTTTTTGTCATCTTGTTTGTTGTTTTAATGTGTTTAACTCTACACCTCAGCAATATTCCAGCTGTATGGTGGCAGTTTGTAAATTATCAAATCTGGACCAGACAATCCAGTAATCAGCATCGATCTGTGAAGTTGGCATATGGGGACATGTGAACCAAGTCCATCAGTCACCTCATGTAAGCATGGGTTGCTGAAGACCAATGCTGGCACGGATTGTAATGGGTGTTCAGCAATCCATGTTGGTTCATGTATGCTTTTGATAGTGACACTGGGATTAAACATTTTTTGTAGCTGTTAAGAACGTTCTCATTTCCTCTACATCAGTGACACTCTGTAATTAATAACACTGAATTGAAAATAATGGAAGCACCATACTTGTTCAATACTGTGTAAATGGTAGAAAATGTAATTACCTATGTTTTTCAAACAAGAGGATTGCACAGGCCTTTTCATGTCTATTGTATGGAATAAAAGAAGGGATACCTCAACTGATTCACTGATACTTAAAACTAAGTAATGGTATAAGGGAGGTAACTCATCTTGGCCTACTGAGTATAGTACAATTAGAGTTACCTCCCCTGAATTTGTAGCAGACATCATTTTCCTCAGCACTGTCAACAATGTCTGCTGAAGATAAAAGGAGGTTGATTTTTGAGTTGTGTAATCAAGGAATTGATGATGTAAATACATTGGCAGAGAGAACAGGAACTCCTCTTTCTACTGTGTATAGGATTAGGAAGAATTTTAAAGAGGGAAAGGATTTTGGGCACCAGAAAGGAGCAGGGAGACCCAGAAAATTGGACGTATCATATCGCGTCCGGCTGGGAATTTTAGCATCTAAAAAGCAAAGGGCAAGCATCTCCAACATCAGGTATGAAATGATAGAAAGGGGATCAACAGTTGTATCAAAATCTACAGTTAGAAGAAATTTGATTGATCTTGGATGGGAGAAAAAGACTGGAATTCCTTCTCCTCTCATGAAACAAGAACATAAAGACAGGCGTATTGAGTGGTGTTTGGCACATGAAAACTTTGACTGGGAAAATGTGATTTTTACTGATGAAAGCTCAATATGGGTATATCCCAATAATGTGAAAATATGGACAAAGTCTGCGTCAGCACCGTTGTATCGACTACCTAAATACAGCCCAAAGGTTCATGTATGGGGAGGGATATCCTTATTAGGAACGACCCCGCTGTGTGTGTTTGAGGGAAATCTGACAAGTCAACGCTACACTAACATATTAGATCATTTTCTCCTTCCAAGTGCACATGTGTTTTATGGAAATGACTGGATTTTGCAGCAAGATAATGATCCTAAACACACCGCAAAACATGCCAAGCAGTGGTTTCAGGAGAAAAATGTGACTGCATTACCATTTCCTGCATATAGTCCTGACTTAAATCCCATTGAGAACATTTGGGGGATGATGAAGGAATGAGTGAATCAAAAGGGGTTGACAAAAATTGAAGACATGAAGAGAGAAGTGGTCCGATACTGGGACTGCATAACTCACGAGACACTAACCTCTCTGATAGGAAGTATGCCTACCCGTCTTAGACTGTGCCGTGAAGCTCAAGGAGACTTGATAAAATATTAAATTGTTACCTACACAACATGAAAAGGTCAGTTCACTTTCACAATACATTCAATTTTATCTGATTTGTTCTCGTTTAATAATATGAAATGCTTTAGCTATTCTCAATAATTTTGAACCATACTGTAAGACATGATCATTTCATGTCTGAGTTAGTCTTTTAAATCAAACTGTACTGAGAAGTACACCAACAGAGGATATCATTGCCGAAGGCCACTTTTCGTTATGGAAGAAGTACTGCGGGACATCTTCAACATTCTTCAGTTCTGTTTGAGAAATACAGTCACCATCAGCAAGACATCTACCATGTCTTTATTGATTTTAAACAGGCTTTTGACAGGGTATGGCATGCTGCATCATGGGCTACAATGAAAGAAATAAATTACGATGACCATAAGCCATCAGACAGCTGTACACCAAGGCCCCGTGAAGGACCCAGGGTAGAATAGGCCTTCAGCAACCCATGCTTGCCACAAAAGGCAACTATGCTTGTCGTAAGAGGCGACTAACGGGATCAGGTGGTCAGGCTCACTGACTTGGTTGACACGTGATCGGTTCCTAATTGTGCAGATCAATGCTCATGTTGTTGATCACTGGATTGTCTTATTTACAGACTGCCGCCATATAGCTGGAATATTGCTGAGTGCAGCTTAAAACTAAACCCACCCACTCACCCACACTTCCTTGCACACCTAGCTGTCCCTTTCTCTGCACTCCTCCCTCGGAACAAATAGTGAACTGTGTCAATATTTTTAATGATAGTTTTGCTATAAGGAAAAACATTCTGCAAAAGCTTCAGAAAGTTGGTATCATGTTCTGATTGTGATCAGCATTTCTTTGAGCATGGTATGGTTATTAGTTTTGGAGCTAGACAGCATTTCATAAGTCCGCTTTTGAGCCAAACGTACTAGTGGCATACATTACTGAAGACTTGTTTAAGGTATGAAAGTGAAAGTGTTTGTAGGCTGCGATTGCACTACCATAATTAGAACCCTGCCAATCATTTGTATTCACTGGGGCACAACACATTTTCTGTGAAGTTTTCATTAGAATTTGTCTCCAGCAAACCAGCTGAAAATGACTTGATGGCTCCTGTGGGCATTTTTCTACTTGGTTTAATGCATGTCACTCAGCGGCACAACATATTACCAATCTCAATTTCCTGGGGATCATCTAACTCTGGAACTTGTCTTAATATACAACAAAGGCGGAATCATTTTTACGGTTTTATTTACCACTGATTGTGTGATCCCTCATGTACTACATATATATCGCATAAGCCATATTTACATCACAAATATACATTCGACCACAAATACAGCCAGGCTGCTAGAGAAGGGAATCAATACCCACTAGAGTGGATATCTTCCAAATCTAGTAAAAAGTTCTCTTACAAAACCAAGACGGGAGCGATAGATCAACAACTTATAACAAGTACGAAATAGCACACTTTCTGTTGCTGAAATAAACGGGTGGAAGGTTAAGGTTGGTATATGGTGAATGTATTTGACATGAGAAGAATAGTTGGGAAGTGAATGATTATATTTTTTATTGTAAATTTACATATGAATGAGTTCTCTTGTTTGTTTTATGGATGAAGGAAATTTGAGATCATTTACATTTGAGCATAATTGAGATTCATTATGAATGAAGTTGACATACATCATGCCTAGATTAAAGTTGATCAGTTCTGCCGGGTACCCACTATACAACACATTGAGACACTGGTGACCTGGGACAATAGTGAGCATGGTTTTATGCGGCTTTTAACAATATTTCAGCAATGTTACGGTTGGGGGACACCAGAAATGGACTTTACACATTGTACCCCATGGAGAATCGAACCCAGGTCTTCAGTATCACGATGCCATATTAGCTGACATCATCATAACTATGAACGGCAATACCAAGGTAATAGGTGCAATAGAAGGGCTTGTTCTCTAACTAAAATCACTAAGGGCCCATTACCTATTGACTGTGAAAAAACAGTCTCAAGGATGACTTTTTTGATAGTTGCTTTACCAAAAACAAAGAGAATTTCATTAAAGATCACAGAATGTGAGAACCTGAGTATTTCCTACAAATCTGGTATCATTGGAAACCAAACAGGAAACCAGCTGAATGTGCCACAATACATTGGCCATCCTGCATGCACAAGGATGTAATTTTACGTGATGCTACCATTTCACTCCAAGCTTTATTTTCTTTCTGAAATGCAATATTTTTTGTTCAACAAAGGACTAACACTCTATCATGTTTGGTCTGGGCCTCAGTAACAAAATGATCATAACGCTTCAACTATGATACCTCCTATACTTTGACATAGAGAGTTACAGCAGTCACAGTGCTTCGATCACTTTGTAAAACAGGGCCCTGTATAATAGTCATGGGTGACATTAAGCAGGAACTGCCTAGTCGATGATTGATTTTGATAGCTTGACTTCCAAGATTTTCTACTTTTTTAATTAGGCCCAGCCCTGCATGCAAACAATGGTAAACAATGGCACCTCCTTACGCAAGAGACTTTGTTCAGGAAAAACTAAATGGGTACCTGGCAGGATTAGATTGTAAACTGATAGCCTGTGAACCTTCCAGTGTTTCATACAGCAACTTGGACTGTATACTCCTCAGGGAGTCGAGAATGAAATTTCAGTGCAGATCAGGGTAACGACAGTGTGGACTCATGAGTGCTTGCTTCATGGAACGTGACACATTACAAACAGCATTATTAATTACTGATTGTTACATGCATAGAGCAAGCCAATTTTGGAGTTGGGAAGCTTCTTAATTTTTTTTAGCAACAATTATGGGTAAGCCATTTTTTATAATGGTAGGTACGCCCCTGACTAACTAACTACTGGTAACGTGATTGTCATGTTCTGACTACATTTCCAGCTATTGGTTTCTAACGTGTCGGACAGGTACCAACACTTCAATCCAATCTGGTCCATTTCTTACACATGTGCCCATACATGAAGCAATCTTGGCACACTGCTTCACAGATTTTGTTAATCTCAACAAATATCTGACATGCTTGCTGAAAATCCCTTCCATATATTTATTAATTTAACAACATGATCAAGGAACAGCCACATTCACCACAAAGGTTGGGTGATATTCTATAACTTTTAAGCCTTGGGATTTCATATTTTGACAACGATTAATCAACATTAACAGTTTCCTCATCGACAACAATCAGTAGCACCTAGTCTTGCGCATGTATGAAACCATGTTCGAGTACAATCTGATACACAGGATCATTTCATTGCAAACAGAACAAATATATGATTTAAAGTTAGAAAGGTCAATCTTGTAAACTTAAAACAACCTAAAGAAAAATTTGTATCAAGAGAGCATCAAAAAGATGAGGCTTGTGAAAAAGAATGTCTGTGTGTCAAAACAATCATGCACACAGTTGAAATTCATTTTGTCATTATGTAATAAAATCAACAGTTCTTACTTAACAAACATGGAAACAGTAACATCCTATTCGTGAATGTTCAACACTCAACCGTATCAAGCCAAGAGCACCAGTGCACAAATAAGTCATTTCTACAAAAAATTTTTTCATTAAGGTGGGAAAATTCAGATCATAAATTACATGGAATTACATAATAGTGCTGATCTTTGACCTTCATTGTAATGATGTAACATTTATTTGTATAAAATATCTCACAAATCAACAGGCAGTTTTCAGGGAAATAGCATTCTCCTTAACCTTGACAACGATGCTGTTTCAGCTTCTCTGCTTTATAACAACACAAACTATGAATAAATAACTAAATACCTACGTTAACTTGAAACAGACAACACATAGCAGCACCTACAAAGGCAACAGACTAGATATGGCTTGCAATAATTTCTTTAAACAACCAAAGTAACGATAATATAATCTATTCTCTCTGGGCTGATAGTACTCTGTGTTGTAGGTAACTAACTACACAAGAGTATTTTGATATAAAGCTTCATGCAGACCAATCTAATTACTCATTTTAACAACCTTCCTATTAATCTGATACCTATTCAACAGATATACAATGTTAAACAATTGTGACTAGACAGTGACAAGTACCTCTTCTTAAATTTACCTTACATTAGCATTTTGTCTGCTGTGGATGAAAACATAAGTTACTTCCCTTGTCTTGTCAAAAAAAGCAATGCGAACTGTTTGTCTGTGAGTGAAAGTTTTTTAAATGATGAAAATAAATAAAACAAAATATCTGACTCAAAACTCAAATTTCATGTAATTTGGAACAGAATTCAAGTTATATCAGGGCATTTCAGCTTAATGTCCAAAGTTATGGACATAGAAACCAATGAGCATCACTGGCACCAACAAACAAAATATGTGATGACTCTAACATTCCATCCAACAGTCACTGATTTCATTTCTTAGGATGCACAGCAAAGTGTGGCTTATCTGGTGATTTGATCTCTCCACAAGGGGGTTGTGTATAATACCACAGAAAACAGACATTAAGCCGAGAGACACAATACCGGTAACTTAAGTCACTGATTATTTTTTGGTCTTTGACAATTTTTCTGCTTGTTCCTTTTCTCTTGCTTTTGGAATACCTTTGTGGTCAAGTGGACTGAGGAGAAGGTTGACAGTATTTCCCTCATGACAAATAGATTAGATTGATGCTCCTGCTGTTGATCACTGGATTGTCTGGTCCAAACTAAATTATTTTACAGACTGCCACCATTCAGCTGTAATATTGTGGAGCGGGCATAAAACTAAAACTCACCATGACAAATAATAAAGATCGTACTTGTCATTGCCTAGCCTGGCATTCAGAAGATTGGCCCCAAGTTAGCACACTGTGTCTGGATAGTCCATCAATGTTAAACCAAAATTAGTTTGACCTAGTTCACGGTGCTACTCAAGCACAACATTCAAGACCATTAAGCCAATAATTGTCATTCTTCGGGGTATTTTCGACCTCATGAAACAAGTAATTAAATTGGTCAAGCCTGAACAATGATCATTTCTGCTTCAAATCAATCTTCAACATTTAATGTTATCAAGGGAATTATTTGGAATCATCTCTTTGAATGGAAACACAAACATCTCATGAGTTATGAAACAATGCTATCACAGGATTCTAACAGACATATAGTGGGATCCTACACAGTATCCCACAGAGATCCTACACAGAATCCCGCTATTAACATTCTGTCTTCTAACATTCCTAGTCATGATTCTACCTAATGATGAATAACATCAGTGCGAGGCCAACTGTAGAAACTAAACCAAAGGCAGCAAGCAAGAGTCTTAATCTGCTTCCAGTTAACTCTACAATCCAGTAATTCCCACATATTTACCAACCTCCATTAAATGGTTGCTGTGTCAGTCAATAATTCGGGATTGTTTCATACCATCGTTTTTGATTACAGACGAACTGACACATACATTTCAAAATTAAGTCACACTCAAACATTCTATATGGCCAAAGTTACCTGTAATAACGACATATTACAAATGAAAAATAAATTGGTTTTCTGTAACTTTTATCAGCTTCCAACATATACATATTACTTGGTGCTAACAAACCTTGACAAAGGGTCAGAAAACACTGATTTTGAATTTGTTCTGTCGACTGATTGATGTCTAACGCTGCACTCAGCAATATTACAGGCATATGGTAAATATTTGTGTCAGGACCAGATAACCCAGTGATCAACATCATGAGCATCAATCTACCCATCTGGGATTTGACGCCGATGATTCGGGGGTAGATTTTGTTCTGGTAAAAGATCTGACAGACCTATAGGAAAATTACAGACCAAGTCATTTCATCTTCAGATGACGCCAAAACCAGGCATTATTTTTGTGATAAAAAGAAGCAAAACCTTAATACACACCAAAATAAAAATCCTGTCCTTAAATCTTAATAGAATTATTGAAAATGAACCAAGGGCCTTAACTTTCAAACTGAAAATATACCTGCCTAATATTTAATCATAACGTTTCTGCTACATCATTGCAGCGTCTGTATCACAAACACATATTCATATTTCACATTTTGATCCATAGCTGACTGCCTTTGCTTCAGATTCCTAGGTCAGCCTGACGCTCTGACAAATGGCATGTTGATGTGTCGTGTGACCTGAGTATTGTGGAATCGTTGTGCTCTGATATGGAACTCTGCTTAATCAGATGATGTTAAAGTACATGGTCTATTTATCAATAATGGTTTTAATAATACCACCCCTTAATATCGCATCCCTCAAACAAAAACAAGTCTCCGTTTTTCAGTTCAAGACATGATCAAATGCTACAAAGCACAATAAATGAATTGTTATGCTTACATATTCTTTTCTGTTAAAAGACAGTAACATGAACTAGATTTTGTGTCACTGAATGCTATTTCAGCACAGTATATCAATTGCTGCACTTTCATATGAAATCAACACAAATGAAAATGAAACAAATCTGATAATACATGCTTTATAAGTTTCATGTCACTCCTGTACTTTGAGAGAGTGATCTTGTTATCATGCCATTTGAAATATTATTTCAGTTTTACTGTGTTATGCCCGTTTCATGTGACAATGACAAAGAGCCCAAAGTGGTTGAGGCTGTTGATATTCACATGTTTGAAACCACAAGCTCAGGTCTGGTGCTGGCAAAGATCAGGACAGAAGCAAAGCAGGATGTTCAAGAACCTGACCTGGTAAAGGGACACAACTCTGCATGTCAAATCCAAGTACCTGAGACCACAGGGCAAAATTATAAGTTTGGCTCATTGAGAAAGAGGACTTAGCTTAGCTCTTTCAATACTTCTTTGAACTGGGAGCTTCTTACCATGCTAAGAACTGCATTAATAAACATATACATAGAAATGATTATGAGAACACATGAAAGTGTTAAAGTATTAAAGTACAAGTGTTCCTTTACTTATTTCCAGAATTTCACTCACAGTGCAGTGTACACGTTCTGAAGAAACCTGAACAAGAACAAAGGAACACTTGTACTTTCATGTGTCCCCTTAAATGTTTCCATGAGTATATTTTGCTTCACACAGTGCTGTGCGTATATGTTGGTAAACAATATCACTACAGATCTCCTCCATGTGATATATCTTGTTTAAAAAAAAACACACTGGAATCTCATCATTCCCTGAAAAAAAAATGGAGACAAAATAGAAATTGGCACATAATTCACATATAGGATGCGTAGAACATGAAACGCAACCCCGATGGCACAAAAAAAAAAACAGACACTGGATTGCACCTCTGTGTCGGACTCTGATGTGATTATGACGTCTTCCAATACTGAATGTAAATGCACAATGAGCTCCTCCAATCACTTGGCAAATGTCTCATAAAATGCTATTTTCACCCTTTCGATATGATGACACAGTTTGATAGCAGGGCCCAGCTTGAGGTCGAGGTGTTCCTGCACTGTGGGTAGAGTCAGTAGGAGGAGGGCCTGCCCGTCAATCTCCTAGGGGGTAGAAGGGGAAAGTGGAGATTAGTAAGTCAAAGGAGAGTTGAATTTCTGATTAGAGTCAAATGTTCAGTTTAAGTCTTTTTGAACAGTACTTTAGTTAAACCATGGTTTGTCAGTTTGACTTGGAAGTAAATAGTAAAGTCTGATTAACGGTCAGTAAAAATTCCTAACTTGGAATTTCTAATTCATACATTATGTTTACATTGTGACTTCTTGACATGAGAACTAAACATTGTAATTGCTAAGCCATACCCTACCCCAATTCACTGATATAACATAATGGGATATGCTTAATGCAAAATTTAACCTTATTGTAATGCATGCAGTGTTAACATAAAACTTTAAAACAGCTCTGAAATGAGTGGGTGAGTAGGTGTGTGAGTGAGGGAGAGGAACACACTGTCCACAAACACATCATCAACAGTACACTCACCTGTTCTTTAAAGAGCCTGGCAAGGTGAGCGCAGTCTGTTGTTTTGATAAATTCTACCACGTCACTCAACGACCACTTCAGGGGGTTCTTCTCCAGTTTGAGTATTTCCTCTTTCTTCACAGATGAATCTTGATGTTTCTAAAGTGAACAGAGCACCAATAACAGCTCCTGTTTCAAGTCAAATTTCTGACACTGAGATAACTCTCCCAATACACAAATGCATAGTGTAATTCCATATATTCAATATATTTTCGTTGGTTAACCTCACACTCAGCAATATTCAAGCTATATGGTGTCAGTCTATAAATAATCAAGTCTGGACAGACAATCCAGTGATCAACGTCATGAGCATCGATCTGTGCAACTGGGATATGATGACATGTGTCAACAATATCAGCAAGCCTGACCACCCGGTCCTGTCAGTTGCCTCTTACAACAAGCATGTGTTGCTGGCAACATTTCATCTAATACACAGGTAAGTGAGTCAATTCTATGCCGCTTTTAGCAATATTCTAGCAATATCACAATATGGGCTTCACACTCTTTACCCATGTTGGGAATCGAACCTGATTTTTCAGCATGACAATCAAATGCTTTAACCTTGAGGCTACCTCACCGTCCAAGTGTAGTGACACATAGCATTTCTCAAAAAAAAGTAGTGCACTACCAAAGGATAAAATACTCTCATTCTTCCAGCTCAAGATGAGTGAAGTAAAATCACTAATGACTTAAAATCAACTAACCCGTGTCATCGCGCTGCCATGTTTTGAGTTCATCCCAAGTCCAAGTGCACTTTGGGACTTGGTCACAATTGAGCTGTTGCCATGATGATGAGAGGAACCATGATGGGATGTGAGCATGATTTTTTTGTGAGTTCTTCTTTCGAAGCTATATTTGGGCAGTTTCGCTCCCCGTGTACGAATGTCTGACGGTGGGGGCACATGGTGCGTATACTTTCGTTTAATCCTCAAGCCTTGGCTTTGTTTCAAATCAGAGTCTTTTTCTTTGGAACCATTGGTGCTGGTGCTATCAACAGTCCGTGTGTCACTGTTAACACTGTCTTTGTCATCATCAATGCCGTCGTCGTTCTCATCCTGCGATGTCCGCACCTTCTTTGTTACAAAGTTTATCTTTTTCCTTTTCCGTCTTTTCCCTGGTTTCTTGGGTCCGTCTTCCAAGTTTGTATGACCACCTGGGGGCCGACCAACTTTCTTCTTCTTCTTACCATAGTAATAAGCTGCAAGAGCACATACACTTTACAATAAGAAAGATCATATATCCTACAGTCACAGTTTCATGAAGACTGGTGGTTGTAAATAAGTTTAAAAATACCTAATTAAATGACAAATAGTAAAAATAATTCACTGAGATGTAAAAATACTATAAAAGGTAATTTTGTGAATTTTTTTAATAATTAATGTTTTATAATTAATGACAGGATTAAATGGACTTCACAAATTGTGCTCATGGTGGAAATAGAACCCAGGTCTTCGGCATGGCAAGCAAACACTTTGACCACTAGGCTACGCATCTTCCTCGAAAGTATCAAAGAACTGATGGAGTCAAGGGGCAGATAGAGGTATTTCTTACTGTATTTCGTTTTGGTGAGTTGTGAGCAGATTTCTGGACATTCTGTGGTGAAGAGGTGAGGGCTGATGAGGTTAGGGCAACACTCCAGCTTGATGCAGATCTGCCGACAGAACTCCTCCAGCTGGGACGTGCTCTTGCAGATCTCCACAGTTGCCCGGTAGCTCTTTCCCTTGTACCTGCACATTAAGTAAATATACAGAAACCAGGGGAGGGAACCAGCAGGTACAACCCACTAACAATTAGGTAACATTTACTTTGACATTTAGTGAGTTATACATCAGTTTTAGCAATATTTCATAATATCACAGCCAGGTACTCAGAAACAGGATATTTTCATAATTATCAGAAATACGTAGCTGATCAGAATCAAATGTAAAGTGACATAATGTTGAAGGTTGGCCATCATTGGTCTTGTGTACTGTCCTTGTTGACACTGTCAGTCAAACTGAGTCAAACTACAGCATCACTGAACACAAAACCAAAACAGTTAATACTAACAATCTTTCATAACAACTCACTTGGCTTTCAACACCTGTTGATGCATGTTGGGATTTGGCGAGCCCTCCATCTGAATCTCACGCAGTACGCGACACGACTTGTACGCCACGTTGATGAGCATGGACAGGACCTCCTTCATCACCAAGTTGATGGGCCCGGGACCCACACACTTGGGCAACTCCGAAATACGACCCTTGCTGAGATAAGGGCCCGAGAAACACCGGTGGTTAAAGTAGATCTTGGGGCACCATCCACTACCTACAGTATAAGACAAATCATCGCTTATCAGAGAGAATGACAGAGTGCATGAGTGCGTGAGTGCAAGCATGCGTGAGTTTAGTTTTACACTGGTTTTAGTAATATTACAGCAATATCATGGCAGGGGACACCAGAAAAGGACTTCACACACTGTACCCATGTGGGGAATTGAAGCACTATGGTCCCCCTCTTCCCTTACTCATCAAAAGAAAATTCCATCAAACTTGACCGATTTCACTTTGTCTCCCATTTTTGATGCATACAGAGAATAATCTGACCTGTTCTGAATCTGATACTCTGATTTAAATCTGAGCATATTTTATTAATGTAAATGTAATAATCGTGAATGTAGCATTGAATCCCTATTGACCTTGACCCACTTCCATGACATACCTCCAGACTCTCCGTTTTTCACCTGGGAGTATGAGTCAGCCTTGTTTTCTTCATTCCACGGCCCCTCAGCAATTCTGAAAGTAGGTACACATCAAGGAGACTGGTCATAATACAACAAAGTTTGTGTTTGGTTACATCCAGTTTCAACAGCATTTCGTCATACTATATATGCTTGATGTGGAAGAAAAACCTTAAGTGATTCAGGTTCTAAACACCACCTCTTGTGAAACCCACTAACACGATGCTGAAACCTGAAAAGACCAGATGGGAGATATGGGTTCAAACCCACTGTGACACTGTTTCCTCACACACCTATGGGACATAATTCTGTACATCTAATTATTCTGCCTTGAAAAAAATTCAACAGGGTAGTGCATTCATTCCTAGCAACACTGCAGAAAATGTTTGTCAGACTTACTCTGGTTGTACGACTGCAACTCGTTTTGGTGTTGGTCGTTTCAAGCCAAGTTTACGTGGGGGTTTCAGCTGGTAGCCATTACTTTCACACCAGCCAACAGGGAACAGGTTTTGGGATTCGATACTTTCGATGTGACTGGCAACAATCTTCATACTAATGTCCAGATGGATCCACATCAGTCCATCTACAATCTTCGTAATGGTGGCTGCACAGATCTGATTCTGATTATCTGGGTTGACAGCTTCAAGTTTCATGCCCTTCTCAAACTCGTGCACTGGTGGCGTCTGGGAAATTTCAAACATTTTATGGCTACTGTAAAGGATATTTTTGCTGCTGATGTTAGCAATATTCCTGCCATGATAGTCCAACCAGTTCACATGAGAGTAAATTACCACAGACCAAACAAACAAGCCCATGCTTGCAGTCAGGCGACCGAAAAACGAGATTATAATATCTTATTATGTAAAGCAAAACTATTACGCAGATTGTAATTGTTATGCAGTAAGTGACATGGGAATTTGAAATCACAGATCATTTCTACAACTCACCAGATCAAACATTGCATCCGGTGCTGATTGAGCATTACAGTAGGCGAGGTATTCAGACCAGCTGAAATCAGGTTTGGACCAACCTGAAAGACAGAAACAGTGAGGATGTTTGGAAAATGGCAAAATAAATGTTAAATGTGTATAAGAGAGAGTGAGACAGAGAGAGAGACAGAGAGAGAGACAGAGAGGGAGGGATGAAATCTTGGATTTAGGTTGGGCAAATGTCACAAGAGAGAGAGGGAGATCTTATGTCACTAATAGCATTATTCCATCATTATCGCCATGGAGAAATCAGACTTCGGCTTCACACATTGTTCACATGTTAAGAATTAAACCTGTGTCTTTAGAGTGACAAGCTGAGGTTCAACAACCAACCTGCAGGGTGAGTGAGACGAAGCCCTTTGCACTGGCACCAGTGGATGGGGAAGATGTTGGGGCTGTTGGCATGGCAACTGAACTGTACACGTTTACTGGTGTGCCGCTCCAAGGAGTCTATTTCCACCAGAAAGTACCGATTGTTGAAGATCTGGATGATGGTAGCCGGACAGATCTGGTTGCGACTCAGAGGATTCAAGGCCTCAATCTTCCAGCCTTTTTGGAATTTGTGAGTGGGGATTTCTGGCTGATCCTAAAAGAGAAAAGTTGTTCTTATGCAGATATAAGTCTGCATTTGCAACAATCATACTAAATGTTACACAGATTTTTACTGTTACTTCCATTTTTTATGTGTTTGAGTAATGATGGAGTGATAATCTGTATAGATTGTTTTGAACTGAAAGAAAAAAATCTTTTAATTAAATTTGATTCATTTTAGTAGTTGCTGACCTTGAATATGTCAGCTGGCAGGATCTGGTCCTGAGACATCCGCAGGCCTTCTTCCAGAATGGCATTAATCTCAGTCTCAGAGCATTTCATGAAAGACTTTTCTACTTCTGAAACAAAGATCATTTACACATCAGTACAGAGTGGCAGGAGACTTTACCAGATCTTCCTCTCAGTTGTAATTAGGAAACTAGTACCACATGACAGAACATTTGCTCACAGGTACTTTTCACTCAATCCCTCTTACCATGGTGATACTGACAGCATAGTATATTACAATCTAACTGTCTGCAATACTTATCTTGCAATTAAAAACACATATTTTGTATTAGTAAGCAAAAATTATCAAAAGTTATTCTACATCAGTTATCTTACGATTTAACAAATATTCATCATTAATTGTCTTACTAAGTAACAATCTGCAACAATTATCTTGCAATCTAATCATGGATATGGTCCAGAAATATATTGCAATGCAACAGTCTACAACAATTATCTTGCAATGCAACAATCTGCAACAAAAAAATAGCAATGCAAAAGTCTGCAAAACTTTTCTTGCAACGCAACACCTTGCAAAAGATACAAGAGATTACCAATTAGCATGTACCAACTGCAACATTAACATGGACCTGATTCTCCTACCTCTAGGGGGCTTGTAGGTGTACTTCATCTCCTTGGCCCAGCCAATGGGATGCAGACTCTCATTCAGGTAGAACATCCAGAAGTCGTGTGTCCCTGACTCCACGCCTTCATAGCGCAGGTACAGTCTGCCTCCAACATTCTCTATGATCTGTACAATCCAAACGTTGGTGGGCTTGCAGACATCTTGTATCTCTAGCCTCATGCACTGTTTGAGCTGATCTACAGGTGTTGTTCCCGTCGTCTGAAGGAAACAAACACTTCTTGTCACAGCCCATGAATAATTTGGGGGACTGGATGGTTGACCATATAAGGTTGACCTGTACTAGGGGTGCAGTGGCATGGAAGGCCATGATGCAGTTGGTATCTTGATACTGAGTCATGATATACAAGAAGCATCTTCATGTTTCAGAACAATAAAACATGCCCATGAGCTGCCTTCAAAAATACAGAAATGCTAGGGGGCACTTAATCCATCACTGTTTCTGATTGTTTAGCACTCAGTAATGTTTCAGCAGCAGCAGACAGAATAATCCTGCCTCGACCAAACAAACCAGTTATCAACACCAAGAGCATCAATTTACACAACTGGGATGCTGTGACATGTGTCAGCCAAGTCAGCAAGCCTGCCCACCCGATTCTGTTAGTTGCCTCTTTGAACAAGCATGGGTAACCAAAGACTAATTGTAACCCAGATCTTCACTGGTTCCATCACTGGCATTAAAACAGCACACACCCTGTACACAGGAATCTTCTGCCAGGTGAGCAAGAATTATTTATTTTGTATCCACACATGTCACAGTTTCTGAGCATTGCTTCACACTTCACCCACACCATACCACAAAGACATCAGTCCATACATTCATCTATTGTATAACTGTATGAAATGATAGATCAATACGCTAACGTTTCCAGAGGTTACAGCCTCAGAGCTGTTCCTCTACACTGCCTATTCTAAGTCATCTACTCATTGGAAAATACATGATGCAGGTGCATTTTAGACTTTTGTTACATTCATAAGCAAGCCCACACAAAACACTGTTACGTACCTTATCCAACAAGTAGGAAGGGGCTGTCCTGGCTCCAGTTAGAGATGCAACCACAAACTCCTTCCAGTCACTGAATTTGCCCTTAATGGCTGAAAAAAAAATTGACAATTTTTTTTTGTATGCACTGAGCAACATTCCAGCTACATGGTAGCAGTTGGTAAATGTTTGAGTCTGATGGGCTGTCAGATCAGACAATCCAATGATCAACAGCATGAGCGTAACTTTGCAAAACGGATATGATGACGTGTCAACTAAGTCAGTGATCCTGACCACATAATCCTGTTAGTCACCTCTTACAACAAGCATGGATTGCTGCCGACCAGTTCTAACCCAGATCTTCATGTGCACAGGACATCAGACATGCAATAAATTCATTATTATTGTTGCATTAAGCATTATTGATATGTACATGTAATCAACATACCATCTGGAGGCTGAAGAGTCCGGCCATTACTTGAACACCATCCCACTGGATGGATCTCAGAAGTCATAAGGTCAGACCAGAAGTCAGCAGACCCATCCTCTTCATAGCCATCATACCGTAACCGTAGCAACTGACCACATGACATGATGACAGATGCCACCCAGTATGTGTTTGGTGACGACTTGTTTGGGACTTCCAACTTCATGCCCTTGACAAAACCACTCTGTAGACTGCACTCCACCTGAAAGCAGACGTGGAGTTTTGGAGACGTCTGCTATCAAGAAGGGACGTAACCATGGTAACAACTCACTGAAAGTTGGGTTCATAGTGAATGTGAGCACGTTGTAAATCATTACACTCAGAAACATACCAGCTTTACAACAATCTGAAAACAAACTGTCCATGATCTGGAATCAACAATTCAGTAACCACGATCATCAGCTACTATAATACAGTTGGACAATTTCAACCAGGTCACCAAGGCTCACCACCTTATTGATAAGGTTACCTCTTATGGCAAACACATGTTTTTGGAACCCATTCTAAATCTGTCACCTATAGGTGACACTCTGGCCTCACCGTAGTGCTTGTACTTACATGGGTGAAGGCTGTGGGCGGTACACTGGTAGAGCCAGTCTCAAGTAGATATTCTTCCCAGTTGAACTCTGACTGGTCATATTCAACCGGAATACCATCTACAATGTTAAATCAAAACACCCTAGGTGATCAGTACTGAAGAACAAGATTACTGTGCACATGATAGTTTTTATGTAATATCCAGAAAAAATCACAAATAAGACCAAAAGAGACAAATTATTAATTCACCACGTTCAATGCTACTGAAAACTGACTAGTGTTCAGAAAGTTATGTCAGTACAAGAACTATCATTTTCCTTTGAGAGGCATCTTAGAAATTGTAAAGACGAAGGAAATTCAAGTTCTACATATAATCAGGTTGTTTGTTGAAATTTCTGTAGAAACAAAGAACTCCATTTAAATTGACAAGGAGCCTCATCGAGGTGGATGATTCAGAAGCTGACAAAAAATACACTGCATTCCTTTACTGTTCGATGGACCAGAGACTGTAAGACAGACTAATTCTTCCCAATGATATGTAGATATCAACAAAATGCATCAGGCCAGACCAATTTTTATTTCTTGTTATACAGATTCTTTTACTCAGAAAACCTCAAAGCATTTGGAGGAAGAAAAATTTAAAACTCACCAGTCAGGGAATATGATTTTAAAAAGTACCTTTGGCATTTTATGAATTGTATATGGGTCAAAAAACAATAACAAATATTTTTTGGGTAAGTTTACATTTTTGACCAAATAAAACATTTGGATTTTATTTTTCAAGTAGGGAAAATGTGTTTTTTTTCTTATAGCTGAAAAAATACATAAAACAAGAAACAAAATTGGTCTGGATTAAGCATAAATTTCAGGAAAGTTTTGTGATCAAAAGGAATTTTTCCCAACATAGCAAACCTTCATTGTAATCAGCTGTATCAATCATGCTGAACCGCGATTTGTCATCAAGATCATCCAAAGATTCCACTTTTGGATCCACAAGTTCTGTATTGTCCTCAACAGCAGGGTAGGGAGACTCTGCCTTTACCTCCTCTGAGGGTTTCGGTTCTGGTCGGGGTACCTCTTCCTCATCTTCCTTCGTGCTGCCAGCATCAGGAGCCGCTTCCTCCCCTACTGAATTGGGCTCTTCCTCCACCTTTTCTGAATCAGACTGAACTGGACTTGGTTTTGGACTGGGAACATCTTCTACTGGTTGTGGAGAGTCTTCGGTGTTTGATTTTACATCCTCTTTGATTGAATTGGAGTTTTCACTATCTGGCATTTCAATGTCATTCTGAATGCCGCCATCGTCCATGGTTGTAATGTTCAAGATGGACTCCACGTCAGCCAAGTCGCCCATTTCCTGTTTGGGAGTTTCATTGCTAAAATTGCCTTCTGATTCATTCCCGGACTCGGCTATATTTTCAAATATCAGTTCTTTTGGCAGCAATGCTGGCGCTGTGATGGAATTCAGAGAAAATGTGTTGGGCGATGCAGCAAGTGGGGTTACGCTGCCGTTTTGTGGTGCCCCCATGAATGGGTTTGCCATGACTGGCTGTTGCTGGGCACTCATTATGATTGGCTGAAGTTGGCTGAAGGCGCCAGACAGAAACTGACCTTGACCTCCATTAGGAACAGCCAAAATGGTCTGGCTGATTGGAATCCCAAGACTTTGTGCAACGGTTGTGCAAATTTGTCCCACAGATATTGGTTGAACAAATGGATGTCCGACAGCACCAGTGTTCACGTTCATTGGAAAGCCCAGGGTGACATTTAGCGGCGAGTGGGTCCCAGGTGGAGCCTGCTGATTGGAGGAGAAGGCTGATGACAAGGACGTCTGTGGGAAGCAGAAGCTCTGCGGTATGGTCACAGCCCCGAGGGACTGGGCACTGAGGAGGCCCTCTGGAGTGATGGGGCTTGTGATAGCCGCCATTGATGTGGCTAACTTCATCCCTTCTACAGCATCTGCTCCGGACACAGGCAAGTCTGGAAATGAAATATATGAAATCATTCCAAAGAAAACAAAATTAAACAGCATAAATCACTGTACAAGTTTCAGTTCATGAAACCATTCTCAGCTGCTGATGTTTCAGCAGGTGTCATCAAACCTTCACACAACAAGTATGAATCTGTGCTTCACGAACTGCCCCTAGTAACAGCAGGATGGTGTGGTGGGAGGATAGAGTAGACATAAGGTCACCTAATTTTTCATATCTTCAGTAACTCATGCTTGTTATAAGACAATCGGGTAGTCAGAGTTACTGGCTTGGTTGACACATTTCATTGTATCACAAATGCATAGATCAATGCTCATGATGTTGGTCACTGGATTGTCTGGTCCAGACTCAAATATCCACAGACTACTATCATAAACGCTGAAATATTCCTAGGTGCGGCGTAAAACTAAACACACCAATTCATATCGACAACAAAGCGCAGCTGAGCAATAGGTAGTAACAGGCCCAATTACACAAAGCAACATTAACTAAGTTTAATCTTAAGCAAATAAGATTACAGTTAACATTTACCGTTGCTTTGGGCTGATGTTTTGCCTGTTCCACACAGACACTATAAGCTGTAAACACATAATAGTTCAGCATGGCTTTCCAAAACATAAATAATTGAGAACCTTTACTTCTATCACACTGTAATGCAGCTTTCATAATACCATTCTAAAGCCTATGAGCTAAGTTAGTGAGTATGGATGCAAGCTGATTTTTGCAATATTCTAGCAATACCCCAGTGGAAACACCAGAAATGGGATTCAAGTAATGTATTGTACTCACGCGGGCAATCAAACCTGGGGTCTCTGCGTGACTAGGAAAAAATGCACTATGGATCTTCTCCAACTGATATTTCCACCCACCCTTTTCTATTCTTCCATTTTTAACACAAATCAGACATATTTCTGGCATTAACACAGGTTCAAGCCATGGCCATATTGGACACTGTTGGTTAGGCTGGTATGGATGTTTGGATGCGGTGCTCATGGTCAAGGAAAGTGCTCACCTTCCAAACAATTTATGTCACTTAAGTCCTTCACAACAATTCTACAGAACAAGCACAGATGATCATAAAGTTTCACTCAAGGAATTTTTCTTTCATACAACCTGTAATTGACTGGCAAAATACACATGCTTCTGAATGATGAGCAGATGAAAAAATGAGCGAGAGGGAGAGAGAGAGAAAGAGAGAGAAAGCATCCCCCTCCCATCTCACAAAAAATGTCTCCTCACAAGAAAGAATTCAGAAAACGACTGCAGAATTCAATTTTCAATTTCAATCTTAAGAAATATTTCTTGCATTCTACTCACTGAGTTATTGATTTTAACTCTCAGCATGTCAGCATAAAAAACATGAACAACATGCAAGTGGTACATACTTCTATATTCCTGAAAACAATAGTCATGAGGAAATTGATTTTCAGAAGCATGGTATAAAACAACATGAACCTACGCTCATGTTAATAATCTATACTTGTTCATCTGTTGTTTAAAAGAGTACTAAATATTCCAGCCATGTGTCAGTGGTCAGGTATAGTGGATTTAAATCATGTACAAATACTTGTAAATGATGGGAGAGGGCTTCATTAAGGTGATGTTTAAATCAAATGAGCGATCAGGTAACGATTAAGTTTGTAATATAATCCAGTGGTTAACTCAATGAGCATCGATCTAAGCATTGTCACTATGGTGACATAATCCCCCACCACAACATGCTGAAATCATCAAAGTGTCTCTGTGACGTTGAACATTAAGTGAAGGTCACCAAAATGGACTGGGCCCTGCACCTTCCCTAAAACAAGTTTGATGCTGAACGTGAAGATAAATCCAGGGAACGGTTCTTGAGACATCACACTGACAAGCTTAACATGCAGCTTAACATGCTGAAATCTTCAAAGTGTCATCACGACCTTGAAAATTAAGTGACAGTCACCAAAACTGACTGGGCCCTGTAGCTTCCCTAGCAAAAGCTTGGTGTTGAATATTAAGAAAACTCTGAAAATGGTACTTGAGATATCTCGCTGACAAGGGTCAAAGGTTAAAGTCCCCTTGTGACTTTGAATTGAAGGTCAAGGTCACCAAAACTGACTATGACCTGTCTTTTACTATGACGAACCTAGGTACCAGATATGAAAAGAATCTAGTGGATGGTTCTTAAGATATTCCAATCCGTACGAACGGACAGCCCCTAATACTATATCCCCCACTTCACGCTAAACATGCAGTGGGGGATAATGATGAAATTTATTCACCTAGTCAGCTGGCCAGATAACCAATACTGTTACTAGTCTTTCGAAGACCCATTGTAACCTGGCAATCATGTGGTCAAGATTATGAGCATCAATCTAAGCATTAGGAAAATAATGAAATAGATCCAATAGTCAGCTAACAGACCACGGATTCTGTTACTCACCTTTTCTTGACCAATTCTACATGTAGTTTAATTTAGTCAATATATTATTTGCATATAACTTGGTAACACCTGTAATATAGCAGAAGGATCATTATCTGACACATAGACTACGATTATTACAATCCAATACTAATTTATCCCATCTGTATCATATGACAAGCCATCAACAAGGCATCAGAGATGGTTGCCATAGAAACATTCCAGTGTAAATCTAAAATGTCTAAGCAAGGATCACATCACAAAGTGTTGTAAGTTTTTTTCTTTTCGGAAAGTAGTAAGATCAGACTGAGTCCTGACACCATGTACTATGAATGTTGAACAATCTCATAGTTCCAACAGATGAAAAAATCTAAATTTCTTTTCAGTTAGCAAGTTCACATCGGAAGATGAAATACAGGCTGTAAATGTCACCAGCTCTTAGCCTGTTGCATTCAGAAACAAGGGAGGCCTCTCTGACAAGTAGGTGACCTGCTGTGTTCCACTACATTACAATGCAAGTCCATTTAACAAATCTACCCCCAAATATTCATGTTAGATTTGACCTAATGTCAAACATTTCTGTTGATCTTCACTTAAGTAAGCAATATGATGCAAAATCAATCATTTGATATAAAACCAATTACAGAGAACAGGCAAAAACACATTGATACCCGATTGTGTTCTCGAACTTTAACTGAACGAATGTCATTTTCTGATTGGATGAGCCAGTCAATGTACTAAACTTACTAGCCAGCGACATTTTACCCACTGGAAATGCCAAACTGTGGGAACTTCTTTTGGTACTTGAGTGGTTGTTAGTGTATGGGTGGTTGCCTAACTCAACTCTGGTACTCCTTATTACGATCCAATACTCATGTTTCAAACAGTTCAAAATTAAGATTGTGTTCAGTAAGATAAATAAGCTGTTCACCAGGAGTCACTCTGAAGTTACAACATCACCCATCATAGTACATGCTTTCATAAGTTGGTTGGTTGTTGTTGAACGCCGCACTCAGCAATATTCGAGCTAGATGGCTGTAGTCTGTAAATAGTTAAGCTTGGACCAGACAATCCAGTGATCTACAGCAGACACATCAATCTACGCAGTAGGGATACGATCATGTGTCATCCAAATCAGCGAGTCTGACCACCCGATCCCGTTAGTTGCCTCTCACAACGAGCATGGGCTACTGAGGACCAATATTAATTCCAGTCTTCACTGGTCAACAAGATAATCATCAGAAACACCAGTTCCATGGCTAATAAGCTGTTAACCAAATTTGAAAACAATCCATACAACAGTCAATAAGTTAATTTTAGACACAGGTTGGGGCTGCACTCCAATCTACCCACCGTAAAATTTTGCCCTTGCGGATCTCAATTTCTACAATTACTCTTACTATTCATGATAATTTTGACAACTTTTCTTTTTCTATGAATATTAGTGACACGATTCCAATGTACCTGTGCAACCTTTTCAGTGTAATTTTCTTCAAAAACCTATCTGAAATTGCATTTGTTTTGACATAATGGCTTGTCAAAATTTGGTTTTGGACAATAGACAAGAATCAGCTATTTTCGTTCCATGTTAATTTTTATCTCTGACTGGTTTTCATTAAGATGGAAACACTACCAGTATGCAAACTTCTCCATGATGTAAGGGGTGGTAAGGTAGCCTAGTGGTTATGAGTGTTACCTCATCATGTTCATCATGTTCTCAGTTCAATTCCCCACATGGCGTGAAGTTGCTGGTGTCCCACATCACCACTACAAACGATGTAAAACCACTGAATAGTACACATTTTACACAAAAATTCAATATTATCCCAAACATTTGCATTGAAATCAATGAACATTATTAAAAATACTTTAAACTAGATTGTGAAGAAGAAAAAATTCCAGACCGAATAAACCTAACGCAAAACACACAGACTAAACATCGAAGAAATAATTCCTCACTCCTAATGGACCAAAAATTAAAATTCTAGTTTTCAAATTATATCCACTTAGCATGCTTAGAGTTTCTCTTTCCAATGATAATGTTTACCTCAAACTTACATGAAAGAGTAGTCCAACAAATGAGACAATCAAATGGTTTTCCCATTTAGCAGATGGATCGATAAGCAATCTCCATTTTAAATGCAAGGGATGCCATGATGTGACTCCTTCGATCAGGGTCTTTTTAAATGTTAATTTTTGCATGGAAAGGAGACTTCCAACTTTTAAATAACAATGGCCACTTTGCATGTTTAAGAATACATTTATTTACATTTGATTTATAAAAGCTAAATGCATTCTATTATCATATTATAATGGAAAGAATGTTTATTCTAAATACACCAGAGTTGCTTGTCAATCGTTAAAAGAATATCATGGCACTGTAGGTCATAATTCAATTTCCTGGTTCACTGGTCAGGAGTTAGTGAGTTGGGTAGTATGCCACTTTTAGCAATATTCCAGCAGTGGGGAACTGAACCTGGGCCTACAGCGTGACAAGCAAACATTTTAACCATTCTTAGACATAGCATTTTATGACAGTGATAGAATAGACAGAAAAAATATTGAAAGTATTGTATACTTTGCATTAAAATCCTGACAACTGTCCCTGAAGGTAATAAATACACATGTACCATATTTATTGCTTATCATACTTCACTTCACTTAAAAGGACAGATTGTGGGAGATTGCTTAAAACCTTCTCTAAACTTTTGATGGGTAATATAGTTTGTTACACCTGTCAGTTTATGACAAACCTGTTCATTGTAAGTGTACCTTACTGTATGAATTGACAAGAATTCTACATTAGTTCAGTAGCTTCATGGAAATATTACAAAGTTACTGAAAACTGGAGAGAAGGCAATCAAATATTTCGAAACTCTGTCTGCTCAATTATACTTCATTACGTTATTGTAAAAGGTTTAAAATTCGGGCTGCATTATATTACCTGCAATACACTTTTCAAACAATATATTCTGCAATATTATTACTGAGGACCAGTATAATGGGAAAAGAAAGAAATTTTTCTTGTGATTATTGTTATGTTTAGCATTAAAATTCCATTCACTACTAAATTATAATCATTATTATTCAATGACAAAACGACACACTGCAATAATATGAATGGTATAAAGAAAGAAAACAGAATCCCTTACTATGCAACTTATAGTCTGGTTCATAATTATTGAGAATTTTTCTTCTTACTTTGAGCTATCCTAACACCTCAACCGATTCACTGATACTTAAAACTAAGTAATGGTGTAAGGGAGGTAACTCATCTTGGCCTACTGAGTATAGTAAAATTAGAGTTACCTCCCCTGAATTTGTAGCAGACGTCATTTTCCTCAGCACTGTCAACAATGTCTGCTGAAGATAAAAGGAGGTTGATTTTTGAGTTGTGTAATCAAGGAATTGATGATGTAAATACATTGGCAGAGAGAACAGGAACTTTCTACTGTGTATAGGATTAGGAAGAATTTTAAAGAGGGAAAGGATTTTGGGCACCAGAAAGGAGCAGGGAGACCCAGAAAATTGGACTTCTCATATCGCGTCCGGCTGGGAATTTTTTGCGTCTAAAAAGCAAAAGGCAAGCATCTCCAACATCAGGTATGAAATGATAGAAAGGGGATCAACAGTTGTATCAAAATCTACAGTTAGAAGAAATTTGATTGATCTTGGATGGGAGAAAAAGACTAGAATTCCTTCTCCTCTCATGAAACAAGAACATAAAGACAGGCGTGTTGAGTGGTGTTTGGCACATGAAAACTTTGACTGGGAAAATGTGATTTTTACTGATGAAAGCTCAATATGGGTATATCCCAATAATGTGAAAATATGGACAAAGTCTGCGTCAGCACCGTTGTATCGACAACCTAAATACAGCCCAAAGTTTCATGTATGGGGAGGGATATCCTTATTAGGAACGACCCCGCTGTGTGTGTTTGAGGGAAATCTGACAAGTCAACGCTACACTAACATATTAGATCATTTTCTCCTTCCAAGTGCACATGTGTTTTATGGAAATGACTGGATTTTGCAGCAAGATAATGATCCTAAACACACCGCAAAACATGCCAAGCAGTGGTTTCAGGAGAAAAATGTGACTGCATTACCATTTCCTGCATATAGTCCTGACTTAAATCCCATTGAGAACATTTGGGGGATGATGAAGGAATGAGTGAATCAAAAGGGGTTGACAAAAATTGAAGACATGAAGAGAGAAGTGGTCCGATACTGGGATAGCATAACTCACGAGACACTAACCTCTCTGATAGGAAGTATGCCTACCCGTCTTAGACTGTGCCGTGAAGCTCAAGGAGACTTGATAAAATATTAAATTGTTACCTACACAACATGAAAAGGTCAGTTTACTTTCACAATACATTCAATTTTATCTGATTTGTTCTCGTTTAATAATATGAAATGCTTTAGCTATTCTCAATAATTTTGAACCATACTGTAAGTTTCAGACTGCTGCTATCGAACCATAAAATATATGTTTAGCAACAAATGTAGAAAATAGGATCAACATGTACCATTAGTAGCACTTGCTGTCAAACACTTACATTCCCAATATATCGCAATATGTATCGCAATATGTATCGCAATATGGGTGCCTGAATCACAATATATTGCAATACAATTTATTTCACAATACACAGCCCTATTTAAAACATCAAATTAAACTGAGAAAAGTTTCCAAGCACATCAGTTAAGGTTAGCTAATATAGTTCTTTGAGTAACATGTCACAATACTGGTAACAAGACCTTTAACCTTTTCTAAATCAGCAAATTTGTTCAAGCTATTCATTTAACATCATCAGAAAACATTCAAATGATCTATAACATGAAATTTTATCCTATTTGTGAAACACAAATTGGACTTAAATTCCTTTTTGTTGATTCTCTAAACTTTAACATATAACAGATTCATTAATAATCAATTATTTTCAACGTGACTGTCATTAGCAAAGATCATATGATCGACTTTGTTTTCTGCTTCTATTTACATTTAAAATACTCAAGTTCAAGATTACTCAATGTTGTATAAATTAATTGCATAACTTCAAACTGCCAAACTCTTTATGGTTAATCTCTAAATATATTCTGATAAACAAAAGAAATCCACCTCTGGCTTTTTGATAAGTTTTGGAATAGAAGACACATGTATGCTTAGTCTCATGAGATTTCATTTTTGGCGGAATATAGAGACACCTGTATATCATATTTCACCTGTCAGTGGCTCAACCTAAGTTGGAAACCTGGTACGCTCTGTCATCTAATTTATCACAACTTGCTTCCATAGCAGGTTGTGTTCACAAAAACTTACAGTGGTTTAAAATTCTGTTTCTAAATGTCCTGATTTCATTAACTGACTGAGCCTTTCAAAACTGGCACTTTTGTTTTTGTTTTAATGCAGCACTATTACAGCTACATAGCAGTGGTCAACAGCATGAGCATTAATCTACACAATTGGGATACAAGTTAGCAAACATAACTCACTTTCAGTCATGATACTTCTGAATTTTGAATAGTTTAGAGACTGCAGCATTCTGGAGATGATAGAATAGACAGAAAAATTATTGCAAGAATTGCATACATTGCACTAAAATTTTGACAACTGTCCAAATAAGTTAGTAAAATACTCATGCACTGTATTATTGCTCACATACATGGAAATCCTACTTAATCTTGGTGACCTAGTGAAGAAAGACTACTTGGCTGTCCAAAAACTTTATGAATATTATCTTAACAGACATATTATACTAACTGGCCTCCATAATTTCAACAATCATACTCTTACATATCCAGTAGAACGGGGTTTGTTATTTGCATCCTTAATACGTTTATGCGTACAGGATGAATAAATAAATAAAAAAGACATGAATGTCCAAAAATTATATACATTAACTGAACAAAACTATTACATCATAAATCATAAAATACTTGTTTAATTAATTTCCATCGTACAAACAATCACACTCTTTCAGAGTCAGTAGGTTCACACAAACTGTTAAAAGGATCCATTCATATTTTCATGTCTAAAGGATCTAATAATTGAAAATAAATGGCAAGACAGCCCAAACATTTGATACATAATGTCTACACTGATTACATACTTCAGATTAACTGGTTTCTATCATTCCAATAATTATATTCTTTCATATCCATTAAAACACCAACAGTTATTTGCATCCAAAATAAGTTCATGCATACAGGATAAATGAAGAAATACAAAAGGACATGACCGTCCAAAACTTGTACATCTGAACAGAACAATAACATGCAGGAATGTTATTTGCATCCCTAATAATCTGAAACAAGATGCAATATTTATGGCATCCAGGAAGATGCTGGCACAATCTTTGTCACATCTTGAAACTGAAACATTTCTTGTACCGCCATCACCATAATTAGTACAAATTGTTCCTTCTAACGTGAAAATGTTTTCGGAGCATAAATGTTGCACATGGAGAAATGTTTTCTGACCTGTTTTCGCTCACGGCAAGACAGCAGCTAACAGGCCATGTTGATAAAATAGCAAGTAAATCAATATTTTTCGAACATGAATGGGAGCACATCCCACGCGAAATCGATTATTTTCAGATTCTGCAACATTCTGTACAGTGGCAATTTCCATCAAATGATCCCTATAATGAGTGTGTGTACATATGATTGGGAGCGGTCATTAATTATCAAGGGCCACATTGGTCATTAACTATCAGACTTAGCTGACCACCCCCTAAGTTTGTTATTGCCCACCCTTCATAATACCTGTAACCTTTTTAATGACACCCTACCCTCCTCTTTGATAATGGACAGGCTCAAATTTATATGTTTGTTTTTAAAGTATAGCACTGTGTCGTATGTTTATGGCCTCCCTATAAATTTTGGCAACAACCCTCTTTTGTCAGTTAATTGTTTCAGTTTTCCTGTGTAATCTTCTTGCAATGTGTGACTCACACATTTAATGTAAATAATACATTAGAAGAAAACAAAATGTTTGATGTCAACCAGCCCAGTCTTGATCAAACCGATCATGTTAAACTGAAGAGAAATCTTCTTGTATATCAGATTCATTCTCTGAAGCAATTTGTAGAAAGTGATTAAGAACTAAGGTAAAATCTCTGAGAAGACAAAAACGTTCATAAAACAAAGCGGCCTCTGATCTTAGACATGGCATTCTCTGATTATAGTTTGATCTGGAGAGGAGGCTCACGACCATGGGATTTATTGACAGGCGACACAGTTTCATCAATTCAATAGGCCATGATGAGTTTCATGGCTCTGGTTGGCATAGCAACGGCATGCTTCTATCACATTTTCCAACATGTAAATTAGCCATTTGAAGGAGATGTTTAGAACATTTGCAATATATATTTGATAACGGAAACACTATCGATCAGAAATGTCACATGCCTTATAAAAACAAGAAAAACATACTTTATGAGATTTCTTCCTACAAATTACAAATCTTAAAAAAAATATACTGAATGCACGTTGATCGGGTAAATATCCAACTTTACAGAAAATAATAATAATTTAATTTAAAAAGCTTCATGAAAAAAGGGATTAGAGAAAAAAATATTTTTTTCTTGGAAAAAAGGAAACTGGAGAAAAAGAATCAGTTCAAACATTTATTGGTGGAATAACTGTCCATATTTGGCATACTTGATCTTTCCTTCTTCAGATGCACAGATGTGATCTTTCCTGAGAGCTGGATTTTCCATGTCCAGAGTGGTGTGCAACGATGCACAGCAGTTAAGACTAGATTTCTTTGAGTTCTTCCACCAGACCTTGACTTTTCTTGTACATTTTCTGGTGTCCATGTACCTACTCCAGCAAAGCTTCTTGCCACCCTTGTTGCTGTATATCAACTCCATAATACCTTATCTCAAACTGACATGCATTACTCTGGATCTGTTGGAACCAATATCAAATTTAATGTACCCATATACCAATAATACATGACAGGAAGCCAGTTAATACCTTAACAATATTTCTTCCACTGTACTGTTGTGTTTTCATACACATACATTATCAAAACTAACGTAAGTTTATACCAATTATACATGATTGGAAGCCAGGCAACAACTTGCTTACAATTTGCCATAACAATTTACTGATTGCAGGCCTTTTTTATAAGCTGATGTCTTTTCCTGATTTTTTCGCCTATGATCATAAATTTAACCTCCTGGGAAACCAGTATGCAAAACAGCCACATGCCCAATAGTCTGCGGCAAGAAAAAATCATATCGGGTAAATAATTCCCCAGTGTGCAAAACTGCCCCTTGCCCGCTAGTTCGTGGCTAGTAAAAAATCATACCGGGCCACTAAATCTCCACAGTCAATGACCAGATTGGGTAGTTAAGTTTCATGGGGTCATTTTGAAAATATATCACTCTCTCCAACTTGTTTAGTTATAATACATTCATGCAAGATATAAATATTCAGGCATAGCTAGCCTGACTGCAGAAATGCCAATTAAACCATAATAAAAAATTAAACGGATCAAAAATAGTAGTTTGACCATTAAAGTAGTAGTCAACTAAATACTTAAAATAATGATGGATTCTAAGAAAGATGTTATGACACTAGTCAAAAATGAAGTTTTAATCTAATCTCACATACACCCAAATTATCAGCATTCCATTTCTTTTAGTTGCTTCTTTTTGGTATACATGTTTTGTATTGGTGTTGTTTGAGTCTAAAATTTGTAGCGACTACAATAGAATCTGTCACTGACTAGCAACATCTGGAAACCATTTCGCACACTGCGAATTTTACGTTTATCAGCTAGACAAGATATTCAACCAAAGAAAGAAAATCAGTACAATTTAATGACCTCGCACGTACATCTAAACAACCTTGTAAGAAAGCAATATGGGGCTTCAATTTCATGTATTCAATGTCACTGTATCCATGATTCATGCCTACAAAACAAACCTATCTATCTGCTAAGCTTTATTAAGCTATTTTAAACTAAAGAATAAATGAAAAGTATTGTAACAGACATGTAGACATTTAGGATTCCAAACAAAGTGCTCTTGGAAAGACATAATTTAAGATCACTAGAATTAATGCAGACGTTGTATGAGTTTACTGAAATGTGAGGTCTAGAAGCTGGATCTCAAAAGATGCTGCTCTTGGGGTTCTGATCAAGATATTCAATCCCTTCTACCCACAATGAATGAGAAACTGTTTTTTATGAGTCAATCAAAGTCACATGACGCCGCACAAGTTATCTCAAATTTGATCGATCAGTTGTCTTCTATCAATTTTCAATTTGTTTTAATTCTTTTACCATGGCAGATTGAAACATGCCAGCCTGGTGTTTTGTGTTTTGGTTTGAGGACCAGCTGCCATCTAAATCCTTACACAATATGTACCAGTGACACTGCTTCAACTTAAAATGCTTGTCTACAACATATCTTTTTCTGAAAAATACTGAGACTACAAACAAAAAAAGAAAATCGTTTCCCTTTCATGACATAGAATCTACGATAATTAACACTGATGCTAGGTGTTGTTGAAAAAATTAATTAAGCAGACATCTGTACTTGTACTTATACAACACTTGTATGTACTGTAGGTGCAAATATTGATCATGTCACAGACTTAATGAGTGTGTGAGTTTAGTTTCAAGCCACTTTTAGCAAAAGTTCTCCAATACTACAGGGAGGGTCACCAGAATGGGCAGAATACATTGTACATATGTGGGGAATAAAGCCTGTGTCTTCAGTATGATAGGCGTTCAATGCATTAATGATAAGCTACCCTACTGCCTCGACTTTATTGTGAGTCAGAGAGTAAGTGAGTGAGTCAGAGAGTGAGTGAGTGAGTGAGCATAGCTTTAATCCACAATGTTCCAGCCATATCATCATGGTGGAAGACTGAATGGGCTTCACCCATTGTACCCATGCGAAGAATCGAACCCAGATCTTTAATAAACTTTGGCGTGACGAGCTAATGCTTTAACCACTGGGCTACCTCATCGCCCCTGTATTTCATTACAAAACAAGGAATCTTCTTATCTTACTGTTATAGAATCAGCTTGGTGACTTAACTACTATTAAATTAGTGCCTTTTGCAAGGAATTGGTAAAAAAAAATTATATAAAATATACAAAAAAGAAAATCTAAAAATTTTAAGGTATTGATTGCCATTTGCTGCAGACAATGGCAGAATTTCTCCCTCTAGGGGTTGATGTTTACCCTTGTTGACAGAAACACCTCAGACAGAAAACTGACAGATATATACATCAAGAGCTAAACAACTGCATGGCAGGGTCACATGGTCAGTCTAGGGGAATTTGGGCAGGTGCTGCAAGGGGGAGTGGGGGAACCTTGGCTTTCTGACATGATGACGAGGTGAGATGGAATATGTACGATATTAAGATATACAATTTATGGTTAAAATTTCCCATTTTTTATTATTTATTTTTGGTCAACAAAAAGTTTCTCTAAAATAATAGATAACTGAAGCCTACAAACAATATTTAGTCATGTATTAGAGGATGTCTGTGTGTGTGTTATGTAATGCCTAAAAAATCCAGATAAATGTAATGTGACATATGCTATAAGAGATCCATTGGTAACCTGGACCTATATTTTCGAAGCTCTCTTAGCGCTAAGATAGTCATAAATGCCATACCTCAACATTAACATACAACTATCTTAGCTCTAAGAGAGCTACGAAAATCTAGGCCCTGGACTTGGACGTCTAACTGTAACAGGTCTTTATCCAGGTATGAAAATATTTTTCTTAAAAACAGCCAAAACAGTAGAACAGATTTCCGCTTAATACTAAATATTCTTTCAACCAAAACCAATTTTCAAGGCACAAGCCAATGCGTTTCTCAAACCACATCAATGTGCCTTCTGATAACAATATTTCAGGGGTTAAAATCTGGCGAGAAAAAATGGCTTCAACCCTTTTCTGAATCAAAATTCAATATTCACAGTGGTCAGTTAGATTTATTGTTTAATATTCCGGTCAGCAGTCTTCTCCAGACAATCGAGTGAGTGAGTGAGTGATTGAGTGAGTGAGTGAGAGTTAGTGAGTTTA
This sequence comes from Haliotis asinina, assembly GCF_037392515.1. NCBI lineage: Eukaryota > Metazoa > Mollusca > Gastropoda > Lepetellida > Haliotidae > Haliotis > Haliotis asinina. Next base: position 36,196,542 of record NC_090288.1, read on the forward strand.
GTTTCATGCCACAGTCAGCAATATTCCCGCTGTACGGTGGGAGTCTGCAAATATTCCAGTCTGGACGAGACAATCCAGTGATCAACAGCACAAGCATCGATCTGCGCAACTGGGAACCGATGACATGTGTCAACCAAGTCAGCAAGCCTGACCACCCAATCCTGTGACTCGTCTTTTATGATCAGCATTGTCACCTTTTATGGCAAGAATGGGTTACTGAAGGCCTATTCTACCCCAAACCTTCACGGGTGGCCATTAAGAGAGAGAGAAATGGTTTGAAACAAACATGTTTATGCTTGTACATAACTGTGGAAATGCAATCCCAAATATAAACATTTGTTACATCTGACAACATTTCTGGTGTCCTCATCATAAAACTGCTGGAATATTGCTAAAAGCAGCGTAAAGAAGCATTTCTAAAATGCACTGTCAAGTAGTGTTTAGAATTGGATAAAATTATTGATAATTGGTTCATTAAAATTGATCAATCATCGAAAATAATTGGTTAGCATCATTTATCAAATTTTCCTTGTTATGTTTCTTAATGCACAAAAAAATACAGAAAAAAGCATGTACAGTGGAACCCCATTTACTCCAACCCTACAAATCCGGGAACCCTGCCTTCAAGACGATTTTTATGTGAAATGAAAATGATGTTCAGTAGTTGTACACATTAAACCGGACCCCACATCTGTCGTGATGTAAGTTAATAATAGCCTGCCACATGATTTAAGTCATGTGATCACGTCCGTAAGTTCAGTTCTGTCTGAAGACAGCATAACTTCCACACGATGTCAAATGTTTTCAGGGCTAGAAATGCATGTTTAAAATGAATTGAAGAATTAAGAATTTATTGATGCGATGAATCTGCTTGCATACTTCAGTACTCTAGCATCAGGACTACACCAGATAGCACAGTGACTAATTTCAATTCCCAGAGAATTAAGTGATAAAATATCAGAAAATGATCAAAAAAACCTTGAAAAATTACCTGTCTGAAATTACAAACAAGAACATCACTGTTTCCTTTTTAAAATTGAAACAAACTTTTTTATTTATTTTAAGGTTTTATTATCTTGCACTTTGACTATTATCCAAATTTGAAAAGAAATAATAAAATTGACATCAGAAAAGACAAAAAGTTTTGCAAATCAATATGCATATGCCTATAATTTCTATTTTTGGTTACAAATAAGTGTAGTGAATGTGGTCATAATACAACAAGAAATTAAACTGACAAACACTTTTTTCTCAATTTTCCATATTTGTAGGATTCATATTGCTATTTATGAATTCCCTGGATCATGTGATAAATGTTTGGGCATCTTTCCCTCACAATATTTGTTTTAAAACATTAAATTAAAATTAATCATATAGAAAAGTTCATTATTTTCATGCAATTCTTTGGTTAGTTACCTTTTCTGCAAGTCCTTCTGTGATCATGGAATCACAGAAACTGGTCTTGGCTTTATATCCATGATGAGCAAATTCTAATTGAAATGTTTAATATTGCAGGCCCAGCAACATTTTCCAGGATTTCCATCCAGCCAATCCATACTTTTTACAAGAACAAAATATTACAATGAAGATTGATTTTTCACCTGTCCTAACCTTAATATTTTAACAGTAAAGACTGTATGATGGAACATGCTTAATCAAAGTACTTGTGTACACATATATACATTCATGCTTCCACTTGTCACTGAAATCACTGTGAGTGGTCAAAAATACAAATGTGAAAAAAAATTAAAAATACATGTTTTGGTAAGTATGCTACACTGGTAGAAAAAAGTCTTTGCCCAACATCCCAGTCCAATGTTTTTTTCTGTCTGGCAAACCAATTACAAATATGTATATCACACTGTACCGCATTCTCTTCCCACAGTGGTTACTTGTCATATCTTCCTACATAACCTCTGTTTTAATACGACCCTTTCATGGTGCGAGTGTTTAGTGGTGCCATCAGCGACCTTGTTTCAAAAGTGATCGTTCGCAAGATGTCAGTAATTTCCTTATGTATCATGAAAACTAGAACCTCTTCCCGAGCGTGATACTCAAATGTTTCTTCTAGACAGAACTCTGTCATGTCATATTTGTTTCTCCACATTGCTTGCATTTGTCAAGTTGAATCTACGTCGATGTAACACGTGTTCTAATTGGACAGAAAAAAGGGAGATAAATCTGCTGCCATTTTTTGCAGCTAGGGGATTTTATGAGAACCGTGAAATATGGCCATATTAGAACAGAGGTTCGTAGGAAGATGTGACAAGTAACCTCTGTGGGAAGAGAATGACTGGAGTGGTGTCATGTTCACTTTCCATTGTCAGTTATGTTGTTCATTCAAAAAATAAAGAAGAAAATCAGCCAGTATATTGTAAAATTTTCAGGGCAAGTCATCTTACGTGTGCAACTGTACAGGAAATACAGTAGCAATTTTAAGTTATTTCCAACCCTGTGTTTGAAGAATTGTCAACGGTTAAAGTCAGAAAAAAGCAGTCTATTCTGGAGTCATCAACCTAGTTTGAATTTGTTTTCATCACTAAAATACAGTTAACTCATACCCAAAGGAAGAAAAAGATAATCATAACATTAATCTTGTTAAAAATTTGAGAATTTGTGGATAAAAATATGTGTTCAACATAAATTTCATACTTCGAAATACTTCTAGTCAGGGACTTCTAGTCCATCCCTGCACACATCTTTAAGGTCCCCTTCACACCTATTTCAAATTCATAGGAATCAAGTAGAATCAGCCAGAATTGTGTTTTTCAAAATCGAACCACATTTGGGAAAAAATCAGAATAAACAGTTTTTTCAAGTTTTGGAAGAATGTCGTTTTACTGGCAACTCCTAAATTCTGTCTTTTCAGTGACAGGTGGCCACATTTTTATGCAATTTGGCCATGTTTTTATGGCATCGAGGCTCAGTCAAACAGTATTCAAGACATTTTGACCGTGTTTCAAGGTGCATTCGTGCTGCATTCCAACAAAAATTGAAATATTCCAATACATTTGAAAAATATTTCACCTGAATTCAAACAGCAATCTACATTCATTCCGATTCATTTGAGACACATTCGGGACATGATATGTCTTGCCATTTCGATCCTGCCTCAAACACCGGTACATTCAGAATACTTGGAATGCACTTCAAATGCCATTCAATAATTTTCCACTTTGAAGGTTAAAAATATTTGGGTTTTTAACAAGAACTGACCCCAATAATTGGAATGCAGACAAAATGGAGTAAGAAGTTTTAGACATAAATTACAATTCAAATTTCCTGGGATCTCAAGCAATCTTCACTCCGACAACATTCAACCTCAATTGTGAACATTGTTCCATTATCAATCCATCTGCTGTTCTCTTAAGAAACAACAATAGGTAAACCCAAATGAAATCTAATACAATGCAGAATCTAGACACATGATTGGTGATATTTCCTAATGTAAGATAGTGCTTGTACTGATATAGATTCAAGGACAAAAATAGCTCCAATGACAACCTTGGTCTGTGAGTCATGGAAGCAGGGCTGATGAAGAACTGGTATTGGCATGATCTGAGATCTACTCTTGAAACCATCATGTGAATTCATATTCCAATTCTTTGCATACATTAAATTGTGATTAATGAGAGATAGATTGTCAAATATGTTATGGTATTCCAATTCCTTGAATACATTAAATTGTGATTAATGAGAGATAGATTGTCAAATGTGTTATGAAATCTGAGTCTTTATTGGTCTGGGCACTAACTTGATTCCCTCTGCCTGGTAATAGTTGGTTTTTTATTTGTTGGTTCAAAATGCAGAATTCACAAACATGGTAGTATGCGTTCAGTTATTGGAGGAATGCAGAATACATATTGAAACAATGGCGTATCGTTGCAGACAAGACTTGATCACACAAGCCTCCTATCAAATAATTAATGCATTAACCAGCAGCTGATACAGATCCTGAATTAGGCTATCAGGACAGTTGTAAGCTGTAATAAAATGAAGGATTACTGATAATCAACAAACACTCCTTTTTCAAACAAAGGAACTTTCCTGTATTTTGGGGGCGGTGGGGTAACCCAGAGGTTAAAGTGTTGGCTGGTCATGCTGAAGATTTGGGTTCAGTTCTCCACATGGGCACAATATGAGAAGACACATAAAATATCACTTTGGTGATAAATCATGCCTGTCAACATGGTCAAAGCATGTCCAAGATTATTTAATAATTGTTCACTGAATATACTGAGTAACACATCAAATGCTCACTTGTTATTCGATTTCTCGATTTTTGGCCACTAATTGCCATGTGTATCATATCTGCCTCCTTGTGGATTCCTGCGACCCTACTGTTCAACTCAAACTAAGAATCAATGCTTTTTCTCGATATGAAGAATCTACTTATTGAATATTCATTTGTTGTTTGAACGCCACATTCTGCAATATTCAAGCCTCGAAATCATTGAGCATTAACAGAAAATCCAGTGATCGACAGAGTGAGCAACGGTAATGTAATCAGGGTATTATGACGCTCAACCATCCAAATCATCGTGCATCACATGGTCCATTTCATCATTGCTCATGGGGACAGTTGTTGAAGTGTTTGCTCATTAAATCAAAGGCCTAGTTTCAATTCCCACTTGGGTACAATATTCGAAGCCCATTTCTAGTGTTCCCCGCCATGATGTGGCTGGAATATGGTTGGAATATGGACAACTAAACTCACTCATGCATGCAACCTGAATTCTCACAGGCACTTGTTTAATAACTTAATTTTATGGGTTTATTAAACCATATACAAGTTTTTACTATCACTGTCTGTTAAATATCCTGAAACAAAGCATGTATGGTTCAGTGTTCATAAATAAGCAACGCATAGTTTGCATTCCTCGCTGATGCACAATGCATCAAATGTGCATTTTTCGCATAATTTCCTTACAAGAATGAACAGGATTCTGTTCCATGTGAAACAATTTGATAACTTAAAATCTTTACATCAAGGATGTAGATTAGCTATTGTTTTTTGTCACCCATTGTTCTGAATGTGACCATGTTCTACATTTTGAGCCACTTCGTGTCAAATGGAATTTATGGTTTCAATATCCATGCAAATCTTCTACATTAAAGATTTTATCCTCTAAAACAAGTATCCCAAAAAGGAACAAGTCAGCATCTTAATTACTAGGCTACAGCCTTTCTTCATTTTCTGGGATGAAAAGATGAAGGAGTTCAATAATCCATTAGTATTCAGTCACAACCATAAACTAGAACTCAAGTAATTGCATCAAACATATTAAAAGAATTTTATTTTATTGCTGTTGACAAATACTGAAGTCAGTCCAGGGCATAGTTTGTTTGTTGTTTGACACACCATCAGTAATATTCCAGCTGTATGGTGACTGTATGTAATTTGTAATAATCAATTCTGGACCAGAGAGACCTGTGACTAGCTCGTGATGTTTACATTTATTTGTTTCTTGTCTAATGCTGTACTCAACAAAATTCCAGCTATTTGACGGCAGTGTGTAAATAATCAGTTTAGGGCCAGATATTGCCAAGATAATTCTGTGACTAGCTTCATGTTTGTTTGTTTGTTTATCCTTTACTGCTGCAAATGTTCAGCTACATGACACCAGTGTCTAAAAATCAAGACCAGACAATTCTGTGACAAACATCATGAATGGAGGGGATCCATCCAAATGGAATTGAAAAATTAACATTCATCGACCAAGACAACAAGTCTGAAAACACTTATATATTGTGGTAAATTTAGGACACTAACCTAAGAAATAGTGTTCATGTGTAATAACACATAAACACTGGATAGACAATTTATATTTTTAACACTTCCCTCAAAGAATATCTGATGCAGATACAGTTTTACAAACTCAGACAACACAATGCTATTTAAAAATTGGTCAGATGTACCATATGTCATATTTGAGATTACTCTTTCTAAGGAAACTGCAGATTCTAGCACTTTTATGGTCGAGTCCCATATGGGATTCGATCCCGCACCCTCAGAGTCAGGCACCTAATCCCCAGCACAGAGTCTGCCGCATAACCCGCTTAGCCACCACAACTTCCACCAAAATGGAAGTCAGACAACTGGTAGTCTTGAACTGCATACTTTGTGTACCTCTCTGATAAGTGTGAACTGGCACAGCTCCCATGGCCGAAAGCTATGATTACCCTTAGGGTGCAGGTTTGAATCCTGTATGGGACTCAACCAAAAAAGTCCACTTTTGTGGAGGTTATGGTGCCTGAGCAGGTTAGTCAACCAACATTGTGTGCTGGTTATTTGGTGTCTGACTCTGAGGGTGCAGGTTCGAATCCTGCACCAAAATTTGTACTCTACTAAGAAGGTGTCATCCCAAAATATGACATATGTCATAAGCTAAGACAATGTGATCACCATGGAAATCAATAGATAATCTTGAACATTTCACATTTTTATTTTGTCTAAATTTCACATGAATTTAAAATTTTGTCAGTTACACATTTATATGGCACAATCATTCCCACAGGTGCATATTGCTTAATCTTGTGTCTACAGATCATAGCCAATCATTAGCAACAGGGATTAGGAAAGGAGGGACCATGTGCCATTTTGAACATTAGGATAAAAAAGAGCCCATTAAAATTTTGAAGTTTACTATTGATGAAAGGGCAGTGGCCCATTCTAAATTCACAAAATGGCTAATAATGCTGAAATTGTCAGAGTTCTCTTTCGCAATCTCTGAGTAAATTAAAAAGAAAAACAAAAAATTTAATTTTAATTTTTTAAAATGTTTTATTGTTGATAATTTCACTCACCTGTCATCCCTGAACTGAAATGGGACTGACCCGGTCCGGGTGCTGTCATCGCAAATATCTAGAAACCCTGAAACAGGATATGAAACTCACCAAAACATACACACAAAATAGTCACAATATTTTCTGGTAGAACATAATTTTTTCCCATACATACAAAGAGCATTTCAAAACTTTTCCTGTTTACAGTAATGAAATTCAAATATACTTTGCAGAGTTTTATATTCATTAAATTCAAATATATTTTTCAGCGTTAGATGCAATACCATCTCCATCACTGAACATGAAACTTTTTTCATAATGAATAAAATCATGACAATCACAATGACATATGCTGTGAGTCATATCAATGCCATGCTAGAGTCATATCTCCAGTGGCTTAAAATTTCAACAATTTTAATTTTTTTCTTTCTGGAACAAAAACAAATTTTTATTGATGACAATGTTACGTGCAGTAAAGTAAATCATCAGCATATCAGAAATCATATGTCCATTTCAAGAATGGTTACAAAAATATTTCTTTAAAATTTTCCTATTTCCTCACAAGGAACACAAATGTTGTAATCTATTAAACATGTTTCCTTATACGTACTTGAGCATGTTGAGACAACTTATTGCATAACGTAAAAGAGGAAGCATGTATCATGACAGTGTAAATTTTCAATAACACTTACAGCTGTATTTGAGAGCATGACAAAGCAACACTGAACATACAGAGTAAACACATATATAGATATAAAATACATGAGCATCTTAAAGATTGAAAATCAGGGTTTGTCACTGTTTACTATTTTCACCAAAATATAAATCATGTTTGATAGTGCATGAGTTTGATAATTAAATATAGTTTTAAATCAATGAGGTCTGATTTGTTTTAAAGAGATCATGAAGTTAATTTTCTGAAAAAATATACTCCAATCCACGTATTTATTGTTTTACAAAATCACAATCTGTTTTCGCTTTAATGCTATCTTGGAATTCAAAGCCACACTATAAACGTCATTGGTTTTATATAACTAAATGCAAATTGTGTTAAAATCTTTACATACATTGATACATTACTATTCAAATGTTCAGGAAATGACCCTATCCTATTTTCATCCTAAATATCTTTTGAATATCCAATGACTATCAGACAACAACATTATCAAACGACTTGTACATACGTGACCATCCTAAATATGACTGCTGTAAAACTGATATTTATAACACTGACTGTCTTACTGGTTGAAATATACGGTTATACCCCCGCTGAATGATAACTGTAGCCTTGTGAGATCATTAGCATAATAATGGCATCGTCCAAGAGGGGGTGTTAACTTAGCAATATGGTTGACAATGTCCCTTCTCCCTTCATATACGTGTTTCCCTCTCGTTCCATGCATGACGCCAACATATATCGTACCATTCATACGTACAAATAGCTATAATATATTATATACACTTCCAGTATTTAAATATTCACGACAAGTCGTTGGTTATTTTCTGAAGGGTAACCGCCATTTTGTTAGAAAAAGTTTCCCGTTTCACAAACAAATTTGGGATGTGATGAGAGAAAAAAACAATATGACACAAAATGTAATACTGGGAAATGAAACTTTGAACATTACCATACATTTCTGTGTAGGAGTTTAAATTTTTCACACACGCTTAATGTGTTTTCTTTTCGTGTCAAATGGGTCTATTGCGATGTACGAGACTTGTCGCCATTGCTAGACGAAGCACCCCCCTGTTTTCTTAAATCCGTCTAGCTTGAAAATCGAAAGAAAAATTCATAAACATTCATAACAGGACATTCTGACGGTACAGAATCTTAAACTGAAAACCCCGTAATAAGTACACGAGTTTTCTTCAAGCAACAACAGCGCTAAATAATTTTACGATCATATTTTTCTATTCCCCAGTGCAATGGTCTGTGTCGTTATGCATAATGGAAGAACCCCGAATCTCGATGACGTAGGGCAGGAAATAATATTTCATCTGCAAAATACACACTGAAAAAACACCGGACAAATAAGAAAAAATAGCACAGTTAGATCTACAGACATCCTACTTCTGAGGCAAAAAAAGAAAACGATGCTAACCTGATTTTTCGATGCAATAATGAAGGAAATATTTGGTAAATAGTCGTCGTCGATGGATTCACTCGGCAAGATGGCAACTGCTCGTTTGCGCATGCGTTTAATTAGTATCTACCCCTGTGAATTTAAGATGGAGAAAATACGCAAATTGGGTCAGTGAGCGTTGCAATATCACACTATAATGGGTATTTTAATTGTAAACATTCGGTTTCATTGTTTGCATATCAATTCAGCACCCCAAAGGACTGTAAATAACAACCACAGATTTGTGCAAATGACAATAGTATTTCCGTGACGACAGATTATTGCATACATTCCGAAGCATGCTGTTTTTAGCTATCGGTCCATTTTATCAGTTGATTGATAACGATATATCACATATATAGTTTGGTATTTTCCATATTAATTTTCCATTTCCCTTTTCATGCACATGATGAAAACAGCAAAACGAGATTGATAAAACTGCTCAGTATGTAAAGCAACAACTAATTAATTGTTTTATTGGTCATTTAGATGATGAAATAGTAATGACAGTACGTACGATAATAAACACTCCATCTTTATTTAAGAGGAGAAAACTAAAAATAAATGTAAGTAACTGAATATTTTATCACTACTTTTGTCTCTGTGATCATGAAAATACAAAGATACGCTTCTTTAGAAAATTCTATGCTATTGTAATTTTTAATCAATAATTACGTAATAAGAGCCATTTCATATAACGTTATTATTTAGGGTTTTGTTTTTGTTTCGCCTTTGTTGTAGATCCAAGATCAATCATTTTTGCTCACCACAGACTGTACAGACTGAAGTGTCCTATATGTCTCGGTCCACTTTGTCTGAAGGCTGACATATGCCGAGGTCAACATGACAGCACTCACTTGATGACATCGTTTTCAGTTGACGATCTAAACTGTGTGTTACTAGATAACATCAGATAAATAAATATTTAAAAAATGAAAATGCCAGAAAATATATTTTAAAAAAAATACAGATGGTCCAAGTTCAATTCAAGAGTGATGACGGTCAATTTGTTGTGATTATAACGTACAAGGACAGTTGTATTGGCTTCTCAAATCCTGCAGTGGCCCACTAAACGGGTATTATCTCTTCGATGTTTGCATACGATGCTGGCTGGTTTGTGCGTAACACCAACTACGGATAACATAGAGGATATTATACGAGTGCCAATAACATACTATGTTTACGACCCTCGTGCCAAAATGTCGGTATATCCCTCGCTCTCGCTCGGAAAATACCAACATTCAGGCACTCGCCCACAACAGTGTGTACACACGAGTGTCGTAACCATGGTATGTTATGGGCGCTCATATTATATTCTGTTTATTACCGAAGTCGTTAAATTGAGGAAAATAAACCCAAATGTACTTTCAAACACAGGCTGGCTTACCGCCGTCGTTGCATGTAGAACGCAGCGTCACAGAACCGTGACATCATGGCATTGTTCATGACGTCATGTCACCACGGTAAAGTGATCTTTTGCCCTAGGGCATCGTATGAGAAATATTAACCCAGATATATTCGCTCCCGTAGGTAATAAATAGAGGATATTATAGGAGTGCTTATGTCACTATGTTTACGACACGAGTCGAGAGATGTACGAGTGTTGCAAACATTGTATGATATGGGCAAGGATATAATATCCTATCCATTACTGAAGTCAAATTTGAAGAAAACAAACGCAAATCTACTTTCAAACATAGGCTGGCTACCCACCGTTCCCGAATGTAAAACGCAACGTCACAAAATAAACGTAAAGTGATAGCATTGTTCATGTTGTCACGTCACCATGACAAAGTGATACTTTGCCCTAGGGAACCATATGATATTTCCCCACACATGGGCATTAAAATTAAATATGAACTTGTGCAAGTGTGCGGCAACGATATCACTTTTCAAGCCTTAATGATGATTATGAGAAATTCACCAATCATCTCAGAGTGCAGACTCACTGAATAGTGTCATGTCGTGTCTTGTTAGCAAGGAACTTAAATTACATCATTCCCTCACAAGGGGACGATGGAGTAGCCTAGCTTGTGGTTAAGCGTTTGCTCGTCATGCCGAAAACCCGGGTTCGATTCCTCACATTGTTGCAGTGTGTGAAGCCCGTTTGTCGTGCCCTCCGCCGTGATATTGCTGGAATATTGCTAAAAGCGGCGTAAAACCATACTCAGTCATTTGGAAGTGTGATTCGAAATTCCATGAGAACTATTTTTATATTCCCTACTCGAAGACATTTCAGGAGATGCTGATGTATGTAGGTGAAAATATACGCATAAAATATCAACCCTACTGAAAAAAAACTTCACCGAAATTATTGAATGTTATTCAGTATCAGGTGGTTACCCCTGATGACGTCACTATAGATGACGTTACATTCTGTCAGCAATGAAGTAATGTGACAACAAATGTCTGTAACTAGCCAAACAGCACTGGGAATAGCCCAAATGTTTGCTCGCGATCATTCTATCTCTTACAGGAAACATCTGTAGATGATTTACTTAGATGTGAAGTGTATAATTCAACTACTAAGTTCTCAGTTTATACCGTTTTCTATTCTTTTGTGATTAAAATAGCAATTTGAATCCATTTTAGCTGATAAACTCAGTGACGTTCAAATATTTTTTCTGGGTACTATCATTTTGCACATGCCCGATATCTGTTCAGCTGTTTTCCTTTGTATGGCAAGCCGTTTTCACCTTTATTAAGGAATTACCTATGTCTTCAGTTGTTTTATTGACATCTTTATTATATCTAAATATATCGGTAAGGTTTTTCAAATACCAGTAAGTATCAGATATCTTTAATCAATATATTTTTGCTGCTTGATGAAGATTTATTGATATCTTAAAATGTTACTTCGATATCAAGGAATGATAAAGTGAACTGTATAAAATGTTTAAGATAACAAAACAGCTATTACCTTCATAATAGACATAATCACATAAGAAATTACTTCAAGATATATTCAATCCATTTCCACATATCTCTAAATAAATCCAAGATATCTTTAAAACAACTGGAGATATTAGCCAATCTCACATCTCGAGCTTCTCGTTTTGAAACCACTCAGTATTTTACCATATCCTAGTCTGTCACACTGTCCCTGAACCATATCATTTTTCCTTAGTCTAGACTAACATCTAGTCGATAAAATGAACATATTTTACAGAACAAAGCACTAAATTATATTCATAAACTATGATCAAAGGAGTACAGAGGCTTTTCTTCGCTTTAGAAAACTGTGATAGTCTCGACCTTCATTATTATTCCTTGAAAAAGTACATTTATTGATTGATCGATCTTATAACTTTGTGTTTACGTGACCCAGATAAAAAATGCAAAAGTAAAAATGGTTATATGCATGTTGTATCTTTTATCTTTACTTGTTATAATCTCGACTTGCCACACGTTCTAGACTTGCAAGAGTTACATGAAGTACATTTGCTTGAGTGTCTGTATGACAGATTACCTTCCTTCCAGCACTGTCCCAAATGACTAAAATTATGCAAGTCTAGATTTTCTCGAGGGTCTCAGTCTCCCGTCTCACTGGATCACCTTTTCAGTTTGAATTGAGTAATGTCTTTCTGTCAAAAGTATATATTTCATCGGCTTTTCCATTGCTATACTTTGCCATATTAAATAGTTGCTAATGTTTTCCCCTTCAATGTTTAAGCAATAATAATTCAGTAGTATGCTATCTTTCTTATGGCATCAGTTTAACAAAGGTTTGACGGCTGCTACTTCTACAATGCTAACGTTACCAATTCGATCCCAATCTGTCCAGACGTTTATGACCTTGAATCCACATGCTGATTTATAAACTAAGCAATAACTAACTACTCGGTGGCCTTGAATAGCTACACGTCTGTTTGTGTTTGTTGTTTAATTGTTGTTTGTCGCCATCTCAGCAACATTCAGGCAATATGGTCGCGGTGAACGATAGAATCTTGACAAGACAAACATGTGATCAACACGCAGTTGGGATATGATGACTATTCCCGATCCAAATGTACAGAAGTAACACAATATGTAGCAATTTCCTTTAAGTATAGTGTGTGCGTGCGTTTTTCTGGTCCTGAAAGTCAGTTAAATGACCCTTTAAATTATATCCATACACATCCTTCTCACATCCCATTCCCACCCCTATCTCAAAAAGCTGTCGCGCTTGTGGTCGTAAGGGCATTGTCAACCACACCGTCCTATGCTTGTAGACAGGTGGTTCGCGGGATCCCTCAAACAGGATTAATGTCGAAAAAAAATATATCCTATAGAAATGTTTTAAAATAGATATTCATATCCGCATTCCACTAGTCCATACACCCACTGTGTTTTGAAGGAACCTTGGATACAATAGTGACACCTGTGTGAGCAGGGTAAATAATTATAATACGATAGGCTGTAGGCACCTTAATGATGTTTTATTGTTTCTTTCTGAATACGTGCCAGAAAGGTATAACTTTCCTTAGTCCGCCTGAATGGTCCAGTCGTCTGACCCACCGGGTAGAGTTACGTCCCTTGAGCACACCAGAAATCGATGACTGTGAGGCTAAATCCAGGTTCGCTTCTAGTTATGTTCAATTCATCAAGGAGGAAAACGCGTGACGGATGCGTGTCTCCGAGCATTTTCCCAACAGTAATCTGACACTCCTGTGGTATAACGGGAAACCTGTAAATATCGCTCACTCGGTCACCTTTATGGTGATGAGTCAGTTGCAACTCTAGTATCGAGTATCTTGCTCCAACTCAAAGATGGAATGTACTACTCCAGCTGAAGGATCGAATGTAGTGCTCCAGGTCAAGGATGGAATGTACTACTCCAGCTGAAGGATCGAATGTAGTGCTCCAGGTAAAGGATGGAATGTACTACTCCAGCTAAAGGATCGAATGTAGTGCTCCAGGTAAAGGATGGAATGTACTACTCCAGCTAAAGGATCGAATGTAGTGCTCCAGGTCAAGGATGGAATGTACTACTCCAGCTAAAGGATCGAATGTAGTGCTCCAGGTCAAGGATGGAATGTAGTGCTGCAGGTCAAATATCGAATGTACTACTCCAGCTAAAGGATCGAATGTAGTGCTCCAGGTCAAGGATGGAATGTAGTGCTGCAGGTCAAATATCGAATGTACTACTCCAGCTGAAGGATCGTATTTAGTGCTCCAGGTCATAGATGGAATGTAGTGCTGCAGGTCAAAGATCGAATGTACTTCTCCAGCTGAAGGATCGACTGTAGTGCTCCAGGTCATAGATCGAATGTAGTGGGCCAATGGAGGGGCCTATTCGTAACTATTCACCTCTTCCTGGCTCGCCGAAATGGCACATACTTACGCATAGGAGTTGCAGTGGGGTAGCCTAGTGGTTAAAGTGTTTCCTTGTCACGCCGAAGATCCGGGTTCAATTCCACTCATGGTATACTGTGGAAAGCCCATCTCTGGTGTCCCCGCCGTGATGTTGCTGGACTGTTGCTAAAAGCGGCGTAAAGCCTTACTCACTCTCTCAAAAAAAAACCCGAACTCCTCAAATGCAACTAAAATTATGTCCTGTAGCATTAAACACAGGACAGATCCTCTGTCAAAATACCCACAGCAGAATACAGTGTTCCCAGAAATTATTGAGAAAATCATTTTTTCTAATGATGCTAAGATTGGAAAAAGGGCTTTCACTATGCACTAAGCATACTAAATAAGGGAGACAACTCTTGAAGGCTTAGAAGGCAGCTCATTACGTCAAGAGTTATCTCCCTTGTCTGAACAGACGGCTTCCTGTGTTGACATGGCAGAATTTACAGCGAGAGAGAAAAGAAAGCTCATTCTAGATGAATTTGAAAGGGGTGAGGCTGATGCTAAAGTGTTAGCTTGTAGACATGGTATTCCTCTGTCTACAGTATACAGAACTTTGAAGAATATTTAAACAGGAACCGGGATAGAGCACAAAGCAGGGGCAGGTCGGCCTAGGAAATTCAGTGTTGTGGATCGCCGAAGACTTGGGCAGATTGTGCAATGAAACTGTTAGACAGGAATTACAGAGACTTATTTGGGTGAAAAAACGTGGAATTCCCTCGCCGTTGATGAAAGATACACAAAAGGAAAAACTTTTAAACTGGTGTCGAGGTCATGAAAATCAAGATTGGGATAATGTTTTCTTTTCGGATGAAAGTTCTGTTTGGCTTTTCCCTAATTGTGTGAAAATTTGGACCAAAGATGCTGTCAAACCTATCTACCAGCGACCAAACCATAGCCCGAAGCTTCACATGTGGGGTGGCATATCGGCTCGCGGAATGACGCCATTGTGTGTTTTCACGGGAAACTTGACAAAAGAAAGATACGTTGACATTCTAAATGGTCACCTTCTTCCGACAGCACAAACATTGTATGAAGATGATTGGATTTTCCAGCATGATAATGACCCAAAACACACTGCGCGCTACACAAAACAGTGGTTGTCGGGCGAAAATGTTCAAGTTTTAGACTGGCCCAGTTACAGCCCAGACCTAAACCCAACTGAGAATGTGTGGGGAGTCATGAAGGACAGAATAAACCAAAAGGGACCGAGAAATATTGAAGATATGAAGGCCGAGGTGGTCCAATATTGGGATACCCTGTCACACGATTACCTACAAACTTTGATGGGTAGTGTGCCTAGGCGTATTCAGGCATGCATTGCTGAGCGAGGAGGTCTAACAAAGACTGAGACTAGACTGAGACTGTAAAAGGATGATGTTTTAACATGTTTATGTAAGTAAAACGCCAGAAGTTAATAAACGTAATGAGTTACATGACGCAACATGATTCTCAATAATTTCTGGGAATACTATATGTTGGACAAGCTTCACACATCGTGCATTATCTTACCCCCATGTAAAGTACTTTAATTTCATTGGTCAATGTCGCGTTAACAAGTTTCCGTGTCACCCGTCCCAGGAGGGTGACAACAGGGAAAAAATATTACCCGCTGTCACGGTAAATGCCAAACTTTCCACCGAGAACCTGTATCACTAACAATCGTATGACTCCATAATATGACGCATGCGGAGTTCGAAAACCGTTCGATTAGTTGTTTATTTCTCTGTACATATCTAATTTACCGACTTTCGCTGATACATTTAAACTATTTTATACTTTTAATCGTTTTCACATTCAACGTAAACACAACAAACCAATTTTAAAACAGCTTTAAGCTTGTCAGAATATGTTTCACTGATTTTAAAAAGCCAGTCTTGAGCCAGAACCCATTTTGTTTACATGTCAAACAGTGGGTAGCGATCACAGTATAAAATGAAATGATATTTTGTACATTTAACAGGACGGTAAGATACATAAGTCGTATGCATTCTCACGGTTAATACGGTCTCGTGTATACATGTCTTTTATCATTCAAAACGTGTTCCACAGGAGATACAAACCACAGACTATGCTATGACGTCATGAACTTGATGACGTCACAATGCTATGACATCGCGGCACTCCGTTGCACCGTTCTCACTAATACTATTTCAGAACAGAAGACAGACTTGTTAGTTTCGCGAAAGCTGTAATATTGCACAATTCAAGGAGATCCCTGTACTGTTGAATTTTTGCACGACTAAATGACCCGATACAATACGACGCATGAACGAGACAACGCAGATTTCGGCGCTTTAGGCAACTGGGTTCTCTATGTTCCCTTTCCCACGATTGTTACATTTTGCATTGACATAAACATGTTGCGCATTCATACAATGAAACCGCATTATTAATGCCATCAGTCATAAAAAAACAGGCATAAAACTCTTTTGACCTCTTAGAATGATCAAAATATAACAAATAACGAAAAACACCCAACCCGCATCAGTTTACTCAATCACACGCCACTCGTCCGCACGTTTAGTGATCTTACCTACTATTTAGTTTGTTATGTGTAGATAATCAGTGCGAATTCTGGGTTCAAACCGTCGGCTAAAGTTGTCGTATGTGTTAAAGGGAGGTAACCACCATAAACCTTATCACAGAGGACAAGGACTACACACAGTCTAATCTTTGATGACTACTGCATCATCCTTAAGATCCCGTTACACAAAGTGTGCTTTTTCTGGTGTGGACAGAGGTGTGTATGCATGTGTGTGGGTGCGTCCGTGTGTGCGTTACGTCGTCTATGTGCACTGAGCAATATTCAACGTATACAATGGGGAGTCTGGAAGTAATCGAACGGTGACCACACAAGGTCACGAGCACCCATGCATTATCGGGAGCGATCACATACAGCCACCGGATCTCATTACTCGATCCATTTAGTCGCCTCTTACCACAAGCGCTCCAATGAGAAGACCTATATTCTTACCCCCAAACTTGGATTCGTAAAAGTGTAAAAGTCTTCAGGAAAACATTGTATGAAGATGATTGGATTTTCCAGCATGATAATGACCCAAAACACACTGCGCGCTACACAAAACAGTGGTTGTCGGGCGAAAATGTTCAAGTTTTAGACTGGCCCAGTTACAGCCCAGACCTAAACCCAACTGAGAATGTGTGGGGAGTCATGAAGGACAGAATAAACCAAAAGGGACCGAGAAATATTGAAGATATGAAGGCCGAGGTGGTCCAATATTGGGATACCCTGTCACACGATTACCTACAAACTTTGATGGGTAGTGTGCCTAGGCGTATTCAGGCATGCATTGCTGAGCGAGGAGGTCTAACAAAGACTGAGACTAGACTGAGACTGTAAAAGGATGATGTTTTAACATGTTTATGTAAGTAAAACGCCAGAAGTTAATAAACGTAATGAGTTACATGACGCAACATGATTCTCAATAATTTCTGGGAATACTATATGTTGGACAAGCTTCACACATCGTGCATTATCTTACCCCCATGTAAAGTACTTTAATTTCATTGGTCAATGTCGCGTTAACAAGTTTCCGTGTCACCCGTCCCAGGAGGGTGACAACAGGGAAAAAATATTACCCGCTGTCACGGTAAATGCCAAACTTTCCACCGAGAACCTGTATCACTAACAATCGTATGACTCCATAATATGACGCATGCGGAGTTCGAAAACCGTTCGATTAGTTGTTTATTTCTCTGTACATATCTAATTTACCGACTTTCGCTGATACATTTAAACTATTTTATACTTTTAATCGTTTTCACATTCAACGTAAACACAACAAACCAATTTTAAAACAGCTTTAAGCTTGTCAGAATATGTTTCACTGATTTTAAAAAGCCAGTCTTGAGCCAGAACCCATTTTGTTTACATGTCAAACAGTGGGTAGCGATCACAGTATAAAATGAAATGATATTTTGTACATTTAACAGGACGGTAAGATACATAAGTCGTATGCATTCTCACGGTTAATACGGTCTCGTGTATACATGTCTTTTATCATTCAAAACGTGTTCCACAGGAGATACAAACCACAGACTATGCTATGACGTCATGAACTTGATGACGTCACAATGCTATGACATCGCGGCACTCCGTTGCACCGTTCTCACTAATACTATTTCAGAACAGAAGACAGACTTGTTAGTTTCGCGAAAGCTGTAATATTGCACAATTCAAGGAGATCCCTGTACTGTTGAATTTTTGCACGACTAAATGACCCGATACAATACGACGCATGAACGAGACAACGCAGATTTCGGCGCTTTAGGCAACTGGGTTCTCTATGTTCCCTTTCCCACGATTGTTACATTTTGCATTGACATAAACATGTTGCGCATTCATACAATGAAACCGCATTATTAATGCCATCAGTCATAAAAAAACAGGCATAAAACTCTTTTGACCTCTTAGAATGATCAAAATATAACAAATAACGAAAAACACCCAACCCGCATCAGTTTACTCAATCACACGCCACTCGTCCGCACGTTTAGTGATCTTACCTACTATTTAGTTTGTTATGTGTAGATAATCAGTGCGAATTCTGGGTTCAAACCGTCGGCTAAAGTTGTCGTATGTGTTAAAGGGAGGTAACCACCATAAACCTTATCACAGAGGACAAGGACTACACACAGTCTAATCTTTGATGACTACTGCATCATCCTTAAGATCCCGTTACACAAAGTGTGCTTTTTCTGGTGTGGACAGAGGTGTGTATGCATGTGTGTGGGTGCGTCCGTGTGTGCGTTACGTCGTCTATGTGCACTGAGCAATATTCAACGTATACAATGGGGAGTCTGGAAGTAATCGAACGGTGACCACACAAGGTCACGAGCACCCATGCATTATCGGGAGCGATCACATACAGCCACCGGATCTCATTACTCGATCCATTTAGTCGCCTCTTACCACAAGCGCTCCAATGAGAAGACCTATATTCTTACCCCCAAACTTGGATTCGTAAAAGTGTAAAAGTCTTCAGGAAAACAGTATTTTGAATTAAACTCGTTCAAATTGCCAAGTGCATGAAATACACACATCACTTTGTTAGAAGTCTATTTTGATTTCTGAAATCGCTAAATTTCTAAATGGAACATTAACATTCTAGAATTTTTCTTTTTTAAATGATCAAATCGTTTTTTACGTAAAAAGACTAATCACATTTCATTGGTATTCTTTGATAGAGTCCAAGAAAAAACATCAAGTTCCTGAAATAAACAAATCGTGTGATTACTTTTCTCAGTGTACAAAAAGTCCTCCAAAAAGTAAATCACTGTACTGAAAATTTACTATGGTGCTCGATGGAACGTTATGATTGATACAAATCTCCACCATGTTATATGGACACGAAGGACTGAACTTTTAGACGCACAGAGGAAACTACAAAGCTTGTCTGCTTGTACTACTTTAGATGCACAGTAAATACGGGGCACAGATCAATACTCCCAGCCAGATGCAATAATCATCCCTTCATCACAACATTTGGCGCCATCATTTCCCAGGCCCTCTTTCCAAACCATTATACCAGGAACAGATAGAAAGGTTCGTGATAATAGCTTCGGTGAACCACTTTCTAAACGAAGAGATCTAATATTGGAAAAAAAGGTTCAAGTCAATATGCATGAAAGACTGACCTGCATCATTCCGTGGATAACCGTTTAGTTTTTTAAATGAATATTTGGAGTATTTTTAATATATAATATTTATAATGTACAAATTTGTCCCCAGGAAAAGTAAACGACATACCCTTTTTTCGAGCTTCCTTAGTTTTCACAATGTTAGTTTACTGTTATACTTAATCATGACTTGGACCCATTGCAACATGCCTATCAAGCGCCGGGCAAAGAACGGTCACCAATACATTTGGAAGTCTATATGTCTACAGTTCCAATCGATTTCCAATCCTAATTTCGTCCATGTAGGGTCAATGTAAGCAATATATCCCTGAAATCCATGTAACATCCAATTCCTTCTTTCTCTCTTCCTCCACCCCAGGAAGCTGTCACAAACACTAGCAAATTAACGATACCCAACACCTGAGCTTAAGCTGCAGGTGACTTTATGGCTTACCTGACCCACGGAGTTACATGCATGGTTAAGTATTCCATTGTAATGATTTGTAGCCTTTGTGTTGATCTGATAGTTATCGGTTTTAGTATATCACTGGAAATATAGAACGTATTTCAAGTCACCTGGACTTGCAGACTTCAGGTGCAAAGTTCAACGTTGTGTATCATTCTTCTTGAAAATGAATATTTATGATTTACACCTATGTGATTAATAGTAATGAATATAAACTGCGCAAATGATTTAACTCGTACTGTTATATCGAGCTGACAATTACGTTACATACGAATGCATTTCCAGAATAAATGACATATTCTGGGACTGAACTCACAAAGTCAGGAACGTTATTCACAGCTCATAAATTCAGCGATCTAACCCACTCAGACGCCAGGCAACTGGTTGTCTAGATTATGGAGTAGAATCTGCATACAGGAAGTATAATACTTTTGCTCTTCAGTATATGTGCTTATTCGCGAATGCGAGCATGGTTTTACGCCAATTTTAGCCATATGTCAACAATATCACGACGTGGGCGCCATAAATGGGCTTTACACATTATACCCAGTGTGGGGAATCGAACCCGGGTCTTCCACGTGATGATCTAACGCTTTAACCACCGCTCCTTCATTCACGAATATGCATTGTATAGTTGCCGATACAGGCCGATGAAATTAGTTTTTAACACAGCCATATCGGTAGTTTGAAAAACTCATCACATAAGGCAACTTTCATTGAAGATTCTCGTCTATTTCTTTTCCTTTGTTGATGTTTTGTAACGTACTTCTTTTACGTTAACGATTATATACCTCACTGCCTTTCTATACTTTCGCATTGATTTTTGTAAAATTGTTGAAGATGTTGAATCTCCTTATATATTTTTGACAAATACAGATAACAAATGCCGAAGGCACTAGGAGGAAAACAACCACAAAACTTTAAAAAAAAAAGAAAAGATTTTTTTAAATGTGTCAAGGGGCCTCCGAAAATGGGTCAGGGTCGTTTTGAGATAACACGATATAGTATCATCCTCCCTACGTATGTACTAGTATTTACATTAGGGGTGGGGTACCTTTGTGTCTAAACCGTCCGCCCTTCACGCCTAACATCCGGGTTTGATTGACCACATGGGTACAATGTGTGAGCCCATTTCTTGTGTCACATGCAGTGATATTGCTGAAATATTGCTAAAAGCGACGTATGACATTGTTCTCTCAAACACAGAATATTTACGTCATCAGTGAAGTGACTTTCAGCGCCGTAGCGTTCGTGTTGAAGGGTGAACCTTTCAACAATAGCCACGAACTAGCCTTCAGCAAACCTATGCATGTAAGAGGCGACGAAAGGGATTGGGTTGTTAGGCTCGTTGATTTGATTCACACAAGTTGTGTCCCAAGTGCGTAGATCGATGCTGATGATGGTGATCACTAGGTTGTCTTGTTCAGACACCACTATTTACAATCAGCTGGAAGATTGTAGATAGTGGTGTTAAACAACAAACCAACAAAAAACAGGTTTGTTTGTTTTTTGTTTTGATTTTGTATGGTCATGTCGTGATAATATAATGTTTTACAGCTTACTCTTTGAGACGAGATTTTGTTTCCTGTTTACTTCTAGAGTGACAACATGTTACATGGAATAACTTGATATTCCTCAGAATTCAAAAATGGCTGCCAAGATGGTCATCCATTGTAGTTTTAGTGCCTATACAGAGCAGAGAACTAAAAAACAATTCATTTGGTGTCACATGTTTAACACAGTTTAGAAAAAAACAAACTTCAATGTTATGGTTAATAAAAGCTATACATTCCTAAACTATTTGATGCAATAGCAGTATCCAAAGTATTAGAAAACTATGCTTCACGATCGATAACTGCCTCTAAGCTCTCGTAGTAGCTATTCAAATGGCCTGTCAGATAACTGTTAATCACTTTTGATACATTCAGAAGCTTACAATTTGTTCAGTTGATCTGCTTTGATATAGATCTCTCTCTGATGGCATACTGACTTTATTGCATTTACTCTGTGTCAGTTCAACCAATCCATGGGGAGCAGCATCTCTCGACATCAGAACACCAGAACACCAGAATAGGGATAAGCTGACCAGCACAAATGCTCCAACCATGGTCAACTGGTTAAGGAATATGATTGGCACACATGCACTTCGTTGTTTACTTGCGCAATGTAATATTCTAGACTGTTGGATGTTGGTGGGAGCTTTTCATTTAATGTCTTGTCTCATCTACAGACACCTGTGCGATGTGATCTAGTAATGTTGATAGGCTTTTGTATTGTAAGTTCTGGTTTGTAGACATTAGAATACCCCCGTGTATTGATCTATTGTTTTAATGTTGGACTTGTTTCGTGATGTGTTTCTGTGTTGGCGGTGTTTAGCAGTGCATGGCAGTATATGGCTAAAAACAAGCACTCCTACAAGCGATAAAGTCGTGCACATCCGATTTCCATGGACAAAAACAATTCTTCTCGAGTTCACAAGTTTCACAAACAAAACAGCAAAACAAACAAGTACAATTGGACCGGCTGTGCGGATTGTTTTATGAATGTCATCATTCCCAACATGGAACAGTACCAAATCCTCGAATAGAAACACCAACATTGTTGTCGCAGAATGTATGTCTGAATTGATCTTGATCAAATTTGAGATTTGAACAAGGTCAAAGGTAACTGAAGCCCGACACGTAAAACCAGAGATAAAAAACATTTTTGAGAAAAAAAACTCTGGAACCGTGTTCCCTCAACGTATGCAACGCTACCTATTCTACTGGAGGGTTTACAGTAGTAGAGACGCAGAGTACATTGTCACAAAATGTCCGAACAGTAAAACATCCACATGCTGGTCCAGAAGAATCCTTGATCCACTTCTATCCATGAAATATCTCCTTTGGAATATCTTCTTGGCAGTCGTCCTGCCTCTGGGGGACTTCAAGGTCCATTTCCGCCCCCAGGACGATGGCATCCACGCTCCTGATAAAAATGTAAACATATTTTACATCATTTGTACTGTGTGCATAAATGCAAAATATATGATTCCACGAGAACATATCTCAAACACGAAGATCAAGTTGTGACTTGACAGTAGACGTCATTGTACACAAGGAGGCACTTTATGTTTTCTTTCAAAGATCGTTTGGAAGAACACAGTGGCTTCTGCTAATAAAGGTAAACAGTATTCTGTATCATAATTTATACTTCCAGCACATATTAAGACTGCATGAGTGTCGGTTTCACACTGCTTTTACCAGCATACCAGCTATATCACGGGGAGAAACAACAAATATCGGATCCACACATCATTCAGATATGGAAAATCGAAATAGGTTTGTTTGGAGCGTCATGAGCGAACACTTTAACCATTCGGTTATTCGACGATCCCCTTACATTTAAATACAAAGCAAATATATCGGGACGTGAAAAACAAAATTTCATCTAAGTTTTAAAGTGAAATAGTGAATGCTTTACCAGGAGGGAGGCCAGTACACTGACTTTCAAAGTGACCATCCGGGATTAGCTTTGTCTCGAACTACCTATTGAAGGACGGAATGGTGGGTTAACACTAAGTTATACTATCTATAGATAGCATCGTACAGGGCATGCACGAAGGGGGCCCTATCTACACTAACCCCTAATCTACCAGTCAAGTGCAGTCAGCATTGGGTCTACTGGGGGTGCTGAAAAGACTGGGGTCACCAGTGTGCCAACCCTAAACTAGCTGGGTTGCTATAGCAACCATCCTGACTGTACAGTCAGGCCCTAGCACCGAACCTACTCCATGTACGATCGGCAGGGGGCTACGCGGAGAGCAGACGCACAATGGAGCCACCATGAGACAAAAACTCATCCCATCGGACCCTTTGAAAGTAAGTGTACTAAAGTCCAGGTGGAAGGGTTCAGAGTGACACAACACCAAATCCAGAGTGTGCCAGGGTTCCTGCGTCTGAAAGAAATGAGTCATGCATAAGCATCAGTAATCACATTTCTCTCGGATGTAGATTGGATTAACAACAGCGAGTAAGTGTGGTTTTCTGCCGCTTTGGACAATTTTTCCAGCATTAAGTGGGCGTGGGGCATAGTATTTAAGTGAGGACTCGAACAATGGTACTGAACATGACGTGCCAACACTTGAACAACTAGGCTACACTACCACTCCCTTTACATGCAGAAACCAGTATCAACCTTTCCCATCTATACCTAAATGGCTGTGACTATGCTGGTCGTAAGAGGCGACTAACGGGATCGGGTGGTCAGACTCGCTGACTTCTTGGTTGAAACATGTCATCGGTTCCCATTTGCGCAGATCGATGCTCGTGTTGTTGATCACTGGATTGTCTTGTCCAGACTCGATTATTTACAGACCGTCACCTTATAACTGAATATTGCTGAGTGCGGCGTAAAACTAAACTCACTCACTCCTAAATGGCTGTATACTATGAGAGAATTAGTGTGCACAATATATGAAACAAATATTTTCTTCCAAATAGAGTTGAAAACACCTGCCTGTCTGGTCCTCTGTCATCCTTCCGAAGAATCCTTGGTTCACGTCCATCCATGGAATATCTTCTCTTCTTGGCAGTCGTCCTGCCTCTGGGGGACTTCAGTGTCCATTTCGCCCCCAGGAAGATGGCATCCCTGCTCATAACAGTACAGAGAATATAGTTTACATCGCTGGCACTTACTGTGTGCATATATGCAACTTATATGCCTACACGTAAAATCTCAAACATGAAACTCAAGTTGTAATTTTGCAGTAGACGTCATGATAAACAAGGATGCATTGCATGTTATGGTTTATTCAAAAGATTGTTTGAAAGGAACAGTTGCATGCGTAAGCAACGGTTCTACTTAAAAAGGCAAAGAACACTTTACATAATTTATGCTTCACACACAGATTATGACTGCATGAGTGTCCTTTTACACCGCTTTCAGCAATATACTAGCTATATCACGGTGAGAAACAACAAATATATGCTTCACACATCATTCAGATATGGAAAATCGAAATAGGTTGTTTGGATCGTCATGAGCGAACACTTTAACCATTCGGTTATTCGACGATCCCCTTACATTTAAATGCAAAGCAAATATGTCGGGACGTGAAAAACAAAATTTAATTTAAGTTTTAAACTGAAATAGTGAATGTTTTACCAGCAGGTAGGCCAGTACACTGACTTTCAAAGTGACCAGCCGGGACTTGCTTTGTCTCGAACTACCTATTGAAGGACGGAATGGTGGGTTAACACTAAGTTATACTATCTATAGATAGCATCGTACAGGGCATGCACGAAGGGGGCCCTATCTACACTAACCCCTAATCTACCAGTCAAGTGCAGTCAGCATTGGGTCTACTGGGGGTGCTGAAAAGACTGGGGTCACCAGTGTGCCAACCCTAAACTAGCTGGGTTGCTATAGCAACCATCCCGACTGTACAGTCAGGCCCTAGCACCGAACCTACTCCATGTACGCTCGGCAGGGGGCTACGCGGAGAGCAGACGCACAATGGAGCCACCATGAGACAAAAACGCATCCCATCGGACCCTTTGAAAGTAAGTGTACTAAAGTCCAGGTGGAAGGGTTCAGAGTGACACAACACCAAATCCAGAGTGTGCCAGGGTTCCTGCGTCTGAAAGAAATGAGTCATGCATAAGCATCAGTAATCACATTTCTCTCGGATGTAGATTGGATTAACAACAGCGAGTAAGTGTGGTTTTCTGCCGCTTTGGACAATTTTCCAGCATTAAGTGGGCGTGGGGCATAGTATTTAAGTGAGGACTCGAACAATGGTACTGAACATGACGTGCCAACACTTGAACAACTAGGCTACACTACCACTCCCTTTACATGCAGAAACCAGTATCAACCTTTCCCATCTATACCTAAATGGCTGTGACTATGCTGGTCGTAAGAGGCGACTAACGGGATCGTGTGGTCAGACTCGCTGACTTCTTGGTTGAAACATGTCATCGGTTCCCATTTGCGCAGATCGATGCTCGTGTTGTTGATCACTGGATTGTCTTGTCCAGACTCGATTATTTACAGACCGTCACCTTATAACTGAATATTGCTGAGTGCGGCGTAAAACTAAACTCACTCACTCCTAAATGGCTGTATACTATGAGAGAATTAGTGTGCACAATATATGAAACAAATATTTTCTTCCAAATAGAGTTGAAAACACCTGCCTGTCTGGTCCTCTGTCATCCTTCCGAAGAATCCTTGGTTCACGTCCATCCATGGAATATCTTCTCTTCTTGGCAGTCGTCCTGCCTCTGGGGGACTTCAGTGTCCATTTCGCCCCCAGGAAGATGGCATCCCTGCTCATAACAGTACAGAGAATATAGTTTACATCGCTGGCACTTACTGTGTGCATATATGCAACTTATATGCCTACACGTAAAATCTCAAACATGAAACTCAAGTTGTAATTTTGCAGTAGACGTCATGATAAACAAGGATGCATTGCATGTTATGGTTTATTCAAAAGATTGTTTGAAAGGAACAGTTGCATGCGTAAGCAACGGTTCTACTTAAAAAGGCAAAGAACACTTTACATAATTTATGCTTCACACACAGATTATGACTGCATGAGTGTCCTTTTACACCGCTTTCAGCAATATACTAGCTATATCACGGTGAGAAACAACAAATATATGCTTCACACATCATTCAGATATGGAAAATCGAAATAGGTTGTTTGGATCGTCATGAGCGAACACTTTAACCATTCGGTTATTCGACGATCCCCTTACATTTAAATGCAAAGCAAATATGTCGGGACGTGAAAAACAAAATTTAATTTAAGTTTTAAACTAAAATAGTGAATGCTTTACCAGCAGGTAGGCCAGTACACTGACTTTCAAAGTGACCAGCCGGGACTTGCTTTGTCTCGAACTACCTATTGAAGGACGGAATGGTGGGTTAACACTAAGTTATACTATCTATAGATAGCATCGTACAGGGCATGCACGAAGGGGGCCCTATCTACACTAACCCCTAATCTACCAGTCAAGTGCAGTCAGCATTGGGTCTACTGGGGGTGCTGAAAAGACTGGGGTCACCAGTGTGCCAACCCTAAACTAGCTGGGATGCTATAGCAACCATCCTGACTGTACAGTCAGGCCCTAGCACCGAACCTACTCCATGTACGATCGGCAGGGGGCTACGCGGAGAGCAGACGCACAATGGAGCCACCATGAGACAAAAACGCATCCCATCGGACCCTTGGAAAGCCAGTGTACTAAAGTCCAGGTGGAAGGGTTTAGAGTGACACAACACCAAATCCAGAGTGTGCCAGGGTTCCTGCGTCTGAAAGAAATGAGTCATGCATAGGCATCAGTAATCACATTTCTCGCGTTTGCAGATTGGATTAACAACAGCGAGTAAGTGTGGTTTTCTGCCGCTTTGGGCAATATTCCAACGACGGGCCTCATAAGTGGGCGTGGGACATAGTATTTAAATGAGGACTCGAACACTGACACTGAACATGACGTGCCAGCACTTGAACAACCAGGCTACACTACCACTCCGTTTACATGCAGAAACCAGTATCAACCTTTCCCATCTATACCTAAATGGCTGTGTACTATGAGAGAATGAGTGTGCACTGTATATTAAACAAATATCCATGAAGGTGCATATTTTCTTCCAAATAGATATGGAAACACCTACCTGTCTGGTCCTCTGTCGCCCTTCCGAAGAATCGTTGAAGTCGTCCTACCTCTACAGGATTTCAAGACTTTCTGTCCCCACGACGAATATTTCACATCACTATAGGTGGGTGCTCAAACTCCAAGCGGGCTTCAGTCGCTCGCTTACGCAACCTAATCCCAGTCGCCGAACCCGAAACAAAGGATTAGAGCTATTGAAAGCACCTCAGTCACAAGTGTTTGCACAAAGGCATGTTTTTCTTATTTAGCGTGAGCCAAGTAAGACCTGGTAATATTCATTATTGAAACAAAACGAAACAAAATTTTCTTTCATTAATTACAGATTTATTTATGTAAGACAATATAGCTAAAACATACTCAACGGCTAATACAATACAGGTATAACCCATTGTAAATTTAAAATTACAAGTTAAACCCAAAGTGACATAGGTGTATGGAACATTCAATGTAAATGAATTAAAACAAACTGTCGTCCGTGGTTGGGAATGTTGTAAATTGTGATGTGCTTATCACTGCTCATCGCTTTCGTGACTCACTTGTGTTATTCTGCGATTACAGTCCGTTTGCCGTGAAAGCGTACCGATGAATGTCTCTTTAAACAAAAACGTAAATCGAATAAAATGAAATTACGACGGCAAATTTCTTATAATTTTATACCTTGCCAATTGAACATTTAATTCTCAAAATATTATTCAACTTAAGATGAAAGTTGTTAAACAAACGATCATAATTTCAAATCACTTTCTTTGTTTGTATTACAGGGGGTTTAGGGTGCACATTAAATAAAACGTCGAGAACTTGGGTTGGTCTAAGTTAACGCTCATCACGTACCGCACGTGCTCTTGTTTCACTGTTCTAACTGCTGCGCTTACCTCCTTGCAATACAAACCAGTAATAACGATTTGAATCTATAATCGTTTGTTAAACAACTTTTATCCTAAGTTGAATAAAATTCTAAGACTTAAATTTTCAGTTGCAAGATAAAACGACGCGGATTCGAAATATTAATTTCACTATGTCTGGTTTAAAGTAACAAATCATCTCAACATCGTACACCACAATACATGTAAATGAGACACCACCATCACATCCACCAATGCATGGCTCACCACCACCCTCATACGTATACATGAGACACAACCATCACAACCACCAATGCATGGTGCACCACCACCGGCACACATGAGCACACCACAACATACACCAATGCATGGGGTACCACCACCCTCATACATGAGACACCACCATCACATACACCAATGCATGACGCACAGCCACTGGCATACGTGAGTACACCACAACATCCACCAATGCAAGGCGCACCGACACCGGCATACATGACTAGAACACGACCTCCACCAATGCATGGTGCGCCACTATCGGTATACATGAGCCACCACCATCTCATCCACCAATGCATTTCGCACCGACACCGGCATACATTAGTATATAACAACATCCACCAATGCATCGTGCACCGCCACCGGCATACATGAGTACACCACAACATCCACCAATGCATCGGGCACCACCACCGGCATACATGAGACACCACCATCACATCCACCAATGCATTGGGCACCGCCACTGGCATACATGAGCACACCACAACATTCACCAATCCATGGGACACCACCACCGGCATACATAATACACCAACATCACATCAACCAATGCATGGGGCACCACCACCGGCATGCATGAGTACACAAAAACATCCACCAATGCATGGTGCACCATCATCGGCATACATGAGCACACCACAACATTCAAAAATGCATCGGCCACCACTACCCTCATACATATACATGAAACACCACCAACACATCCACCAATGCATGGCGCACCACCACCGGCATAGATGAGTACACCACAACATTCACCAATGCATGGGGCACCCCCAAACTCATACATGAGACACCACCATCACTCCACAAATGCATGGTACACCGCCACCGACATACAGGAGTACACCACAACATCCACCAAAGCATGGTGCACCGCCACTGGCACACATCAGCACACCACAACATCCACCAATGCATGGGGCACCACCACCGGCATACATGAGCACACCACAACATCCACCAATGGATGGCGCACTACCACCGGCCTACTGAGGCACCACCATCACAACCACTACTGCGTGGCGCACCACCACCGGCATACATGAGTACACCAAAGCATCCAACAATGCATGGCGCACCACCACCGGCATACACGAGTACACCACAACATCCACCAATGCATGGGTCACCACCACCCTCATACGTATACATGAGACACGACCATCACATCCACCAATGCATGGTGCACCGCCACCGGTATACATTCGTACATAACAACATCCACCAATGCATCGTGCACCGCCACCGGCATACATGAGTACACCACAACATCCACCAATGCATGGGGCACCACCACAGGCATACATAAGCCACCACCATTACATCCACCAATGCATGGCGCACCGCCACCGGCATCCATGAGTACACCACAACATCCACCAATACATGGGGAACCACCAGCCTCATACATGAGACATCACCATCACATCCACCAATGTATGGCGCACCACCACCGACATACATGAGTACACCACAACATCCACCAATGCATGGCGCAATGCCACCGGCATACATGAGTACACCGCAACATCCACCAATGCATGTAACACCACCACCGGCATACATAAGCCACCACCATCACATCCAGCAATGCATGGCGCCACTGGCATATATGAGAACATAACAACATACACCAATGCATGGGGCACCACCACAGGCATACATGAGTATACAACATCATCCACCAATGCATGGCGCACCACCACTGGCACACATGAGTACACCACAACATCCACCAATGCATGGGGCACCACGACCCTCATACATGAGACACCACCATCACATCCACCAATGCATGCTGCACCGCCACCGGTATACATGAGACACCACCATCACATCCACCAATGCACTGGGCACCGTCATTGGCATACATGAGCACACAAAAACATCCATCAATGCATAGGACACCACCACCGGCATACATGAGTACATAACATCGTGCACAACCGCAGGCATACATGAGAACACCACAACATCGAGCAATGCATGGGGCACCACCACCGGCATACATGAGTACACCACAACATCCACCAATGCATGGGGCATCACCCTCCTCATACATGAGACACCACTATCACATCCACCAATGCATGGCGAACCGCCACCGACATCCATGAGTACACCACAACATTCACCAATGCATGGCGCACCGCCACCGGCATACATGAGGACACCACAACATACACCAATGCATGGGGCACCAGCACCCTCATACATGAGACACCACCATCACATCCACCAATGCATGGCGCACAGCCACTGGCATACGTGAGCACACCACAACATCCACCAATGCAAGGCGCACCGACACCGGCATACATAACTAGAACACAACCAGTTATCTATTGACATGTTTATGAGATTTCTTGAATACGCCAATTGCACATGCAAGATCCATTATGCATATCAACAGTAAGAACTCTAACAGAACAAAAGAAATAATAAATTAGTAAGTTTAAAGAGTCATGGGGATTCTTGAGAAACGGCAAAATTGAAAGAAGTAGCGGTAAAATCTTTCCTAAATTTACAAACATTTACAAGCCTTGTAAACATCACCTTTACAATCGTTGTAAATGTTTGTAAATATGACATTTAAATTTTGTAAATTTTTGTAAATCAACATTTTTTTCTTGTGTTCATTTCAGTTTTCCGACCACTGTTTAACTAATGACATCACATCTATCGACTTACGTGAGGTTCCATAACGCATACTCCAGCAGAAGGCAGTGCTGAAGGAGTTCTCAGGACTGCGCATATGTTCATCAACTTCTTGCCCAGCATTCACGTTAACGCAGATACCTGCATTTTACACGCAGAAAACACGATTTTTGAGCGCATAGATTCTAATCTGCTTAATTTTATGAAGTACCTTAAAACAGCAATATATAAGAAAACAATAAATTTTCAAATTATTGTGGATTGCAATGAACATTTCAAGCGCAAACGGTTTAGACTTATATTTCTGCACGCACTCATACGCTCAAAAGCTACTGCGAACACATCGATAAATAAGCCACGGAAAAATAGACAAACATATGTCATTGTCCTCACAAATATGCCAAATTTGACTTTGATCTTACAAAAATTACATTCATGAAAAGTATTTACGCTACACTAAATTAACATTAAAAGTTTGTGGGAATTACGTTAAACGTCCGACTATAACTGGCCTAGGTCTGTAGCTTTAACCACTACGCTATCTCACCGTGGCTGAAGAGGAGACCCGATGCTAGGTATGGTAAGGTCTGTGAGACATGCTTCTGGAGCTTGTATCTTCAACTACGGAGTGTGGCAAGGGACCGGACACAGTTCCTTTTATTGGGTACATCTGCAATTTCTCCCGAATATTGCTTAGTTCTTGCAATGAAACACGCGCAACAGCAACAGTTTGTTGCATTTCTACCAGGTAATAAATATTCTACCCGCGGTAATAACTATTTCAAGTCCCAAACATACGTATTAGGTTAGTGCAGCTAAAAATCGCCATAACATAGTTTGCTTTTGAAAAAGTGGGATGTGAAGATTCATTCAAACAGTACTTAGAGCAGTTTGAGCAAGCTCAGTAGAAAAACAGCGTGCCTAAACGCACCTAAGGACCTTTGAAATGAAACGAGGTGTTTGATTTGCCTTCAGTTTTGTTTCAGTTGCCTGTTGCAGTGGTCAGCTGGCAAAATGCATTAATGATGCGTCGCAGTACTGGTATTCAGAATAAAAACGTAATAAAGCAAGTTAGTTAATTAAGAACAGATACAAGCGGACTTAATCCACAGTTTGTGGGTAAAATTGTTAAATAGTAAATATTCTCTTTTAACTACATCAAACCTTTGTACCCAAGTGGGGTTAACCCAGGTTAACTACACAGGGTGATGACAGCATGTAAGCACACGTTTGGACGAGACAATCCTATGATTTCTATAATGAACCAACATAAGGTACAATGGCAGAAGTGACCAAGTCTTACCCATGTTCCTCCTCTGCAGACCACTGACGGTCCGGGGTAGAATCGACCTTCAGCAACCCCTTCGACTATGACTTGTCAACTAACGGGATCGGGTGGTCAGGCTCGCTCACGTGCGTGACACATGTCATCGGTTCCCAGTTGCCAATTACGCTTCCCAGAGTCTGGACCAGACTCGATTATTTACAGACCTCCGCCATATAGCTGGAATGTTGCTGAGTGCGGCGTAAATCTAAACTCACTCACTCCTCCTCTGTAAGTGAGTTTAGTTTTTCACTGCAGTCAGCAACGTGATGACAGTCTGTAAATATATGAAACTAGACCAGACAATCCAGTGATCAACAGCATGAGCATCGATCTAAGCAACTGGGATACAATGACATGTCAACCAAGTCAGCAAGTCTGACCATCGGATCCGGTTAGTCGCCTCCTACGAAATGGGTGCCTGGAGACCAATTTTCGCCCACCTTCGCAGGTCCCTCCTCTACAAGCATAACTGATTAGGCCTAAAAATATTGTTGTGGTTCTGAATACCTCATCCACCCATGAATTCTGGTACCAGCCTTATTTTCTGTAAACGGTATTAATAATAACTAAGCTAACAGATACCATTGTTTCTTCCTGGCACCAACAGACATGTGTCCTTCTGACAGAGCAATTCCACATGATGGCCACAGGCTTGATTGAAAACCAATTTCACATTGATAAATTTGTTATTAGTTTGTGCTTTACATCTACAAAAATGTCATTGTTTTCAAATTACTACCTGCCTATCCTACATTGTAAAGTGGTGTAATCAGAACCACAACATTTTTTTATTTGATCATACTGCGGACATGACATAGGTCTGGTCGATAGGTCCCTGGTCTCCTAGCGCCATTGGTGACTGAGTTCATGTTTTTACACGCCTGGGCTCACTTGCATGAAGCGACCTTAGCACTACAGTGACTGTAACTCCCATTCTCCAACAGGTTTAAGTTAGTCGTAGCGCTAAGATCGTTTTGTGCAATTGAGCCCTGGTTTACAACTAGGATCAAATACATGCACGTTTCAATCCAAGACCATTCTTCCCAAACAAAATACAAAACACCATTGATAATAGACTGTTTATGTAAGACAGTAACAGATCTATAATTGCACATACATACTTAGGCCTTTGGGTTAAATATCAGTCTGTGAATATATTTTATCATGGAATGTACATTTATTGACAGTTATATAAAGCTTATGCATTGGATGAACATACTGCTAAGTATTGGCATAAAAATAAGCTACAACCGACACTAGTGGCAGCTAGTCTATTCTAATATCACAGAAATGCAATTTCTAATTTAACAATGTTGTTGCCATGAAAACTTTACCCAAAATCTTGTATTCCATAATCAGATTATGGGGCTTTTTTGTACACATGATTTTTCCGAATTTTCAAACCAAATGATGGAAAAAATCATAAGTGTTAAATCACACAATATTTTAATTCATCAAAATATCAAGATTCATCTGCTAATGTCACAAATATATTGCTCAGCGCATCAATGCAAGTTCTTGTTCTTTCGGTCAGCTCTCTTCCATATAAAGCCCTGTGACAAACACAGAACATATATGGATTCGGCATTGTGATAATGAGTCATAAACAAAGTGATATGTATGAATTACCACGTGAAACAACTCATGAGTGAGTGAAATGGTTTGAGCACCACTCTGATCAG
This sequence comes from Haliotis asinina, assembly GCF_037392515.1. Classification (NCBI taxonomy): domain Eukaryota; kingdom Metazoa; phylum Mollusca; class Gastropoda; order Lepetellida; family Haliotidae; genus Haliotis; species Haliotis asinina. Next base: position 36,231,352 of record NC_090288.1, read on the forward strand.
TATGTCAGTTATATCAAGGCTCTATATTCAAGGTTCCAAACAAACCCAGCATAAACATTTACCTGTTTGGTGAGCCCAGAGATGGATCAAACAAGGATCGGATATGAGTGAATTTGAGATTCAGATCAACACAATGAAGATCCAGGAACAAGGTACATCCTGTTTAGTACTGGACCATTCTTGAGTACCATGTTTGCTTGTTGTAAAGCAATAATGTCAGAATATTCCAGCTTTGTGACAACTGCTAAATATTTCAGCCAGGATCACAAAAACCAGTGATCAGTATCAAGAACAACCTTAAAGACTGTTCTGTTACACAAACATGGTACCACACAAGTCACTCAGCTTTACTACCCAAAACATTATCTCACCTCTTATAACCAGCAGAATCCCGTGAAGGTCCCGGGGTAGAATAGGCCTTCAGCAACCCATGCTTGCCATAAAAGGTGACTATGCTTGTCGTAAGAGGCGACTAACGGGATCGGGTGGTCAGACTAGCTGACTTGGTTGACACACGTCATCGGTTCCCCATTGCGCAGATCGATGCTCATGTTGTTGATCACTGGATTGTCTGGTCCAGACTCAATTATTTACAGACCGTCGCCATATAGCTGGAATATTGCTAAGCGCGACGTAAAACTAAACTCACTCACTCACTATAACCAGCAGAAGTTGTTCAGGACCAGTTCCAACCAGAAACAAGGTTGAGTTTTGAATGCAATAGAAAGGTCAAGAGAACTGACTTACGAATATGGCCAATAACTATGTGGCCAAAGAAAAGCAGTGATCAAGAGCATGAGCATCAATCTACATAAACTGGGATACAAGGACGTGTCAACCAAGTCAGTGAGCCTGATCACCCAATCCTGCCAGTCACCTCTTACAATAAGCATGGGTTGGTGAAGACCAGTTGTAGGTCGGATATTCATAGGTACCCCATTTGTACGACAGAATATAGAGAAACAGTAGGTTTTAAAGCTACAAATGCTTTGTGGATCAGGACCCAGTCTCTTTATATTTTAGCAAATTTTAGTATTTAGTTTTTACTTGCAGGTCTAAAATTTCTCTTTCGATAAATCTACACCATACCCTGGATTCATCTGTCGCTTTTTTGATGACCTCCTTTTGCTGGATCCACATTCTCTCAGTAGCCAATCAGCTGAACAGTCATTACAACAGAACTTGTTAGTGTCAACAAAGAGTGAGTGATTGAGTGAGTTTAGTTTTACACCGCACTCAACAATATTCCAGCCATATGGTGGTCTGCAAATGATCGAGTGTGGACCTGACAATCCAGAGACCAACATGAGCACCGATCTGCGCAGTTGGGAACCAATGACATGTCAACCAAGTCATCAAGCCTGACCACCCGATCCCGTTAGTCGCCTCTTAGGACAAGCATAGTCACCTTTCATGGCAAGCATGGATCGCCCCAGGACCTTCACAGGTGTCAACAAAGATAGCAGTGAAGGTTTGTTTACATTTTGGGGAAATCATACAAATTGTCAGGTCTGAAAAATATATATGCAAGAACTCCTTCTACCTCTTCCATACCTCCTCTGCATTATTTGTGTTGTCAAGTTTAATAGGTTAGATAATTTAAAAAGCGAAAGTGAGTTGTCATTGGTACGCTCAAATTCCCAGCAAAAACATCTGATTCAATAAAAAGCCAGCCAATGGAGATACTAAAATTATCAGGCCGAGCCATAGATGCATCCAGGGCATGCTTGCGATATATCAGAACGTATACCCTGGAAATATTGAGGATGTGTGACACAAGGGGTCAATATACCCTAATCCTGTATCACAGGTTTAAACATTCTCTGTGATCACCGTAAACAATCACAACCAAAACTTTCAACAAACTAAACATGCATCATATTTACACAAGGTAACAGACATTGAAATGTTTGATATCCGATTGAGTTATGTCGCAAGACATACTGTATCCAACCACTGATAAAGCAATTATCACAGGACTTTGTTCTGACTAACAGGGACAGACACAGCCAAGTCTATTACTTCAAGCTTGGAAGAGTCTAGAAGGACCAGTTACTCATCATTTTTCATGTCTATCCCTGACAAATATCACAAAGAAATATTGAACAGACTATGTTATGACAACTTCTATTGGGGTTTGTATAGGGTATCAGCCACCAAACTAAGGACTTCTTGTGGTCTCTCCATAGGTCAATCAATAATCTTAAGGAACTAAAGAAACACGCAAGTAGTAGAATACACACAAAGTTGGTCAAATATGGGACCAACCATCAAGCGAAATAACTCTTAGCTACATTGCTGCACTAGCACACTGTTGCTCCACAATGGCGATGAATTAGCACCTACTGTTGTTGCAAGACATTTTTATGATGCATGAGTTTCCTGTAAATTTATAACATCACAGTTGTTGCTAAAGTTAGGACCTTTTTATGGCAAATCACTGGCAATTAAAGTGTTTTCAAGGCTCAACCAAATTTAGGGCCTTTTTAAGATAAAATGTCAACTTTTCAGGCTTTTTCATGTCTGTGCAAACCCTGTCAATAGACAAGATAGAATTACCATAATAAACATTGTTCCAGTTCATATCTGGTCACCTTTTTAAGACACGACTACTTCTTCATGAAATCAGTTTGCACATGACATTTTTCATATAATCTACCACTTATATCGTACTTCAACTGAACCTATGGAATACGTGCACACTGTGTTCCTGGAGCAATAGAGAGTCAGAATCTAGAAAGCTGCCAAACCTAAAAAGTTTCAGATTTGAGGGATCCAAATATTCAAACATCGTAAGAGAAGACCTCAAGATTCCCCAACATACCCAGGATCAAGTTAAACTGAAACATTGTTAACTGTCGACCAAAGACCTCTATTCTGACTCTAACAAAAACTTCAAAAACATAACACAAAAAAGCTACATAAGATATTATGCAGAGATATGAATTGAGAAACATTGTCATATATCACAACTGCCACTAAAACAAGTTTTCAGAAACAAAAGTGCTAGACTGCCATGTGAATATGCATACAATCTGATTATCAAAAGCATCTTGACTATACAATCCATTAAACGCCACTGCAGGTATATGCAACTCATCTGTATGTGTTTGGTCAAACTTTGACTACATTCCTTATACATTTTCTAATTTCTCACTTTGTCACCTTGACTAGATTAAATACAGGCTTAACATTTGGCACAGAATGTCTAAAGTGTCATTCATTACATTCAATGTGACAAGTACAGTGACATCTGTCCAATCCGGCAAGTTGTCAACACTGGAATAAAATCTAAGTGCCATCCGTGTTTGTACATTTATCATCAGCTCTGCAATCCAGCACATTGTCTAAACCGGATTATTTCTTCAGTCCCAATGAGTGCCGGTTTAGACAGCTTCCACTGCTTTGAATAAGCAAGTCTATATGTCTACAGTTCCAATCGATTTCCAATCCTAATTTCGTCCATGTAGGGTCAATGTAAGCAATATATCCCTGAAATCCATGTAACATCCAATTCCTTCTTTCTCTCTTCCTCCACCCCCAAACCATCTCATGTGCCAGGAAGCTGTCACAAACATTAGCAAATTAACGATACCCAACACCTGAGCTTAAGCTGCAGGTGACGTTATTCACAGCTCATAAATTCAGCGATCTAACCCACTCAGACGCCAGGCAACTGGTTGTCTAGATTATGGAGTAGAATCTGCATACAGGAAGTATAATACTTTTGCTCTTCAGTATATGTGCTTATTCGCGAATGCGAGCATGGTTTTACGCCAATTTTAGCCATATGTCAGCAATATCATGACGTGGGCGCCATAAATGGGCTTTACTCATTATACCCAGTGTGGGGAATCGAACCCGGGTCTTCCACGTGATGATCTAACGCTTTAACCACCGCTCCTTCATTCACGAATATGCATTGTATAGTTGCCGATACAGGCCGCTGAAATTAGTTTTTAACACAGCCATATCGGTAGTTTGAAAAACTCATCACATAAGGCAACTTTCATTGAAGATTCTCGTCTATTTGTTTTCCTTTGTTGATGTTTTGTAACGTACTTCTTTTAGGTTAACGATTATATTCCTCACTGCCTTTCTATACTTTCGCATTGACAAGATTTTTGTAAAATTGTTGAAGATGTTGAATCTCCTTATATATTTTTGACAAATACAGATAACAAATGCCGAAGGCACTAGGAGGAAAACAACCACAAAACTTTAAAAAAAAAAAGAAGATTTTTTTAAATGTGTCAAGGGGCCTCCGAAAATGGGTCAGGGTCGTTTTGAGATAACACGATATAGTATCATCCTCCCTACGTATGTACTAGTATTTACATTAGGGGTGGGGTACCTTTGTGTCTAAACCGTCCGCCCTTCACGCCTAACATCCGGGTTTGATTGACCACATGGGTACAATGTGTGAGCCCATTTCTTGTGTCACATGCAGTGATATTGCTGAAATATTGCTAAAAGCGACGTATGACATTGTTCTCTCAAACACAGAATATTTACGTCATCAGTGAAGTGACTTTCAGCGCCGTAGCGTTCGTGTTGAAGGGTGAACCTTTCAACAACAGCCACGAACTAGCCTTCAGCAAACCTATGCATGTAAGAGGCGACGAAAGGGATTGGGTTGTTAGGTTCGTTGATTTGATTCACACATGTTGTGTCCCAAGTGCGTAGATCGATGTTGATGATGGTGATCACTAGGTTGTCTTGTTCAGACACCACTATTTACAATCAGCTGGAAGATTGTAGATAGTGGTGTTAAACAACAAACCAACAAAAAACAAATCTTTCTCTCCCCATTGTTAACAAACACGTCACAAAGTCTTATGACGTAAATTGGACAATTTGTCGCAAGACACGCCAACGAATGCCCTGTGACGTCCGAGTAGTCGTCAAACAAATACTACTACAGCTCGTGGAAGATGTGCCTTGAAGTCTTGATTCCCACAGTTTAGGGAAAAAGAAGAAAGGTCTCGGGACTGCTTTGTATTATATTTTATTAACAGAATTTAGAAACCGTTTGTTCCGTAAAATACAGTGTTCACGAATAGCATCTGACCGTTGACAAATCCATCGGATTTGCCAACGGTCAGCCAGAAGTCACCAGCCTACCAGTCCCAGTGTCTGATAGTACATTTCATATTGCCTTTGACTGAAGTTGTTATTTTGTGGCATGTGACACTTGTTTGCTGTTTAAAAATCTAATGTTCTTTAATCATTTCACTGCCAATTATGAGTAATGCTAAATCTGAAATGTGTCTTTCATTTCATTCTCTGGGTCCAGTGAATTTTCATTGAGTTAGACAGACATCTGAAATTTACAGGACCCAATGTCCTGTTGCTTTGAAACACCATTCTTGAGCAATGAAATATGCTAATTTCAGAGATGCGATGTTAGTCTAACGTCATAAAAGTGACATGCTTTTGAGGGGTCATAGATCGTACATAACGTCATTGAACTAGCCCATTGATGTTTACAGTGTCAGTTTACTGGCTATCTACCCTCCGGCGTATAATCTGTTTCACAGTCCTAAACCACATTATTTTTCCCTGCTGCCAAGCTCTCTCTGCAATGCTATAGCCTCAAAGAAAGTAAGTCTAAATTTCCTCTGGTTTTGAATCTCAGTTCTCCAAGGGGCTCCCTTTTAACTGAAAATGTGTTACTGTCAAAATAAATGTATTCAGAGACTAAGCATTAGTCTACCACCGGAGGCGCATTGATAGAAATCGCTCGTTTAAGGAAACATTTTCTCTGTCTATGTATTATATATTCCGGTTTCACCAATATGGCGTCGCTTTTAGCAATTCATTGAGCTGAAGGCATAAAATTGGAAACGAATATACGCATATTGTACATTTGTTAGTTTTCTGAGTGACGGATTTTCAGCATTAGGCACCTGCTACTTAGTAGGTATACTACTATTGAGGTTGCGCGTGTCTGTATACGGCAGGTTTAAACACTATCTACCGTTGGACCCCTATAAGGTGCATTTTAACGGTATTTTAAGTTAAAATGACGGGTATAAGAGTGAGTGAGTATGGTTCCATATTTTTCCACATTCCAACAATACCGCGGCGGGGGACACCAGACATGGGCTTCACTTAGTGTACAGATGTGGGGAATCGAACCCGTGTCTTCCGCGTGACGATCCAGCGATTCACGTCACCACCCGACGGTTGTAAGATCTGCGCTGGGCGTCTAAATTGTACATATCTGCATTTTAAAGTACGGGAACACAATAACATGCATATCCTTGTATTGTTTCTACATTATTACTTAAATAAATAATCTTTATGAAAAGGGGTAATAAGGGATACGCTATTTTACTCACGTATTTGAAGAACACTTTTAATCATTCTATACTGAACAGCAAAAGAAACGCAACCCTGTCTTTGTCATTTGTTTAAAATGGGAGACATAAACATGAACACATATTTTTATGAGATTTGATTTTTTCCCAGGAAATTTCGTTTCTTTTGCTGTTCAGTATATTTACAAATGATAAATAACAAGACATGTTATGTAATGAAATACAGAGTGTGCAAGGTCATTATTTTGAGGTTCTTGGGGGTCATACATAAGTCACAGTCATCATTTTGATATTGTATTGGCCTATATACGAACATGCACACTAAGTTGGCGCCTTATCCTATAAATATTTAATCCAATTGTTGTACCGTTAAAATCATACATCGCGGGTGAAATGTCGAAAGACCATATGGATGCATAATGCATATATAACAACTAATATAAGCAGAACGACTTATGAACAAACTCGGTTATGGTACGATTGAATATGACTGTTGGAAAAAAAAACGTAGATCCGGTACCATATGAGGCCCTGACGAAAATGTTGGGGGTTTTCAATGGCTGTTTTCCGCCACAATAAACCATATTCAAGTCACGGTCTCCGGTTTCTAGTATGTTTCTATGTTTTGTTAAAAGCGTCGACCTTGAAGATCGTAATTATGAGGCGACTACCGGGATTGGGTAGTCAGGCTGGAATATTGCTAAAAGTGGCCTAAAACTATACTCACTCTTTTAGCCGCCCAACACAGCTCTTGGCTCAGTGTAGGGTAGCCTAGTGGTTAAAGCGTTGACTCGTCTAGCCGAAGACCCGAGTTCGATTCTCCACATTTGTAGAATATCTGGAGTCCATTTCTCGTGTCACCCGCATTGATATTGCTGGAATATTGCTAAAGTGGCCTAAAACTATACTCACTCCTTTAGCCGCCCAACACAGCTCTTGGCTCAGTGTAGGGTAGCCTAGTGGTTAAAGCGTTGACTCGTCTAGCCGAAGACCAGAGTTCGATTCTCCACATTTGTAGAATATCTGGAGTCCATTTCTCGTGTCACCCGCATTGATATTGCTGGAATATTGCTAAAGTGGCCTAAAACTATACTCACTCCTTTAGCCGCCCAACACAGCTCTTGGCTGTAGGGTAGCCTAGTGGTTAAAGCGTTGGCTCGTCTAGCCGAAGACCCGAGTTCGATTCTCTACATGGGTACAATATCTGGAGTCCATTTCTCGTGTCAACCGCATTGATACTGCTGGAATATTGCTATGTAAAACGACGTAGAACCTTATAACGAACGCGTTTATAACGAACAGACAGTTAAGACGAACTGTTTTGGATCCCGGCCACTCTCTGTTTATTTGACGTAAAATGCATATATCGAACTACGGTTGTAACAAACCCCAGTTTATGGTCGCAGTGACTTTGTTGTAACAGTAGTGAAATTATGGCCATAATGCCACTGTTTGTCCATGAGAAAATTTGGCGGTATATTGAGGGTGCATGTCCTTATAACTGGGCAGGACAGTTTGGACAATCAACAAGGTGATTGAGCTGATGTTTCCTGTAATGAGCACTGAATGACTTGAAGATGCAGATGACGTGTCGTAGGTGGCAGGAGCGTACTGTTACACATGTTACCCCGTGATGGATTACACGACTACTGAAAGAATTAATGAGATAATTTGAGCCATATCAATTAACCAATTAAGGTATGTATACTACATGCAGCCATTGTAACTGGCATTATAACCAGGGGAAAATGACTTTGAAAATGATATTGTTCCAAAAGCCTTGGGCACAAGGCATTATACAGTTTGGTATTATAACCGGGGATTTTTATATGCAGGAACTCCGTTCATAGACATAGTTCCCAGTGATACAGATGGAATACGTTTACACCTTTGTTGCAGTGATATTACACATGTCCAAACATACGGGATTAAAACCAAAGATCACGGGATCCTGGTACTCCGGTAAGGGCCATAATCTGACACAGCCTGTCCTTGAGGATCATGGACATGATGCCATTTTATGAAAGAAATGTAAACTTTAAAGACAACTCCTATATCAGACAAAAAGACCATGCAGACATTGTCCTATACATATGCCAAATGTAATATCTAATTAACGAAAGCGCTCTTCCCTGAGAGCTTTAAACAATTATGGACATATTTGGTGCAGTTATAAGGAGAGCAAGCTCTCTATCTGATCTGTATGAACCCAGCTGCATTTCGAGGATTGTAATTAACCAAGATTGCTGCACAGTAGAGATAATGAAATGGGGGCTGTTTTCAAGTTGCAAGAACAAGGAAACACTGTAACTCCGTTTGGCTATTTAAATGAATTAGGATTTAGGGCAGAAAGAATTAAATCTCTGTCGCTTGTCGTGGGGAAACTTATCATGTAAACTATGCTCCACGAACAATTTATCAACTTGAGGAAAATAACATTTAGAAACTTTCGGAGGTTGTAGGTGTCTCGGTACAACTTGGCTATTTCACGTTTGTTGATTTATTACAGTAACAATTAGGCTTTGGCTTTTTTCGTGAAAAAAACATGGACCCAGATTTTCGAAGCTCTCCTAGTATTAAGATGGTCGACTACTACTACGATTCTCGTAAGTGCCACCATATAATATCTTAGCTCGGTGGGGTAGCCCAATGGTTAATAGATTCTTTCTATGGCGAAGAAACGGGTTCGAATCCCGACATGGGTACTATGTGTGAAGTATATTTCTGGTCTGCCGCCGTGATATTGCTAGATAATTGCTCAAAAGCGTCGTAAAACTCACTCACTCACTCTTTACTCTAAGAGAGCTTCGAAAATCCATAGGCCCATGAATGCGTGTATTATATTTAAGACTTCTGATCCAGGGACGATTTTACAACAAAACAGAAGCTTTGGATATATATGTATCTGTTCTGCATGAAATGACTTGGCTGTTGGAGGTATTAGTGAAAACTGTGGAGTGAAAGAAAGGATACACCCAAGTTTAAAACTAGCTCCTAATGAAACAAACAGGAAATGTTTGGCCGGTGGAGATATATTTAATACGCGTAGCGTAGCGGCGTTGAGGACCTTCAGTTTGCAATGTTTCCGTGACTGTTACGTTTTGATAAAGTTATCAGTTGGTCAAAGTCAAAGTCATTAAGTATACGCCTTTAGCACTTCCAGTATTTCGCAGTTATCATTACCTATCTCTGTGCATAGAAAAACATGATATATAAACTGTTTACATACATTTTACAGGGGCGGAGGGGTAGTCCAGTGAGCGTTGTGCTCGATTCCAACAACGCCCATTTTAGTGTCCCCTGCCGTGATACATTACTGGAATATTGCTAAAAGCGGCGTTACATTAAACTCACTCACTCACTCACTTTACTCACTCTCTCACACACACACATATAGTAAATTTAGCTTTATATCGTGTACGTATAATACCATTTGTCATATTTTTGCATTACGTTTCTTTTTAATTCTGTTATGTTTTATTTACATTGTTTTCTTTATATTGTTTTATTTTATATTTCAATGGGGTGAAGGGAAAAAGGTCAGTCAACAAAACAAAAACAGCGAGAGTGTCTTGAATTAGTGAATCCATATATGAACCACTGCTTTAATCCACGGAATGTTCTTTCACAAACTGGTGGAGTTAGGTTTGAAAGAGTTGTCACGGAAATATTCTTTCACACTTCGGGTTCGTTAAGTTTGAAACAGTCTTTCGATTAGCATTACGGCATGTCATTTTAACGTGGGAGAAAATCCCGCAATGAAGCAGGTCCTAGAATGCCGCCTAAAAAGCATAGCCAATCAAACCGTACAACATGATCAGGTTTATTGTATGATTCGGTGTCTGGTAAAGGTGTTGAAAGGTATTGTTCTACATTCTTGCGTGCATGATCTAACTTTATGAAAAGGGTACAGCTATTGGTATGAAATGGTCAAACTTTGCATGTTATTGTTAGCCACAGACATTTAGCCTATATGACGTCAATGCCGTAACGTCACAGTGACCTAACGTCAAATTCAATTGGTTGAGACGTAACTATTATTTTGATGTAAGTACATTTTCTGGCTACCTGATTGGTCTAGAGGCGGGCACGTGACCGTCGACAGAACAGCATACTCAACAGTGATGTCAGATAGGTTGTTCTATGACGTGCCCATATTTGGAAAAGGTGTATCAGTGACCTCCTTCGTTTGTTGTTACAGTAAATGATTCAAAACTGATGTCGTTGCTTTTTATTATTGCTTTATTTAAAATTGCATCCATTTTTAGCTATTACAAGGGTAACGCTATTTTTCAGGGCATTATCATTCGCAGTAGCCCGAGGTCTTTCATTCAGTGCCCGAGGAAGGAGGGCAGTTGAAAAGACCGAGGGCTCCTGCAAATGATAATGCCCTGAAATATAGCGTTACCGTTGTTATAGCTAAAATGAATAGATTTTAATAAAATAAGAATAAAAACAGCGGCATCGGTTTAGAGGCATTTACTGCCAATAATAAACTACAGAGGTCACTGACACACATTTTACAAATAGAGATACGTCATAGAACAACACAGATGACGTCACTATTGAGAGTGACGACATTCGACCTTGACCTTTGCTTATACTACCAGCCGCCATTGTTTTCAGTGATCAACAACGTTAGACTCCAAGTCGATATTTTCATTGCTGTATGTTGTCATTGATGGTACAATTGGTATGGTTGGCACAGGCAGGAAAGTGTATAATGGCACAGGCACATGTGACGGATGTGAGCCAGACATATGGTCAATAAAGAACCCAAGTTCAAACGAGCCGTAGGTGATTGAACTTCAACAGTTGAGCTAGTTATGACGTCACCTAACAACGGGCTTGGTAATGGCCCGTCGTTAAGCATTTTGCGGGCATATCAAGTTACAGTGGACCGCTCATGTCTGATAACGCGCGGTCGTTTTAATGCTAATTCTATCCATTTTAGCTATAAATAGTGGGAATGCTATTGTTCAGGGCATTATTATTTGTAGAAGCTCGAAGTCTTTCACTAACTGTCCGACGAAGGACAGCTGAAAAGAACTGGGTTTCTTTTTTCGTTCATTTTTTTCGGTAATTACGCAACGAAAGAATTATAAACTGGTACATTCGGTCAATACCTGCTTTTATGGACCCGCAAAAGGCAATATTGACCTCGGACCTAATTATTAAATGACGTCATAATGAAGGCGACGTCATACGTCAGATTTTTTAGTATATGTATGTGAACTTCTGTAGAAAAGATATACAGTGTTACCAGAAATTATTGAGAAAATCTTTGTTTTTTTTTCTAATGATGCTAAGATTGGAAAAAGGGCTTTCACTATGCACTAAGCATACTAAATAAGGGAGACAACTCTTGAAGGCTTAGAAGGCAGCTCATTACGTCAAGAGTTATCTCCCTTGTCTGAGCAGACGGCTTCCTGTGTTGACATGGCAGAATTTACAGCAAGAGAGAAAAGAAAGCTCATTCTAGATAATTTTGAAAGGGGTGAGGCTGATGCTAAAGTGTTAGCTTGTAGACATGGTATTCCTCTGTCTACAGTATACAGAACTTTGAAGAATATTCAAACAGGAACCGGGATAGAGCACAAAGCAGGGGCAGGTCGGCCTAGGAAATTCAGTGTTGTGGATCGCCGAAGACTTGGGCAGATTGTGAGATGGGGCAAACTGAAAAGTGTTGAGAACATCAGAAATGAAATGATTAGCAGAGGAAGTCCTCAGGTATGCAATGAAACAGTTAGGCAGGAATTACAGAGACTTAATTGGGTGAAAAAACGTGGAATTCCCTCGCCGTTGATGAAAGATGCACAAAAGGAAAAACGTTTAAACTGGTGTCGGGCTCATGAAAATCAAGATTGGGATAATGTTTTCTTTTCCGATGAAAGTTCTGTTTGGCTTTTCCCTAATTGTGTGAAAATTTGGACCAAAGATACTGTCAAACCTATCTACCAGCGACCAAAACATAGCCCGAAGTTTCACATGTGGGGTGGCATATCGGCTCGCGGAGTGACGCCATTGTGTTTTCACGGGAAACTTGACAAAAGAAAGATACGTTGACATTCTAAATGGTCACCTTCTTCCGACAGCACAAACATTGTATGATGATGATTGGATTTTCCAGCATGATAATGACCCAAAACACACTGCGCGCTACACAAAACAGTGGTTGTCGGGCGAAAATGTTCAAGTTTTAGACTGGCCCAGCTACAGCCCAGACCTAAACCCAATTGAGAATGTGTGGGGAGTCATGAAGGACAGAATAAACCAAAAGGGACTGACAAAGATTGAAGATATGAAGGCCGAGGTGGTCCAATATTGGGATACCCTGTCACACGATTACCTACAAACTTTGATGGGTAGTGTGCCTAGGCGTATTCAGGCATGCATTGCTGAGCGAGGAGGTCTAACAAAGTACTAAAACAAGACTGAGACTGTAAATGTAGCAAAGAAGAATTTACATAAGAGCTGAATCACGATATGAGAACTACAAGTCACGTTTGACATTGTTCGTAGAGTTAAATTAGATCTGGCTTTTAAAATGAGACAATTTTCAATGACACCTTCGCTGTAGAATTGTTTCTTGCTTATTGTATTATGATTTGTCGAAGGGAAGTAGCATTATTGTCAGCGGAAGTGAAGAGCACATCCGGTTTGTCTGCTGTCAAGAAGCTGTGAACGTGTTTTGTGCACGAAAATGATATAGATCGTCGTTAAGTGAGACGAAAATGAGGTTGAATTGATGGTATTATTATATTAAAATCCAAAACGGTTGTATGCGTGCCCAAGAGGTGTTTCAAAAGGCAATGAGAAACTGCGATGGGTGTAATGGACAGTTTGACAGCCGGACAAATTGACGCACGAGCAAGTGCTTTAAGAATGTCGCTGACATCGCTCGCCTCGGACCAGGCAGCTCACAAACATGTATATGATGTGAACGTATCATCTGATCCAGAGTCTCAACCGAAATTCCCGAGCCAAAGTATCCTTCATTGCTCATCTGGGGATTTGCTGGGACCGGTAGGACTACTTGTACAGGGGTTGTTGGCACTCCTGGCGTTCTCGTGTTTGATAGGTACGTATGAAGTTGCAGTCGTAATGTGTGGAATGCGAAACATGCAGAAAGACACACTTGCTTCTCAGTCATTATGCCAGAATGTACTTCATGACACATCAAGCTTTTTCCTTGTTTAACATTCACTAATACTGGGGTTGTGCTCAACCTGTGTAATGCAATATGTGCATGTGATATAATATGTTGTATCCACAGGTATCCCAGTCTCAGGGGTTTTCAACGACATAGGACAAAAATTTAATTTTTGTCTTTAATATCATTTTATGTTTTGATTTTGCTAACCTTGAGTGATATAGGTATATTTATCTATTTCGCTAAAAAAGTATCATGTGTTTCCAACAAAAATAGCATTGATGACATTGTATCGCTTGCCACATCCGGGTATTTTGTATGTTCCAGGCGTTATATTGTTATATCTTTTGTACCCACATTATTTCTTTAGCACACAGGTCTTGCCACTAGTTTCACATATTTTCCTGTTTGGCCCATATTAATATGCAGCTGTCGTATGATTCCGCAATACTTACGTTTTCTCTGTATTTTTTGATGGCATAGTTTCTCATGAGCCACTTACCATATTGCGCCACCTATCCATTGTTTACATTCATCAGTAGATCATCACAACTGTGAGCGAAAAGTGTTCAGACTTTCATCAATTTGCTTATGTTCAGTCATCTACTGATAAAAACTAATGTACCTTTATGTCTGGCACGTAATGCCACTTTTCGTATGATCTTTACAAACATTTCTGTAAACTTTTTCCGTTTCAATGTTTTCCAAAAATCGCTCAACTGCTACCTGATGTAATCAACTGAAATAATAACATGACCTAAGGAGGAATCCCTTTTCCATTCTTTTTAAACTATGGAGGCCTGATAGGATCATCTCTTAAGTTGTTTTTTCATGTTCCATCTTACGTATTCCGTTGATCAACTCTACGTGTTTTGTGAACTTTATCCTGAAAAATTTATTCTGAAGAAATGTGACTATTCTGTTAATTCTAAAACCATTGACTGTATCACAATTTATCAACTTTGTTGGTACTGTAAACCTACTTTGACACTTCTGGATTGGCTTTTAATGACATTTGAGAATGTGACATGTGCTTTGCACCCTTAAGTTGATGTGTAGGGAATACCACAGAAACATAAGACGTCACCAGAGTTTGTGCACAATGGCACATGCCAACGATGAACTTAGTATGACAAAAGTGTTTTAATGACATTAGATGATACAAAAGTATGTCATCTAACTCTAGGTTATATTTATATAACCTGACAATATCAGTGATCGTATTTATAGTTGAAAATTTCTTAATACCACGAAAACCCATGACACGAGAGTAGTAATCTTGCATGACCCAGATCATGACTGTCATGAGATGTGGAGTGAACAGGAATTGTTGTGAAACCAACAGAAAGATGCTTACCAACAGAAAGATGCTTTGGGTCAAGCTATGTACGGTAAATAGCGAGTGACTCAGGGTGTTTATGTTAGATCTTTTTCTACTCCTAGTACATACTGATGATACCCAGATACAGAAATGATCTATATAGTACTTGTTTGTGTTGTACAGTCCCAAATTTTGTGAATATCTCTTTTGAAGTAGGCTTTTTCCTGTGCCATCTTGCTCAAGGAGAACATCAAATTTTTTAGTGATCTGTAAAAATGTGGAAACATTGTAGAACAACTACCTTTATTACTTTCTCGACCTGGCCTGTCAGGTATGTAGAAATGGATATTGTTTTGTTCTCTCTCATTTCCTTTGATGTGACTGTGCTTGTCGTAAGAGGCCACTAACAGGATCGGGTGGTCAGACTCGCTGACTTGGTTGACACATGTCATCAGTTCCCAATTGCGCAGATCGATGCTCATGCTTTTGATCACTGGATTGTCTGGTCCAGATTCGATTATTTTCAGACCACCGCCATATAGCTGGAATATTGCTGCGTGCATGTAGACATGTTTTTGAAGTGCATGCAAAAGTCTCTTGTCCATAGATAGGCAGTCACATGATAAATAACCCTCTCTTTGGTAGCTGCATGTACAAGTAACAATTCTTTTCTGAACAAAGCATATGTATGTTCCATGCTACAGCAATGCCTTAATCAAACCATGTGTATAGACTGCCTCCTTGTCATGTATATATCTGAATTTCAAATGTCTGTAATAATAATATTAATAGTCATAGATCAATATATTGTCATGGACTGTTCGTTCATGTATGTGTTTCTGTCCCCTTTTACTGGTTAATTTATATGTGTCTTGTGTCAGGTGAGCTTAGGTGAAATGGGGTTTGTATTGTTCCAGAATATTTCGCCCATATAACAACAGGATGTGTGTGTATGTGTGGCTGCTGGTACTAGCTCAGATTTAGGTAGTGTTATGGTGCCAGCTCCCTGAGATACCATGCTTTAGTCTTGCCTGAATACCCACTAAGACACATTATACTGACTCCAAGTCAGTCAGTCCTTGTACCCATTAAAGCAGGGGCAGGAAGGAACCAACAAGCACCATGATAACACAAATATATTTAGAGAGTGGTCAAATGTAACATAAGTTATATTTGGGATAACACTTTCTTAGTTAAAGGCAAATTCTAGTACTCTTTTTAGTTGAGACAGACACTTTATCGCCAGCACACAAAGTCAGCCACCTCACCCAGTCAGCCACCCACTTCCACAACTCAGCTCAAAAAAGTACTAGAATTTGTACTTTACTAAGACAGTGTAATCCCAGATATAACTTAAGTTAAACAAGTACATGGACCATATTTTATCATGTTTTGGTGCAGCTTGGGACCAAATCCAAGAGCTTCAGCACAAAGGTGGTCCATCTTAGGTCCACGATCACCTGGCTGAATTTGCATAGTTCTAATAATGCTGATGCTTAAAAATAAGAATGATATCAAACTCATCTAAATCTTATTTGTTAGCTTTACCATGTTTACTGTCAATGTTGTAAGCTTTGAATGGTCATTTTATGATATTAATTCCGAAAGATATTAATCATATCATCTGTTGCCATGGTTACCTGTTTATAATTACAAGTAGTCATAATTGCCAGTTGCTATGTATATTATGCAAACGTTTTGATGAGTGTGCTACCCAAGTGAAGTTGTATTTGCATAACTGTTTGAATATGAATAGATTCATGAGGTGAACAGGTCAGGTTACTAATGTTCTGTAAATATTAATTGAATTCAGGGCTCCAGATAAGGGCTGTATTGGCGTATGTACGGATGAAAAATATGCTTGATACTGTAGGAATAAGACAAGACAACATAGCAGATACGCACTACAGCAATGGTGTATGGTCTAACATTCATTTATGGACGTATTAATCTGTTGTATTGTTTCCTGACCTGTTGACACAAGAGTACCAATGTTGTGGTGCATATATGAAACGAGTCACAAGATTACTGATGCGCTATTAAATTCCAGACAGTGCTCTAAAGGTACTGTTGCTATTTTCTAGTACTACTACATGGAAAAAATTAAGGCGTAAGTATTCTTGATATTGAAAGATTATCTGGAGCCCTGTTGAATACATATCAGGAAGACTGACAAACTATAGGGATAACAATTTCTTTATTACGATAGTGTGACGTTTTGGTACAGATTCTTTATTACGACAGTGCAACATTTTATCGTAACAGAGATGTTGTTATCCATAAGGTTTGTCAATCTTGTACTCCCCAACTTCTAAAATGCCACTCAAAGAAACACATCATGAATTTTGCACAGACACTTTGTTGTGTTCTTGTGTTCTGCAGGTGTCTTAGAATTTGAGTGATTGCTTGAGCAGGATTTGTAACTGAACATTCTTAATATGATTCTGTGATAAGTTTTTTATTGCTCAAAAATTTAGACATGTCTTAGAAGTTGAACAGTGTCAGATACTTGTTCTGGATCAGGCCTGTGTCATTATTGATTAGATCAGGAGACTGATCCATATTTATAACAAATGAAACACACCAAGTTAATAGGAGTGAAACACTACATCAGTTGTACCGCGATATCTGAACTACGATATGACACTGGATACAAGAACATCCTTAGATCAATAGGCAATGATACATTGTACTCTTTTGTATTTGTGTGACATTCTAATATGTAAAACTAACCCATGAAGGTCTAAGGGTAAAATAGGCCTTCAGCAACCCATGCTTGCCATAAAAGGCGACTATGTTTGTCATAGGAGGCGATTAACGGGATCGGGTGGTCAGACTCACTGGCTTGGTTGACACATGTCATCGGTTCCCAATTGCGCAGATTGATGCTCATGTTGTTGATCACTGGATTGTCTGGTCCAGACTCAATTATTTACAGACTGCCGCCATATGGCTGGAATATTGCTGAGTGTGACATAAAACTAAACTCCCTCACTCACTCACATGTAAAACTATCTAAGCTTTTATGATAGGCTGAAAGCATGATCAAAGTTTGAACAGTTTATTCTTAGCAGCCAACCCCAAATGTTGCGTTACAGTTGAGGAACCATGTACATTAACTTATTGTGACAGGTGACTGACTATGGAACAGGAAGTAAACCAATAAAAAAGTTGTGTTAGGGAGCCTTAGGCGTTTTACTTTTCTTTTCTTTGGTTGACATCCATTGAACATCCACTTACAGGGTCATTATACATATAGCCTTCAAACTCTCTGTCAAAACATGGCTGAAAGTGTTGCTTTATTGGTTTTGTATTGTTGAGTGTCAAGACACATATTGTTTCGTGGCAGAAATATTGAGATATGTATCGATACCTTCCTGTATGCTTGCAACCCACAAATAATACAGTAAAATATATTGTTTGTTGTTATGTTTGTTGTATCAAAACATAAATAACTCGATCATTACTGATTCAGTTTCCTGCCTTAATAAAGTGCAATGTCAAGAACATACTCACAGGCATATCACAACAGGAAGTACCCATGATCATCTTGATCATGGAATTAACTAGTGCTTCACCTTCCTATTGTTATGACTATGTCGCTTTATTTCCCACGTCTTGTGTAGTAGGTTAACATTACAGTTGATTGCTGGTCGATTACTGAGGTCTGATATTGTGACATAACCAGCGGTGTCAAATATTCCTAAAAAATGTTCCAGTGATGCGTCATGTCAAAGGATTTACGCCAAATATAAACTGTCTCGTTTCACTACTTTATAAGGATTTTATGGACAAATCATTGCCTTGCTTAATGGCATGTAAAGACCTATACTAAATATCACAAAGAAGAAGACGATATCCATAAACATTTTGTCTCCTTTGCTTTTTTAAATCCTCATTATTATTGAGTGTTGTGCTAATTAACGGTAATTATTAATGAAATTTCAACACTTTAGATATGGTGTTAACCCCCTGTATCTACTAGGCAATAGGGACTTGGGTGTTTATTTGCGTTACTGGGCCAGTCATTTTTCTTTTGTAACTGCTTCAGTATTCTGTACATTTAGATCCATATGGCATTCTGTTACGTTGTGTATATTTAAGTCAGTATGAGTGAGTGAGTGTGCTTATGCCGCTTTTAGCAATATTACAGCAATATCACAACAGGGGACACCAGAAATAGGCTTCACACGTTGTACTCATGTGGAAAACTGAACCCATGTCTTCAGCGTCATGAGTGAACAACTTAACCACTAAGCTAGCCAATTACCAAATCACTTCTAAATCAGTATTAAGCTCTTTTGTAAGTACATGATCTGTTCAATCTTGACGTTGGAATTGATATATAATTTTTGTTTTCAGCCAAGCGTTACTGTGAACCAAAACATGCAAGACGTCCTTGGAGGATATGGTAAGCTCATCTTAAATTAATCAGATTTATTTTGAATTGTATTGTAATGATTACATACATTGGGGAGGGGTGCTTATACAATATTACATAACAGAAAATATGATATTGTCCTGAGACCACTCACTCTGGCCAATTTCAATCCCTTATAATTCATTGTGTCATCAAATGACAAGTGATTGGTGCTCCTAGTATTAATCACAGGTGCGACTTATCCTTCTTTGTTTATCTATTAAGAAGCCAAGTAGTTGTAATAATCCTGTGTGGCTCAACAACAAAGAAGTCTCAGGTAGAAGTGTAGTTGACCAGATTGATGCTCATACTGTCAATCACTAGTCAGACTTGTCCTCCAGTATTTACAAATCACAGTCATATTGGTACAATATACCTGTAACAGTGTTCACGATGGCTGTCTGACCCACTTAAAATTCACTGGACCCACAGAATTAAGTTAAACATGCATTTCAGATTTAACATTTCTTATAACTGGCATTGAAATTATTAACATTATATGATAAGAAACATAAGATTTCTAAACAGCAAACAAGTGTCACATGCCACAAATAACAACTTCATACAGACATTGTGAAATATTCAGTCAGACACTGGGGCTGGTGGGTTGGTGATTTCTATCTGACCAGTGGTGAATCTGCCTAATTTGGATTGCATTCCTGAAAAGGCAATAATTGATATTTGGTTGAATGGCCTTTTTGTTGTTCTTCTTTGATATTGTTTCTTGTATTTGCAGGTTTTATGACACCTCCAAGCAAGGGTTTGGTGCAGCTGTTCTCCACTTTGCAAATGTCTTCCTAGCAGATATGTTTCAGGATGACCCATGTACATGGTACTTATCTCTCATTTGAAACCCTTTGTCCTTGTTTAACCTGGATTGTACAGTTGCCAGTGAAAGTAGCCAAATGAATGAATGAATGATACATCTGAATTAGGTGAGGCAATCCCAGCAGCTTCCTTCCACCTGACCTCCATCCATTACCCAACCCCAAATCCACTGGCCTCTCCTACCCCTGCCACCAATCACCAATGAATAATACATCTGAATTAGTCAGGCCACGCCTACCCCTGCCAACAATCACAAATGAATGATACATCTAAATTACTGATTCAATCCCAGCAGCTTTATATCACCTGACCTCCATCCATTACCCCACCCCAAACCCATTGGCATTTCCTACCCCTGCAACCAATCACCACCTACTCAACCACAACCCCTACCCTCAATCCCCACTTGTACCATCAATTCCCAATCCTTCCCTCAGTCATCACCCTACCCTGCTCACCCTACCATCAATGTTAACCCCAACCCTCAACCCTACATCTACCATCAGTTGCCTCAGTCTCCACCCAAATCCACTATTCACCTTAGCTTTTGTGTAGTAAAGGTGAAACACATCAACAAGAATATGGTATTACAAGTTACAAGGGCAAGAAGGAGCTAGAAATTCAATATTTTATCTGCAGCCCTGAGATGTTATAAAGAATCCAGCAATTTATCTGGTATCTTTTGTCTATCAAAAGTTGTCTTCATGAAGGTTAATCTACTTTCAAACATGTTAACTTCAAATCTAGGTTACAATCAAAATAAGACTTGGAAAAAAACATTGCTATTGTTGAACTTTCAGTATAATCTGTTTTCTTGCAGGTATTTTATCAGTTTTCTTCTGGATTCAACTATAGGAATCCTCATCATCTATTTAGGATTGAAACTCACCCAGATAATCGTCAGGAGGAACAAGCTGACCACATTATACTTTGGGGAATATGGTAAAATTGTTGGATCACTTCTGTTGACTGCACTACCTTGTGGTTACAAATGTTATTTGGAGGAAAATCCAGATTGATGTCAGATTGTGCATTCAAACGGAAACACATCAGTTGTTAACAGACATACAGTGGAAGCTGTCTTACTCGGACCCTAAGTAACTCGGTTTTCTATATAATTCGGACAGAATTGTTGGTCCCAGCAGAAGTTAACTAAGTTATCATTACATATAGGCTAACTTATTCGGACTTCATGTAACTTGGATTTCGGACTGAAATCTCAGCCCTTCAAGGTTTTTACCATGATTTACCATGAAAACATTGTTAATTAACTCGGACTAGCTGGACTGCCAGAGGCGGAAGTGCTTTGTAGTTAGCCAATTACTGACTTCAAACTTATTATCAAGTGTGATGATAACCAGTTAACAAAAGGAATTAACAAAGCAGTTCAGCAAGCTGACACGACTCACGCAGCGTCATTTTGATGGTATGCGATTTTGTTATAAAAAAAACGATACTCCAGTAATTTTTCATCAGTGACAAAATGGCTTAAGTAATGATACATTGTATTTGTTGATTTCTGTGGAGAAGATTGAATCACATGCGCTTCCATACTAGGGCGTTTCCCCGCAAAATAGCGAGTAACATGAAAACATGGTATGTACTTCTAGCGCTCGTGCTTGAGGACAAGACATGAGATGTATGTTGCATTGGAAACCAGCAGACGACAGAACAATCTAACAATAAATTTATAAAAGATGAGGTGATATTTATTAACGGAATTACAGTTTTGGTAATCTACTGATATGTAATAATGTTCATGATCTTCTTTTGCGCTATTACCCCGAAAACACGTTACACCATGGCAGTTGTGTCTTTCATCATGAAAGTACCGTGCATGCGTTTCTCCTGGTCAAGGGAGCTAAATCGTGTCTCTCATCAGTCCAATTCGGACTCCTCGTAATTCAGACAGAAAAGTCGGTCCGAGTTGAGTTCGACTTAGACAGCTTCCACTGTATGTGCAGAGTTGTGTCAACCTGTGAAGTTTCAGGTTAGAATTGATTTTCTGTAACCCATGCTTGTCATAAGAGGCAACTAACTCTAGCTGGGTTGACTCATGTCATCAGTTCCCAGTTACATAGAGCGATGCTCATGCTGTTGATCACCAGATTGTCTGGTACAGACTTTATTATTTAGAGACTGTAATATTGCTGAATTTGGCGTAAAACTAAACTCAATCAATTATTCATAGTTGTGTCCCATGGCAAGAAGGATTTGGGACCACTTGCATCTTGTGATACAAGTGTTGATATTATTGTAAGTCTGTGTTAAATTACCCAAGTTAAGTATGCCATAGTGGTAAGATCACTTTGTGCAAACTGACGTTGTCTGGAATGCCAAGTTTTTCAGATGAAGATGAGGAAAGCCCCACCCCTAAACCAGAGGCTGTATGTTTATGTTAACATGTAGCCTTTTTTTTTGTTTTTTAATTTAATAGTTAGGTTATGAAAAATAACAAATTCAGAATCACCTCATTGAGTGGCACTTTTAGATGTTGGATAGTCAGATAAAGACAAAATGTATGTATGAACAACTTTTTTATTCAGGTGGTTAGATGTTTCATTAATGCTGCATCACATGAAGAAAGAAGTTGTTCGTCCATAAAGTTTGTCCATATCAAACTTCAGAATCCTGTTCCTCTTTCCAACCAGTCTGCCATTCATCATTACTGATTCAACATGTGTAAGGTGATGTATAGAAACCAATAGTTTGTAATAGCCTCAGGACAGCATACGCCTACTTCCTGATAGATTGTTGGTTCTGCTATAGTTCCTATATGTTGTATTGTAGGTGATCCTCCACAGTGCAATGCATGGGTGGGGCAGTGTGGCCTCTACATTCTGGTGATGATTGTGGAGAAGATCCTCGTCACACTGCTTGTTCTCTTCAAGTTCTGGACACAAGTGAGTTGCTGTTACTCCTGTATCTGATATCTCGTTCTTTTTTTAAGTTTTTGAGCTGTTTCATTATCTGAATTGTGGCTTGTTTTATGTGGGGTGGTTTGGTAGATATATTGATAATGATATTCGCCTAATATGTGAAAGGGATTTGGTCTGTTTCTCATATGAGTATGAATTTTTAAGCCGATTTCTTTAGATTTTGTTGGGATGTTGGCTTCTCACCAGTCTTTGACTTCATTTGCAAGTAAGCCCAAGTCTAGCACAAAGTTGCCTTTGCTAATAAGATCACTCTATACTAGATCATAAGCTAACTCTGTAATATAGTTGAAGTATTCCTAAAATACAAATTCAAGTGAGGAGACTTCAGATACAAAAGAGCCCAGTGTTTGAGGCATTACGATTTTGCTAGACAGAGTTGTGTCCCTTTGTAATAGCTTGAGAACTTGTGCCAGAACTTTATCAGGGTGTATATCAACTGTGTCAGGGAACAAAAGACAAGTGACAGGTAAGGCAAAACCAAAACCAGTAATTTTTATTTATTCTCACCAGTAAATGACTGGCACAAATTCTTATTCTTTGAGAACAGTTGAATACTTGAGATCGTGAACAAATCTGCAAAAGCTCAATTATTCACATTCAAAGCAGACTGCACTATTTTAAATAAACTGCACCCTACCAGCAAGACTATAATATTCTATGATGTACTGCCTGCTTGTAAACAAATTCATCTCAAAGTTGCTACCAATACCATGGATGATATAGTATATCATTTGTTTGTGTTCTTTGTACACTGTTAACAAATCACAAGAATTTCGTGAGAGCTTTTATATACTGTACACTTCCCAGTATACAAATGTACTCCATGTGACCAAAGGCGGGACCATCTAGTATTTTCCTGTGCTGTAATAATGGTTGCCGTGCTAGTATTTTATGTTCATTGGTTTGAATTCTAGATTTGCAGTGATGTCTAATTTTGGGAATTGGTTACGATATCATCAGTTGATGATTAGTTTATTACAACCAATCAGTCATCGAAAAAAACGTAATTAGTGAGCATCATTTGTGGCATTATCTGAAATGTTAATGCACACCAAAAAATAACGAAAAGACAGGAAAATTCTGGGGTTTTTTTTCAAACTGCACAAAATGCATTTGCAAATTTTAAATCTTGGAAGAATGATGAGTATGTTAGGAACATATAGTACCAGGAGTCTTTAAGACACTTTCAATCATGAGTTGGAACAAGCTTGAAGTGCTTATGAAGTGAACATTCAAAACCAGCCTTGTGACAAATATCATTACTGAAAACAAGTGTTCCAAATCATTTGTGTTCGTTTATGAGAAAACATGATCAACTGCTTTGTCGTTTAGTCACTGCGACCAATCTTCGATTATTTCAATTAATCAGACCACTACTACTGATCTCATACCTATTTTACCACTGTGTTAAATATCTGTGACCTGCATTACTTCATTGTGAGGGCAATCGTCACACACCAACATCCATAAAGATCCGGGCTAGAATTGGTCTTCAGCAACCCATGCTTGGTGTGAGATATGATTAGTAGGATCAGGTGGTCAGACTTGCTGACTTGGCTTAGACATGTCATCATATCCAAATTGTGTAGACCCGTGAAGGTCCTGGGGTAGAAAAGGCCTTCAGCAACCCATGCTTGCCATAAAAGGTGACTATGCTTGACTATGCTTGGCGACTAGCAGGATCGGGTGGTCACACTCGCTGACATGTCATCGGTTCCCAATTGCACAGATTGATGCTCATGTTGTTGCTCACTGGATTGTCTGGTCCAGACTCTATTATTTACAGACCGCTGCCATATAGCTGGAATATTGCTGAGTGCGGTGTAAAACTAAACTCACTCACTCTGAAATGTGTATATTGATGATGTTGACCCATAGATTGTCAAAACCAATCTAGGTTACAGACAGACCTCCTCCATATAGCTGGAATTTTGCTGAGTGTGGAGTCAAACAACATACAAACAAATGCACATACCAATCTGTCCAATGATGCAGCCTGTATTTCACTGGTTTGAGTGTTTCCCATTGAAATCAGCTAGTGTGCTTCTTTAAAGGATTCAACAATTCTTGGCCATTCTGCTCTGTTTTCTTCAAATGAAAGTTTACATTTACCATAAAGTTTTTCTGAAATATTGATGAAAAACATTGGTTTTGAATTGTATGCACTTAATTTCTTTTACCCTTTTTCAAAATGTGGAAATTACTCATGAAATACCAATTGTTCATAAAATAGTTATGACTGACTGATGATATTGTGACTATGCTGATACAAGTTCATGACTGAAAACGTATGCTACCGGGTAAGTTTTTAGTTGTCTGCAGGCTTCACCCTTATGACATTCTCACTAGTATCACTGTTTACAACATGTTGGTCTTGATTCCAGGTAAGGGCTTTCATTATGTCTCCGATTAAAAACCCAACACTGGAGCTTGTACTGGTCATGTTCTTGGTGCCACTAGTAGTTAACGTAAGTATCACATGTGACAGTTACGGGGGAGAGTCGTTTTTGTAGATTGATGCTAATGATGTCAATCACTGGATTATGTAAAATTATGATTTTATTATTCATAGACTGCCTTCATATATCAGGAGGGGCTGGGGGTAACCTAGTAGTTAAAGAGTTGACGTGTCACACCAAAGAATTGGGATTGATTCCCCTCATGGGTACTAGGTGTAAAGGCCATTTCTGGTGTCCCACACTGTGATATTTCTGGGAAGTTGCTAAAAGCGGCATAATACTAAACTCCCGCATATACCTAGAAAATCGTTGAGTGGTTTTAAGAAAATGAAAAACAAAAAAGAAAAATGAAAATAATGACACAAGTACAGTGGAAGGTGTCTAAACCGGCATTCACTCAGACTGAAAAAATGATCCTGTTTAGACAATGTGCCTGATTGTAGAGCTGATGATAAATGTACAAGCCATCGATTGGACTGAGATTTGTACTGGTGTCGACAACTAGTTTTAACAGCTTCCACTGTAGTTTTAATAAATGACTATGCTTTTTTCCATTAAAATAATTTTCATTGTTGTTTTTACAGGCTTTCATTTTCTGGATTGTGGATAACTTTTTGAAGCAAAGCATTCAGAACACCAAGCATGTGTATGTGAACAGTGACGAAACGTCAGTGAAATATTTCAAAGGATCAGAGCGTGTGCGCTGCTACAACCGAATAGAGAAAGCTGAAGACTTTGAGTCGGACATGTTGTTATCAACAGACGAGGATGGGGATACGAGACAGCGATCTCTGGACAGCTCTGTTAGCCTGCTTCCTACATGAGTCTGTATTACGTAAAATGGTGTTATTTGCTGGAACTTTAGATAAGAAATATATTTCCCAAGACTTTCAGATAACACACTGATAATTTATTTTTGGAAGATCTCAGATCTATTACTAGAACGAAGTCCAGTATGCAGAGATATACAGCGAGATCTTGTTAGTGTATGAGACATGGTTCTAGAACTGTGAGTGGAAGTCTTTTGGTTGAGATCACAAGAAATGCTGAATCAGTATACAGTAGAATCTGTCTAAACCGGCACTCATTGGGACTGAAGAAACAATCCGGTTTAGACAATGTGCTGTATTGTAGAGCTGATGATAAAAATACAAGCAACTCATGGGCCTGAGATTTTATGCCTGTGTTGAGAGCTTGCTGGATAAGGACAGATGCCGATTTTGACAGCTTCCACTGTATTTGTTTTGTTTGTGATCCAGAGTCAGATTGAGTATCAGTGTGAATATTTCCAAAGGTTAGTGTTCCAGTGAGGCCACAGAATTATATTTCAATTTGTTAATCGAGGTAATGGTATACACGCCATTGATACCACATATAGTGTGGTATCAAGACATTTTCTTGTTTTAGAATGATATGGTTAATTTGAGAAATTCAATAAATATTTTTCAGGCTCTTTAGTGACATCATCAAATCAGTTTGATAATTAATTATGAATGGCCTAAGCATAAATGGCGCCTGATAATGGCTCACTGGATGTGATGTTATGTATGATGGAAAACATAACGAAAATGATAATAACACAGCTCCCCAATGTACTTTCAATATATCATGGTATACCACTATATCATGTTACACTAGTTATATATCTTCATTATATATACTGAACAGCAAAAAACGAGAGTTTCGAAAAAAAATTAATCTCATGTTCATAAAATGTTCATGTTTATGTCTTTTATTTAAAAACTTGACAAAAAGCCAGAGTTGCGTTTCTTTTGTTGATCAGAATATATCAGAGCATGCATCCTTGTCATGTACACATCTTGTTTGATGTTAGAAAACATTGTCTGGAATTCTTTTTGCTTTTTGCGAAACTGTGTACTGCACAAACTGCTTTGTCTAAGGAACTGTCTATTACTTATGTATTTAGAGTTGAAAACATTTACTCTACAGGGTATTTAAGTACCTTATTTGATGCTTTAAGTGCCCTGTTCCAGTAAGCACTAAAGTTGAAATTAGCAGCCCCTTACCTGAGACCATAACTTTACATGTTTGTCCATATTTTCTTGTTTACATTTATGATATGTTTTACTGAATGCTAAACGTGAGGGCTATAATTTCCTAAAATAATTGTTGAAAGCGTGAACCAGCTAAACCCAGGGGTTATAATTTGTTGAAAACATGTGAACCAGGTTTGTTCACTACCTCACCGTCTCTAAAAACAGTAAGTTAGTATTGGAGTAATGACCTTAACTTTTGTCAATTCTATCAGTGCCCATCGTGCTTGTTCCAACAAATACCTTGTCTGATTGTGTTTTTTATGGTATCACAGGGGTGGAAATAACCTATTGCCAGACGTCCCAGTCACATGTTTTTGTCTTTTTTGACGAGCAAGCAAATTTGTATATCATGCTGTACCAATGTCCATTTTACTTTCCAGTTATAATTTTGTTGTTTAATAAGAAAAATCAGAAAGAAAATTGGCTGGTATCGTGGAAATAAAGGAATAAAGGTAAGGGCAAGTGATATTTCAAGTGCCACTGTACTGGAGTACACTAGCAATGATGACGTTATTTCCACCCTTGTATGACAATATGGTGCAGATCCAATGTGGGAAATATTAAGCCCCATTTGTGTATATTTTTATGAAAGCATATGAAAATTTCATTTTAAACTGTATAATTATTGTCTTTTCATTTTGTTTTGTTTTTTTGCATGAAAGGTGATAATAAGTGTTTATATCAGTTTAAATCAAAATGTGAATTAGTCTTTGTGAATAGTTTTTAACGTCAACTTCAACTGCTGTTAACAAGTCAACGAAGCTTTAATATCAAAATTGGAAACTCCATAAATTTATTTGGATCTTGCTCAACATTTATCCAATATAGAAAGCTGTGAAATCCACAAATCAGTTTTGTCTTCCGAGTTGAAAGTGCCCTCAGGGAAAACCGTTCAACAGATGAATGAAGGTCTCCACAGAATGTAGTGACATAAGAACTATAATGGCTTGGATATGGTATTGTATATTTTACCTAGAAATTGTAGGTTGACAATTGAACTATGTACTCGTCATTTATTTCAGGGGCAGGGCACTTTTAAGTTTAAGACATGATAAAATTCCAGTATTTGTATTTTAATTAAAACCATTATTATTTTGAACATTATTTAGAGACTGGTCATTTATTATTGGGGATCTGGGGATAATGAAGTATTGTGCATTTATTTTATGAGTGAATGAGTGAAAATGAACATTATTTAGGGACTGGTCATTTATTTCAATGATTGCTGGTACATGTTTTTTGAGTGAGTGAAAATAGTTTTATGCCACGTTTAGCACTATTCCTGCAGTGTTCTGTCAAGGGATACTAGAAACAGGATTCACGGGTACTAATGTGGGGATTGACAAACAGACGCTTTAACCACAATACTACCCACCATTCCTATTTTTTTATTTTTTTATTTTTGGGTATGGGTGTGGATGTGTGGGTGGGTATGAAGGAAATGTTGAGAACAGGAGGAAATCTCTCCCTGCCCTTACAATAAATGACCAGTCACTGAACCTTTTGAAAATTTCACAAATCAACGCAGCTAATAGATTACGGTCAGCTGTATATGTTGATATTATTTCAAAAGACCAGACCACTTAGCTTTGTTAAGTATATTTATGATGTAACTAATTAATTAATTTGGTCCTAAAAATATTCTTTTAAGTGCATTTGAATGGTGATTTTATAACTAAATGTATATTATCAACTTTTATTTTAGAAAAAGAGTAACCTTCAGATTTTTGTTAAATAGTCACAAATTCGTTTTTATTTTGGGAATATTGTAGAAATCAGCAGTGAATAAACAAAAAATACCTCTTTTTGCAGTCCATCATGCATGTTGACTGAAATGTGTTTGAAATACATATTAAACTGGCCTGGACTTTGGTCTTTGAAACTAATATCATTTTCTGAGTTTGTGTTGGGGGAAGTTAGATAGCAGTTTGTATGTTTTGGTTGAGGAGGGCCACATTTTGTGATATATATCTCCACTGATGGTTGCATGACGTCATGGTCATGCACAGTCCTGTCTTTTCTTTGTGTGTTTTTAACTTCACAAAAGAATTCCATATTCTGAAAACAGTGTACAGTGTTTGGTGATATTTATGAGGAATGAGAGGTCCAGAGATGTACAGTAAAGTGTAAATAGTACACCAAATTATTTTTTATGAATATAAGAAATGTCACATAGTCCTGTGTCCATGTTCAGTCTAGTATTGTGTATTGTGCAGAAGTTGTTTTTGCCAGTATACTTCCAGGGAATCCTATCCATTACGATGACATGTAATAAACAGTGAAAATAATTCGCACCTTGATTGTAGACAGTTTAAGAGTTATTAAAATCAGATGTTTTATTCTGATACAATCATTATTGTGAGGGTTGACACAACCATAGAATGTTGTGTTAGTTGAACTTTCTGATCATCATTGTGTCGGCTTTGAAATCTCAAAACAAGTGAGAAAAGCATTCACACAGCATGCCTGATATTTGAATCATTCAAAACAAACATAAGTAACCTTTCCCGAGAGTACATAAAGAATGCCACTTCATTTAATCTTGGATATTGTGTACACATTGTCTCTGAGCTTTAAGATTTGAATATACCTATAGTTACCCTTTTCTGAATTGGACTGTGGACACCTTAAAGAAGTTCCTGGAAGAAATGTTTGTGGGTCTTGATTTGTTTGATTGGCATTTTAGAAGCTGATGAATAACAAAAGAAAAGTATAATAGAAGTTGTTCACTGGTCATGAGGTGAACATGGGTTAATGTACCCTCAATGTCTATTTATGTTCTCTGAGTCTGAAGGGACCACTGAACAGCATATTTATCTTACCCAACACCTCAATGTTCATTTTGAATTGAAGCATGGGTACGAAATTGTTGACAAGAAAGTACCACAAAGTATCAAATGAGTTAGGCATTTCCAGAGCAGTACATAGAAATGTTACCCTCTTGTAAGTGGCCTGCATTGAAATAATAGAAAAGCGCTCAGCCAATAAGAAAATGACATTTATGTGTGAGGTAAGGTAATACTTAATGGATGGCATCGTATTTATTTATTAAGCACCCATCAAGCACCCATAATAATAAATAACAATAAAGTATTATACTTTTCGTTTGGTTGGGTTTTGTTTGTTGAAACTGAAATATCAGAAACAAGATGGATAAAAAGTGAACCCAGACAATTTCATAAAGCTGATATCTCATTGGCTGATGAACCCATATCTCCCTTCTATTACAATGGCCAGTCATCATCTGCTCAGGGTTCATGACCTGTAAGGATATCCCAAATTTTTGCTCCAAGAGGTTTCAAATTGGAATAAATGATCTGATTTTAATAAGGTTGTTGTCAGTTTTTATGAACAAAATTTTAACTTTTAATAAGTAAAGTGACTTCTTCATTTTAAAAAAGTCAAGTCAAGTCTCATGACCATGGGTTCAAGTTGAGGTTCATCCTGATTATATTTATAGGTTTGTCAACACCATGTCTGTGAGTGTGGATTTCAAAGAAGTAAATGTTTAAGATGTGCATTGCTTCAGGCTTTTCTCCAACATCAAGCTGGCACACCAGGATGTCTCTTGAATGGTTTTGAAAGCAGCGTTACTACAACCTGACCCATTTTTAATTCTCACCTTTGTTTTTCATGCTCATACATTTGGGTATGATGATGATATATTTATGACAGTTGCATAGACGGATGCTCATGCTGTTGATCACTGGATTGTCTGCTCCATGCTCAATTATTTAGAGTCCACATATAGCTGGAATATTGCTGAGTGTGGCATAAAATTAAACTCATTCACTATCAAATTATGGAATTTATAAACTGTTAGTATCAGCATAATAATGTAAATTTTTTTGCTTTGTGGCAAATGAATTCCCATTGTTTCGTCATTTTATTTTAATCCTGGAATCATCTGGAATATTTTCTTTTTTTAATGGGGTAATGATACATGTATCCAAAAATGCATAAAAAAACAGATAGTGATCACAAAAATTATTTAATTCTACTCTGATTCTCTAATTTCTCACACCTATCTTTGTTTTTTGACCAGTAGACAATTCTTAATGGTGTGCATGATTTGCAAAAAATTCAGCTCTGATTATTTATTCGTTCAAAGAGAATCAAAATGTTTTTATCTGTGTTACTGGTTACTATAATGTTACTGTATATGCATTTGGTGGTGGTAGAACCATGACCAACCTCAGCAAGCCATGCTCGTCGTAATGGGAGACTAATGAGATTAGGAGGTCAGGCTTGCTGGCTTGGTTGACACTTCAGCATAGTCATCATATAGATTAATGCTCATGCTGTTGATCCCTGGATTGTCTTGTACAGACTCAGTTATTTACAGACAATATACATAGCTGAAATATTGCTGTGCGGCATTAAACAAGGAGAAAGGCTGGTAGAAATAGCTCAGGTTTTCATTGATAAAGGCCCGGCTCTACAAATTAGGAATATTTTTCTCAGTGTATATAGGCCCTGATATATGTGAATAGGACAAAGGTGTAATGCTATCATACAGATGAGTACAGGTCACAGTACAACTAATCTTAGCTTTATTTCTTGTCTGGAGTGATTTGTCATGACACTGTACAGCCAAGTGTTTGAATGAACATATCTGACCAAAACAAGATAGCACCTTGTCAGAGACAAGTTCAGGACAAATGGCTGCAAGTTGTTGTCTGCATGATTATATAATTAAATGTACCTTCTGTGTCCAGATAAATAACTTGATTGAAAGAGTTGTGAAGTTAACTGTGAAGAATTATGTGTAAATATTGCTTCATTTTATAAACATGTTGATCTTTGCAGCATATATTTTCAGTTGCAGGATGTAACTGAGAAAAGTCAGTGTTCCGTTGGTCACTTCAGATCATTTATGGGCGATGGGGTAGCATAGTGGTCAAAGATTTGGCTCGTCACACTGAATGCCCATTTTCTAGTGTCCCCTGCCTTGATATTGCGTGAATTTTTCTAAACACAACGTAGACCCATACTCACTCAAATCATTTACTTGTTTGACATTTTTTAAAGGAAGTAGAACTACAACAATTTCAGCAAACAAGTAACTGATTTCTTGTGCCCTTCCCTTCATTGTCAAGTGTTTTTCTGCATATTTTACCGTTTAACTTTTATTCAGACAATGTAAATGGTCAAAATTGTTCGAGAAAACGGAAGATAAAGCCATTCTAAATTAGTTTTGTTTAGACAGTTCAACACGAGCACATGACTGGTAAATATCTGAAGCAGTGTTCTCATATCTGTAACAATATTTTTGTAAATACAAATTATTATGACATCCCTAAAACAGTTAACAGATGAACCTTCTCTAAATATGGATCAGTCTTCCCAATTAGTTTGGCCTAACTTTTCCTCAGCTTCTCATCATAGTTTTGAAATAGGCAGGTGCTTAACTTTTTATTCTTGGTATAAAAATGCATAGGTGAAGACATGTTCTTTGCAAGTTGGAGAAATATTGTGTTGTTAAGGCTTGTATTTTTACTCTTTGATGATCATTTCTACTTGTGATGAATAATCATCACTAGGAGGATCATGTGATACTGATAAAGTATCGTGTGTTTCAAGCCATGTTGAATGGCAACTAAAGCTTTGCCACATGACGTATCTCTGTAGACTCTTCATTAATATAAGATATTACTCGGATTGTTAACAGATAAAGTTAAACATGTTCCAGTCCAAGTTTATTTTCGTCAGGGAATTATTAAATGATTAAAGTTTCAAGATCGATGATTTTCATGATACAGATCCTGTTATATTAAGTAAAATCTGGTTTTGCTCAAAGAACTTGTTTAGAAATGCGTTATGTACTTCTCTGCAGTCATGTATATCTGTATGTCTTTAATATGCCATTTGCTCTCTGTTTCAAAGAGAATTTGAATGTTAATTTCCATTACATCATTGCATAATTTTTCGTATTGTTTATTTATTCTAAACTGTCTTAAGTTTTGCTATTGTTGCTCAATAAGTCAGTTTTTTAAGTACGAGTTATTATGTGTTTGCTTTTTTGAAAATTGAATTTGAACAGCTTTAATATTTTTATTTTTAGTTCAAAGATATCAAAGAGCAACGTTAATGTTTGCTCTGATTTTGTTGGAAGAGGTTTGTAGGAATTTAAATGAATGTCAAGCAGAGATGCCAACCCGTATCATTTATTGTAGTCGCTACAAATTTTAGCCTCCAGCTACACTAATACTTTTGCACTAGATATCCTACAAAATGTAAAGAAATATCATAAAAGGCAGGAATATCGACAAAAACATATATTTTCATCAGTAAATACATTTTTGCCCAAAAGAGACAAGAAGAAATGTAATGATGATAATTTGGAAATTTGCTTTTTGAGGAATGTGAAATTAAAACTTCACTCTTCATTAGTGTCATATTACCTTTCTCAGAATCCATCATAATTTTTAGTGTTTAGTTGGCTACTAATTTTATGGTCAAACTACTAATTTTGATCCTTGCAACTTTTTGAGGTTGCATCTCTTTATAGTCTAGCAATATATTTATTGGTTTACATGATGTTATTTCACAGCATGAAAAGTCCTACAACAAAAATTCTACAAACTGCTTGGCATTTATCTCATAGATATGAATTACAGTGGAAAAATACAGACAGAATAGCTCAAAAAAAAAAGTTGTGTTCATGAAATATGTTGCACAAAGACGATATCAGTTATCTGTGAGGGACAGTCTTTAGATAATGATTTTGCTAAGGCTGAGGATGAGTGTTAGGGTAGCCGAGTTTTGAAGCATTTCCTTGTCCTGCGGAAGAACTGGGTTTAATTCCCCACATGGGTACATATAATTCTGGTGTCCACTGCCTTGATCTTGATATTGCTGGAATATTGCTGAAAGCAGAATGGAATTTAACACACACTCACTCAGCTCACTACTGACTGAATAATCATGGAATGAAGACAATTATTCAGTTATGTCGTCTTTTAGGATTGCATTTTCGCAGAGTAAGTTTCAGGTGAAGTAAAGATGATATTTTTTATTAACCTATGTGAGTATTGATATTTAAGGATTGAAGGTGCGTTAGGATTGCTTCTCTGTGCAATATTTTGCATTTAGACATCATAGGGTTCTTCAAAACAAACCTTTTTCTTTGAAATCTCTCAGTATTTGTTACAAATGTTTCCTGTTTTGTTGCCCTTCCCATTTCTGTTATTAATCCATAAGCAGTGAATACTTTTGCTTTCTAATATGCAGTACTTTTCAATTTGATTATCAAATATATTTTATTTATCAAAATACTCTCATGACATATTATGAGAACAGGTTTTGTGTCTGTGGGAGGGATAAGAATGTCCCAGTGAAAGTGGTAGTATAAATATGTAACTTTTCCTCATTCTTTTTTTTTTGCTGTCCACGATACAACCAGCTAATGAAAGTAAACTGTTACCACTTGATATATTTCAGATAACACTTTATCAGTAAAATACAGATTCTAATCCAAAGAATGTAATCGCAAATATAACATGTTACATATGACCACTTTCAAAATGTTACATATGACCACTATCAAAATGGCAGTGTTAATTCAAAACTGGTATAAGACTTGATGAAGTTCCATAAAATATTTCTCTTTTGCAGTATACACAATGAAATACTTCAAACATAGCTTGTATGATTCATGTTTGACTTATTCAATGCATGTATCTTCCTATTTCATGAGATCACGTGGAAAACAATATTGCTAAAAGTGATGTACAAAACTTTACTGTTATAATGAGATAATGTTTTTAGTACTGATGTAGTGCTCCAGGTAAGGGCTGTATCGGCATATTCCATTAAATTCCATTCAGTACTCTAGAAGTACTCTTTAAGTTTACCCAGTAGCCTAGTATTGAAAAAATAAGGTGTACTTATTCCTGTTTTTTTTTTTTTAAATTATCTGGTGCCCTGCTGGTGCATTAGATGTACATGTTTAAACTGTGATGCAGAAGAGCTGTTGATTCATAAAAATGCTAAAGATAAGTACCATTATGCATTGTGTGGTTGTACCAGATCATTGCCAGTTTGTGAAATGTGCAAGCCACATACATCTGCATGTAATGTATATTTCTGTTATTCCAACAGCTGTTGCCAGTTTGATAGTGTTCATATCATCAGGTGCATGAGATATGGTTACATGTTTTCTAGATGAGTGGCATTTCATTATTGGGATAGATGTGATGAAGGGTTGAGTTATTTCAGGAGTTGCATATTAATCAGGTCCAGTTTTTTGTACATGATCTGTTCTGACGACAGTGTATAGTCGCTCTGTATCAAGGTCTGTTCCATCGCAGGCATTGTAAATTCTCAAATGATAGCTTGTTTGAGATAAGGTTGCCTCTTTTTTTGTTAGTGAGATGTTTTACAATTATTCATGTGATTACCAACAAATGTTTCTGTTTTTCAACACCTAAAATACAGGTTGTATGTCTCCCAAGAACCACTTTGATCCTCAAAACAGCTGTATGGCTATCGTAACATATGTTGTTACAGGATGGGATTTCCTCTGCCACTAAGATTGGTTTGTGGTGCCCTAGCTACTTGTGTCCTATATGAAGTCCCCTGCAAGATTCTACATCAGTGATATCCTTTGTTACCTAGTCTGCATGTGTGTTCCATATATTCTGCTGCTATTATTCTAACCTCAGATTCTTCAGTTCTGTGTAACACACTGAACAATACTGTTTTCCTTCCCTAAAGATTGTGATTTAATACACTGGATAATTGCAGGATTAATATGAACCCATGACTTGTTAAATTTGTAGGACCTTTATCCCTTTTAATATTAGAGAGATGTCAGTTAAATCAAACATAAAAGTACTAAAGAGGAATGTTTGAATTATTGAAAACATGTGTCCAGCCATAGATCTATGATAGTAGTTGCACTTATGATAGTACTATGATAATAGTTGTTTTGTGCAAATACA
This sequence comes from Haliotis asinina, assembly GCF_037392515.1. Lineage (NCBI taxonomy): Eukaryota > Metazoa > Mollusca > Gastropoda > Lepetellida > Haliotidae > Haliotis > Haliotis asinina. Next base: position 36,267,797 of record NC_090288.1, read on the forward strand.
CCATGGCACTTATGACAAGAAGTATGGTATTCCCACAGTGCATTTCAGTTAAATTCAAACAACTTGCATTGTTCCTTGTGGTTTGGTTCGAAGTTCAGTGAATCATTTTGCATATTGTTAGAAGACATCTATGTTGTTCTAAACATCCTAGTTTTGCCCATGTACACGACAAAGAATGATAGATCTTTTATCCCTCTAAAACATACACTTCCTGCTTTAACAGACGCAAGATTTTGAGTTTCAAATGTGTCTCAAATGCGTCATGAAGCTCTGTCCTGTTGGGCAGTCGGTACGGGAATGTATTGTCAACACTATTATATACATCTCACTAGCCACTTCCTGTTTCCTGGTGATTGTACCTCCACCTGTGTTTGTCTTTGTCTGTATTTGGTGATGAGTGGCAGATGTATTGAGATTTTTGTGACGGAAGGTTGTCATGATGTTCATGTGTATGTCAAGAAATCTCTAAAGATGTTCATGTCAATGCAGCTGCATGAATAAAGTGTTTTGCTATGAATGTGAATCCTTGTTGTATGTTTCTATGGCAGTGTTTGAGATTGACCTGGGTAACTCCCTCGTGGGTATTTTTGGGACACGGGGAATTCCATGGATGTCTTTATGCCAGGGGTCTCTGTTTTGATACAAACCATTAATGTAGAAATCATATAGCTAAAAGACTTCAGGCTATCTTTCAGTTTCTGAGAAGATCTACTGAGGAACAACTTCTTTATTTACAATGAGTGGGTGAACTGAGTCAGTACCTCCTGGTTAAAGCATTTATTTGTCAGTCCAAAGATCTGGGTTCAATACCTCACCTGGGCACAATGTGTTAATCCCATTTCCTGCTGTGATATTGCTAGAATATTGCATGTGGCATGAAACCATACTTACTCACTTCACAAAATAATTACTCTCTACTCTCCTGACTTTTATGGACTCTTGTTCATTGTGTGCCAGGAAGTGACAGAAACTCTTTGCAATGATGTTCTAATTGTTTGTCAGTCAGTATCAGATCGTGGTGGGGTGGCCTAGTAATTAAAGCGTTCACTCATCATGCCGAGGACCCAGGTTCGATTCTCCACGTGGATACAGTGTGTGATCCCCATTTCTAGTGCTCCCAAGCATGATATTGCTCAAGTAGTGCTAAAAGCAGTGCAAAAGTAAACCCACTCACTCACCCAAATTGATGTTATTTTTCATACCAAGTGAAAGTATGGGGTTCACTTTTCTGATCCGGTCTTCAGTAACCCATGCATGTCATAAGGGGTGACTAATAGCATCGGGTGGTCAAGACTCACTGACTTGGTTGACAAATGTCATCATTACCCAACTACATAAAATTGGTAATTGCTTACCAATAAATATGTGGATGTGTGGGTAACCTGGGCCTTGTCTTACATATCATAATATGTGCAACCCTCCCCAAGGGAGCCTGCCTGGAGGCACAGCTTAGAAACCATGCTCTAAAGAGCAGCATTGTCATTGGTTTAAATTCCATTTGACTGGAGCAACTTCCTGGGTTTCTTATCATCAACCCCATGTTCCTCTGTTTCACCCTATAGTGAGCAGCAGCACAGTTCTGGCTCCTTGTCCCACATGAGGAGCAGTAGGGTAGCCAAGTGGTTAAAGCATTTGCTTGTGACATCGAAGGCCTGTGTTTGTTTCTCCATTTGGATACAATGTGTGAAGCCCATTTTTGGTATCCTGTGCCGTGATATAGCTGGAATATTGCTAAAACAATGCCATAAAACTAAACTCACCCACATGAAACTGTCATTCTGTATATGACTGCAGCATTTTTTAAGACAATGTGAAAAACAAGCCACTGATGTAACTTCAACATTCTTCAAAACAGTGTAAAACCCAACCAGATGATATGTAGTTCTGTCCCATTAAATGAATGAATGAGATGGGTTTTACATTGCTTTTAGCAGTATTCTAGCAATATCACAGCCTGAGACACCAGAAATGGGCTTCATATATTGTACCCTTATGGGGAATCAAGCCCAGGTCTTCTGCATGATGAGTGAATGCTTTAAAGGGGCACTGATGCAGAGCAAATAATGTTTCTCGCCAACGGTCTCATTACGAAACCAAACTGCAAAATGGTCAGCGCCCACTTCCTCGACCATGACGGACAAAGGGACTGGGCTCCTGTCCATATTAGCAGATTTCTTCGCTTAAACAGTCAGGAGGCCGGATGCCCATCATATGCCATTATTTAAAATATCCATGGTATTCCTTGTCTGATTGTAACAAGATATCCCAGCAGTGTAGTTTTTTTGGATGCTTGGACTGATCCAATTTGATTCAATTTCTGTGTTTTTAACCTCGATATTTAATCATGTTATGTAAAAATATGATGTCTACAGGCACGTATCAAGCCATTTGTTTCAGTCCAAAAGATTGCAAAGGTTTATATTTAGATAGTTTTGAGTGTTGGTTCAGCTGTTATAGCAAATATCATACGTAAATTTTCGTAGCTATTAAACTACCCTGGTTTATTATTTATGATAATAAAAAGTTGATTTATTTGAATTCATAAACTAAAATGATGACTTTGCCTTTGGTAGAGAAATCTGAAAATTTTCTTATGTAAAAAAACCCAACTTATTACACCTATTTACCCAAGTGCACAGCAAATGCCCGTGTGTATTCCTTACGTGACGAAGTCCCGTTGGTATCCTCAAAACAGTTTCGGCCCATATGTGCTTTCAGGCTGCATGCAACTCAGAGATTACATCTTCCTTGCTGTAACTCGCGTTTGATGGTGTAAACCTACACATTATTTGTCATCATTCTCTGGATGGTCAGTTAATGAATTTATAACAGGTTTAATTAGTAGTAACACCACTCAGGTTACTCAACAAAGGTTCCCATTTGGCATTTATCCTGTCTGGAGTAAATACTCAACATTATAAATTAAGGTCTGTAATGGCAAATGTATTGTGTGTTACGTAATATGTGCATGTAAGTGATGCAAGAGGGTTTATCAGGTGAGTTACAAAAACAAACATCGATCAAAGGATTAACTGATAACACACTGATTGATTAATTACTTTTATCTTCTACAAACAGATTTGTCAAAAGGCAGTGTGTGTAGATATACTAATCTATACTGACTACACCCTGTCGTAAAGTGCGAGTGTAAAAACAACATCCCCCCTTCAAAGAATTAGCCACCCTTGCGTTGATTGATTGATTCCTCATTATTGGTTAACTAAATTACTTAGAATGGTGGACATCATACAAGTAGTTGCCAGGTGTGCTATCTTGGGTGACCAATGAGACGTTTATCAGGTTTTCACCAGTGTGAAAGACGTGAAACGATGGTCATGAACCAGTCACGAATTCTGGGATATCATCCGGGTACTCACGGGAGAAAAACAATAACAAATGTTTACACCAGTCCACGGAAATTGCTCCGCTACCCCACCAACCCTGTCCCTAGCAAAAGGCACACATGGCTTAAATAATTTTAAAACTTTAATGATGTTGAAACTAAACTCATGACTCACTCAGTGATGTTGACAAGGTAGTTAATCCATCTCTGCTCATTTCTATTGAAAACACATCTTAAAACATTTTATGTTGGGCACAGACAGTACAATTATACACATCACCTGATATGTTCTTCCAAAGGCAGTACTACTTCATCATGATAATGAAATAATCTGCAGTTATTTTCAGGAATTATTTTCAGTGAAACACAAACAATCACTTACACACTTTGCGTATGAATAGATTCTTTCACTTTGTTTGGAAGCTGTGAATGTATTGATATATAAACACTACCCTTTGTGCAGTTGACAGGCTTGATAGCTCATCTGGGTTGGTTATAAAAAACATTTTTTCCTAAGCGACAAGTTTGAATTTGATGCTGACAGTATGTATTATTTTCTACATCACTAGCTTCATAGATGATAAGTACATTTATGACTTGTTGAGTCTCATAAAGCCATATTTACGCCATAGGTTTGTGTTTATACATGATACCATGATAGTCGTGGAATATTGTTGGTATACAACAGACTGATCAAGGAAACACATGTGACAAAAATGACAGGTGTGCAAGCAAAGAATATAGTTCTCTAACAATTGCATGATTTAACAACAGTTAAACGAGATCACTTCAACCTGTAAATAATCATCTTCATTACTGCAACTATTATGTGCAATGAATCAACACCATTAGTGTTCGTTGAAAAACAATCCAGCCTGTTCAGTATAAACCTTTGCTGGTTACTTGGCGATGGGGTAGCCTAGTTTGCTGTTTGCTTGTCACACCGAAAATAAAATCACTCACTCACTCACTCACTCACTCACTCACTCACTCACTCACTCACTCACTCACCCACTCACCCACCCACCCAGGGTTTCTAAACCTGGATGTATATCATTTCAGAAGACATCTAAATGTCAATCAAAGACAAAATTCAATAACAAACATGGTATCGCTGCACATGTTTATTTAACAGTGGACGTTAACAGTAAACAAGTGATACACCATAACCAAAACAGTGTTATAATCGTGACAAGTTTAATAAAGTAAACATGACTTCATATCACATTTTCACTTTTCAACAATCAACAAACAGATTTTGTTACAAAATTAAAATCACACAAAAGAAAAGCTGTTTCATGGAAACTTTACCTTTTCTTATCACAGACAAATATAATGCCAAGAAATAAATATACAAAAAATAATGTTGATTTACAAAATACAGGAAAAAATCACAGGTTTTTCAGTTCAAACTATGAGTATTAAAATGACATTTTTAACATCTTTTCTATGAAATCCTGTTAGTCTTGAAACAAAAATGTTCAATTGTTAATGGGTTTATCAAACCATAATACTAAAAAAAAATTAAAGAACACAAGATTCTTTCACGTAACAATAATTAATCAGGTAAATAATTAAGCAGTTTTAATAACAATAAAGGGTAATATATTACCATAGTATCGTTAGTCTGACATCATCTGTTGTACAACAAATTGTCAGATTAACGAGGCGGTCAGACTATATAAATGAGACTAAATTACATTTATTCAATTTGTTATCTACAAAAGAGTCGGCTAAAGCCGATTGTCGGACAAACGGAGGTCAGATTAATGAGACTTGACAGGACAGTACTATGTTCACAAGATTCATTAATACAGAAATAAAATCAGACTGACAACTTCACAGTCTGGGTAAAGAGTGTTTTAGTATTAAGTAATATTTATTTCAGTAAAAGATCTACATCAGTATCCTGAAATGGAATACAAATGTGTGAGCATAAATGATAAAATGAAGTAAGTATATGTTTAATATTGCATTGTGAAATGAGCAGAAAATCAGCATTACACTAAAGTTATATATACATCATATCTGACAATTATTGGAAGTTGTGGATCATAAGTAATCCTCACCTCATGGAATATACACAGATTAAGAGGGATACATTGCATGTGGGAATGAAAAGTGTTAGAGCTCAGATCTTAGGGGATTGGACAATTTTACATCTAAAACAGTAGGTGTACTGATGTAATATTTTCATGGGCATGATGTAGGGTGGATGGAAAGTTGTCTTGGGTAGCATGATACCTCAAGTATTTATGAATATTATCTATTTGAGTTTTTATGATTTGGAAGCCCTCTGGGATTTGAAAATTTTGATACATAAATGTCATCAATAAAAACATATCTTCTATGGTATTGTGTTGACTGGCATACAAAGGGACTGTATATTACAACATCATGTGAAAAACATTCATTGTTGTCAGTGTCAAATATTTTAATATGTCTTTTAATATGTTATTTTTACAAGAGTTTGACACATGTCTCGCTGGTCAGCTTACAAACCAGAAAATTTTCTTTCTTGGGCCAAACATCCAATTATTTATTATTGACTTTTGTCCAGAAAACAAGTGATATTTACTACCATACTTTTGATATTACTATTTCTCACCCTGATACATAAAACTGACATTCTTAATTTTCTAGTGTATGTTTAAATAGAATAACACCAGATTTATTTATCCCTATCAAAACTTGTGTAGTATAGAGTATATCTGGCAGTTACTGGTTTTTGGATGCTTAAAAAGATCTGTTTTTTTCTCTCAAGTATCAACAGTTTCTAAATATGTCCCTGACTGACTGAAAACAATGTCATCTTAAACACAAGCTATCATCTGTGTACATACAAAAATGTGACTCATTATAGTAAGAGTAAACATTACTGTTCACACACTTATGGTGTCTTAAAATGTATAGTCTGATGATACATATATAAATATGTGAAATGAGTCCTTGTAAATATATGCTATCATTGATCTACATGATACATCTCGTAACTCTGCAACAACATCAGACACATTTTGTGTAGCGTGATGGCAGGAACAGGGACACCAGGATGTTCCTTCAAGAACAGACCTTGTCAGGATGTTCCTTCAAGAACAGACCTTGTCAGGATGTTCCTTCAAGAACAGACCATGTCAGGATGTCAGGATTTCTGTCAACAACAAGTCGTGTATGGATGTCCCTCAACAACGTTTGTCAAGATGTTCATTTAGGACAGAGCATGTCTTGATGTCCATCAAGAATAAGGTCTCCATCCAGAAAAGAGTTTGACTTTCACCATGACTTCTGATGCAGGGCTTGTGCCTTGTGTGATTATATAGTCATCTTGAATCATGTCATTAGTAAAGGTTAACATTAGAGCCACAGTAGAATCCTCCATTATTTTGTCAAGAAATGAAATGAGTTAAAGGACATTGACAGATATCAATCTGTACAGATTAAGATGTTTTTGTTTCATAAAACTTTACCTTATTCTGCTATTATGCAAAAGAGAGAAATCCTTTTGCTTAAGATTTCTTCAGTAACAGGTTTATAATCAAATACACTGTCTGTGTGACTTATAATGAAATCAGACAACAGCTGGAACTTCAACCTTGACAGAAAGCAAGGTAAAAATATTTCAACAATGATAAGAATGAAATCATACTGACTTTACTTCTTTTCCTGGTTAAACAGAGGGTGGGATGTAGTGAAGAACTCTTACAGTACAGTCAGTCACATCTTGATGAATGTACAAGGCAACACAAACATCACACATCACAGACCATGGACGGTATCACAGTAATGTTCTCCTTGACCATGAGGGAAAACAGAAATAGTCAGTTCAGCATCCTTCAAGAACAAGGAAGAAAAATGTTGCTCTTCAGAACATAAATTACGAAATAAATATCATAGTTCCTTTTGAAATGTTCACATCCAGAACATGCCTGGAAACCTTAATCGCATGAGAATACATTTGATCTTGTGAGTTTACATAATGGAACATGTTCTGGACTGTGGGGGCTTTCCTTCATTGCCTTTAGAATTGATCTGTTCCTCTGCCACCTTCAGTTTCGAGTTGGTCAGTGCAAGCTCCTTGTCCAGATAAGAAATTTTCTTATCTTTTTCTTCATTATCGTTTGCAAATGTGACAAGTTTTTTCTGAGTTTCCTTCAATTTCTCTCCATTATTCTGTCCCCACTCTTCATATACCTTCAGTGTTTCCACTTGAGTCTCCAGAAGTTTCTTCTCCTCTTGTTCCTTCTGCAGCTGTGCCTTAAGTTTCTCAATCTCCATTTCCTTCTCATCCATGGACTTTGTCAAAGTCTCCTGTGCCTCATTTGCAGAGCTAGCGTCTTGTTTTAGTTCAGCATTCTTGTCCACAAGTTCCTGGAATGCTTGTTTCTCAGCATCAGGGTTTGTCAGTGATGACTCTGTGGTTTGTTCTGTTTCTTCCTTACTGTCAGCCTCACCTGCAGATTCTGCTGGAGGTGCAGCTGCAGCATCTGCTGCAGTTTCAACTACAGCTGCTTCTACAGCTTCCTCTGCTGGCTTCTCTGCTGGCTTCTCTGTAATTTCAGTTTCAGCTGTAGCTGGTGTCTCTTCAGGTGTTTTTTCTGCAGTATCTCCTTGACTTTCAGTAGTTGTCTCACCTGATGACTCTTTTGTTTCTTCAGCTGTTGGTGTTTCCTCAGGTGCCTCTGTTGATGCTGGTGACTCTTCAGTAGCAGCAGGTGTTTCTTCTGTTGCAGTTGTTTTTTCCTCGGAAGCATCTTTTGTTTCTTCTGTAGCAGCTGGTGTTTCATCTGTAGCAGCTGGCGTTTCTTCTGATTTTTCTTCTGTTGCAGCTGGTGTTTCTTCTGTTGTAGCTGGTGCTTCCTCTGATTTTTCTTCTGTTGCAGCTGGTGTTTCTTCTGTTGTAGCTGGTGCTTCCTCTGATTTTTCTTCTGTTGCAGCTGGTGTTTCTTCTATAGCAGATGGTGTTTCCTCTGATTTTTCTTCTGTTGCAGCTGGTGTTTCTTCTGTAGCAGCTGTTGCCTCCTCTGATTTTTCTTCTGTAGCAGCTGGTGTTTCTTCTGATTTCTTTTCAGGTGCAGCTGGTGTTTCTTCTGTTTTCTCTCCATCAGTACAGTCAGGGGCTTCTTTTGTCTCCTCTTTTGTCTCTGGTGTACTGTCTGCTGGGCCAGAACTCTCCTCAGCTGGGGCAGGTGTTTCCTGAAAAATGAACAAAATCGCATACTATTAAGAAACAAACAGATATATAATTTTCTTTAAAAAATAATCATCATCGGTTAGACTTGGTTGATACATGTCATCATACTGCATTGCTAAGTACTCACAATAATATACCTGCGTCATTACTGCATTTAGCGTTAAACACCAAACAAACAATAGATTAATAATGAAGCAATTTCATCATGTGAACAGTTCAATATTCCCAACAATTAACATGGCTTACCTCAGCTTTTGTTTCTGTAGTTTCAGCAGGTGACTCTTCATCAGCTCCACCTGAATCAGCTGTCTTTTCTTCTTCTGCTGCTGTCTCATCTTTCTGAGCCTCTGCAGTTGTCTCCCCTGTGGCTGTGTCAGCAGCAGTTGTCTCCCCTGTGGCTGTGTCTTCAGTAGGTTTCTCTTCAGTCACAGGATCTGCTGTCTTGATGTCTTCACCCTCGGGGGCTGCAGCAACTTGCTCAACGACAGTTTCTTCACCTTCCTTGGTCATTTTGCCTGTCTTGTGTTTGTTTTAGAGGACAAATGCAACTTCTGAAAATAAAGAATATGCATATGTAGAATCTCAAAACACTTCAAGAAAAGCAGGAAGAATTTACATGGAACCATTAATATCAAAAAGAGTCAGTTAAATAGGTAAATTGGAAAACAAACTTTTACTGCCTCAATTTCTAAGACTAAATTGGAATCAGGAGACAGTCAGAACTCTTCTCTGACTTTGACGTTTCATATTTACACCACTGTCAGCAATGTAAGTCTCTTGAAGTCAAACCGTGGTTGATAATGTGAGCAATCTAGTGTCTTGGGTACGGAGAGACACAATATTACACAGGATAATTCCTTAAAGTCAGACCTTCCCTATTGCTGATCTTTGAGAAATAATGCACACTCAACACCCATTGTGACTGCAATTCACTATTTAAGAACGCTTTTGCATGCACCATGCATGTGGAGACATACACTCAGACATATTTTAGTTCTATAAGAACCATATTCTCTCCTGTATTTTTATTCCAAAAAGAAGTAGATGTGATCACTTGAAGGACAGTCAATTTTTAGTCTATTAGGAAAGAAAAATGATCCAATTCAAATTCCAGTTGATCCAATTCAATAATCTTTCCATCAAGTCCACAATTTAATCTATTTACGGAAATTCCTTGTACAGGAGTTATGGAAGACAATTAATGAAGTTTATAATGACCACACATTTTCTGAAATTGCCCATTATTAGTCTTAAACCTTGATGTTCCTGTTGTTCTTATGTGTCATGAAGAAAGTTTAACTGTATTCTAAGAGTGATCATTAACCGCAGACTGAATCACATCATACAACTGATCAAGTTTATACACCAACTGGTCCATAGAAACTTCAAACAAATTGCCATGGGCCTAGATGTTTTAAGCTGTCTTGGTGCGCTAAGATAGTTGTAAGTGCCATACATTAACTTACAACTATCTTAGCGCTAAGAGAGCTTAGAACATCTGGGTCCTGTTTAACATGAGGAGTAACTATGGTAATAGCATAGACACGATCTTAAAAGCACAAATTTCATAATTAGGACATGATTGTTAGCAGATACCTAAGAGACAATGACCTCAATAGATCATTAATTCCTTCATTTGTTCCCAGACCACTTATACGCCAATTTACTCAACTTCTGACCTTAGTAACAACAATGTTGCCATGGTAACATCCTCACTTATCCCAAACAGAAGTAATTTGTCATGGTTACCATCATGAAGCAAGAAGCTTTAAACCTGTATGATATCATCTCATCTATGCAATATCACAGTCATATAACTATGCATGTCCTAAAAAGGGATTAGGCCATTACAAATTAATCATTCAAATTCTAACCCTATGCTAAAAGTTTCTGTTAACCTATATATGTTAATAAAAAATAATTTAAATTTAAATTATATGGCCCTGTCAGTTTAAACTGACCATATATTTAGATTTCATTAGTTTAGATTAAACATAGTATATTCACAATGTGAATTTCAACTTATAAAAACCCTCATTCTATATTCGCTTCTCCCATTCCATAGAGTTTTTAGTTTATATTGTGTTTTGAGCTATATCGTAAAGGTATAATATTACATTTAACTTTGTCTACATCATGTAAAGACACTGATAATAATAAAACAATATTACGCATTACATGTAAGATGTGAAACATTATTTACATGAGTCAGGAAATATGTTGTACTGAGCCCGGCACACTAACATGTAAACATTATCTTGATACAAGCTTATCATTAAACCCATACAATACTTAATAACTACAGCATGGGTCCTCAGCTGATAGTGACATGGTATGTGTTTATTGATTAAATGTCCCTCAGACTGTGTAATTAACTTTCACTGGGGGACTTTCACTCTACACTGCAGGTTCCAGGTTTTACAGGACACACCTAAACATATAATTTCCCATGATCATGTTAAACAGGACATCATAGTGAGTGAGTGGTTTTATCCCACCTTTACCATCAATCCAGCAATATCAGGGGATAACAGAAATGGGTTTCAATGGGAATCAAACTGGGTCATTAGCATGACAAACAAGCACTTTAACCACTAAGCTAATCTGATGCACACAAGACATCAAAGAAAATGATATCAACAAGTGTTTAGAAAACAACTGTTACATATCAAAAACTAACCAAATCAATATGTTACATGTGTAAAAGCTGTCACCACAAACACTACAATCAACGTACTACAATACACGACCTACAAACTTACAAATTACCAAAATATATCAAAAATATGAAAAACAAAACTCCATACAAGCACAAAAAATGTACCTAAACCGCAAGGCAAAAGAAGGAATTCACAAGAAAATTTGAAGTGACCAAAATATTCAATATCATAACAAAACGTAGGCTAAACACACTGAAAAACTGCAAGTCTATGATCCCAAACAAAAGTATGATATCCATATTATACACCATTGAACAACATGGACTTGTTTAGTTTAATATTTAGCCACCCACAAACAGGGCCAGTAGGGTGGCCTAGTTGTTAAAACGTTCAATTTGTCACTCTGAAGACCTAGGTTCAATTCCCAACATGTGTACAATGCCTGAAACCCATTTCTGGTGTCATCTGCTGTAGCACTGCTGGAATATTGCTAAAAGTCTGGTAAAACCACACTCACTCACCAACAAACATGGGTGTATATTCCTTGGCCGGGGAGTTTCGTAAGATATAGCTTTTACCAGTGTATCTATTACATCAAACATACCGTACTCCAGAGAAACACACTGCTTAACCCAACTAGGCAAATGATAGCCTTGAAATCAATGCGTTCTTATTACATATAGCCTATACAGATTACACCCCAACAGACTTAGAGCCCAATCCCTGTAGGGCCATGGCTACAACCAACACCATAGCCTATGCTCAGGGATGGTTAATCACCATGGTTACTAATCCATTCCAGTGGTTTATGACTAACTTATACCTCATGGCTACAGATTGTTGATATTTTATGCTGGAACTAGAAGTATAATGGTCAGTAATGAGTTTATCATCCATGTGGAAATATAGAATGATTCACTTGGCTTCTTTCTTGAAATGGAGTAGAACTAATTATGTTTAAGTGTTGGTATGATATGATTTTCAGCAAATCTGTTGAAGATGAGGTACACTTTCTTTTGTCACCGAGTCAGACTTTTATTGAGATATCAGATATAACAGGGACGAATATCTCGATACATAGGTCTATAAATATTAATCCTCCATTTTTAGAAATGTCTTCCAAAAGCTCAGTCTGTGTTTACTGCAGTCATAACACAAAAGCATGATAGATGAAATTGTGCTTTTGTCCTGAAAAAAAGTTATCAGTATGTATATCAGCATTTTAGTCTTGTAATACCCAGTAATAAGTTCAACATTTTTTTATGTGGGCCAAATGGTCTATATTTTTCATTGTGAATTTTATGAGATTTTAACATCTCAGTCAGCCGCAGGACATGTTAATAAACTATTTTCTTCTTCTTTTTCTTCATGTTGTTGACATTTAGGAGTTTTATTATTTTATTAAGAAATATGCTGACAAGAACTTTATATATGTATAATAATGATTTGATTGCCATTTTTTTCATTCCTGAGATGTGAGCTAAAATGATGACATATTTTTCACATAATTAAATATTTAAAAAAGAAATAATATGCATGTAGATGAAAGGAGAATTTTTAAGGAGATAGTTATTTGTATTTCAACCAGTGACCAGAGATATACATGGGGAAAAGTCTGTCACCCTCCCATTACAAACACATGACATGGCAAGTCAATTGTTCACCTGAAGTTAAATGAGATTGACTGACTGAGGATAATTTTACACTGCTTTTCGTAATATTCCAGCAATATCATATCATGGAACACCAGAAATGGGCTTCACATAATGTACAAATGTGGAGAGCTGAACCTGGGTCTTTGACCTGATGAGCAAGTGCTTCAACCGCTAGGCTAAGCTATCGCCCCAGTTCAATGAGAATGTATGGCATGTGTAAAAACTGGGATTTACATCTAACATCATATTTTGTCACTGATGCATGAAATGAAGAAATGTCTTCCACTTGTAAACACAGCTCAATTCAACCTTCATCAAGTTTACAAGTGACTTACAAATACATCTGTTTTTGACAGATACTAACTACCTTCAGCTGTTTATATTTGATCAGTCATATGTATCAAAGTTTCCAAGATTGATATGTCATTATATCTACACAGATCATGATTTCTGTTTTGTTCAATCATACTACTTAATGAAAAATATTAATGGATGTGGTTATGTTTTCTCATGTGTACATTTAGGAATATGTGAATGTTCAAAATCTACATTAAATAATAAACTGTTTTCCCATTGATTGATTTTGGGCAATTATACAAGACCTATAAACATAAACAAACAACAATCTGTCAAAACCTTTATTGTCAACATTACTGAGATATGCTGCTCAAAAGATGAAGAAAAAGTGATTTGTTTATATGGCTATATTTAGTCAGTCATGACATTTACACGATTAATATTTTTCGCAGAATCAATGAGATATTTAAATAAACATATGGTGATTTAAATATGAAATAAACCCATTAGCTTTAGATTTTAAAAAATCAGGTGCATCTTAACTTCCTGTAAGTAGTATATTTACATTTTTACCTACCAGAAATTAGCAACTAAACAATAGGGTCAAACATAAAAGATCTATTTTTTTCTGAGGCTTTAAACAAATTAGGTATTATGCTGAATGTAAATATGTTGTGAGAAATATTTCAACCTGCATCGCCAAAACAAAGAAACCCATACCTTCCTCCAGAATAATAAAAAAAAATTTACCTTAAGGGTCAAGGTTTCGCATTGAGAAAACCAACTTAATTTGCATCGTTTCACGGAAATTGCGTATTCCAATATCACATTAGCTTTCTAATAATTGGTAAATGTCCTTCGTTGCTTGGCTATGATGAAAAGTCTCACTGAATTGGCACCTTGTACAATAAAGAGGGTTTTTATGTCTGTTTCCATGCCTTGGTTTTGAGAAGGCTATGTTGTGTTATTGTTGAGGGACTGAAAATTGATGTGACATTCAGACAGATGTAAGTTGTGTTTTGTTGAACCTTTCAAAGGGAAACCCCAACGAGAATGGGTAATATACTTACTTTGATGCTTCTGTTTTTCCTTATCAGAATGACTGTATGTTTACAAACAGCCATCTGTTTAAATATTATTGAACTTTTAAAATGCTTTGATCATGAGACATTTGTAGCAAATGAGCAACAACCTTTAGCTGTTCACTTCATCAGGGATTTTAAAAAAAAATAGAATAGCTAAGGGTTTCCGTGCAGTTCAAATATCTGTGCTTGAATTATGGTGCATTGTGCTCGAAACATTCTGCATGGCTAATGTCTGTGATATGGAACCTGTGTAGGTGTTCATGAACTTGTTACGGAGTATTGATACATTTTGTAAAACTACAGCTGTCTATCTCCCCTATTGTATTGCTATAGGGATCTGTCAGTGTATAAAATATAGCCCATCACACTGTCCTTTACAGTCTATTTTTTGTAAGTATTGTTGATTGAATAAGTAAGGCCATCCTTTGGTCTGAGGAAATATTTGACGGATATTTGACAGCAATCAACTTAATATGTGGATTTAATATTGTCTTAGGTTTTGGGGATGTGTTTGTTCAGGGATGGTCATTTTTTGGGGACAGCCAGTCTGTGGACAGGCCACATTTCAAAACTATTTGATACACTGTATCAATGTGGGAATCATTCATTATGTGGATTTGAGTATGATGTAAATAACATCAAAACAAAGTTCAATTACATTACACAATGTATTAAAGAAAGCATCACACAAAACATACATTCTAAATCGTAGGTAAAATGTTTAAAACAATAAACTGTGTTGAATAACATGAAAATGAAAAAATTATCTCCATGACAACTGATAAATTCTTGAACAGAGTTGATGTTTTTTCAAGCACCCATTGAGGTATTGAACTATAAATTTGAAACAGAGTATAAGCGTTGCAATAAGTCTTTAACTCATTATGTTGGCTTTCACAAACCATATCAGGCAGTTACAAATGATATCAGTGACCAAATTAATACCAGAGCTCTCAGCCATGTTGAAAGGATTATTTGACAAATCCTATAACTATCAAACTAATCTCCTTTATTCACAAGTGTTTGAGAATGCCAAGCGCACTTAATGATTGTGTAACGCTTTTAACACAGTATAGACACCTATTTAGTCTTTAGGGAAGTAGTGGTAGTGATTTACGGTAAAAATCTAATCTTCTTAAGACTGCAAATAAGCCATGGAAACATGAAACCAGAAATTAAACATTACTCTCAAGCTGAAATGGTTTACAAGATTTTAATATACATTCTACAATGTAGGGAACTCTAAAGAAACCTCTAAACTCCTTTTATGGAAAGTTTAATGATGTTTCACTTGTCAAAAAATGGACTCTTATACACTTCCCTAATGTGAAAATGAAATACACATAATATTTTAATGTTGAATATATTTTAAGTGGGACTGCGCTTATATTTTTTGTCTCCTTTATTCAATCTGCATAAGGTGAACTTTCCAATTTGTTGATTGAAAGGAAAGTATATTCTCTTAAATTTTTTTGAGAAATACTTATGAAAAATGCTTTTGATGGTTTCAAATGTTCTCATCTAGTTGTAAAAATAAGTCAATTATTTATATAACCATCCATTCTCATATCGGTGATGGACATGTTTTGCAACTCATCTGCTCCAGAAACGACAAACCCAGAGAACCCACTGTGAATCTGTTGTTTGACTGATGATTATACTGTTGTCATGACAGCTAATTATGTTCAAATTAAGGGAGGGAGGACATGTTTACAGATCATGGTCAAACAGATTATCATACCAAATTGAAGGAAGCATTGGTAATTATCCTCTATGATGGTAACCTGTGTCATTTTGAAATCAAAGAACATCTTACAACTTCACCAGGTAACCATGTAATTTTCAAACATACCTGTATGTAACAGGTGATGTCTACCTCTCAATATACTCAACTATTTTTATAGGATTTTGTTTTTGAGATTATTTTCTTTTTCGCATTGTAAAGTCAGTAAAATAGTATCTTATAATACAAAAGCAGCATCGCTTTTAATTTGTTTCGACTGAAGAATTCTTTGATTTGATGAACATGTCATTGTATCTTTATAGTCAGGAAAACTTTTACACATCACTGTATTTAGAAACATGGTTTGCTGAAAAACTGAAAAGAAATCAAAGCCAGAGATTGATCAGTCATTGTGACCTGCTGAAACCTATTCCAAAAGGTAAAATAGCGGTGACAATGGTTTGAAATGATTACTCAAAATCAGTGGTGACACCTGGTGTTCACAAGTAAGACAAAGGCTAGTAAGGTGTTATGGTGTAATACATTTTGTAGGAAGTATATGTAAAAGTTTAAGCATCTTATACAACAAAAAGGAAAGTTACTATTGTGCTAATACACACATTTTAATTTGGAAACTGAGAACAAAATTATATACAATTATATCCACAGGAAACATATTACCCAGTTTTACCTTCAAGAAATGTAAGTGAAAGAAAAAGATTACTTCTCTCAAATGAACCTGGTCTTAAAGTATTACTGAAACAATCCAACAAAAGAGATAAAATCATAAAAGACCTTATGTAGAATGGAAAAATTTGATATGGGGAACAGTACCTGTAGAATGGCAGTATTAATCCTTTCTGACCGAGACAAAACAACAACAGATGCACCAACTGCCTTGTACCGGACACATACAACCGCTTGGCTTGGCTGACAGACTTGTGTGTTGAGAACAGTCGTCTCCCACAACTTATATCCTCAAACACATTACCGACTGCCCAACCAACCAATCAGATCTTGTTAGGCTCACAGAATCCAGGGTGATATGCTGTTGATTGTACGTCATGAAAGAAACAAAATGTGATTACTAATTATTACTTAATACACTTCATTGACAACCGTAATGAACAGCCAAAAACCCAGTAGCCTTGATGACAAGGGCTTGTGATACAAAGAGGTTTATTGGGGCTTAAGGGAATGGCTACATGCTTAGTTATGCATGGTTAAGTAACAACATGAGGCAACATTGATACATTTTACTGCCTCACTATTGAATCTGACATCAATTTAGAAAGGGTATGAACATGAAACAGCCATGGCAATTTTGTGTCATTCTGTCATTTTTTGATGAGATGCAAGTGTTAAACCTCACTATTATTTCCACCATGGTTTTGCAAGTTGGAAACAAATGTCCACTCAGGTATGGGAAGAACATCTATTGTGTTAGCTGTTAATGAAGATATTTTACCTTCTTACTAGCAAAGGTTTTGTAAATCAGAACATACAGAAATGCTTGATTATACAAAGCTGTGTTACACTTTTGTTTCGGACATGCTTTATTTGTTGCAATTATTCATAACAAGGGTTGTATTACCTGAACTACAATAAACATGGAACAAGATGAAACAGTTTATAAACTAACGTATCAAGAACAGTTAATTCAGTTGACATGACTATAAATAATTAGTTACGATATTATAAAAGATTACTGTCATATTAACTCTAACACAATTTTTGTTAAAAATGACATGTCTTCTTTGTGCTATTGTAAAACAAGAAAATACATAAACATTATTATGAAAGAGGATGGAACCTGTCGTCTGAGGATCATACTTTCTTTGAATCGGACGCATGAGAAAGACATGTTTGAAACCATTTTGAACTAATTTTGTTACTTTTACGAAACATTTCCTATTTTCAAGAGAAATTTTCAGAGCTGGATTAATTTGGTCCTGCCTCCATTGAAATGAAAACTTCAAAAGTCCATTTGTTCAGTTTGTCTATCTTCAGTCTATTTCTCATGCCGAATCAAACCAAATATTACAGTACACTGAACCAGGTATTTCACTACCTCAACATTTAGGAGCTACATTGACATGTATTAGAGATTCTTGTGTCCTTTACTTCACCTATCCTTAATCCAGTAAACTCTTAATCTATACAGAGGATGTTAGAGATTCTTGTGTATTTTACTTCACCTATCCTTAATCCAGTAAACTGGTAACCTATATAAAGGATGTTAGCGATTCTTGTGTCCTTTACTTCACCTATCCTTAATCCAGTAGCCTGCTAACCTATATAAGTGATGTTAGCGATTCTTGTGTCCTTTACTTCACCTGTCCTTAATCCAGTAACCTGCTAACCTATATAAAGGATGTTAGCGATTCTTGTGTCCTTTACTTCACCTATCCGTAATCCAGTAAACTGGTAACCTACATAAAGGGTGTTAGCGATTCTTGTGTCCTTTACTTCACCTATCCTTAATCCAGTAAACTCTTAATCTATATAAAGGATGTTAAAGATTCTTGTGTATTTTACTTCACCAATCATTCATCCAGTAGCCTGCTAACCTATATAAAGGATGTTAGCAATTCTTGTGTCCTTTACTTCACCTATCCTTAATCCAGTAGCCTGCTAACATATATAAAGGATGTTAGCGATTCTTGTGTCCTTTACTTCACCTATCCTTAATCCAGTAAACTGGTAACCTACATAAAGGGTGTTAGTGATTCTTGTGTCCTTTACTTCACCTATCCTTAATCCAGTAAACTGGTAACCTATATAAAGGATGTTAGTGATTCTTGTGTCCTTTACTTCACCTATCCTTAATCCAGTAACCTGCTAACCTATATAAAGGATGTTAGCGATTCTTGTGTCCTTTACTACACCTATCCTTCATCCAGTAACCTGTTAATCTATATAAAGGATGTTAGCGATTCTTGTGTCTTTTCTTCACCTATCCTTAATACAGTAACCTGGTAACGCAATCAATGCTTATCATCAGTGAGTGAGTCTGTTTTACGCACTTGCAGCAATATTCCGTATCATCACCAGATGAAGTTTTGATAAGAGAAAGTTAACAAACTTTTCGATGGCATCATACAGAAATATAAGAACATCCCAAGCAAGATATTACATACACAAGTATGAATGAATGAATGCATGGAAATTTTGTACATAATGTAAAAGTGCAAGAAAAGTGTCACGTCTCCAGTTTACATGCCACATGACCTTGGCTAGATTTAGATGTACTTGTAATGTTGACAGTAATTGCCTGGACCAATCACCAAGGTGAGCTATGTTGGTTTGATAATGTTTACCCTGCAACTAAGGATTGCTAATTTCATGGTTATTTACATCAGGTTGTTGATGTGATCTGAACTTGCCTACCCTGCCAGTGACACCATCATCTGTGTAAGTGTGCAGGGGTTATTCACTTGCTTTCAGTGAATAAATTTAATGCATGGTTATTCAAGTATAAATATTAATTAAGCAAACTTATGTTAGACTTAACACTTTGAAAATGCACTAATGATTAAAGACTCAACATTGAATCAAAGAGCCTCAGTGTTATACAAATTAAGTGAGTGAGTAAGTTGCAAGGTGAGTAAGTGTGTTGCAGGGTGAGTGAGGTGCAGGGTGAGTGAGTGAGTTGTAGGGCGGGTGAGTGAGTTGCAGGGTGATTGAGTGAGTGAGTTGTAGGGTGAGTGAGGTGCAGGGTGAGTGAGTTGTAGGGTGAGTGAGTGAGTTGCAGGATGATTGAGTAAGTGTGTTGCAGGGTGTGTGAGTGAGTTGCAGGGTGAGTGAGTTGCAGGGTGATTGAGTGTGTTGCAGGGTGAGTGAGTGTGTGAGTGAGTTTCAGAGTGAGTGAGTGAGTGAGTGAGTGAGTGAGGGAGGGGGGTAGGGACAGTGAGTTTAGTTTATGGCACTTTCAATACTCTAGCAAATGGTATACACCAAAAACTTATGAACATCTGGCGAATCACCCTGGATGTTCATCGTGACCTTAACTGCTAAGCTGCATTACCATATTAAGCAAAGAGTGGAACCATTTACAAACTGACCAGAAACACCCTGACCCAATCTCCTAGTTTCCTTCTGGAGGTTCTAGTTACCACGGCAACTGTTGTTTGTTGTCAGGTGCAATCTAACTGGATCGGACTGGATATATACTGTTGTTTGTGTGATCTGGTTGTTTTTCGTAATGGGTTGTTTAGCATTTCCTAACAACATGGGTACCCTTTAACAACATATAGACTGAAGACAAAGAGAAACTTCATCACCTTGAAAATGAAATTCCAAAAACTCAAAAACACACCAGACACAACAATTTAAATGCAGAAAGTCCAAATCCTGAAAATGTGATACAGTTGAAATATGGATGGGTAAAATGTTAAACAACATCAAAAACTCTTTTTCAAAATTAACTCCCAGATCCAAGTTAGTTAAAAAGGGTTCTACTTGTTTGTAATTCCCATTGCAGCAACAGGTGAGATGAGCCAAAGGACACACAATGAAAACTCCTATCTTATATTGTCAAGTCGTAGCATGCATCATCTTATCTTATTCATTTTATGACAAACAAAAGCTCTAAATGAACAGGGACTCTGAAAAGGTATACCAATAAAAATATGTAAATGAAATTCTGAATGACTAAATGCATGATTATAATATTCTAGACTTTCAAATTTAATGCTCTGTAAAACACAATGGCTCAAAAATATATTTGTCTATGGTTGAGAGAATCTCAGCTGGTAGTCACTGTCCTACAGCATCATCTTATTATGTTCAGGATGCTACATCCAGACAGATCTAGTCACAACTGGTTTCAACTCACTTCAGATAAGTTTGTGATTTTGCAGACGTACATCTATTATTGTTGTTTTTATTGTTGTTGTCCTTCCATTTTATTCTTCTTATTTTCATTTACAAACTAAAGTATACTAGTGCTCAAAACAATGTATACAGTGTGTTTGACCTTACTTTGAAAGAAAAGAAAGACACATATAAATGAACATCTGTTTACTTTCAATATAATATTCTACAGCAAATGTACAGAATATCATTTCAAGCTAAGTTATTTGAATTTTTTTGTGATTTTTGGCAATTCATTAACCTGTTTAACGCTTGTTCCCAGAAAGAATGCATCTGTATGTGTGTCACATGACTCAATATGGTTTTATCCCTATATTTGTATTTATGTGAATTTTTATGTGATATTTTGCAGTGTATACTTTGTTTTCAGCACTAGTCCTTAATGGAGTGAATAAGGTTCAAGTGATCCTAACACAGTCAGACTGGTTAATCTTCTCCCTCCCTTTACACAAAGCCATGCCAGCTGATGGTTACTTATCCAGGTAGTGCTATTTGGTCAAACCCATCAAAAACTTTTTAGGGAATTTGTAGATTCTCTAAATCTGCACTTTTCTCACCAAGCGATACCAAAACAAGGGCCAAAGGTACAATGGGCAGCCTGATGACAGTGTTCTTGGGGTGCAAGACATTTCAAATGCAAGGTTCGCATATATGCCATGTTTTTCTGAATCGTGGCAATCATTCAATCTCACTGACATCAAAAGTGACAAAGAATTCAATGATAAATAAATACAGTCGCTGGATTTACAAGAAAGGTGTACCAGCCATTCCACAGAATTTTGTAATTGTCCTTTTTTCATGATGCCCCCTGTTTACTCTGCCAGTTGTACCATGGATGGAACTTTAAGTCCCTGCCACAAGCATGGTGAAAATGGTGGCAAAAGGACTAAGCAATGCCTTAATATCATTTAAGATATCCTTCTGGGCATCCACTCTCAAAGTAAAGACCAAAGGACATGCCAAAGTCATTGAAGAAGGTGGTTTGGTTGGTAGATGAATGCCACACTGTGAATAATTGAGTCTGGACCAGACAATTCAGTGATCAACAGCATGAGCATTTAGCTGTGCAACTGGGATATGATGACATGTGTCAACCAAGTCAGCAAGCCTGGCCACCTGATCCTATTAGTTGCCTCTTATGACAATCATGACCTGGTGTAGACCAATTCTAACCTGGATCCTCATGGGTCGACAGACAGATGGGAGGATAAAGGATGACATCTCATACTAACATTCAAATGAACCTAGTAAGCTGTTCACTTGATATTTCACACTTCAATGAAAAAACTTTCACAGAACTGTACAACGCTGTTCATGATGAGTCTCCAGATACAATAGGTCCACATTCCCACACTTCCACATCTTCCTTAGAAACACAGTAAATATTGACAGTGTTAATGGTTGCCCTGGCTTGGTAATCTGGACAAGAATGAGGCTCACTGACACTTTACTGGCTGAAAATACACATCATTAGATAAATATTGCAATGATTTTTACATTTCTTTCTAGCAATAGTTATTCACTAAACTACGGATATAACAAACAGCGTTTGGGTCCCAGACATATTTCAGTTAATAATATAACAATCTTTCTAAAATGTTTGCTAACTGGTAAAAAGGTGCACATCGCAGTGTCCTTATCAGGCGATGAAGTACACTTTTTGCATGTCACACTGTTTTGACGTCACTAAGCCATTCTGGTCTGCCCCCTTGTTATCAAACGTACCCTTGGTAACCGACATCACGATGCATGTCAGTTGTCATTGTCTTGTACAATCCCCTACAGTAAACTACTCGTTACTAAGCATCCCATTTCTTGGCTTCACTCATCTAAAATATTCCTGGAAAAATCACATTTAACCCTTTTCAACAGATAAATGTATCAGGAGGAATCACAATTTAACAGCTACATGACAACGTTCACAATGTTTACATGCCCACAATGCATCCATGGCAAATTTGCTGCATCTGGATGTGCTGACCTTAAATTTGGTAGTAGAAATATGATGTACATATTTCCCTATATGGTTTACGATAATCACAGTATACTAAGAATAATCAAGAGATGTTTAACCCAAATGTAAGGCATCATCAAACTGTTTATCAATTGTTCTTCTCGTAACGTGCATCAGTTAGCCCTGAATGAGGTTCGTTAATTTAGGTCAGCGACAAAGGTTTTTTTCTGACTTAGATTATTTCCTATGTGTATTTCTTAAAATTGCTAAAATAAACTAAATTTACTGGTCCCATTGTGTATAGCGACTAACAGGATCAAGTGGTCAGACTGCCTGTCTTGGTTGACACATGTCATCATATTCCAGTTGCACAAATTGATGCCCAAGCTATTGATCACTGGATTGTCAGGTCCAGACTCGATTATTTACAGACCACCACCATACAGCTGGAACACTGTTGAGTATGGTCTAAAATTAAACTCACTCACTCACTCATTCATCCTATAAAGTACATCATTCATAAAACAACCTCCCTTCATGTGTGGCACCAAAATTGTGTGTTCTAGACAATCATGTATTAGTTTAATAGGGTGGAACTAATGGTTGCATCATCACAAGATCCTCCATCTCGGGTTATCTAGTACTTGTGTACATGTGCACTGTTACAGGGATCTTTGCACTGACATGACTTCACGTGTATGGTTGTTAAGTTCACAAATATTTGTCATTCTATGTCTATAAGCTATATATTACTGATAAGACATGTAAAGTTCCCTATAAGGGGTACAGATTTAAAAAAAAGGGGAGCAGATTTATGTACCCAAGAGGTTTACAGGTCTGACTACAAAGTGTACAGACTTAAATAGTATAAGGTGTACAGATTTACCTAGTATAAGGTGTACAGACTTACCTATAAGGTGTACTTACCTAGTATAAGGTGTACAGATTTACCTGTAAGGTATACAGAGTTACCCATAAGGTGTACAGATTTACCTAGTATAAGGTGTACATATTTACCTAGGATAAGGTGTACAGATTTATCTATAAGGTGTACAGATTCACTTATAAGGCATACAGATATATCTATATGGTTACAGATTTATCCACAAGGTGTGCAGATTTACCTATATGGTGTACCGATTTACAGATAAGGTGTACAGATTCACCCTAAGGTGTACAGATTTACTTATAACATGTACAGAGTCACCTATAAGGTGTACAGATTTTCTTATAAGGTCCAGGTGGTGCCCCTTGCCATGATATTGCTGGGATGTTGCTAAAAG
This sequence comes from Haliotis asinina, assembly GCF_037392515.1. Classification (NCBI taxonomy): domain Eukaryota; kingdom Metazoa; phylum Mollusca; class Gastropoda; order Lepetellida; family Haliotidae; genus Haliotis; species Haliotis asinina. The sequence continues at coordinate 36,291,863 of NC_090288.1, forward strand.
CGGTGTAAAACTAAAACTCAGTCACCCCTATAAGGTGTACAGATTTACCTATCAAGTGTCATGACATGTCAGACTAAATACCTTGTATTAATTACCTGCCCAAATGGCTTGGTGTGTAAACAGTTAGTTGTAATACGAAACATGACATACAGGGTTGTGCAAATATATGCATTATAAACAATCATATTAATTTGATAGGAGGAAAGAAAGGTTGCATCATTAACAGACCCTCCCATCTCTATCATGTCATCTGACCCGTGAAGGTCACGGGGTGGAATATGCCTTCAGCAACCCATGCTTGTCGTAAGAGGCAAGTAACAGGATCGATTGGTCAGGCTTGCTGACTTGGTTGACACATGTCATCGGTTCCCAATTGTGCAGATCGATGCTCATGTTGTTCATCACCAGATTGTCTGGTCCAGACTCGATTAATTACAGACCGCCGCCATATAGCTGGAATATTGCTGAGTGTGGCGTAACACTAAACTCACTCACTCACTCACTATCAGGTCATCTAGTACCACCCACATACACATGCACTTTTCTCTGCACAATAGAGAACACATCCACGACATGACTACACATCTGTTGCTAAACATTTGTCATTCTAAGTGTGTAGGGGTAATTTAAGTTTTCTATCAGGTACTAACTTACCTTTAAGGTACACAGATTTACCCATCAAGTGCACATATAGATGTACCTTTAAGGTGCATATCTATTAAATGTGCAGAGATTTATACATGAAGAGTGAAGATTTACCTGTAAGGTGAACAAACTGATATGTATGGAGTGAAGATTTACCTGTAAGGTGCAGAGATTTATATATAAGGAGTGAAGATTTACCTGTAAGGTGCACAAATTTATATATAAGGGGGTAAAGATTTACATATAGGGTGCACAGAATGGTCAGTTGAGTATTAGATGACACTTGTCAAAGAATTTGCACTGATAAGGTTCACCAAAAAGGACATGTCATGTTGACAGGATAAGCCGAAATTAAATGCTGATTGGTAATTACAATCAAACAGAACAATGGATGTCAGAAACAAAACATAAACCAACAATCATATTTCCTATTCTGTTAAATAACTAGTCTAACTATCCTTGATGATCTGGGTTTGAATCAGTCATCAGCAAGCCATGCTTGTTTTATGAGGCAACTAACACAATCTGATGGTCAGGCTTGCTGACTTGGTTGACACATGTCATCGTATCCCAACTGCTCATGATATTAATCACTGGACTGATTATTTACAGACTTGATTATTTACAGACCTCTCTCACACAGCTAGGATATTCCTAGGTATGTGGCTAAATAAGAATCAAACAAATCCCAAACTTCATGTGAATATACATCACCTGATGAATAAAAACGTAAAATTTCAGAATAGAGAAGGCTGGACATTAAGGTTGGGTATTGCCAAAACATTAGTAAATTGCGATATATTGTGATGCATGTTAGTGTGTTACAGTATATTGTGAAAGTTTAAGACTATTAAATTGCTATTTCCTTTCTTTTGAATGATCCCCACTGGCCACAGTCAAAACTCAGATGTGATTGAGTAAGAGAGCAATTGAAAATGTTTACAATTTGAAGACTTTACTCTAAAGTTTGGAGCTCGACTAAAAGTGTCTGCAGCGGTGTCTGCCATTTTGGTTTATTTATCCCGACGAGTGCCGGTACCAATATACTTTTTTGAATTCCTATGGTTTAAATATATGACCAATAACCAGTCTCCAAACTATTAATGCATAATAATATAAGGAAATACCGGCGGAAAGTGTGAAGTTCAAATTGCAATAAACCTGGCAAGGGTGGACATAATGATTTTCCATTTCATCTGTACAAGTGCACTGTAAAAACGAATGGTAGTTTAACTGATCAATTAGTAGTTGTAAAGAAAAGTGTTTCAGGTATGGTTGTGTGATTTTCACTTTAGATGCATTCTTCTTTCTGATCCACTACCAAAATGGGAATTAAGTGGGGATTCCAGCCAATCGACCAGTCAGTACCAGTGTGCTGTTTACCAGTTACTGCTTATATTTATATCTACTGTAAGCTTCACAGGCACATGGTGGTCATAAGTCGCTGCTCACAATATCAACCACTAGTTTGTATCGTCAACACGTGACTATCTACATGGCACGGACACATAAATGGAAAAATCACTATGAGCAACATCAAACAACAAGCACACACCCACACAGTATACCATAATGAATATAATAATACAGTAAATATATTGCTTACATTTGTTATCAGAAAAACACACTGTCTTTCAACGTGTCACATTGTCTTTCGGTACATACTAGTACAAGCAAATACCGTAACAATGATGAAAAGCTGAGAAAAGCTGGCATAACTTCACGAAGCTATCATTCCAAGACAATGCAAATTATCCAGCCATCACACCTGACTGCTATTATCTTGAAAAAAAAAACAGTAGCAGCGTCATGACAACTACTTCAGCATGGCCACATTCAAAACACTACAAAGATGTTATTACATTCACAGACAGCCATATTTACCTAATTAAATGAACTTGTACTTGGCAACCAGGAGTCTAAACTTCTATACATACCATGAGAGTATGTTTACCTATGAGACAAATACAAATTTGTTTAAATATGTTTAGTGTTTCTTGTTTAACACTTAGACTGCTTGTTGTGGTTATTGTTGCGAGGAAGAAGTGGGGTGGCCTAGTAGGTGAAGTGTTCACCTGTCATGTTGAAGGACTGGGTTTTATTCCTCACATGGTTCAATGTGTACGGCACACTTCTTATTAAACATAGAATCAAACTTCAGTCAGTACTGTTGTGGAAAACAGTTAAAAGTCACATTTTAGTGAAAGCAATGGTTGTTGTTTTTAACAAAAATAAAACTTTATGTAGAACTCCTCATGGGTTATATTTCAACCCCAAATCCCCATCGAGTGGCAATGAACATTTCGTGCACAGAAGAAAGAACTTCACTGGCCATCTAACCTGATGTCATGACTTCACATGGGCTACTTTAGGTCTTAAACAAACGGTTATATTTTTATTTTACATCACTGAAAGGAGTAATGAAATGCCCTTAAAATTGAAAAAAAAGAGAATTTTTTAAAAAAAGTTATTTCATTGATGCTTATACACTGTTACTATTACTGTTTCTCTGTTACTTTACACAGAAGCGGTTGTTGTGTATATTCAATCTTGTACAGATTTGTACATGCTTTGGACACCACCAGTGAATTAAGTACACTATGTTTACTGACTAAATGCATGTGGAACTAGCTTGTGTTTACACTCAACAAGCAGGTTCCAATCCTATTGTCATAACCTCCTACTTCATACAATTGTCATAGGACTAGGATGTCATAGGACGTGATAGGATGTCCTAGTCGTAGTGCTAAGGTCGCTTTGTGAAACTGTTCTGAGAGAAAACACTGCAACTTCTAGGATCTGTTTCCATAATGTATTCTTAATAACTATCGTCAACTACGTCAAAGTACAGGGTAAACGGTCACTTCCAGAATCTTAGCACAATGAGTCTCTTGTGACAAGGAAAAGTAACAACTAAGGTTACTTGTGGAACAGACTTCAGCACTAATTTGTTGGTTAAGACAGGCATGGGGTACTAAGGGCCTATCTTCGCTCCCATTCCTCATGAGGGCTTTGTTTGATGTGCAGACATTATAACAATCAAGTGCACATGGTATATGAAAGGGTGGATCGCTAGCGTGAGATTTGTATCACCTGATCCAAATGTTTTCAATGTCAGGTGGCAGAGATAGAATCACAGAAGGCAGGCAGCAGGTTATTGAGTAGTTGATGGTATCAGTATCTATTGTTTGGAACAATAGAGCAATTATGTTATTAAGACTGACAACTTTTAGAATATGTAACATGCATGAGCTATTGATACCATGTCTGATTGTGAGGAACAGAGGGAAACAATTCCTACAAATAGTGAGTGAGTGAGTGAGTGACTGACTGAGTGAGTGCAATATTCCATAAATAGCAAGGAAGTTTAGTTTTACCACACTTGAAAATAGTCTATGTGGCTGCAGTCTGTAAATAATGAAGTTTGGACCAGACAGTCCAGTGATCAACAGCATGAGCATTGATTTACACAATTGAGATACGATGACATGTGTTCACAAAGTCTGCATGCCTGACCCCCTGATCCTATTGGTCACCTATTACGACATGCATGAGTAGTTGAAAATCAATTCTAACCAAAATCTTCACGAGTAGAGGACACCAGATATGGACTTCCCACATTGTACTACCCCACCCCACCACTCCTTTCTGTGTTCACGAGTTCAAAGCATAGTTTAAACATTGTATTCTCAGTCAAGAACATCCTTGATGATGATGATGATGATGATGATGATGATGATGATGATGATGATGATGATGCCCATTTAACCTGCACCTTTCCAAGCGCAAAGAATATGTACAGGATGCAATCAAATGAGATTCTCAGCAAAAAAAGTTAAATATAGTTTTTATGTGGATTTGATCAGATCCAACCAAGACACAATTGAGATTAAAGAGATTAAAAGAAGTGATGAAGAATTGTTTCAAAATTATAATGTTATTAATAATCACAATGATAATAATGAACTTACATGTATATTATGAAGAGTGATGATATTGTGTTAGACTACACACACAAACTTAGTTGTCACATTATTGGCTGTCAAAGAATCAATTTGAAGTCCCAGCTCCCTTGGGAACATACAATCCAAGGTGCAGATACATTGTATATTGTTTAATAATCCCTCAAGCCTTGACACCACGTGGAAAAAAACAAAACATTGATGGATGAGACAACAATATGACACCTGCTAGTCATCATCTGCTAGTACAAACATTTCAAAATATTTATCAAGGCATTTTAAAATGGTGATGAATTTGGACAGAGTGATTTAAACAAACCCTCATTCATCCAGTCCAGGCAGAAAACTCAGCAAGGGAGATAACTCTTAACTAAAGTAAGTCTAGGTGCAAGTATAAAGACCAATTCTTCCCAAAGCTATGTGACATGTTCAGTTACTTTGCCAAAGTATTAATCTAATACTCCAATAACTTAACTTTGGATCTGGGTGTTACCAATATATATCTGAAACATATCTCTGTTCTCACAAACTTCAGAAACAAACGCCTCCTTTCTTCAAATATTCCAAATGCATATGTACAACACTGGTATTCATCAAAGTTACTTCATGGAAACACCTCTGAACAACACAACTCACCTGTGCACTTTAATGTTTGTCCATATATTAACACTGCTGGCATTGCGAATCACAAACTGATTGAAGAGCTGTCCAGAATCACAACGAAAGTAAATCGTTGTCTCTCTACGAATTAATAATGCATGAGAATCGATGGCAAATTCGTAAACGTACTCACTTTGTATCCGGCGTTCTACAAGTCGGGCCGGCTGGCTCTAGCGGGCCGGCGTTACAATCAACAGGTAGATTACCTCGCGTGACATATGTCTCAATTACCATAAAGTGCAGAGTTGACGATGCCACGGCACGCCACATTCTCCGCAGTACTAACTATATGTATCTTGGGCGTCAGTTGTATTGGTTTAGGATCGAAGTTACGTGTAAATATATTTGAGTTGATTTTATACTGATAGTCGGATGACTAATATGTATGTATTTGGCGGATTGGGGTGATAAATTGTACGAAAATACTGATAGGGAAAGTGTTTAAGGGATTAAGACTAAAGGTCGGTTTTAGTGTTCGTTAAGGGTTAAATTTGATTATTGTTCATGAACGAGTCGAGGTGGGGTGTAATGGTGTTTAATGGGGGTTTGAGGTTACACATATGTGCGTACGTGCGTACTACCTCGCATTGATATTACTCTCTCACTGAGATTATATGCCGCATTTATAAATGAATACGTCACCTTTTATATACCAAGCAGCATGGTAATAAAAAATGCTACTGTTTAAAGGTACATGGTGCGATATGGTTAGGTAATGTTTGGGGTTTTTTTATGTTTAACGCCACCCTCAGCAATATTCCCGCTACATGGAGGCGGTTTGGATACAATCGAGTCTGAACCAGACAATCCAGTAACCAACATCATGAGCATTGATCTACGCAATAGGAATACGGAAACACCCCTAAACACAGATCTTTCACTATCCAGACAGACGATCAACAAAGTTCATGAACGACAAATCTGCTGCGTTATAGTTTAACAATATATTCATGCACACTGAAAGTGCAATTTCACACTTCACAACTTGACATTATCTTTACGAAGCCTGAAGACTAGACTGAGTACTGGTGTGCTGTCTCATCGAAGTTTCATAGCGCAGTTAAACGTGAATGAAGACAGACACAGCCGGAAAAAATGCAAGCAGAACAGATCTTGGTTTATTCCAAAGTAGGCCAGTCAGGGTAACAACATGTAGCTGCTTTTAACGCCATATGGTACACTACGACCAGGGATCGACATCGACTCACAGTCCTTTCTCTCTGAGCAGATGGTATATACTATCCTCCATATGAAGTCAATTCATTTAATAGAGCGTAAGTTTAGTTTCGCGCCGCCTTTAGCAATATTCCTGCAATATCACGACAGGGGCACCAGAAATGGGCTTCACGCATTGTACTCATGTGGGGAATCGAACACCGGTCTTCGTGACAGTTTCGCTTTAACTACAGTGGAAGTTGTCTAAACCGGCACTCATCGGGACTGAAGAAATAGTCCGGTTAAGACAGCGTGCTGGATTGTAAAGCTGATGATAAATGTACAAGATCAATGTACAAGGTAGGCCTGAGACGTTATGCTGGTGTTGACAACTTGCCCGACTGGACAGATGCCGGTTATGGCAGCTTGCACTATCCCACCGCCCTCATGAATGACAACCCGAATGACAATTTACGATTAATCCATAAACATTCATAAACATTTGGCAGTTGACAAGGCTACATGAGCTTAATAACTTAGACTGTATGATATATGTATATAGTAAACAGTGCCTTTGAAACTTTTTAGCCAAGAAATAACTACGATTATATTTGATTTGCTCATATATGTACCAGGGTCTCGCCGTAGAGTGCCATCTTCGAACTACAGTCAGTCTAACTCCCACACCTTAACACAGACTTAATATAGTGTTAACGCCAAGGTTGTTTTGTACAACACAACTCAAGCTTATTTATTATACACAATGATATTTAAATATTCGACATTTTCCATCATTAATATGTTCCACTTTTTAGGGAAATATAAACGAAAAGAAATTACTTAATTAAAAGGCTATACATGAAATGAAGTAGAAACAGAATTAAGACAGCAATAAGAGACAGATAAAACAATGAATTAAGCTTCAATAGGACTTGCGCTTTAGAATCGGCAAAGAATCCGTTAAATAATCTAGAAGATCGTGGCATGAAACAATTAATACATCTATTACTCTTATAGTAGAATAACAGAAATATTAAATCTTATCTGGGGTGCACAAACGTTCATTTTCCCGAAGCATATTGACAGTAGAAAATGTTTTCAATATTTCAAATTACTGGCAATATTAAAAGCGCCGAGAGTTTCCATGCCATTTGGTATATTTTACGGGCGTTTCAATGAGTAGTGCTCCCTCGATGCAATTAAATAGATGCTGCGACTTTTAATCATGTTAAATCATGACAGGAAGATCGATAGCTTTAGAAATAATGTGCAAGAGCTTACAGAGTATTGTCCATAAACATGACTACAACCAGCATTTATCTGACATCTAGGTTAGATGTTGACAATCATTTGGTACGTCCCGTCTTCCAACAACAATCGTTTTCCTTCTCAAAGATGTTATGGACGCTAACATGAGTCTGTTTGGAATTTATTCAAAGGCGTGTGACGCAGACCGAAGGGTGTATTTATGTAGTACACATCTTCATCTCTTCATATTCACGTTTTTATTGATTTGTACAAACTCAGGATGTAGTATTACATGCGTTTCATTTTAGTTGCAACACGCCCACACACATCTACATCAAACTGTAGGATTTATTCTTATGTCTCAATCAATAAACAGACGCGATGTCTTATACATCTTAAACGTAGCTTACACAAGGAGTGGCGTATAAGTCACGATTAGTATGTCACATGATCATAATCAGTTTGTTTGTCTTGACTGCAGAGCTGATGTGTTTCAAAGTTTTTTTCCATCTTGACGAAAGATCAAGCCCACACACCTTGTCAGAGCGTTAAATTCAGACAAGGTTAATATTCTGTCTAGACAAATTTAAAGACATTTGGGACTCGTTACTGAAAACATTATCAACACGTTGACTTGTAAAGACGCCATTAAGAGTGTGTGTTATCATTGTGGTCTGATCCAGAGATCGGCTTGGTGAACGAGGAGTCGGACTTTTAGTTATAATGGGTAACGAAGGGACATTTTCCAATGAATCTGAAGAACATTACGCGAATTGCTATCCACAACTAAACTTGAAAAGGAAAAGAAATGTTTCTTAATATCACCATCAGACACAATGGTATAGGTAAAGTGTAAATATTTGTACAAATAACAGGTTTAGCAGCAGCAGTGGTATCAGTGGAAATATGATAAGTTGCACAACTTGTAGTTGCAGCAGTTGTATCAGTGTAGGTATGATTAGTCGTACAACTTGTAGTAGCAACAGCAGTGGTATCAGTATCAGTGGAACTATAATTAGTACAACAAACAACAGGAACGTATGATTAACTGTACAACTTGTTGCAGCAAAAGGAGCACCGACAGTAATGGAGGCAGCAAAAACAGCACCACAACAGCACTTATGGCAGTAGCTGGGAAGTATGGTTAGTCGTACAACATGTTGTAGCAGCAACAGTGGTGTCAGTAGAAGTATAAATTTGTCGCACAACACGTAGCAACTTGTAGTAGCTGTGAAAATTGTGGACGTGGTGATTTTAGCACTAGCAATTGTGGTGGCAGAGGTAAAACATGTTTTAGAAGCTGAAGCAATGGGAGTAGACATTTGACAGTGCTACCTGTGAGGACCGTGGCTTTGGAATACGCAGTAGCGTATATGACAATGCTACACGTGACAGTCCTATTGAGACAGCCATTGTAACAATGCCACATGTGACGACTCTTTGCAGTAGCCAAAGTACCAGTGCTAATGTTACGACCCTGTGTAGTAACCAAAGTAACAATGCTACATGTGACGACCCTTTGCAGTAGCCAATGTCACAATGCTACATGTGACGACTCTTTTCAGTAGCCAAAGTACCAGTGCTAATGTGACAACCCTTTGCAGCAGCCAAAGTAACAATGCTAATTGTGACGAACCTTTGCAGTAGCCAAAGTAACAATGCTAAATGTCACGACCCTTTGCAGTAGCCAAAGTAACAATGCTAAATGTCACGACCCTTTGCAGCAGCCAAAATAACAATGCTAAATCCTAACCCGTTAAAACTTTAGCCGCCAGTTTGGTGGATGTAGCAACGAAACTGTAGTAGCTCTTTTCGGAGTAGACAAGGTGTCAATGCCAACGGCGAGACTAGAGGCCGTAGGAACAATGATAAATGAGACGACCCTTACGTGGCCAAAGCATACGTGCTACACGTCTCAGGTCTTTGGTAGCCCAAACAACAACATTTGGAGAAGCCAAGGTAAACGTGACAACACGCCTTGTTAGCTACGTCTATTCTGCAGTGGACCAGTGAACATCCGGGTTAGAACTAGTCTTCAGCAATCCGTTCTTGTCGTAAGAGGCGACTAACGGGATGGGGTGGTCACGTCCGCTGACTTGATGAACAAATGTCATAGCATCCCACTTGGGTAGATCGATGCTCATGCTTTTGATCACAGGACTGTCTGGTCCAGACTCATTTACATGTATTTACAAATATTATATTTTTATAGCTGGAAAAGTGCTGTGTGTGGCGTTAAACAGTATACCAACCAACCGATTGTGTAGTGAAACTTATAACTGTAGTATATATGGAAGACTTTAGGTAGGAAGAAATTTGTTACAAAACAGAAATTCTATAGCGCTAGTGTACATAAAATTCCAAGGACGCAGTCAACGCAAGTAATGATATGAAGATAGAACAATAATGAAACCTTGACATGAATTATACAGCTGCACGCATATGGTGAGACCAAATAGACTGTATGTCGAGTGATGCCAGGTTTTGCATAAAAATGATAGTCTTGTCTCTGAAAGTGATCTGTAAAGTAATTAAGGTGATACTGACTGCGTGTCTACATCTTCCATTACATACTGCGTCGATAGCATCGGCAACGTAGGCCACAGAAGTAACAAGGGCTTCATCGGTGATAGAGGTAGTTGTTGGTGCAATAGAAGAAGTAGTGCTAGATGTTGAAGAGGCGACTAACGGGATCGGGTGGACAGGCACGCTGACTTGAATGGCACGTGTCACCGTATCCCAGTTGAGAAGATCGATCGTTATAATGTTCATCACTGAATTGTCTGGTCCAGACTCGATCATTTACTGACAGTCGAGTTTCACAAACGAACAAAACATTAGTCGAACTAGAAGATACGACGACAAGATTTACAGCATCGTCAGTGTCGAAGTAGCTCTAAGACGAACAGCTGTGGTACTGGGACTAGAAACAATAACAGTAACAGGAGAGTAGCATCATCACTTCAAGCGGTGGCACCATCACTGTACAGGTAGCACTAATGCAAACAGCTGTGGAACTGTTGGCATTGGTATAGGAATTACTGGGACTATAGTCTGGCAGAAACTGTTTCAGGACGGTGTTTGGTAACTTTACTTTAAAACTATATGTGCTATCCGTTTCCAATTTGGTATGAGGCTTTATAATTCTTCTGCCATTGAAAACCCCTCTGCCCTACACCGGTACTGACACCGTTAACATATGCAAAATGTACGTGCTTTAAGTCACGCGACATGACCTGCCGAGCATAATGCAAGAATGCTAGAACTAACGCAAACACCCGTGGAACTGTTGGCATCGGTTTAGGAATTACTGGGACTAGAAACAACAACATTAACAGTAGAGTAGCGTCATCACTTGTAGCCATAGCATCATCACTTTATAGGTAGCACTAACTGAAATACTTGTGGAAGTGTTGGCACCGTACATGAATCCAGGGACTGGAAAGAACAGCAGTAATGGAGAGTAGCGTCATCACTTGTAGCGTTAATATCATCATCTTAGAGGTAGCGCTAACGCAAACACTTCTTGTAGTCTCCGAACAAGCTGAAAGCAACGAAAACAGATAACAGATAACAGATGAGACAACTTTATCGGAACAACATCAATGACAACATCACCGGCTTAATAACATCATTAACGGAGCCTTGGCTTCAAATGACCTGTCCAACTGTGAAAAACGAAAATAATAACAAGACGGTTTGTATTTGAATTTCTATTCAAAACCCTTCCATACAGATTGAAGGGCCGTGGGTGTAGCTGGTCTTGAGCGGAAATTGAGATGAGTCACATATTGTGTTAAGTCAAGACGGCTGACAATTGCAGAAATTCTGCATACCAGTTTGGGGATTTGTCCGTGAGCCAAGATGATCTTAACTTCGACACCTTAACACTGACTTACGACTTACGTTGAGCTAAGAGCTTATAAACCAGTGGCAGTCTCCAGCTAGCCAAACACAAAACATAAGTCTGTCAAATAGATCGTGCTCAACGTGTAATGTACATGTATTCAGTTTCGATGCGAGGTAATACTTCAAGAAACATTATGCACAAACGAAACACTAAGACCCTAAGGATGTCGTTTTACATTTTCACAGCAACACTTGTACTTTCAAAACGATGCAATATTTATACACCATGATGATTTATCCATTTATATGTAGCAGGGGGTCTTTCATAAATTGCATGGTTACCAAGGAAACGCCCCTAAAAGGCCCTGTTCTCAAGTCATGCAACCTTGGATAGCTACAGGTTTCAAGATTTCCAACGTTGCCAAATTCACCGTGCTATCACGGTTGACGTGTTTGAGAGGTTGGCGTCAGCAGTCGCTGTTCTATCTATGCTACTCACCCAGCCGTAACCATGAGTCACTTCCCTTGTTGCACGGTGACCACAAACTGAATGTGACAGGATGAAATATTTGTCAATATTCTGCGTTTTATTCTTTAGTTTTAACTGAATTAAATATTCAGTTTAGCATATTTTTAAACACTGTATACTTCACTCTCCAGTTTCTCTAACCCCTTTCTCTCAGCTTACAATCACCCTGAGCAATGCCACACAATAGCCAGCCCAAGCGCGCCACTTAGCGGCCCTTTGTCATAAACTTTGTCAGCTTACTAGCTGTCCCCTGTTTAAAGTTTGCTGTCTATTAGCAGTTGAGTTTTTAACATTTCTACTGGTCACAAAGCACATTTGGATGATTTGATTTGGACATTTAGTTTATTGGAGCTGTCGGGATCATTTCCAGAGATGTAGCTGTATTGCTCGTGCAGCTGTAGTGTCTTTAAGTCAGCAGACCCAGGTCCACATACTTGGTTTTTTTCTACATGAGTATAAATAAAGGCCATATTGCGAACACCATTTCATATATTGAGACAGTTCCGGTTTCATGAACATCCTAGTCATGTGACATCGTTATTATTATGCAGCATAGTTAACAGATAGTGAGTGAGTATGGTTTTACGCCGCTTTAGCAACATTCCAGCAATATCACGGCGGGGGACACCAGAAATGGGCTTCATACTCTACCCACGTGGGGAATCCAACCCATGTCTTGGGCGTGAATGGCGGGCGCTTTAACAGTGAGGCTACCTCACCGCCCCTCACAGTTAACACTGATTCTTACAAAATTATATACATGTACATTAAACTTAAATGCAGCACAGAGGGCTTTGCGTAGATCAAGCTTATGGAATATAGCTGGATTGCGGCGTTGAACAACAATCAACAAAAACATGTATTATTCGACCGCAGTGATTGTGCCGTGAAGAGCACACACTTAAAGCCTGCCTTTTTCGCTCGTTTATATTTGGAACAGAATTCTCAAATCCATACCAAAATAGTCTGTCCCTGTCCCGTATTGCACAATCCGAGAGCTCAGTCGAGGATCTGGGATACTTTTCACAAAGCGGGCATAACTCTCCGAGGATCTTCAGTCTTTGGAAAAGTATAGACCGGTTGTAGCGTCTGAAAAAAGGGGCTCTATATAGGCTTGGATTGCTAAATAAGCGATTTCGTCCGCCTGTCTTTCAAAAACCCACTGGTTTCATTTTCCTAACGACTAGCCTGATTGTGCCAGCTAAAATGCATAACAGTCCCTTTGAAGCGTTACAGTACGACAGTAAAAGGTAAAACAACATTGACTTTAGTTTGTGTCAGGCATGTTTGGGTTTGTTTTGTTTGTTTATTATTTAAGGTCGCACTTTGCAATATTTCAGCTATGTGATGGTGGTCTGTAAATAATCGAGTCGGCGAGTCTGACCACCCGGTCCCGTTAGTCGTCTATTACGACAAACATGGGTTATTCAATACCATTTCTAACCTGCATCATCACGGACTTTGTTCCATGTCGTGGAAAAATCAGAGCTGGTGTGTTGCACACTTCATTTCTACCCGCTCTCTTTGGACTCGTGAGTGTCAATGGCCATTTGACTCGCTCTGCATATGTTACATCAGGGATACTCTATAACTCTATATAGGCTCCCTGGTTACATGTGTTATCCATGGAATATTTTCATCCTTCTTGTTCAGACTGTTTTCTAGTGGTGGTTTCCTTTTTCAAGATTTCAAAATTATCTTCGCGCTGTGATCTTAACTCCCATGCCTATAAACATGACTGCGGACTGCGATAACGATAAGGGTACTTTGTACAAAAGGATACTTTGTACAAAAGGGTACTTTGCCTCAAAACAGAAATTAAATAAAACAGATCCTTAATATTTCAGTTGATGTCGATACACCGATGGCAGTCGGTCACCTTGCTAAGTTGCGTCCCTTATGCGTACTAGGATGCTGTCACCCAGACTGAAATCGCAGATTCGACCTGTTATGATGTTTTGTCATCAATAGATCTACCAAAATGGGAGTGAACAATAAATGATATCTTACAGTGGCATCATGATCTGCACAAATAGCATACGTTGGCATGTGTTAACCAATTCGGCGGACCTGACCAAACGATCCCTTTAGTAGCCTCTTTCCAAAAGCGTGGGTTGCTGAAGACCAATAAGTCTAACTCCTATCTTCACGTGTCCGCAACAACCTATTGTGTTCACAAGAGGCAAGCAAATAGACGGTGTAGTGCGACTTGTTTGGATCAGGGAGACTCTAACAGAGTTGTAGATTATCCCTGTTTGGATCGATGTCCATGTTAGTCACCAGATTGTCTGACCGAACACATGGAATACATTAAGGATTCCATGAGAAAGCTGAAGATTATGCACCATGTGTTTTAAACACGAACCATTTCATCCGTTTACCATGTAATGGCACCGTTGGTTAAGTCATAGCCTCTACATTAACCATGGTTTCGAAAGCAAAATGACAAATGTAAACACGTCTACTGGACTGAGTCGGCAGGAGAGAGTTACACATAAATGTCGAAACTTCCTACAATTCTTTCTTTAACCTGGTGATGTTATGCATGGGAAACATACATGTGAACCCGTCGGTTCAATACTACTGCATAACTCTGCACTAAAATCGGATAGGTCGTATCCTTCCTATCCTCTTATAGTTTTCTCAACTATGATTCAATGCCACACCCCATTTGCCATAGACATTCCGTTCTTTATACAAAGGCTGGAACAAGATGCCCGAACCCCCTTAACTCAAAATCCATAAGCTGCCTTGAAACAGCTGTCTATCCACATTAGGAAGAGACCCAGCGTCGTCGTTTTCCCTTTGTTGAAATCGAATCTTCCGTAATTATTATTAAGAAGAAGTAGCAGATTTAAAAGAGTTGTCTACGGCGTTTGAGTCTTGAAATTCTAAATCAGAGAAGCAGAGTTGAGAATCAATCCTAAGCACTCAGTCGGTCGTCATTTGTGGTTAGGAAAGTAGTGCGGCTGTCAACGAATCGATATGTCTGTATCTACCGATGGCTAAGCGTCGGCTGCTAGCCTCAGTGTATCAAACCATCCCCATCCTGCGTTGGTTGGGGTAGTGGAATGGGATGCCGCCCAAGTAAGCATGCCTCAAGTAAAATCCGAGCGGCAGAGGCGATGGGAGGTGGATTTGGAGGCCATTTCGGATCGGGGAAGTTTTCTAGGAGAGTGAGACCAGGCGGTTTCCCGACACAGGTGAAAAATTCTACATCGCTGGCTGCTTGTCAACCGTCGACGGAGTTCAGTGACTTTTCAACGACAACTGCGACTTATAACTCCCCTGGGTACAAGACATCTAAAATAACTGTGAGACTGTCAAGCGATGGATCAACTTTGGAAATTGAAAAGTGTGAAATCGAGCCGAAGGTTGTCATACAGCGTTCGGAAAGTGCTCCGGTATTACCATGCGTGGACGCTTCTGGAGAGCAGACGACACCAAGCTTCCAACAGATTGTATGCGCGGATGTGTCGCCCGTACCTTATCAGTTTAGATCGGAGAAAAGTGAATTTAATGAGAGTGTGTCCTTACCGTGTTCGGAATTTCACGCCAGAATTGTCTCTTCAGGACAATTTGACAATCAGACGACACAAATACGTGCACCGAAAGCCACCATAGACGAACTGGATGATTTCACAATTACACTTCCGAAAGCAACTTTAGCAGTTCAAGAGGAGACATACTTATTTTCACCAAATACTTCGTTTGGAAAAGGGAGTTCCGAAAGCCATTCTTCACCAGGTTCTATACGTCATGATGAAATAGATAAGTCTTCATCACAGAAACAAGATGTTCAGTTAAGGAATAGAGTTGGTAATGCAGACTTATTGGCCAAAGTGGTGAAAAATCGGTCTGATTGTATTGCCCCTCCTTTAAATTGCATTGCAAGGGCAGAAAGTGCTGATGTGTTATGTATAGAAATGGATTGCAAATCTACTTCATGTTCATGTAATGAAGTTTACTTCAAAGATTCTCAGTCACCCTCAGCTGGAGCAAGTGCAATTTCAGACAGATCTCATATTGAAAGTGTTCAACGAAAGCTTGCCTTTTGTTCCTATTCTCACACAACAGATGAGTCTTGGGATCAGAGGATCTCTGGACTGGGTGACTTCACTGAAACTCATGCACATACCAGACAAGATTCAAGAGATGGGAGCGAGATTGACTTTTATGGAGACGATTTATCATCCTCCATTGACAAGGCAGGCCAGCTACCACAAATCAGCCATCAACCATACGCCGTCCGTGCCAGCAGTCTTGCGATAGTTGAACCTGGTGATAGCATCAAAGCCAAGCATAATCACACTGTCAGTGATAAAACCAGAAACATGTCCCAGTCTTGTTCCTCTTGTAAGACTCAAAGATGGATCCCTGATATCACTGGTGCCAATTTTAACCCACATAAGAGATTGGGAGAAGGAAGGAACTTGATTAAATCTGTGACAAACGAGATTACCCTTTCTGTTCCACGTGTAAGCCAGTGCTCACTTGGTTGTAATGAAAATGTAAATATGGTGACCTCTGAGACATCAGTTGGGGAGAACCAAAGTACTTCTGAGGCTGCTGACGAAACTGGAAACTGTATTCGTAGGCTGGAGGTGCCCCATGCACCTATGATGACCGCAAGTGATTGTTCTCTGACATGCAAGGAAGGCATTCCTGTTGTCATGGAAACTGAATTGAAAGCTGAAGAAGTTGAGAAGACAGATGATGTTGTTTCGGAGTGCGACATTGCATACGTGCACAGGGATTTTATCAATGGTAAGAATTGTCTGTGAAACTGTCATAAAAATAGTTCCTTACATCCTTTCATGATGTTCAAAGGAGCCATTAGTCACATCTGGGACACACTTGTAATGGTAATATGAGACTGGCTTAAGTAGTAGGTTATCCTGTGAACAGATAATATAGATCAGAGAACGTGAAAAAACATTGCTTATCCCCTCTCAAATCCCCAACCCCCTATAGGAATCATTTCCCCACAGAGTGATTACCAGACAAGTACAAATCTACACAGGGTTTTGGTTTTTTTTGTAGATATTTGCAGATAAATGTCTCCAGGCAGACCTGTGCTGGTATTTATGTAAAATTAGGGGCCTTTAACAAATGGTGTGTGGTGACTCTTCATGTTTAGGTGAACGAGTGCCGATCTCGATGGATGCTTTGTGTCATCCATAGTCTGTTCCTGTGACTATTTATTGGTTACAGGTGTAGATAGAGTTAACTTTCTGTCATTATTATGTTGGAAGTGATAGTCTCTTTAATTTTCCATTTATTTCACTGTCTGGACTTGGAAATTGTGTTGATGATCAGTTGTGTTAGTAGGAAGTGACTAATGAATATTTTGATAACTTTGCAAACAAGTGTTGGTTATTTCTCTGGTGGCTATTATTATTGGTGGTGTGAGCTGGTTAATTGTTTTTTGGCTTTATGGTTGAAAGTGTTTGTTGGTTAATTTTCTGTTTTCTCTTGGGGATGGAAGCTTAATAAGAATATATAATGTGGGTCAGAAGATATGTCTGATTAATTATGTTGACAATAGGTGGGAAGTGTAAGTGTAGAGAATCTTTTTTTTGATATTTTGTTTGAAAGCATGAAAAAAAGTTTTTTCATTATCTTGCTAATATGGTTTTAATAAAGTCATTTTTAATGGCAACAAAATTCCTAGTGAGACATAAACAATTTTCATTTCATTGAATCAAAATGAGTTTAGAAGGTTAAAGTGGTTAAAGTGTTAGCTCATCATGAAGAAGAGGCAGTTTAGATTCTCCAGATGGATGTTTGAAACCCATTTCTAGTGTCCCAATTCTAATACTGGTCAAATGGGGATAAAACATATTTCCCTCACTCACTCTTGTTTTGAATTGTGAGTGTTATTTTTCTTTTGATGATTTATTTGACTTGACGTTTCAGCCTGGTAAATGTTTCTTGGGCAGTTGTACCTTGTTGGTCTATTTGTCTGATGAGGGAATTGAAATGAATTTCTTTTAGTTGCTTATGAAGGTAAAATTGTTCTGTTACAGACTGTAAGAAAAGACAAGATTTTGGTTATAGTTTCATGACTGTGACATACATTTAATCAGTCTTAAGAAAAAAGATTAAAACGTATCAAATCTAATTGCAGTATGTATGTTTTTTAAAATATTTTAAAAAATTATTGATTGAAATGAATACATATAAATGTCATCACCAGCATACCATCAACAACATGCAGTCTTCTTGAACTGGTTCTGTAAAAAGTTAAGGTCACTGCTTCATGATGAAGTCCTTTTCAAGACGGATCAATAATCATGAGACGGTTATGATTAAAAGTTTTAAAGTCAGAAATGAAAATGGCCAATATGAGACATAATCTACTCAATGTACAGCCACCCAACGTGACAGCATTTCGATATGTTTGTGTTAAGAGAAAGCTAAGAGTATTTCTCTCTATGAAAAGTGTCCTATATTTAAGACATGTTGTACTGGCTTGAGTTGTGATTGGACTTATAGTTTTTCATTGGTATTTCTTTTAGTGAGAGATATGCCATCATTAAGACCTGTTCTATTGACAAGAGTTGCAATTGGACTTGTAGATTTCAGTAGTACTTCTTTTTATAGGAGTTGTGCTATATTTAAGACCTGTTGTTGCAACTGAAGTTGTAACTGAAATCATAGCTTTTATGTACTTCTCTTTTTTGTGTGAGGTGTGCAATATTTGATATCATATCGGGTTGCAATTGGACTTTTAGGTTTTCTGTGATTTAGTAAAATTTATATGATGGCTAAAAGTGATGATATCAAATGTGCTGCCCTGCATTTGTGAAAGTAACAAGTTTTCTGTTAGAGCAGATCATTGACATCATTTCATGTTTAAACACAATTTATGACTATTGGAATTTCATGGAACTGTATACATTTAAACCGATAAGGACATGTGATTGATGTTTGATGTCTGTTGATTTTCAAGCTGTTAGTTTTTTTTTATTGCTTTTCAAACTTTTATAAGATGTGCACCTACATGAAATGTGAATGATAAATTTTTAAAAGAAGTTTTTAAAGTAGTATATTTAGCAATACACTTTGTATTCAAGTATGTCAAAGGGCACTTGCAATGCATTTCATGTGTGCCATTCAAATCAGAATTTGCCAAGTAGGTGAATCATGACCAATCATCCTGCTTGGTGAGTGGTATTTCAGAGAGTCTGGATAGCAGTTTGTGGATCCCATCCATTGAGCTTGACAATACTTTCATGGAGTTTAAGGGTAGCTATGCCTTGTTGACCAAACGAGGGACTTTGATGGGATTTTGACATTACATGCTCATTTATTTATATGAACATCATAAATATATGTAGTTTATAAATACATGCACACACTCACTTAATATGCATACAGAGACTTCTCAGGAAGTGATCAAGGTGAACAAGAATGTTTAATTGACAATGATGATGATGATGATGATGATGATGATGATGAAAGATTGATAAATCAACCATTTTGGGGATTTACATTTGCAAGAATGTTTTTTCAAACCTTAGGCTGTACAAACTGGATGAGAATCACCTATCCATTGATTCTTGAGGCTAACCAGCAGGCATGTGTTGTCTGTTGTTTTAACCCATTAGCTGTATGTAATTAGGCACTGCCTAGGCATATTAAATAAAGAGGTAAATAGGAGGTGTAGACACTGTTATTTCAGGTTAATGTAGATTGATTGTTGAGGTTATGTCGTGTTTACGTTGGTACTTAGATGCCACAAAGTTTGTCTTAGATTGTATGGTATTTAGATCAAACGTTGCTTGGAAAGAGAATTTTTTTTAACAAAGTACATATTGTTTAGTACTTTGGTGATTTAGAATATTGTAATGAAAGCCTTAATGTATTAAAAGTGTGTGTTTTGAATAAACCATGAAATGTTATTATTTTGAGGATTATTGCAAATTTAGGTTCCCATTTAATGCCTATGATGAAACATTTTTCTATATCTGAATATTCAAATATATATTTTTGAAATCATTTGTGCATTAAAGTTTTTTTCATGTTCAAAATTGTTTGTGTGTTTGTGACTTTTGTATGTAAGGAATATTTTCAAAAAGTATTTTTGTAAAACAGGCAGTGGGGAATAATTTTTCTTTTCTGTCACTCTCATTCACTAGCTCACCCACCCACCCACCCAATCATTTACTTACTCACACACTCATACACCCACCCACCCACCCACTCAGTCACTCGTCCACACACCCACCTACTCACTCACTCACTCACCTACCCATTCTCTCACCCCCGCATCAAGCCAAAGACCTTAAGATGTGGTACTTGTTGGTCCCTGCTTGGCATTAATGGGTACAAGGACAGGTTGACTTGGAGTCGGCATAATGTGTTTGAGGGGGAAGTCATGCTTAACTGCATCATTGTCTCTCAGTCAGCTAGCACTGTGAAAACAGCTCTTAGTCTGGGCTAATACAAGCAGCCACACATGCACACACATGCATGTTGTCATCTGAGTGAAATTTTCTAAACTATGATGTTTAAACTTCATCTCACCTCACCTCATTCATTCATTACAGAACTCACTCATGAACTCATTTCATGAAAACATATGCAACAAACACCTTTTCAATCTAATATGCCTTCATTCAAGCCAAACCATCGCGACATTAAAAAAAAAATGTTCAATATCGATGTGTCATAATGTTTCTGTTCACACCAAGATGACAGGAGTTGCCGATCTATCGGGTCAATAATTCCATGAAGTGTACAATCATTTCCTCACAATCACACACTCATGCGTGCCGATCAATCATTATCGATCATCAACAATTAAACGTTAGGCTTTCAACAAGACAGACTTCTTTTTGCAAATTACAGCACAACATAATCATTACGTGAAATAACTGTAACATGTAATTATTCCGTTCTTCATCCAAAGACCTGCTTGCTTCTGCACGAGAGAATTAGTTTGAATTGACAACTTATTAATTTCAAAAATAATTTGTTGATTTGTCAGTGTTTAACATGGTTCAAGCCATTCATGTGTTTTGTACAAGAAATCATTACTTCTGAGTCGTTGTGTTTGTTTGCACCAGAGAAATGATTGTAGGTCATTGACTGTTTGGATATATTTGTTTTGGTCATCATTATGTTGCCATGACTCGTATTGAAGTATACATCATTTCAAATACTGTTTTCAGGAATGATTTAACATTGAATAACAAAGATGGCTGTTTGGTGAAGGGGCCTTTGCTCTGAGTTATGAGCTGTTTATTGATAAAAATCGGTGAGGTTTGTGGAATGAGTGAGTAATGGGTTCATAATGCCATAGAATAATTTTCGTAATCCAAAGTGTTTCCGATGCTGTCAGGTGTTTAAAGATTACTGAATGTGATACATGTACAGTGTTTCAATGCTGCAGAAAGAGAACTTGGGTATGCATTATTTCAGATTGGTATGTTTTCTGGGATAGTGATGGTAGGATAAGGACAAACTTTATGGATGAACTTCTTTATTCAGTGATGCAGCAGTTTGATACAGATTCTTGTATCATTGCTAAGCAGGTATGTTAGATAAGGACAAATTTTATGAATCAACTCCTCCAGGAGATGTTAGGTTTTGATACAGATTCTTGTATCATTGCTAAGCAGGTATGTTAGATAAGGACAAACGTTATGAATCAACTCCTCCAGGCAATGTTAGGTTTTGATACAGATTTTTGTATCATTGCTAAGCAGGTATGTTAGATAAGGACAAACGTTATGAATCAACTCCTCCAGGCAATGTTACGTTTTGATACAGATTCTTGTATCATTGCTAAGCAGGTATGTTAGATAAGGACAAACGTTATGAATCAACTCCTCCAGGCGATGTTAGGTTTTGATACAGATTCTTGTATCATTGCTAAGCAGGTATGTTAGATAAGGACAAACGTTATGAATCAACTCCTCCAGGCGATGTTAGGTTTTGATACAGATTCTTGTATCATTGCTAAGCAGGTATGTTAGATAAGGACAAACGTTATGAATCAACTCCTCCAGGCGATGTTAGGTTTTGATACAGATTCTTGTATCATTGCTAAGCAGGTATGTTAGATAAGGACAAACGTTATGAATCAACTCCTCCAGGCGATGTTAGGTTTTGATACTGATTCTTGTATCATTGCTAAGCAGGTATGTTAGATAAGGACAAACGTTATGAATCAACTCCTCCAGGCGATGTTAGGTTTTGATACAGATTCTTGTATCATTGCTAAGCAGATATGTTAGATAAGGACAAACTTTATGAATCAACTCCTCCAGGCGATGTTAGGTTTTGATACAGATTCTTGTATCATTGCTAAGCAGGTATGTTAGATAAGGACAAACGTTATGAATCAACTCCTCCAGGAGATGTTAGGTTTTGATACAGATTCTTGTATCATTGCTAAGCAGATATGTTAGATAAGGACAAACTTTATGAATCAACTCCTCCAGGCGATGTTAGGTTTTGATACAGATTCTTGTATCATTGCTAAGCAGGTATGTTAGATAAGGACAAATTTTATGAATCAACTCCTCCAGGAGATGTTAGGTTTTGGTACAGATTCTTGTATCATTGCTAAGCAGGTATGTTAGATAAGGACAAATTTTATGAATCAACTCCTCCAGGAGATGTTAGGTTTTGATACAGATTCTTGTATCATTGCTAAGCAGGTATGTTAGATAAGGACAAATTTTATGAATCAACTCCTCCAGGCGATGTTAGGTTTTGATACAGATTCTTGTATCATTAATCAAGCAGGTATGAATCTGTATATACATGTCACATCACTTGGATTGAGAAGTTGTTCATCCATAAATTTTGTCCTCGTGTGACTCTCCAGCTTCTGAAAATGCTACTCAAAGAAAATAGTGATAATTGTACAAAATATCCGAATGATACTTTTCAAATGAGGTAATGATACAAAAGAATATCATATTGAAAATGTGTGGCCCCAGCACCCCAAGAATCATTAATGGTTAGCAGTTTTAAAACAAGACAGTGCCTTCAGTGAAACTGCGAGAGCTGCCATGAGTCTTTTGTGTATTTTGTAAATCGAGTTATATCCATTCATGAATTCAGTTTTGTATTCCATTTATTGTCATCATCCATTCATGAATGTTTTAAAAAGGGGATTTTTTTTCTTGAATTTGGGTTTAATTTCTTAAGTGAGATTTGTAAAATGGAATATATCTAAGCTAAGCAAGATAACAGTCAACAGTGTTGAATATTTGATTTGACACTAATGTGGCCACTTGTCATTGTCCTGAAAAATTAAGGCTGTCAACATGGTCAAAACATCTCAAAGAAATTATCTCATTATTGTTTCATTGAATATAAGGAATAGCATGAATATTTCATCAACTGCTGATATGTTATTGTATCTATTATTCATGTTCAATACCCAATATTCATGACATGCAAATTTGCCGCATAGTAAATTTGTTGCAGCCCAAGAAATTACTACCATGTAAAATCTGTGTTTAAATTGTCAGGAGTTGCAGTCAACATGTTTTTACAAAAGGTTTTACAAAAATAGCTTCAGACACCTAGAAATACACTGCAGACCCTGTAGTGAAGCTTTGCAGATATTCCTAAACCTTCCACTGGTTACACAAGACGGCAGATAAACAATGTATAGATGAGGGGGATGTTGTAACGACTGCTTATTTCAGCAAGCTGGTAATGATTGTACTTGAAGTCAGTTAGTAAATGTTATCGAGATCGGTCTGAACCTGATCAGAGGTCAGTGTCCGGCCCCAAGTCTGTGTCAAATGTCATTCTGAAAATGGAACTGATTTTCCTAATTTATGTCAATATATACAACAAACAGCTAATTTAATGGCTTTGTGAAAATTATCTCAATTTCATTGACAAATCAAAGGGAGAGGTTGTAATTGTTAGTTATGTGTATATATTTTACCCATGAAGATCCATTGAGAATTGGTCTTCAGCAACCCATGCTTGTCGTAAGAGGTGACAAATGTGATCAGGTGGTCATCCTTGCTGACTTGGTTTACGCTTGTCATCGTATCCAAACTGCGTAGATCAATGTTCATGCTGTTGGTCACAGGATTGTGTGGACTCCATTATGTACAGACCAGCACGAAATAGGTGGAATATTGCTGAGTGCTGTGTTCAACAAGGAACAGATCATAAAGTTAGATATCATTGCACATGTTATTGCTTTGAGTGCAGTCTTATAATGAAATATATAGAGTAGTGCCTTTTGATTTCAGAAAGTAAGAGCTTCAGAAATGAAACATTAAAGTTTCCAACAATTTTCACAGCCACTCATTTTAGAATCATGGATAATTCTCTGATTATCCTTTAAGTTGGCTTTCATCAGTGTCATTTTAACACTGTGCCATTGTGTGATCATATATTTGGAACATTGTTGTAAACACGAACAGATGCCATTGATATACTTATATATAAAGACAATCCAAATTTGTTACATTGTACAACATTATAATTTACTGTTTGCCATATTTTAGCTAAGTCAGATTGAGTTAAAAACAAAACAAAACCACCTACATGTACTCTGACAAGCTTTCCTAGGGACGTTTTGTCTTGAAACTCACACTGACGATACATTTGTGTTGTCACAGAACAATACTGTGACTGGAAGGACAAAAGCATTTTGCCAAAATAATATCCATATATAGTTTAAGTTGCACACATGTATACAGTTATGAATTGTAATATTTTACCAGATCATGTCATTACTATGTGCATCTTTGCACATATCCACAGATATACGTTCTGAACAAATCAAAATCTAATATGTACTTAATCTGGTTATAATGTGTTCATTGTATATCTTGACTGATGTTTTTACCTATCTTAATAGTTGATTCCTAATTTAGTTCAATATTACATTAAATTCAGTGAAATCATGTGTAAAGTAATCAGCCATGTAACAACTCTCCTTGATTTACAGCAAGCATGTGAAGATCCAATTTAGAATCGGTCTTCAGCATGCCATGCTTGTTCTAAGGGGACAATAATGGGGTCAGGTGGTCAGACTTGCTCACTTGGTTGGCACCATATCCCAGGGGTTAGATTGATGCTAATACTGCTGATCACTGGATTGTCTGGTCCAGTCTCCATTACAGATCTTGGAAATATTGCTGGAATCTTGCTGAGTGTGATGTTAAACAAACAAACATAATTATACAGCAACCATGATCAGATGACCCTCGTTTAGTCTAATTTCATCATATCCTGCCATCTGGTGTAGTCTGTATCTGTCGATTGTACTTGGAACAACATTCCATGTTTTCATATCTCCATGTGCAACTGAAGGAAACATGTTTTTCCATTAAGAAGGGTTGATTATTTTTACTTTTTTTTGGCAAGTTTTGCAAAAGGAAATAATATTCAGGTCTTTGATATCAAACATGTTTTTAGAAGGAATGTTTAAAATTGAAAATTCCATTAGCAGACCCAGCATGCAGTCACCATCCTACGTTGATGTTTTATTACATGTTCTCTAAGTGAAAACTCCTTCCTCCGTAAGAGGAAGATATTAGTCCTGTCAATGTGGTCCATTCCATGCTTTTGCTTCCACATTACAAATTGTCAAAGGAGAAGTGATCAAAAGGTTAGATAATCGATGGCTGTAATTTAAGGACACATAAACACTAGACATCCTCCTAAAAGTGGTTATGTTATCAAGGTTTGGAGATGTGTGACATCTCTGCAGAGTTACTTTGCACAGGCTTAAAGCACAAGAAATGGGACTCAAATGACAACAATAGCTCTTGTCTGCTGAAACACTTCAAAGCTGCTTTGTGAAAGTCAAATCAGCAGATGATGTCAGCCAACTTGATGTAGATATTCTAGTGATTTGAATAAGATTCACAACTCTTCGTCTTTTTCTGTATTCTGCTAACTTTTAAGTCCTAAGTGGTTGCAGACTCTTATTTCAAAGAGTCTTCCATTACATTTGCATTCCCTTTTAGCCATGGTCTGGTTCGTTTTAGCAGAGGAGAAGGTTGTGGCCCAATCACCCTCGTCCGTCAAACCAAAGACGTTCAAGGATGGTCCGTGTTGTTTATCCTGCTCTCGGCTTTGACGGGACAAAATAAGACATATTTACACATAGTTTCATCGACTCTATAGACTCATAGTTTACTGTGTCTGATTAGGGTGTCCTCGTTAAACAGTGTTTTAGCACTACAAAACAAGCATTACTTTAGACTAGTGCAAACAGCAACATACACATATGAAGGCACAATTCATATAGTGCAATAGTACTGAACGCGACATTAAATTCTATGATATTGTTTAGTCTCATTATTGCGTTTATGTCCGCGTACTTGTATTACACCAACAAAGGTTTGCAGGATATATGTTGATCATTTAGACAGTCAATATACTTTTATCTGAATTAGCTTGTATTTCAATTTAAAAAAATGTCATGTAGCTCGGTTTAATCGTAATCAATGCAGCTGTCATTATAGTGCAAACAGTACATTCATTTCTTTGGCTGTGAACAGCACACATGTACCATGTTGTTCTATATTGAGAGTTGTTTGCTTTTATTAATGCTGTGTCAACGTTAGTGGAAGTATATCAACCTTAATTTACAAATAGATGATAATGGTGTTTTTCTTCTTGATCATTACTGATTTAAAAGGTGGGAATGGGAGCAAAGCATTCACTTAGTATGTACATTCATGCACGTACATATATAGCCAAATTCCAGGTATATGACCGTGTTGACTGTGACTGGACCAGACAATCCAGTGAATGACATCAAGAGCATCAATTCCCCTCCTCCCCAAGTATGGTCATCAGATAAATAGAGCTCAGCATTATTTCATGCCTGATTCTGCAAAATGAAAAGCAATGATGGTACAGTCCGTAGTAGGCGGGAATGGAATATGTTTGGTCAGTCACCCGCCTGTATTTTCCATGAACGTTTTCCCTTGTGTAATCAACAAATTGATTCTCAATCTTGACTAGGCAGCAGGAACACACTGTCCTCCTTTTAAACCAAGATTGGACCATTTGGCTCCAGTGGCATAGACACTGATGGTAGAAGGCAATTGTTTCCAGGATAATATGATTGTTTTACCGAAATTGCTCCGAAAATTGTTTGAATATCTTCTTATTATAAATTATTACATGATGCACTTGAGGTTGTATAAACAATGGGATATAAAAGTCTATTGGAGACAAGCTGCTTAACCTCCTGGCTGCCACATAGAAATAACCCCTGAGGACTGCTTGTGGGTTTTGGCGAGTCTTTTTGTGTTTTCAGGATCTGCATTTCAACTTTTCACCAAATTCATATTTGTTACGGCTTGTAAGTAGGAGTTGACTCAGTGGGGTTTGGGTTAGGTTGCCATGGAGCTGGTCTGTGATGGCAGTTTAGTGGTCAGTTATATGTTGCCATGGAAATGCTTTTTGACATACTTAGGTTAGTAATCGGTTGCTTGGAAATGATTGTGTTAGGAAGCAGTTCAAAGGACGGTATTAGATGGCATGGAGATTACCTATGATAGTAGTAGTAGCAAATAGAACGTTACAAAGCATTGCCATGGACATGGCCTGTGCTTGAATAGCAACATAGTTGTATTGTTTAGGAACCAATTGTTGGTATACCAAACTTCTGTCATGTAATGC
Organism: Haliotis asinina; assembly: GCF_037392515.1. Taxonomy (NCBI): domain Eukaryota; kingdom Metazoa; phylum Mollusca; class Gastropoda; order Lepetellida; family Haliotidae; genus Haliotis; species Haliotis asinina. Next base: position 36,319,547 of record NC_090288.1, read on the forward strand.
AGATATGACTCCAGGGACATACCCCTGACTATTTTGCCACCAAAGTATCTTTGTAAAGAACTGTAGATACAAAAACATTTATATAAACTTCTGAACAAAGCTTACAAGACTTCCTGATTGGGAACTGGTGCTTATCTCTTTCAGAATCTACCAAATGCAATTATTAGCCTCAATACAAGTCACTACTAAATGTTGAAAAATATCTGCTTTTACCTGAAATATTGTTCTATATAATAGCCACTGAAGATTCAGATGCAACAAAATTAGACAAGCCATAGAAAGTGGATGACACTCCAATGCCCCACATGAAGAAAGATTGTGCACCTATTGTTACTTCAATAATATTCCTCTCACTTATGATGTTTTGTGACAAGTACAGGCAAGAACGACAACTCTGCCAGCCAAGAATGACAACTCTGCCAGTCAAGAACAACAACTCTGCTTCCCTTTAACGTCTGCTATCCACCCACACTGAATAAGTTCATAAACCTGATGTCTACTGAAAATAGAAATAATATCAAAGAAATCAGAAAATATCTGACAAGGTCCAACAAAAGGCATGTACGTGGTCAAAATGCACTGTTCTTTCACAGTCGATAACCTGTGCTAGAATTTGTCCTCAGCTACCCATGCTTTGAATCAAGCAGTGATATTGCTTGTATTCGACATGACTTTTCTTGTGCCACCTCATGTGCAAACATCTTAGCACTCGTGTGGATCTAAGTGGGGATGCATACATGAAGTATTGCCCTTCAGCAGCCCATGCTTGTAAGCGACAGCTAACATGATGGGAAGTCAGGCTTGCTGACTTGGTTGATGCATGTCATCATATCCCAGTTTCATTGATGCTCATAATGTCAATCACTGAACTGTCTGGTCACAACTTGATTATTTACAGACTGACAGCTGTATAGCTGGATATACCTGGACAATTGCTGAGTGAAGCATTCCCCAACAAACAAACAAACAAAATAAACTTTCTGCTTCACCCCAAAATCTTAAACCTTGAGAAGTTGTGATTAATGTAATGTCATTGACATACACGTTGGCTGAACAAATGAGCCCTCATTTCTGGATATAGTTAAAGGGCAAATGTTACTGTACTGTAACAGTAGCTTGTGAAATGGACATCAGAAAACTATTTTTAGTTTAGTCTGGGGATTAGTCTGGGACAAACTTAAATTACCACATTCTTTTAAGATGGAAAATGTCAATGATGATGGTATTGATTGTTGTTAGACAAGAGATTACTGAGTGTGATATTGTAGCTGGTCATCAACAAAGGCTAGATTGTCTAGATTGTTCTATGTGCTTGTGTTACTTAAATCCTTATTGTGCCGTTGAGCATCATAGAGTTGAAGCGACCACTTGTCATGTGTCCCCTACGCAACCCACTCACTCCCTCATTCACTTCATACTAGTCATCATATTCCAGTTGTGTACATTACTCTGCATGTTGACATGTTGAGAGATTGTGCATCTACTCACCATCTGTCTGTTAAAAGAAAAAAAGTGACTGAGTGAGTTTAGTTTTACGCTTTTAGCGTTGAAATACATATTTCAGCAATATCACTGCAGACACCAGAAATGAGCTTTGTACCAATGTTGGGATTTGAACCCGGACATTTGGTGTGTTGAGCGAATGCTATGACCATAAAACTACCCCACTTCCACTTAAGAAGCAGAAATGTGCTTCTCACATTGCTCCCAGGAGGGGAATTGAACCCAGTCTTCCCTGTGACAAGCAAACACTATAATCACTAGACTAACCCCCGCCCCTTTAAAACCATATATGGACTTCCTCCAGTGGTGTCAGCACAATGTTGTGATGAATTTAACAGTATGTTGTAATCTTAATGTGAATTACATTTTACAGTTTATGTTCATATTTGAAAAATAACATCAGTATCACAGTATGTGTCTTGAACTGCTGGCCCAAAAGTTGTGTCAAGTAAAAATCTATTCAGTCAAGTCAGCTGAGCTAATAATTCTGAGTTCATATAATGACAAATTTAATGATGTTATCCTCAGAATAGTTGACATGAATGCGTTTGCACAGGCCGATATTGAAATCGGAGCTAAAAACATCATTTTTTAGTTAACTGGACTTTTAAATATTTTTTCTTCATAATTTACTGGTTGAAGGAATTTGAAACACATGCAATTTTTTTTCCAGTGTAGCATGTAGCCAAAGGGAAACAGATTAAATTGTATACTGTCAAAAAGAAATGTAAAAATCAATTCTTCATTTTCACTTCAGAGCTTGTTTGCAGTCAGTTGGGTTTTTCTCTACAGGGTGTCAAACTGATTTGCAAAGTTTTGCCAAGGAAGAAACCAAGAAGTCGTCGCTGGATAATAGTTTTCAAATGCGCATGTCACTTCTTGATATTTCGGGTGAAGTTTGTAAAGAAAGTCATGTACGTAATTTGAAACTGACTGAGAGAAATTTCCTCAACTTGACTTTTCAGTTTGAATGTGAATACGGAAAAAACCTTGTCTACATAATCCCATTTAAACTTCAAACTTTTGAAAGAAATATTACATGTATGTATTTTTTGGCTGTTATATTGGCACAGAGGTTTCAGAAGGAAGCAAGTAAGAAGTCATTTCAGTAAATATGTAACAAAGTCACCTCACATGGAAATAAGTTTTATTAATGTATCTCTGGGAGGCTGGTCTGCAATTTGAAAAATCTGATCCTAGTTAGAAATGAAATTTCAGACTTCTTGCGAAATGAAATAGATATTGGTTATATTGTGGCTGATTTACTGTCATGGGAATGGTAACAAAGCAATCAGTTTTGCAATACGTGACATAAGCTGACATAAGCACAGATGTGTGATAAAATCAAGCGCCACTAAACTTTATACGTCTCTTACATTAAAAGTATCTTTCAGTGATTTAATGACCATTTTGCAAAACATTACTGATATATATTGAGCTTTCCACATGTTTTTGTGCAGGCTAATATAGGATTGCACTGAATCCACTGTGAGATGAATATGATATGTAACATGAATATTGTGTAGCAATGATGAGTAAGTAACGAATGCAATAAGAAGCAGTTGAGGTATTATTCATTGTTAGTGTGTTCTGTAAAATGAAAACAAACTGAGTGAGTGAGTTACTTTTATGTTGCTTTTAGCAATATTCCAGCAATGTCAAAGTGGGGAAACACCAGAAATGGGTGTCACAGATTGTAACCATGTGGGGATTGGAACCCGAGTCATCGGTGTGATGAGTGAATGCTTTAACCTCTAGGCTACCACACTGCCCAATAACTGAATCCTTTGACATGTTTTGACCTTGTTGACTTTGTTTATTTATCATGAAAATGATCAGTGACAACCACAATGCTGTCAAATTAAAGAGATAGCAGTGTTGATTATTATCCTACTGGCTGGGATGTATTAAATTTTTCCATTTATGACTTTGAAAAATGCAACCAAATTCAAGTTGAAGCACACTTTTTAAAAAAAAGTCATGGATATTTTGTTTTAGTGATTCATGAATTGACGTTGTTTAAAGCATGTGTGAATTCTAACAGCCCTGGTCTAAATGGATGGCAACACAGGACTGATAAGCAATGGCAAATAGGAGGTGTATACTGTTTTCAGTGCTGTGCAAGCCTAATACTCAGTTGGTTGTTGTCATTTGAAACCACTGATCATTCAGAATCAAGTTGGTTTTTTTTAAGTTCATGGATTTAGCTGTGAACTGGAATTCATTTTATTGTATTCGTTAAAGCATAAAGCTGGCAGCATATTTGAAATTATCTGTTAGAGTAATCTGACAGCTGTGGCATCAGCTTGTGATAATTGTACCTTGATAATTCTGTGTATCACACTCTAGTTTATATCACCTACGGCGGGGAACCACTATCAAGTTTATACCACATGATCAAGGAATGCTATTGTCTTGGTGTAACAATACAAAGGATGGTAGGGTATCCTAGCAGTTAAGGCATTTGCTCATCACGCCAAAGACCCAAGTTTTGTACTCCACATGAGTACAATATGTGAAGCCCTTTTCTGGTATCCCCTGATGTGGTATTGCTGAAATATTGTTAAAAGCAGGGTGAAAACATACTCCCTCAATTACACACTGATACTACAATACTGCGAACCAAGGCCCACTTCCATATTCTTAATTGATGTATTTGACCTAGGAATGTTGCATGTGTAAGGATTACTTCTGTGTATAAGAATGTCACAAGTAACAAGTGATGCTAGTGGTATAAATTGTAATATTCGCCCACATTCTTAACAAGACCATCTTTAATCCTTTATCAGATGGACTTAATGCGAAAAATGATTATCCCATCACATAACTCACTGGAGTTAGTGAAAGTTCAGTGATGTTTTGTTGATAATTTCATGTCAAACAAACTTCAGATAAATTTCAAGAAGTATAAGACAGCCTGGATGAAAGAGAGTGCTCAAGGTATTTCATATCCCTATGTCAAACGTACCAATTTGCTATTTGGAAATCATCCTTCTTGGCATTTCACTAATAAAGAAGCTTAATGCTTGTCAGGATTTGGCAAAGTATAACTAATGTAAATACTTTAACTGCCTCCAATGGTGATCATGTTTGCCAAAACAGTTATATTTAAAGATAAATTCTTGTAGGAGTTTGCCAAGGAATAACATTCAGTCCTTTACCTTTCATGTTTAAGCAACAGGTTTTATTGATTGCTACTTGAGAAAATAGTAATTACCATATTTATTGATGAGTTTCTTAAGCTTTCTGCAAGATTCATTATATTCATTAAGTAAGTTTATTATCTGAAATGTGTAAGAACAAAGTCGAAAATGACTTTTTTGCCCAGAGAGATATTAAGGTTGAAGGTTAATCACTAGTTATTAAAAACAGCATCATCTCGTTGGATATGAAAAACAATATTCTGTGTTATTGACGATTTCCTGTCTTAGACTTGTAATTTCTTAAGAGATGGAGAGTGGTGAAATTGATCTTCTCATCAATCATAAAGATTGATCCTGCCAATACTGACATTGGAACAGAAATGTTGCTGAGGGGAGATTGGCAGGAGAGCGATGTGGGTCCCGTGGATGAATTTTAGATCAATTTTGAAAGGATTTTAAATTGACTGTTCTGAAAATGATAAATGGCTGGTTAAAAAGGGAGAGAGTGCCATCAAAGCTAGATGATGACTTTCACCTCATGGAGGCCTCTTGTCTTTTAAATCATTTTTTAGCCCATTGAATTATCTAGTGAGGGTTTGAGTGACAGAGTTTGATATTGTTTATCTGTATTAGCATTTAGAAGGTTTTCCCCAAAAAGGAGGATATTGGTTGGTTAACCTGGAGGTTAAACTGTTTTATCATCCCAAAATAGCCCCTACAAGAGATACTGCTTGGGAGAGTGAAGTCAAGTGATTGATCTTGGAGATATCTTGCTGTAAAATTACATCACAATGTGTTGCCGGCCATTGTGATGTCATCGGTTATCATGAAGTCACCATAAAATGACATCACTACTTTCTCAGGAAACCTGAAGCAGGATAGCACTATTTTTTACGGTGCTGTTTGCATAGAGTTTTTTGTTGAAAAACTATAGAGGAATGCTGTTCAAGGAGACACTCATATTGCATTTTGTATTTGCTTATAATGGTAAAAGTATGTGGAGTCTAGTGTGCAGATGGTAGAATTGTGTTAGCCTTTTGTTGATATATCTTAATGTCACACAGATAGTGTATCAAAAGCATCAGTTTTTCATTTAATGCTGATCTGTCTTTGTTTTGTTGCTTTCTTTGTTGGTTAATGCCATACTGTTGATATACCAGTTGTGACTTATCCAGATTCTGGACAAGACAATGATTGATATCATGAGCATCTTACAATCCGCCTAGTCAGACTATGATAACCTGCTACCATATTTACTAAGAGAAGCAGTGCCTAGATTAGTGTTAAAGTGCTCACTCATGCCGAAGACCCAGGTTCGATTCCCACATGGCTACAATGTGTGAAGCGCATTTCTGGTGTCCCCTGCCGTGACATTTCAGGAGTATTGTTAAAAGTGACTTAAACCTAACTCACCAAGTCATACATCTTGGTAAATTCCTTATGAACAACATTTGTTTTGTTTGTGTGTTTAAGGTTAACAACACTTGCAGCAATACTAGTGTGGTCTGTAAATCGAATCTGGGCTCGCAATCCAGTGATTGAACATTTGTGCAAATGGGAATACGATGATATGTGCCAACCAAGGCAACAAGCCTGACCACGTGATCTCCTTCCATCAAGGAGGACCAATTAGAATCATGATCTTCATCAGTAGGACCAGCAACAGCTGATGGGGACCTCTAAAACCTGATACACAATGAGAGTTGAGCTGTCTTAGAACCACATATATATTAAAAAGAGTTAAAAAGACACCAGGAATATCTAGGTCAGACAAGCAGGCACATTGCTGGTGCCATTTGTCTATGATTTCAACAGTTAGGAGGAAATTGGACAAAAAATATTCTTTCATTATTAGTGATTGTTAGGCTTCTTGCAAGATACTGTTTTTGTTCATTTTTGTACAGTGATCAAATTGAAATTTTCATCAGTTTCAACTTTGACATATCAAAAGCAAGTTCTTTCTGAATTGTCAGGATGTCTTTTATTGTAATGACATAAACAGTTTGATGAAATTGTTTACAAGCATTTTGACATAGTAATGTTACCTTGATTGGGTGCACATACACAATACGATCTTAAATCGACTTGGGCCACTTTATCGACAAGATAATGAGGATACAAAATGACCTTCTGTGTAATACCATTTATATTAAACGAGTTTCGCTCGTTTGATACAAAATCTTTCACAAGTTTAATGAAAATGGTATTTCAAGGAAGCGAGTTTAGTATTCTGTTTATTACTTTCCATCAAAAATTGATAGAAACTGCGGTGAAATTGCCTACATTGTGAGGACTCAAGCAAGGTCTAGTACCATTGGTACAGCGGCATAAGCATTGTGACGTCATAAATGTGAAGCATTGTGACATCATGCATCTAGCGGTATCACACTAGTGTAATATTGCTATACAAATATTACACTTCAGTATCTTCCGCGGGCGAGTAATAAATATCTTTACAAAGATCACTTTCAAACAGTCAACATGCACACACAAATATTGCCTCCAAGGGACCACGAAACAGCCTTACAATTAGACCATAAACAAATTTATTATGAGACTGTTGTCAATCCCCTACTTTTTAACATAGACTACTGGTGAGATTATTCTTGTACAGCAGCCACTTGGCACAAGTTAGCCAAGCACTGTTCAAATAAAACCTCATGGCATTTGTATCATTCTATGTTTTACGGCATGAAAAGTTTTTTATTGAAATTTTATGATTCCATGTAAGAAGATTAAAAATTCTATCACAGAATTTGTGAAGCAACTATTATCATATATATTAAATGATAACATAACTATTGCACATTCATGTTTGAGCAATAATGTGTTATCACATTACGAGCATCTGCAAACACATCTGAGCTGTTTCCTGCTCCAGTCAGTCAAGTTCCATCAACATTCTGCATTCAACAGATAAAGTGCGTTTTGTACAGCTTGTGTTTATTTTATGTTCCAATAATGGGTATTCCTAGGAGCCTGTATGTAATAACACTCTGTCTCTTTGAACGTATCAACATTCATTAGCGATACATGGCATAGGCAGGGGATAAGGATTGTTTGGAATTATTGAATATATATTTCCACTGACAAGTCTCCGGTAATGTTAGTGTGTTTTTACAAGCTGGAGGGAAAACAAACACATGCAATGTCTTCTCTGTAGCTCAATATCATCACTTTTTTGTGCATGCAGTTGCAGTGGTGGAGTTAATGGAGGAAGCATATGCAAACATTTTTGTTACTATAGAAACATAAAAATCTTGATCCTGATTATAAATGCCATTTAGGTCTAGGGGTGGTGAGGTGGTCTAGTAGTTAATGTGTCTGCTCATCACCCCAACAGTCTAAGAAAACTTAGTCTCACTTCACCACCGAGTCTAACAAAACCTAGTAGAGGGTCGCGTCAGGTAACCTTTGAGTGACCAATGACCATCCAATCAAACGCGAGATGGTTATTTAGATTTAACCAATCAGACAACGGCTAATATTTAGGGATCAGAGGGACTTTCAAAATATTCAGGTCACTGACACAGATCTCTCCACAAACAATATATGACACAGTTATTTTACCTGCAGTATATATGCTTTGGGGTTTCTGTTGACATGGTTATCATTAGCTAATTTTTCAGCAAGAAAACATCCTTGAATATTGCCAAAACTGTTTACTCACCGTTGTCATGGTTGTACGCTTGTGCATCCCCCGGAAGCGAGCGTATGCTAAATTGCATTCGGAATCATTAGGGTACGAACCTTTTCGAGATAAAAAGTTCAAAAGGTATGTGCGAATGTCCACTTTCGCGATTTGGTAAGCTGTGTTCTGAAAGGTCAATCTCAAAGGTTACCTGACGCGACCTCCCATAAGGTTTTGTTAGACTCAGTAGTGGAGTGTAACGAAAAGTACTGAGGATAAGTTTACTTAGACTGGTCACCCAAAAGACCTAGATACTGGTGTCCTTCAGCCATGATGTTGATGGAATATTCCTAAAAGTTGCTTAAACTAAACTCACTCACTTAATTTCCATCTTACCTCATCTCACATTTCTTCATCTTCCCTTTCCTTCCCTTCCCCCTCCTCTCCCCTCTTCACCTCACTCTCACATCACTTCTCCCCACCTCACCTCACCTCACCTCACCTCACCTCACCTCACCTCACCTCACCTCACCTCACCTCACCTCACCTCACATTTCTTCAGGGACTATGCTCACAGAAGCAGTGCGAACACTGCATGTGTAGTCAGTATGGTTTTACACCACTTTTAGCAACATTTTAGCAATATCAGAAATTGGGGACCCCAGTCTAAGTAAACTTATCCTCAGTACTTTTCGTTACACTCCACTACTGAGTCTAACAAAACCATATGGGAGGTCGCGTCAGGTAAACTTTGAGACTGACCTATTAGAACACAGCTTACCAAATTGCGAAAGTGCACATTCGCACATACCTTTTGAACTTTTTATCTCGAAAAGGTTTGTATTTGAATAATTCCGAATGCTATATAGCGTACGCTTGCTTCCGGGTGATGCACTCAGTGTACGTACAACAATGACAACAGTGAGTAAACACTCACTGAAAATGATGTTTTTGGCAATATTCAAGGATGTCATCTTGCGGAAATATTAGCTAATAGTAACCATGTCAACAGAAACCCCAAAGCGTATATACTGCAGGTAAAATAATTGTGTTATATATAGATTTTTGTTTGTGGAGAGATCTGTGTCAGTGACCTGAATATTTTGAAAGTCCCTCCGGTCCCTAAATAGTAGCCGTTGTCTGATTGGTTAAATCTATTTAACCATCTCGCATTTGATTGGATGGTCATTGGTCGCTGAAAGGTTATCTGACGCGACCTTCAGCAAGGTTTTGTTAGACTCAGTGGTGGAGTAAAACAAAATACACTGAGTGAGTGAGTGATGTTTTACCCCGCACTCAGCAATATTCCAGCTATGTGGCGGCGGTCTGTCAATAATCAAGTCTGGACCAGACAATCCAGTGATGAACAACATGAGCATCGATCTGCGCAATTGGGAACCAATGACATGTATCAACCAAGTCAGCGAGCCTGACCACCCGATACTGTTAGTCGCCTCTTACGGCATGCATAGTCGGCTTTTATGGCAAGCATGGGTTGCTGAAGGCCTATTCTACCCCGGGAACTTCACGGGTCTGAAATACACTGAGACTAAGTTTACTTAGACTGTTGGGGACACTGGAACTGGGCTTCACATATGGTACCCATGTAGAGAATCGAACCTAAGTCTTTGGCATGATGAGGCAATGCTTTATGCACTTGGCTACCCCATCACGCTGACCAAATATAGAGCCTGTGTGGGCATGTACAATCATAGGCAATCAGAATGCACAGGCAATCACTGAATTTTCAGTTGAATTTTAGTAAACTATGCATTATGACCATGTTTTCCCAGGGTACATACATCAGGTTGAAGGACAATGAAGAAACTTTTGAAAATGACCTGTTTTGAAAAATGTGAAATACTTTACATTCATGACAACACGCATCCTTTAGGCAATGAATTATTCATATAGACATCTGGTAATATATGCTTTTTCCTCCAGTCTCAGTTTAGATGAATTCATTTTCACAAGAACGAAAAAATATAATGTTGTATGCAAAACATATCAAGTTTTCTGTAATGTGCAGCGCCGAAACAAAACCTGAATTGGAAACCAGTGTTAAGGACTGTTAATGACAGATAATGGCTTCATGTGAAGATTCCTACGGTTGGTTTTCTGTGTCCAGAGGTACCGTCCATTGCCGCCACCAGATACCATTATGGTCAATGATCTGTAGTGGTCATGTGACGGTTACTAATTTGTCATATTGACTGTCTTAAAACAGAATTAAGGTATCGGTCCAATAGTGTTATTCTTTCTGACAATTCCCTTGATCCAAAGTCTTAATTCTCCTCAGCACTTCTGCCAGTCAGTGTTTGCTATCACAAGTGAAAGCTTTGTCCAAACAAGAATTTACCGGTTTAGACTCCTCTTTGTTTGGCTGAGATGTCGAGTCAATATCTAGAAGAATGAGATGGGGGACTCTGTAGCTAAGATATAGAGATGCTGGAACTTCCTGGTGTATTTAATCCGTACTGCTTTCAGCTAATAGGGTTCAGATTTAACATGTTAGGAGAGACATGCAAATATGAAAGGATCGGTGACTCAAGATGCACGTCTCATGCTTTCACAAGATGTTCCTTATTTTCAGTGTCATTAGCCTAGGATGGACATTTCCTGAGCTTGGCTCTGAAATTGAGAGGTCATCTTGACTTCATCTCCGGATGACATTTTGAACATTAAATATACAACCTCTGCAAAGGAAGACATATTTTCCTGATGTATGGATTAGCTGACACAATCAGGAATACAAATATTAACTAGACATTACCATTTTTTTATCGTTTGTTGATAAATGATTAAGTTTAGTTAATTTTTAATCATTTCTTTTATAAAGAGCCAGTTGTTTCGGTTATAAGTTATATTGATCAAATGAAGGTAAAGAGACTTAAGTTTCTACAAACTTGGGCTAAAAAATTCATTTTGTATGTAATGAAAGACTGCTCTAATGCCTTTTAGAAAATGTAACAGATGCTATATTTTTGGATTCCACTTTCTTATTAAGTGCAGTTGATTAGGTGCCATATTCTGAAAGTGCATCTACAGGCAGTTCTTCTTTGGAACTTACTTTTAAAATATTTAAAAATATATGTGAATTTCTTTAAAATGTTTAAAAATATATGTGAATATGAACATACTGCATCATGACATATGTGTTAGGATACTTCTTCAGGGTTTTATGCGATGTTGCAAATTTACGTCCAGTATGCACAAATGTTCAAGATGTTCAAGAGTTCAGATGGACACGCAATATTAAACTTTGTACCCACAACACATCTATGACTAAGCTTATTGTTTGGTTGTTTCTTTTAGAGCAATTATATGCATAATTTCATCCATCAGTCCACATGATCAATGATTCATTCCAGGCTCCGAAGAAATCATCACGACATACACATTTTTGCATTGTAACTTTACAGGAGCCTTGTTAAATGACGTCAACTGCTAGGACCGTTGAAATTAATAACTTTGGGTCCAGGGGAGCCCTAAGTTTGTGAGTTGAGGTAAAACCCTACATATTGTATCGTGACATTATTGTATCATTTCAACCGTAAGACGTGCTTACCATTTTCATTAGCACCTGGTGTCATCACAGATTTTGAGTAATCCATGACTATAATTTTCACCTGTATTTTTCTGTACATACCTAAAGGAATTTGATTCATCAGATAATCACCACTAGTCATTCTCTGTTGTCAACATTTTTACATCTTTTGTAAGATCAAAATGATCAATGAAAGAAATCGTGAAAAAGCATATCTGGTTAACATCAGCCATAAACAACATGCTAGTGTTGCGTGATGATTATATTCTTTCATTTACCATCTAAATGGACATTTACAGAAGATCAGCATGGTATTTGATTCCCTGATATTACAGGAATCATATCCACTGAGGACAAAGGCTTCTGATGGTTTCTCTTTGCTTGTGAGATGCATCATTTGTCAGCTGATGCTGCTTGTGTGAAAACTGATTGTGTTTGCTGTGGACGTCATCACTCACAAGGATTGATTCCATTGTTGTGTAACAAATTGTGTCATGTAATCTGTCAAGATCCATCACTTTCATCCAAGTGTGTAGCCTCATCGGAAAGGAAGAACGTTAGTGCGCTCGTGATTTTGTCATTATAAATCAGTTTAGGATCTGTGCTGCATAACTGAATATTGCTAATGAGAAAATGGCTTTCAAACTGTCCTTATAGGCGGACGAGGCTAAATCAATCTGTCTGGACTATCGAAATGTTGACAAATATTGAGGATGGAAATTGTGAATAGATCGTCTAACTCACCAGTATGTTTAATAGGCATGGTATGGTTGAATGCATGTGTGGAATATTGAAAAACATCACATTCAAATCTATAATCATTATATCCGATATGTATCCAATATCTCAGTGTTGTACACGTTTGAAATCTAGTTATAAGGCAAAACGTGTTTTTGTTATGTCATCAAATTTATGTTCAGTAAACGAAATGTTTCCCATTATCTTTTGTATATCATTATCTTTCATTTATGTAGTAGTTGTTGAAATTACAGGTACAGTTTTTTTCAAAGAAATTTGATGCTAACAATTTATACTAAAAAGAGAATTTAATGTGAAGATTATAGGAAGGATAATGATAAACACTGAGTCAGTGCTGACTGAAATTAAAATATTGATATGTATACCATTTCCCAATCATTGTACATGCCCTTTGAAGCAGATACCACTTCTCATTGCAAGTTAACTTTACTGTTGTATTCCATCAAATATATCTTTGTAGTGCCAGCAGTTTTGCTCATTCAATCCTTTTATCTTACATTTGTTATTTGATATTCAGCAACAGTCAGCATCCATTTTTTAAGATTAAAAAAGTTGTTTTAACATTTCAGACATTTTTTTAAATGTTTTAATCTATTCCTCTAAGCTCATGTTACATGTCACGAATGTTGTAACCTTCTGTTATAACTTTATGTGCCTACCTAGAATCAATTATGTAAGTTTCCAGCAAAATCCTTGCAGTATGACCGTAAGTCATATACCATATATTATTGCTTTATGTGCCTACCTAGAATCAATTATGTAAGACGACAGTCTCAAACAAAATTCTTGCAGTAATGACAGTAAGTCTAATAAATGGATTTCCATTCTTGATTATTGGTAAATTAAGTACCAGAGCCCCTTTCCACAAAGCAGTCATAGCATTATATAAAGTATATCAGTTACAATCACCTCAGCTCTAAGATCACTTTGTATTATGAGACCCATGCAGGACCCAGTCCAACAATGCAGTTACGGAAATATGACAGTCATAAGTCTATGGTGAGCTTAGTCGATGATACACGCTATCATATTCCATTGCCATCATGTCCCATCAATGCTCATACTGTTGATCACTGGATGTCTGATCTTCAGCAGAGTATTTACAGACCACTGATGTAAAAGGGAATATTGCTGAATGCAGCGTTAAGCAACAGATCAACCAACCAGCCAAGAAATTGTTTTGAAAATTATGCAGACAGGTAATTGATTTAAGAAAGATAGATGACAGAATAACAAATGGATAGTGCAAAGTTTTACCAAATTACTGTCTTGGTTAGACTGGCAAAGATTAATACTATCTGGTCTTGCTAGCCCTGTCAGCGAGGTATAAAATCTGCTCTGTATTAGGACCCTCTCCTGGAGTCTAGACAATGCATTAGTCAGATGAAAGGTTATCAGATCAGGAATCCAACTGACGTTTAATGATCCTCGCTCTGTCATGTGCGCTTCGATAACTTATTCGTTAACGCTAGACTCTCCCTGAGTTGGTGTGATTTTAGGGTAAAGGTGATGGTCTTACAGAAAGATGTCCTAAGTCACAAAATCGCAATTGTAAAAATACTGTTTAATTTTAATCTCAAAATCCACAAGGCACATGGATTCTAGTAAATGGTATAAGAATTTTCAAGCTATTCAAGGACCACTCCTGTCATTCAGCTTCAACATGAGACTGTTGGAAAAAACACCCCGATACCCTGGTGTCCTATGTTTTAGTGGTGGGGTAACATAGAGGTTAAGTGTTCAAGGACCTGGGTTTGATTCCCAACATGTGTGAAGCACTGATGTGCCCTGCCATGATATTCCTTGAATATTGCTGAAAAAGTGTGAAACTAAACTCACTCACTCACCCTTTTCATTTGCACAATTTTCATAAATTGTTATTAATTTTTTGTCAACATTAATAGGTTGAAAGAGAAGCTGTTTTTCAATAATTTTCGTGAGTTTTCTGCCCCTGTATTTTAGTGTGTTGTGAAATGAACCATACATATATTAATATGCATATTAAAATCATAAACATGACATGTTTGTATTCATCAGTATCAGTGTCAGATATAAGGATGGTCCATGAGGTGCCGAGCTTCAGGAACTTAACGAGACCGATTTTTATATCTTTGTCCCTCAATTACATAGGACCCACTAACTTGTTCTGAAGATATATTATCACATTTCCAAGTATAGTATGAAACAGCAATGCCGAAGAACAGTTTTAATGGTGTTGGCATACACAATGAAACATTGGATATATGCTGTCAGAAAGAAACTGTCAGTAAATATAACTTGTTCCCCATCATAGCAGCATTTAAATGCCATTTGAAGAGGATACAGATTCCGTGAGACATCAAAGGCAAAGTGGTAGTGAAAATGTTCAGATTGCATTACTGAAAAGGGTAATCCTTTGTAGCCCCCTCTGTAGCAAACTAAACCTCTAAAATATTATACATATGTTGCAATTTATAAAACGTATTACGAAGCATCATTTGCCTTGAAAAACTATGGTATAGTATTATAATTATGCATTGTCCCCAGTAAGTTGAGATTGAAAATCCAATGTGCCATTGTGATGGACATCCAATGATTGAGGGAAAAAGAAAGCACCTTTGAGCAGTTGAACTCGGTATCTGTGTTATATGAGTGCTATTATAATAAAAATGATGATAAATAATGACAATAATATGTCTTTAGAATATGTTTGTCTGACTCAAATAGCATGTTTTTAGATGATGTCCATGAAAAAGGTTTTAGTGATAATTATGACCTCTGTCTAAACAAATTACAAGGTGAAAGCAGATTAATCAGACATTTCTGTGTATTTAGTGCAACAAATCTTGCCATATTGTGATCACAAGGCACTAAGGTATCCTGTGTGCAGTGTTAAAGAATGGGAGTTAAGTTAACCATTGTGAAGGTTGCTTTGTGAAAGGAGCACCAGGGCTTCAGACGTGACAATAAAAATCTTTTAACCACTAGGCTGCCTCAATAGAGAAACAACCCATTTACCATCCTTGGACTGGGCGCTGTTGATAATAGTGCACAAAGTTAATGCATCATTTACAATCTCAAACATAACAGATCAAAGATCCAACAACCAGAGTATGTCTGCCTCTCATATTAAACACACACCTTCTGCTTCAAATATAATATCTTCTGACATAGTCCTCCATTATCCCCCTACGATACAGATAATGGATCTTATAATCTCCAAATTGTGGTGTTTTCATAAAAGAACTGGAACTACTTTGATGTAGGTTTGTCCTGCAAGGCTACCAATGTCAGCTCAGTCGGAATTACAGTCGTATCATGGAATTCAGTCTGTATTAACAGTCCATTTTCAGGGTATTAGCTGATCAAGGCCCATTATCCCTTGGTGCCATATGTTCCCTAGGGCAATGTAGATGGTCAGGTTTGACAGCTCCGATTGCACTGTCAATAAATACAGAGAGAGAATATAACCTTGTTTGATCCCTATAGCACATCACTGTGTATTTAATATTCTAATGTTGACCTTCAGAGTGTTGATTGAGAGCTGCATAGTGTGAGATATTTATAACAGTTTCTGTGTCAGGGGACATCATGTAATGTTATTTTTCTGTATACCTCCATCAGGTCAGGCTTTTCATTATTGTGCTTCTATCATGTGTATTTTGAGTTTGATTCAATGTTCATCCTGGCAACCGTATGGCGTGATGGCATTTATGGCTCTGACTTTGGGACCATGGATACCTGATCATTATTGTCCAGAAATTCCTGACATTGCATGTTTGATCTCAATTACAGTTCTGACATGTTACTTGTTAAATCATTCAGATCTCTATGAAACATTTGAATGGTTGCACTAGTCTGATCTCCAAGAAACTACTGATATTGTACATGTGAAACTTTTGAAATCGTGTATGTGAAAGTTAAACAGAAATATCATGTGAAACTATTGACTTTGTATGTTGCATTTACTTAGACACAGATCATGTGAAGTTATTGACATTGCACATGTGAAACAGACTGATCATCGATTCATGTGAAACTTTTGAAATTGTAAATGTGAAACAGACAGACCATGTGAAGCTATTGACCTTACTCTTACAGCATAGACTCCCTAATCCATAATCCCATACTGGACTAAACTCCCAAAAGTACTAGAATCTGTCGTCTACTGAGAAAGTGTAATCTGAAATTTGAAATGTGATACTTTTACTGTATAGGTAATATTCATGATATGTTCTGCCTCAAAGTGGATTTGTAATAGCTGTTCTATTGCAAACAGTCAACTTGTTTTTGAATATTGAAATAAGTTGCAATAAACAGACCCTTACACCATCCATCTTTGGAGACAAACGTAGGTGTGGATTTTCATATATCCTGAAAAAGTTCACATGATCTCCATGTCATGTATTTTCTGAGCCTGATTTTATCCGGTTTGTATATCATGCTACTTATCGAAATGTCAAAATACAACACATGTTACATTAATTATTTTCTAAAAAGTGTTTTTGATCTTCATGTCCTCCATCATGACATCCCTTCCTAAACCCCCCACCCCACCACATATTTTCTATGATTATATTTACTTTTATTCTTTTTATTGTCTTTTAAGGCTGTTGATATAGAGTGTTCTAATGATTCTTCACCTTGGAATTTATATATACCCATGGCACCATTCACAGTTGTGATCCATTGACAATTCAATCACTCTTTATTCACTGTGACTGTTGATTTAATACCTGATATCTAGCATTCATTTAGGGTGCGACAAATGTGATGTACATCATTACCTGTTAGCTGTGAGACTATCCACACGTGTAAACAGGTGGTGTAAACATTGTTAGTGTGTTGTGTTTGAAGAATCCCAGAAACACCTGAATAGCTCCTGTGTCATGTGGTGTAAAACAATGAAGGCATGGTGTTATTACAAGATATCATCATGTTTTGCTGTAACTTTGCCACTTTATGTCTGGTTGCCATGGAGAAGTATAAGTCTCTCCCTTGAGTGTATTTATGGTACCATCTTGGCTCTCAAGATATCAAGATACAAGACAAGTGTCAGTGTTCTTTTTCAACAGAATAGCAGAAGTTTTTGTTTGAAGTTTGTTCTCTTATGGATGCATGGATCGACAAAAAGTCTCTTGTGGAAGTAGTTCAAAGGCTCTTGATTTCTTTGGAGATGAATGTGAATAGTTTTTGTGTAATAACACAGGAGTTGATGCTTTGTAAAGAAAACATGTTTTTGACCAACTAGATCTTCATAATTCAAGAAACTGGAAGAAGTAATTTCATCTATGTGAAAATTTCAAAAAGTGAATAAGAATTAGACTTTTCCTATTATTCTTTAATATAAATTTGAGATATTTCTTATCTTAGATGTGATCATTAGATTGTATTTGTAGATACTGGTGAATTTTTAACATTTTGAAATTCAAAGGCTTGTTCATAGTTTAAGGTTTTGTTGAGCTGTTTTCACTCATTTGTCTGAAATTTCTTTAGATTGAATAACACCAGTAAATGTGCTGTTGTGGCATATTAAATTCTGGTCCATTGATCACTTGATTGTCTGGTCACATACAAGAGACTTTCACATGACTGGATACTCTTTTACATTGTCAAGTACAGAACAAATTTTTATGCAAATTAGGGCATGTGTTACAAATATGTAGACAGAACATACAAACCCATTTGTCATCTTTGCCCAGTGGAATCCCGTCAAAGCAGTCTGGCTCTGAAGTCATATATTCAGTGGAGTCAAAGACTTGCAGGTGGCAGGGGAAAAATATGCCGGTTGATAATCTGTGTGTCTGATAACATTTCAGTTTCAGTGTGCTGTAATTTGACATTTGAGCAATGGAAAACTGGTACCATACATATCCTGTTTTTGTGAGTCAGGGAAAGGTTTCATTTTCTTATGAATAAGTATGTTAAGTGTTTTCTTCTATTAATATATACACTAGCTCCTGTGACAATCATAAAGTGTTTTTTTCTGGTTAGGTTTCCATACTTCCTGGAATATAATGCAAGTTGTGTTCCCCAGAGTTGGTGAATATCATATACAGAAAATGATTCTGTTTTTCGTATTTTTCTCCAAGAAAACCGCACCACTGGCATGAAAGACTGAAAATAGCTTGACAATAGACAAGTGATGAAGTAGGCTACATAGTCCTGTTGTCTCCATGTCTTGTGTTAAAAAACGTTCAGGTGATTTCTTGCTTTGAAACAAGCAAGATTTCACTTAAATGTGATTTATGGGGTGAAATGGAATGCTGCAGTAGTTGTAGAATCGCAGTATTTTGCCTTCGATTTGGTATACCGTAATACAATCCAAAAATTGGGGGGGGATTTTCTTTTCATTATGTTATTAACCATTTGAAACGACAGTTTTGTAACCAGTTATGGTTATTTTGCCTTGTTAATAAACAACATAAGGTTTGACTCTTGTCAGTTTTCTGCATTATGATCATATACGGACTGAACCAAAGGAAGTGCACTGCAATTTGTACCATACCGTGGTAAGAGGGTACCATTTCACCCAAATAATAAAGCAAACTTTTGACATCCTATGCTTTCGCAAATACCTGAAATGGGGTATGAATATTTAACAAAATAAGAAAGGTATGATGCTTAATGGATGACAGCTTCTTTATTATATTATGATTCAGGGTTTCTGTATAGATTGTGATAGTGATCCAGTAATCAATGATGATTTACTTGGTTTACTTATATATCTGTCATATTGAAATTAAAATTCATTTGATTGAAAGGTTAATGTTAAGGCTGTAAGGCTGTTCTGAGTTGTAACAGAACCAAGCTGGGTAGCAAAAGCTACAAAATGGGGTTCGAAATGACTTAAAACCACATTGAAGATTTTTTTCTTGTGTTGGCGGAGACCCGTTCAAGATTCTTGGATCCACCTATGAGATACTTGTAAATAATAGCTGTCGCTGGACTCCTTGATCCAGACTAGATTTACTCAGGGTGTTATTTTTAAAATTCTATTGAATAATGGATGGCAAAAGTATGATTCTTTATGATAGAAATACATTCTGAGTGATTTCTTAAAATCATTGTCAGTAACATAAAGAAAAATTGTGATTAAGGTTTAGTCATAGACTTAATCTATTCTTGTAGCATCTGTTCTGTTTGGGTCACATGGTAGCCTCTGTATGAGGTCTGTATCTTCATCTACCAATGTGTACTGCTGTTGTCTTTTTGATTCAACTTGAAAACTTGCCAAGCCTCTGGAAATTCTTTTAGCTCAAGGCACTGTAAGTTGGATTTAAATGTTCAAAACTTCTGTTAACACATAAAATGTGGACAATTTTTGCCCATTTAGTCCATATCTAAAACTACAATTTGTTTGTGTCTTCACAGCAATGTTCTTTTCTTGTCACAGAATATGCTTGTGTCTTCACAGCAATGTTCTTTTCTTGTCACAGAATATGCTTGTTTCTCACAGCAATGTGCATTTTTCTTCAAAATAACATGTTTGTTCTCTTCACAGCAATGTGCTAGCCTTGTCACAGACAATGGTGAAATCTGCTCTTTGATTCTAATCGTTGTTCAACTTGCAACAGTATTTATTGACTTGCTACTCACAATAGCTGGTAAGAGTGAAAGCTGACGTAAATCTGGTAGCTCGCTGAATGCCAGTTATATTTTCATCATAATAGTGTTTATAAAATGTGTGTTTACTTGATCTTTTTGTTCAGTGGGGTTTTTTGGTCTCTGAGACCACTGACATGGCCTGTTTGGTCATTGTATGCTCACATTCCAATGTACAGTAGTAAATCTCTTCGGCCATGTGTATTGATTATTCCTTTACTCTGGTCCTACTGACACTGTAACAATTTCCAGCTGCTGTCATTACGTATGTAGACTCAAATTAATTCTTTTCATTGACAATTACTTACCATTATGTTTTACTGGTAGAATTTTTATTGTGTTTGATTAGGCTGAAGTGACTATAGGGCGCTGAATGAAACATCAGGTTGAATTTCCATGGAAACCATGCTTGGAACACTTTTGACTGTTACAATTGGTAAGAAGACTATCAACTGACACTGGCATACCATTGGATCACCAAGGTGGAGGAACCTTGCATTGCTAGACATCATGAGATATTATCATGGACACTATCCATCAACAGGTGTGAAGCCCATTTTCTGGTGTCCCCTTCTGTAATATTGCTAAAAGCAGTGTAAAATCACACTCACCTACTTACTCCATCAACAGGATTCAGGGAGCATGTATTACCACAACAATTGTGTTAATATTAATTGTCATTCAGTTCATAATGATACAGGCATGAAGATCTGGGTTAGAATTGGTCTTCAGGAACCCATGCTTGTCATAAAAGATGAGTAACAGGATTCCCATGATGATGATCACTGGATTGTCTGGCATTTAAAACCTGGTAAGATGAAGAACCGGTTTTGATTGTTTTGATTCCTTACAGACCACCACCAACAAACTAAACAATCAATGAAACTTGTGCCTTATCACACCAGCCTAAAGCTGATACAGATGTCGTTGGGCATCAAAGGCAAAACAGTTGTGAAAATGTTCAGAATGCATGAATGTAAAGAATAATCCTCTGCAGCCTTCTCAGAAGTAATGAAATGTTATATTAGGGTTAAACAATCAACCCTGCTTGCCTCTTTTAGGGACACTTTAGAAGTTCTATATGTGAAGGAAAACCAAGTTCTATGGATATATATGTCAACTTCTTTATTACAATGAGTGCAACATTTTGGTGTTGAACTTGCTTTTCCTTCAACCCAGCTTGGCCTGAACCAGCCCAGAACCAGCTTCAGATAACACCTTCAGCATCACCCTCATTCAAGGAACTCACATGTATTGTATTTGCTTTTCTCAGGTACAGAAAGACATTTTTTACATCAAACATTCTATAGAATGAAGCATGTAAGGAAGAAAGTTCCCAAAAGATTCTGTTGCAATTTTGTGCTTCTTGCCAAATTACTGATGTTTGAATGGTTTCAATTCCATACATTGATTTACAGAGGCGTGTTCTCATTGGGTTGATGTCATTTCCTGTTTTTGTGGGACATGTTCAAGGAACTGCTCAAATCATCCTAATTGAGTTACAACCAAAGCCCAGATCGAGCTAGGGAACCATTAGAATATCACTGTTGCTTACTTTCAGATTTGATGAAAATCAATCATGAAACTGTTTCAGAAAAAATCAAGAAATGTCTAAAAATTACTGGCCCATTTTAAAGACATGTCATAGAGAGGTTGCCGCAGTTCTTTTACTTCGATGCCCAAGCCAGGTCAGGCTAAATCCTCAAAGTGAAAGATTGATATTTCGATTATTTTTTACGCGGAAAAGATTCGATGTGGTATTGAGTGACTACTAAATTTGCCAATTTTGCTGGAATTGTGCAGCGCATGATTCACAGAAATACATTTGGCTGGCTGGTAGGGATGGTAATCTCTTGACAAGTGGCTTCACTATTAAGCATGCTTCTAAAAATATAGAATGACCCCTGAATATCCAGGTTAGAATTTGTCTTTAGCAATCCATGTTTGTCATAAGATGTGACTAAGGTGATCGGGTGGTCAGGCTTTCTGAATCTGACTAATGGTTGACTCATGTAATCATATCCCAACTGCATAAATTTGATGCACATAATGTTGATCATTTGATCATTTCGTCAAAACTCGATTATTTACAGACAACTGCCATATTGCTCGATTAATGCTGAGTGTGGTTAAACAACCAACCAACCAATCTTAATAGAACTGTACTTGTGACCCAAGGAATCAGACTGTGGTTGGGTAATTGATAGTGTCAGGTTATCCGAACAGTAGTAACGCAGAGTTTCCGAGCCACGTGTCATGTACTTCCTGGGAGCTTAGTGGAAAAAGATATTGCTTGTAAAGCTGCATGAATTTCATGTGGGTGTGACTTGAATGAAAACATGGTCCTTGGTGTTGGAATTTATAGCATGAAAGAACATGGTGCTTTCATGTTGAGGGATTTGCTGGTGGCTGGCTCTTATTGTCTTGGTAATTAAGGCAATAAGAACACTGACATTTCCGGGTTGGAATTGGTTTTCAGGAACTGGTGCTTGTCATGACTAATGGGACTGGGTGGTCAGGATGACTCGGTTGATGCATGTCGCCATGTCCCTGTTGATCGATGTAATGATGGCCACGATGGGGTCGTCTGGTCCAGACTTTTCCTCATACATCTGGAAAATTGAATTTTTTTTTTTTAAAAAAAAAATGGCCTCTATATAACAAACAAATATATAACAAATATGTGAACATAATAAGTGGGCAAGTGAGTAGATTATCAAAGTTGAATTTACACTGATTACTTGACAGACTGCGAACAAAGCAGATGTATAATGGCAGCTCAACAACATACCATGCTCACTGCTGATTGGCTGGTTTGTTGGTTAGCGTCATGCTCAGCAACACACTATACTACACTAGCATGGAGGTTTTGTCCTCAGGAAACCAATATTCTAATGTGTGTTGTCTTACAGGCTATTGTTTGAATATCTACCGAGGAGAATTTAACCTTTGCTCAAGTTCATCGTGCTAGTACATCCATTACTTTAGCATGGCATTGATAATGAAAACTGACTCACAGATAGACACATTGTGGGGTAGCCTTGTTTAGTTAATTTATACAATGACATTTGCACTAGACTTTGATGAAGCCCATCTGTGATAGAAAACATATAACCATTGATGATTAATGACACAGCAGTACGGCCTAGTAGTTAAAGCATTCACTCTTCATGCCAAAGGCATGGGTTTGATTCCCTTCCCTAGTTACAATGTGTAAACGGCTTTCTGGTGTCCATGCCATGATAGTGCAGGAATATGGCTGACAGTGGTGAAAAATATGCTTGGACTCTGAGATAATAAGCAATGAAAACTGCTGATGTGGAAACTGAATAATGGTTATCAGGATTATGCCTGTCTAATTCCTCATAGCTATAAACGTTTGAGACCTCCATCACTTTGTGATTTTTGCCATATCAAGTTGACACACCATCATGTAATCTATCTCTCTCACTCACTCACTCACTCACTCACTCACTCACTCACTCACTCACACTCCTATAGTGGTTATCAGTGGTGTACACTGACAGACTATGTACATTCAGAATATAACAGATGAAAGCACAGTTGAAACACAATCTCTCTAGTTGTGAACAAGCCATGTAGACAAAGCTGCCTGTTTACATTGCTCCATTGTTGTGAACAAGCCGTGTAGACAAAGCTGCCTCTTTACGTTGCTCCACTGTTGTGAACAAGCCGTGTAGACAAGCCATGTAGACAAAGCTGCCTCTTTACATTGCTCCACTGTTGTGAACAAGCCATGTAGACATAGCTACCTCTTTACGTTGCTCCACTGTTGTGAACAAGCCATGTAGACAAAACTGCCTGTTTATGTTGCTCCTCTGTTGTGAAGAAGCCATGTAGACAAAGCTACCTCTTTATGTTGCTCCACTGTTGTGAACAAGCCATGTAGACATAGCTACCTCTTTACGTTGCTCCACTGTTGTGAACAAGCCATGTAGACATAGCTACCTCTTTACGTTGCTCCACTGTTGTGAACAAGCCATGTAGACAAAGCTGCCTGTTATTGATGCTGCTGTCCTGTTGTGAACAAGCCATGTAAACAAAGCTGCCTGTTTACGTTGCTCCACTGTTGTCAACAAGCCGTGTAGACAAAACTGCATCTTTATGTTGCTCCACTGTTGTGAACAAGCCTTGTAGACAAAGCTGCCTGTTTCTGCTGCTGCCCAGTTGTGAACAAGCCATGTAGACATAGGTGCCTCTTTATGCTAATCCACTGTTGTGAGCAAGCCATGTAGACAAAACTGCCTGTTTATGCTGCTCCCCAGTTGTGAACAAGCTGTGCAGACAAAGTCATCCTCTTTATGCTGCGATGCAGCATGTAGGTCATGTCGACAGGCCCTCAGAGAAGAATTAGTGAATACAAATACAAACTCAAAATCTGTATTAGTGCTTCGGCCTCTTCACGCTGTCACCTGTGTCTGTGTAATACACAAAACATGATCTTTTCATTTCCATAATAGTGCATTCCTTTCATGTACTATAAAGCATATAGTTTTCAATGAAATACTTCTTCCCTGATGACTGATAATGATTATAACAAAGTAATAACATTGATAACTTCATGAATAATAGCGTACAGCAATAACCATACTGCACGAGTCAGAAATTCTCCCAGGGTGCAATTTCATGTTGTTGTCTCAGAACGATTCTGCACATTTGTGATGCCAAACGGCAAATTAGCTGTATATCCCCAAACAGTTGTATTGTTCCCCTGTTCATGAATGCTCAATAACACATGAATATTGCATGCTATGGGAGTCAAACTATCAGTCTAGGGTTATTGTGGAATAAGTTCAGCTTGAATGGGTGCACTGTCAAGCATGTGCGTGAGCTTAGTGCAGTGTGTCTTCCACATGGGATTGCTATCATTTGTGAAGTGGTGTGTATATACCCTAGTTGTTTAGATATTCATTGGAAATGGACAAGAAGCACTTCAACATACATAGTGCTGGTCTTGGAGTTGAACCAGCAATTGACTGCATTCTGAAGGTCGTTTTATTATGTGCATGGAAAATGCAAGTTGGTAGGGGCGATTTAGTGAGTTGGATTTTGGTAGGAACCTCGTTACATGTATTATGGTGTGTTGGTTAATGTAAGAAAAAATCTTGAATTCATGAAATGATGCAAGTTTCAGTTGTTACCACTTTTGTGCAAACATGAACAACGTTATGGGACGGACAATCTTATGAACATAATGGTAGTAGTAACAGGCCGCTTATATGTTGCGCATATCCAGGGACATTGCCTGCTCATGGTACTATGTATATTACTATTCCGGGTCATAGGACACTATGATAGTTTTCGATACATTTTCAACTCCCTGAGGAGTATGTAGTCATTCTACCTGTTAGGAGCAGTGAACTAAACAATCAGCACATCATGATGGGTACCCATTTTACAGCTGGTAGAACTGAGACAATGTGGATCTATGTATCTTGTCAAAGGGTGCTGCAGATGATAGAGCGAATGAGTCTTCGAACACATGATCACAGGTTTGTGTACGCCTGATATGCAATGAATTACTGTGCCTTAGGTAGCTGAGCCACTGGTACCTAGAAAGTTGATGTTGAACAGTATCTTGGATTTTATATAAAAATGGTACTGAAGCTGTGGAGGATTTAGAAGGAAGAGGAAGTTTGATGTGACATGACAACTGAAAGTTGATTCAGATGATGTGCCTAAAAATTAACAAATCCTAGATCTAAAGCAATATTTTCATGAAAATTGAAATTTGGTACAGATGATGTACATAATAGTTAAAAATATATGTCTTGATATGAAGTAATATTTTCCTCAAAACTGAAAATTGATGCCGACAGTGTAGCTAAACAGTTCCAAATATATTTCTTGATCTGACGCAGTGTTTAGTGAAACTGTAGAATTATCTTCAGAATGGTTAGGAATAATAGGTGTCTGTATCATCAGATATTCCATTACTGTCAAGGCATAATGCCATAACTCAATGGAGATGGCTGTCTAGCATGTCTGGTCTCAATGCATGTCAACTCGATGCGCGAGAGTTGTATACTCCCCAGGGAGTTGAGACTGAAATACGATGTGCTGTTGAGATTGACATCCAGTGATCGAGGGAAAAATACCAGCACCTTAAGCATGCACTAGTGTGTGGATATGTGCGCTTTATAAATATCCTATATATATCTGGGCTGTTTATGTCAGGTTGCTAAAAGCCAGGATACACAGTCTTATGTCGCTGACAGTGCACAAGTCACTAGCTGTAAGTCTCTAGTTGCTTGGCATAAAGTATTGACAAGAGAGCTGATAATTAGTACCTGCTTGCTTTAATGAACTCAGTATGAATCGTTGAATGAAATATTTAGTTTTTTTAAGTGGGAGATTAATGTGTGTGACAGTTTGAAACAGATTTGTTTTCCAGTTTCATGGAGAATCATGACATAATTGTGATCAAGGATGATGTATTGAGCAAACTTGTTTAAAACAAATGACGTCTACAAGAATATTTAAATTTACCATGTCTGCTTGCAGTATATTTAAATCAAAATACATATATACCTTTGAAAAACAGTTGGAGATACTCCAGTTTTCAAACATACCACCAGCCTTTGACAATGCATATGAGAAATATATATATATATATATATATAATTTATATCCATACAGATGAAACATGTCCATAGGAATGGAATAAATTTTCACATTTTCCCTGAATTACATTCTCCCTTTATTTATCTTCAACATCTGTTTCCTCCTTAGCTTCAGCATTTGCATTTTATCAGTCTTGTAAATCCAATATTCCATACAGTTGTTGAACGCTGTATGACACACTGAAAGAGTCTTTGTACTTGAGCATGTCTCTTGTTTAACCAAAGTGAGTTATGCAAAAGGATATATAAACAAGTCGTACAATAACATGACTTGTGTCAATTGCCAAGACCCTTATGGTGCTGTCAACAAGAATGTAGGACAGTGAGCATCATTGTAGTAATGTGTTTCCTGCTTACTTTTCAAACAATATCACTGAAATGTTTTAACATGGTAGTTTGATTCCTTAATGTTAAACAGTATTCATTACCTAGTTAATGCCTTGCCTTGTATGGATGATGATCGAGACAGTAACTTAGCACGCCTAGTGGCTGCAAGAGTTGTATGCTCCCTGGGGAGTTGAGATTGACATACAGTTATCGAGGGGAAAAAATTACCAGCATCTCAGGCATGTACTAGTTACATGGATATGTGCTCTTTATAAATATCCTGTAATGAAAAATAATAATTTTTGTGATGTTGTGTATCATGCACTCACTCATTTTTGTTTCCCTGCCACTTGGAAGAGTATCATTGTGACAAAGAGTTACGTAACCAGATGACCAGTCGACCTCATGACCTTTGTGTATTGTATTAATGCTCAACTTTTTCACAAGCATAGTATGCACCAGTTTGCAGAAATGTGAGATTAATCAGTTATGAAGGAAATATGATACAAATCATGAATACTTGATATTTGATATGAATATTAGAGTAATCCAGGTAGTAGGTGAATTCTTACGCCTGAACTCTCCGATAACAGAATGATATTACGAGACATGGTTTATTGTACAGAACTGTACTGCAGGCAGAAAAATTTCTTTGCAAACATCAAACATTTTAACCAGATCAGTTGGCAGCAGTGTGCAAAACAGCCACTGGCCCTCTAGCCTGTGGCTAATAAAAATCCAGTTGGGTCAGTAAATCTCTACAGTCACTGGCATGACTGGCTAGTCAATTTTCATGGGGTCATTTTTTTTAATATATTGCTCTCTCCTACTTGCTAGGTTATAGGACACGTATAGATCATGCAAGATTATTGCCTAATATAAACTTTTAACATTAGCAGCTTATTGAGGAAACACGCGTCTATATTCAAATTTTGGACTAGTGAATAGTTTTGTGGGCTAGTATCTAGCCCAATTAGCTAGCAAAATCTGGAAACTATTTCACACAGTGTTTGGAAGATAAAGTCAGCCTTTCAAAACTGATCTCAAGTATCATACACATTATATCGTGTGGTATCTGTGCGTGTGGCAATCAATATCAATGGTCCAATGTATTCATAAATCTTGACATTTTAAATCTGTGATGGAATGAATTGTGCTGCAAATCTTGTGTTTTCCACGTAAATATTGAATTCCCTTTTTGCACTTGGATGAGCAGGCAAAGGTCTTTGAAGTCTCCTGATAACAAAAGAAAAGAGCTTTGTCAGGTTTCTCACTGTGATTTCTTCACTCCATTTCCAGGTCAATTGTCTCAATGATTATTGAAAGATTCTCCTCAGAATCCTTAAAAAAACCTTTTGATTTTTAAAATTGAATGAAAAACACTCCCCAATGCTGTAGATACTACTGTGGAAGGAACAGATCAAACAGCTTGGATAATTCACAATTCCCGAGATGATCGTTTCAAAGAAGCCAAAATTCTCACTGCTGATGGTGACAATGGAATCTAAGGCTCTTGATGAACAACTCAACATTTCTCCATTGCTTGTCCTTTTTCTCAAAGGCTCAATGAAGAGCAATGAATATGCAAGCGGCAGTGTCCTGTGAGTGAGATTATGTTAAATGAAGGTGGTGTGTTGATGAAGAAACATCTCCATTAGAACCCATCACTTAAGTGCAAGCCCATAGGGCGGTGATGAATAGTCGTAAGATTGTCACATTCATCCTCCAGTTGAACATTTCATTAAGATGGTATTTCTCGAGGAAATTTGCTGGAAGACATTTTCCTCCATCATCAGTAAGTACTTTTATTGCCAACTGTTATTGCGCGGCACATGTTGGTCGAACACACAATAAAGACGAATCCCTGGGCTATTGCATTTATCTGAACGATAGTGGTCAGCTTTGTAACTGGGGAGGAATATTTATGACCATCTTGACCCACAGATGGCAATAAAATGGCATTGTGGGTAAATATGTCCTGCGAGGATGGTCTGGAGTGATGTGATGATGACTGGATTCATTGATATAAAGAAATATATACATGGACTCTCAGACTAACAACAGGTGTATTTAAGGAAAATGGATGTTCAGTGATTTGTGTGTATTTTGCTTAAGGAGTGTGCCATTATGTCTTGTGAAAATAGATTGGAATCTGTCTGAAGCGTGTGTTGTGTGGATGGGGGGTAGAAAATAGTGGCAAAAGATGGGATTGGTTGATCAGACTTCTGAGTAATCAAGAAATATATATTCTGCCAATCATTTAAGGGTTTATATTAAGACTACAAGACTGATTAAATCTACACAGACTTGTTCCGTTGATAACAAATAAAGCTGATTATTAGCAGATGACATCACCATTTTGAAAATTGTTACCAAAATGATCTTTAGGTGTGAATATCTTGTTCACTATTGTAAGCTTACTGCTGTGTCGGGGAAGACCTTTATAAACAGACTGGTTATGGGTAGAATTTGTGTGGTGTTACCTTTGTCGTGATTGTTATGAAGAAGTTATCAGTCACATCAAAAAACTCGGTTGTGGAATTTTCCCCAGGTATCCATTTTATCACTAGGTGAGGAGATGATTATAAGCATGGTGTCTATGTTTAAAATGAGACTGCAGAGGTAAACAATAAGTCATCAGTGCCTATGGCATTCCCTAAAGTGATACATTTTCAATGTCTCTTTTACTCATCACACTCCGTCCAACTCGCTCACTTTTTCTCTCAGTCAGGATCACGATTCATCCAACTCACTCACTCACTCACTCAGGATCACTCCCCATCCCACTCTGGAGACAATTACACAGGAGATGTAGATGACAGCATGTCCCTACTGAACACTAAATGTGGTGAAGTCTTGCCAGTATCAGTCCTATATTCATAAAAGGAAAAGGTCACAAAACCATCTGCAGTATCAAATGTTGATAAATCTTCTTTGTCTGACAAAAAAAGAACATGGCAACTCTGCTAAACTGAAATGAAAACTGACTAATGGAAGGATTGATTTCAGGTTCAGCTTGTGTATTATGCAAATGTCTGTCACTGTGAGTTGTTATCAGGCAAATATCATGGTTGCTTGACATTCAACATTTCTTTGTTTGACGGATACATGTTTGTTAATATGACTTCTACTCTTGACAAAATGACTGTTTGCTCGACTGACACAACCTACATTATGACGGTGATTTTCTTAGAGTAATGTCAGCAGAATGAAGGGTGCAATGACACATCTGAAACTTTTTTAATCATGGTTTCTTGTATGAACTGGTATTGTATTATCTCCATGATCGATGAGCTTAAAAACTATCAATATCACTGAGATAAAATAAATTTCTTTGCTACAGGTTCATTTTGACAATTTGTTTCAGAAAAACAGCCTAGTCGGCAATATTTTATCATTAAATACCCAAACTGGAACTTTCATTAAATCACGTAGTGACGTTATTTTAGTGGTTTGTCATCAAGACGAATTCATAAGATCTTCTTGAAGACTTTAATACATTATCTCTTCTAGATATTGGACAGTGCCTCATGAAATATATTTCTTTTAGACTGTGAGAAGATCCTTGAAGGTTTCTGTAAAATCAATATTAACTTTTTTTCTTGTTGCTAATTTTTATACGCGAGTGGAATAAAACGGTGATAAATTTTGATGTGGATGTGTGTTAATGTATTGCGATGACATGCATAGCGATTTTAACCTGTCCCACACGCGTTGCTGGTCATTAATGTCACACATCCTGTTTACCTCTGCATTGTAATGAATGCCCCTTTGATTCTATAGTCTGTCTCAGGCAGAGTGATTAGTGGCTGAGAATGTGTGTTTGAATTTCCTGGCAGAGAATTCTAATTTTGAAACTGACAGCAAGCCACAGCTGGTAAAGGATGATGGGAGAGAATTTATTTGTCAGCCTCTTGACTTTTGGCAGGTGACGTCTAGAGGATATGCTCTTGTCAGCCAAACACCTATCTTATATCCTGGTAGGGAATTCATCTGTCTGATCAACGGCCTGACAGACATACATTGGAGACATTGGTCTTTGTAGAAGGAACAAAATAGCTGCTGTGAAATAATAGAGTAATTTCTTTGATATGGAAATTCATGGAAGGATCTGTAAAGATGATTGGTAATGGCTTACAAGGTTGTTACTTTTGAGGAAATAAATTTTAGTTGGACTTGATGTAATGATGGGTTCTAAATGTTACATTTAAAATGGAGAGGTTTATAGAGATATATGAACCCTGATATCAAGAGGGATTAAATGTCTCGTCTGCAACGCCTTTTAGCTTGCAGAATTTAAATTGAATTGATAAAGAGAATTCAATTGTTGAACATCTCCATACAGATGTGTTTGCTACCAAGGGCTTGGAATAAATTGAATTGGCAGATTAGCATGTGTCGGACATATTCATTGCGTGTGGATATGAATTATAACATGTTCTGGACACATGGTTCAAGCAAGTTGATAAATTGGGCTGTAAGTTATTGCCTTGTCTTGAGAGACAAAGAGTGAAAACAATCAATCCATCATTCCTGGAAGACAAACTTTCCATGTCTACTCATGCTCCTTCATGGAGTAAATCGTGCAAATTGTGAAGTGCTCTCCAGAGATATATGGGCCTAAGAGTAGTACAACCATCTAAGGTGATATCAATTGCTGAGTTTTACTCCTATGGAACACCAAAAACAGTAGCCATTCATTCGATCTCAGGGTTTGATACTGTTTATAGGCATGGCAAGTGTTGAAATTCGAAGACACCTGTGTGTGTGTGTGTGTGTGTGTGTGTGTGTGTGTGTGTGTGTGTGTGTGTGTGTGTGTGTGTGTGTGTGTGTGTGTGTGTGTGTGTGTGTGTGTCTGTGTCTGTGTCTGTGTCTGTGTCTGTGTGTGTGTGTGTCGGGGTGTCGGTGTGTCTCTGTCTCTGTGTTTGTGGATGCATATGCTTGCACTTATCTAGCCCCAACTGGTTATATGTCAGTAATCTGAGCTCAGTGAACTAAAGTACCAATTCACTTTAGCATGAATATTCCCTAAAAGACACTATAACTGACACACAACCTTGTTTTATCACCTTAAACACCAAGCTTTTGTCAGGATAAGAAAAATAAATCTTCTAGCATCGTTAGGCATGACACAGGTAGAAATTGCTGCACTGATCTTTGTTCTTCAATAACATGGCTAATCTTCATAAAGAATATTAATATACAACTGATGAATTAATCTCTCAATAGAGAAAATGACATCAAATCCTTTCAGAACCGTCAGTAATTCATCCTTAGACTGCCAAGGGAATGATTATGAACAAAATCTGTCTATTTCCTTCATTATTTGTCCAAATTCCATCATTAAGCAAGATATATGATCTGTGTTATTTTCTTGGATTAAAATGACTGCCATAATCACGTATTTAGATACCAAAAGCAATTCCCAAAGCTATTACAGCCCTTGATGGTCCGAAACCAATATCTTTGTAGTGTGTTCAATACCAAGCAATAGAAGAAATTGTCATGGAAGGGATATCACCAGGATTAAATTGTCTATTTCCCAAGATTACTTCAGATATATATGTACATATGTAATAATGGTGCCCTTCATCTACATGTGGGACATCAGTATTATCTGGAGACCACGGCTGTTCTGATTTACTGACATATTCAGTGAATTGAATCGTATCCATTCATAAATTCAGTTAGTAAATTTAGTAGTATTATTCGACATGACTAGAATCAAATATTCATGAATTTAAACAAAAAACAAGTATTTTTACTTACATTTATCAGAATGAATGTGTGATATGCAAAATGGAATATATCCTGCGAGGCAGGATAAAAATAAGAATAAAACACTCTTATATATTTATTTTGACATTAATATAGTCACCGGTCATTGTCATAATAAGACAAGACAATAATAAGGGAGACAAATGGCAGTGTTTGTCTTTGATTCTGTCTTTTGCATTTGCAAAATCTTGAACACAGTAGAAATATCCCAGATTCTATTTTTATAAGTTTGATAAATTGACCAGTTATCAATGTCAGCATGGTCAAAATATCACCCAAATATATGTTGTTAATTTTTCAACAAGTATAATAAATAAAACATCAACTGTTAGTGGTTCCAATTTATGTACCAGACTTTGATCAGTACAAAGTCAAAATGTCCAGTAATTTCAAAGACTGTTGGTCATCGTGTTCTGCAAATTTTAAAATCAATTTTCTAATTGCCTCTGCTATGCTAGAATCTATACTTACTTTCCTGAGAAAGTGTAATCCCAAATATAACGAAGTATATGCTACTGTTATTTGGAGGCGTGGGTCCTGTGCTTAGAGCTCAGGTCATGAATCAAGTTCAGCAACATCAGGCATGTATATTCCTTGGATAGGTGACTGGCAGCTTGACTCATAGGACTTTAGTCCTGTCTTACAATGAACCATAGGCAAGTTTATGTTTGTTCAAAATTGCCTCTGTTCACCCTGCAGAAAATGGGTACCTGGTAGGATAAGTGGCATCTTGGGTTATCCGGGGTAATGATAATCGGTACTTTGAGCATTCTTTGTGTACTTTTAGCTGGATATGAAGCCTGGAAAGGCCTGTTATAAATATTCTTAATCAATTATTACAGTCAAACGCTGTTGTCTCGATATTTATGGGACCAGGAAAAAATATCAACTTATCCGAATATTGGCACATCGAAGTTGAGCATATCATCACATACCAACATGAAAAGAAGTGGAAGAAAACAAAGGAAAACAGTTATCAGAAACTATTGTTTATTTATCCTCACAGAGATCACAAATACACATGGTAATCTTGTCATAGTGTTTATTTTGATATACACTGAAAGTTTACTCCATAAACAAAATGAAGAAATCAGAAAGTTTTTACTGAGGGGCATTTAGTGCTGGCATGAATGCAATACTGGCCAACAACTTGATACAAGACAAGTCCTTGTGTCATTTGTCCTCCATTTCAAGATTCCACAAATTGAGTCAGGTCATAATGTTCAAGGCGTCAGTTGCTTGTGCAAGTGAGGGCGGGGTTGGGCCAGTTCCTTACTGTAAGTCTCACTGTTGCAATAATCACTGATGTCGGCTTGCTGTCTCGAGGCGAGGACTTCGTCCATTATGTCCTCATCAGTGGCTGGAGAACAGGTGAAGAGTTTGTCATCAGCAGATGCATACTCTTTTAGAGACAGTCGTAGAGAGAAGGTGTAGGAGTGGCATATCATCCTCGGGGTCAGACTTGTCAAACTCATTGGGAGCAGCGGTACTGGTACTGGTACTGGTACTGGTACTTGTGAACACGGCCCTTCAGTTACTGATTGTTGTTCATGGTACTGTATCTCATTACATGTTTACAAATCTCCAGGCATCCAAAACAGAACACATTCATTTCGTTTTTTGATTCCAGGGAAGGTCAAATGCTTCAGTGTTACATGTTTCCTGTCATGGACTTTTGGATTTTGTATTATTATTCCATCCGAAATATGGAGGCATCCATATCAAGTTAAAGGGTTCAAATAATGATAAATAATGAATGATTTTATTGAGGCCAAGAAATTATTGACACAACTGAGATATCGACTTATCATAGTGTGACACAAGGGTGTTGGACTGTAATTACTGGATTGATAATATTTGTGATGTTTGTGCCTCATAGTATAGTAGTCAAAGCCATTCTGGAGATACTTAACCTTTTTTGAATATTTAAATAAATCATGCTAAACAGACCTTTATGCCATCTATCATGAGAGACGAAGAAAGGTATGGATTTAAGTATCACTAACAATTTCATGTGATCTCCATGGCATGTATTATCTGAACCTGATCTTATCAACATCATATACCATACTACTTATTGAAATGTCAAAATGTACAGGTTGTGCTAGTGCGGTGATCATTTATCAAGGGAATGAGAGCATGCGTCCCATTCATTATTGTGGCTCAAAATTCACAGCCAGCGGAATCTGACAGTTTTCCAATGAGTTTTAGATTTTCTTCTAATTTAGGCTTAAAATATTCACCGAAATGGAGGACAGAATTGGCTTCATATTGCTTTAGAATCGATCATATTGGAAATAAAATGGGTTCACCTTAATGACAATGAAATCCATAAATTATCGTGTATGTTTATTAGTTCATTTTACCCACAGGGTCATGCAAGCCAGAAGGGCAGGCAATAATGTCTGTTTTTATGGATGATGTTACAGAAACGTAGTATTGTTGACATTTTCATCAAAAGTGTAGGAGCTGCAAAGTTGAAACTTCTAACAAGTTGTTCAAATTTTTCAACTCCAAAATTGAGTTTGGTTTCCTTGGCAACCATTTTGAAAACAAAGTTACACAGATAATTTTATGGATTTTGGCCACTGGCTTGTCTAAGAGATCACTTCCTTGTGTTTGTCGTACTTTAATTTTATCAAGACCGACTTTTGACCAGATGGGAGTTTTGTGTAGTGATTGTTTTCATTACCGATAACCCATGAAGATCTTGGCTAAAATATGTCTTCAGCAATCCATGTTTGTGGTAAGAATTCACTCATGGCTATGGTTATATTTGCTGACTTGGTTCATACAAGTCATTGTAACCTAATTTCCTAGTTTGATGCTCATGATGTTGATCACTGGATTCTCTGGTCCAGACTCGATTATTTACATGTCACCACCATATTGCTGGAACATTTCAGAGTATGGCTTTAAACAGCAAACAAACAAACATTATCCGAAGTTGAAACCTTTTTATACGGCAAGCTTTATGTTTTCAAGTTTGAAAGAAAGACATTGGGCTTGTCAGTAATAATATGTATCTTATGACCTTCTCTTTTATCCAACTCCTTGGGGGCTGTAATATGTGTTGTGCCTCGCAAGGCATTTGAGGGGAGGGAGCAATTAAAATGACTCTGTGTTTCCATCCGTCTGTGCACATTCATTTTAAGCAGAACTTTATAACTGTTCAAAATTTCTTCACCAAATTGGACACATAGAAAGATCTAGTGGCGTACTGTGCCTTTGGGTGCCTGGTGGTAGTTTTGTATATCTGAATAAAATATGTTTGGCATTCCATGGCAACAATTTTGCTCTTTTCTGTAGCAGAACTTAAAAGCCGTTCACTGTTTCTTCAGAAACTTGGCACACGGATTGGTCTGGTGTTGAACTGGTACCTTTTAGTACATCATTGATTACATTATCTGATATTCCGTAGTAACACATTAAGATATGCAGAAAATATACAAAAAATGTGGTCGTGATAACAGAAATTAATTTAATGGTTGGGTTCAATCTGTGTTAGTAGATGCCAACTTTTTACAGGAATGCAATGAAATTTGAACATTTCTGCAGCTCAACATTTGATATGTTGAATTTCTGAGAGAAGAAACGTGTGAGGTACAAATAAACATTTTCAGTATCCCCCGATTTAATTGAAATGTTTTTTGCCATCATATCTCTGGATATTTTTTGGACAGAATCACCAGGAGAAGCTCAATCTATGGGTTAGTAATCAGGCAGCCCTTGTCCTGAGAGACGTCTCCAGTTAGATATGACCTAAAGCTTCCATTTGCTTGATTGGTACAAGGTTTTCTTCATGAAAGAGACAGTAACTGGCCAAAAAGGTACCATTGCTGCGGAGCCTGATGCGACTCATCCTGTCGTCTTGGACATCAGTAGGAGTTGCAAAGTCAAATATTGATTCAAGATCAACTTGACTTTGAAAATTGTCTTTGAAATCAACTTTCCGATACCAAAATACCACTTTGTCATTCAGTGAAGTCCAGTGAGAATAGCCAGAGACATGCTGTGATTGGGCATGCTGTTTAAAGGACTAATTAGTGCTCGGAATGTTCACACATAAAGTATCTTACGTTTGTTTGATTGATTGCAGATGGGAAAAATACCCTTGATGAAGGATGGGATGATAATTAAGAGTAAGTGGTTGTCACATTCACAAACTTCTACTTTCAACCTGGTTGTAATCTTGTGATTAATTATCTTGGTGAGTTCATCACCATATTGCCAGTTTTCTTTGTTTTATAAAGCTGCGCTCAGCAATATTCCAGCTATTCCGGCGGTCTATAAGTAATTGAGTCTGGACCAGACAATCCATTGATCAACACTATGTCCATAGCTGGGAACACAATTGGGAACCGATAACATGTCAACCAAATCGGCGAGTCTGACCACCTGATCCCGTTAGTCGTCTTTTATGACATGCATGGGTTGCTGAAGGGTTACAGTGTCTTTGTGAGTTGAGATTGTTAACTGAAGGACACCATATATGGCTGAAGAACACCATATATGATTGAAGAACACCATATATGATTGAGGCACACAATATATGACTGAAGAACACCATATATGGCTGTTCAGATATTATTTTAGACTATACATACCACTTTTATAATATATCTTAAAGATGTATTCTATGCTGGTGATGGCTACAAACATTTCCAAATGTTACAAAGCATTGTAGAACTTAAATTAAGCAATATACTTTTATAATCTGACAATTTTCATGATTGGCCTATTTCAACATTCAAACATGTATATGATTGCAAAAATGTTCATTTCATTGATATGGTTACAGTGCCTCTGCTGTTACTGTTATCCTAAAACCAGTAATTATCATGTTTATTAGATGTTTACTTATGCCTGCAGCACACTGCAAACCATCAAGTCCAGACTTATAACTGACTTATTGCACAGCCATTAATAATCTCCCCTTCATTTGCACAGTGGTATGTGTCTGCTTCATATTTTTCTCTGTTACTGTACCTCTCCATGATGTGGAATTCAGCACATTACAAGTACCCATATTATCATTACTGAGATGACTTACTAGGTCACATGGTTACGGATATTCATTGTTGCACTCAGATATTTGGTGGCGAGTTGGGTGAGCTGGCTAAGGGCGCCAGGCTAGTAATCCAGCAAGGTTGAGGTGTTGGGATCTGTGACTGTGTGTCCCAGTCCACCCTTGTTAGGATGAGGGAGCCTCAATAAACTTGGTGCGCCAAGTGGCAGCAAGATTTGTGTACTCCCCAGGGAGTTTAGATTGAAATATGATGTGCTGTTGCAATTGACATCCAGTGATCAATGGAAAAATACCAGCACCCTGAGCGTGCACTAGTGCGTGGTTATGTGTGCTATATAAATATCCTATATTCTATTTGATGGCAGTCATATGATTGACCAGACAATCCAGTGATTGATGTTGTGAAGTGATCCATGTTGCAAGGGTATGGTGACATTTAGTCAAGACACATGACCACCTCTATCCAGCCTCGTTTGCTTGTTGCTTATTCTAAGCCAGAATCCAAAATGGTACCACCATATGTTTCATACCTGAGAGTTTCCTGAGTTTGGCCCTCCATTATACTGGAGCATGTGTCTCCCTAAGCACATCTATGATTAGCCAGCAGTGAATGGGTACCTGGAAGGATGAGATTATTAATGAGACTGTATGTCCACACAGGGAACTTGGATGTATATTCCCAATTTTGCCCGCTGGTCCACTGACCGATAACAATAGTATTAGCTCTTTGAGCGTACATCAATGGATGACCTACAGTGCATTGCAAATACCCATTTATTATTTATCATTACTATTGTCTGACCTTGTAAAGACTGCATGTGTCCAGGAGATGTATGGTCATTTCATTAGGAGAGCGTAATGAACCTCATCAATGAAGCCTGTCATTGCTTCAATCAGGCAGAGAAATTGAGTGGACATCAGTCGGGGCAGATGACCAATGGTCATGATATTGCTTGATTGAATGAATTGTGTACAGTCATTCCAACCTGAGATGTACCTTCTGGCATAATACTAGTATCCATATTGCAATATATATGTGGGACATTTTGATGACGTCATGTTAACTGAGATGTACCTTCTGTCATCATATTGAAATATGTTTATTGCATATCATTTTCATGCGTAAGTGATTGAGTGAGTGAGTTTACCAGTATTTCAGAAATTCACACATTGTACCCATGTGGGGAATCAAACCTGGTGTGACAAGCGACCACTTTAACCACTAGGCTACCCCATCACCTTCATTTTAATGGTGTCTTGTTAATTGTATTGGAATACATATAACATACATCATTTTGATTTCATCATGTTAAATGAGATGTCATGTTATTTGTATTGAGATATATATATCTTTCATCATTTTGATTATGTCATGTATGTCTTTGGCGTGATGAGCAGATGGTTTAACCTTCAGCTACTCCACTACCCACGCTTATCGAAAATAAGGATTGAAATGAAACATGATTGTCTGACATGAATCATAATCCACTCACTCATTCATCACAAAGGAAAGGATCAAAACATTTACACGATGTCCAAGAACCACCTGGGATGTCATTCCCCTTTGTTCTGACAAATCCAGGATGATCCTCACCAGATCCTGCCACAAAGAACTGGCACTAGCATTACTCCAGCACAAGGCCCTCCTGGTCTGGTTGCGCTCTACACCGACATGCAGCTATAATCCAACTAAAGCAGTATTCTTGTGACAATTAGCTGTTCTGCTGCATTAGACTGTCCACTCTAATCTTCTCTGTGGCCGAGTATGATTAATCATATTGAAAATGGTAAAGAAGGAAACCTCATTATGGCAGAACCATGGTCTGCCCCGAGGAAGACCACCAAGGTCCATGATGAAGTCATGCTATCTGGATGCATTGGTACGACATGGTTGTGTTTGGACAGGATGTGGCTTGCAGTACATTGATTAGGGGCTCTTATAAGAAATGGGGAAATGATTGAATGTTTGTGTCAGTTTTTATGCCCTTTAATGGTTTTTGACATGTGTTCTTTTTCCACTGTCAAGAGCTCTGTGTTTGGAATCAGTTCCGGAATCGGTTCCCAGAAACACAAGTTGGTTGTGATTACTGATGGAACTTGGTGGTTGTTATGGACTGTTAAATTCTTTGGTTTGTCTAGCTTGATTATTCCTTGTAATATTCTGATGTAGGTTGAACATTGTTTCCTGCAGTGTAAAGTGAATTTCCCTCATTCACTGGCTCACTGGTTCACTAGTTCAAGAATATATTATTTGCTAATACATTGTGATGTATGTTGAATATAGAAAACAACACTGACTCTCTCACTGGGTCATGCATAGGGTCACTCACTCATTCAAAATCTGTTACCGGTATGAATACAGGTTTTATACACTTTTGGTAAGAGGTGACCAAAAGGATCAAGTGGGCATATTTGATAACTTTTTAAATTGCTGTCATTAGTAAAATTCCAAATGTATGCATTGATGCTGGTGTTGTGAATCACTGGATTATCTAGTCTAATGTTGAATACCAGGGAGGATAGCAAGGAATACCATCTTTTAACATCATTTTGTTCTACCAGTCTGCCAGTCTCTGGTCAAAAGCATTATCGGCTAGACTACAAGACAACTGTAAAAACATATAGATGCCTGACTGTAAAATGCTCATTTCCTCTGCTTTAATTTCTGCCGCATAGATAAACACATCAGGTCAGTATTTTGTGTTTTATTCCATCGAATTTTCATTGGAAACAAGAAAAATCAATACCTGGAGGAAAGAAATTTGTAGGTCATATCCTGTGACGATATTGTGTGAGATTTTGGTGGAAGTGATACAGAAGAGGCCGCTTCTGGCGTGAAGGTCAAAAGATGTTGACTTCCATTTAGTTGCCTAACACCTGATGCAGTTGCTAAGCTTGCTGCTCTCTGAAACCTTCATCAAATTGACCTTTTGAAGCAATTCCTTTATACTAGAATGTGAGTGATGTCATGATTAAAGAAACTGCTTCCTAAATGTTGTAATTTAGGTTGTGTCAGAAACTCTTCATGATATATAGGGATGGCCTGGGCTGTCTGGAGTGATTGCAGTGATGTTTTTCTACAGGCAGTGCCTTACAGTCCTCACGGTTGTTGTACAACCTTCAAACACCCATGTTTATTTGTTTGATATAAAAAAGTAAAAGAGTTTTTTCCCTGGTTTGAAATGTTTAAGTTGTGGCTATTTCATGCTGTTTGAACCTCAGTGGATTCAGAGAATGTTGTGTGTCAGGTAATACTTAATCAGAACAGAATCTGTTCCAGAATCACATCATGTCTGTTAGGGAAGATGACACAATCTTGTAGCATGCTGTTCAACAACATGTTTGTGATCTGCTCTTAATTACTGGTTATCAGTTCCCAGATTCCATGTGAATGAAGAACAAATCATTTGATCTTCGAAGGGGAGTTTAAATCACTATCAGACAAGATCATAAATCAATGCATCCCGTAATTTTCTACTATGCACTTGCACAGTTGCAGGGTATGTAGTTGAATGATACAATATGGATGCTCATGATATCAACCACCTCTTTGTTTAGTCCACTACAGTGGTTATCAGGATGGGCTAATAGAGCCTGCAATATAACATACATGAAGCAGTTGAGTGAGTGCCTCTTATGACAAGCATAGACACCTTATATGGAGAGCATGGATTGCTGAAGGTCTATTCAACCCTGGGACCGCCACAGGTCGGTAGTTGAATGATGCATCATGGATGAATGCTGTCGTGCATCCATTAGCTCAGTGCCAGTATTAACCAGATGAAATGATAAGGCTATAATATATGTTTCAGGTTATTAGCTGTAGATGATTACAAGGGCTGGTCAGAGTGTTCTAAGAGTGTCAGAGTGTTCTAAGAGTGTTCCAAGAGGGCTGGTCAGAGTGTTCTAGACCGACTAATCTTAGGAGTGTTGTTTGACAGTGTTCTCAGCATTTCCAGTTATTTTACTCAAATAGATCAATCGTTTGAAAGCAACAGGTCCTTGAAGCATGCTAGGGTATACATACGAGTACAGCAGATTTGAGGTCGTCATTACCAGCATAGCATTTTCCACGGACACATTTTCAGTTTTGAAAATAGATGAAAGTCGCTTGGGGCCAGGTCAGGTGAATACGGAGGATGAAGAAGTTCTTCGAAGCCACATTGATGTGCAGACTTTGCCAATCGAGAGAGGTGAGACGAAGCATTGTCATGGAAAATCCTAACTCCAGCCCTCAACTTCTCTCTCTGGGGTATTCGTATATATACCCTAGTATGCTTCAAGGACCTGTTGCTTTGGAACTAGTTGATCTATTTGAGTCAAATAAACAGAACACTGTCCAACAACACTCCCAAGATCAGTTGGTGTCACCAGTCTAGAGGTTGTGTAGGCTTAGAACCTTTCGACTAGCCCTCGTAATCAGGTCCTAGATTTTCAAAGCTCTTTTTGTCGCTGTGATGGTCTTAAGTTATGACACTTACGATTTTCTCTTACGACCAAGAGAGCTTCCAAAATGTAGGCCCTGATAACTGTATTGCTGAAATACTGGGTCGAGGCTAACTGTCCTCTAAACAACTGCCCTTGGACAACTGCCCCCTGGTTATCTGCCCTGTATCAGTTGTGCCAGGGGCCATTAGCCTGATACCGTTAATACTGCTGAGTTGACTAGAAATCTTAACTCACTCACTCTGTATCCTGACCTTGACCCCAAGAACGTTAATGGTATTCATGACTTTTATCCCGAATACTAACATCTGATGTCATCGCTTCAGCTTTAGAGAAGACTCTTGATCATGCTGCTTGTATTTAGTGGGGACTCAATCTTTACCCCTGACAGGGACTCAATGAATATGAATGCCTCAGAGGCATTGACTGTCCAGATTATCTTGACAGTACCACCATCTAATTTATCAAGTCTCGGCCGTGTCATGATGTTACGCCCATCTCAATTTACTGTTTCTGGACTGTAAAGACAGCTTCATGGAAGTTTGCCCTCACACTACAAAATGTTGATTCAAGTGTGTTCTTATTGTTTACTTCCTTTTTGTGTATATAAATGCTGATGCCATAAGAAGTAGATGTAAGAAAGGCCAGACCAATTATATTTCTTGTTTTACAGATGTTTGTCAACAGAAAACCTAAAGGTAGAAAAAAAAAATATTACCAGTCATAGCAAAAAGTCGCATTATTGTTTCGTTTAAATTTCTGAGAACAGATGCCGGTGCTTTAGTGTCCAACAAACTGCCTTTTGTGGTCAAAGTCTAAGAATGCTTCCATATATCTTAAAAAAAGGATTTTATTTTTCAA
The DNA here is from genome assembly GCF_037392515.1 of Haliotis asinina. Lineage (NCBI taxonomy): Eukaryota > Metazoa > Mollusca > Gastropoda > Lepetellida > Haliotidae > Haliotis > Haliotis asinina. Next base: position 36,362,799 of record NC_090288.1, read on the forward strand.
GTAGGGGAAATTTATTTATATATTTTTGTTCTTATTCTTGAAAAAATACGACCAACAGATCCGTAAAACAAGAAAAAGTTGGTCTGGCCTAATTTGTATTTTTTCATTCCTTACCCATTCCTCATGCTGGAGCACGGAAGAAATTAATAACCTTCTTTTCATCATGAATAGCAGACTCAAGGTAATAGTTTGATCCCATCTCAGGTTGGTTACTTTCCAACAGGAAAAACCAAATTTGTTTGTAACATAGTACCTAAAGAAATTACAAGCCAGACAGGCAAACAGAAAGTCTGCACCCTACGCAGTATCATTGTCACATCGTCAACACTCATGCCACTGATACATACAGAAATCAATACAATGATGGAAGAAACTGTAAAACTTTATGTAGGCCTCAGCCTGTGGTAGCAACTATCAGTGATGCTAGTGAAATCATCAGGAAATAAAAGCAACAGAAATGGCTCGAGTCGATTGTACAAATCTCACACTATCATTAGCATGCGAGTCGATCTATCATGAGCACTATCATTAGCATCTAATTAGTGACCTATAAAGTCCTCGGGTAGAATAGGCTTTCAGCAACCCATGCTTGCCACAAAAAGTGACTTTGCTTGTCGTAAGAGACGACTAATGGATTGGGTGGTCAGACTCACTGACTTGGTTGCCACATGTCATCAGTTCCCAGTTGCGCAGACCGATGCTCATGCTGTTGATCACTGGATTGTCTGGTCCAGTCTCGATTATTTACAGACTGCCGCCATACAGCTGGAATACTGCTGAGAGTGGTGTTCAACTAAAATAACTTACTCACTATCTAATTAGTGAAGATAAACTGTGTTTGCAAAATGTGAATGTACCCTTCCAAGGGTTGTACCTATTATAAACACATGCAGTGGCTAGTCAGTTGGTCACCCTATTAAAATCAGTGAATGTGTACTCCAAATAAGGAATCAGATATATTTTTTCTCACTGATTTATTAAATGCTGAGTTGACTATACAATTCTGTCTCTATTGTTAGCCTGTGGTTTTGAATTTTTATCATATCATAATAACAAGTGTTGGCAGAAATGCGAGTGTATCCTGCCCCATCAGTGCCACCAATCATAAACATATGCAAAGACTAGTCAATTGTTCAAGACCAAGTAATCAGGGAGGGTATGATCAAAATATGGAAATGTATCTGACATCATTTTTCTCACTGATACTGTAGATTTGGGAATGTCCTGGAGGCTGGGAGAAACTGATTTTTACATATCAAGATGACAAACATCCACCACTCTTAGGTTTGTTGTTGTGTGAGACCAGCATTTGGGCAGTGAGGCAGCCTAGTCGTTAAAATGTTTTTGCCATCCCCAAAACATGGGTTTAATTCCTCACATTGGTACAGTGTGTAAAGCTCATTTCCTGGTGTCCCTGATGCAATATTGCTGCAAAATTGTTAGAAGCAGGATAAAATGATATTCACTTACTCAGACCAGCATCAAACAGACAAGTTTGAAGCCACTGTTTGTCAGATGTCATGACAGCGTCACTGACAAATTACGGAAATTCTACTGTCAAAACAGCTTCATTGGAACGTTCTGCGCACTTCCTATATCCACAGACCCAATCAACGACTGCATGTACTGACAGAATGAACCATTAAGAAATTTTCTTATATCTTGCATCAAACCAATAAGTTTAGGGTTACATACCGCATCATTCATCTTTCTTAGAAAAAGGGCTGTCTGGGATGAGTTATATGAAAAACAAATATGTACTCTGGAAAAATTGGCAGGAACCATCCATATCCCATCTACAAGTTTACAATGATTTTGGTTTGTTCCTCTACTTCTCAGCGCAGACAAACAGATTCTTTCCATCAAACCCATATGGTACATTTTAATGGCCAGGAACTGTACTGCTCGGTAAACAAGGGGGCTTGGTCTAGGAGTCAGAATGTTGGCAGTTCCAATAGCAAGAGAGTGGTGGTAAGTGGAGAGTGATGGCGGATGTCAGCATCTCCTTCGCTAAATTGATTGACCAGACTGATGGGCAATTTCCCTTTGGCTACCAAGGAGAGATATGTTCGGCTTCGTTTGACACACTGTCAAAAACAAGCATGGTGGAACATATTTCCTGGGGGCCAGGGTATAAATGTGTAGCTATTCATCATGGAGTAGTAGTTTTTATTGCCAAGTTCTACAAAGAGCTCTTTGAAATTTGGGTAAGAGTTGATGCATTCTTGTCTGAGGCAGTGTGTTTCTTAGCTAGCTTCTACAGGAGGTATTGCTTGGGAGAGATGAAGCGATCTTGCTTTGAGATTTCTCAACAATGAAGTTCCACCGATGCTTTGTAGACCTTTGTGAGGTCATTGATTGCCATGACATCACAATCAAATGACATCAACAATAACCCTAATTCTGAATGTGGGTAGGGACACTTTTAAAATTCAGTCAGTTATTACTGTCTACAAAATGGAAAGTTGGCAGAACATTTTTAGTTTGTTTTTGTTTGTTTGTTATTAGAAGATCACTTCTAGCCCAGTTCTTCACAGGTGTAAGAATGAGGTTTGGTTTTAAATAGAGTCTTACCTTTAGGTTATTCAATAAATTTATGTCAACACAAGTCAATAAGGGTGGATTGGATTTGACTTGATTGTCTATTAAGTCTTTGAATTTGAAGTTTGAGTGCTTGAACTATTACATTTACACACCCTCCTTCACTCAGGTCCAGGTAAGATTTAGCTCATGTGGGTACTGTACCCATTCACTCACTCAGCCACTCAACAAGGACTCAACAACTCACTTCAACTCTGGCCCAGCACCATTCCATGTCTCCAGTATTAACACCTCTGAGATGATTGCCTGTCATTTCCTTATATGAATAACACATTCACCAAGGCTGCTAAACACCCTATCAGATACCCATAATGATGTTCAATGGAGCCACCATCACATACCAATCCTCCCACTGATACAGAGTCACATAGAACCATTATTTCTCCCCCTGGAGGCTGGCACCATGTCATCAAGCCACCAGTAGGGGAGGAAATGACCAATTTGGCGCCAATGTCTAGGGAGAGGTCATCTAGTGATAAAGCTAAAGTCATTTGTACATATTATTTCTATGATGATTTATTGTTGGTCAGTGTTGCTAGGCTGCAGAAGCTGAAGAGTGGTCATACCGATAGAGAGTTGATATTGAGCTATATATAACCTATAAATTAAGAATGGAGGGCTTCCAAGCTGATGTTTGATTCCCAAATTGATCAGAACATGTCATCATGTAGTGACTGGAATATTTGCTGCATGAAAGTCAGACACATTCTCATTCTAAATGTTAAGAAATATGTAATCTCTTCAATAATCTTAAAGAAAAAGACTAGTTGTAATGTACAGAGGTTCTGATCTGACATTTCACCTTAAACAAAATCCTCTGTGATTTGGATGAAGATTTGGTCGCTTTTGTAAACTATACTTGTCATAAGAGCTGAAGTTAAATGGGGGAAAGGCTTAGGGAGTATTTCAGTGTTATTAGGACCCTAGACATGGAGCAAACATGATGTGTCCAGGTTAGTGCTGACGCATTCACTTACTTTTTCACTTATGTACTCTCCTACACACCCAATCATCAGCTCATCTTCCTGCTTAGATATTCACCCATACACTCACTGACTCACACATACACTCACTCACTGACTCACACATACATGCATGCACTCACTAACACACCCATACACTCACTCACTCACTCATTCACTCACTCACTCACGCACTCACTCACTCACCCAGACACTGACTGACTGACTGACTGACTGACTGACGGACCCATACACTCATTCACTGATTCACACATACAAAGACTGACTGTCTGACTGACCCAGACACTCTCACATCACCAACCAAACATCCCTTCAACCACTCCTTCAAACATCCACTCTCACACCAGCAGGCCCAACCAACCACTCACTCACTCGATCACCTACACATCCAAATACACGTTCATTTCTGCACTCACCCAACCAACCTACTCCACAGTTCTATTTGGAGTTAAGAATTAATTCAACATATGGCTAACTAATCACCTGTACAGCTGACCTTGGTGTAAGAAACAGACTCCATTCCCACTCTTCTGCTACAAACCTTTGATTACTTCTCTGTGACCTTGGTTGAAGCCTCCATACACACCAAATTACTGCCAGTGCTCTGAGACATCAGTAATTGGTGCTATGTAAGCAGTCATGCAGTAGAATTGCTTCTCAACCATCATGAAAGCTACATAGTATGTTGGATACACTCATTTAACATATCGCCCTTTTCATGTATTCACCATCATGTTGTGCAGTTCACCAGTATCATTGATTCACTACTGTATTCATAGTAGTATGTAAAGGCTTGCCGACTGTACGTTGTTCAGGCTGCCATACTGTTTTATTCTGATGATATCATACAGTGACAATAAATGAGTGTGTGAGTAAGTTCACTTTTACGCTACTTTTTAATAGCAATATTTCAGCAATGGACACCAGAAATGGACTTGGCACATTGTCCCAATGTTCGGATTGAACATGGGTCTTCAGTATGACGGGCAAACACTTAATCCACTATGCTACCCCACCATTCTCAGACAGCGCAAAACAAATTTCCAAATTCTGAAAATTTGAGGTATTAACCTAGAACAACCCCTCTTTGATCTGAATGACGATCTGCATTATGAGATGGCTTCTGCTCAAAGTCCAGTTAATGGTCAGTATGTCCTGCCAACCAGTACTACAGGAAATGACCAATTGGTCCAGGAGTGGACACCTTGTTAAATGGGTATCAACCAATTTTCTACATTTGTGGTCCACTCCCTGCATAATAGCTACTGGCATGGAAACAAAATGTCCTGTGTTTTGTAGACTTAGGTTGTTTTTTTATTGATGGAAATAGCCAATTCCTGGTTGTATTCTTGCAGACACTAAGATCTGAGTTGGGGGTGTTATAATATAGATAGCCAGTATATGGGATCTATATCTGCCACTGGGCAGTCTCAGAATGTAAATCACTCAGACAGTACATCATCTAGAAGGTTAGACTGATCTATTTCTACTATACAACTTCAGCAAAATCTCAAGTTACCATTTACAAGCAAACAGACCGATTACAAAATGAAATAAAATGGATATTTATATTTTGAAATAACAAACGTTACAAAGCATTTGAAACACTCCAGAAAAAAAAAGAAAAATCTCTATATGGAAATATGAATTATTAAGTCACCAGACTGATATGCAAATGAGCTTATGACAAGGCATGCTTGTCTCTGATGTAAACATCCACTTGTCTCTGATGTAAACATCCAAAACATGGCAGCCATATGTAAAGTGTACACTTATTCTTTAAGTTTGGTGTGTCAAACAAAGTAGACACATCACATATATCCTTTGAATGTTGATCATTGTTCATTGTTTGACCTGTCATCGACATATCAGTTGAAATGCATGTTTTTCGTTGATCAGGTGGTATTTAGCAGTGAAACAGACCCTTTAAATACCTGACATTTTGTTCAAGGGTATACAGAATACAATATCATCACTACAACTATTTTGCTGCTCAAAACTTTTCATGGCTGTAGTTCCGTCTGTTTTTTCCAAGTGTTCTAAATCTCATATTCAAATATTTTGAAAATACTCTTAGATTTGCGCAAAATTAATTGGCTCTATAACCTGCTTTCAAATTATTTTTGTCCACAGTAGTTATGCCGAAAACATTTCCATTTCGATGCATCTGCAACTTTTCTTGAAGGACTGTGTTTCCTTACATGTATCTGATGACTACTTATACAGGTGAGCTACAGTACTTATTCTACAGAGACAGAATCAACCTCCAAAAATATTGCCTTTTGACATTTTTAGTTTTTGAGTGGACACTAAAACAAAATAGCAGTTATACAATGCACATGGAAAACATGATTTTACTTAGCATTTGTACCATGTTATGTACAGTGGACGGGTCATCCATGGACCCCATGACCCACAGTATGGTGATGGATGATTGTATGTGCCACTCAAAAATGCAATTTGAAGCAAACAGTAAAAATCCCTTCTCCTTTATATCCCATCCTAGGTGCAATTTCAGCACCTTGTCTATCGAGCACTAGCTTGGAATCAATTTATAGACATCCCCCCTGATCTCTGCTATTGGAGACAGGGGAACAGTGTGATCAGTTCCCTTATAATTGCCTGTCATTTGATCCTGTGTGAAGACAGGCTAGGATATGACCAATTTCTCTACCACAGGTTTAGCTCCATAGTACTAATGTTTTGGACTTAGTGTTATTACTGAGCACTGCACTGCAATTTGTTGTTGGCACAGATGGGGATTCTAATAGCCAAAGCCTGTCTCAGACTGGCTGAATTCATTTGTGGTCAGTTTAGTAACTCTATTGGCTATTGGGAAAAATATAACAATGGTATAAGACTATCTCAGACATTCTGAATAAGTTTGTGGTTGCTTTAGTTAGCTCACTTTTCCATGTTGAAAAAAGAAAGTAAGGAACTGGATATACGTGTTTGATTAGTCTGGAAACTAGGTCAGAATTTTTGAAATGATTAGCAACTTTGGTTGAAGGTGCTGTTTGGATGCTGGCAAAATGATCACGTGACCTACTGACACTCAGATATGTGTTATGTTGTTTCAGGAGAGCATAAACTGCTTGATAGGCTTTTCTTAGTTTCTTTGGAAGGGATAGTGGAACAGCCTTTTGGTTCAAGTGAAGACCTGGTTTGATTCCTCATATGGGTACATTGTGTGAAGGTGATTTCTGGTGTCATCCCCTGTTACATTGCTGGAATGTTGCTAAATGCAACTCACTTGATCACTCACTCACATGCTTGTTTGTTCACTCACTCACTCACTCACTCACTCACTCACTCCTATACTATATAACATAATTGCAACCGATGTCTTTTTCATGACATAAGCAATTTTTATAAGTTTATTCCATGCGTTTTGCACTTTTACGTTTAAACACGTAATTGGTTTGCTACAATTTTTCAGTGCATAATTGAAAATTTTCTATGCATATTTTACATGGATACACAGCTTATCTGAGCCTCTGCTTGCTTGCTCACTCACTCACTCACTCACTCACTCACTCACTCACTCACTCACTCAATCCTTGTTCAAGGGCAGGATAATGTCATCCAATATGTCCAGATAACATGCTTCTCTCTATTCATTTAAGTATTTGAAAGTGCAAGTCATATATATGCTTTGAAAAGAAATATGAAACATCAACATAGGAGACCAGTCTAAGTCAAGTCTAGTGCAGATTCCATTTAGTCTGCACAAAAGATGAAACAGCAGTGAAAACAGTGTGGACAGATGATTGAAACTCAGCGATACTGGTGAGAATGATGACACTAAATGAAAGTGAAAAGGGTCATCATGTCCTCAGTAACCACTACCACCTGCACGTAAGCAATTTGCTTAAAAATGAGAAAATTGTAGTCCAGCACTACTTGCATTCTGACAATTTGCACAAAAATACAATGCCCCATGCTACACAGCAGTATCGCAGACCCATGGCTGGCCATGTTGCTTGAACCCTGGAATCTTTGCTTCATGCTGAGGATACACACCTCATGGACTTATCCTGATTAAGCTTATCCCGAAGGTCCCAAAACATGCCGTGGATTAGATTAGATAAATTCACTGTCAATGTAAGTGGACTAGATAATTTTTAAAATTCAGGGTTTAAGATGTATTTTGCAATTTATTGTTAAAAATGTCGATAAAACTGTTACATAAGACACCTAAATGCATGGAAATCCACCTCCAGTGCCTAGCTCCAGACAGATATGTTTTGGCAATACTGTCTTAAGTCCACATAAAACATTACAACTGCAATTATGTCAGCATTGTGATTGAGTTGTTGATAATCTTGGAACACTAACTGAACAGACTGATCATATGGAGATACATATGGTGAATTTTAAAATCTAATTTAGAATTTGGGGTTGTTTTTTACATTTTCTTCAAAATCTAGGGCAAATATCCACCTTTTAGCATGTCTGTATAAGTCCCTGATTATCGCATATTCTTAAAACTATACAGTTGAGTGTTCTATGAGCCTCTTCCAATATTCATCATTAATGGTATTGAGTTTCAGCATTATCAGTCATGCCAAAAACCCCTATGGATTTTCTGAATACCAAATGGAAGAATTTCTGAATACCAAATTAAGATTAAATCAAATGAGCCTGGGCATTCTTACCGTTTGGAATACTTATAAAATTGAAATACCTTCACAGTCTAATATAGAATTGAAAAATGCATGACCCTAACAATGAAGTTCTTGAAGGTGGAAGTTGTTAATCTTGAAACCTTATGTTCCAGTTGTTTTTTGTTTAGCAGTTTTCAGGAATACTCCAGCTGTATGACAGCAGAATGTAAGTAAAAGAATATGGAACCTGACAATCTAGTGATTGATGTTAAGAATAGCAATCCAACTATATCATGGCAGAATGTAAGTAATAGAATATTGACCAGTGTTTGAAGTAAAGAACAGTGATCTATGCCATTGTGCTCAATCTGACCACCTAGTTTTGGTGACCTTATGACCTTCGCAGATGTCAACAACCTCTAGAGAATGCATCTGGGATTGTTTATGTCTAAACAAAGAGATATTTCTTTGTAGGTGTTGACCTGTCTAAAATAACAAGGCTTTTCTGTATTTAGGGTAATTCTTGATGATATCCTTATTCAAAACACATAGTCAAGTCAGTCATTGGTTGCCAGGCACCTGTTCTGCCCTGAATTCTTGCCAGAGTCATGGAGTAGAAAAGGTGACCTTCACAGTTAACATCACTGACAATTAGTTGACGTTTCCTTAAACCACAAGAGAGACTATAGTAGAGAGGTCCATGAAGGTCAGGGTTAAAATTGGTCTTTAGTAATTCATGCTTTAGTCATAAGAGGCGACTAACAGGACTTGGCCGACACATGTCATCGTATCCCAATCAATTACATAGACTGATGCTCATTCTGTTGATCATGTCATCAGACTCGATTATTTACAGACAGCCCCTATATAGCTGGCATATTGCTGAGTGCGGCATTCAACAACCAACCAACACTAATGGAGCGGTCCAAGCTTTACTTTTGGTTGCCAGGCACCAGTTCGTGAAAGGGGGTCAAGGTCATGGAGTGGGAAGAAGATGACATTCACTGTTCACATCACTGACAATTGACTGACTTCTCCTTCAGCCACAAGAGAGAGTCTCTGATGGAGAGGTCCATGCATGAGTTCGCTGTTAACACTTCATTGTACAAATCATGTGCCCAGTGTGTATCAGGACATGTATGTTTGATGGACTGGGCAGTGTAACCCGCAACTCCTCATAGTTGTAACTAATCACATTGCTCACTTGCTTTGGCTCACAAATGCTTTGAACAGTGTTTTAGTTATATCGCAGCATCATGGCTTAATGTGGGAGGAATGCCCAGAGGGAATCCGTGTGCCCTATTCTATCTGCAAGTCAGTGAGTGAGTCAGTTTAGTTTTATATGCCACACTCAACAATTTTCCAGCTACATGGTGGCAGTCTGTAAATAATTGAGCATGGTCCAGACAATCCAGTTATCAACAGCATGAGCATCAATCTGCGCAATTGGGAACCGATGTCAACCAAGTGACAGAACCTGACGACCCGATCCTGTTAGTTGTCTCTTACAACAAACACAGTTGCTTTTTATGGCAAGCATGGGTTGCTGAAGACCTGCTCTACCCTTGACCTTCATGGGTTGTAAGTCAGTGTCAAAGGATGGGAGGTGTGAGGTTCTAATGTGAAGATCAATTTGTGGAATAGGCCATTCTAGGTTTAAACTGTGAAGATCTGGGTTAGAATTGATCCTCAGTAACCCATGCTTGACGTAAGAGGTAACTAATCACGTGATCAGCCTCGCTTACTTGCTTGTTAAATCATCATATCCCAGTTGCATAGATTTATGATCCTACTGTTGATCACTGGAGTATCTGGAGCAGACTCGAATATGTACAGACTGCCACATAGCTGGAATATTTGCTGAGTGAGGCATAAGACACATACACACTCTCTCTCTCTCTCTCTCTCTCTCTCTCTCTCTCTCTCTCTTTCTTTATGTTTGCCATTGGTGATGATGCAGGTGTATGAATGGCACTGCGAAATCCAGAATCACCATCGGACCAATTGGTAACAGGACTCTGGTCTGTGTGATGGCTTTGATCACCACTCTTGCTACAAGACTGGTATAGGGACACAGTAGCAGAGAATGACACCAGCTACAAGACAGGGCTGTCTATGCTGCAACAAACTGCACGCAATGCAATCACAATAACAGAGAACTACACCAGCTCCAAGAGCGTTCAATACTGCCTATCTATTTTCAAGTCCACATCTCACTTGCTGTAACAAGAGCACATTTTGAAACACACTTAATGTGAAATCATTATGACTGCATGCAAATCTGTTCAGGAAGGCATGGAAACCTGACATTAACAGAAACTGTGAAAATAAGTAAGGCTCCCTACCTTTTAGGTTCAGGGTAGTGGTGTAGAGTAAGTGTTGGTTATGCTGAAGACCCGGGTTCAATTCCTCACATGGGTACAATGTATGAAGTCCATTGCTGGTATCCCCTGCTGCAATATTGCTGGAATATTGCTGAAATGTAAAACCCACTCACTTTTGGGGTCGTGGTATTCAGGGGTCTAGGAGGTCAATCGGGACTCAACAGTATGACATGTTGGATGACGTTACTGACAATACTGGGTACTCAGTTTCAAGCTTTCACATAAATATGGTGTTTGTTAATGGTTCATACAATACATTCATTTATCCTTTTAACTGTTTTTAGATTTGTGATCATTTGTTTTGGGGAATCGGGGAAGGTTATTGAGACTTGGGGAGAATAACTGGAGATTCGAGGGAAGAAAGGATAGAGAGCCTCTTTACACATTTTGTCTCTATATTGTTAAGTTAAACATCAAAATCCATTATCCTCTCATAGAATAATAATTTCTACAAAAATTCATAAATCCACTCCAATTAAATTAGGCAAGTGCTTGGCTATGAAACAGTAGTCTATAAGTGGCATGTAATTAAAGCTGTGTATTCAGATTGTGCTATATATTACCTAAACAAAACTTATACAGAATTACATTTATAATGTCAAGTGAAATATCACTGCCCACAGTGTATGGTAACTATGAGTTTTCAGCTTGTGCAATCAACACATGTAAGTCATCTTACCCTGGTTACTGAAATAAACAATGAAACAGTATATGCTAGTTCCATCATCAAACAGATTGGAATTAATTAAATGCTTTTGTGTGTCAGTGTGTGCAGGTGCGAATGCACTATTATGAATCATGAAGTCACTTTACTATAAATCATGCTGAAAACCATTGTCCTCGCACATAAGGAAAGGTTAGGAACCTTGGTTGCAGAGCACAGATGGAGTGTATGTTAGACAACTTCATGAGAGAATTTCTATGGCTTTGGTGCTTCCCTACCATGTTCATGGAGATACCACTTCTACAGCACTGATCACTCATCAGTGAAAGGGTACCTGGTAGGATGGGATGTCTGTTCGACAACTTGATTCACGTCTTTAGGTATTGCCCTTCCTGAAGCATGTGTTAACATATGTGATGTCTGCCTGAACAAGTGAATATTCTAAGGAAGAATGTGAATCAGTGACAGGGTACCTGATAGGATGGGATGGCATTTTGACTGCTAGGCATATTCTGTCCAGTGAATATAGAGTCTGCCCAGAGTAACTGTTTAATACTCTGGCACCCTATTGATCTCATGAGCAATACTTATAGGATCTCTCTCTCATATCCTGTTACACGTCATTATATGTTCAACTTTTTTGTGCCCTCATTCTTACACGTATGATCACCACTGATGCATCGTCAGAACATTCATGCATCTATTGAACAGAATGCCTGGATCTGTCAAATGGAATGCCAAAATCTGTGTAAAGGATCACCACAGTTCCTCTGACATGAGATGAGCTGAAAAAATTAACCAAAATGTTGCAGACTACTGTTGTAGAAATAACCAGATTTGTTCCTAAGAGGAAATATGCCAATAAACCATGACAAGGAAATTGCTTCAGCACCATCTGAAGGGTGCTACTGACCGAGAAATCTTTTTTCTGTCACCTGCCTATCAGGCTGTCACGTAGTCTTTGCTCAGCTTCGGATCTTCTTTGAAAGTCCAATGATTCTGTCATCTTGTTGCTAATGCTTGAAAACGTAACAATTCGTTTGTGCTTAATTGGACATGAGAAGTACAACATCTCCTTCATTCACTTCAGTGGCAGAATCTACTGCTTCACTGATTCAGGTCGGGGACAGAAATATGCATGGTTTTTAGTCAGTCAAAATGGCTTTATTAAATCTGTCATCAGGGAAATTGAATATTATGTGTTTTATCAAGAGTTTGATTTCACCAAAATCAATATATGGTTTATGACCATGAACATAAATTCAATTTTCGGGTGGAATTTGATAGAGAAATATCCACTTCAACCAAAGAATGAAATAGAATTATATAAATCTGGTTTGCCTTTGTAGAAGGTAACTCAACTTGTGGGTCTCTGATGTTCTCCAGCATAACGTACACAGTACAAGGTGTCAACTGGAACAAGTTATTTTTGCATAAAATAATATTTATTCAGGGGATTTGCCCAAGTAGTTTAAGTGATGGCAATGATTTCGGCCAGTTGGACCTAGTTTATATGGCTGTCAGTTGTTATTGAGGTATACATGTTCTTAGTCTGTCTGTGAAGTTGATGTGATAACTGTAAGATTATTCAAGGAATCAGTTAACTACTGAATGAACCCTGCTACAAAGAACGATCTTATGACAGATGACAGTAATAACTCCCATCTTTTCGATACAGGTGGAATAACTAAGGAAATATAACTACAAAAAATATTACTCACTTGTTAGTCTACAGACACATCTTAATAGAAATTATTCAGTATCTGTTATTCTATATTCAGTACTTTTATAGAAAGATATTGCTAATGTTTTAGTCTATACTCAATACCTAACAAAAATTACTACCTATCTCTTAATGTATAGGCAATACTGTTATGAAACATATTACCAATCTGTGAGTCCACATGCAATACCTTTATGAAAATTTTATGAATCTGTTAGAATGATAAATTTGGCCTACTTTTCATTGTTACTGCAATTTTCACAATTGTCCTGAACAAGGTGACATATATTCTGTTGATCCTTGATCACCCCACTCATGCCTGATTGGTATATTTGAAAGTGTAATTAGACTTTTGTTCTCAGGGTTTGATAGAACCTCCAGCTAGGAAATCCTCACCCATGCTAATGACTATATTGTAACTTATTTTGACTCTGGAGAGTCACTTCCATGCCCTAAACCAATCTGAAGAACATACAACTCAAGTGGCAGGTTAATTAATAATTTGTTTTAATAATAATATACATTGCTGTTTACCCTGCAGTGAATGGTTACCTATAGGATAGTCATTGTATTGTGAATGTTAGCCTAAAACTACTGACAGGTTACTTGGATTGTATACTCCCCAGGAAGTTGAGAATGAAATTGTGTGAACACTCACAGGAATGAGTGAGATAGTGAGTTGGGTTTTATGCAGCACTTAGCAACGTTCCAGCAAAACACAGCAGAGGACACCAGAAATGGGCTTCACACATTATACTCATATGGGAAATCAAACCCAGGTCTTTGGTGTGATGAGTGAATGTTTTAACCGCTATACTACCACCCCTGTGTAATGTGGACGGAAAATTGAAGTAACGCGTGTCTCTAACGTTGATGATTGTATGAAACCTCACAACCATCCAAAAAGAGCTCACAGATCTAGAAACATGATCCAGGCAAACTGGTATTTGAGCCCACAATTGTGCTCACAGATCTAGAAACATAATCCAGGCGAACTGGTATTTGAGCCCACAATGATGTTTTTTTCTGGAACGTTCAAAGGATGCATTGCTGTGAACCGCTTAGACAACTACCAACTTGTGTCTCCGCAATGACAGTAAAGAGTGCTTGTGCATCCTTCATTCACAAGTTTAGATATCCCTCAGCCCACTCAATCTCATTATCGGCTTTTAATTAGCAGATATATATGTCTAGTGAAGCAATGCTGGATCGCCATGTAATATAACAGCACCTGCGTCCATCTTAAGGACAGCGGTCAGTCTGGGGCTAATCTTCAGGTCAATAGACCATAGCTTGGAGGGGTGCGAAAGACTGAAATGATGAAGTCGTCTTAGTGGAAATGCTCAGAGGACATGCTTTAAGGATTGTCGTAAAATTAATTGAGGTTTATGGTGTTAGGAAAGGAAACGAGGCTGTATCGAAAGGATTTGGGTTAAGTTTTAGACACTTACAGGATAAATTCAGACATTAGACTCTGTTAGCGGAGAACAGAAAATGTCAAAGTGTATCTGGACTGGTCATGAAGCTTTTTCTGTTTTGTATGTGTAGATGAATTGTTTTCAAGGAAAAGTTTTTATTGGTTGACACATGGAATATTGCTGAGTGTGGCATAAAACTCACTATAATGTTTGTGTTTCTTTTTTAATTTTAGTATATAATCAAATGTTGTTTATGACACAATGCTATCTCCTTGTCAGGTCAGTTATGCATTACTTCCCATATCTCTGTAGTTGTAGAATTTAATATACACAGGGGCAGTGACGTATCCGACTTGTTAAAGTGTTTGTGTGTCACACCAAAGACCCAGGTTGGATTCCCCACATGGATACAATGTCTATGTAGTTGCAGAACTTGTTAATATACACAGGGGCAGTGACAGATCCTACTTGTTAAAGTGTTTGTGTGTCACACCAAAGACCCAGGTTGGATTCCCCACATGGATACAGTGTCTATGTAGTTGCAGAACTTGCTAATATACACAGGGGCAGTGACAGATCCTACTTGTTAAAGTGTTTGTGTGTCACACCAAAGACCCAGGTTGGATTCCCCACATGGATACAATGTCTATGTAGTTGCAGAACTTGTTAATATACACAGGGGCAGTGACAGATCCTACTTGTTAAAGTGTTTGTGTGTCACACCAAAGACCCAGGTTGGATTCCCCACATGGATACAGTGTCTATGTAGTTGCAGAACTTGCTAATATACACAGGGGCAGTGACAGATCCTACTTGTTAAAGTGTTTGTGTGTCACACCAAGGACCCAGGTTGGATTCCCCACATGGATACAATGTCTATGTAGTTGCAGAACTTGCTAATATACACAGGGGCAGTGACAGATCCTACTTGTTAAAGTGTTTGTGTGTCACACCAAAGACCCAGGTTGGATTCCCCACATGGATACAATGTCTATGTAGTTGCAGAACTTGTTAATATACACAGGGGCAGTGACAGATCCTACTTGTTAAAGTGTTTGTGTGTCACACCAAAGACCCAGGTTGGATTCCCCACATGGATACAATGTCTATGTAGTTGCAGAACTTGCTAATATACACAGGGGCAGTGACAGATCCTACTTGTTAAAGTGTTTGTGTGTCACATCGAAGACCCAGGCACGATTCCTCACATGGATACAATGTGTGAAGCCCAGTTTCCAGTATTGCAGGAATATTGCTAAAAGCGTCATACAGCTAAACTCACTCACTCACTCACTAATATACACAGCCTTGTGAGGTATTATAATCAGATCATTATTAACATTAGATCTATACATTTGGTCCGTGACTTGGCTGAGGGAAAGATATTAGATCCCTCTGCTAATGCTGCTACAATCTGCCAGAACTGACACAAGTGTGGCTATCAGTTTGTATGACAAGCTGCTGTAGGATTAGAATCATTCAACCTGTTATTTGGTGTGGAATGTGCAGAAAGGGATTTGTATATTTTTTTCAGTCAAGTTAAGATGCGCTTTGGGACTTTTGTAATTAAGTTGTTTTTTTGCGTTCTTTAATTTTGCAGCTGCTTTTCACTGATTAATGAAAATTGATTTCTTGTTTTTATAAATCTTTATTAGCAAAAGATATCCTGTATACCATTCAGTGTTGCTAAAGATGGTGGATGAAGAAGAAAGAATTCCAAGTAAGATGTATTGATTTCATGACAGGATCATAATCAAGGTTCTTGCAGGAAAAAGAACTCTGATTAGTGGACATCAGATTGTAGTGTAGCATTTCAGAGGCCCAAGTGGTGGCCCAGTCATTTAACCAGGTGTGCAGAATGCTGTCATCATGAGTTTGAATCCCAGAACTGCTTGTGTAATTATTCTTGTTTTATTAGCTCTGTACTATGTGAACTGGTTTCGCCAAAACTGTTGATTTGTTTTGTTCATTCCTCCAGTTTAAGCCAACATGTCTCCTGTGATGTGACTGGAATTGTGCTGAGATTTCACTCACTCACTCACTCACTCACTCACTCACTCACTCAGTAGTTTATTTACTCAATCACCAAGATCCATGTCTGAAACAAAAAGGGTTCCCAAAATATCCAGCTAATAGTTCCTGTTGGCTCAAATTGAGTTAACGCATGAAGATCCAGATTAGAATTGGTCTTCAGCAACCCAGATTGTCACAAGAGGCATCGGGTGGTCAGGTTCGCTGACTTTGTTGACACTAATTGACACATGTCAGCATATCTCAGTAACATAGATCAATGCTCATGCTGTTGATGATTGGACTGCTGCCATATAGCTGGAAACAAAAAAATAAAATCGTTCCGTTTTATTGGTATGTAAAGAGGAAGTGGGTGGGAAAAAAGAATAACAAAAAAAACCCATTCATATATGTCCTAAGAAATCGATGTAAATTCAATTTTTGAACTGCTTAAAACAAATGGCATGAGGATAATATAGACATGTTAATGACTCCTCAGTTTTGTAAAAATATATACAGATCATTATAAGAAGATTCAAAAAGACATTTATAGTATGGAACATCAGTTCCCTTGAACAATAATATGACCCCAGAGACAGCCTTAATCAAAAACATACTTGCAAAAACAGATAACTGAATTATCTGGTGTTTCTAGAATAAATTATCTATAGTGAGTGCATTCAGATTTTAAGAAAGCTGTATACGCTTTTGACAAGGATATTTTTTTAGGTAGCATCAAGTTAATTTATTTAGGATATTTTTTATCATGTTCATTATACTTATCGTTCATCAGATCCACTATTCAGTTTCTTATTTCACTCAGTGTTTTTCAGATTTTGAGGATATCTTTGATGATGACTGTGACGATGTCCACCCACCTAAAGTAGCATCCTTAAGCCCCGACAAGTGATCAGCTCTACAAGATGAGACAGTTACCCCCAGAATAAGCCAGAGTGGACACTTGATGAAGAACATGACACATGAAGGGATGCAAGATGGCTGCTGAGAGATGTTTACATGCAGAGATAGCGAAGACCTTCCTGTGTTGGATGTTTGTTGTGGAAGAGTAACCTGATTGGGTGAAGTAGAAACGGATCTTTGTCAGTGTGAGTGGGAAAGTATTCTGTTTGGACTGGAAAGTTGACTGATGGGGATATTTGTAGAGGGTTGGTTAGGGTGAAGAAAGTGGTTTAAATGATGTGGTGGAAATAATGTTCAGCTGAATATACGGAACAGAAGAACTGGCTGATGTTTGTTGAAGATGTGTCATGGGATGTTGAGGATAGATGAGTTGACTGATGATAAGTACAGATGTGTCACGTGATGTTAGATACAGATAAGTCATATGAAGTTGTCATGACAGACAGGTCTCATGATGTTGGATACAGAAGAATCATGTGATACTGAATATAGATGGGTCACATGATGATGGATATGGATGAGGCCCGATGTTGGTGACATATGAGCTACATGATGTTGGATACAGATGACAGACGGGTCTCTTGATATTGGATACAGAAGAATCATGTGATATTGAATATAGATGGGTCACATGATAATTGATATGAATGAGACGCAATGATGGTAACATATGAGTCACGTGATGTTGGATACAGATGAGCCACATGATGTTGAATACAGATGGGTCAAGAGCTGTTGAATACAGATGAGCCACGTCATGTTGGATACAGATGAGCCACATGACGTTGAATACAGATGGGTCAAGAGCTGTTGAATACAGAATAGTCACAAGATGTTGGATACAGATGAGTCACGTGATTTTGAATACAGAGGGGTCATGTGATGTTGACTGCGGATGAGTCACATGATACAGATGAGTCACAAGATGTTGGATACAGATGAGTCACGTGATTTTGAATACAGAGGGGTCATGTGATGTTGACTGCGGATGAGTCACATGATACAGATGAGTCACATGATGTTGGATACAGATGGGTCATGTGATGCTGGATACTGATGGGTCATGTGATGAGTGATGTAGATGAGACATGATGTTGGCGACATATGAGCACGTGATGTTTGATACAGATGAGTCATGTGATGATGGATACAGAAGGGTCAGGTGATGTTGCATACGGATGGGTAGCATTATGATGGTGACAGATCAGTCACCTGATGTTCATATTACATGAATGAGATACGGATTCATCCATTCTTCATCAAATGTAACAACTAGTTGCTCGGGCAGTGACATAACAGAAAAACCTAAAACAAAATATAGAAGTCACCAAAGTGCTCATTACCTGAAGACCTACTGGATGAAGCACAATGCATAACTCGACCTTATGTTGAACTTACAATTCTATTAAATGAGAAACACATTTAACTAATGGGATAACTGGAGAAAGGTTGAGTTAGAACCAGAATGTAGATGAACTGAATGTCAAGCTTTAGTCTTTAACTTGGATGTATGAGATGAATGAGACATTCAAGACAACCAACATTGTTGTCTTCCTATGTTGTGATATATACGGTACACTCTGCATTGGATGTTTACAAACCTATTTGACTGCATTTGGATTGGCATGGAGTATGTTTACCTGGAGACAGAAAAGGATTGATGTATGGTTGCACTGACAAATATACATTGTATCTTAACAAATGAAATGGAAAGTTCTAAGGAGGGATCAGTCTTTTCGATAAGTTTGATAAATATTTAATCCTTCTCACAAGAAAAAATACAGATATGTGTTGTGGTGATATAATGTCCTTTTATATGTATCTTGCTTTTGTTTACTAAGTCAGATTCAAATGCAAGGAAACAGGGTATTATTAGCTACACTTCTCTTTGGCAGGTAGTATTTGGGATGGTGCATCTTGACTGATTCTGTATTTCAGGGAATATGGGATATGTTTGGGTTGGACAATCCCATAACCTTAAGAATCTTAGGTGCTCTTTTTTGTTTTCGGTTTTTACCTGTTTCTCTTCTATTTCTGAATTGGTAAGGATGTAAAACATAGTTGTTACAACAAATATTATCCAAAAGGACATAGCTCCTGTACAACTAGAATTTATGTATTGAAGCAATATATATTGGGAATAGTACTACCATTTAGGTCCAGTCTATTTGCATTTCATTGATAAATAGTGCAATCTAAAATAAATGATAAAAAGATGTTTTTATGATAAGGATGAAATCGCCAAGTGAGTTATTTTTAAATGTCAAAGTTCAACACACTAAATTTAAAGCTCCAACCTATTCATGGGAACAAGATACACTGATTCAAACTACCCATGAAACTTTTGAGTCTGGTTTCATGTACACTGACACTTAAACACTCAAAAGTCATCTAATTTAACTAAAGGGTAATAAGCATAGATATATTTGATTTGAGTGTCTTGACAAATTTGTATTTATAGTTGTTTTTCTCAGGTCATTGAGGATTCATTGTCTTAATGGCAGCACTGTTTATACCTTATAGAATAAGGGCTGGTGTGGCAAGATCTGTCCTGGGTTGTTTGAAGAGCAAATATTTTGGGTAGCCTCAAACTCCTATGTTGCACTATAAGGTCTTGGATTTGGAAAAGGACAAATCATGTAGGTAGCCCTCTACTTTTACTACAGACAAAACATTCATGTGTGCAAGATGAGTTCTTGGATTTGGAAGATACATTTTTGTGGTGACGGTCTTTTTACACTTCAGACAAAACATCCTAGTGTGGCAAGATAAGTTCTTAGATGTGGAAGACAAATCTCTATTCACTACACTAAAAAAAATCTGGTGTGTCAAGATGTATTCTTGGATTTGGAGGACAGACTGTAATCATAGCTCTCCTTATACACTTCAGACAAAAGTTCCTAATGTGGGCAGATTCGTTATTGAATTCGGAAGACAGATTTTGTAGCCCTCCTCATACACTACATTGGTTCCTGGTGTGACTAGATCTGATCTTGTTTTTCTACAAAGGAAAGTTCCAGGTGTGGAAAAATCGCTTCTTGGACTTGGAAAAGTGCAAATTCTTGTATAGTCCTTGTTCTTGTATACTACACAATGAAAAGTTCCTCATGTGTTATGGGCTGTTCTTGGAGGACACATTTTAATAGTAACCCTCCACTACCAACACAAGTTCCAGGTGAGGCAAGATCAGTTTGGGGATTTGGAATAGAACAATGTTCTGGTAGTCCTCATTATACAGAGAAAAAATCTTTGATTGGTAAGATGTGTACATGGATGTTGAATTTAAAGGACAAATGCTGAAAAGGTGTCATGCTCCAGGCACCAATCTGCTGTTTCCCCTGAACGACTGCTGTGAAACCAAGGTTCTGTTGATATTGGGGCTATGCCACTGACCTTCTGATATTGAAGGGCATGACCTTATTGCCTTATTCATACCATTTGTTGGAATCTTCCTGTGTTTATTCATGTATCTCCTGGAAACATACCTTGATAACCATGTGACATCTATTCCGTTTTGAATGGTCGATCACTATATGTTTGATCAGCATTATTGAACTTAATCAGTTGATAATGAACCATACATCTTTATCTATAACAATTTCTTGTTTCCGTTTAGGACAATGTAGGTGCAGATTCTTACATGGTTATCAAAATGCTTTACAAAAATATTCCATAATGAAATAAACAAGAAGCCATAAATATTGCCTTGTAAGGATGAGAAAGCTGCAAAAACTTGGTGTGCCTAGTGGCTGCAAGACTGTGTGATCCCTGTGGAGTTGAGAATGATAACATGATGTGCTGTTGACATCAACATTCAACAATCAAGGGAAAAAAATAACAGCTATTTGAGTATGTACAAGTTGTGAGGATATGTGCACGACATAAATATCCTCTCATAATATGAAGTTGTTATCCGTAAATGAGAAGTTGTTATTACTGAAGTTGTATGCTTCATTATTGCTGATCACCAGCAAGTTTTATCTGTATCTTTTGTTTTATAATGCGCTTCTTTTTTTTTTCAGGCTCATCTGTTTTGATTGGGATTTCATTTTTAGTTGTCTGTTGTAAGTTTAATTCAACTATTTTTGAAAAGCAATCAGCAATTTAAATTTCTAATGAAAGTTCTTTCATTAGTTTTTTTTATTATTTGGCAACCTTTTGTCGATGGTAACCAATTTGAATGTCTCAATACTTCCCTAATGCTTTGAGATGAAACAAAATGCTTTCCATGTAACTATTCATGGCTGAAACTGAGCTGTTGTTGCATGGCTGTCATTTCCCGGATCATATTTCTTACCCGATAAGCAGTTCCAGCAGTTCTTACCCCATAACCAGACCAGCACATGGAACAAAAGAGCTGATATCTGCTTATAACTATATTTTGAGCTTTGACATTACTGAACTATTCAAATAGGTCATATTGAATTATTCAAAAGAATAATCGTTGAAAAAGTATCTGTAGATAAAATAAAATGCCTTCAACTTCATATTATATTCATTTCTATAAGATCATAATTACTAAAACTTGAAAATGGTTCACATGAATACAGTCATATTCCTTCAGCTTCATATTATACTTAGGATTCGAAATGTAACAAACAATTTATTGTGACCTTTGGAGTTGTGATATTCTTTTAAACATTTGTGCCTAATTCAGTTTGTGGTGTGTTTGGAAAATATTACTGCTTTTTCCCTTTATAGAAATATTTGTCATACTGAAATTCTTGATATAAGCTGTGTTACTGTGTTCTGAATAACTTGCATATGTTGAAAAGGACCTGGTTTGTTTGGTTGAAGCATTCGCTTGTTACACTGTAGGTCTTGGTGTGGTTCTCCTCATGGGTACAATGTATGAAGGCCATTTCTGTTGTACCCCGCCATGATGTCGCTGAAAGCAGCTTAGAACCTAACTGACTTTACGGTTGTGTCACCGTGACCAATAGAAATAAGGACAACTATTTGTAACATGATTGTAAATACCCACAAACAGCTGAAACACACACTGAACACACCCAAACATCTCATTCATACAGTGTCCGGCTTGTCATTTTATTAATAGTGTTGGAGACTCCATGTTACCAAAAAAAAATTGAAAAATATCTTTTGTAGTTGCAATAAGAATGGTTGACTACAGGATTTATGAGAAAGGTTTCCTTTATTTAACCTTGCAGTATGTAATGTGTTTAGCTCTGGAATCACAAAATATTTTTTTTACAGTTTCAGGATACAGAGTATTCTTGCAGCATAAGTACATTAATTGTTACATTTTCAGTATATTATGAAATGAAAAATACGGAATGCACAAGATAAAATATTGAATATTACTTTGGTTCATTTAGTAAGTCATAATCATAACATGTCGTAATCCTAAATATGATGTCACATAATCATCATAAGTCATAATCACATATATAAGATGTGTTACATAATTGTAACAAGTCAAACTCACATATATAACATATATTGCGTAATCACAAGAAGTCATAAGATCAGATATACGATATGTTACATAATCATAACAAGTCCAAGTCACAAGTATAACTTATGTTACATAATCATGACAGAATGATAATGGCATCTCATGTATATATTATAAAAAAATCGGCAACAATCATATTACCTTTCAACATAGTGCCTACCACAAAGACTGTAAAGTCACAGATTTGTTGTCTGGGAAGTTTGTTAATCTTAGCAGACTGGATTAAGAATCTTGGATGGATATTTATTCATTTGGTAAAGTTGTTACTTATATAATCTATATTTCAACAATGTATTCTTTATGTACCCAAATATGTTTTTCTGAGAAATTCTTGTACTAATTAACTGACCAAAGATTTGCTCAAGGATGTGTACATGTGTTGTAATCAAAGAGTACAGATATTACATTTAGATTAGGTGCTGTATGATGGTTTTTGGAGTTTGTCAGTGCACTACAGATAATATAGTTTAAAAAATCACCACCAGCAGACACACATATCTGTGTTGAAGATTTAAAAACCTACATTAGTAAGCATTGGTAGCAAGCATACAATGTCATCATGATATTTCACTAGTATTTAACCCTTGATGCCAGCTGATGGCCACAGTTGACACACACACACATGCCCTCTATATACCTATAGACCAAGCAGCTGGTTTTTCATGGAGCTCCCTGTTCTGTCTGAACACCACCCTTGTCTAGTGGACGGAGCTTCAGGTAGAAGAATATGGGTCACCTGTTTGATCACTTGCTGTGGGTTCATAACAGGTGTTGATGAAAGGGAATTGTTGTGTTGATAAAACTATTACTTGTCAGCTCAGTCAGTAAAATGTGCCTGAGTTGGACGTCGTGTGAAAGTGTGGCATGGTACAGTTTGCAGACACATGTACAGACACCCCACATGCACACTGTCATACACATGCACATATTGACACAGACAAACACTCTCTGTCGCTCTACCTCTTAGAAACAACATCACATCTTTTCATAAGTGAAAGTGTCTTCAACAAACTGTCAAACCACCCTTTTTTTCTGTCTTCTGTTTTGTTTCTGCCTTGTGTTTGCCCATATTGTTATAGATCACAGAAGATTTTACAAGAATAATGACCAATGCTGCGTGCAGATCCCAAACCAGTATGTGTCAATAATTTTTGCATAACAGAACTTCAGTCAAACGAACTCACATTGTATGACTTCAACAGAAATGACAAAATGCTTTAAGCATGTTAAGAAATTTCTGCTAAGAGCAAAATCTATTGCATTGCACAGATTTATTTTACAACAGTTTTCCTTTTTCAGTTTTCCAGAACAAGATCTGAATACAAAACGTTTGTTTTGTCAGCTAATAGAAAATGAATCTGTTACCCTCTCTCACATTTAAAATAAACTATATGTAGGATGGTCGACCATATACATTGATGTCAATTTCAGTAACATAGAATCGTACTTGGTGTTACTTTTTAAAAATATTTAATCACAGTAACCGTCATTGTATTTTTTAATATCCATCAAAGTTGGTTTACAGTAGGTTAATAATGTGGTTAATGTTTTGGTGATTCCCCTTTATTGTGTAGCCATGTACAGGCTACAGGCTTCTCTGAGAGGCATTTGGAAGTGGGGGCAGTAAGGAAGGATGACAGTATATAGATGAACAACATCTCTTACTATGAGAGCGAGAAATGTCTGTCTCATAGCAATTAAGAAGTCGTTCATCCCTATATTGTTATCCACAAGATGCTTCCATACTTCAGTGTCCGCCCAATTGTTCCATGCTTCTTTAAGAGCAGGTAGATGGTAAAGAAATTCTTGAAAGAAATGATTCCCTTTGTGTAAACTAATTTTGCTGATTTCTTTTGTTGCAGCCTTCAAATGGTAAAGAGATTCTTTAAGTTTTTTTCTATTTTTTGAAACTAAATTTGCTTCTGTTTAAATTTCAGCCTTCAAATGTGGCGAACAGAATAAAGGACATTGATAACAGCGCTTGACAATGGATTTTGTGCTTGTTGAGGTGTCTGATGACAATTTAAGTTGTAAGAAGGTGTGTTAGTTGAGTGTTTGTTTGAAGGCCAAATACTTGATGACTTTTGTGTACATGTGTTTTTGTAAGAGAACTTGTAAATTGTCATCATTAAGAACAACTGCCTTGTAAATACCAATCCAGTTGTCATTAAATATTCATGTAACCTTTAAAGTCTTTGTTTTCTTTCTGACACAAATGAACGTGTTTTATTAGATTAGTCTTGATTGAATTAGGTTGTTGTGTTTTGTGATGATTCAGAGGTAGAATAGGTTCCCAGCATCCCTAACACTTGGTGTAAGAGTTGACTGATGATGACTGTTTGTTTTGTTTGTTTGTTTGTTTGTTTGATGTGGCACTCAGCAGTATTACAGCTATGTAGCAGCGTTATGTAAATATTCATATCTGGACCTGGCAATCCAATGATCAACATCATGAACATCACTCTATGCAATGGGACACTATGACATGCATGAACCAAGTCAGTGAGCCTGACCATCTGATCATGTTTGTCACCTCCTACAACAATCACGGGTTACTGAAGACCAGTTCAAGCCTGGATCTTGACGTTTCTTGCATAGTCCCAATATGGTGGTAGTTTTGCTCATGTTATCAACCACTGGTTCACCAGACTAAAACGTAGCAATTCACCCCATTGTGTGGAATCTGGAATTATGACTTAACTATGTTCAAGTACAAACGTCAATTACTATTAATTCAATTATTATTATTATTTAATACGAATATTTTCACATTTCGTGGGTGAGAGTGGGGCAATATTCCAGCCATATCATGATGAGGAAAGATTTATGAAGATTAAGTATATAACCTAAAACCTGGCATGAAGGGACAGAGAAATAATTGGAGTATCACAGATAGATTTACAACTAGCATTTAATGTTTAATAATAAAACAAAAATATAAAATACACAATACAAATACATCGATCTCAAGGAAGTGAGGGGAGATCATCAAACAAGGGACCATGGGGACTTTTGGTACCTGCATGCGCCCTATCTGGATCTACATGGTCCCTTCATATGCTAGCGACAGGAGGATATCTAGTCATAAATTAAAATAGCACAAATTCTTGATCTTGTACCTACACTCTTTGGGGGACATTTATGCTACTTCAAATCCTTCCAAGGATACAACCGTCATATACTGAACAGCAAAAGAAATGCAACTCTGTCATTTGTCAAGTTTTTAAATAGGGGACCTGAACACAATAAAAACCAAATGCTTACTTTTATGACGAACGTATTAATCTCCGGTATGTCAGCACAGATTAAGGCCTTACTGTTTATCATATTGTGTGTGTATTGTTGCAAAAATTTAGCAACGCAAAGAGACTGGTGAGTGCTTTGACAAAATAGAAGTAGCCCTTCATGTTGCCCTTAATACAAGCAATCCACACTGAGATGATTTTACGTTCAACTTGACCACTTGTCCCCCTTTTGCCTATTTCCGAGCTGAAAACTAAAAACTATTGACCTGAGGTCCAAGCATTTCATGACTACATAATATTGAAAAACTTATTTACTTGTTTAACACAGAAAAAAATTCACATTCTTCCACATCAACTTTACAGTTATTACATAATGTGAAATTTGACTCACTTTTAATGATACTTGTAAATATCTGCAACAAAAGAAATCACACCAGATGAGCTACAGATCAACCAATTCAATCCTACAGTGTAAACAAAACCAACATGATATTCCAGATACATGACCGCGGAGCATGCTCCAGTCAAACTAGTGATTGATATTATGAGCAGTTATCTGGGAAGGTGAATTAGCCTAACGGCTAAGGCATTCGCTCGTCACGCAGAAGACCCAGGTTTCTGGAATGCGTGTCTGGGCTAAATCGCAATGATATTACTTGAATATTGCTAAAAGCTCCGTAAAATCATACTCAGACCCATGCTAGTGGGTACAGTGACCAAAAATCAAACATATTGCTAACTTTCACTAACCAAACCATTTTGTTGCTTCGTTGGGTGCAAATATATTGTTGTTGGATCTAAATATGATGCTGTCGGATCCAAATATAATTGCACCAGGCAATTGTTTGAAATTATGGTACAAAACGCCCCCCAAAAGTTCAGTTTGCAAAAATTAAATTTGGACAAGTTCAGGAACAAATACCCATGAGCAGAGACGTGACGACTGGAGAGAAGCAAGTGATACATTCCATATGTCCTCAGAGACTGACCATTTACCATTATGAGGAGCTGGTTCTGTGTTTGAGACAGGTTGTTGTTGGCACCACTGAAGAGGTAACCATTTTCCCACATACCTGGAGTTATTCTACATATTCTATGATCCATTCGTATAATGCTATTTTACCATTTAAAGAATCTGTGTCGTGGAATAATGGAGATTGATTGTTCTTTGGCTTAGGTTTTATATTGCACGAAAAGAGAAACTGACAATTCTTTGGGGACCCACAATGGATGCACTTTTCAGAACATACATCATGTCGAACAAACAAGTTGAATCTTTGTGTGAAACATTAGCCAAAATTACTTTTTTTCCTATTTTTAAAACTGGAGTTATATTTTTCAGATTCCAGATCTTCCCAGAATATTTAACGGTGGGCTTAGCACTACATTTCAACTCTCAATACGATGAATTAGATTTACAGTAGTTTGGACACAAAGACGACATTGTGAGGGTTTAACCGTGTCTGTGAGAACATAAAGTTGAATTATAGTGAGTAAAATTGAAGGAGGTGTCCCTGGGGGGCACACAAAGATGGTCCACCTGGAAATATATTGATGTGGATCACTTACAGTAGGACATTCATCACTGTACGTAGTGTCATCAGTGTTCGGACACATTTCACACCGTAACAGGAATGAATGAGTCGGTTTTACTTTTTTCTGTTTGTAGTTCAACGCCAAAGTCAGCAAATTTCCAGTGGCAATATGTAAATCATCGAGTCTGGACCAATCCAGTGATGGAAGTCATGAGCATCGATCTACACAGACAATCCTGTACCTGACATTATCATCGATCTACTCAACTGGGATACGAGGTCATGCGTCTACAAAGGCAGAGAGCCTGACTTTCCAAAACCTACGGTCGCATCTTGCGTCAAAGTTGCTGAAGACCAATTCTTACCGGGATTTTAAGATGATTACATGTATTTGATATATAATCGCTATTATTGCCATGCACAGTGGAAAATATGTGCTGAACAGAAGGGCATGGCTGTCTGCTAAAGCTAAATTAATAATCTGTTTATTAAACGTTGCATGTTGATTAGGGAGGAGAATAACGATGATTTATAATATTTTCGCTCTGCAACAGCATCCTCAAACACACTGCGTCGTAATAGCTTCCCAAATGGAATTTTCAGTGCCACACTCAGCAATTTTCCTGTGTTGAGTTTGGACCAGACAATTCGGTGATGAAAGGCATGAGCATCGTTCTACACAGACAATCCTGCGATTGACATTATCATCGAGCTCCTCATCTGGGGTACGATGGCATGTGTCTACAATGCGAATCTGATCTTCCGATTCCCATCGACGTATATTATGACAAGCATAGGTTGCCGAACACCATTTCTATGTTGGATCTTCACAGCTGTGTCATTTTCTCAATATAGAAATTCTTATAACAGCATCTGCTCCAGGTGTGTGTGACCTGGCCGCTCTGTGACCTCATTATGGCTCCGCTGGCACAAGACTTGATTATATATGACCACATTCCACTTTCTTCTCGTCTTCACATCGGAAAAGGCATATCAGTTTGAAAATGTGATGTCATATTAATTAGTCTTCTTACGTATTATGATGGTATTAGTGTTTATACCCCACATCCGATATTGATTTGTAGAAATCAAGAAGGTCTTTGACGTATCCCTCTGTAATCTAAATCAAGACAGTCTTCATACTTCTAAGATAACCGCTGATTAAGTAACAATAACCAAAGACGTCAAAGACGTTAAGATAATTGCATGTCGAGATGAACATTCTTAGAAGGTTTTGGGTTTGTTCATTCCTGATTGCCATTTGAAGTGAGTACAAAGGACGTATCTTGTAGATAACAACGTGTAGTTAAGCCTGATAAGATTTCTGTTGACATTTGCGATGGTTGTAAATAATATGGCTATATTTCAAGTTTCAGTGCAGCCATTTCAGATCATTATCAAACGAATGTCAGACATTATTACTTACTGAATCTGATTAGATATTTCCTTACACACACAAAAAAAATGAAATATAATGACAAGATCAGGGATGCTATTCATTATTTGACATGGTGAAAAATATGAAATGGCATTAGTTGTTGCCTGTCATCTTTGAGATATCAGGTATCAGATATTAAACAAACGGGAACTGACATTTCTAAGTTTGTTCAATATGTAAAATTTAGTTAGGTAAATGATTAACTTGTGATTCATTAAAAACAGAACATCTAACGGCTGGACATTCCGTTAAGCTGTTACAGTGCAGTGTGTCCGACGGTTCTGATGTAGATCGAAATTATTAACAACGATCTTTATTCATCAACATGCAACATAGATTATTAATTTGGTTTTAGCAGACAACCATGCTCTTATGTTTAATGCAGTGTGCATAGCAATGATGGCGACAGAACCTTATCCGTAATCATGAGACATGGGCATTGTACGATTCCGACTAACGAACCGTTAAACAAAACAAGTAGTCATATTAACATCCCGGTAAGAGTTGGTCGTCAGCAACTGATGCTTATAACAGACGACCAACGGGATGACACGTGTCATCGTATGACATGTGGCTAGATCATGATCATAATGTCAGTCACAGGACTGTCTGATCCGGACTTGCCTATTTTCAGATTAACCGTGACCGGCATAAGTTTTATGCATTGTCTAACACATTAAGAGTCATGATTTAATGAATTCAAGTGAACGTGTCTGTTACACGAGATTGGTTGATCCAAAAACGTTAAAACTTTGCATTTTTACACACTAATTGTTAGCAATTATCAAGAGGCATGAAGTAGCACTAGATTTGTGTAGCAACGAATAGAGGGAGCAGTTCACCAGTTTGAGGAATGTCACAAATGAGACTTCTGATGTTGTTATGCAACATATCATCAACCGTTTTCTACACGAAACATCTCTTCGGGGAAGATTCTAAAAGGATATCTGTTATAAAGATGTCTGTCTATAATCAATACCATCCTGCTCTCTGTTAGCCGTATATTTAAAAATCCGTTTCACGATTGTAACGCTTATTAGTTAATGATCAATATTTCTTAGAAGCACTGCGTCTCCATTTTTCCGAGCATGTTATCAAATGGTATAGTGCATTTGGAAGATGAAGACATCTGGCACCATACACATTTCTTTTGCTGGAATTTTTAAGCAGGTGGTTTAGTAATATAATCAAGGGCACACTTCACTGTTATTTGAGCAATGCATGTTAAATTTAGCATTACTCATTACTTGGCATCATGAGTTAAGGAATGTCACATAAAACCTTAAATGATAAACTAACAAACATATCAATAAACACGTTAACTTTAATCGAGTTTATGGACATAGCATCGGAGTAGTTAATATAAACACACCGCCCCCAAGCTGCCTAGCCATACCTCAAAACAGTCTCATTTTCTACATAGAATTTACAGGAGACATTTCAGCATTTTTAATTTCCTCCCAACAACGAATATCTGCTAGATATACTGTGAGTTTCTTGGAGTTTCTTCCACTGTTCATTAGAAGTGGCCCAGTGCTTCGTGAATACAATCTCTGCATTGCTACCCGACTAAATTGTCCTCCGCTGGTACTTCATTCCAGCAAAATCTATTCTCTATGATCTATGCAGTGATGTTCTTGCTCTAACCCTGTCCTTTGCTGATGGTTAGAGTTAGCGATAAGGAGGCACATTGTTAATTTGTGCGAATTGGTTCAAGGGGATATGTTTTAAAAAATAGAAAATTTATGTCTAGTACATACACTTTTCCAGCAGGTTGTATTTACACTCATCCCACACAAAGTATTCACTTACACGACCTTTGGGGGCATACATACCATATCAATATGCGACCTTCTTAGGAGGTTTAGTATGGCTTGTAGCAGACGAAAGAGTGCAGGTTCTGCTCTCCTATTGGAATATGTCCATCAGGAAGTCGAAACATCCGCCAACACAAATACCATGCAGTAACACTGGCACAAATACCATACATAGCACACGGTGTTCAACAAACGTTTACTAACCCGTCATCAAAAATAACAGATGTATTATGAAAAAGTCGAAACATAAAAATGCCATGCTGATAGTCTACCCTGGTCTGTTTTAGAGGGAGAGATTCGTTTCATAAGCAGAGAGAGTCACCGTGCCGCGTGGCCAGACACTGAGCCGTTTAAAAGATCTCATTTCAAGTCTAATCACTTTATTCAGTAGAACGTTCCCCTTGTAATCCATTGTATTTATTATTCTGTGACAGAGTTTCCGCCACAGGATAGAAACATTCATGGAAACAGAATAAAGTCTGATAACATCATCATTTTTGCAGCTCGTAGAACCAATCTTAAATACGAGTTCCGTTCTAAATGTCGTTTGCTGTGCTCCATGCATGATTGTATAGTTGTAAGTCATAAGTTTACAATAGTTACAATTCACATGTTACAGTAGACCTAACGTTACAGCAGTTGTAAGACTCTGTCTAAAGTGTAGAAGTTACTGCCGTCGTATGTAGTTTATGGTGTGGACATTTGACAACTTCATATTGGCTAATATCACAGATTATCTGTCAAAGTGATACTTTCAGCGGTTATCCACAAAGATGTCAAAATATATTCTTATTAGATCACTTGGGGATTCCAGGAATATTTTTCCAAAAGAGAGGATGCTGGGTATGAGAAATGACACAGTGGGTCGATTTTGCCTACAAACAAGTATTAAAGGATAAAGAATAGAGTAAAACAGCCAGTCGTACTTGTTAAAGTCTTTTTTCGTCATAATTCATCTTTTTTGTGTTTGCTTCGTCATGTTTTAGATTTCACATGAAAATCTGTTTTATTTCATACGTTGATCTTGAAAGAAATAACGACGTCAAGAGCCCCACCTCCGCCATATCAACGTTCTTACCAATTTTTTCATGGCAAGTTTGGAAAGTGTGGCTTTCCGAACTCGAGAAGCAGATCAAAATGATTCCTATAATGAAATCTGTGACCATTTGTTTAGGTATTATCGACAGATAATTCTGGATGATGCTATGGATATTTAACTTGTTTGTATGAACCATGGTCTTCGTTGTGGTTTTGCAATACATGGATTTTCCATTACGCTACCAAGCACAGGTGTTTATTGGACATGAGTAAGGCTTAATGGAATCTTTGTTTCCCTAATAGGAACAATTTTAACCTCGAAAATAGAGAGTAAGCCATTTAAATATATTTCTTTTCTTGTGATCCATTTAAGGAAAGCTGGGATGGCGATCCCCAATTCTCAACGGAATATGAACTTCTTCACAAAAATAGAGAAAGAAATCATTTAATTATATTTCTTTTCTTGTCAGACATTCATGGAAAACTAGGATGGCGAACCCCAATTCTCAACGGAACATGACTGATATGATTTCACTCTTAAAGGTTTGTGTCTTGAAGATGTATGTTGTGTCTGTGGCAAGGTAATCCTTTGTGTCAAAGATGTGGGTTGTGAGTTGAAGGATATGGAATAAAGAATGTATCCTAAGGAACCTCTGCCTGTTGTGGGAGGCGAGTACATGTATCGACTGGACCGGACACGTATTTATCACATATCACTTTTTCACAAATGACTCTTTGCTCATATTGTCAATCACTGGACAACTGGATAAGACAGATATGTTACACGCGGGAAGCTTCTGTTTTGGACTTCAAACAAACAATCACAAACGCTTCTAACCATTTTTAACAATTGACAGCTCATGAAAAATCATTGTAACACATTGCTACATCTTCCTTCATAATCCTGACACATCCTGAAACTTATTTACAGGATACTGTCACATTGTCACGCCAACTCTTCACCAAGCACACATGATTTCATTTCATGTACCATGTTTCCGGGATCCTTACCATACAAAGCAGAAGCAGAGCACCCTGGAAGGCACATTAATCTACACCACAAACGTCAAGAACAATGTAGATTCATATAAACTGACGAGCAAAAGAAAGGCCACAGGTGTAATAGTTGCCGCAATTCCAAATTTGCGTAATAACTAGTAAAATTATTAAAGAACACAGATTGTATAGAACGCAACCATTATGTTTTACTAGTCAAAATGCTGCCAAAAACATTTGTATGTGTTTTGCATGAACCTTTGCAAAGTTGATACATGTATTAGTATTTCGGAGGTCAGCAGAAGACTGCAGTGGAGTGGGACACAATGCTTGAATTGAGGGAGATGATGAATTTGCAAATGTGCTTCATAATTCAACATTTCACAAAAAACTGAATATGGATATGTGATATTCAAGTACTACTTTTATAGTGTATTACCTGGAAGAAGTACGTGACTCTGATGATTCCAGGGGTAGAATCAACACCCTGGACTTGTTTCTACGACTTAAATCATGTTTGTTGTTGATCTATAATATTTGTGACATTTGGAAATTTAATATCTAGTTGGTCAGTTTTTTAATTAAAACGCACGTTCCGAATGACCAATAAATGTCTGGATCATAGTCAACTTTCAATAGTTTATTTATTTCAATACTGAAAGGCCTCAGGCCTATAGTATAAAACACACATCATACTACTCATGATATAAAGTAGTATAATATCATGGAGTCATATCATACCATATAATGCTGTATCACGTCATATTAGATCATATGATATCAGATGGTACCATGTCATGTCATGTCGTATCATATATGTTCTCACATCGGAAATAGTATCATACCATATCATAATACATCATATCATCGTCTCACGTCATATCCTATATATCATATGTCAAAGATCAGCTTGTACATCATATATAATGGCATATCAAATCATATACATGACATTTTAGCAAATGTAATATAGTATCATGCTAAATCACTCACTTCTCGATATCACACATATCTTTATATCATTTGTAGGGCGCACTCCATATACATATCATTTATAGAAGAATTGTCTGGATAGCATAGCTTTGTGAATAAAAATTGCAATATTTTGGATTACCTTTTCATTTGAACACGTCAACAGTGAAGAGAATTTGGCAATCGATGGATGTACAAAATAGTATTCTTTCATATATTTTCTACGTAGTGTATCAAATGCTGGACAGACAAGAAGGAAATGATATTCGTCTTCTATTGCATTGTTAGTGCAACATTTACATAGTCTATCTTCTCTTTTTATATTCATAAATCTCCCCTTTTCAATCAATAAATCATGGGATGAGCAACGAAAACGTGATAATGCTGTTCTGAATTTCTTAACATTTACACATGATAGATAACCTTCAGTATAAATGTGGGTTTTTAGTGTTGAGTAATACTTACACTTTGTTGATAATGAAACAATTCCCAACCACTTTTGTTGATATATGTCTTTTAATCTTTGTGTGAATGTGTTTAAAAACAGTGATGGGGCGAACACTTTTTGATCATACCATAGGTTATGGAATCCAGTTGAGAAGAGTAGGTTTTTTACTTCTGATACCCAGTTCTGCTTACCGTTTTCATGCAACAATAACATCATTTCATAACATTTTTTGGGTAAACGGTGTGATGACATGTTTAATAACTTTATCCAATATTTGATCACTCTAGTTTGCTGGAATATGTGGAGGGGAAACCTGCCACATTCTCCATATACCATAACGTCTGGTGTGCTCATCTTTACTCCGAGAAAAGTTTTACAAGCAAATAGGTGAACTTTTTCTATACAATCAAAGTATTTCAAGCCCCAAATTTCGGCACCATAAAGTAAAATCGGACTGATTTTGGTGTCAAATATTCTAAAAAAGGATGCTAGATTTATATCTCCTAATACTCTCAGGTTTCTTAATATACCGATTAGAGCCTTACGTGCTTGCACAGATGCGTATTTTGTGTGTGTCGACCATGACAGAATGTTTGTAAAATATACTCCAAGGTATTTGTATGATGTAGTTCTTTCTACGACATTACCCTTATAATACCATATTTCCTTTTTCGATAGTTTACCTCCTTTCTTGAATGCAATTATTTTTGTTTTATTCATGTTTACACTTAGACAATAATTTTGGCAATAGGTTTCTAATTCGTTTATCTGCTTCTGTAGGCCGTTTATAGTGCTAGAAATGAGAACAATGTCATCTGCAAATAATAAGAGGAAAAGATAGAACATAGTCAACTGCATCGACTATAGCGTGACATCATCAGCATGGTTTAAAACTAGAACATGATGCAGTAGCGAACACACAGTCTACTACCCACAGGTCAAATTTCCAACCCTGCTGTTGGTATCGACAGGACTGATTATGGCGATACGAGAGCTCTGCTGACTCTGTGTGATTGTTTTTGATTGTTGTTAGCACCACTTCGGCACATTGGCAACTCCAAGATTGCGTCAGGAAATTACAAAGAATACTCTTTTTCATTCAGTAGCTCCCCATAAACACATGTATTCTGATACGGTCTGTGACAACAACATCTTATGAAGGTGAGTGTATGAGTACGTGTATTGTTGAACGGGCATGGATGAACGGGCATGCATGAACGGACATGGATGAACGAGCATGCATCAACGAGCATGCATGAACGGCCATGCATGAACGGCCATGCATTCATGCATTACATATCATCCGTATTTCATCTTCCGTGTATATTTCAAGTTGTTTTCCAAAACCAATCAGCAAAAAGAAATACATATTGATGTCACCATGTGCATGTATGCATTGAAACGAAATGATAATTGATTGAATATGACGACAAAAACTGTCAAACAAAATTCAGAAAGCAAACCTGGAATTGAAACGTTGCATGACTCATAAGAAAGCATATTGAAATTAAAGTTCCTGATGTTAATGGAAAAACCTAATTACTTTTACAAGATTACGTTAAGTCTTTGAAGAAATCTACATGTTTCAAATGTTGAATATTCAGAAATACTTATGTTTCATTTATATGTGTCAGTAAACATTATTGAGCCAGAGATACACAAATTCACACAGATAATGAACACGGTTGGTTACAAAATTCAGAAATGGCATGACACTACTATACGTTGTTAAAGACAACTACAATGAGAAAGGTAAGAAATAACAGTATCATGTGTAGCGCTTCGGAAGCAACTAATATGCCCACCAGACACCAGATTATCTCCGGTAAGGAAACATTAAAGTAAAATAACTGACCTTACTTGTTCTGCTGATTTTCCAATACGTACACCATAACCACAGCGAAACACATTTCTAACGATTAGAAGAGGACAATGGAAGCCATTTTGAGGATTTACAAGGATATTGTCTCCCCTTACTACAACAAAATGGCTACCATCATAGAAGCTTATACTGATAACATCCATGCTGAAAGCACTAGTTTAGATAAAATATAGGACGTCAGTGTCTCTGTGCAAGGAAAAATGTAAACGTCTCTATTAATCATGCCTTGTGAATATCGATGAAATTTGAATAACTTTGGTGCAGTTGATGCACCCTGAAAGTATAACAAAGGATATCGGACCAAAGGTTCTAGGCACTGGCTGAATGTAGAGACTTTGTATTTGGATTAGTCTTTTACTGATGTGCGGACGTATGATTGATAGTCAGTAGGCTGTTTGGCACCAGAGTTAGATTCTCTCATCTGTTACAAAGGACTTGGCGAACAAACACTTGACGTTTCTGGCTGTTGAGACAAGGCGACCTTTACGGAGATGTCAGAAGATGACTTGTGATAATGTAACATGTCTCAATGGAAAATGGGAAGGACTTTGTTAGATGCTTGATGATGACTTGATGATGATGATATATATAAAATACTCTCCGTGAGGATTGGCTTGTAAGAACAGAAATACAGATCAGATAATATAAGTTTTGCCAACGCTACTATTCCGTAGAGACCTAACAATAATGTGCGTTCATAAACATATCATTGTCAATTTGGCTATTGTCTAACGATGTAACAATCCTGAATAATACGTGTAACATAAAATATTAATGAGGACAATATGGCTTCCGACAGATTACTGTTATTCTTTAATGTTTCTTTTATGTCAAAAGAGTATTAATCTAGTTTTGATTTACTTCAGACCACGATCTGATGTGACTGAGACCTGGAACTGTGCAATAAAAATTTCCACCATGTGGGCAATAAAGTATTGTATCATTGGCTGGAGTAGCGGAGTAGGAAATCTTATACTGAACAATAAACAGTTGCAGCACTACTATTTATACGTTAAGGCAAGGACGTCGACCAGTAAGTAGGTAAATAAATGCTTTCAGCTTATGTTAATTAATAATTTGCTTTTTTTCAATAATACCTTAACTTTGTTTCTTCATTTATACCTTAACCTATGCGGATTTCAGATATATAAACGATTTTTTAAATGCGTTAGCACCGGTATTGTTCTGTGTTAATATAGGGATCACAACTGGGACGAATCTGGGATTCAAACCAAAGATCATAAGATCATGCAATGATTACGGGACGCAACTGTTGACGATAAATTGCAAAATCCCGGGGAACTGGTCTAGGGCCTGTAGAATTATCATAAAATGTAGTAAAAATCTTGGGGAATGTACAAGGCCGCTTAAACAATATGTCAAGATATATGTGTGAACAGCACTACAGAAGTTTTGCAAGATAAAACCAGATAAAACCTACACTATTTTGTGGCAGTTATTGGTATATTTTTCAAAGCCCATACAACCACACATTAATTGTTTACAATTTCCGATCATCACACAAGTCATATCACTCATATAGATTTTCGATTTGAGAATCCAATCACTCCGTGGAAATGAAATAGCTGAATAACAGTTCCTCCGAACAACATCCACAATATTTCAATGTCTTTCATATTTATTCAGCTTTTTTTCGGGTATCCCAAAACGTGATACTGTTTCGATATTACCCAAACGCTGTAAACCATCTCACTCACTCACTCATTAAATTTTGTCATCTCGAAAACGACATATCATTTGTCAGATATATTTCCACTTTATTTGCATGAACGTATTCATAACACAAAATTATCCGCCTCTTAACATTTTGTTCTCGTTTAAGTTTTATTCAGTTTGCTTATATCATATTCCAATTTTTCCAGTATTATGTGAGTTCTCAAGGATAAACCTTTCTATACCTAGTAAACTTTGAAACTTAAGATCACGTTTGGCATATTAGGTATGAAAATATATTTTATGCTATCTGCTTCAAAATGTTATCTGCTTCAAGGAAATATGTCAGTTCTTTGTATACATTCAAATGCCAATGTATTGCCACCTGCAAGTGATGATTTATAGATTACTACCTAGAATTTATTTATTCAGATCAGATTTTAGTGACAAATAAACTGATGAGCAAAAGAAACTACACAGGTTGTGTTTCTTTCAATAAAACAAAAATAATACAAACGTTTGATGAAATGGAAAATATATATTGAAGCACACTGCAATACACGTGTTTTATCAGCAAAATGGCATTGTAACAATATACAACGTTGTCGTGATGACCACTGCAGACGGTTCGCTCTTTGCTGGAAGGTCAAGGCCGATCTGTAAGTCCATACGCCAGCAGCACGAAGTCGTCTTGTCACTGTCAATCGGCTTACGTGATGATGGCTGCTGATCACGTCACCGTCAACATTTGGTTGCGTAGGTAAATAACGCACAGATAAAGATCCTCTTGGACTCTTGGGCGTCAATTTCTGGGTCGAACACATGTCTGGCCTGTCATATTGAAACGGTTAAACGGCCGACTTATGCTTTGTCTTGTGCAACCCATTGTCCTAGCAATATGACTGTTGGAAGCACCCATTTGTAGCATTCCTGTGGCTCGTTCTCGTGAATTTGTCAAGTGATTGTTCAGTCTTCGTGACAAACAGGTTCGGAACCCTCTGTACAAAAATTGCTCGTGCACAGGACAATAATGTCAATTTCGCAAAACTTCGTGAAAAACATGTACAGATGTTTTTGGCTGCATTTCTACAAATGACACATGATGGTTGCGTTTTACTAATTATTACGCAAATTTAGGATTGTAGCAACAATTACACCTGTGCCCTTTCTTTTGTTCGTCAGTTTAAATGAATCTACATTGTTCTTAAAGTTTGTGGTGTAGATGAGTGTGAATAACAGGGTGCTCTGCTTCTGCGTCGTGTGGTAAGGAGCCCGGAAACAGGGTGCATGAAATGATATAGCTGGTGATGAGTCGGTGTTATAATCTGACACTATCTTGTATACAAGTTGTCTTGCAATGTGTCAGGATTACACAATGGGGCAGGATTATGTTTTAATGTGTCACAAGTATTTCTCATAAGCCGTGAATTGTTAAACATTGTTATATGAGTTTGTGATTGTTTGTTTGAAGTCCCAAACAGAAGCTTCCCACATATAGCATATCTGTCTTATCCATACAGTCCAGTGATTAACAATATGAGCAAAGAGTCATTTGCGAAAATGGGATACGCGATAAATACGTGTCCGGTCCAGTCGGTACATTTACTCGCCTCCCACAACAGGCAGAGGTTCCTTAGGATATATTCTTTATTCCGTATTCTTCAACTCACAACTCACTTTTTTGACACAAAGGATTACCTTGCCACAGACACAACATACATCTTCAAGACACGAACATTTAAGAATGAAATGATATCAGTCATATTTCGCTGAGAATTGCGGTTCGCCATCCTAGTTTGCCATGAATGGATGACGAATATAATTAAATGATGTCTTTCTCTATGTTTGTTGTCTTGAGCTTAAAACTGTTCCTACTGGGGAAACAAAGATTCCATTAAGCCTAACTCAAGTCAAAGTAACATTTGCAAAATTGAACTTTGTGGAAATCGCCTTCCGTTCCCTTCATGATGAACCCAGGACAATTTACAAAACAGGTGTCCGCTGCTGCACAAACCTTCGGTCATACGAACAAATTAAATATCCATAGCATCACCCAGCCCCTTTTTGTATCTTGTTCTAATCTTGTTCGGTGCTTATGAACGCTTCTTCTTGATCGGTACAACATGGCTTGTTGGGGCAGGAATTGAAAAAAAGTGTAACGATCGATGATGAATTACCTGTCGATAATGCCTAAATAGATGGTCACATACTTCATTAACGGAGTCATTTGATTTAATTTCCGAGTTGATTTGGCGGAGGTGAGACTCTTGACGTCGTTATTTCTTTTACTATGAACGAATTAGATAAAACCGATTTTTATGCGATTGTGTCTTATCTAAATATGACGACGAAACAAACACAAGAGAAATGAAATATAACGAAAAAAGACTTTAAAATATGCGACTCGCAGTATGATTGTATTCTTTATTGTTTGTAGGCAAGATCGACAAGACCCAGTGTGTCATTTCTCATACCCAGCATCCTCTCTTTTGGAAAAATATTCCTGGAATCCCCAAGTGATCTAATAAGAATATATTTTGACATCTTTGTGGATAACCCCGAAATTATCACTTTTACAGTGATATTAGCCAGTATGAAGGTGTGAAGTGTCCATGCCGTAAACTACATACGACGACAGTAACTTCTATACTTTAAACATCAACTCATGCCTGCTGTAATGCTAGGTTTATTGTACCTTCCAACGGAGACTTACAACAAATGAAGCACAGCAAACGACATTTGGAACGGAACCCGTATTTAAGATGGGTTCTAAGACTGATCAATATTACACCATTAACTGATTGTACTAGTTGATGAGCTGAAATTGTACGACTGGCAATGCATGACTGAGCAAACATTACGTTCACTTAATAATTCAAAACAATGTCCTTTACGAGCTGCAAAAATGATGATGTTATCAGACTTTATTCTGTTTCAATGAATGATACTATCCTGTTGCGGAAACTCTGTCACAGAATAATAAATACAATGGATTACAAGGGGAACGTTTTACTGAATCAAGTGATTATGGCGTGAAATGAGATCTTTTAAATTGCTCAGTGTCTGGCCATGGTAAGGTGACTCTCTGCTTATGAAACGAATCTTTCTCTCTAAAACAGACCAGGGTCGAGACCATCATCATGCTATTCTGATATATCGACTTTTTCAGAAAGGAAGCTCCCAGGGATCTTTAGGACTGATGATGACTTCATGGGCTCTGAAGTGCCAAAATGACTGTACAGAGTTGAATCATCTAGGCAAGCAATGGTCTTACGATCAAGACTTCGAATGTTGATTCGTGATCCCTCATTTGTTAGAACAATATTCTACGTAGGTTTCACAAAAGTGGTTCATGTCTCAGACCTGCATCACATCTAGTTTCCAGATATAATTGAAATACATTCAAGATTCGTTAAAACAATTAATAAACCCGCAGGAATCCCGAATCATGTTTGTCAAGTGCAGATGTAAACAATGGGTCATCGATAAGAACAATTATATCACGCCAATTACAGATTACTGTTTAAAGTGCCTCGATCCAACAATCTCTGTGTGACCAAATGTGACATTACTGTTCGGAGAAAGTGATGCAGTTCTTAAGGAGCTTTTAATAATTTCTGAGGGACCCATGAATTCACTAATACAACAACAGGATTGAATTTGTTTATAAGTAAACCCGTTTCTTGAGCCTTGTGCATTGCCAGATGATTGCTGGATGCAAGGTCTAACTCTGCAACCCTGCAGGAAACAGATAAAGTAGACAGACCGGCAATGCGTTCAACAAGAGACAACCATGAACAAAGAACAGGAACTG
Source organism: Haliotis asinina (assembly GCF_037392515.1). Lineage (NCBI taxonomy): Eukaryota > Metazoa > Mollusca > Gastropoda > Lepetellida > Haliotidae > Haliotis > Haliotis asinina. The sequence goes on from NC_090288.1 coordinate 36,404,448, forward strand.
TTTAATGTCGGAAATAATTTACCTATATGATTGACAAGGACATCAAGTGCTGCTGGAACACCTAAAGTGAGTTCACTCTGGTAGCCTTGTGGTTACAAAATCATACCAGCGTGTAACGACAGATAGCACAAAAGAAGGTGGTTCTGAACAGTAGGCTGAAGAATGATCAGGAGATTTTTGCGAACCTTTGCTCTTATAATGGAAAGGAAGTTCTACAGAAGTGTTCTAATTTTCCTTTCTTATCAGACACCTAGCAATATTACAGTTGTAGGATTACGGAGTCTGCTCCAGACAAATCAGCGGCGAATATAATGAGAATTACCCACTATCAGGGAAGTCAAATGTCTGAAGCGTACGCCCGTCACGCCGAAGACCCAGTTCGATTCCCCACAATGGCACAATGTACAAAGTCCAAGTTGACGTTCTGCGTTTCAGGATATAAAAGCGGTTTAAAACTAAACTCGCTCTCATACTGACAGGTACAATGATCCAAAAGTAACAGCATTCACCCTGTTCAAGACCAAAACCATTTTGTTGCTCCTCAGACTAACTTACGTTGACTAATACCAACTCTAACTCAGAATCGTTCTTGACATTTGTTTAACATTATGGTGCAAATTCAGTTTCAACCGCAAATGTAACCTATGTGTAACATATTGCAAAAGTTAAATGTTGACAACTTCGGCAGCAAATGCCCATGAGCCTCTTCAGACCAAGAGGCACGAAGACTGGAGAGAAGCAAGTAATACATTTCATGTATCCTCAGAGGATTTACCATTCTGAGGCTCTGGTTCTTATGTTTGAGGCAGATTTTTGTTATTGGAACCAGTGAAGTGTTCACCATTTTCTCCAACATCTGGCGTCATTCTACACATTATATGATCCACAATATAATGCTATTTTACCATTTAAAGAAGCTGTGTCATGGAATAATCGAGACTGATTGTTGGTTGGCTCGATTTTTATATTCTATGAAAGGAGAAGCTGGCAATTCTTCCGAGGCCCACAAATGGATGCATTTTTTGAGAACATACATCATGTCTAACGAAGAAGTTGACCTGCGTGAAACATTAATGAAAATTAGTTTTTCTCTATTTTTAAAACTGGAATTATATTTTTCAGATTTCAGCTCTCAATACGATGAATTAGATTTACAGTAGTTTGGACACAAAGACGACATTGTGAGGGTTTAACCGTGTCTGTGGGATCGCAAAGTTGAATTATGGCCAGTAATATTGAGGGTGTTGTCCCGTGAGGCACACAAAGATGGTCCTCTTGGCAATATACTGATGTGAACTGATACTTACAGTAGGACATTCATCACTGTTTCGCCGTGCGCAGTTTCATCAGTGTTTGGACAATGACTGAGTCGGGTGTTCGTTTGTAGTTCAACGCCACAGTCAGCAACTTCCAGTGGCAATCTGTAAATCAGTGAATCTGGACCAGACAATTCAGTGATGGACGTCATCACCATGGATCTACGCAATCGCGACACGATGACATGTGTCAATCAAGTCGGCGAGTCAATCAAGACAAGCACAGGTTGCCGAAAGAAAATCCTAGCTCGCATTTTCATGGATTTTACACTACATGTGTATCAAACATTCTTAAAATTTCTTATAGCAATATTGGCTTCAAGTTTGTGTGACCTGGTCGATCTGTGACCTCCATGTGGCCCAGTTGATAAGAGACTTCATTACATATGACCAAATTCCACTTTCATCTCACTGAAGAGGCATATCAGATTGAAAATGAGATGGCATGTGAATAAGTCTTATTACTTATCTTAACAGAATTTATTATTTTGTTCACTCCACATCCGGTATTGATTTGTAGAAATCAAGAAGGTCTCCCTCTGTAATCTAAATGAAGATAGTCCTCATACGTCTAAGATAACAGCTGACAAAGTACCATTGACCTATTTGTCAAAGACTTTAAGATTATTGCATATCGAGATGAACATTCTTTTGCATTTGCTCATTTCTGACTGCCATTTGAAGTAAGTACAAAGGACGTATCTTTTAGATAAGAACGTGCAGTTAAGCCTGACAAGATTTTTTTTCATTTTATATGGTTGTAATATAATATGGCTAAACTTCAAGTTTCTGTACAGCCATGTGAGATCATTATCACACGAATGTTAGACATCACTGCTTACTGAATCTGATTAGATATTTCCTTTCACAAAAAAATAAATAAATAATAAATAAAAAACCCACAAACTTGAAATATAATAACAAAGGACCTGAGATACTATTCATTATTTGATATTGAAAAAGATATGATTTGGCATTTGGTGTCATTTTTCAACTTGGAAATATCAGGTGTCAGGTATTAAATAAACGGGGAGAGGCGGTTTCAAAGATTGTTGCATATATAACGTTTAGTTGGGTAAATGATTCAAGTATGATTAATCTGAAAAACTAAAACGCCCAAAGAAGCAGGTAAAAATTCCATCTGTGAAGCTTTTACAGCGCAGTGCGTTCGAGGGTTATGGTGTAGAGCAAAAATACTGAAATCATCTTTATTCTCCTGCCTCATCGACATGCGACTTTAAATAAATAGATTATAAATCTGGTTTAAGCAGACAGATATGCCATTCTGTTGAATGGTACATTTTTTTCATTGTGCATGTCAATAAGCATCCATAATCCTGACACATGGGCATTGCGCTATTCCGACTAATGAACATAATAAATACATAATTGTATAGTCACGTTAAGATCGCGGGTAGATTTGGTTCTCGCTCTTGTCGTAAGAGGTCGGTAGGTCAGGCTCCCTCACTTGGCTGACAGATGCTGTCATATCTCAGCTGAATAGATAGATGATCATACTGTCAGTCACAAGGATAAGCGACAAACTAGATGGCGATGTTTTCCACTTTAACTGTGACCAGCATCAAAAGTTTCTGAGGAAGGTTTATGCATTGTATAATTTGGAAACATCATTAGAATCACAATATCAGGAATTTAAAAAAAACCCTGAGCTTATTTGTTCCACCACATTCATTCATCCATACGTTTGTATTTTCACACACTGATTCTTGCAGTTATCGACAATAATCAAGGTGATCGTAACAAATGATGGAGGGAACAGTTCATCAGTTTGAGGGATGTCACAAATGAGACCTCTGATGTTGTCAAACATTTGCTTCATAAAACATCTCTTGAAACATTTAACTGAGGTGCCTAGATCTGTTATGAATATGCCTGTATATAATCAATACCATCCTGCTCTCAATCCTGATAGATGATAAAAATTTCCATTTCATGATTGTAACACTTCTTCAAGAAATAATCAATATTTCTTAGAAGCATTACGTCTCCCTTCCAAATTTCATAGTGTATTGGGAAGATGAAGACATTTGGCACCATACAAGTCTCTTTTTTAACAATTGGTTTATTGTCATACTGAAGGGTCCAATTCACTTTTCAGAACTGACTGATATTAAAAAATAAAAAAACCTCCAGAAACTTTATATCATTCCTGACATAAAGAGCAATGCAAACTGCCATAAAAGATTACATTATAAGCTAACAAATGCATTAATAAACAATTCAATTTTCATCAAGGTTATGCATTGTAGTACTTAGTATTAACAAACCATCTCCAACGAAAGCTTCCTTGTCCAAGACATTCTGATGTAGAAAAATATTTATTCAAATCCAAAACCGTGATTATCAAGACCGCTTCCATTTTTTCCTTGAACGCTCTCATTAACTGCATAGATTTTCAAGAAGGCATTTCAGTATTATCAATTTCCTCTCCAAAATGAAAGTCGTCTGGTAGATATCCTGTGAGTTTCTTCCAGATGCTTCCAGTTTTCATTAAATGCGGTCCTGTGTTTCCTGAATACAATCCCTGCATTACTACCTGACTAAACTCTGAATTTGGCTCCGTTGGTACTTCCTTCACCAAAAGCTATTCTTATGCAATGATGTTCCTGATGCCAACTTTATCATAAAATCCCGCTTCTCAAACTGTTTTCTGAGTAAACTGTAGACGCCATTTGCTTTCATTTTTCATGACTTTCAGCAGTCATGCAACTTTTGTAAGCAGAAATCAGCACAGTAGCTTAATCAGTGATCACCACGTTCAGTAAAGACTCGCCATGTCTTAAATTTCAGAAGGGTAAGACTTCACCCACTTCATCCACTTCACCCAAGTTCCGCTTTAGTTACGAATGAGGTGCCCAGGCCTTTGTTCCAAAAAGAGGTCCTTTACCTACTGGACTGGATTAGCACCGTTATGTTGACCACCTGTCTACTTCCGGACAAACGTTTGAAGAACAAGAAGTACTTTGGAGCCAGTAAAAGACTGAACTGGAATGACACACAATTGCATTTAGAACCGAGGGTAAAGGTGCATTCGCCAATGTGCAACATGGACTGAGCCCATGCTCCCAACATCTCCACATTCATGATTGAACTTTTCTGCAAAAGTAGAATTGGTCTTGACGTAGGAGGCGACTTTCGTGATCTGGTGGTAAGACTCGCGGATATGATTCACACGTGTCAAAGTATCCCCTATGAAATTAATACCTGGATTGCCGGGTCCTGACGGGATTTTTTTTACTGACTGTGGTCAAATAACTGGAACAATCCCGAAAGCGATGTTACATAGCCAACACAGAAAACCTGTTAACACGCGCGTTTGTGGACCATAGTCAGCTGCGAGACATCATGAAAATGGTTTAAAACTTAAACCTGGTAGATAGCGAACACACATGTTACTAGTCCACAACTCTCCAGCCCTGCTGATATTATCGACTGTACTGACTATGGCAATACGCAAGTATAGTTGCCACAGTGTGGTGTTTTTAGGTGGCTTAATGTTAAATACCACCACTGCACATTGTCACTATCCAAGAATACAAAAGGAATACACTTATTGAATGAAAACTAATGGTACATCATAAGCACTTGTATTCTGATAAGTCAGTCAAAACGGCAGTTTCAGAAGCCATTTCACTTAGGTATTTTGCTGTCAAATTGGGCTTGAATTTACTTGTCATCTTCCTGTCATTTCCTTTGTTGTCATTTAAATTTGAGAACTTGAGTGAGAGAGTGAGTTAAAATGTAACGTAAAATCGGCAATATTTGAGCCAATTCGTGTATAAATCAAGTTGTGGATACTGTAAACTTTAATGTGAATTATAAACACTTCTTAACAAAAGCACAGCAAAACAACACTATAAGAGATACAAATGTAAAACTAATAAGTACTTGTAAAACATTTTAACTACAGAAGGCGATACAGTATACTGATACTACAAGATGAAATAAACGTTGATGTCTGTCACCATATGTGAATTCAGGTACGTCCACATAACCTGAGACAAGAGAATTCAAACAATATCACTGAAATGAAACAGTAAACGTTTAAGACAGCTTTTACCATTGACAGTACGGAGCTCATTCAACCTCGTCCACAATCTTAGCGCGTGCACTTTAAACCATTCATCATCTTTATTTGTAAAGATGAACTTTTAGTCTTCTAATTAGGAGTATGATCTTACTACATTTTACACCATACATGGTCACTATCGGACTCGTCATTTCCATATTGCAAACAGTTACAGAATATAAGTTCTAAAGTTCTGAAATTGAAAAATAATGGAATGGAGATAGCTTTGACTCTTTGAGGGCGTCAAGGTGCTTCAAATGCTGAATATTTGAGAAATAATCGCTAGAATTGTTTTACTTAAATGTCAATAAACATTAGCGACATTTGAAACGTTATTGAGCCAAATACACAAATTTACATAGATATTGTACACGATTCGCAATCATATAGGAAAACAACCCAATTTCATAGATTACTTTAATGAGATACCTTGGAATGAATGTGAACATATAAAGGGCTCGGAAAGCAGTACAAAACTAATATGCCCACCAGGCATCAGATTATCATCTCCGGTAAGGAAACATTCAAGGGAAACAATGTATCTTAATTGTTCTGTGGATTTCCCAATACACGCACGATACCCACAGCTAAACGCATTTACAACGATCAGAGGGATACAATGAAAGGAGAATGCCAATGTGAAGATTTACAAGGATATTGTCTCTCCTTACTCCATCGAAATAGCCATCATTCTAAAAGCATAAAATGATAATATCCAATCAAAAGTTTAGATAACTTTAGGACGTCGGTGTCTCGGTGCAAGAAAATTGTTTCCCCCGTTATTTATGTGTATCTTGTGAACGTCAGTTAAATGTTAGTGACTTTAGTGCATGCTGAAAGGATAACGTGAACAGGACCAAAGTTTATATGGCTTTTGACTGCAGACTCTTTGTATTTGCTTTAGGTTTTTACTGACGATGTGGCTTATGATTGATGGTTAGTGGGCTATTTGGAACCAGTAAGACTCTCTCATTTGTTACAAAGGACTTCATGAGCACACAACTTGACGTTTCTGGCAGCTGAGACAAGGCGACCTTTACGGAGAGTCAGAAGATGATTGTGATAATGTAACATGGTCTCGATGGAGAATGGGAAGAATTGATGAAGAATAGGAAGGATTGATGAAGAATGGGAAGATCGATGAAGAATGGGAAGGATTGATGAAGAATGGGAGGATTGATGAGGCTTTGTAAAATCTTTGGTTACTACCTTCACCACACGTGATATTTAAAAAAAGAAGAAAGGTCATTTGTGCAGGAAGCAATAACAATAAATTCATTTTTCTATCATTAAATACTCTCCTTGAAGACTGGCTTGTCAGAACAAGAAATGACTAAATACAGTCTGGTCAGTCTTGCCAAGTCTACCATTCCACTTAGACCTAAAGATACCATGTGTTCACAAACATTGCGTTGTCAATTAATCTACTTACTAGTGATAGAATCATCATATTTATTATATTTATAGTAAAATGTCATTAATAAGACAATAAGGTTCCCTACAGATTACTATTATTTCATAATGTTTCTCTTTTATGTGTAAAGAGTAGTAGTGTCTAGTTTTAATGAAATTCAGACCGCGATCAATGGCTGGAGAATAGCTGTGTGCAAATACACAAACGTGTGTGCGTATATGGACGCGTTAGCATCCTTGACATCCAAAGGTTTGGTGTCCCTATTCCATGAATACTCTTTGGGTTAAAAACCTTTGCGATAAATCCTCTTTGAGATATGCAATCTACCTCTCGGGCGTTCCTTTGTGTATTTGAGGGGGTAGGCATCAAAGTGAGTCGACTACTGATGATAATGTTGATTACTGTAATCATCAAAGAGTCGCTGAATTCAATTTTGACAAGTTTAAGCTTGATCCTAATGACGTTTTGTTGAGAATTTGTCCAGGGACACGTAGATTGTAGCGTCAGGGTGTTCTAACTCATTTATTCTAATATGGACTTACACCTGTTGTAGTTCTGGGCCTATCAATAGGACAATCACGATTAGTAGGATACGTATAATCCCTACAGGCTGTGCTTGGTAATGACTTGTTGTTTCATCTGAGTCAGAACCTCGACAGATATGCGAACCATTTTTCTGAAAGGCTTTTCATCCGCGTCAACCGAATGAATCACAACATCAGGACGAGGTGAGTTGAGGCGAAATGGGGTGTAACGGCGTAACTTAAGAACATGTCGCTCTGATGACGACGTGCATGGGTGTGCATGCGTGGCTGTTTGTACTGACCCAGAATTAAACTGTTTTTATAGCGCTAGGTTTCTGAGATACCATGCCGCAGTTAAGTTTGAATACCTTGCACAAGCACACTCAACTCACTCCGATCTGACCAGTCCTGTTTTACACATTAATGCCGAGAACCAGGTAGGTACCAACAAGTGCAAGGAATATGTTAATGTTTCTATTGTATAACGCGGCCGGGGATCGAACCTGTGACCTTCCTCTCTCTTGGCGGACGCTGTAACCACTACACCATGGAAACGGTTACATTCAGGGCGAATCCGGGACTGGAACAAATGATATTGCCATACACTGATTAAGAGACGCATGTTGAGCACTTAAATCCCGAAAGGTCTTAAGTCCAAATAAATCACAAATATACATGAGTGGGCCATTGCGACATGCATTCTATCGGAAACTATTGTTGCTCATATGTGACGTAGCACATAAGCCCCGCCCACTAATGATTATTCATGTTCATTGTGGACTTAAGACCTTTCGGGGTTTAAGGGCCGCACAGACGCAACTGTACGAGTGAAATGACAGCACTTTCGACGACTGAGACACCAGGACGTCTGAAAACATCACAAATCAAAATCACGAGTCCACTTAATCAAAATTACAAGATATAAATAAAATAGTACAGTGATTTTACAAGTTTAAACCTGAACCGATCATCATATTGTAACATATGTTCCTGTCTTCTCCAGCCAACATGATATTTGCATCTGAACGTCAATCTGTGAAATACCATTTTTGATCTGCGAACTCATTAATTTAAGGAAAATATAAAATCTGCCAAGGCTTCTTTAATAATTACTCCCCATGTTCTTGGCAGCCATTACGGCGAACACACAACGCCGTCTTCCGCCCAGACAGCATCTAGATTGACTGTGTTAATACGGCGGCTGATCCTACGTGATGACCACTTACACCAGCAGCGTGTTGTCGTAGAACAAGGTTTTTTCTTGTACAGGTAATGGATTATATAATGAAGCGCATAAATAACATTTACCCAAACCAAACCAATTACCTTATGGATAGGTAAAGGGACAATCAAAGAAATGACGGTTTGAAAGCAGTCAGGCGAACCTGGTACATTTAACGGTGAACACTAAAAGGGTTTTTTTTAATGCTTCATGGTTCCCTCGAAGTTCTCTACTCTTCTCTACTACAACGAAGTCGAATGTAATTTACAAACCAAGTCAAAGTGTTCTTTAATCTGACTTGCATTCGATTCTCGGAAATTGCAAGACTATTCGCTACGTATTGTTACGTTAAGTCGGAATGACGTCACAAATAAGCAGTTACAGATGCTAGCATGGGAACCGTTTGAAACGACCAGCTGATAACACTTCACTGCTGTACCCGATGTCAGTGAGTGCAGACAATAAAACCCATTAGGGCCTTTGGTTACTTTTGTGTTTACAGTGTCGATGTACACTGCATTGGCCAATTTTCGGCTAACGCAATCGGTTTCAAATGTTATATTTCCCGTGCTTCAACTACTCCATAACACCCGATATATTTCCTATATCGACATGTGGACTGCATGTATCTACATATAGTTTCATTATCACAGTCATCTTACCAAGATTCGTTTATTGAATATCAAATAACAAACATTAAATATCTGGAACTTTAAATACCGTCTATTACAAACCACCCTAGCAAGTTCAAATCAGTATTAAAAAATTGATGATTCCTATCATAGCTGTTAATGCTCCGGTCAGTACTAACAGAAGATCATTCTGTCTTAATCGTTTGTATAGCCTAGGCCTAGAATGTAAATAGCTCACCTAACACAACCCGTTCTGAAATTTTGCTATACTTGGCGTTGATGTAAACGTGGGCAAGGATGTTAATAACGCATAAAGGAATTTCGATGTTCACAAGCTTCAATAAATCCTGTTAGACTGAAGGTTATCAGGGGCAAAAGAAACGTTAAACAGAGTAGGATTTAACTTAAAATCGTTTAGGTCGCTTGTTGTGCAAATAGTTGGTTTTCCATGTTTCCAGTCGCACATTTCATATTCCAAACAAAGAGAATAAATTAGTTGCTGACTGATACCTAGATGTACATTACATACTCCACACAATAAGAATAAATCAGTTGCTGATATAACTTGGGATCAAATTAAAGACTTTGATATTTGAAGTATTCCAGGCCGATAATATCGCAGTGGAGGTTCTAAACATATCAGCAATAGGGCAGAGCCAGGTGTAGTAGCAATGGCACAGTACATATGGCAGGAGCTTTAGTTTGTACACAGTGAAGTTTAACCAAACGACATTTTGAAGCATTGGTGAAAAGTGGAAAAAGTTTTTTTTAAAAAAAAAAATACGTCGATTCACGGTCAAAAGACAAAGAGCTTCATTCCTTATGATCGAATGTATCTGATTTGAACATACCTCTATATGCAGCTCATCTTGCGAAATTGTGTGGAAGGGAACAAGAACAGTAGATACGGACATCTATACACTAGAGATGAATTGTCCTCTGCTGCTTTTGATATCTTCTGATTCGTCATTCTAAACTGGAACTGACAAATGGCAGACACAATACAATGGCGTTGAACTGTGAAAACAAAAGCCTTAATAATCGAAACTAATTTGATTCTACATCTCAGTTCTGAATGACCACATGCTCACGAAGCGTGCAGCAAAAAACCTAATGAAGAAAAAATATAAACGCTTTTATTGCGTTTCAAACCTCTTGACAGGTTCTGATCTGTCATAGACCTGTCTGCTTTTTCTCGCATAACTGTTTCAGGAAATGGATCGATTTATTATTTTGAAAGTGGCATTAATTTCAATTAGATTTCCGTTGTTTGGAGGAACTAGTGACACGACAAACTCACTTACCCTGAAAGGAATCAGTAATTACTACTGACTGAAAGCTTCCTTTTTCTCTTTGAGTTGAGGTGCGGTGGGGCAGTCGTAGGGGTCGATTCTACACATGGGTACAAACTGTGAAGCCCAAGTCTGGAGTCCCCCGGCGTGATATTGCTGGAATCTTGTTAAAGGCGGCGCATTCACTCTTTTTGACGGACTCTACTCCCAGCAAGGGATTATATTATTATCTCATTGTCATCGTCCAAAAAAGAAACAAAAACATCTCAAGTGAATGAATGGAAGAGTCAAGGTAGAATCGGTCGGTGCATAACGAGATAAGTGGCACATACAACTATTTGCAAACAACAGGGAAGCGCATATCGATGCCAAATGCAGGTAAACGGTGCTAATATTTACAATTTGAGAGGATAAATCATGACATAATTCAGTAAAATGCAGTAGAGCAATGCATGCTTACAGTTAGAAAGAATTAGAGCAAGACTGGTCAAATTGACCATCCAACATGGCCCAAACTGAATCGATGTGATGTTCGAGATAGAAAGGTAAGTTTTGTGACATACATGTAGTTTATCGTTATTGTTTTAAAACATTTTGACTTGAAATGATGGTATCTTCATGTGATAACAAGGGCGAGGCGAACAAAGGTGAAAACTATGCATGGAGCCCATTGCAATAATCATTTAGCTTCCACGCCTGTGACTACTTACACCAACATTTCAACAAAGTAGGTGTAACATTCAAAAAGACATTTCACATTTATCGGGAAACCATGTTCGCGTTCATGTGCTCAGATGAGGGTAAAGAAGAAATAAAATAGTATTAAAATGAAAACCTTATCTTGATGCTCATGTTACTCCACATCTCGGACAAGATACATCGCTTTTAACACATATTTCCGCATACAAATCACTCTCTCCCATATGAAATATTCATAAATGTACAAGATAAAATGTTCCAAAGTTCGTTCCATGCATTAGACGAATAAATGAGCACTGACTAATGCAGCTTTAACTCTTTATGGCTTCCACCTTGCGAAGTATTCATCATCTAAACTTATCCACCTCACTACGTGTTCTTGCCGTTTCAGTTTCATTTTGCAAGTGTTTTTTATGATATTTCATGTTTTCCAATATTCTGTGAGTCGTCAAGCATGAAGTATATCCATAACTGAACATCTTTGAACCGCTAGGGTCAAGTACTGCAGATTAAATATGAAAATTCTCTTTTATCGCAAGAACCAAAATGTTATACTATATGTTATACTACTATATAGGGCAATGTTACATTTTTTTATTTATACGTCTAGGTATTGCTCCATGCAATCTGTTTCAGTTTTTAGAGCATTTTCTGAAATTGCTCAAGCCAGATCTGATTTACGTGACAAATATCTTAATATGTATTGTTCATAAAGATTTGTTTTGATTTTGTTATTTTTCTTTGCTTTTGTTTTCTTTTGTTGGTATGTTGTTGTTGTTTTGTTGTTGTTGTTTTTTTTTTAAAAAAAGCAAAACAAAACATTTGGATGACGTTAGGTGATGTTGGATTTGTTTCGTTTGATACTCATCCGACTGAAAGAAAGGAGTGAGAGGCTGAAGAACTGAACAGCACATCATAGCACCATAATCGAAGACCCCAGCGACATTGTCGCTAACAGTTATCAATATGTGGTTGTTCCTAAGAAGTTTAAGACAACAGTGTTCTATGTATATCACATTTGTTTGTTAATAACATATTCTGATCCAAATAGTCCAGTAGTTCACATTATGAGCATAGACTGATTCAGTTTTTAAACGATGACATTTGATCGAGCGACCCATTCAGTCGCCTCCCACAAGCTGAGGTTCCTAGGAATCCATATACGTTGACTCACAACCAACTTCTACAAAGCATTAATTTGCCATGGACATCTTGCATCAACACATTAGCATTAAATGAAATAGTATCAGTCATATTCCTTGGAAAATTAGGGCACACTGAATAGATCACGAGGGAAGAAATATAATGAAATTACTTCTTTCTCTATTTCTATCATTAATAGGTTAAAACTGGGCGCATTAGGTAAAAAAATGATTTCATCATGTCACATTCAAATCCAATAAGCACTTCCGCATCGTAGCGTAATGGAAAGACAAATTTAACTTTGCGGTATTGACCTTCTAATCATGGCCATGATGAGGCAATCAGGGTAAATTCTGAAAAAAAATCGCCAATATGGATGTAATCAATATCGCGATTTGACGTCTTAAAGAATCATAATGATGGCCTTCATTCATCCAAACATATAGATACTCATGGCATTATCGAGTTCGTTTTGTAGCTGGTCCTCATCTGTTCAAAGTATTTCATAACATCTCGATAAGATCTCGTTCTTTACTCTCTCTCCCTGTTGATCGTTATGGCATACGTAACACATTGCCCGTTGGGGCGGGAATTAGGAAAATTTGCGAGGTTTTATGAAGAATTACCTTTTGACAATATATCCCTTAAGAACATGTGGCAGGATTCGTTAAAGGAATCGTTGTGACCTGCATTTCGAGGCTGGAAAGCCACACCAAAGGTCAGGATGATAACGTTGGTTCAGATTAGACTGTTATTGTCATTATCACAATCACAGCTGAAATATAACAAAACTCGATTTTATTCATTCAAGTCAAGAACATGTTCCCGGAATTCCCAAATAGGATATATCTTGACACCTTGTGGGTGATCCCTTAAAAGTACAACTTTGAGGGATATCAGATTTGATAACATAGCAAAGTAGTCGATTTAAAGTGATAAAATGGTTATGGTCATAAAACTGAAACAGCTGTAGCGCCAAAACGCAACTGTGACACGCATGGACTATTGTAACTTCCATTGTTCAACACAGAATTGCGCGCGCGTGTGTGTTTGTGTGTGTCCTACGATGTGGTTAGGTGACGCTGCTCACATAAGTAATATCTCACTAAGACTCAACACCAGTGACGAGACAAGCAGCATACTTTTCTGATATTTCGACTTTTTGATTAAGCCATCTAGAGCTCCTCCCCAGCTTATTCATCAAGGAAGGTGATGATTGCACGGGTCACTGGTGGTCAAGGCATCGAAAGTGCCACCAATTACTGAACAGAGGTGCTTCTTTTAGTCATGCAGTGATTCTAAAGTATATGATAAATGGTTCGAATCCTGGATTATGATTTCTCATTTGACAGAACAGTGGCTGTGTGTGTGGTTTACTAGCTCAGAGTTATCCGTAGACGAAAACGAACTTCTTTGGTGGGTTACCCTATACAGATTACACTGAGAAATAATGGTCTGGATAACAGGGTTATCCTACTCACGGCCGCACATACAGGCACAGTCAGAGGACCAGACTGTCTGACAGAGTAGATGCGAACATAAATATAGTTATAGACAACAGATAGTGCACAGACGAAAGTCAATAATGATAAAATAAAGAAACAATATTTGTTGAAAATTTAATTCAGTGCTATTGAGCATTCCGGATATTCACGATATTCCGAACTCCTCAATATTTTCTTAGTCTCCCGTGGTAGTGCAGGGGTATTGTTGAAAGCGGCGTAAAACGCATTCATTATATTATATCTTTCCCAGATATACTTTTTGTCAATATAAGTACAGAGGGATGTTGATAATTTTATTCAATTACCTATTTTATAGTTTATGATAATCTTATTTCAACGAAAGGTTGAACTTTAAGGATTTATCGTAGCAATGACTTCTCCCTTGCAAAACTAAGTAATGATTTCTCCGTGCGATGCAGTGGGCGGAATTTTCATATTGAGAAGACGGAGTGGTCTACCAAATCACTAGACTTTTAGCAGTTTGTGTAATGACATCACTTTTCAGGTACTTTTTATTCATTTTAAGTCAAGAAATAAATGTAATATGGTAATCTAGTAACAAGTTATGAACACTAGATGTAAATTAATGTAGTTGTAGTGTTAGTTATATTTAGTTGTCTCAGTTTTCGCGCACTAGGATGTGCGAGGTAAACATTCACGTGGGTTTGTTTGTTTCATATGAGCGAAGTAACTTTCGTTCATGTCTGGGTGGTGTTTGCTAATAATTATTCAATATATTTTATTAGTGTTTCCACACAGAGGTAACATTGCATATTTGTGAAATATATAAAGGCAGTGATAGTAATGCACTAGGATAATCAGCAATAGTGTGGATGCGTTGTCTATTTATGTCAAGTACATGACATAACAGGATAGTTTATGACTTGAAGTATATTTTGATGTTAAATGAGTGGGATTTGTGTCATTAGCAATTCACTCTTAATTTCAGAATGTCCAAGCTGTCAACTATTATTTGCTGTTACTGCAAGCAAGAGCGTGATGGGAATACAGTTAGAAGATTGCTGCACAAATTGTTGTGTCCTCTTTGCCTTATGCACCAATATCATTGACTTAGACGAATTTGTCTGATGGCAGACATGGACAAGCGGATAACCAGTTATGGTCATAAATGTCACATTAAAGAGTGTTGTGACACTTATTTTCCCTGATGAGATAAAACTCAACACTTCACACAAAAATGAACCACTGAAAAAGCTAAATTGTTTAGAGGATAATACATTGTCACACCAGAGTGCCATAACGCCATTCTGTGACACATCTAAGACCTGTATCACTTCTAATGTGTTATAATTGAAATATTGTGTCAGGAATCATTAAGCAAAATTCGCTTTTAAAAATCTCGTAGCTTGTATGTGTGGTCAAATCGTAGAGCAGACGTAATGTCATTTAACCAATTAGAAAAATTAAACTGTCCATACTCACTGAATGAAATCGCTTTTTTAAACTCCCTGATAGAGTATGAGTCCATCCTAATATCATTTCCATGACGCCATGTCAATTTGGTGCAAAAGAGAAGCGAAAATCAATGCAGTTTGCAAGAATTTAATATCCACTTTTGATTCATATTTTTTTTTATTAACATCTGCCATCTGTCAACGTTCTAAGAACACATTACGACAAAAACATTAAATCCAGTCACATACAACATGGAAATCATCAGACTGCTGGATGGTTCATAATGGCCATTTACCCAAGCATGTTCTTAAACTAAAGAACAAGTGCTTTCTCGCTAAGGTAATAGAATGAATGAATCAATGAATCTCTTTATTTCCTCTAGATTGTTGTCCGAAAGATCATTATATACATGCACATCAAATACTTACAACATAATCACAGCAATACATTCACAACACATTCATATAGTCATATATACATGTACAAAGAAAAGTGAAAGGTCTAGAATGTACAGTTTAGTGAGGGAAACAAGGAATAAAGGTATTTACAGAAAAGGACAATCGTACATCTCCAGGACATTTCATCAATGTTGTTAGTTAGTTCACCCCCAGAAAATAGTGATAACATTTCATCTTTCATTTATCTAGAATCGAGATAGTCACTAAGATAATTGAAGAGATTGTATTTTAAACTAGTCTGAAGTGTGTCACATATATTATGTAAGACCGCAGGTCTATTTTTAAACGTGACTAAATGTACACAGAAAATATCCTTAGATGAAGAATTACACTTGCTGTTGCACAGTTTGCTGAGAAATAGTAGTCTGCATTTATCTATATAACCATCCATGGGTCCACAATCCAAGGTTACCTAATACAGAAGCAGAGGAAAAGCGCTTACCAAAACCCTGAATGCATCTGGCAGAATGTCTGGGTGTACTGTCTACCAATCATAAACCCAAGTGCTGTCTCACTTAGGAAATATATTTTTATACTGAGAGAGGTTAATGACACATTCATGTTTACTCAAACACATAGTGGCTTGAACTGACCCTGTTGAAAGTTGAATGGAAGAATCAATAGTGTAAACTATGTTTATTTAAGAAAACATTTGATTGTCCTTTCTTTCAGTGGTGCTTTTCATGCTTTTATGACCTTGAATAGGTTTTGATCACTCTAGAAACAAAAACATACTACATTATTTGATACAGTTGACTGTGATTGACCTGATTAACATCTCAACGAGGGCATTTGTTTTGTCTGCTTAACTGTCACGCTGTCCCAATGGTGTGGTGCTGCAATGCATCGTGCAGAGTTATGTCCCTTAGTCACACCAGACACCGTGGTTGTCAGATCGAATCCCTGTTTATGTCAACTCATGTTAAAGACTCACGGAAGTGATAATGAGAAAATTTGACCTGCTTCAGGATATACGTGAAATGCTGTTAAGGAAACATGCGACCGAATTCACTACCGAATCTAACTCGTATGTGCAGAGCAATTCCAAGGTGTTCTTTTATAGAAATCCATTAACGTGTGTACTGTCACGTTACCTGTATCTGCCTCTATCAGACAAAATTGTACTTCGGTTCCATGAATGCAGCACCAAAAGCGACCCATTTTTGCAACCGTTACTTTTCAAGCGCACTGTTATATCAACTAGGCGCAAATGTGGCACCCCCGTCCAAATAATCACTGACCAGGGCTTTTAGAAAGGAGATTTCATATTTGGTTCAGAGTGAACCGGAATGATTTTGATATTCGTAGTCTGCCATAACTCGAATAACAAATAACTGATAGGACATATTTACTTATATTACTCTCAGAAAGAAATATTCATTTAAGTCTGATAGTATTTCAAAATAAAGTTCGTTCCATGCACTAGCAAAACAGCAGTAATATCTATTGACCTGTTTTATAGCTCCCGACTTGCGAAGTCTTCATGACACAACAATTTCCGTCTCCTTAGATGTTCCGTTGTCGCTTAAGTTTCATTTGTCAGGTATTTTGTGATTTTTCAATATTCATTGTGCCATCAGGCATAAGGGATTTCCATAGCTTAAGATCTTTGAACCGTTAGCGTCATGTGTGACTTTCATGAAAATTGTCTTTCATCGCTGTAACCAAAATGTTATCCGTTTGTTGGCCAGTGTGACTTTGTTTGCTTCAAGCTGTGATAATGTTTTGTAAGATAATCTGAAACTTTCTTCATGAAAATGAGATTTTAGGAACAAATGTTTGAATATAAATTGTTTTCGAAGTCTGATGTGCATTTCATAAAGTTTTGTTGCTGTGTGGAAGCGACCTCCAAACATCACTTGCTTGACAACGACATTACAATCTGTTTCGAAACGTCGCTTCCACAGAATAAAAGAAGTTTTATGTCTAACCAGATATAGTAACTTAAATGATATCAGGCTACGTTGGTGGGTCTGAGGTGCGGAAAGTGATGTAGCAAAGGATACTGTCAGGAGGTTGGCTGGCTATTTGACTGGATGCTGTAAGAGACTTGTGTTGCAATGTGGGAAAGTTGTAGCAGTGTATATAACGAAGGAGGACAGTCTAAGTAAACTTATCCTCAGTACTTTTCGTTACACTCCACTACTGAGTCTAACAAAACCCTATTGGACGGTTATTGGTCGCTCAACGGTTATCTGACGCGACCTCCTACTAGGTTTTGTTAGAGTGAGTGGTGGAGTGTAACGAAATACTCTGAGACTAAGTTTACTTAGACTTCGAAGGAGGATGTCTTGCAATATGGTAGCATGGTACTAAAATGTAATTCTCAATGGTAGAATTCTGTTTGGTAGCAATGTTGGCAGGAAGAGCGGCGAGTCTTGTCTCTGTGGACGGGTAGAGAATCATTACACAATGGGCAATCTCTATTTTGTGGCGACAAGGATTAGTTCATGTTATTGCGCTGCGCATTCATTGAATCATGCACTCATCAGGTTGTGGCCTGCTATTTGGGAACATATTTCCAAGAATAGTAAGGCATTTGTTGGAGCTCTAATGAGTGAGTGCGTGGGTTTAGGTTTACGCCGCACTCAGCAGTATTCCAGCTATATGGCGGTGGTCTGTAAATAGTCTGTAAACCAGTGATCAACAACATGAGCATCGATCTGCGCAATTGGGAACCGATGACATGTGTCAACCAAGTCAGCGAGCCTGACCACCCGATAGTCACCTCTTATGGAGCTCTAATGTCTTTATGATAAGAAGTGGGGCTATTTTACGCCGGTGTTAGCGATGCTTTAATATTTGAGGTATTATTGTCCATGCTAGTAAAGTGCCAACTCAGGAACAGTTACAAAAATGGTTCTGAGAATTTCTGGTTTGCTTGTGTGTAGCCTGAGACAGCAGTATTTCAGCTTTATCGCATGTCTGTAAATAAACCCAGTCTGGACCAAATGATCCGGTGATTTACGTTATGAGCAAAGAGTCAATCAGTTTCAATACATTGACATGCGACTGACCCTGTCATCTGAACCGGTCATTTAATCATCTACATTCTTCAACTCACACCCCACTTCTATGCTGCAAAGCCTAAACCTGATTTGAACCAAGTTCAAAGTGTATCTTCAACACATGAGTGGTATCAGTTGCATTCGTTTGAGAATTAGGGGTCAACATTCCAAGTTAACTTTATATAGATTACGAGAGAAGAAATATAATCACATTGCATCTTTCTCTATTTTTCTCATTAATAGGTTGACACCGTGTCCCTAAGGGAAACCAGGATTCCATCAAGTCTTATTCAGGTCCAATATACACTTCTAATGAAAACTCGATGGAAAAGACAAATTTAACTTTGCCTAATTGACCTTCCAATCATGGCCATGGTGAGCCAGTCAGGAAGAAATTTGAAAAAAAAGGTAAGCTGCAGCACAATCCGTCAATATGCAAGGGATCAATATGGAGATCCGACCTTGAATTGAGTATTGAAGAATCGTAATGAAGTATTCAGTCATCTGAACATATTTAAATAGCCTGGCATCGTCAAGTTCTTTTTTGACCTGGTTCTGATTTGTTTAAAGTATTTAATCGTTCACTGAAATCTTGTTCGTCACCCATGTAGTCTCCTGCCTGCTGATCGTTACGGCAGACGTAACGCATGGTTCGTTGGGGCAAGAATTTGAAGGATTTGTGAGGATCGATAAGGAATTACCCCTCGGCGTTCCTTGAATAAATAGTGACAGGTTTCATTAAAGGGATCGCTGTGACCTGAATTTTGAGGTCAGAGAGTCAAAACCAAACTTGACATGAAACTGGGTCAGGATGCTGATGTTGATGTTGGTCGACATGATCAAATTTACGTTGCTGTGTTCAGTTATCATCAACAGTCAAGTAAACTGGACTTTTCAGATGAATAGTTAATTATACATGGAATTAGATAAGAACGATAGGACGAATCAAAGGTGATATTAGTCTCAAAACCTTTTATGAAGATAAAACATCACACTACACATCTGGAGATTGTGTTTCAGAGGGACTTGATAAAAGGTTTATACCGATGCTTTGAATGAACACTAAGATAAGACACTATCCGATTGTAGTGTTTAGTGCAGTGGTGATCCTATATCACTAAACGACTGTTCTGTTTATTGAATGGTTGACAACGTAAAGTAATGTCAGTTAATGATTCATGCTTCTCGTGATATCTGGTTCATGTTAGAATGGTTTAGTCAGAAAGTACGTGTCCGTATTCATGTCTTGGAATGATGCAGTAATATTAGCAGATAGCCTTATATCAAAATATATCCTGCGGCACTGGTTGTTCAAGACTACTAAAGGATTAGAATAAAATGGATTTGGTCAAAAGTGTGTTACTGGCGAAGAATGCTCCCTACAACGAGTTTGGAAGATGCACCTCTTCAGTACATCAATCAGCGTGTGTAGCACTTTAAACTGAACTCTTTGTTCCTGCTATATTTAAATCGTTACTAGAATCATCGTCATAACATCCTTCACAATATATTTTTTACCTCAGCGAGAAAGCACTTATTCTTTGAGAACCAACTGCTGGCATAAGTGGCCATGACGTAACTATCAGAGACCTGATAAGCACAGTGAGTTTCAGTGTTACATGCGCACAAGACTTCCTTTGATGATAATGGGTGGTCAGAACATGGATCTACTGGGGCGAGAATTAAAATATACACACACTGTACCCAAGAAGTTGTTTAACAAAGTGGTTATTAAATACTATTAGTCTATGGGACCTGCATCACACTGTCTTTCATCCCACAGCACGTGATACACAACTGGGTCACGCGGCGCTTACTGGAACAGGATCCGTGAAGGTCCGGGGTAGATTAGGCCTTCAGCAACACATGCTTGCCATAAAAGGCGACCCTGCTTGTCCGAAGAGGCAGGGTCGGGTGGTCATGCTCGCATATGCTGTTGATCACTGAATTGTCCGGTCTAGACTCGATTTTTTACAGACCGCCGCCATATAGCTGGAATATTGCTGAGGGCAGCGTAAAAGTAAACTCACTCACTCACTTACTGGATCACGGTGCTTAACACGACGGATTCAGTGGGTGGGCATGTCCATAACTATATTATTCCTATCGATGATCAACATTTTCCAATACCTGACTTATATGCTGACTTGTTTGATTTTTAACGCAATGTTCAGTTTCCATCACGAAGCGAGAACTGAAGCAGGATGTACAACTGATATCCACTGACATGGTATTGTTACGTAAAATGAAGAACCATTAACATGGCGAATGGAAGCTTTGAACATAGAATGCCTGCATAATGGGCGCAAATTGTTTGAGACGACTATTACAAAATTATCGGTTTCAGTGAAAATGAGAAAAAGAACTATGTAAGAACTTGTACATTGTACAACATTAGAGGGTATGGTTTAATATCGCTTTTAGGAATATTCCAGCAATATCACGGCAGTGGTCACCAGAAAGCGGCTTCACACACTGTACCCATGTGGGGAATCGAACCCTGGTCTTTGACGTAACGAGCGACGTTTTGCCCACTAGGCTAGCCTTCTGCCTTTATATGATATCAAAGACTTCAACTAGAATAAAGATTCAAATATCGGTCATTAAAAACTGATTTGGATAAAGATATTCCAGATGATACTCACTAATATATCAGAACTTGAAGGAAGCATTACATTGGCATATAAATTTGAAGAAATATCACATTCTCTGAAAGCAGATGGCATTTTTATTTTAGCGATAAAATCACATTTTCATATTTAATTATCCAAAATGATCCTGACGGTTGAAGGTTCTGGAAATCCTTCATGCTTGACAGCTCACGAAATATTGAAAAAAAATTAGAAAATCACAAAAACACCTGCAGAAAGGAACTTAATCAAGAAGAACATGTACGGCGCTGGATAATTTTGTGTCATGAATACTTCGCAAAGTGGAAGCAATGAAAACGTTCAATCGATATCATCCAGTGCTCATTTGTATGGCTAGAACATGGAATGAATTTTGTAAAGATGTTATCTTGTATGACTGTGAGTCTATCATGAATATTTCATGTATAAGGTGTGTGTAAATATGTCTGATAAATGACATGTTTTATTCAAGGTTTAGATGAATATCAACTTCAACATCTCTCGAAATGTTATCTTGATTGCTTCCTTGGGTTCGTATCTTATCAGGAAATGTTTTTTATGTTTTTCTTACCAGTCAGTCGTCTGAGCTAATACGTAAGATCGTCTCTGATAAATGTGAAATGTCATTATTTCAAAAAGTTTGCAACCACTTGACTGAGAAATGAGAGTCAGTAGTTACAGTAGTGAACTCCAACTAAAATCGCTTTAGTTAATGCGTCTACCATTTGGCAGGGAAACCTAAGCATTAGTGAGCAAGTATTTCGCAAGTAGCGCGACCATTTTGGCAATATTTCAACGGTTTAGTGTGTATGCGAGTAAACATTTTTCATGTTTCTTTCACGTTAAGAGAGTTATAAATGATTATTTGCCATGCACAAAGATGGGATATTTTTTTAAAGCGTTTTAAACACTGAGAATCAAACCTGATGATCTGTTTATGGACAATTATAAAATATGTGATATTAATGTTCAAAATGTAAGAACATTTTCTCAATAATGCCGCGAAAGGATTGTTTTAAGAAAGTAGCTGCTGGTGCCAATCTCCATTCGGAGAGATATATCAATCTGCCTGACAACGATGCTCTTGGAAGTTACCTCCTGCTCGCTGTCCAGGATATCTAACTTCCCTATCCCATTTTATACTGATCGGGGAATTTCCTGAGGCGAAAGATTAATAGCTTCAGTACTCGTAAATGGTAGCGCCTACATTGTATCCTTGCAGGACTCAGTTAATTCATTTCTTTTTGCTTGTAGAGCGTTAAACGTTTTGATATGGCAAAAGATAAGAGAATATTGACTCCTTGATGGGAATATAGTGCGTCAAAGACAACTGCTGGACGTCCTTGATAGACTCCCCTTATGTATTACATTCTGTCGGCACAAGTGTGTCATTACTACCCGATGCCTTTTAGAAAGCGGTCAAATGCAACATATATTTTATTAGGAATTAAACTTCCTCGGTAAAGTACAGATGTTAGTACATTTTGGGTTGAATCCGAATCGGAATTCGAACTCTGAGGAAGGTACCTAATCGCCAGCTACGTAAACGAGCTAACCCAAAGAGCTAACACCAAAATAGTACTTGAGTATGTACTTTAATGTGAAAGTGTCATCTAGAATAAAACACATATTGCAGTTGCGTCAATAATGTCACTGGTTCCGGAACAGTAAGGAAATCTAACATAAATTAACTTTTTTACCGAAATTAACTTTTTAAATGAATAAACAACTCACCACTCCATGTGCTCAAGGAATTTTGCCAGAAACAGAACAGGCAGTATATACGTATAATATAAGAAGCTGGGGACAGATGTGACGGACCACGTACTCACGGACCACATTTTTAATGATCAGCCTTTTCCCCTTATTCAGAAAATCTAGTGATGTCTTTTTCCATCAATTTTTCCTTTCTTGATTATTTTCTGACTGAGTAATGCAGGAGGGAATCCCTAAGTGTTGCATGTGTCAGACATTAACCTCTTTCATGAACCACCATCGACGTGTTTGTTGCTGACAAACCTAGAACAAAGTGCGAAGTTCGATTTGCCATGACCCAGTGATCACAGGTTTCTGGCATGCCTAAGGCATGCAACCCTCACATTTAAACACATATATCTAATCAGGGCGATTCGCTCACCCGTACGCCTAGAAAATAAGAGAGGGAAGAAAAAATATATGACATGGATTTTACATATAACAATGGAGCCCTATATATATGAAGAACGGAATACTTTATCAATAACTCTTTTTGGGTCCAAGCAATAACACTTAGTGCTATGACATGTAAATGTCACCTGGATGATCGACTTTTAACACGTGGTCCAGTTCATACACGTGTGTGACATAGTTTTAAAGCATTTGTCTTTGCTCTTAGTATATTTTTTGCGATAGAAGGGAGCAGATTCAAGAAAAATGGATCCTTGCCGTTCCGAGGAAATTACACCACGACTGTTCATCTGCATCCGATTACACGTAAGTCCTGCCAAAAGCACTCTTGTATAACACAAGCACGGTGTTGTAAGGTTCAATAGTGAGTCAGTAAAGTTAAATCTCCTTTGAACATTGTTCCAGATCACGGTCGGCAGTTGGAATCATCGACCTGTTTTTGAAACATAATCAACCCCCACACCACCACCACCACCCAAAACCCCTAAAATACCAAAGTATTAAATCTTGCTTGATGAAGGGTATAAAAAAATACAAAGCTCAAAACATAATGACCATGTAGTGCATCGATTTCACTATTCACAACGTAATGCAAGTAGCACCAAGCCACCATTAGTTTGAATAAATATCATACTGCCTCCTTCATTATATAATCCATTACCTGTTCTAGACAGCTCTTGTTCTATGAGACCACACTGCTGGTACAAGCGGCCATGACGTTAGTACCAGCAGCCTTGTCAGCAGAGTCAGTTTGGAGGAAGACTTCATTTATGTTTTGCAGTAATGGGTACTCGGAACATTGACAAACAAGGACGGTTATTAAACCTTCATGCGCAAAATACTCACATTCATGGGTCTCACAGAGGCGGCTATAAAGTGTCTAAGACGTGCAGCGGCTTCGTTCCCGCACTAAACTCACTTGGCCTCATATAACTGAAGTTCTGTTCTCAGGGATGTGAACCTGTTATCGTAACAGAGCGATCGAAACGAATATCAGAAAGAAGTTGTTATGGAAAATCGAATATGGCTTTTCAGAGATGATAAATTGAATGTCCTATGAGGTCGAAGCAATATTTGATCGTATCCAAATATACGGGTTCGTGAACAGAAACGGCAAAACTACACGTTTCACTGTTACGTCCATGGAAACTTGCAAAAAGAAGTCAGTACGCGCTACAAGAATGAGGGATAGTATCAGGTTTTATGATGAATGCAGATCTGTTGCTGGTCAGTACTGTGATACAAAGCAATGTAAGTGGTGGATCAGACAACCAATATAACCAATACTAATGGGTCGGTCTTGTGGTTTCCTCAAGATTAGTATGAACATGATTTTATAGGTCTGACGGCCAAATCGTCGCGTGCTTTTAGCAACATTTACAATACATAAGTAATGTCTACATGTACTTTGATAGCGCATTTGTTTGGCAGGTTGTGAATGATAGTACTTCAACGTGACACAAAATCTGAGTATATGTGATATTTAGTTTAAAACGAGTGCTCGTTATAATAAACATTCATTTCTGGAGGTAATGACTTTCCACACACGTGTCTTACACGCGTGGCCAACGGGTTCTACGTGAGTGTCCAACGCGACACACACGTATAAGGGGAATGAACTTTTAGACGGTAGTGTTTGTCTTACGAATTTGACACAATGCTATATTAACAGGTGTTGACACATATGTAAATATATACAGAAACTTTCATTCTCTCTGGTTTTGATAGCAAAGGCACTGTAAGTCCCAATGGTCCCAAGTATGGTGATCTACCTTCGGATGTTGGCAATCTATGGCCTGTTTTAATATTGTACTGTCCAAATAGTGATACTATTATTTTTTAAGTTTTCACGCTAGTTTTAAATACTAACTGTGATAATCTAGTGATTTTACTGTCCTTCGTCGACAGGTTCTTCATGATATGCACATATGTTTGGTTTTTAAAGTCACGTATTATCTCGTCACGATATGGCTGCAATATTGCCGATGTGACGTTAAATACACACTCACTCACTCACTCACTCACTGGTTTTAAAGGTTTGAAAAGGTTTGAACATGTCTAAAAATCATATCTTCTGTATGGTGGCCATAGAAAGCTTGTCATATGTTTGAGAGGTTCCAGCGCCAAATACTTAAGCGAATGCTAGTCTTGTCCAAACTTGGGTTGCAAAGGCAAAGTGGAACAATATTCAAAGGAACCTTTGACTCGGACCTGTTTATACTCCCGTAAATATTACCTGTGTCCTCACTGAAAGTGTTTTCAAAATAAAATTATCAGCCAACAGCATTATTTGAGTAATGTTGTTATGTTGCTTATTCATTTAAATGGACTACATCTTATCCTCCTTGTTTATAAAAACAAACTATATAGAATTAAAATTGCCATCCTCTTCCAGATTAGATTCTATTTGAAGTAGAGGAATTATCCCTTGACTGGTACCATATTTGGGATGTTCTCATACGTTAGTGCAAACAATTGACCTTGCATGGGCATTAAAAACACATTATCGTGATCATACTTAAACATGTGTAGTCAGATAGTGTAACTATCTTGGACAGTCATCTCAATGGACCTTGCAAAACTGATTGGTCCTAATCAATTGCAGCAAATATCTTGTTAGAGTACCATGTGCCCACTTCAGTGTGATTCTTGCCTAAATTGTAATTCTATTTTCACCCTCCCCGTGGCTTTGTCTCCTCAAGAGGCTTATCTGTCGACTGTACAAGCTCCAGGGAAGACGTTAGTTCCATGAAGGTACCAGCCGATGAGGACTGGTCTTTACCTAAATTATTCCAGAATCTTATAATTTCGATTGCTTTATTAATCGTGAACATTACTAGTGTTAAAAGGGTATGTTTTTAAAACTCTGTGCATTTGTAATACGAACCAGGTCATAGATGCCTCCCGTGAGTTTATCGTTCCCCTTGTCTCCACATACAGGGCAATTAACAGTGTAGAATCATATGGGGACTCCACACAACCAACAACCCTGTGCATTTTGTGTGATGTGACTTCTTTTAATGGATGATCAAATTTGTGTCCTGACAGTGTGTCATAGTATGAAGACTGGTTTGTCAGGTACAGATGGGCTTATTACAGGCCCCCATGCAGTTAACAGGTAGGCCACCCTGTTAAGGGGATATTGCTGACTGCATGGTGTAACATAAACACACATTCAGTCTGGGACTTATCACTGTTGATCATCGTCACTTTGGTTTTAACTCACTGAATCGCTTGGTGCATGTCAT
Source organism: Haliotis asinina (assembly GCF_037392515.1). Classification (NCBI taxonomy): domain Eukaryota; kingdom Metazoa; phylum Mollusca; class Gastropoda; order Lepetellida; family Haliotidae; genus Haliotis; species Haliotis asinina. The sequence goes on from NC_090288.1 coordinate 36,431,211, forward strand.
CATACACCACTGCGGGGATCTGTACTCACAGTGTCAATAACTGCGTCGTCTGGTCCAAATTCTTTCCATACACATCAATGATACACCTCATGTCACATAATTCTTTTCCCAAAGTACTCATTAAACGCGGTGTTTCACAAAGTGCACTTTGTACGACTGTTCAAGTAGGAGCTGAGATTGTGTTATGAAATGAGTTCAAGATGAAGGGAGGAGCTGTGTTTCCTTTTAAACATGAAAAATCATCTGCCTCGGATCACTTTGTTATTATACTTGTCAACGTATTTTGACTGATGCTCCAGATGCCAATCACAGGATTGCTTGGTCCAGACTTGATAAGTGAGAGACAGGCATCATATACCTGTTAACGTTACACAACAAACAACCAATTTGTGTAGCTGTCCACAGTCGAAGAAAATGTCTGATGCGCAGTACCTTTGATAATTCGTCATCTCAATTTCTTAAAAAAAACCCCAAAAACAGAAAAAACAACAAGAAACCAAAAGTAAAACTCTACTCGTTTGAGTTTCCTTTGTTGCAGATACATTTCTTTGCTGCATTAAAAATGTCAGATCTTGACATAATAATGTCTACTCTTCCTGTGCTTATGAAAGGCCATTCCTCTGTGGAGTCGTTTCATCTCTCCAGACAAACATATTTAGAAAGTTTTTCATCACAGCTTTAGAATCACAGATATAGAATTTCAAAGTTAATGGAAGAAGTCTCCTAACATTATAGTCTTCATTTTTTCATATTTTATACAGAATGTTTACACTGGCAAACATTTATCAGGATTCTTCAAACAAATTATCGCGAATGTGTTTCTTTGAATTTCTACCACTAAAACTGGTAAAACAATCTCCTTTTTCATAAATTTGTTCAGAAACGGTGTCAATTTATGAAATTTAAAATATTCCAACTTTGCTTTCCACCTCTTGACATTGCCCGCAATTTAGTGGATTTTTCTGTTAATGTACCCGTCTTCCTTCACGGGCAAATGTAGACAGTGGTCCCTGGCCACACAGGAATTACAAAGGGGACATCCCTTTGTTTGTGCAAGATAGGGCAATCAGTGCTTTGACAGGATAGGCGGAAATGGCATTGGAATATGGCCACTTCAGTGTCCTGGAGATGATGGAATCTTGACTTTTAGCACGCACCGCGGGATGTATCTTCATAGTAGGCGATTCTTCAAATAATTGTTAGTGGGGTCGGCTGAGGACAAATTGAAATGTTTAATTCCCAAGTATCGTTGTGAATGAGAGACGTTTGAAAAGACAGTTGTGTCATCAAACGAGATCCCATCTATTACATTCAACGTTTGTGGTAGTGGTCAGAAAAGGCCAAGTGAAATAAACATGTTCAATGCTTACTAAGGACATTCTGAACAGGTCTCATTCTGAATGAAAGGTTGAGAGAATGCCACGCTTACTCCAGACTGAGCCTTCCCCCCAGCATTTCGTGAAAGTGAAAGAATTATTGGGAATCAGTAAGTTTGAAATCTTCTTTTTATGGTATTTAAGGAATTTTATAGGACCAAAATTATGAGGGTTGGTTGGGTAGCCTGGTGGTAAAACTGTTTCCGATTTCCTGCATGGGTACAATGAGTGAAGCGTGTTTCCGGTGTCCGCGGCTGATGGTATAACTAAGCCTTATTCACTCACACCCTTAAACAACGTAATATGTGCCCGTTGCCCAACGTGAGCAATGATTACGATCCACGACTTGGCTTACAGAGGTTGCATTTCCTGAGATCCATTATGGATGATAGATGCCAGAATTCTCAATTTCTTTCAGACTTCATCACATCTCATGGCACTAGCTGCCAATTCCCATGACCTTGCCATTTGATGCCGTGACCTTGATAGCTGGTAGACAGCTGAATAGCTATTGAAACATAAACGAAAAAAAAATAAATAAAAAGTTCTATGTATAACTGACTTCTTTGTTGTAATGAGTGCGACGTTTCGACGTAGGCGTGTGTGTGTGTGTGTATGTGTGTGTGCGAGAGAGAGAGTGCAGTTTTACGCTGTCTTCAGCAATATTCCAGGTATATGGCGGCGGTTTGTAAATAATCGAATCTGGACCAGACAATCATGTGATCAACAGCATGAAAACCGATCTGTGCAATTGGGAACCGATGACATGTGTCCACCAAGTAAACGAGGGTGAGTTAGTCACCTCTTACGACAAGCATAGAACTTCGCCTTTTGTGGCAAGCATTGGTTGCTGAAGACCAACATGGTTTTCCTTCATCTTACAACTCCTAAAATGCACATCAAAGAGCTGGATCAAACAGACCATGTAAAGCAAACTTTGAATAAAGTTAAATTTCGTTGACATTTAAGGATACGAAGACAATGAAACAAAGGCAGTACTTTCAGTTTTGAATCTTATGTCATTTTAGATTGCACTTTGATGAATCAATTACTTTCGAAGCATTCAAACTCTCCTTTCAGCATCGAGAAGAATTTGGGACATGTGATAACTCTGAACTTAGCGTAATCATCTTCAAGCCTCATTAGTCTTGAATAGATCACTTCAACTGCGATCAGCTCAAGGAATGCAAAATCTGCTTTTCAAGCATGTCAATTTCGATTATAATTATAGAATCTCTGTTAAACACTCGTCAGTTTCTTTGTTATTTCAGTGCCAAGTTTTTGGTAAATGAAAAAGTCAGACGAGCACTCGTAGGATAACATGTAGAGTTATTAATCACTCGCCTTGTGATTGTGCCTATCTTCTAGCTCATGCTGACTATCCCCTGTATGCTCTTAGGACCATGGGGTGATATTCTGTCCCCACGTTTGAGTTAGACTGGGAATTTCTTAACGTTTTAACTTAAGTAATTTATTGCAGTTTTCTGTTATGTGAATAAAGTTGACTCGAGGTCATTGAGGAAAGGTTTCGTCATTTTCATTTTGTTTCTTTCTACCCTTGCATATTCCATTATTTAATGACAGAAATGTGACCTCGATATCTTTGGTGTGATCTAGGCTAGTCGAACATCAGTATATGACAACAGTAGAAGAATTGCTTGTTCCACAATTTTGATATGACGTCTTTTAAAGCAGCATCTTTATGATATTGTTGCAGAATTCCTATGTGCAATGTCAGTAGGCAAAGGGAACATTTCAGCCATGGCTGTGAAGACCGAATCACCATTAACAGATGTAGACAGACAGTCAGGCAGACAGACAGACAGACAGACCTTACAGGATTTATTTTCACATCACCAAATGAAATCTGCAGATAACCCTGGAAATACACTAAGATATGCTCTTGAGAACCAAAGAAAAAACTGACAGTGACATTTAAGAGTGACACATCCACTGAGTCATATCTCGAAATATTTCCACAGATAACCTTTATAAAACATTATACCTCAATGTACGTAAGCCGAAACAGAAAGCAGCCGATGGACTATGCACCGCATCTGGCAAGTCCGTGTGCTGAAACATAGGGTAATTTGTATGAATGGGTCACAAGTCGGTGACAACACTGGGTGTCATGAGTTGTGCTGGTAAGAATGTACAGTGACATCCTTTACCAGTGAGTGACACGGTGGTACGGCGAAGCATTATTAGGCATTATCATTTCGGCAACCAACAGGTATCTATGAAGCTGTAGCAGAGATTTCTCAGCCCACTAAATATTCACCCAACCACCACCAGTTGTCAGGAAAACATTACTCTCTTGATAGTGTCCCTGCTTACGGTCTCGACTGTTGCTTTCAAAATTAAACTGCTTTTTTCTAAATTGAAACAATTTTGCCTTGATTTATGGCAGACAACATAAGCGTATCGGTTTGCTATTTGTTCTGTGTCACTGATCGTGTTTGAATAGAATTTCTTTCACAAGGGTCTGATTAAATGTAATGAATTTCAGTTTTGTTCTTGTTTGGTGTATTGCTGGATAGATGATAGATTTGATGTGCACAAATTTCTCTTTACAACCTTTTACTGAAATGTATGGTGGAATTAATAGGTAGAATTTACACACATTGTTGTAGAGGGCTCTTTGATGTTCGTGATCTTTCTCAAGGGCAATTACGTAGAGCACAGTCAGGTCCATATGTCTGGCAGTTTCCTTTCATTCCCTCCACCGGTGGGGATACTTCATGGTATTTAATTAAAGTAGCAATGTCAATCACAAATGTATACAAATACCGCATTTTATGGCATTTTCTAAAAGAAATATGAAAATAATGTCCAAATGTCTTTATGCTTTGATTCTGGGACAGAAATGGTCATGACAGACCCAGGTTTTTGTGATACAGAATATGAATTGAATATTGGTATTAATTGAGACTGGATGTATTATTTATTTGTCCATCTCAGGGTTTTAGTTCTCCCCTTTCAAGGAGCCTTGAAGAGTTAAACGTCACGTACTCACTCACTCACAGCACAACATACATAATTAACTCAGTCACTTTCCAGGATATTACCACTTAAAGAATGTAAAGGTCTCATTTTTGTCCTAATCAGTTATACTGACAGAATCAGCTTGCCTTCTACAAACAAAGAGAAAATGTCATTTTTTCACGTTTGAATTTTCGATCAAAGGACTTTTTTTCTAAAAGTTGGACAACTGCATCTATGTTTTGTCAGTGTCACAGAGACCAGCACGCATTTTGTAATCTATGGGGATTTGTTCATAATATGGAATCAGATACTTTCATTGTTATGTAATATTGACAGAAACGCCAGCCGTATTCGAGGAAATAATGTCAACAAATGTCAAACTCAACAAGGTCTTTTCCATGTAGTTTGCAGTTCCCATGAAATCCCATAGCCCAGATATTGCCTCGGGGAGTCTGTATCTACAATGGCTCCTTTCCATTAAGCTGGTATTTGCATCAAGTTCCTCCTTCACCCTGTTGTCTGCCATTTTCATTCAGTTACAGTAATCTTTTGCAGCAATTTTCCGTTACTCAACAACCGGAAGGCAGAGAGTTCCCTTCATTATATAATCTAAATCTAGTTATTTCATGCTATTTCTTGTCATATTCCTCACTGTAAGTATTAACATCCTGTGATTCAGATGAGAAACCGTGTCAGTCTGGTCTGATGTTTTGTGCCACCAACAGGAACAAAGAAATGCAGAAATCTGTTAGATCTTTTGAGTATTTATTCAAGATTATCGATTATATTTTACGTTGTGAAGTATATTATTATCCCACTGTGCCTTGTCAGTTTGGTATTTTCACATCGATTTGAAAGTCCAAGTCTGGAATTTGATAAAACATTTTGTCACAATGTGGCACTTATATAAATGCCACAATAAACAGTAAGTGGGAAAATCAGAGAGTTATTTTACACTTCACACAACCCAAGGTAACACACATAGAAAATTATCAAAGCCATGAAACTGAATGAGTACCAACAACAATTGCCATTGCAGTCACACGGAGTTCAGGAGGGAAGATACTCAGACATTATCCCCGACCTCTCCAACGACATGAACAGACACCCTACACGGCCTTCATCATAATGAAGTTTGCAGGGAGACCAGACTATCTGAGATGATTAGCGATCAGACAGGGCTGCCAATGTTGTCTCATACTCCATTAGCGTAATCCCAACATAGCCTGACTATGTTTTAACATCTTAAACTGTTTCCACCGTAAAGCCAATCGCAATCTTCAAGTACCCCCTGGGAGGGCATCTCTGTATTTTGCTGTAGGTGGAACTAGTCTTCTTAATGATTAGTACAAGAGGCTGAAAGATGCTGGCTGGTGTCCTCGGTTGGAACTGTAGGACCAGCGAGGCTTCCTAACAATGTAAATATTGGGAGAGATAGATGGGAAGCTGGAGTTACCAGTAATGAATTGGTTGTGTAGTCATATTGTTTGTAGTGATTCTATTTTGATCTATACAGGGCCAGTCGCAGTCTAGTCCAGATGGGTGGAAGTATTGGGTTTGGAACAGCGCTGCTTACACAATGGATCAGATCAGAATGAATCAGATGTTCCCCACATCTTAAGAACGTGCTAAGAGCATGACTGGAATATGTGGCCAGGTTCAGTGACAAAGTCAAATATGCCATCCTTCTAAAGGACGTGAATTGCCGCTCATAATATCACTCACCGGTTTGTCAAACTTGGGAAATTCATTTGTGATCATATCTGGAATATTGAGGGGTTCTGTGTATGTGGTAATGCGTGGAGTCATCCCACAGATGACATTCATACCTGGTCAGCTTGCTGACGGAATTAACGTCATTGGTCATGTGGGCAAGGTGTCCTACTTCGGATCGGATGGTCCGTCGTTCGAATCCCAGCACGGGAGTCGGAAATTTTGTGGCCGCTACATGTAAAAGAACAAAGAAACGATAAAATCAATCTGTACAGAATGCAACATCACATCATTGTTAAACAGGTATGGCACATTAAATAGATGAAATGTATGTATGAGTCATTTTCGATGCAACAAGTGGAGATAACATAACATGAGAAAACCCTTCGAGCAGCCATGTGAAATCAAATTACACCTTTGCTGCAACAGAAATGAAACAAATTTGTAATCCATTTGAAAATCGCATTCACCACATATCACATCTCATCTGATATAATGAGAATGTTAGGACATGCCAATGTTTAAATATTGCATGCTTTGAATGAGACAACACGGTGTTGCTATTGTTGAGCTTACCTTTCAGTTGTGAGTGATGCTGAAAATAGGCGGTAATAGAGCTTGGATATTTGCAGCGATGAGTCTGTTCAACGTCGATGCATGGCGCGTGTGTTATTGGACGGATCCTCAACGAGAATTGAATGTATTTGAATGTATAACTGAAAATCAGTGATGACAGAGTTGTTCGCGAGTCGATTTACATGTTCTGTCTGCTCTACAAGAGGCACCACCTATTGACAATCGTTGTCTAAAAGGAAAGTGCTTTTTGCCTGACGCCACATAATAGTACTGTTGAAACTTCAAATAGAATTACGACTGAATTAATGAACGAGAGAAATGTTCCAGGACATGCTGTGACATGATTTCTTCCACAAAGTGTTGGTTTCATCACAATTCCATAATACATGGAAAAAGGTCTAAATGGATTCATTACGAAAAGAACATATTGTATTGTCATCCAAATTCATTATTCACTTGAAATTAATATTGAAAATCTAACAGTTTCACATCTCTTATATATAGTCTTTCTACAACTACCAAAAATCAAACGCCAATCAAATCAATACATTGAAATAATGTTTCTCATTTTTAGCACATGCGAGATTTAACTTTTTCAGTTACCAATTTATCATAGAAGACTCTTGAGCCTTTTCTTGGGCATATGAAATTCTTTTGGAGAGAATTTATAGCAAGGTCACTGATGTTTATGGATCCATATTCTTTTATAGCGTTTTGTCCACGGTTCAGGTAAAAGATCTACGTGTGTACCTCGTATATCAAATTTAAGCTGCAAATGATCACAGTATATAAACCCATGTTCATCACACAGATCCTTAAATGGCACGATTCCACGTTTAGCCTGGTGTAGTTGAATTTATAGGAGAGATTAGTTATACAAGAGGTCATACAATGTATCATTGTTACGCAAACCATCAGATAATGTCACCTACATGTAGCCGTGGCAATAATGGAATGATAAAGGATCAAGGTTACGCTGTTTCCACAGTTTATGCAGTTTTAATTGTGCCTGTCCTGTCAATTTCTTTAAAAGCGATGAAAAAGGGAATAATCAATCACTGTATTGGGAGATTAAATCACAAAGAACACACCCAGCCCTTAACCCGTACACCTGGTTAGGTGCAGATTAGAACGTATGAGGAGGATGAAGACGTTTATGGATAGACGACTTCTTTCTTGCAGTGGATGCGACGTTTCTATGTAGATTCTAACACCGTTATCAAGCAAAAGATGCACAAGGAGAAATATATACATGGGAAGGATGTGAGGAGGTTGATGTATGGTGTGATGACATGAGGCTTGTTGTGATAAGAGATGACGAAGCCAGTGGGCAAGGGTGGTTACTCTTGATTAGGTTTGATAAGCCGTTTGATCTCTACATCTCATGAGGAACGCCAGGAGTTTGTAAGAGCGGATGTATTTCTTCTCCTAGTTTTTGAGTTTGTTGACAAGTGTAATTGCCACGACTCAGTGAAGACGGCGTATAACTTTTTGGTGGCATTTAAGAAGTTGGTATGATGAGGTCTTGCTTGATAACGGTGTTAGAATCTACACCGAAACGTCGCATCCATTGCAAGAAAGAAGTTGTCTATCCATAAACATCTTCATCCTCATCATACCAACTTCTAAAGTGCCACTTAAAGAAGTTTAGAAAGTAGGTTGCATGAAGAACTATCTTGTAAAGAACAGTTCCCATTTGGTGAAATAAAACCTTTTATTGAAGACAGGCCAAGGAATTACAATGAAATTGCTCTTTGAACATCAAATCGGATATCAGTTTACTCAAAGAGAACCCCGTTAGCATCGTGTTTAACGAACTCAACTGTGTTGTAAAATATAATCCAAACATTTCGTAGAAATGTTTTTACAGTCTTTATATTTTTTATAAGAAACACGTTACAACTTTTTTATTTCGTTGTATGAGGTCATTGACCATATACCTAATCTGATACGACTATAAAAACAAAACAAAACAAAACAAACAAACAAACAAACAAACAAAACGATGAACCAGGTTACATCTTACATTAACTGCATTTTCAGATTGATCAACAATGATACGATTCAGTTAGATCCTCACTAAAAGATCTCACTCAAAGTCCTAAGAACCAGTACTTCAAATGCCGTCAACGTATTTGTAGGGTTTTTTTCACTCTCAGACAAACTGGTTATCTGTTGAGGACTAGAATCTCTAAGTTGTCGTGCTTTGCTTATCTCTAGTAGGGCCCATATTACTTTCTGTGCTCTATGCACTGGATGAAGGCGAGGATTCTGTGAAAACTACATTGTAGTCGTAATGTGAGTGACATTATTCGTTCAGAAACCTGTCTTCGCCTGAGATGGTATGTAAGTCCCAAAATAATGAAACTGTGTTTAAACATACTACTATTTTAACCGTAGTACATGTGTTGTTATAATTTGTGGCTAAAATGTGAAAAAATACTAACATCCTAAGGGATGGTGTAAATCCAGCTAAGGTCCATTCAAGAAACAAATACACTGTAAGTCTCCATGGTCCCTAGTATGGTGATCTACCTTCGATTGTTGGCAATCTATAGCCTGTTTTTTATAGTGTTGTCATGTATAGTTTTAGATTTAAGTACTAGTTTAGTTTTGAATTCATAGCTGTGACAATCAAGTTGTTTTACGTTGTTTTCTTTGACCGAAATGCGTGGCCCTAGACAACTGGGCGATACGGGTACCTTTGACACTTGGATTAACTAACGATAATAGTGAATGCCCGTCATATACAGTTAACGGAATAAATAGATCCAGATAAAATACTAGAATTTGCAATATATATTCTAGTAAAAATGGGGGCGGTGGGGTAGCATAGTGGTTAAAGCGTTCGCTCGTCAAGCCGAAGACCCGGGTTCGATTCCCCACATGGGTACAATGTGTGAGCCCCATTTTCTGGTGTCCCCCGCCGTGATATTGCTGGAAGATTGCTAAAAGCGGCGTAAAACCAAACTCACTCACTCTAGTAAAAATGATCATCGAAACATTATATTTTCGGTCTTTTTAGGAGGCTTAAACAATGACAAAGCAACAATCTTGCCTCGGAACTGCACCATATTCCTACACTTGCCTGTCACGTGGCTTTCGCAAAAACGAGGACGTCTATTCCACGTGTATGCAAAAAAGAAATAATGATGACGATACAAAACAAAACAAAAAGTCGAGGCGCGAAGAAGTGATGTCATACTCTTACTCAGTATGAAACATATATTTTAACAAGACTTATTGCTATACGCCTGGTCAGTATTTTCCCCATTAAGAAAATATAAAAATATAATTATCCATGGCAGGTTTTCCGTTTCTTGATTATGTTTCGTGTGACTGGGTATTATCATCGTTATGTGTGAGGGACGCCCCAAGTGATGCATGTTCCAGCCTTTTACCACTGATGAAACCAACTTCTACATGTTTGCTGCTGACAAACTCTTATCTGGAGGAAGTTGGATTTGCCACGATCCAATGATGACAAGTTTCTGCCATGCCTGAGGGATGCAACTTTCCTGCTGAATCACGGCTTTAAAAAGCTGGCTCACTAGTGCCCAGGTAAATATGTAAGGGGAAGCAAAAATACACTACGTGTACAAGAATGAGGCAGATGCCCTTTAATAAAATATACATACTGACCATGTAATGCGTCGAACAAATCTCCCCTGTTTGCCTTTTAATTCGTGTTGTTCGTGATTCTTCAATTTAGTTGTCCGTAACGTAGTGCAAGTAGAGTCAAACAACCATTTATATGAATCAATATCATTTTGTCATCACCCCCCTCGTAAGATAATCCATTACCTCAATGAAAAAGCGCTTGGTGTATGAGAACACACTGCTGGTATAAGTGGCCATGACGTAAGTTGAGTTGAGTCACATCGGCAGTTTTTCCAGCCATATAGTGACTTAAGAAACAGCAGCCTTATCACCAGAGTCATTCTCGATGTGATACTGGCCGAATACGTCATTAATGTTTTGCAGTAATGGGTACTCTGGGCATTGACAAATAGGGGCGTTTATTAAACCTACATGCTCACAATACCCATTTTAACGGGCCTCACAGGGATAGTTATTAAATGTCTAAGACGTGCATCATATCGGCTTTACTCTCACATAAGACTGACATGCCCTCATATAAGTGAAGTATGTGAAACAGTTATTGGAAAAGGCGATCAAAACGACTACCAGAGTGAAGTTATTATACAGTGGATAATCGAGTACTTGTCAGAAGTACTTCTCAGGAGCCCTCATTCTGATGAACTGAAAGTCCTCTGAGATCGACAATATTTCATCATATCCGATTATACTGGTTCATAGGAAGAAACGGGAAAATTACACGTTTGGCTGTTATGCCCACTGAAGCTTTAAAAAAGAAGTCAATACAGACAAGAATAGCATCAGGTTTTATGACATTTCTAGGTGTCGGTCTCTTGCTAATCCGAATTATGTACCAAAGCAACGGAAGGTGTGGATCAGTAGGGTATCTTTGCGCTTATCGAGAGATGGTGTAATGAAATGACATTTTGATAAGATAAAGATCAAGTGTGTTTAGCAATGTGGATGGACGAAACAAGAGTGTAACGCATGCTAACACAGATCATGTTTTGCAAATACTGTGACATTTTGATTGATTGACTTTGCGGTTTCATGATTTTTGCTAAATTTGAAGATGATTTTGTAGGCCTGAAGGTAGAGTTGTCGAAGGTGGTGCAGTTTACTGTGTAGAGTGGCGCACCTCAGACACAGATTGTGGTGTTCCAATCAGGGATTTGTCCTGGTTGTGATCACTACCAAAACTATGTGACTGAGTCATTTAGGAACATGGGTTAAATCAACTCCAATGAAGTATAATCGGGACTTCTGGCGGTTCGTGACAGTTATCACAATAACACCGAATGCGTCCAAACTGTTGGACTCACTTGCCGTGGTTTGTCCTCAGATGTGAAAACTGAGGAGCAGTGTCAAGTTTCTTTGTCTAGAAATAACACTATTTACTGATGAACACAGTGTAATGTTAAATCACATATAATAAATTAAATATAGTTCATAACCTGCCAAACAAATGATCTGTTGAAGTAGAAATTATCCGTACATTATATACAGTGAAACCTGTGAGAACCGGCATCTGTCCGATCCGGCAAGATGTCAACATTCGGTCCCGTTCGTGGCTTGTACATATATCATCAGCTCTAAAATCCGGCACATTGTTTAAAGCGGATTATTTCTTCAATCCCAAAAAGTACCGGTTTAGACAGCTTCCACTGAACTTATTTGTTATCAGTCCACCAAAGAGTCATTCTCCTTGTCGACCGTTTGGCTCACCTTTAACTTGTCCTTAAACGAAACACGATAATACTGAGCATATACATAAAACACAGGGGTCTGATCAAACCTTTGATGTGTGCAGGTAAACCTCCATGACATGTGAAGGTAATCATGAAGTGAACATCAGAAGCGATGCACATGGTAAGTGGAACAGATTCAGGATAAAATTTTGTGGACCAAACTGGAGTAGCTGCTTGCACATTTAAGACATGGCCTTCCCCAGAGAAACAACAGCAGATAATCAGCAGACTTTAGTCAGCAGATTATAGTGGATGATTATCAGCAGATTTTAGTGGATGTTTTGAAATGGAATTTCACAGAATATCATGATTTGTCAAATCCAGAAATGTCCCTAAACAAATGTAACAGGGATGCTGACATGAACATACAACCCTTCATCATCACGGTTTGCGGGGAGATCAAATTATCTGGGATAACTAAGGTGACAGAAACGGCTGCCAATGTGGCCTCATACTCAGTTAGTCAGGCTGTTTGGGGGTTACGCTAAGTTTTATCAACATAAACTGTGTCCGCTCTAAAGCCACTGTCTCCAAGACACTCACCCTCTGCCTGGGAGGATCATCCATGGTGAAAGTTGGTTTAGACTGTTTTTTCTTTATGATTAGTTCGCGGAAGGCCGAAATGTGGTGGCTGGTGTCCTTGGTTGGAACTGTTGGACCAGCGTTGGTGCATTGCATTGTAAATAAAGTAAACCAGAAATATTCTGCACCTAGAAACTTTTGCGTCAACGTACCCCAGCCTGCCACGAATTATTTTCACGAGAGCAGTAGGCTTTGCAAAAACATTGTGTGGCCAAGAATCTGAAGGATGGTGTGATCAACGTGTTGGTTTACGAATTAGCACCCTGAAACCTCTCCATGCCAGATGAGCTGGAGCTACCGGTAATGAATTGACTGTATGATTATATTTTTGGTAGTGCTTCTGACTTGATTTACACAAGGTCTGCCTCTCTCTAGTGCAGCTGGTTGGCATGACTGAAGCACAAATATCACACAAATGTCATGCAATGGTTGCTTGGCATTATGGTGAAAGTTATGACGTGGTATCCCTGTTGATTTCCTTGTCATGATGTTAGTGATCTTTCAGTTGATTCTCTCTACTTGTAAGATATCGTTCTGCCTCACTTTCAGAGTCCTGGCCACAAGGATACTACTGCTACTGTAATTGATGTTAAACGCCACACAACGTTATGGCGGCGGTCTGTAAATAATCGAATGTGAACCGGACAATCCAACTCCGTGAGCATCGACATGCCAGGGCTATGCAGCTGAGGTGCGATGTCAAATCAGTGGGCCTGTCCACCCGGTCGCGTTAGTTGCCTCCATCAACAAGCAGGTACTGTGGGGCACACAACGGGCACCAAACGTCCTTAATACAGGTTATATTGTGATATATACTTGTTCCATTGAAAGGTGTTGTCCTTTATTTCTGCGTGCATATGCTCTCGTGTTAAAAGCTTGCGGGTACGTCAGAAATAAAGGTAAAGGAATTTCAGGTTATTTTGATTTTTGAAATAAAATTACGCTTGCCTTGTCAACCCATCGTTTCCTAACTGTTGAAAATATCATGTGGTGAATACGGAAGGTCAGAATGAAAATCGTTTATGTTATAGCATGTGCATGAGCGGTTGTCTTTGAGAGTCATTTTATTCCTTAAATTTTTATTCCTTCCTTTATAGCAAATACTTATTCATAAAACACCAAACCCACTTTCCTTCCAGTTAATGTCAATATAATGTGAAGTAATAACTCTGGCAATAAATGATGAATTAGCTCATAAATGAGCTGCCACTCATGATACAATGGCATATAAAGTATCTTGGACCTCAGATGTACGTAGTTTTAACTGACTGTAAAGTGATGACTTGTGGAAACGAAATGCACTAGGAAGTAATCAATCACATCGTGCCGGAGGATTATATTACCGAGGATGTACCGCACACTTAACTCATTCACACTATACAGTTTAGAAAGTACTGTAGATAGGACACAGACCTGTTAAAAGACCTTTGTTAGTCACCATCGATGGCCTAGCAAAAATATATATGGATACAACATTGTATGTGTGTATAACGATGCAGTATTGCTTTGGATATACAAAATAAAGTGTCATTCAACAAAATTTAAGTTTTCGTAAATGAACATCCAAATAATGTTTTTACTGTGTAACTTAAAGATATTTTTCAGGTAACACTTTTATTGTCGCTGTAATATAGCCCATACTATACCATAATTTACTGTTGTTCTCAGTTTCGTCAGGTCTTTCGTCTTTTGTGTGACAATTTCAAAACGGAAGTGGGTCATTATTTTTGTGAAGGACGCTCTGGGTCGAGCTGATTTTACTGATTCTCAACTTGTAGGATTCCTAGATAATCTGCTCTTTTTTCCGAGACACTTTTAAATATTTCCCTTGATTAAACCCAAACCAAGTTGCCTATTCAATGCTAGCATGTAAAATGATCAATGGGGATCCACATCAACCCTAGAATTGCACTGCACTTTCAGTTGAAACAAACAGTGATTTGGTATCACGGAAAACCAACGACCTTTATCCATTCTCATGCTTTTCACTTGCCGTTTAGTTTCTGCTTTGGAACGTTGATTTAAGCTATATGCCGAACGAATGTGTGCATTACGGAAACCTTAAACATAGATGTTAAATGAACTATTATGACTGGCACTCTGTAAGTGTGAAATACATTATGAAATAAAAGCAAATCATCTAGGTGTGTTTGTAAATGGTATGATATGAGACACTTGAGAGAAGATAGACTGCCAATATGTTCCTGACATGTGATGTTTTCTTGTTTACGGTGTTGTGCGAAGCAGAGTTTCAGGGGCGTGGGGGAGGAGGATTGTTTAAGTAACACTGGTTGTGTTCGAGTCTAGTTTGGAGGAATAAATGATTTTGAAATCCGAAATCCACTTTGTGTAGTGGTTGTGGTTAAATCCTGAAGAGATTTTGATGCTTTTTGTGAAAACTGAAGTTGAAGGTGAAAACCGTGGTAGTTACCCGTCATATCGTTATTTCCATTGCCTCCAAAGACCACAAATTCACCACCGTCAGTTTCTGTAACAGTTTCGGTACGATTGACCTATCGTCTGAGCGGAGTTAATGCTGCCCCCTAAAAATCAGAGGATAATGTCATATCTGACATGTCCTTAAAACTGGGTGCTTCTTATAGTTCTCCATAATTTTCTGGAGGTAATGATGTGTCTCCACAAATGTCTTATGTCAACTCAGTTTCACTCATTGTGTGTACTGGCGGTCGAAGACACATTTGTAAAAATGTTCAGTAACACCTAATTCATCCTTTCGGGTTTTGAATGTTTGAATTTGACAAATATATATTTATGAATATCATCTTCTCTGTGGAGACCAGAAATGGGTTTGTCCCACGTTTGACAGATGGCAGTGCCATGTTTAAATAACTGCTAGTCCTGCCAAAACTGGGGTTGCTTTGCCCATATTGGAACTAAGTGGATTTTCAAACGATCTAAAAATGAAGTTATCCGCCAACAGCATCACAAGAGTAATCCCATTATGCAGCATATTTAGATCGGCCACATCTTGCCTTCTGTATTAAATAAGGTGCGCTGTTAATGCTGTCCTTCCCTAGAGTAGGTCAGTCGCAGCATCTGAAGCAGAGATACGTGCCAGAAGGACATTACTGTCACAGTTGTTCTTGAGACGCTACCACAGAGGGGGGTTGTCAAATGTCAGTGCCAATAATTGGTCTTGTATGAGACGACACCAAAACATACATTAAATTATTATGCAGGCTGAGTAACTATGTTTGGCAGTCATCCCAGGCGTCCTTGCAAATATGATTGGTCTCAATCAGTTGTAGCAAATACCTTGCTAGAGCACCGTGCGTCCACTTCATTGTACTTTGTGCTTAAATTCTAATCACATTTTCACCCTTGCTGTGACTATTTGTCTCCTCAAGAGTCTTGACTGTTGACTGCACAAGCCCCAGGGAAGACATGAGTGTGATTCAATGACCCTGATTGGTCGAGAACAATGGACATTCATATGATATGTAGACATCATTGACGTTTGCCAAAAGTCGAGAGGGTATGACTTTGGTTTGACCGATTGATGGAGGCTTGGTGAGGCCTTGACCTTAGCGTAGTCTGCGAAGGTTGCTGTAACATTTTCGGTCGGTCGCATCAAGCACTGCGTGGTGGTCGGAGTGACTTAATATACACAAGCTCTGAATATGTTAGCATTGAACTGGCACCTCTGTTCCATCCAACAAGCTGTTCCTCTTCATAATTGTATGTACGCCAGTCAGTGAAATGCCCCTAAATATGGAATGTAGGGGTTGAGGCATGGCAATGGTGGTGAAGGGTATGGTTTGTTAATGGATAGATGTAGAATGATGGGGAATTTTACCTTTTGGCCCAGGTATGTGAAAGATATCCCCTGTCCCTCTGCATTTACGGTATGAGAATGGTGATATCGGTCTACAGCACGTCCTGTCTTGGTCCGAGTCCGAGTGATAACGGTCCTTCTGTGTCTACGCTTAAACCATCCGGGTGGAATGAGTGATAGTAGCCTCATGACGTTTTTGCGTGCAAGCCAGGTGATAGCTGTCCGTGATAGCTGTGTCCGTGAGGATAGCGTTTGCTCAAACCAACTGATAAGGCTCCACATTGTCCCCGCATGTAGGGAAACTGATAGTGTGGAACTGTTTGGAGATTCCACGCTAGAACACACATCCAGCTGCCGTCTGCATGTTATTTGGGGTGACTCCTTGTAATGAGTGGTCAGATTTGTGTCGTGTCAGTTTGTCATAGCATGTAGAGCGCTGTTATTTTAAATCACTGATGTGTCATGAACAGACACACACAGATATTTAGAAGACGCGAATATGTATAGGTCCAGATATCACGTCGGCATAATGATGCTGGAAACCATCTGTGTGGTGTGCAACAAAAACTATATTCTTGATTATTGTCAGAACAACTAATTTTGTCAAGCTCACAGACTTGGTTGGTGTATGACATCATATACTACTGCGGAGATCTGTACTCATAGTGTCAGTCACTGGGTCGTCTGGTCCACATTATTTGCATATACTCCAATGACACAGCTGAAATATTGGGGCACTGAATAAAAATGGTTCCCAGTATGCAATCATATACACATTCCATATATAACGACTGGACCTAAGGACATACATGCAAATAGATCCTGACAGCAAGATGTACTACCTGGCACGTTATCTCATATCATTCTACTCCCAAAGTAATCATTACATGCGTTGTTTCAAAAGTGTACTTTGTAGGATTGTTCACGTAGGAGCTGACATTGTGTTATGAAATGAGTTCAAGATGAGGGGGAAGCTGTGTGTGTCCTTTAAAACATGAAAAAAATCTGCCTCAAATCACTTTGTAGTTGCATATGTCCACGCATTTCAGTTGATTTTGATGACAATCACTGGACTGCAAGTACGACCTCACCTCACCTCACCTCACCTCACCTCACCTCACCTCACCTCACCTCACCTCACCTCACCTCACCTCACCTCACCTCAACTCAACTCAACTCAACTCAACTCAACTCAACTCAACTCAACTCAACTCAACTCAACTCACCTCAACTCACCTCAACTCACCTCACCTCACCTCACCTCAACTCAACTCCTCATCTCAGGATTGCCTGGTCCAGACTTGGAAATCGGCGTCGTATAGCTGTTAATTCAATGTTATTTTGTCCCCGAGAATCATCAGGTAGAAACAGTGAATGATGTGTTGCCATGTTGATTCTCATAATGCCGTAAACCTTGTCCTAACGAACATGCTTGATACTGATGTCATGAGGAGGTTAACAAAGAGAAATACGATGCTTTCTGATACAAATACATTTACATTAAGGTACTCTCATTAAGAAGAAACGTTTATTAAGAGTGTGTAAAGTTGGAGGTTCTAGCCAACATTCATGTTGTACCAAGAGTTGCCTGCCCAAAGGAGTTACTTGAAGAACTCCTTGGATCAGGATCAACTACCGAATGATATCTCAGTGGGCTAGCACTATAAACGTGAGTGAGTGAGTTACGTTTTACGCCGCGTTTAGCAATATTCCAGCAATACCACGGCGGGAGACACCTGAAAATAGGCTTCACACATTGTACCCATGTGGGGAATCGAACCCGGGTCTTCGGCTTGACGAACGAACGCCTTAACCACTGCGCTACCCCACCGCCCCAGCTCTATAAAACAGGGAGTGACATGGTCCACTCATGCAAAAAAGACACCCTTTACTGAAAAATACTTCTGATAATATTACAGTTCTATTTCTTTAAACTCTGATCTAGATACACATATTTGCTGCAATAAAATATGCCAATGGATAATGTTTACTCTTGCAGTACTTTATGAAAGACCATTCCTCTGTGAAGTCTTTTCAACCTTCCAGACAAACATAATATGGGCGTTTTTCATCACAGCGTCGGAATCACAGAAATAGAATCTCAAAGCTAAGGAAAGAAACCTCCTTTTTTCCCCTTTTTTTTCTCCTCAAACTGGCAAATATTTGCCAGGCTTCTTCAAACAAACTGTAACGCACATGTATGCATTATTTTTCTATCATTAAAACAATCCCCGGTAAAACAATCCCCGTTAAAACAATCCCCGGTAAAACAATCCCCGGTAAAACAATCTCATTTTTTTTCTTTGAAATTTGTTCAGAAACAGTGTTAACTGCTGAAGCATCATTTGCTTCCAATATATTGGATTTTACTGTTAATTTACCCGTCTCCCTTCACGGGCAAATATTGACAGTGGACCCTGACTAAATAAGAATTATAAAGGTGGCACCCCCTTGTTTGTGCAAGATAGAGCAATCGATGGTATGACAGGATAGGCGGAAGAGAGTCATTAGAATATAGTCACTTCTGTGTCTTGGAGAGACTGGAATCTTGACTTTGGCACGCACCCTGGGATGTATCTTCATAATCTGTGATTCTTCAAATAATGGTTAGTGGGGTCGACAGAGGGCAAATTGAAATGTTTAATCCCAAGGAATTATCGTTGTTATTGATCCATGTTGGAAAAGGAACGTGTGTAGTGGTAACTTCGGACATAAGTATCGCCCTAATTAGCGAGAGCCGCAGTAGCATGGTGTTGAGCTGATACAGGTGACAATATGTTCTTTCTAGCGCATTCAGGTACCAAGTAGGAACACATAGGGTCTTGTGTAGAGATATTCTAGTGTAAATGCAAGAGTGCATGTTTCAGTATCCCACGAATGTTATGTGTTAACATTGTTTAAAGTTTAAACTTCATCTTAAACTCAAGTTTACTAAAACTTCAAATTCAAACATCTTAACTCGCTGGACTAATGGTTATGGCTGTGGATTTGGAATCCTAAACTTACAGGTCCAAACCCCACTTGCACCAGCCAAAACGTTTGTAACTTATTTAGCTAACATTCATAATGTATTGAAATTAGCCTCGTTTCCAGCACTTGTTTATCACATGACATCCCCTAAGGTAGCACATGGTCCAAAAAAGCATGCACTTCAGTCTGTGCCTGACCACCATGCAGGAAAGTTGCTCACCTCACTGTCTGCTAATTACAGCATGTTAAGGAACAAATGTAAGTTACTATGAACTCATATCACTTCTACCTTTATTCCTATATTAGTTGTAGTAATAATAAATTATATATAATGACTGGTACACAATTTTAGTTAAATCTAATGACATGTTGTTCAAATGTGTATTCAACCAAATGTCTTTGTTCAATTTTAATACATATTGTAAAGTTTGTTAATGCCTAAAGTAAATAAGTTTGAAGTACATTGAGCAAAGGTTATGGAATTGTTTCCTGCTTACATTGTAGTTTGCTGGACCTCATCAGAGCTGAACAGATTTCTTCATGCCCCTCATTCATGAAACGGTTTTCGTCTATCCTGATGTATTGTTCTAGCATTTATCTATCTGTCAGCCAACGTCTCAAGAATGTTTTCAAGGATAAATTGTAACTGGATATGAATAGTATAATAAACTCTGATGCGAGTATCGAATATTTTGTTCTTGCATCTACATCGAGTGTATGGAGATCAGGTATTGATTATTCCATGCATTCAAAGAGATTTTATGCTAAAAGTGTGACGTTGATGTTTTTGTTATGATCAGTGTATTTTGTTGAATCGATACATCGATATAACGTCTTTTGAAGCTTGATCAGGTAGATGCCAGATTTCTATGCTCAATATCTGTAGCAGTAATTCATCCATGAATGTGATGACAAGTAACCAGTAACAAGGTCAGTGGTGACCAAAGAGAGCAGTCTTGTAATTATAGCATTTCCACATCAAGACGAGGACCAGGGTTTTATCCCCAAAATGGGTAAAATATCAAGCTATGGTATTTGCAGTAGTTTTGCTGGAATATTGCTAAAGGTGGCTTTAAACCATTCTCAGTGATATATCCTCATATAATTATTCTACGCAGGACCACAGCTGCAGTAGGTCAAGGAATAGTGACATATAACAGGTAATTTGTATCGAGTACCTGTATATATACTCAGAGGTTTCAAGTCACTGTCATCATGGACATGTACAGTGATTATTATCACACTACTGATAATATCTCATTGATAATAGTACATCATCCTTTAATTATTCCATGTGAGGTCACAGTAGGTCAAGGTAAGCTTGCATATAGCATGCAGTTTAATAGTAATATAATAATAATAATAATCATCATCAACATATAATTGTTCCTTGTGGGACCACATTAGGTCAAGGCAGACTTGTACATAACATGCACTATGTGTTGAATACATTTATACAAACATACAACAAGCTTTCAAATCACAGTCATCGTGTAATTGTACAGTAACCATCATATGAGTAGTGATAACATCCAGTTAGTAATAGTACACGTCATATAATTATTCCTTGTGGGACACATACGGTCATGGTAGACTTGACTCAAACTTATCTCAATGATGTTTATGAAAAGCAAAATATGTACATCAGAAAACGTCCAAAAATGTCTAGAGTTTAACTTTGCTTTATTCAACAGCACCTGGTGCAATCTGTACACAGACAACACATTCACTACAATGGTTTTTACTTTTATAGTTGTTTTTATTTTTGTTGTTGTTTGTATTTTGTTATTTGTTTATCGTATACCGACCAGGATTGTTCATATTCATAAACCAAGTCTGGTCCCAGCACAAACACTAAACATTCTTATCATGGTATCACACAATATTTTCTTTATAACACATTATTATGCCACAATGTGCATTAGTCGAAGCCAAAAGAAGGCGAAACACCAGAGAATGCTCAGCCTTGGTTAGCTGCTGAAACAGTTTCTATTGGCATGGGTCACCAGTGACAACACCAGGTGTTTCAAGTCGTGCTGGTATGAATGTGCAGTCACATTATTTACCACTGGTGTTGAAAACCATTATTATCGGCATTTAGACAACCAAATATTCCGACCACGCTCAAGGCCCGTGTTGTACGTTCCATGATTATCACAAGGATTCATGTAACAATTATATTGTAGCACGCATTTCTCAGATCACTAAACAACCACTCAACCAACACCAGTTGTCGGGAAAATATTACTCCCTTGATGGTATCTCAGCTTACAGGATCGACAGCTGTTTTCAAAAGTGAAGTAAACTGTTTTTTTCTAAATTGAAACCTTTTTGCTTTGATTTATGGCACACGAAATAAGCGTATTGGTTTGCTGTTTGTTCCATGTCACTGATTGTGTTTGAAATTGTAACTCCTTCACCCAGGTCTCATTAAATGTCATGAATTTCAGTTTTGCTCTTGTCTGGTTTATTGTTGGATAGATGAGAGATTTGATTTGCACAGTTTTTTTCTTAACTACCTTTAACAGTAGTGTCTGATGGATTTGATAAAGTAGAATTTACACACATTATTGTAGAATGGTTGAAGAGCTTGATATCCGTGATCAGTCGGTTGGGCTATTAAAGGTTTGCTCAGTGAGCGCTCGTTTACTGACAATATAATGCGACAGTTTCCTTCAAAGGCCGCCACAGGCAAGGATACTTTTCCGTAGCAAAATCCTTTTGGCTCCGACTAATGGAAGCAGATATTGGATATGATAGCGGTTCATATTTTTATACCAGCAATCTTGAGATTTCGTTATGCTATGAGGGATCCTGCAACAGAACTGGTCGTACATGAAGTATTTGTATTTCACTTTTTTCCATTTTAGTCATGGGCGGGAATTTAGTCATCCCCTTTCAAAGCGCCCTTGGATGACTTGTCCCATTGTCACTATCCAGCATCCAGCATCTGATTCAGGGATCAAGAATTGGCCGGCTGTGCTGTTCAACGTTTCTGTCCCTCTCTGTCATAAACCTTTCCAGCATCTGTTCTAAACAGGGATGGAATAAGCTGAAGAATTTGCTCATAATGAGGAATCTACGTGTTGTTACAAGCAATACAATTAAATGTAATTTGTTTTTGGCACAGAATTTTAAATGTTAGAATTGTTAACCTTTATGGTTCTTGGCCATTAGCTGAATTTATACACTGTTTGGTGCTGCCTTGTGATGCTTTGGCCCTGGTGGGATGTGAACTGTGAGGGAGCATATAGTGTCCCGGGGTAGGAAAAATGGTTAATTAATATGCAATAATATGATTCTTTGTTAACAGTTAACGCAAACTCGAATTTCAGTAAATTTAACTGAGAATGACAGGCAAATGATGGTTAAACAGCTTACAACTATTAAGAAGTTTTTAAATAAAAACCCGTTTTATTTTATCTGCTGATATTCATTTCAGTGAAATAATTAATAATTTAGAATGATTAATGTTCTATCTGTGAAATGTACATCATCTGCTTGTCTGACTCGCTTTCCTTACCTGAAGATAATCGATCATTCATTGTGACTACTCAAGTGACCTACCCTGTGAAACCTTTATTGCATAATCAATATTAAGAACATTGTAATAGTATTCAAAATATTGGAGGTAGCCAGAGTGTTGCTGATAATGCTTATCTCATAAGTGACATTAATGGCGAAAGACAGCATCTGTCCTGAGAGTGAAAGGCAAGTGGCTTGACCCCACGATGTGGCCTGGTTGATATAAAGATACCAACAAGGCCAGAGTTGGTTAACCTAGTCTTGATAGGGAATAAAGGTAAACCAATGACAGGGTCCGTCCATCGGTCGGTAGATAGATAAAATGTGAGTTGCTCAGGATTTTATTTAATACCCTTGGCACGAAATATCAAACCTCACATTCACTCACTCACTTGGTCACTTACTCACTCGCCTACTCACTGACTGACCCACTGACTTATCCACTCACTCACTGACCTCCGCGCACACTATTCCACAGAACAAAAGAGCCCCTTAAGCTTCAAGGACATTACAATACAAACGTTATGAAGTTCCTATAATTGGTATTTTCTGACATAATCAGCTTGCCACGCATAAAAAGTGGATGTAAATATCTGTTTGTCACGTTTGAAGTTTGGATCAAAGAATTGGTTTTGTTAAACGTTTCTCGTAGTTGCATCTATATTTTGTCAGTGTCACAGTGCCCTTCAACGCATTCTGTAGTCTGTAGGGATTTGTTCGTCAGGATGTGCAATCAGATACTTTCATTGTTCTGTAATATTGACAGAAACGCCAGTCTTTTTCGAGGAGATATTGTCAACAAATGTCAAACTCAAAAAGGATTTTCCCATGCAATTTGTAATTCCTATGAATTCCCATAGCCCTGTTATTGCCTCGGGGAGTCTGTGTCCACCGGTACAAAAGACCTTTCAATTAAGTTGCTGCTTTCATCAGATTCTTACTGCACTCTGTAGTCGGCCTTTTTTCATTCAGTTAAAGCAGTCTTTTGCAGTATTTACCTGTTGCTCAACTCCCAGAATCTAATTATGAATCTATGATCAAGTTCACAAATCTATTTATTATCCATACAGTGAAACATAGCCGATTACATACAAATCATAACAAGCAATTGTTTTCACAAACCGTGTTTATTGATACGAGATTTCAAGAACAAGTAAAAATAAACTCGGCTGGATAACGACAAGGGGAGCACACGTCACTGGCGACAAACGGCTAACCAATCACAGTGACCGCAGCATTTGATTCAGAAGTTGCAAGACAATAACGTGGCTTCAACGCAAATAATGCAAGTATCTGGACATAACAATGTACAGAGTGTGATCAATTATTTCACGCGTTTTCGATGCACAACACAGGGGAAGTGGGAAATCTGCTGTCTTCGACCGGAAATCAGCCTGCCATGTTTCCATGCGCGCGTTGCGCGTCTTCAATCGTTCCGTCAATATAAATCTAACATCCCAATGCATGTCGTACACAAAGACAAACAAAGCTTTGTCTAGTGATGTTGTTAACACTATCCTCGGAGGTCCAATATACGGGGGGACATTCCACATCAAAATTGACAAGTCTTCTATGGCAGTGAGTGAGACCGAGCCGTTACAAACCGCCACCGTGTTGCTTGCTCTCTTCTCAGTGACTCTTCTGACGACGAATAACTTTCCCATTAACAATGTTTCCAGTTATACAATTCTTACAGTTACTTACGTTGATAAAGATTAAATTTCAATGCAAAATGCGTTTGTATTTTTTGCCTTCATGCAAGAGTAGCTAGTCAATATGTCGCGCTCTGTACTTAGTAGCATTACACAGGGAGTTTACGTCCATAGTGCCGTATCACTGTATTCTTACGCGACCTTGACCTTTACGTCAAGCGACAACAGCTGATTTCGTTTTATGTGGACTTGTTTAGAAATAATAAGTTAGATACAAATGGATAATAAAGAAATTAACACACTCGCGAGTGTGTCATATTGTTTTTTTCGAAACGAGTGTCAGAAAAATCCTTAAGTATTTTTTCTGACACGCGTTTCGTAAAAACAATATGACACACTCGCGAGTGTATTAATCGCTATTTATTACATATCATTTCTTGTCATATTCCTCTTTGTAAGTAATAGGGTCCAACGGTGCAGATGAGTTAAACTGAGTCAGGCTGGTTGATTCTTATGAGTGAAGTATATTTGTATCCCTCTTTGTTTTGTAAGTTTAATATTTTCACACCGATTAAAATCAAATTCTGTTTCAAATGCAGGTGTAGGTGGTTTCTAATTTGTATCTGTTTATGTGCTGTTCATTAGTGAGGATTTCATCACTGGTCAGTCAGTAATCTTACTCGCCACAGTGTTTGTGTAGTTTCAAATGATGTTCAGTACACGAAATGTCTCGGTTGCTGTCATAATGTAACGAACGAGTTAGTCGTCAGTATCGTGTGATAATGGACCTAGAAATTCTGGAAAGTCTTTTTCATAAATGAAAATTCTTGATCGGTTGCACACGGTTTTGGATGGTTTGTTATATCATGGAAAAATCACTCAGCTAATTCCAGAAGTAGAAACATTGATCCCAAAACACCTGTTTTGACACTTCCAGAATCATCACACAAGGGTAATTCCTTGGATAGTGTATAAATTGTAATATCTAATTTCCTTACGACTTTTAATGGACCTTACAACAGTCTTATTACTGTATATTTTCAGCGCCGTTTACAATGGCAGCAGCATGTTGGCTCATTCAGTTGTATTGTCTTCAGAATAGGAAAGGAATTACCATCAAACAATGCATGAAAAGCCCATTCCATAATCATAACAATCCTGCAAACCACAGTATTTTGAAGGAATCTGATTATGTGCTTAGCATGAGTTGATGAATAACTATTAAATACTTCCAATACTATGAAAGATGACTGTTAAATACTTCCAATACCAAGAAAGATGACTACGTTTGGTGGAACGCATCTCAAATACATGCAAGGGCTAGTCAATTGTTCATCAGACTGCAAAATTTTGTACATGTTGAAAATCTAGTTTGACAAAACCGTTTGTGGGTGATTTGACATATGTAGAAATGCCACAAGAAGCAACAAGTGCGAAATTCAGAGACTGGCTAGGTAGTTTACACTTGACACACCTCATGGTAACCCACAGTGAAAAGCTCTGAAATACTTATACCAATCACCTTTGCTAACACACCGAGTTTAGGAAGGAAGCTACACATACAGGTTTGACCCATGACCTCCCCGCTAACACAAGCAGACAGCCCACCAGGCATTCATCATTATAGAGTTTGCAGGGAGACCAGACAATCTGAGATGATTACGTCGACAGTCTGAGCAGCCAATGTTGTCTTATATTCCTATAGCGTAATTCCAACACAGTCTAGCTATGTTTTATTGCCATAAACTGTGTCCGCTGTAAAGCTAGTCAGAATCTACAAGACTCTCTTTGAAGGTTCTACCTTTGCGTAATTTTGTTCAGGTGAGGGTTGCGTTTTTCATGATTTAGTTCTGCGGGGCTGCGAGGTACTAGCTGGTGCCTTAGTTCTCTTGGACCAGTGTGTTCTCGTTACGTTGTAAATTTTAGAAGTTGATGGACAGCTACCTTTAACGTAACTGCGTGAGAAACACGTCGAGTTATGATGTGAAATCAACTATAACCCGACTTTAACAAAAAAGAGAAATGTATATCCATTTAAAAGTCACATTCGGTACACACCACATCACTTGTTGTGATGAAGATGTCAGGATAAATTAATGCTTAAATAATGCATGCTTTGAATAAGCCAACATCCTGCTGCCAATGCAAATGATGGTGAAAATACGACTTCGACATTTGCATTGAGGTGGCATTTCTAAGACAGTCACTCTTGCTCTGTATAAATAAGTGCTTTAATTGTCACAAGAGATAATCATGCCAAATAATGTATTTCCACACCTGCATACAATGACTACTGTGTACAAGTATTCCATATTGTCATTAGGATTGAATATTCTTGCTGGTTGCATGGATCCTCTCTCATTCTCATGCAAGAATTATGAGACATTACATTGCTAGCAGAACATTGACAAATTATCGAATATCTACGTTCACCTGGTGAAAAAGCTTTTTCCATAAATTCACTGTGAGTGAGTGCAAATGAGTCGCTATGTCAATATACAACATAGTGCCTGTTTCCGATGACGTCAAAACGAAGTGTCCGTATCAAGGGAGACAAATGCAAAATGTAGTACGAAGTGCAGCTGGCGAAACAAGGAGACCAATAATAAATATTCATTTACCTCACAGAAACGTCTCTCTGGAGAACAAGAGCACTTATCTGAAACATCGAGGGTTGTCTGATGTTGAACGTGTTGGGTCGTCGTCATTTCAGGTGTCTTGATGTTATATTGCTGGAATGTGGATAAAAGAGGTTGTAAATCCAAGCTCAAGCTCAGTATGATACATTAAACATTAGATGTACTTGGTTAAATAGTCTTGTTCCAATTTGTAAAATAATGTTTTAAACTGCGTTTTCAGATCACAGTATCATATGTCTCATTGTATGTGAGACAGGGTTGTTTTTATAATGTTAATGAGAAACAGAAACAACTTAAAAAAGAGAGTTCTTGTAATCAATACAGCTGAATGTCATTCCTGTCTTGAAGCATGCATTAACTCTGAAAAAGTTGTCAGAAAACAAGAAGCATGGCTACAGTGCTGTTATGATATTCAGGATTTCTGTCACTGAAACTGTCAGCTGCCGACCGGCAAATCATTCCCATATTAAAGGTTATAATGCCCGCCATTAACCGTAAACTTTAAGTCTTCGTAATATAAATTAGTTCTATTTCTGTTTTTCTTGTCTGTTAATAATTTGAAAGTTGGAACGCACTTTAAAACTAAATAAATCACGTTTCATCCATTGGATTTCTTTCTAAAAGGGAAATATATTTGGTTTGAGTCATATGAAGGACAAACTGAACTAATGACAACGTGCATTAGTTAGTGAAAGTATCGTTTGCCAAACTTTACAAGTCGTTGTTTAATTGAACTCAAACCGATATTGACAAATGCGTTTACACACGCCCCTAATCATGCTCGGACAAATATCGTTGGGTACAAGGTTGACCACTTTGTGACTTCCAGCACTGATTCTTTGGAACATCCTAAGAGCGATTTTGCCCTTTCATGAGCTGTGCTTAGTTTGCCCGGGGTAATAGTTGAGCTTCCTTCAACAATTTAGTGTTAGCTTAAGCAGCTCAGAGATAAACATCCTGTTAAGGGGTATTTAGGTTCTAATGATCGTGGTGCACATACAAGTTTCTTCGAGAACAGTGATTAATCTTTCAGGAGCCTGGAAGGTGATGGTGAAGCTGAACTCCTGATACTTTTTAATTCAGATTATTTTCCATTTTGCGATTATTGGTTTCCACATTTTTTTGAGCAGAGGCTGTTTGAAACTGCAATTTTGGTAAGATAACTGATTGAGAAAAAGAAATACAGAGAAAGACGTTTGTTTTCTTTTATATTGAAGAGCAATCCAACATTGTATAATGTTGTTTAAGTTGGCATCACATCAAGACAAACAATAATGTAATCGTTGTCTCGTATTGTAACGTATTAAGAATGTAATGGTTTGTTGGGGGTTACCCGAAACCGAACTCAAACATCGAAAAAACGAACATGTTATCCATGTTTTACTATACAATGGCCATGCAACCACTGGTCAATAGAACGTGGTTTTTACGTTCGTGTTTGATTACTTATGTATGACTTTTAATGACTCTTTTCAAAATGTGATGAATTTCGTCATATTGTTACGGTTAATAAACTGCCGTGACAAAAGGTACAAGCATCCCCTTTGAACTAGCGAAATATAACACAGACAAGTCTAAAATATTCAATAAGATATTGAGCAAACACTGAGCAAGATTTAGTGAATCACAATACAGATTTCTAGTACAATAGAGTTGAGTCACACATCTAAGGTAATGGGTCACAAATGTAAAGTATCAACTCACCAGAATCTTGGCATGTTACAGTAAGATCAGATATACTAACTGAAAGTAGTAGTCTGGCACGAAGTGTCAATCTTGAATGTAGATTGTAAGTCGGATGTTGTTGGTAAACAGACAGTGATAGGCAGAGGCACACAACACCAGTAATTCCGAGTATAAGTTCGTGTGTGTGTGCGTCAACACAATAACCAGCCTCTATATACATTGACACAGCAAGAACATTCGAGCAAAGGGTGGCTGTATCGCCATTGAGTCAGAACTTTCATGAACAGGAAGTAAACACTGGATAGCCAAGGCAGGTAACTAGAGCGCTATCAAGAAGGCCTCCACCTAAAAATAATATTGCCATAGAACATATATAATATGAAAAGTGACCCACAATTCACACACAAAACTTTAAACATTGTGAGCCAACGATAACTATCACTTAATCAATGATAATCAAATTACAGAAAACACACTCTCGTAACAACATGTTCACTTTGTAGGTGCAACCAATCGTAGGTTTCTGATATACCCAAGGGGAGCAACTCTGCACAGCAAAGTGCGAGATAACTAGGCGATCTGGGCACCTTTGACAGATGGATAATTCTATCAATGCTAAAAGTGAATGTCCATCGTATATAATTAACAAACAAAAAACATTCCAAATGAAATAATTACATTTGAAATATATAGTCAGGTTAAAATGTTCGTCGAAACAACACAATATATTGTAGGTCTCCTTCGGAGACTTAATCAGTGGCAAAGCAACACTCATGACATATCACTGTCCTGTCTTGGACGTGACCTTATTCCTACACCTGTGACATGGCTTTCAAAATGATGTAAACGTCCATTCCATGTGTATTCCAAACACATGCAGGAATGTGATACATGTGGAGCGAGGAAGTGAAGCTCTTAATCAGTATGAAGTGTATATTTTATAACACCACTTGTTATAAGCTTGATCAGCATTTCCCCATTCAGATAATGTAATGATTTCACTGCAGTTACTTTTCGTTTCTTGATTATGTCTACATGTTTGTTGCTGACAAACTCTTATCAGGGCGAAGCTGGATTTGACACAATAAAATGATCACAGATTCCTGTCAAGCCTAAGGGATTTGAACAACAGCCTCACCCGTACCCAAGGAAACATATACGGAGAAGCAAGAGGCTCACCCGTACCCAAGGAAACATATAGTGGGAAGCAAGAAGCTCACCCGTACCCAAGGAAACATATAGGGGGAAGCAAGAGGCTCACCCGTACCCAAGGAAACATATAGGGGGAAGCAAGAGGCTCACCCGTACCCAAGGAAACATATACGGAGAAGCAAGAGGCTCACCCGTACCCAAGGAAACATATAGTGGGAAGCAAGAAGCTCACCCGTACCCAAGGAAACATATAGGGGGAAGCAAGAGGCTCACCCGTACCCAAGGAAACATATACGGGGAAGCAAGAATATACTGGGCGTACAACAATAAGGCATATACATGTTGTATGAAGTGTATCAGCATGGTGTCTTTCAAACTGTCATTTAATAATATCACTCACTATTACCC
This sequence comes from Haliotis asinina, assembly GCF_037392515.1. Lineage (NCBI taxonomy): Eukaryota > Metazoa > Mollusca > Gastropoda > Lepetellida > Haliotidae > Haliotis > Haliotis asinina. Next base: position 36,461,619 of record NC_090288.1, read on the forward strand.
TCAATAAAATCAGTATGGCATAAGCTTTTCCTTCATTATATAATCCATTACCTCAACGAGAAAGCTTTTGTTCTATGAGTCTATAGTGTGGTGATCTACCTCAGTTCTTTGCGAGCTATAGCCTGTTTTTATATGGTATCGTCATCTTTAGTTAAAGTATTTTGGATTACATTACTAGTAATATATAATGCATATCTCTGATAGTCTAGTTAGTTATACTATCCTTTTTTGACAAATATTAAAAATTGAGTACCTTGTTTTCATCGCTATATGGCTGTATATTGCCGGGATAGAAAAGGCCTTCAGCAACCCGTGCTTGCCATAAAAGGTGACTATGCTTGTTGTAAGAGGCGACGAACGGGATCGGGTGGTCAGGCTCGCTGACTTGGTTGACGCATGTCATCGGTTCCCAATTTGCGCAGATCCATGATCATGTTGTTGATCACTGGATTGTGTGGTCCAGACTCGATTATTTACAGACCGCCTCCACATAGCTGGAATATTGCTGCGTGCGGCGTAAAACTAAACTCACTCACTTACTGTAATATTGCCGATGCGATGTAAAATTTTAACTCACTCACCCACTCTTGTTCTATGAGAATACACTGCTGGTACAAGTGGTCATGACGTAAGAACCACCAGCACTACCGGCAAAGTCAATCTCAGTGGCGGAAGACGTCAATATTGTTTTTGCCGTAATGGGTACTCGGCGCATTGACAAATAGCTGCATTTATTAAACCTACATGCGCACCATACCTATATTCATGGTCTCACAGAATTCTAAGACCTGCATCACATCGGCTTCACATATTAAACTGACATGCTCTGATATACTGAAGTACAGTTCCCAGGAATGTGACACAGTTATCGGAGCAAGGTGATCAAAATGACAACCAGAATGACATTATGTGATGGGTAATCGAGTATTTCTTAGAGGCACCTGATAGTAGATTGATGAACTGAATGTCCTCTGAGATCCAAACAATATTTTATCGTATCCGTTTATACTGGTTGATGATCAGAAACGGTAAAACCGCATGCTTGACTGTTATGTCCATCGGACCTGGAGTCAGCAATGTAACAAAGCAATACAACGGGTGGATCAGAAGAGGATGATACTATTTATTAATAGCGAGTGAACTGAAATGAGATCTCAGTAAGATTAAGACTAAGTGTGTTTAACAGTGTGGATAGGGAAACAGTGATAACACATTTATTTATTTTGTCAGTACTTTGGCATTTTGATTAATTAGACTTGTGGTTTCCTGAGGAATTTGAAGATGGTTTTGTAGGCCTGTTGGTTCAGTCGTGGAAAGTGCTGCAGTTTACTGTCTGCAGGGCACTTAATAGGTTCCTGCAAATAATTGAAAATAGGTTTTTCGTTTCTCTTGCCTTGTTTCCTACTCACATATGAAAACGGAGAAACACTGTCACGTTTCCTGCTCAGTAATATTAAAGTATAATACTATCATTTACAACCTGCCAAAAATGTTCTATAAATGTTCACTAAAGTTGACATTATCTGTATATTATAAACATATAATGTCAGTATAATCAGTAGACTAAAGAATGATTCTCCTTATAGAACTCTTTTGGGAAACCATTAACCTGTCCTTAAACGAAACATGCCAATACTATGACCAAATACATAAAATAGAGGTGTCAGATCAAAACCTTTGATGTATGCGCACGTAAGCCTCCAAGACATTTGGAGTTAATCATGAAATGAACATCAGACGTGATGCACACGGCAACTGGGAGAGGTTCAGGTCACAATTTTAGGGAACAAACTGGAATACATGTAACTGCTTGCATTTTTAACAAATAACCCTTCCTAGAAAACAAAAAATGTTGCAAAATACTTGTCAGCGGGTTTCATGATTTCAATGGATGTTTTGAAATAGAATTTCACAGAAAATCATGACCAAATTTAAAAATAAATGCAGCTAATGTGTTAGAGATTGGTTATATGACATTACGCACGCACAAGTAACCCAGGTGTATTTGTTCAAATTCATTGCCAATATTATCACGAAACAGCTAGCAGACCAGACCCACTGCCTGCCCAGTGACACGAATAGACGACACTCGCGGCCTTCATCATACTATATAGTTTAATTTAACCAGACTTCATGTGATAATTTAGACGACACACAGGGTTGCCACTGCTGTCTCATACTCGGTTCGCGTAATTACAACACAGCCTGACTATGTTTTATCACCTTTAACCGTGTCCACTGTAAAGCCAGTCACAATCGTGAAGACTCTTGGGAGCATCTGCCGTGATGTAATTTGGTTTAGGTTGCATTGGTGCTGTTTTTCTTCATGATTAGTTTATGAGAGGCTGAACCGTGGTTGTTGGTGTCCTTCGTAGGAACTATTGGACCAGCGTGGTTTCATTACGTTGTAAATGTTAGGAGAGATTAATGGGAAACTGGAGCTACAAGTAATGAATTGATCATATTGTTTTGTTGTTGGTAGTGACTCTGTTTTGATTTACACAGGGCTAACCACTCTAGCTATGCTGGTGGACACGTCTGATTTTAAACCAACACAGATTAAACACGTCATGCACTGGCTGCTTGTCGACCCGTGGCTGTTCTGGATTTGAACTGATTTCATGTGTGTTTTAGGGGCTTAGTGGGTTGGTGATCAGGTTTGGCGACACGATTAAGCTTGTCAATGACCCCTGACAACGTAAATCTTTGCTTACGCTATCAATCACTGGTTTCTCGGACCCGAACATAATCAATTCATTTGATCAGCCATATCGTTGAGTGCGACGTTTGGCATCACAAGCAGTAAAATATACCTATACGTAATAAAGTTTGCAGTCAGTTAGCAGTTGCATTGTGTGAGTGACTCATTTTCCTTTCGAAATCACATTCGCTACATATTATATATCAGCTTATGTAAATGTTTAAATAATGTGTTTTGAATGAGTCAATACGTTGATGCTTTCGTAGAAGATACTGTAAATAGATTGAAATAGAATTTCGTTAGTTTAGACGAGGTGCAAAACATTTCAGATGACGCAGCTCATTTTCCGCTCGTCGGTTCCTGATGTATGAAGTATTACTTCCTCAAAACTTATTCCAACAATGCAAGATTCATTAATACTTTTTTCCAGGCTGGACATTAAACATCTGGAAATGTCCCAGTGTATTCTGGTTTTAAGGGTCACTGGTCTTACTTTCAGCCATGTGAGAAATAAAGATAACGGCATTTCAAGTTCTTTCGATTTTTGAAATGGAAATTATTCTTGTCTTGTTAACCCATCGTTTCACATTGTCTTACAGTTAAACATATCATGTGGTGAATACGAAAGGTCAGAATGAAAATCGTTTCTCCTGTCTTTCTTGCTTACATGCTATAGCATGTGCTAAAAAGTTATAATTGTCATTCAGTGTCTTTTTATTCCTTAACTGAATGTAGTATGGTAAGCATTGACTCCTCAAAACGTCATCCCACTTCTCTCCAGTTAGTGCCAACACCATGTGATGCACTAAATCTGGAGTTAAATGTTGAAATAGCTCATAAACGCGTTGCCACTCATGATACAACGGCATAGAAATTATCGTGAACCTCAAGATTTATGTAGTTTTAACTGACTGCGAAGTTTTGACTAGTGGAAACGAAATGCTCAAGAAAGTCATCAACCGCATCGAGCTGGGAGATTATATTATCGAGAACACACCGCACACTTAAACGGGGTACTAATAAATACAACAAACAAAACTTAGTAATTTGATTGCTCAGTGGTTAATTTGATTGCTCAGTGGTAGTGTATCTGTTATTTGCTACATGCAAGTCTCTTGAATATCAATATCGTTATCAATATCACTGATATTACTGTCATCAGTATCGACGCGGACAAGTTTTTCGATTTCATCTTCTATGCCATTTTAACGATGCCAGTAACGATCCTCAATATCCATCACATGTCTGCAAAAGTCTGACCATTCCTTCTGACCAGCATATGACAATCGTTCTTCGCATGCCCTCTGTACAGGAGCTACTTTGAAATCTATATTGTGGGGTCCAATCCAATTTTTAAAATTCGCCCAAATTTATTTATGGCATTGAAATCGGCTTGAAAAGGCGGTAATCGGAGAACAGTATGTCCATGGGTTTTCAGAATTCATGATATACAAGTCCGTTGTAACTGCTGATTTGGGGGGCAGATTAGGAAAAAGTTTTTCTTGCAAGCAATTGTTGAAGTTCATTTCGTCATGGTGATCGTGGCTCTTTTGTTGGCTTTTTTAATATCAAAGAAACATCATATACCAGCATGGACTATAGTTAATCTTGGACCTGTCCCCGATGGTACCCAAATACCACCAACTGCTCCCTCCTCATCAGTTTGCCAACATTTTGATACCGTGTGATGGGCGTGTACCCGTTTCGTCGATGTACACGATTGGCCGTTTTATGGGACTTGCGAATAATTCTGATATATCTCAGACGCCACGCAGTGCGTTGAATGCACTGGCGAATCGCGCATTTATCAAAATCATCAAATTCAGTTTTCCCTTCGGTACCAGTACGCACTTTCCCTGAACTTGTGAACTGACAGGTACCCATCGTGGGAACGCATTTACCTTCGTCATATATTTTTTGCATAAGATATAGCAGTAGGGACAAGGATTTTTATGGATGATAACGTCTTTATTGTGAAGAGTCATGACGTTTCGAAGTATGTTCTTATTTCTTGGTGAATGAAACAGGTAGAGAGATTTCTGGGTTTTACGTCGGCTTTTAATTAATAGGTGTAAACCTATGAAAAAAGGTGGGAGGGGGGGTGGATAAAGTAGGTGGGCCTAGATAATAGGACAGTTAAGCTGCCTAGGTTAAATAATAACCTGTGAAGAAAGAGAGAGGTGTTAAAATGTGAGGGTTGGGGGTGAGGGGAAGGGAGCAAGAGGGGTGGTGGTGCAGAGGCCGGGGATGAGCTGTAGAGCTTAATTTGTTGGCGAGAGGCTGACAGAGTGTGGTGGCCTTGACCTTGACTTTAGAGCTTAACGGTGTTGGGACTGGGAAGCGTATGTGTGGTGTGCGGATAACTGGGGGCGGTTGAGTGGCAGTGAATAAGGGCTAGTTTTAACGGTAGTGTTGAGTATGGGTGATTGAGGCTAGCTGGTTGCAAGTTACAAGATGGCGGTTGTGGAGCGGAGTGGGCTTGTATCTGGAGTATTTATATCTTGTGGAGGATGTTAGAATTTTGTAGGAAGACAGATAAAGCTTGAAAAATGTGCTTTTGTGTGTAGGGGTGGGGTGGGGGAATAAGTGAATGTCGTTATGGTATTTGGGTTGTATACTGTTACGTATCTGTAATATGTTGGTTTGTTGTGCTGTGCATTGAGTGAGTATATGGTTAATGTCTTATTGTGTATTGCAGTGAGTGCACAGGCCGTCCGTATGTCTGTTTTGTTTGTTGAGAGTGTGGTCTAAGTTTGTGATGCCTGTAATGAGTCTGTTTATGTTATTTTTAAGTTAATGTTTATGGCTGTATCAATGTGTTTAATGTTTGAGAATGTGGAGATTTTAGTGATTGGTGATGTTATTATAGATTTGACCCATGTGGATTTATTGGTATTGATGTGATGTTGAAAGTTTATATGTTGTGTGTTGGATTTAGTGAGTTGTTTGATTTCAGTTTTGGATGTGTGGAAGTTAATGTAGGGTGATATTTGGGTTGTTGCAAGTTTGGCCGCTGTGTCTTTTGTGTGGCTAGGGATCCATAGGAATGTAATGTTTTTATTTAGGCGTTTGAGTGAATCTGTTTGAATGACTATTGAATGACTATGTTGTGGATGAGATCTGGACGTGACTTGGAGTGCTTGTTGTATATTTGTTTGAAAGAGCTGAATCGAAGACGAGGAAGTTAGATTGGGGGAGGGAGGGAATTAGGTGAAGTGCAGTGAGGTTTGCTGTTAGTCCTGCAGTGTTTATGGAGGTGTTGTTGGTGTAATGGAGGTTGTTTGTAATAGGGGGTGTTTGTTGTACATGTATGCCTATGCCGGTGAGTTTGTTTGGGTTGATGGATACGTCAGTGTATATTTGGGTGTGGGTAGGGTAGTTTGAGTTGATGTAGTTGAGTGAGATGTTTGCTGTGGCTGGTTTGGTAATGTTATTGGGTAAGTGTTGGAGGGTGGAGTTGAGGTTGGTGTCAGTGGTGGGTGGTGGTTTCTTGCGAATGTAATGGGAGGTGTGTGCTGTACATTATTTAGTAGTGAGCAGACTGTGGAGGTGAGTGAGATAGGGGGCCTTATGTGGGTTGGATTTAAAGGGGCACTGATGCGGAGCAATTTCCGTGGACTGGTGTAAACTTTTGTTATTGTTTTTCTCCCGTGAGTACCCGGATGATATCCCAGAATTCGTGACTGGTTCGTGACGTCTGCTGCGCAGTCCGTAAGCGCAATTGATAGTTTAATTATAGACAGATCAACTGAGGTGAAGTCATTTTACTTCATTCCAAATGTATTATGAAAACAAATGAAACACTTTGAAGGTTAATCATCTGCCCGTGGCAGAAATGGTAAAAAACTATTAGGACGGAAAACGTCTCTATATTTTGTCTCATAACCCTAGTTAGTTTATTGTCATACTTGTATGATTCTGAAAATTAATAAAAGAACACACGATCTGCTTATACTCATAGTACATTTCTAACATAACAGCAACATTTATACATTGTATAGAATGCCAATGTGGATCCTATTTCACACACATACGCGATCTAGTGTGTTTTTTTCTGTCATACAGATTCTGCTGAATGCTACAACAAATAAATTAAAACAAAATGCAAAAAAATGAATGTAAAACAGACTAATTTTATAGCAACGATGTCAGGCTACGTACCTTGTTCAGGAATGTATCCATCAATATCCACGTAAAAGAAATCGTATTCCATTCATCTGCAGCTGGTAAGTAATCCTGCTCTGTGTCGCGTGTCTTACAACTGTCTCATTTGCGAAAAAGTAACACATCGTTTCACGTCTTTCGTTGGTGAAAACCAGATAAACCTCTGATTGGTCTCCCAAGATAGCACACCTGGCAACTAATTGTATGATGTCCACTATTCTAAGTAATTTAGTTAACCAATAATGAGCAATCAATCAATCAACGCAAGGGTGGTTAATTCTTTGAAGGGAGGATGTTGTTTTTGCACTTACACTTTACGACAGGGTGTAGTCATCTACACACACTGCCTTTTGACAAATCCGCTAAAAGATAAAAGTAATTAATCAATCAGTGAGTTATCGGTTAATCCTTTGATCGATGTTTGTTTTTGTAACTTAGTTGATAAACCCTCTTGCATCACTTACATGCACATATTACATAACATACAATACATTTGCCATTACAGACCTTAATTTATAATGTATTTACTTAAGACAGGAGAAATGCCAAATGGGAACCATTGTTGAGTAACCGAAGTTGTGTTACTACTAATTATACCTGTTATAAATTCATGAATTGACCATCCAGAGAATGATGACAAATAACATGTGTAGGTTTACACCATCAAACGCGAGTTACAGCAAGGAAGATGTAATCTCTGTGTCGCATGCAGCCTGAAAACACTATTGGGCCGAAACTGTTTTGAGGATACCAACGGAATTTCGTTACATAAGGAATACACACGGGCATTTGCTGTGTACTTGGGTAAATAGGTGAAATAAGGGTTTTTTACGTAAGAAAATGTTCAGATTTCTCTACCAAAGGCAAAGTCATCGTTTTTTGTTTACGAATTCAAATAAATCAACTATGTGTTTTTATTATCATAAATAATAAACCATTGTAGCTACCATAGCTACCAAAATTTTCGTAAGATATTTGCTATCACAGCTGAACCAACACTCAGAATTACCTAAATATAAAGCTTTGCAATCTTCCGTACTGAAACAAATGGCTACGTGCCTGTAGACATCATATTTTCATGTAACATGATTAAATATCAGGTTAAAAACACTGAAATAGGATCAAATTGGATCAGTAACTATACCATCCAAGCATCCGAAAAGAACTACACTGCTGGGATATTTGGTTACAATCAAACAAGGAATACCATGGATATTTTTGAAGAAATGGCATATGATGGGCATCCGGCCTCCCGACTGTTTAGGTGAAGAAATTCTGCTAATATGGACAGGAGCCCAGTTCCTTTGTCCGTCACGGTCGAAGGCGCGGGCGCTGACCAATTTGCGGTTTGATTTCGTAATTAGACCGTCGGCGAGAAACATTATTCGCTCCGCATCAGTGCCCCTTTATATTTTTTGAGTGTGGATTTCTTATTTTTGTCATATTTTTGTGTGATACATTTGTATAGTGGGTTGTGTTGGGCCATAGCCCAGTGAGTGAAATTTTCTAATTTATAAGGATCCGAAAGTATGTTGTGAGTTTGGAGAATTATTTGTCTGTTGTTAAGGAATGAGTGAATGAAATTTAGAATGCATCCGTGAATGGCATGTATTTTTTTGAGTTTTTGTAGTAGGCCATTGCACCAAACCATGTCGAAAGCTTTGCAAAAATCAATGAAAATGGCCATAGTGTTCTGTTTTTGTGCATGGGCTACCTTGATGTGATGCTCCAAATGTAAAATGTGATCTAAACATTGTCGGTTTGGAGTGAAGCTGCTCTGGTCCTCTTTAATAAGGTTTTTGGGTAGAATTTGATGTTTGAGCCTGTTGTTAGGTATTGTTTCTAAAGTTTTGCAGAGGTGGGAGGTAAGAATTGGGTTCAGAGCTGGGTTTCCCTGGTGTGAGGATTGACACTACCCTGGCTGTTTTCCCAAGTGTCTTGGATAGAATCTGAGGTCCAGATTTTATTATAAGGGGTAAGGGTCATGTGTTGCATGTTAGGTTGGAGTTTGTTGAGTATTGTGTATGTGACTGCATCTGGACCAGGGGCTGAGGCTGTTTTTTGTTTTGAAGTGCTGATGTTAGTTTGTGGATATTGATGATTTTGTTTATGGGGAGTTCTGTTTAAGGTGGCAGCTATATGTATGTTGGGTGGCTTTTTAATGATGTTTTTTAAAGTGGGTGAGTAGTTGGTGGAGCTACTGGTGTCCGAAAAGTGCGCAGCAAACTTGTTTGCCTTAGCTGTGTTTGTGAGTAGATCCTTGAAACTAGGCGAAATGTTTTTTTGTTTTTTTTATGTACCCATTATTGCTTTAAATTTATTCCACATGTGCCTAGAATTTTGTTTTGAGAGTCTGAGGATAGAGCAGATTTTTTTCCAGTGGTTAAATTTTGCTGCCCTTATTAATTCTTTGGTTTAATTTCTTAGTTTTTAGCTAAAGGTAATTTGGAACGGTCCCTTTTTGATTGATTAAGGGCCTCTCTTCTTGCCTTTCTGGCGTTGATTGTTTCAGTGCACCACCAGGATACTGTTTTTTGTGGGGGTTGATTCGAAAAGGGGGAATGCATTTATTAGTGTTGTTGTCGTTGAAGATGTTGATGTCAGAGCCTTGGATGGTGTTGATGTCGATTTGTTTACATAGTGTGTTGAATTTGTGCCAGTCTGCTTTTTTAAGGTTATATCTAGTTCCTGTACGTGTGGTGTTGGTGGATGGATTGGGGGTGGGGATGTGTTAGTTTATTGTGATTTTGATGGGGCATTGGTCACTGCCCCAGGTGTCATCATGGACCTCCCATGTACAAGCTTGTGTAAGTTTGGGTGTAGTGATTGTTATGTCGATGGCTGTGGGGGACTGTAGATTTGAGAGCGGGTATCATGTAGGTTGGTTATTATTTAGTGTGTTTAGATTTTGGTTGTTTAGCCAGTCGGTAAGGCGGGTTCCATTTATATTGGTGTAGTCTCTAGTGCACCACAGTGGGTGGTGTGCGTTAAAGTCTGCAAGGAAAATGGTGTGGGGTGGGGGGAGATAAATTTTGAGAGGATGTTCAAATCTTGGGTAGTAATTTTGAAATTTTGTCTTCTGTAGACATGTATGATAGTATGATCTTTATTATTAAGTTTAGTGTTAATACCCAGGACTTCTTGTTCTTGTACCGGAGTTTGGAAAACTTGATAGTTTAGTTGCTCTGCTCTAAAGAAGCCCAGACCCCTGCAGGGAGGGCCTGGGTGGTTAGTGGGCCGAGGTCTCTCCTGCCGAATGAAAACGTAGCCTGGAATTTTGAAGGCACTTTTGGGTGATAATCTGGTTTCCTGCAGAGCAATGATGTCGGGGGAAATTTTGTTGGCTAAACAACCAAAACCTGAGTGCCTTGAGCTCATGCCCATTTGCTCGGAGACTGTTGCAGTTCCAGTGTATGATAGCCATGGTTACTGCAATTTGAAAGAGAATTTTAATGAATACCATGGGATGGGGCTTAATTTTGAATAGTGAGAGTGACTGCTAGGATAGCTTAGTATGAGAAAGAACTTTAGAATGGACTTATAAGGGCAGTCAGTAAACTGGCTAGGCTTTTGTGATATATTTTTGCTTAGTGTGCAAGAGTGTGGAGTTTTTTGGCTGTAGGTTTGTCCATGAGTGTTGCTGTGATGATAAATTCAATTAGTTTATTTAGGTTTTGGTTGAATTTTTGTGGTTTGAGGGTGAGTGTGGATTTTTGAGCGGTTGACGGTTGTTTCTTAGGTTGGCAGTGGGTAGGTTTTGTTGTTAAGTTGTAATCTGGGTGGAGTTAGGATGTTGATGGTGGATGAGGGAGGGGGCATTGGGTTTAGAGGGGTGAGGTGATTTAGGGCGAGAAGGTTTGCAGGGGGCAGAGGGTAGTGAGAGGAGGGGTTTTTGGTGCATGGTTTGGAGCGGGGCTGTGGCAGGGGAGGGGAGTTGGATTTGGGTTGTTGGGGACGGGATGGTTTAGTGAGGGGTAGTGGAGGGGGTTGTTTGCTATGTTTTTGTTGGGGGAGGGGAGTGACGAGAAGGATGTGTTAGGGGTAGAAGAGGTGTAGGGAGAGGTGGAGGATGCTGATAGTATGGATTTGTATGATAAATGGGGGTGTGCTGGTTTGGGCAGGTCGGTGTGTTTAATGTGTTTGTTGGTGTTGATGATGTGTTTTTGTTTGATAGGGCAAGTGTTTTGTATGGTTATGTGTTCGTGTGTGTGACAGTGTATGCAGTATTTATCCCATGTGCATTCCTCGATGGTGTGAGTGTCCGACCCGCATTTTGGACTTAAAATGAGTAATTTGCATGTGTTTGTTGTGTGTTTGCTTGAAAAGCAGTATTTATATTGTGGGTTTTTGCGTAGTGGGTGTACTTTGTAGGTGAGAGCACCGAAGGTTATGTGTGGTTAGAGTGGTTATGCTGAATGTGAGAAATGTTGTTTGGGTGTTGGTGTTGTATTGGGTGGGTGGGTTCTCAGTTGTTGATAGTTCTGAAATGGGTGATTTTTGGTTGGATGGGTATTGTATTTGCTATGTCAATGTAGTTTTGTATGTCTGTTTCTGTTTCCATGCAGTCAATCTTGATAACACCCTGAATTTGTGATTGCCACCTAGGAATTTGCCAGCATATTTGTTTTCCGTCTATGAGTGTCTGGCAGAGGGTGTTATTTAGTGTGTGTTTGTCTGGGAAAGTAATTTTGAAGCTTCAGCCACAATTGTTTTTGTATTTGTATTGGATGTTATATTTCTTGAGGCAGAGAGCAAACTTGTTGATGGAGTAAGTGTGGTTTAGGGGGGTGTTAGTATTTGTGGCGAATGCTAGGAGTATGTATTTGTGTGGTTAGGCTGGGGGTGGGGTGGGTTGTGCGCATTGTTTTTTGTGGGTTTTGGGTGTTGTCTGTGAGTGATGTGTGGTGTCTTTTGTGGTGTTTGCAGTGTTTATAGGTTGACTGGTAGGGGCAGGGGGGATTGGGGTTTGTTAAGCTGAAGTTGTGGTTGGAATGGGTTGGCTATTTGTTGATCAAGGCTTGATTGGTTGGGCGGCTGGTTATGGGGTTATGAGTGAGTTGAGGTCAAGGCCGAAATTCATTGGAATGGGATCAGTTTGATGTGGGGAGGTGAGGGGGTGGTGGGGAATCTTTGTTTTGGGTGGAGAAGAGCAGAGCTGTTGGGTTGGGGGCTTGGTGGGGTGGGGTGAGGGGAGGACAATGTTGATGAAGATGAAGTAAATATATTTACGCAAGTAAGACATACAATAGGGAGAATGAGGTAGAAAACATGGGAATGAAAAAGTTTTATACAATGGGAATGAAAAAGCTATATACAATGGAAAAAAACGTTGGACATGAGACAGATATTTACAAAATGTGGAGTGGAGAGAGAGAGAGGATAATTTGATGGAGATTTGTAGTTTTCGGTATATATACAGTGAGTAGAGTTTCACCTGAGTGTGGGCAAGCGGCAGAAAGCTGGGGGCTAGGGCTTGTCAGTGGCAATCTTTGTGAGAGTCTCTTGGTGAGGAGGAGGTAACATGGCGGCTAAGGGTGGGAGGTAGGGGCCGGGCTAGTCTTTGTGCTCCTTGCTCCTATGAGTATCAGTCAAGGAATTCAATGTGAAAGGGAAGCAAGGGACTTATTGATATTGGGATAATTTCATTGCTGCCCGCTTCATCCTTGTACATACTACCAAAAAGGCCCACGTCCACTTGTTACATGCCGCCACTGTTACCACATCAGCCACGCCTGGATTAACAACCCCCTGGCTTGCACTCCTGTCCATCTACCAATTAACTAGTGGCTTCCTTGTCATACTGTTGTTGTTTCTACATGTATATATATAGCTGGCTGTACTCAGTTGTTTCATTCACCTGATGGAGAAGTAAGAACATACTTCGAAACTCGGTGACTCATCACAATAAAGAAGTTGTCATCCATAAAAAACTCTTGTCTGTATGTGTAGCACATCTAAATGCCCTTCAAAGACAATATACCAGTGGCATCGCTGGCTTTTTTAGTGCACCGTGTTCGCTGTCAGAAATGGTACACATGTGCTGGATGATTTTGTAGACAACCTTACGTGTTTGTGCATGAATGACCTGACCCCATGTACCCAGTTTAGAGTGCGGTATGACCAGTTTCAAATACCGACAGAGTTTACTGCTCTTAATTGTCACAGTCCACTTTACGAGATACTAGTATACTAATGCTTGAGCAGAAACATGATGATTGCTGCAAGGATCACAAAAATCATGTGCGCAAAATTTTCAAACCTGTTCCCCCTTCGTGTAGGTACTGGATCAGTTCACGGCATGCCCCCAACTCTTGTCTTTCGCGCACCTCATTCTAATGTTGGTTGGACAGTAAACTGATATATTTGTGTTGGATTTTCATATATAGACAGCTATCTTTCACACTCACGAAATTAAGGATGTTATCCATAAGATTTGTATATAAAGTGAACACAAATTCTATTATGCCACTGAAAGAAAGTTGTCTGTCTATCTATCTATCTATCTATCTATCTATCTATCTATCTAGGAGTGTAAAGATTTGAATAGACACCAGAGAGTCAATATGTTCCTGAAGTGTGGTTTCTCATGTTTCCCACAGCTGAGTTCCTGAGAGGTGTTGCTCGAAATGTGAAATGAATATAATTAGGGCATAATTGTGCTGTGACGAATTGGGAATGTTTACTGGTGGTTATATAGCCATAAATTTAGTTATATCGGCGACGTGTGAGCTGGTCTTACATGCTTTTCTGGAGGTAATGACATTTTTTCCCACAAGTGCCTTATGTCCACTGAATTTCACAAGTTGTGTATACTGACAATCGTAGACAGATTTGTAAACATATTCAGTAACTTTTCAACCCTTCTGGCTTTGAATGTCTGAATAGGACAATAACATATTTATAAATATCATATCTTCTGTATGGTGACCAGGAAAAGAATTGTCTCATATCTGACAGATGACAGTGCCAATGGTCAAGTGACTGCTAGCCCTTCATAAACTGGGGTTGCATTGCCCATTTTGGGAAGATGTTCGAGGGGATTTTCAAATGATTTAAAAAGAATTATCAGCACCACAAGAGAAATCCAATTATACAGCTTGTGCTTTTAAATTGACTACATCTTATTTTCTTTATTAAATAAGATGCGCTGTTATTGTTGTCCTCCCCTAGAGTAGGTCGGTCTTTGCATCTAAAGTATAGAAAACGTGCCAGAAGAACATAACTGTCACAGTTGTTCTTTAGATGCTACCATAGTGGGAGGTTGTTGAATGTCGGTGCCAATAAGTGGCTTTGTATGAGAAGACAGCTGAAAAATACTTAAAACTGTCGTGGAGACTGTGTAACTGTGTTTGGTAGTCATCCCAGCCGTCCTTGTATAGCTGACTGGTCTCAATCAATTGTACCAAATATCTTGCTGGACCACCTTGTGTCCACTTCATTGTGATTCTTGTCTAAATTCTAATCACATTTTCGACCTTCTTGTAGCTATTAGTCTCCTCAAGAGTCATGCCTGTTGACTGTACAAGCCTTGGAAAGAAATTAGTCCCATGAGGGTGTTTCAAGGACCCTTATTGGGGGAGGAAAATGGACATTTATACGACATGTGGACAGTCAGACAGATTATTAAAGTCGCAACTAATTTTGTACATAAAATACATATGGTACAGAGTATAAAAGAGTAAAAAGTGTGCCACTCTAAAATGGGTTTCTAGAGACAAATATCACTGACGTTTGCCAGAATCCAAATGGTATGAATTTGGTTTGACTGTTTGGTGGAGTCTGAGACATTGCCTCGAGTGGTCTGTCAACGTTGTTAAAACACTTATGTTGCCTCTCATCAAATATTGCATGATGGTCAGTGTGTTAATCTACTCAGGTCCAGGACGTGTTCGCATTGTACTGACTGCTTTTTCTAGTTCAACCCACAGGATATTCTTCATCTTCTTAAAATAGTATTGACGCCGGTCAATGCCCGCAAAACATAAAATTACTTTCTTTCAAAATTTTAGATTTTAGACTCACCTAAAACACTAACTATATATGGTTGCATCGAAGATTGATTTCTCCATTAACCTCGGGGAACCAACTAACCTAATGCATATGAAATACATTAGGATCATGCATCAAATTGCTGAAATGAATGTGCAAATATCGTTTATGTTAACAGCTGCGTTTCGGCGTAAAGTTTTGTTAAGAATGCGCCAGTTTGTACTTATTTTTATCATTTATTAACTCAGGACATTAATATTTTCAACGTTATGTGTAAACAGTACCTTTAAACAGTATGGAATATTTTGCAACATTTAGGATATATCCACACTAGTCGGTTTACAGTTCTGAAAGAAAGGCTTCAAGTATATAATTAGGAACCAGTAATACGAAGGGTCTTACAGCCAAGGGTAGAATGTAGGGGTTGTGGTTTGGATGGTAAGTTTATGCTATACAGTGCTGTCCTTGCTGCTGACAAACCCATTTGACAAAGTGTGCCTCAACTGCTGTTGTCGAAACCTTTTAGGAAAGGTAAACAATTTTTTCGTGCTATTGTGCCACCAGAATTTTTGCCTGACATGGAATTCTTCAAATGCAACTGCACTTGTTCGTATGGTCAGTGCAATTACGGGTATTTATGCCTTTCGGGCGAGTAGGTACAATCTGTTCCGTGTCCTCTGTGCATTTGTTGCATGAGCCAGGTGATGGCTGTCTCCAGTGTGCCAGCGTTCGTACGATCCAGGTGTTAGCTGTCTCCAGTGTGCCAGCGTTTGTACGAGTCAGGTGATAGCTGTCTCCAGTGTGCCAGCGTTCGTTCGAGCCAGGTGATAGCTGTCTCCAGTGTGCCAGCGTTCGTTCGAGCCAGGTGTTAGCTGTCTCCAGTGTGCCAGCGTTCGTTCGAGCCAGGTGATAGCTGTCTCCTGTGTGCCAGCGTTCATTCGAGCCAGGTGATAGCTGTCTCCAGTGTGCCAGCGTTCGTTCGAGCCAGGTGATAGCTGTCTCCAGTGTGCCAGCGTTCGTTCGAGCCAGGTGATAGCTGTCTCCAGTGTGCCAGCGTTCGTTCCAGCCAGGTGATAGCTGTCTCCTGTGTGCCAGCGTTCGTTCCAGCCAGGTGGTAGCTGTCTCCAGTGTGCCAGCGTTCGTTCGAGCCAGGTGGTAGCTGTCTCCAGTGTGCCAGCTTTCGTTCGAGCCAGGTGATAGCTGTCTCCAGTGTGCCAGCGTTCGTTCGAGCCAGGTGATAGCTGTCTCCAGTGTGCCAGCGTTCGTTCGAGCCAGGTGATAGCTGTCTCCAGTGTGCCAGCGTTCGTTCGAGCCACGTGATAGCTGTCTCCAGTGTGCCAGCGTTAGTACGAGCCAGGTGATAGCTGTCTCCAGTGTGCCAGCGTTCGTTCCAGCCAGGTGATAGCTGTCTCCAGTGTGCCAGCTTTCGTACGAGCCAGGTGATAGCTGTCTCCAGTGTGCCAGCGTTCGTTCGAGCCAGGTGATAGCTGTCTCCAGTGTGCCAGCGTTCGTTCCAGCCAGGTGATAGCTGTCTCCAGTGTGCCAGCGTTAGTACGAGCCAGGTGATAGCTGTATCCAGTGTGCCAGTGTTCGTACGAGCCAGGTGATAGCTGTCTCCAGTGTGCCAGCATTCGTACGAGCCAGGTGGTAGCTGTCTCCAGTGTGCCAGCGTTCGTTCGAGCCAGGTGATAAGGATTCATCTGTGTCTACGCTCAGCCTTTCGACTGTCAAGCAGGATGATCACTGTGTCCTGTGTGTCCTGTGTGTCCAGCGTTTGTTCAAACCAACTGATAAGGGTCCACCTTGTCCCCGCATGTAGGGACACTGCTAGTGTGGAACTGTGTGGGAATTCCAGGTTAGAATACACACACCGCAAGCCCTTTGCATGTTGTTTGGGGTGACTCCTTGTAATGGATGGTCAGAATTGTGTCCTGTCAGTTTGTCATTGTATAAACAGGGACAATGCTCCTATTTACAATCGCAAGCACTCACAGTGTCAATAACTGGGTCGCCTGGTCCAAATATTGGCATTATAGATACATCAATGATTCAGCTGAGGCGCTGAATACAAAATTGCTCCCCAGTACGTAATCATGTACTTGTTCCATATATTAACGACTGGGTATAAGGGTAGGTACATAGATGTAAGGAGATTAATCCGTAGATTTTTATCAGAGCAAGATGTACTACCTAACACATCTGACATCATACTGCTCTCAAAGTACTCATAGAGCAGGTTCACAAAGTGAACGATTGTTCAAGTAGGACCTGAAATTGTGTTATCAAATGAGTTGCAAATGAACGGAATAGCTGTGAGTGCCCTTTTAAACATGAAAAGAAAAACATCTGCCTCAAATCACTTTGTAGTTACCTATGTCAACATATTTTAATTAATGCTGATGTCAGTCACTGGATGACAAGTACGACGTTATAAAACCCTATTTCACCTCACCCCACCTGATGTCACTTTCTAGATGGCCTGGTCCAGACTTGGTCATTTAGAGATCGGCCTCAAATAGTTGTTATAGCGAAACAACAAAGAACCTTATCATTTTTTTGTCCCTGAGCAACAATGCATGATTTGTTGCCATGTTGCTTCTCATAATGACATAAACTTTGTCCTAAGGAACACGCTTGATACTGAGATGTCATGGGGAGATTAAGAAACAGAAATAACATGCCTTCTGAAAAAATACATAATGACATGAAGGCTTACATAATTACAGTGTTACAGTATTACATTTATTGTTGGAAGTTAGTAAAGATACGGGTAGTCTACATTTTCAAGTCATTTTACCATGGCATATACCTTATCATTATGTATTAGTATATGACTTTGAATACACAAGGTACTCTCTTTAGGTAAAACTGTTGATAAGAGTGTGGAGAGTTGAGGTTCTTGCCAACAAGAGTTGTACCAAGATTTGCCAAAGGCGTTACTTGGTGAACTCTTCATAAGGCGTAAAGGGAATGAATATGAAGTGTGTTTCTGGAGCAGGCTCAATTGGGGGAATGATATTTCAGTGGGACAGAACTATAACACAGCAAGGGAGTGACAAAGACACGCGCACGCACACACACCAGACAAGAAGGGCATAAAAAGAAGCAAGCATGTAAACACATCAAATGCACTGACTTCAGCATGCCAGTATGGCATTATGATGTAAAAAACACGGCATTGAATTATTACTTCCTTGGTCACCAATGGCGATGATTTTTAAACTAGGAAAAATGACAAACGCTCGTCGTGAAGAAAAATACTACCTGCACGTAATACATTTGATGATGACTTCTTTATAAAACACTTCTTTGATAACGGATTATGTTTACCTATGAACTTTGGAGTCTTTTTCTTGGGATGAGCAAGAAGAGATAGAAGCAAACACGCATACACACAGCAAACGCATTATCTAAATGATTGTCACACTGTCAATACAGTATCTGAAATCTGATGTAGAAATCATGGTATGTGATCCTGCACATCAATGACAATAATGTTTCAACTCAGAAAAACGATAAATGCTCAACCTGAACAACTAATAAACACCCAGTGCTGAAAAATACCTTAGGTGAAATTCCACTTTTATTTCTAAAAAAAACCCCCACTTGTATGGGTCTCCTTTGTTCCAGATACACCTATTTGCTGCAATAAAAATGTCAAATCAACGGAAAATGTTTACTCTTGTAGTACTTGTGAAAGGACACACACCGCACGCACACCAGACAAACATAATTTGAAAGTTTTCATCACAACTTTAGGATCACAAATAGAATTTCAAGGCTAACGAAGGAAGTCTCTAAACACTGAAGACCTCATATTTTCTCAAGCTGGCAAATATTTGCTAGGTTCCTTCTAAGAAATTGTAATGCACTTGTGTGTATTAATCTCAATCATTAGACATTCCCTGGTAAAACAATCTCAGTATTGTTTTGTTACAAATTTGTTAAGAAACAATATCATTTTTTGAAACATCACTTGCTCCTAATTCACCGGATTTGACCGTTAATTTACCCGTCTTCCTTCACGGGCAAATATTGACAGTGGTCCCTGGCTAAACAGGAATTACAAAGGTGACACCCCTTTGTTTGTGCAAGATAGGGCAATCAATGCTTTGACAGGATAGGCGGGAGAGAGTCATTGGAATATGGCCACTTCAGTGTCCTGGAGATGATGGAATCTTGACTTTGGCACGCACCCTGGGATGTATCTTTCTAGTCTCTGATTCTTCAAACAAGGGCTAGTAGGGTCAACAGAGGACAAAGTGAAATATGCATTCCCAGTGAATTATGGTTGTGATTGATCGATGATGGATACGGAACGTGTATAGTGGTAACGTCGGACACCAGTATCGCCCTAATTAGCGGGAGCCACAGTAGCATGGTGTTGCGCTACCATAGCTGACAAACTGGTCTTTATAGATTATTTCTTTATAGGCTCTTAAAGTCTACGTTTAGTTCTGACAGTTTTGGACATAGGTGATTGAGTTTCTAAGGTTCCATTCCTTAGGATCCAGGATCAGCTGTAGTACTTCAATACCAGTATCATACATGGTCAAAGTATGGAGGCATCTTCAACCTACACTACTTGTGACCTTTCTTCCACGACAGGCTGTTATGTCGTTGTTTCACTTGATGTCTCATTCAATGCCTCATTTTATCATAGGGAATGATCAAGGCTGGTGGTTTTCAATACCGCTTTGTAAGCATGAATCAGTTAGCTGCCAACTGATTTCTGGATGATAGCTTATCGTCATGCATCAGTGATATGTTGCATGAGATAATGTTACAAATTCCATGGCGACATAAGCACCTGAGTTCAATGGTAAAATTACACTGATATTTCCGCCTATTCTTCTGATCTTCTGCAAACTAAACACGTGTCCATTTGCTTCCAAGATTTCAGAACAAGTGTGTTGTAGAAGTGAAGATTATGCCCTTTGTCAGACAGACATGTCCTTAAATTGCTGAAATGTTGTTCATAGTGGCGTAAAACCTTACTCACTCACTCATCTTGCCGTTGAACTCGGTCCCATCTAAACCCAACCCATACTGTAGTACCTGTCAAGTTCAAAGTTTGAATTGTGTGTTTGTGAAAGGCTGTTGTATTGTTACCCATCTGTTAAGTTCATGGTTTGGGGGTAGCGAAGTGCTGAGAATGGTCGTGCCAAACATACATGGTCAATCCCAGATATGGACGTTTTAAGCAAAGACCAGTCAATGTATCAGGGATTATGGACAATGTATCAGGGATTATGGACAATGTATGAGGGATTATGGACATTGAAAGAACGTGATAGAGGTAATCACATAATTCAGTTTGATATATACACTATTTCAATTATTTGAAAGTTCCAGCAATTTAGAAGTACTGTAGTACTGTACTGTAGTACTGTGTGTCCGCTTGCCTAAAATGTGGGAATTTTATGGTGTACCAAACGTGATGGTGAGGGCATACTCAAGTAGGCCCTAAAAGTTTTCGTCTTTAGTAAAGCCAGTGACTATGGGAGTGGTGCTCACAGACTAATGACTAACTTGGACACAAATCTTGATCGTTGTATAACATAACATAGTAATACAAGGTTAGAATTGTATCTTTGTCATGAAAAAATTAATTTTTATAAAAACATCATGGCTCATTTTAATATTGATTATGCAGTGCCTTTAAACTCTAACCATCACTGGTTGGGTTATAACTATACATGCATACATTTTGTGATGACAGCTCTATTTGGGTACTGACTTAGATACAGTCCCTAGAGGTTAATCCAGCAGCTGTTAGCAGGATCCTAGGATCTAAAAGGTAACACCATGGATAGTGTGGTCAGTCTCTTTGACTCGGTTGGCCTATTGTTTATCCAATAGGTGTCATTTCCTGTGGAAAGTCATCTGGGTGACAGAATTTTCGACTTCCTTTTTTTGATTCAGACTTCACCATATTTCATGACATTCACTGTGAATTCTCTTGACTTTGACAAAGTGATTTTTATAGTTACAGGTGTAATGGTAGGTACAGAGTAACCAACGAAAACATACTGATTATGAAAATCTTAAATCCTCTGTGATCATGGACATGATCCGTATGTAAATTCCGAGACGAAGAAAATGAAACACTAAAGTCCACGTTATCATTTTGGAATCTGGTTTCATTTTCGATTGCACTTTGATGAAGCAATTACTTTCGAAACATTTAAACTGTCGTTTCGGCATCAAGACGAATTTAGGACGTGTAGTAATTCTAAACTTGACGTAATCATTTTCAAGCCTGATTAGTCTTCAACAGATCACTTCAACTGCGATCAGCTCATGGAATGCTACATGTGTTTTTGAAGCATGTCAGATTCAACTGTAAGTGCAGATTCTCTGTTAAACACTGGTCAATTTGTATGCTGATTCTAATGTGAGGCCTGTAGTAAATGGAAAAGCCAAACGAGTACTCGTAAGAATAACATGAAGGGTCATTAATCGATCGCTTTCAACTGCGCTGATTTTTTAGCCCATGCTCATTAGCTCCTGCCCATGTATGCACGCTCTCTAGTCCTTGAGGTGATATTTTGTACCCCTCTTATGAGTCAGATTGGGAATGTGAACTGTAAAACAACTGTTAAGTGAATAAGGTAATGTTCAAACGAAGGTCATTACTGAAACGATTAATCATTTTCGTTCTATTTCTTTCTACGCTTTGCGTATTGATTATAACATGCATGTGAAAAATGTGACCCCGATGTTTTGATGTAATCTGGGTGTTTAACGGAACATCAATACATAGCAACATTAGTTGGAAACCTTACTAGTTCCACAAAGTTTTAGATCTGGTCATTTAAAGCAGTCTTCATCAGGTAGATGCCAAGTTTATATGTGTAATGTCGGCGGGCAAAGCGGGTCATTCGACCATGCATTTGATGGTCAGATAACCAGTATCAAGGTCAGAGTTGACCAAGGAGGGTAGTCTTGTGGATACAGCAGTTTTCTATCCCACCCATGACCAGCATCCGTACCTGATGGGTAACAATTTTGGTGTCCCTCCCTCCGTTAATGTTTAAATCATGCACATCCACGTATTTTATTCCACAGGACTAATCTGCTATCCCTGACAGGACATTCAGATATCTATTCTTTTTAGAAACAAAAGAGGAAAAACGTACAGATTTGTTCACATTCATAACCCAAGGCCAAAGTCAGGGTCTTTTCCAGTACAAGCACCAAATATTCTTATCATGACGTCACAAAATATTTCCATAGAACATCATTAAAATACATTATGACACAATGTGACGGAACAGAAAAGACAGAAGACCATGTAAATATGAAACTCAATACCAGAGACTGGCCAGTCTTGCTTACGGTTGAAACAGATTAAATGGAAAACGGTGGGCTAAATTTTTTGAATGGGTAGCTTCAAATCAGTCACACAGTTGTGTTTCAAAACATTGATATCAGCATTTAGACAACCAAATATTCCAACGAGGCTCAAGGCCCGTGTTGTCAGAGGCGTAACTATCACAATGATTCATGTAACAATTATGTTGTAGCAGAGATTTCTCTGAGATCACTAAATATTCTCTCATCCAAAACCAGTTGTCGGGAAAACGTTAATTCTTTCATAGTACGCCAGCTTACAGGGTTGCCTGCTGTTTTCAAAATGAAACTTTTCCATGAATTGAAACACTTTTGCTTTGATTAATGGCATACAAAATTAGCGTATCGGTTTGCTGTTTGTTCTGTGTCACTGATCGTATTTGGAATAGTAACTTCTTCACCAGGTCTCATTAAATGTCATGAATTTCAGTTTTGTTCTTGTCTGGTTTACTGTTGGATAGATGATAGATTTGATTTGCAAGTTTTTTTCTTTGCAACCTTTTACTGCAATGTCTGATGGAATTGATAAAGTAGAATTACACACATTATTGTAGAGGGGTTGAAGAGATCCTTGATGTCCCTGATCTTTTTCAAGGGCGATTAAGTTGAGCTAAGTCAGCTCACTTATACTGACAATATAATGCAGCAGTTTCCTTTCAATCCCTTCAATACTTCAAGGTATTTATGTAAAGGAGCAAAGTCCTGTTTGGCTTTGACTAATGGAAGCAGATATTTTTAAAGCATATCTTCAGGCTTTACGTTTAAGTGAGGCATTTTGTAACAAAACTGGTCATAACTGAGTTTTTAACTTTTTTCCATTTTAGAGCTGACAGAATTTGAGTCATCCTCTGGATATAGTGTTGTGGTGTGAAGTCCATTCTCATCTCCATCAGCCATCATCTGATTCAGGGATCATGAAGTGGTCTGTGCTGTTTCTGTCCCTCTCTGTCATAATCTGAAATAAGCCGAAGCGTTTGCAGGTGTTCAAGGATCTACGTGTTGTAACAAGAACCAAAAATACAATTAAATGTAATTTGATGGTGGCACAGTACCACATGTGTTAGAATTGTTTAGCCTTTATGGTACCTGTTCGTTACCTGAATTTCTGTACTGCTCAGTACTACGCTGTGTTGAGGTCACGTTTACTTTAATGTCCCGCGGCACCACTAACCAATTAATATGTAATAATATCATTCCCAGTAAACAAAACTCGAATTTCGAAACACAGTACATTTCACCCAGGACAGAAAAATGGTGCTTATACAACATACCAATATTATGGCTGCTCAAGGGACCTAACCTGTGAAATAGTTTTGAATAAACGTTATTATGAACACTGTATTAGTAGTTAAAATGTCGGAGATAGTCACAGTGTTTTCTGTGTTGCCCTTGGAATGAAGTATTAAACCTCACATGAACTCAACTAACCACTCGCACACTCGCACACTCGCACACTCATCCACCGACCCACTCACTCACAGTTACCATCATTAACTCATTAAACTTCAAGGACATTACAAACCAAACTTTACACAGTTCCCATATCTGTCATCAGTTACTAACAGCTTGTCCCGTATCCTTTTAGGCCTTCTACAATCAAAATGGAAACATCCTGTTTGTCTGGTTTAAAGTTTTGATCAAACGACATTTTTTCTCAAAGTTGGACTATTGCATCTATGTGTTGCCAATGTCACAGTGCCCTCAAACACATTCTGTAATCTGTGGGGGTTTATTCGCGATGCCATCAGCATGTGCAATCAGATACTTTCATTGTTATGTAATGTTGACAGAAACGCCAGCCGTACTCGATGACATAATGTTAACACATGTCAAACTCAACAAGGTCGTGTCCATGTAATTTGCAAATCCTATTAAATCCCACAGGCCTGATTTTGCCACTGGGAGTCTGTATCCACTGACCCAAAATACCTGCTTTAAATCAAGCTTTAATTAATTCTTCCTGCACTCGGTAGTCGGACTTTGTTCTATTCAGCTGAAGTCAACGGTTGCAGCAACTGTTGCAGTTCCTGTTGCTCAACAACCAGAATTTGAACTATAAATCTATGTTCTTCATTGCGTGTATTGACGTCGTCTGATTCAGATGGGGAAACTGTGTCATGCTGTGTTCTGTGCCACTAACAGGAACAAAGGAATATAGAAATCTGTTGTATCATTTGAGTATTTATGCACAAGTATTTACTGTATTAGTAGGTATTAACTACACATTTGTGTATGTGTATTTCTTTGTGTCTAGTCAGTTGGATATTTTTACACCATATGGAATTAAAATTCTGTTGACAATGCTGGTTCTGGTGTCTTCTGATTTGTATCTGTTTATGTTTAGTGCTGCAAAACACCCAACAGTGATACATACTTGTCTAAGATTGTTAATGGATACCATTGTGAAGCCCAATTCTGTGTCCCCGGGCGTGATATTACCAGAGTGTTCTAAACGCGGTGTAATGTGTAAGTGTGTGATGCATGAATTCAGTATGTAAATAAAGATAAACAAAGTAGATATATTCTATTTAGAGTTGATACGTATCCCTTTTGAGTCTTTGTAAGTAGTTACTCAAACGTAACAGCCTAATTATGATTTAGGCGGTGTAGCGTAACTTTGCAAATTTGTGACTTATTTCATGATAATCTAACGTGGAAAGATATTTCCATTTTTTCATCTCTAACTCAAACCATCTGATTCTAGCTGTCACCATTCTGATAAAAGGGTAATGTAAAGAAGATACATGTAGATGAAGAGTAATGTACAAGATATTATCAATGTGTCATTTGTGTTACAGCTGCATTTTCATTTTCATCATATATATATATATATATATATATATATATATATATATATCCCTAACTATTTTTGTGTCAGGTACTTCTCAAGGTTTTATCTCAATACTTTAGGAAAGTAACAAAGGCCGTAGACGTTATGAAACAGGTATGACTCATTTGTCAGATCAAGTCTGCGTCACCCATTCTCGATGCAATATGTTGGGAGCATGCGTTAGAAAAACGTTCACATATCGAATAGACATGTGAAATCATGAACACTTGGCCTTTAATAAACAATGAGACAAACTTGAAATCCATTTGAAAATCACATTCCCAACACATTATATGTCACCTGATGTATGAGAATGTCAAGACACGTTATCGTTTAAATGTTGCATATTTTAAATGCAACATGCTGCTGACATTGTAAATGACGGGGAAAATATGCAATAATACGACCTGAACATTTTCAACGAGGTCTCTCATCTCGGTTTAACATGGTCGATACATAATATGTGTGCTATTACTGCCCTAATCCTCAAGAACAATTGATGATATTTTCAGTACAAACTATAAAACGTCAGTGCAGAAAAATACCCAGTTTTAACTACCTTCAGGAACAAACTCTGGTTGGTGTGTGTCTGTGTGTGTGTGTGTGTGTGTGTGTGTGTGTGAGAGAGAGAGAGAGAGAGAGAGAACGGTCATACTGTTATGGTTAAGAATTAATTTACCGTGACATCAATTTAAGAAATCCCATGTGGACCAGCAAAACAGAACAAAGACAGGTCTTTTTCAAATTCTGTATTATTATGCAACGAGAACAAGGTATACAAAGTCACAAGTCAATATAACAATGCTGATTACAAATACAATTCAAGAGAGACAAAGTCTAAGTCAATGGGTCACAAAATACAATACAGCAAACTCAACAAAGTCTCAGTACGAGAGGTAATCAACAATGCAGAATGTAAACACATCGAAAACTAGGAGCAGATAAATTCCGGAAACCCAGAATGCTAAAAGTGTTGACCAGCTATTGAAACGAAATGTGACCCATCATAATTAATATTCAAAACACTAAATGTTGTGACTCAATAATAATTATTACTTACTTGATAACAAAATATACAGAAAATACACACTCGTTACAATACCAATATCCAATTTAAAAAATGAGTCGATTTTCAGTATATGCATATCTCGGTCTATCAATATCACCGCCCATAATAGTATGATTGAAACGGATTTAACTTTACTTCAGTTTTTGAAAATCCCTTCTTACTTAGGACTTAGGCTGACGGTCCCCAGGGTACGTGTCTTATCTGTAATAATTCCAAATATCAAGACTCATACTCATGTATAGTCAGTTACCACACGAAACTATCTCTCTGAAAGACAGCAGTATAATCTGAAACATCGAATGTACCGTAATGATTAATGCGTTGGTTCTTCGACTGAAGTCATTTTCTGGTGCCCCTGCTGTTATAGTACAGGAATGTGGATAAAAGCGGTTGTATATCAAAGCTCAAGATTTACCCAACGCAGCATGAGGTATTGATCGTTTGCTGCTATTGGTAAAATAGCCTTGGTTCAATTCATAATATCCTTCCGATACTGCCATATCTTAATTATTATGCTGTATTGTCTTATTATTTTATTTATTTATTTTTTTTCGCAGCTTATGTAATATTGAGAGCTGATGACACATTATGTTTTAAACTGTATTGTCAGACCACCGCATCATATGTCTTATTTTATGTGAGAAACGAGTGTTTTTAATTACTTAATGAGAAACAGATACAACTTTTAAAAAACTGATTTCTGCATTAAATACATCTCAATGTCAATCATGTCTTAAAGCATGGATCGACTCTGAAGCAGTGATGACAAAAACACAGGAAGCATGGCTGCACTGCTGCCCTTAATTTCAACATGTCTGTCATTGAAAATGTCAATTCGTGATCGGTAAAGAATTTCGAAGTAAAACGGTTTAATAAGGGTCAGTTTTTGCTTCATTGTCTCTTCTGCCAGGAAGTTGGAACTTGGAATGTATTAAAGAATCTTTCACCAATTAGATTTCTGTCAAAGTGAGAACTAATCAATTGGAAGACTAAATAAACTAGTAAATAAACTAGTAACACTTTACGTAAACTATGGGAGTTACTGATCGCCTGTTAGACTAACTATACAAGTAGGAGTTTAACTCAACGCAAATGATGATGACAATGTGTTTTGACAAGATCCCTAATCATGGTGGAACAAATCTCCTTGGATACAAGGTCGAAGTCTTTATGACTTTAAGCACAAGCTTCTTAAGAGCGTCCTAGAGCAATGTACGATGTTTTGCCATTTTGAGTTCCCCTTAATGTGCCTGTGGTATCAGCTGAGCTCCTTTCAATTTGGTGTTAGCTGAAGCAGATCAGTAATGGACAGCTTGTTCAAGCACATTTCCGTCCCAATGATCGTAGTGCACATGCAGGTTTCTGTGACGACAGAGATTAACATTTTGATGAGTTTCTTCCCTTGCTATTTTCTCATTTGAACGATCATAATCAGGCTGAAATCCAGATTCTTTCCCATTTAAGGGTATTTTAAAGGTATGTGTAGAGGCTGTTTGAAAAATGTACCACTGGTAGGATACAGAGGAAGCTGTCAAAAACGGACGGCATCTGCCTAACCCGGCAAGTTGTAAACACCAGCATAAAATCTAAGTCCCGTCTATGGCTTGTACATTTATCACCAGCTCTACAATCCGGCACAATGTCTAAACAGGATTATGTCTTCTGTTCCAGTGAGTGCCGGGTTAGACAGCTTCCACTGTACTCAAATGAGAAAACGAAATACAGATAGAGACATTTGGGCTTTTCTAAGACAGTTGAGATGCCACATATCCAGTATTATATCTGTTTATCTATTTATAAATCGAAAATAAATGACATTGCAGTCGCGTATTATGTGTATAATTATTTTCATAAATAAACACAAACATTGTAATACACGAATATGCTACACTTGTTTACACATAAAAACTTAAAGTACACAACAGACATATAAGCGTAAGTGAAGAAACAACAGACATATAACACAAACATTGTAATACACGAATATGCTACACTTGTTTACACATAAAAACTGTAAAGTACACAACAGACATATAAGCGTAAGTGAAGAAACAACAGACACATAAGCGTAAGTGAAGAAAAAGTATAAGAAAATGATGATGTTTGTGGAGTAATGATATTTTATTATAAGTAACTGACAATAGTATAGTCAGTGTTAACTTCATAAAACCCCATGCCACCTTAGTTAATGTCCATTAATGTCACTGCAAAGTGAAATAATAATTCTAGCATTAATAAATAAATAAATAATTCTAGCATACTTTACATCACTGTTACGTAAATCATCTAGGTCGTAAATCAAATTGATTTGTCTGTCGGGGGAGAGAAGGTGTAAACTCATTCTTGGACGTTAAGTACTAATGAATTATGTTGCTTTGTTTCCCTCTAGTAGAACATCCACCATTACCTTCTTACGGCTCTGTGTACTGGATCAAGTAAAGGAACCTGTGAAACAAGCAAACCGTGTAACCTTTCTGGACCGTTCTTCTCCCTCAACAAACCTGCCTTCCAAAGGTTTTGCTGGACACTTCATGCAAAATAGCATATTACTCCAAATAAGCAAATGAACTGCAATGAGTTTCTTTATTTGGAAGCTAATTTCAGCTATGTTTTACAGAAAATGTGGTGACAGACCCTATGATGTACACATTTGGCAGATGGACGTGTATCAACCATAATAACGATTCTGATCACCCGATCCACTCGTGATCCTACAAGCAATGATAGCTGAAACTAAGTTAATTTGTAACACACATCAGCGCAGTATGTCCACAATCTCTTAAGTATCTGCTTAAAGTTGGGCCGGTGGGTTAGCCAGATGGTCAACGCGTTCGCTTGTCACGCTAAAAACCCATGTTCGATTCCCCACGTGGGCACAATATATGAAGCCCATTTCTGTTGCTGTGACATGGCTGGAATATTGCTAAAAGGTGTGTAAAACCATCTTCACTCACTCACTGTGTAGCTATTTAAGGAACTTATTTAATACTAATCAAAACTGTTGTTAATAATCTCAAGACTGTGACTTTTTTGCTGAACCATTTTCACCGTATTGAGTTTCTTTAAGCATTCTCCACTTTCCCTACCAGTTAATTGGTAATTGGGAATCCTTACATGGACATTTCTATAGCTATCTGTATGTTGAGTGTATAATCAATGTTTTCGCAGACAACATAGACCTGTAAGTGTACCTTAAAAAGCCATTTAACAAAAATCGAAAGGGTATACTTTCCACTGCTGGTCTCACCTCCTAACTAAAGGCCCTGTGTTACACATTTAGTTTGTATCCTAGACGCATATTACGGCTCATTCGGTCTATTTGATTTCCATGAGTTAAAGACCTACATGAATGTTTCACTGAGGGACCAGATATCGTGTTATTTGATGTCACAAAAGTAGTGACCCTATGTTTTCCCTTTGAATGCTTAAGATATCGTCTTGCTGTAATCATTTGTTGTTCAGTCTTCACCTGTCTGTACTTACAAACCATCTGATGCAGTCACACACATTGCATCCTGCATCACACACAACAGGGTGAGTCATGCTCAGACTGACTCATACATACGTGAGAAAGGCGCAAGCATACGCTCCGAAATGTCGTGTTATCCACAGGAAAGAAGGCGAATTCCATTAATCTGGCATTTCCCATGCTTTCCACTTCTAATTGCCCTTCAAAGATTCATATATAGGTGGATATGCGGACACTGGCAAAGACGGCCCACGGATATCTTTTATATATCTACACGCCACTGAAGGTGTGATGCAGTAGTCAAGTTAAATCACTGGCTTTTCACACCAAAGGTCTTTTATAGGGTTCAAACAGACGTCTTGAGAAGTTGTTGGTCAGGTATGTTTGTGGCTTTCATTGCGGTAGCCATTATTTGTATTTGCGTCTAGTTAGAGAGACGCCCAGCAAGGAAACGGTGTATGAAGTTTAATAATAATGATTATGTTTTAAGGAATTTTAATTTTAAGGAATTTATGGTCACCGTCAGGCTGGAAACAAATGGGTTTGTTTTCGTTATTGTCAGTTGTGTTTCGTAAATACCAAGCACTGATACTCGTAACTCACTTTTGCTGTGTTCTTAGATGACGGTATTCACGATACTTCAGAACTTCGAGCACAAAGTATCAATTATGATCAGCAGGTAATATATGAGGAAATATATCAAGTACAAATGTTGACCCCAACGGTGCCCTCTTCGGAAGCAAATTAGACGGTGGTCTGGAACTGGTGTTTAAGAGTGTTGTTTTGGTTAAGGCTTATGATCACTGCCGATACCTCGTTAGTCTTGTGTATTAACGTACACAGTGTCTGACATTGACAAATGTCATCCCCTCAACTCTTTAGACGTAGGTGTCATCTACAACCCACATACATTTCGACCGCCTCAAGTGACTGTCCCTACATTCACAAGGCAAGCTTCATACAAAATTGTTGTATAATATATGTAGTACCATTGTATAATCTGCCTTCTGGTGATGTAAGCTGTCAGTTCCTACAGACCCATATTTTGATATTCAATCTACACAGAATGTTCAGTTTCACAAGATTGTGACTGTAGTTGTGTGTGGATGAAACATAAATAGATTCACAGAACAGCTAGCGAGATCGTAGGCGAGATCATGTATCGCCTTTCCTTATGTACAAGAATTGCATCAACCAAGTGAATGCTCAAGACGCCACTATTATTAGCTTGTCAGGGAGAGCTCGAATCTAAGTTTCTACTCCCTGTGGAATATACAAAGCCAGCTACCATGCGTTGCGCTTGACAGATTACGGTCACAGCACCCCGGTGGGGATCCAGATCAAATGGACTTTGCGTCAGATTTGGTGATTCCCTGACAGGCATTCTCAGGGTTATTTGCTCAAAGGTAGCCACATTGAAATTACCAATCGGATTATCGCTTGGTCATGTGTTCACAGATCATTATGAATATTAAAATGCATAAAGATGCAGCTGTGCACGGGGATATGTGTTATCTTACATGTGTTACGTTATAGTCTTGTCATACATTTAGCCAACATTTAACAGTGGTCTAATGAGCACAGAATATGCTTGTCCTAAAGGTCGGTAGTGTGATCCAATGTTGTCTGCCAACTGACGCAAAACCATGTTACCTGTTACCTCACCTGGCGCTTGTACAAAAGGACTTGCCCTCGCGGAATCAATGTATTGAGTCGGATTTTGACGTCCATGTGAAGATGCGAGATGAAGTCTCGCTGGGCTAGTGCTATGAATACGGCATCAGCACTGAAACGTACAAAACAAACAACACCACGAGTGCACAAGCACACCCATACATATGCACGGCTATGCATGTGAAACAAAGTTTGGCCACCTCTGGTACTTCTGAAGATACTATTCAGGATTAATTTCTGTTCAAGTTTGGTACTGTTTTCAAAAAAAGAAAGAGAAAAAGAAAATATATGAATTTTTTGGTGAAAGATATAACACAGGGGCTCACAGACTGGAATGACATGTATTGACATAGCATCCCTCGGAGAATAATAAATAGGCTAAGAAAATGCTCTGAATACATAGGTTTCAAAGGATACTAATAGGGCTGAAATCTGGCATCGAATTTCAGAATTAAATTTACTGTAATTTCTTGCATTAACTTGCTTTTGATAAAGTAATAATAAAGCTTTGACATCTGAAACCATAACATTAATGTAATGCTCCGACAAAAAGACTTTAATCTTGTAACATTAAGGTCAGAATATGTATGACTCATTTGTTCAAGGTTTGAAAATGGGCTATTATCCTAAAGTTTAATATCAAAAATAAATATACCATATCAAAAGTTAATGAACATCCCACATTAAATAGCTTTTTGTGGTTTTTTTATACAAAATTTTTTTTCTTTTCCATTTTCCATTTTTTTGTCATATTTACATAGAGTATGTATGTGTTCATGTTGGAACGCGTACGTCAAGTAACTACTAACAGGTTTGTGTCAAAGTAAAGGATGGTTTCCTGTCACCTCAGTAACTCTGTACAGTCTAGTTGATGTCCTAGACACTGGAAACACCGGTCAGTATGTTATGTCCATGGGATCGTCTAAGCATTTCTGGTAGCCAATATTTAGCTGTGCGTCCTGACCAAGTGATATGTACAAAAATGGTTCTGTGGTTTTCTAATAATTATTTGTTTCCTACTGCTTAAATAAACTCACCTATCAGATGTTGAATGTCACCAGTGACCCACAATTTCGTATCAAATACACACACCATTTAATCTGTTGTAGAGGAGTGAGTGGTCACAGATCCACGTCATGCTTAAAGATGTTTGAAGATGGTAGTGTTTCGTACTCGGCAACCAGAGTATAAAACTATGAATAAATATTTACATCAGTGAAATCGAAATTAACAACTAAACGTGAGTGACGTTTGTCAGTATTCCAACGATGTTGAAACAGGATACTGAGACACACTTGCACTTAATATAGTAACCATACGGCAACAGAGTAGTCTGTAATATCAATGTCTTTTTTCATTGTCCCATTGTATTGTTACAACTTGTTATAGCTCTATTGCATGATCACGAGTCATAGTTTGAAGGCACCTCGCCCTTGGAAGCATCTGTACTCAATGTCTTTTCTACAGAAACGAAATAATAACAATGATATAGATCCGTAACGCCCATTCCATCTATCAGATTTACGCCGAGATTCTGAATGGAATACTGACGTCCTTGTCTGAACCATCATAATCGTGAGCATGCATTGGATCTCTGCATTATAGTAATGACTTGTATCACGATGCATCCTATGAGTGGCGATTAGAAGTATTATTTACGTTTATTGTGGCATCGGTGTGCACGTCCTTATCATTAGTAAACAAAACCAGTACTTAATGTGGGATACGTTCTCAAAATGGCAATTTTATGTGGGTTTTTTATATGTTTAGATGTTGTAAGCGCTCTTTACAGGCATATATCATAAGGAACTGAATGTTACCCTCGACAAACTGTTGGCTAAATCCAGACTTACAAATGTCTTGCAGGAACATTCTCTCACTGCTCGACAAACTGTTGTCTAAATCCAGATTTACACATGTCTTGCAGGAATATTCTCTCACTGCCTATCAGTATGCGCGATCATTGTAACCTCACGCGTATTAATGAATAGAAAACTAGTACTGCAGCTCACCTCGATGTATAGTCACCAATTGTAAATTGGCAAAGATAGTGTAATTCAACTATAACACGCCACAACTGACCATTTTCTAAATGGTTTTATGCATCCACAGCTTTCGTCGTCTGGGTCCTGCCAATTTGCATTTGCCAGATTGGTACACAAGGTACGTGATCTAGACTACCAGTTGTCAGACTTCCATATTTGTGAAGCCTCGCTACCAGAGTATGTTACATCTCTGACGAGTAGGTGCCTGACCATACACCAAATAAAATAAAAAATATTAGAAACTGTACTTTACTGAGAAATTCTAATCTCTAATATAACATCTGACAGATCCATTTGCATTCTACATTGTCATTGCGCTCACGTTCACGAAATATGGCTTACAGTCTCCAATGTTTGTGTGTTAGAGTGAAGAAACACTGTGTATCGTAGTTAGTATTCACTGCACTGACATCAACAGGTATCGTGAATATTTAAAAACGACCCAAACATACAAGATCATAATCATGGAGCCACAGAGAGCTCTGCATTTCCAGGCATTTCTCGTGAATATGGAAAGTGTTTAGACACGTTTATTTGGGATAAATCAGCCTTACAATCATAAATGCCTATGTCGCTACCTGTCGGCGAATTGTATGTTGTTACCAAGAAAGTATCACACAGTCTGCAGTGTCTCTGGGTTTGAAGAGGTGTGCCTTGCTGACGATCAAATCTGATTCACAGTCTGCTTACACCGCTGATTAGTATTCCTGAAATATATGCTGATTGTGCCAAATTCTATTTGGAGAGAGATTCCAATATTCTGCACAACGCTGCACTTGAAAGTGACTTCCAGCTCTCTGTGCAGGATATCTAACTTCCTTATACCATCTTATCCCATTAATGTTATTTCCCGAGTTGATAGATTAATACCTCCACTGCAACATGCAATTGGTTTCTCCGACACATTCCAAGAAGCGATTCCATTAATTCATTGCTGTGCTTGTCCTGAGTTATTTTTGTTTGTTTGGAATGGGGCAATTTGATAAGAAAACATTAATCCCTTGCTGGGAGTACTCCAGGAAGATTTTAGGCGGTTGTATTTATTAAATCTTTTCGCCACAAGTGAGTTATTTATGTCACAGGTTCCACCACAGAAAATCTAATTGAAATTAATGTCATTTTCAATACAAAAGTAGATCCATTTTTATGTGAGAAGCGGGCAGGTTTGATTGATCAGAACCTGTGAGTGAGTTTGAAATCTTATATAGCATGTACGTTTAATTGGTTTGTCATGAGGGCTTGTTGCCCTAAACTGGGTCAGCATTTGTCAGCATCACATCGTATGTGCTTTCTATCTGTCAGTTTTAGTTTGGAGTTGTATTCTCCACTTTGACATGACTCAAGTATAATATGACAGACACCAATCCATACGATTTTTTTATTGTTTTCTAATAATCATAGCTATTCTCTTCACCTACTAAATTTAGAAGGTGACAATCTATCCCCAAAGTTCTCTTGCAGTAGAAATGTCTGTTAGGACACGATTTTACTTTATATCTTTCACTCTATAAGTGAAAAATACGGCACCAGGTTTTGAGTGGCAAGAAGTGATAATAATAGCATTCCCCAGAGAATACTAACTGCAATACGAAACTGTTTTGAAGACATGATTTTAAAGGATATTAATTTAACTGAAATATGGCAGTGTACTTCAAAATTGTATTTACTGTAGTTTCCTAAGAAAAACGAGGTCAAATCAAAAACAAATATTTACAAATCGGTAGGTTATTCTTTTTGATATTGTGACAAAAAGCCTTGAATTGTCAAGACATTTCAAGATATTGAACTTTTAATTATCCTATAGGGAAGTGATGAATAACAGTCACAATTTGACATGTTCAGTAATTCCAGATAGAATCTTGAAGCTGATCATTAACTATAAGAGTTCCGGTTGAAAATGGCAAGTCTTCTGTGCTGGAATGAGTTTCTGTCAACATAAAGGATGGCTTTCCTGTCACATCGGTAAAGTCTGTACAGCCTCGCTGATGCCCCAGATGCTGGAAACTACCAGGCGGTATATTGTACCCATTGGTGTAGACCTCATTATAGCCTGGACAAGAGTCGAGCACTATAAATAGGTCTATGGTTTTCTAATACATTTTACTCTGCAAATTTAATATAACCCATCTAGCAGGCACTGAATGTCATCAATGAACCTGTTTTGTGTTTGTTCAATTCAGAACAAGGACATATACAAAATCAAACAAATATATATGTCCTCATCTTCATGTAGGGTAACAATAACTATCATCTTTAAATGAAGAAAAAGACGAATATATACAGCCATAAACAGATCCATACACAGACACATACAAAGATAAATACTCACGCAACACATTCATGCACCTGGCTGTACAAATGTGGTTATACCGAATCCCAGCTGCAGTTCATCTTACATTTAACTGT
This sequence comes from Haliotis asinina, assembly GCF_037392515.1. Taxonomy (NCBI): domain Eukaryota; kingdom Metazoa; phylum Mollusca; class Gastropoda; order Lepetellida; family Haliotidae; genus Haliotis; species Haliotis asinina. Next base: position 36,497,322 of record NC_090288.1, read on the forward strand.
CAATGTCTATATGTCTAACACTTCCCGACCCGTGAAGGTCCCGGGGTAGAATAGGCCTTCAGCAACCCGTGCTTGCTATAAAAGGCGACTATGCTTGTCTTAAGAGGCGACTAACGGGATCGGGTGGTCAGGCTCGCTGACTTGGTTGACACATGTCATCGGTTCCCAATTGCGCACATCGATGCTCATGTTGTTGATCACTGGATTGTCTGGTCCAGATTCGATTATTTACAGACCGCCTCCATATAGCGGGAATATTGCTGAGTGCGGCATAAAACTAAACTCACTCACTTACTTTAACACTTCCACAATATGCATATGTTAAAATCTCCTATCCGTTGTGAGAAAAGGACATAGCATTAGCGATGTATCATTTCACTCTCAGTGTCCACCTTGTCTAAAACCTCCACAATATACATCTGTTAAAATCCCATATCCGTTCTTACTTAACATGTCCTTACAATGATGAGACTGCACCACAATATTAAAATAGTTCTCCGACACACACACTTGTTGAACAATACCGCTAACATCATCAACAAACATCCTCACACGTATCAATCTGAGAACATCATACCAATTCCACAGGGTAATGAACGACGAGCCAAGGCTTTCTAATAGCATCATGAACTGGTTCTTGTACCGGGTGTGTATTTCACCGGGGAACAAACTTAATCACAACCAGCGACACAAAACTTCTGGTGACCTTGGCCACTGACCAGTAAGACAGGTCACTGTTGCCAACCACTACTAAGGTTGCGCTTGTAGCTGCTTGTTTGACATTTGCTGGTAATTGCGTTGAGATGAAATGAATCTTATGGGAAGCCTATGGAAGCCTCGGTTCACTGAGATCGTGTCAATGAAGGGAGCGTAAAGATCAGCATTATTTCTGCTTCTACATGGGTCAAACTTTATACTCCAGTGCTGTTTGTACAACATGCTTTGTCGTAGAAGAAAGTCTCTAATGACCACGGATTTATTATCATTATTGGAAGGTTTGGACTTTTATATTCAACTAAATGTCCATTTTTATTAATAATAAGGTGAGATGTCATCAGTATGTAGTGTAGGAGTTTGCCACTGCGGAAAAAAGGTTTCATTATTTCTTGAGCTTTGACATTCAAGGCCTTGGTATTGCTGTGCTGCTTAACAGAGGGCTGTATACCGATACTCACACGCGACATTTCCTTGGGTTATTTGGTAACTGAGCACAGTTATCTGTCCATGAAGGAAATATGTTGTGATGCCAACTGCTAAGTAAACTTTCCTCCAGTGTTAACCTGTAACACACTGGGGCTGAAAATAAAGATAGAAAACGATTCCACACTAACTAACAGGAACCAAATCTAGAGGCACATTTATGAGAACCAATGCTATCATAGAGTGGGAATATCATAGCATGTTAATATATTCATGGCATATTAGACATGCTACCCTGAAAGGGTCTGGACCATATATCGCAGTGATCGATATTGTGAGCATCAGTCTGTGCCTTCTGGGTATGATGACTTGAAATCAACCATATCAACCATGGGACGAAAATGTTTTTTCAAAATATTGAGAAAATATGTTGAACTTTATTGAAGAATGCACTGAAAATGTAAAATGTATATTATTAAAATGAAGTTTGCGTCTAGACCCATAAACATTGGTATGAACGATCGAGCGAAGTTTCAGCTTCACTGGTTCTGAGGAGCTGATGTTTTGGGTGGATAACATATGGCTGATTTTCAGTAGTGTGAATGGGCATTTGCTTGCAGTCCTTATTTATTAAGATGCACCACTTGATTAAACGGGTTTCAACTGGCGTCAACAAGTATCATTTACTGATCATTCAATATTTCTAGATCTTTAGAATATCGCTATAGCATCACAAGTCTACGTATTTTATGAACTAAATGTAAAATTTACCCCCGAAACATATGTTATCCCCAAAATGAAATCAACAATTGTTCAAAAGGAATGACCCAACTTGAAAGCAGTTAGGCCATATAACTTTTATAATGAGGCTCAAACATCACCCATCATTTCTAAATCAACCATCTCGAGGGACTATGGTCCATCGTAATCAGATACACTTCACACGGCTTATGGAATTATTCTATTACTGAAATAATGACCCGTGTCAAGAGAATGTCAAACAATGACCGAGTGGGAACATGACATCTTTGGAGATCTCAATGGCCGATTACAAGCCGCTAATACGTATTGGGACCATTCCCCTTGGCCTAATCAATGACTTGGACATTGTTTAGTAGCAGCCTTCTGGTTTGTCTATAAGCATTGCGTTGGTGTTTATGGTCACAAAAGAACTGTGTCTAGACAGGAATCATTATTCATCGCGAAAATGACAAAGGAATGAGCAGTTATGGTAACAAACGATCAAAATGGTTACACGACAAGTATTGTGTAATGAAGTGCACGTGTGTAGTTCCTTTACTATTGGGCATAGTGTTGGTATTCAAGTGTTATCTAGTCACGCAGGGCGTGAATCATGAACATATACATGTAGGTCAACAAGTATCCAATCCAGTGACCAACAGCATGAGCATCGATCTATGCAACTGGGATACCATGAAATATGTCAACCAAGTCAGTGAACCTGACCACTCGATCACGTTAACCGACTCTTACCAGAAGCATGGATTGATCACATCCACTGCCGGATCGGCACAGGTTTGAATTAACAGTTCAAGAATATGTTAGTGCCAGTGCCTCTATGAGTTATTTTTTCTCTGAAACTAGAAAATAATGGTCAACGACTAAAATGAAGCAACATAACTAAACATGAAAATACTTTGCTATGTATGACGAGTAACGTGTAGAGCACATGACAAACACAATATACTGCACATTAAGCTCGTGGAGTCTATGAATGCATAGCGTATAATATGGGTACACTCCTGATGTATTTCTTCTCAATACTTTCGCTTCTTCGTTTATCCGTAACGCCTCAATAATGACGTTGAGTATACAATGCAGTCATCTACCATTTGTTCTTGTTTATGAACCGTTTTATCCATTATATAGGAATAGGTTTTGACAGTCGGTAGATCTCTCCTAAAATATTGACATCACAGAAGACATAGAAACCATAGGTAACAAAGATAAACTGGTAGTCTTTGTGATATACCACCGTCCTAAACTGTCAACGAACATTTAGATCCTGCTATTCTTGGCGTACCGCTCCCAGTGAAATGATCCAGTTTAACAAATTTCCGGATTGACAAACCATGGGGACGTAGCAATTTCCTTTCAATTCGTTTAGTGAGTCCCATGGACAATCATCCATAAAGCTGTGTTTCCATCTGACAGATCCAGAATATTAAGGTGACACTGTACTCCAAGAATTATTGGAAAGCCACTAATGAAATGAGAACATTTATCCCGAATAAGGTGCAATCATCTTTATCGGAAGAAAATGCAAGTGAAGCAAGTATCATTGTCTCACATCTTTGGTGTTAGAATGTTCAAATTGGAAGAAGCAGTAGAGTCGGTTTGGGACTGATATTGCTTCAGTTTCAGCCGGCTGCATGCTTCACACAAAAAGTACTATCACATGTGAGAGGTTACTCCAGTAACGAGAATGGTACCTTCATTCCATAACGTAATCCACAATGTAACTCATAATCTGAAAGCTTTACTCCCTCTGGCGTGTACATGCATGCATGATTTTTTTTCTTTTTTTTTTTTTTTGCTTTCACTTAATTATGACGGTTTGCTTGTTTGTTCCACTCAACCGGACGTCTCGCTATCCGGACGATTTTCGAGTGAAATCTGGATATGGGATTTCGACTTTATTATACATCAAGGAAGAAGAGGAACTGAACATTCTGATTCTCTTTTCCGTTTCATGTAATTATTCCTTGGCATGGATAGTTGCACTTGTTGTATACTAGACTATGAGTGTTTGCACGTTTCAATATTACACGCTTTCCGCAAAGCCAAAACACACTTTTACTAATTCTTGACTACGCATAAAATTTCAGTTCCCTATTACTATACAAACCAACGTTTTCTAGTATTGTAAAAGTAACCCAGCAGATATTCGAACGTCCTGTATTAACGCAAAAATCGTCAATATGACACAATTTTAGAGCTCATTTATTCCGACCTCTGCATATCTGTTATGTTGTAACTGAAACCTGTCAAAGAAAAAATGTCATATTTTACTTCTCTCGACCTTGGTGCATGTGGATTTCCAAGTGCTTTGGCATATGTCCTTAGTTTCCTGGATAAACGTAATATAATGTTTGGTAACATTCCTGAACAACCAGCACCAAACAATGATTTTCTCAAATATTTTTATGTTAAATATTAAATGGAAATGTAATAACCATACCAATATTGGGAGATTAATCGTCTTAAGAAAGTCAACAAGAGATTGGAAATGAATGTTGCAGCTTAGAAAAGAAAAAATGCTACATTCAACAGCTTCTCGGTTACTCCTAAGCCAATCTCAAGGGACGTCATGTGTATCCTTCAAGCTGGCAATATGGCACTACCTTAAAGCAAAAAATATTTACCTTCACGTTATCAGTCATACTGGGGACTGGCTGTTTTTGGATCATAGTAAATACATTATCTGTGATGGATCCAGTCTTTTTGGTTAGACTGCATAACAAATTAATTTTGTTTTGGTCACATTTTTTTCAAAAGTGACGAGGACGGTATTACTTTTTAATTTTTGATAGAAGTAAAGTGACAAGGGAGTGAAGGGAGGTTTTTTCTCTCAGAAATACAGCTTGGGAAATTTTTCATGTTCACGTGTTCATGAGTTGTAGATTCAGGCACACTGGTTCTTACATACACTGATTCTTATAGTGGACAAATGGATGATCGGGAGGCGGCCAAGTGAAAATTATTTTTTTAAATGGCAATAAGAAATTGCTATTCTCACAAATAAAACAGACGCGCCGATGTCGGAGAAACATTTCATTTTTTTATTTGGCCTCAGCTCAGCCGATGAATATAGTCAAAACAAAATAAGGCAAAACACAGATAGATTTGCCTCATGTTCATGTGTGGATCTCACGGGAATGAAATGTGGCATAACCTAAATGAACCTTTGGTTGGCGACTAAATGGATCGGCTGGAAAGATGACCTTTCTGTTCGCAGTGTTATTATATCACTATTGCATAAATCTATTCATGACTTGAGAAACTGGATAGTCTCTTCCAGATTATATCATTTACAGATATGATATCGCTTGAAACATATGAGTCTTCAAACAACAATTAAGAGAACTTGTCCGAGCCATTTTCAAAACTATTCGTGACTTAGTACTTTTTATTTGATGTACAAGACTAGCCTGAACCTCAAAGTTCATTGAACATACCAACGTCGCTAATATCGTTACGAAGGCGTCTGACTGATTCGAATGTAGCCATTAACACCGCTCTTGATTATTTTAATCTCTACTAGACTGCCTCGTCCCCAGGTTCAGCCTGATGAGTGCATGTATGATCAAGCACGCCACAAATTGGTGTAACATAATGTGTTTAGCTAGGAAATAGACACTGGATCTGTTATGATTCTCTGCCTCTCCCCTGTGTCCACAGAAACTTGGTATTTGCTAGGCCAGGCACCGAAAATATGACTTTATCACTGTTTACCCTTCTCTGATCATTCCACACATTTCACAATTCACAAAAATAGGATCAGAGCAAAAACTGAAAACATGAAATGACTGCCTATAAATATTACAGACCAAGTAAGAGGTGAGTTATTTCTTTCTGTTGTGGTCATGAATATTGAAAGAATAGTACCGTGACCTGTGTATAGTCACAGATGATTGGTTCAGTGGGTGGTGTTGGGGCACAATATGCACCTGCGCAACAAACGTCGTTGGACGTAGTGACAAGATGGGGCAGCATCTGCCCTGGAATCTACAAACAATCATGGTGTTTCAGACATTCTCATATTTTCATGTGAACCTTGCTACTACCATATTACAACCGTCTTCTTCAATAATTCTCTCATATTCCAACCCTAACATCATCAACAACATTGCAACACGACCTTTTCACTGTCATCCTGGTGTATTGCAGCGCATCGTTCCCGACTGTAACACAATGCTCTGACAGCATACTTCCACATTGCAACAGAACGTCCTTCCACTTCACACGCACAAACACATACATACACATGCTCGTATTTCATTTACCAACGGAACAGCCTTCAAACATAATAAAACTTATCATGTTAAAACTGACCAGGTGAGAAATATCATACTTAATGTCCCAAAAATGACCCTAACTGTTAAACGATCTTAAGTTATGGAAATAACATGTTTTAAAGCCCCAGAAATACTGGAAAAATTTGAAAATCATAAAAAACATCCGCAGAATGAAAGTTCAAAGAGAACAACATGTAAGGAAATGAATATTTTGTATCATGAATATTTCTCACAGTGACAGCTATGGCACGTTCAAATCGATATTAGTCCGTGGCTGTGTATTTGGCTAATGCATAGAATCCATTGTATATATGCTAAAGATGTGTTTTGCATTGCTATCAGCGTGACAGGAATATTTCACTTGTGAGAGCTGTGTAAAGATGTCTGATCAATGTAACGTGTTAATCAGTTTAGAAGAATATGAATGCATTTCAGTGTTTTCTGTCAAATTTAACGAAGACCTCACTGTCTGGAACATGAAACATGTATAATGATAAGCACTGTGAAAAACACTACGGGTAGATATTTGCTTCAGTAAACTCTAACCCAACCACCAAGTCGATGATTGAGTTTAGTCAGTATTACAACGACATTACGGTGGGGATATGGGGTGACGTAACTGACGAGTGACTGCTGTAACTGTAAGTACCCGACCTGTTAAGTGAAGTAATAGTATGGCAACTGTTCTGTCAAAGCTTGTTGTCGTAGCTCCATAGTAACAAAGTTGCTGTAGCTCTGTCATGTGTTCGTGATTCCACTGTTCAACTGTTCTGTCAAAGCTTGTTGTCGTAGCTCCATAGTAACAAAGTTGCTGTAGCTCTGTCATGTGTTCGTGATTCCACTGTTCAACTGTTCTGTCAAAGCTTGTTGTCGTAGCTCCATAGTAACAAAGTTGCTGTAGCTCTGTCATGTGTTCGTGATTCCACTGTTCAACTGTTCTGTCAAAGCTTGTTGTCGTAGCTCCATAGTAACAAAGTTGCTGTAGCTCTGTCATGTGTTCGTGATTCCACTGTTCAACTGTTCTGTCAAAGATTGTTGTCGTAGCTCCATAGTAACAAAGTTGCTGTAGCTCTGTCATGTGTTCGTGATTCCACTGTTCAACTGTTCTGTCAAAGATTGTTGTCGTAGCTCCATAGTAACAAAGTTGCTGTAGCTCTGTCATGTGTTCGTGATTCCACTGTTCAACTGTTCTGTCAAAGCTTGTTGTCGTAGCTTCATAGTAACAAAGTTGATGTAGCTCTGTCATGTGTTCATGATTCCACTGTTCAACTGTTCTGTCAAGGCTTGTTGTCGTAGCTTCATAGTAACAAAGTTGCTGTAGCTCTGTCATGTGTTCGTGATTCCACTGTTCAACTGTTCTGTCAAGGCTTGTTGTCGTAGCTTCATAGTAACAAAGTTGCTGTAGCTCTGTCATGTGTTCGTGATTCCACTGTTCAACTGTTCTGTCAAGGCTTGTTGTCGTAGCTTCATAGTAACAAAGTTGCTGTAGCTCTGTCATGTGTTCGTGATTCCACTGTTCAACTGTTCTGTCAAAGCATGTTGTCGTAGCTCCATAGTAACAAAGTTGATGTAGCTCTGTCATGTGTTCATGATTCCACTGTTCAGCTGTTCTGTCAAACCTTGTTGTCGTAGCTTCATAGTAACAAAGTTGCTGTAGCTCTGTCATGTGTTCGTGATTCCACTGTTCAACTGTTCTGTCAAAGCTTGTTGTCGTAGCTTCATAGTAACAAAGTTGCTGTAGCTCTGTCATGTGTTCGTGATTCCACTGTTCAACTGTTCTGTCAAAGATTGTTGTCGTAGCTCCATAGTAACAAAGTTGCTGTAGCCCTGTCATGTGTTCGTGATTCCACTGTTCAACTGTTCTGTCAAAGCTTGTTGTCGTAGCTTCATAGTAACAAAGTTGCTCTAGCTCTGTCATGTGTTCGTGGTTCCACTGTTATGGCTCTATTGCCTGATCAGTCATAGTCTGGAGGCAACTGTATAGATACGTCCCGAGCTTATTTTGGCTGTTATGCAAACCTGGCACTTGAAAGCATATGTACACATCGTTTTTTTCCACAGAAACGAAACATTGACAGGGAAGTAGATCCTTAATGTGCATGTCATCTATTCCTGAATTAAAAAGATCCTAAAATAAAGAGAGACTTCTTTGTCTGAGCCATCATGATCGTGGGCATGCATTGGTTTTCTGCATCATCATAATGACTTGTATCATGATTCATCCTGTAAGTGGTGGTTACAAGTATTATTTACGTTTATTGTGGCATCGGTATGCACTTCCTTATCATTAGTAAACAATACCAGTATTTAATGAGGGATCAAAATAGACTGAGTGTTTGCTACAACAAAATGTTGGCTAACACCAGCTAATAAAAACATGACTCTCACACTGGCCATCAGTATGCGCGATCATTGTAACCTCACACGTATTGATGAATAGAAAAACGTACTGCAGCTCACCTCGATGTCTAGTCAATACATTTAAATTGGCAGAGATGGTGTAATCCAAATATGTGATATTTGACCTCTTTCTACATGGCATTGTGTATTCAGGGCTTCCACCTTGGGACCCGTGCCAATTTACACTTGTCAGATGTGCACACAAAGTACGTGATCTGGGCGACTAGTTGTCAAAGTCCCGTATTTGTTAAGCCTCGCTAGTTGAGTGGGTTAGATCACGTGCCTGAGCGAACGTCAAATGGAAATGCTAGAATCTATACTTTACTGAGAAATTCGAATCCCTAATATAACATGTGTTACATGTAATAGATCCGTTTGCATTCTGCATTAATATTGTCCTCACGTTACCAAATATCCCATACGGTCTCCAATATTTGTTTGATAAGAATGAAAAAATTTGTTAAAGTCTATTTGTATTCGGGGCCTTCTACAAGAGGTATCGTGGCTAGTTAAAACTGATCCAAAATACACCATTATGATCTGATAAGGAATCGCACAGTGCTTTACGTTTGCCAGATATTTTGCATGAATCAGCTTAACAGTCTTTACGTTCGACAATGTGTGTGTAAGAAACGTATCATGCAACCTGCAGTCTTAACTTGCGCCTTGCAGTCGACTTACATGGCCAAATGTGCTTCACAGTCTCATTGCATCATTTATAATTCCTGAAGTAGTTCTTGATTGTGACAAATTCTATTTTGAGAGATATATCAATATACTGTACAACGCTGCACTTGAAAGTGACTTCCAGGACTTCTGTACAGGATATCTAATTTCCTTATCCATTGTTATCTGATGTTCCTAAGGTGATAGATTAATACCTGCAATGCAGCTTGCAATAGGCTTAGACACATTCCAAAGACACGGTTCCATTATTTCGTTTCTTTGCTTGCCCAGAGATAATTTTTGGGAGGGGTCAATGAGATAGGAAAACATTAAAGCCTTTGTTTGTCAAAGACAACTCCTGGAAGATTTCAGACGGCAGTATATGTTTAATCGTTATTTACGTGAGTTATTCATGTCACAGGTTCCACCATAGAACGGAAACCTAACTGAAATTAATGTCACTTTCAATGCAAACATCGATCCATTCGGAAAGGTTTTGCGTGAGAAGCAGACAGGTTTATAATAGATCACAGACAGGTTTATGATAGATCAGAACATGTGAGTGAGTTTGAAACGCTATACAGAAATCACTTTTCATATTTTTGCCAAGAAGGCCTCTTGCCATACAGTTGCTCAGCGTTTGTGATAACATCATTCTATTTGTCAGTTTAAGTTTAGATACTGCATCCTCAACTTTGATATAACACATATATAGTATGATAATATGATTAATATATCAACTGAAGGAATTTTATGAAGGTCCGGGTATTTTATACACACACATACACACACATACACACATACACACATACACACATACACACATACACACGCGCAAGCACGTAGTGTCCAGTGTCGCCCCTCCATATACTTTGGGTATGACCCTTTCACTGTTTCATTTTGCAGTATGAAGCCGCTTGGATCTATGCTTAAAGGGAAAAAAATATTCAGAATGTGTTTGCTCTATATGAATAGATGCGATAATATGTGCTTGCACCATGGAATGGAAAATAAAATTGCTTGGAATGCATGTTTTTGGATACTAATAGGCCTGAAATATGACATTGCATTTTAAAATTGTATTTATTGTAATTTCTTGAAGGACATGAGGTTAAATCAAACACAAATCTATTTCTTCTGTGATATATGCTAAAATAATGAAACTGATTTATCCTGTTGTACTGAAGAGTAACAGTCAGAATTTGAGAACTGGAACAATAATTTGTCATGCTCTGACAACTATACTTTCATCTTGTGACTGTTTATGGGTCATACATCTTCATACACACTGACCAAATCATCATTATTGTAAATAATTGAATACCATCTCCAGCATGTCACGTTTTATTCTTTGTCACTCCAATTTCAGATAGAGTATGGAAGGTTACTATTTTCGCTGTGAGTTCAAGTTGAAACTAGCGGGTCATAAACAAATCTTGTTAATCTGAAATGGGCTTGTGTCTAAGTGATAGATGTCTTTCCTGTCACGTCAGTAAAATCTGTAAGTCTTGCAGATGTCCCAGACACTGTAAACTACCAGTCAATATATTATACTCAAACGTGCAGGATTCAGGCTAGCCAGTATGTACATGTAGCTGTCTGTCCTCAACAAGAGTGGTAAACTATAAATAGTTCTATGGTTTAATGTACGTGTCATGAAAGGAACAAATGAGAAATGCCAAAATATGTATCTGTATATTTTTCCAAACTGGACCGTCTTGATATAGACTTCATCTTTTGATCTGTTGTATTAGATAGAGTATTTGCAGACGAAGGTCAGTGGTTTCATCACAAGCTACTTCGAATTTCTGCTGAAAGATGATGGTTTTTGTTACCCTTCATGACGCTCGGCTTCCATAGTCAACCTACGTTGTGTGCGTTGATTGTCATTATTAAGCTGTAAAATTGTACCTCGGTGGGCTGGCACTATGAAGAAAAGAAAACTACTGGCATAAACGGCCATTCACATAAACACACACACACACACACACACACACACACACACACACACACACACACAAATGCAGTGCACCTGGCTCTACAAATATGGCAATCTCGAATCCCAGTTCATCTTACTCTTTGATTGGTTTTGTTGGGCTACGGAAATGAATGAAACGAAATCCATTTGACGGCCAATGTCCATTTGTCTAAAACCCCCACAATATACATATATTGAAATCTCCTATCCGTTCTTGTTTAACATCTCTTTACAAAGATCACACTGCATCACAATCTTAAAATAGTTCTCCGACATTAACTTTTTAAACAATGCCACAAACATCAGCAGCAAACAACCACACACATATCTGTCTTACAACATCATACGAGTTACACAGGGTAATCAACTACAAGCCAAGACCTTATAATAGCACCATCAACTGTTTCTGACAATTAGAGTGTATTTCACCATGGAACGTACCATCACAACCAGCGACTCAAGGCTCCTGCTGACCTTTGTCACTGACCAGTATGACAGGTCACTATTGCCAACCACTACAATGGCAGCGTCTGTAGCGATTTGTTTGACATTTGCTACTAATTTCGTTGAAATGAAATCATTCTTATGTGAAGCCTTATGGGGGCTGGTTGGTTTATTGAGATCGTGTCGATGAAGGGAGCGTAAAGGTCATCATTATTTCTGCTTCTATATTCGTCAGACCGTATACTCCAGTGCCGTTTACAGAACATGTGCCTATCTGTAAGAATGTTGTGTTGCTATAAAACTCTCAGTGAGTAATGTAATCAGTAGACATAGCCGTGTTCTTAATCCATAACCTTACTCGGTGCAATATAGGATGGTGCAACCATATCCAAATAAATCCGCTGTCTAGCCAGAAGAGGGGCGTCACAAAGATATTTCACTTGAAAAAAATATGTGGCCCACCTTGACTTACTGTCTAACGAACTGTGTAAGACACTGGTTGTAAACAGGACAGAGCTGTGTTGTGGTAGAGCCAAGGCAGAGGGTATTGGATTATTTGATCGTCACATTTTTTTCTGTGATTTCTGTGTTTCAAGCTGTTCCTATAGTGTGTATGTTGTGGCGATACCCTTCACATGGGTAGTCCCCAGTTTATACAGACGCATAACGCGGTGAAATGTCATCTTATGTCAGGGTTGAATGTCGCCCGCTGTTATTGACTAAACAAAAACATTAATTCGGACAGTTTGAACGAAGACGGTTCAGCAATGGCAAGAAATTGGTATTTTAATGTAGTTGCGCTGGTAGTGGCATCACAACCTCCTGACCAAAATAGGTGGTCATCCTTGCTATGACAAATCGTGTTCAGTAGTTTCTGATGAGTTGATGCTTAGGATAGACACCTCACGGTAGACCTTTAGTCAGGTGAATAGGACCATCATACGCAGCCGTGTATGAAGTATTTCAGTTCAAAATAAACCATTTATTGAACACTGACTAGTGTAAGATCTAAAGTATATCTCCACATGCAAGCATTTTGGCCATTTTAATTTCAAGCTCAACTGTCACCCATCATTACTCAACTGATTTGAGGGACTGTAGTCCATTTGTAATCAAGTACACTTGCCCCAGCTTTTCATGCATTTATTCTACGACCCAAATATTGCCCCGAGTCAAGAGAATGCCAGACAATTACCGTATGGGAAAATGGCATCTTTGATGATCTCAATGGCCGATTACAAGCCACTAAGACTTTGTGCGGACCATTCCCACTGGCTTAATCAATGACTTGGTTATTGTTTAGTGGCCGCCTCCTGGCTTCTCTATAAGCCCTGCGTTGGTGTATGTGGTCTCTGCCGAGCTGTGTGTATATCAGCGTCTGGACAGGGATCAATATTCATTACGAAAATGACAACAGAATTATAAATTTTGGTAATGAAACTATACATCCGTGCATAAAGTAAGCACTACCTATTGATTTTACCTGAAATTATATTCTAAACTCTTTCTGAAAAATAGCCTTTATAATTTGATAGAGCAAGCATTACAAAACTAAAACATCATTGCAATTACCATGGATTTTAATTTGTTCAATTGCCCATATTTGAAGCAAGTGTTTTTCTGTCCTAAAACAAGTTACCTTATTTTGAAAAGTGAACGTAACAGCTGATTGTTATGTGGTCTATAAATTCGTTATTTACTGGGAATGGATGACAGTTTGTAAACTAAGATACAGGAAAAGCTACAGTTTAAAAAAAGTAAATTTTGTCAAACAGTTAAAGTTGCAATTCAACACAGTAAACTCAAAATCATTTATTTATTCCAATATCTTATTAATGTGGCACATTTCTCTTTTTGTGAACTAGCAATCTGAATTGTTGGAAAAATATCTGAATCTTTGATATATTTGATAAATGTCATCTTGGTGCATCACAGAATTGTTATTTTTGGTCAAAACGTAATTCAACTGTGTAGTTTCAGCCAGAGATGAATAGTTATCTTGGGTATAAAATCCAGTCATATTACATTTTCATCAACATCAAGATCATTCAACTAGAGGCTGATTACACTGATGACTATACCCTAACTATCTTATGTTGAAAATAGGCTGGTGCTTAATTAAGGCATTAATTATTAGTCCGTGGTCATGCATTTGGCTACTTCATAGAATGCATTCTATAAATGTTGAAGATTTGTTAGGCATGGACACCTTATATGTGAGAGTTGTGTACATATATCTCACGAATGTTATGTTTCTATCAGTTTGAAACATTAATGCTTTTCAGTGATGTATTTTTAGCATGAAATCCTTCTTATGCTTTTCGTGATAATCAACCAAAGACCGCATCGTCTTAAACATGGTGTCTACACACTACCGGTAAATATTTGCACAAGTGAACTCCAAACTAACGAATGGGTATGAGTCAGTGGTGGTCATATGTATTATCTACGCTTCTTGTGGCATCGATATGCACTTCCTTATCATTAGTAAACAATAATATACTTAATGTGGGATTATGGTAATGGCAACCATACATGGGAAGATGTAAGTGCTTTTTACAGGTATCTATATAAAAATGGAATGAATGTTTCCATAACCAAACTTTTGGCTAAAACCAGCTTTTCAAATGTCTCTCACTGCCTATCACTATGTGCTATCATTTGTAACCTTACTCGTATTAATGAATGGAAAAGTTGTATTGCAGTTCACTTCGATGTATAGCCAATAGGTAAAAAATGACTGAAATAGTGAAATCCCAAATACAACATGCGCTTCTTTGACAACTTTCTGTATATTGTTTATTCATAGCTTCCGCCGTGGGATAAATAAATTACATGAAATAAAACCTTACATCGGTTATACTTACTTGGTTTGTCAGTCCAGATTTGGGGAGGTCATTATGCGACGATGTCGCATTGGCCATACGAGGTATACTCACGATTATCTATTGAAGATCCTCCGTTTTGTATCCCTTGTCATGAAAGAATCACAGTCAAGCATGTCCTGCTTCACTGTGTTGATTATTCCATCACAAGGGATAAATATTTTAATTCACGAACTTTGAAGGATCTTTTTAATAATGTTAGCTCTCATTTAATTATTGCATTTTTAAAAGACTTAGATTTGCTAAATGAATTGTAAATAGAAAAATATTTTATGCTTTGAAGTTTGAATTAGTAACTTAGAGTGTTAGTGGCTGCATCCTCGAGGGGGTTAAAGCACTGTACAATTATTGTCCTCCTGAGAGGGTACGTAAGTCCCAAAAACATTTGAAGTCAAATTTGATCTTCCATTTTTTTAGCCGTAGTATTTCTGTCATTTTAATTTGTGGCTAATCTTGCATACAATCACCAGCAGCTGAGGGGATGGTGTAAATCCAGCTACGGGCCATGCAGGTAGCAGAAGTACTGTAAGTCCCCATGGCCCCTAGTATGGTGATCTACCTTCAGTTGTTGGTGATCTATATAGCCTGTTTTTATATTGTATTGTCTGAATAGGGATATTAGTTTTAACTTTTCACGCTAGTTTTATTTCTTATTGTGATATTCTAGTTGTTTTACTGTCCTTCGTCGACAGGTTTTTATCATATACATAGGTTCCTTTTTTAAGAATGCTCTCGTCACTATATGGCTGCAATACTGCCGATGTGACGTTAAATATTAACTCACTCACTCACTCACTCCGCCGTGGGAGCCTTGCCAATTTAGACTTGTCAGATTGGTACAAAATGTACGTGATCCGGACTACCAACTGTCACATTTACATTTTTGTGAAGCCTCGCTAGCGGAGTGGGTTAGATCGTTGGTGATTAGATGCCTCACCGAATATATGACAAAAACTCTAGAATGTTTACTTTTGCTAAGAAATTCTTATCACTAAACGTGAGCATATGTTTCTTTTAATAGATCTGTTTTATCATTGATAATAGATCTGTTTTACTTACAGTCTCCAATGTTTGTGTGGCAAGACTGAAGAAATGTGTTAAGTGTACATTTTCTGTTTGTATTCCCTGACTTCAACAACAGATATCGTGAATATGTAAAATTGATCCCAAAATACATGATCATGATCACATTCGGAATCGTACAGTACTTTAGTCGTACCAGATTTTTCCCATGAATATGGAACGTATTTAGATGCATATCTTTGAAAAAATCAGTCTTACAATCCTAAATGCCTGTGCCGTTACCTGTGCTAGATTCGGCTATGAGTGTGTTGAACGTATCATGCAGTCTGCAATTCTCTTCGCTTGTACATTGCAGTGGACTTACATGATCAAATCTGCTTCAAAGTCTGCTCGCATCGTTGAAAAGTATTCCAGACACGGAATCTGGTTGTGCCAATTTCTATTTGAAGATATCAAAATGATCTACAACGCTGCTGTTGAAAGTGACTCTCAGCTCTGGAAATTTTCCGAGGTGATAGATTTACTTGCAACATGCAAATGGTTTTTCTGACACATTCCAATAAAACGATTTCATTATCATTTTTTGCTTTATTTTTGTGGAGGAGGCAATTAGATAAGAAAACATTAAAGCCCTTGCAGGAAGTATGGTCCGTCAAAGACAACCCCGAGTATTTATTTTCTTTTCGCCACAATTGAGTTACTCATGTCACAGTTCCACCACAGAACGGAAACCTAATTGAAATTCATGTCACATTCAATACAAAAATCGATTCACTTGTTAAAGATTTTATGTGTGAATCAGACCGACTTATGATAGATCAGAACCTCTGAGTGATTTTAAAACCTTACATACATCCTGTCAATACAATTTCATATTTTCCGTAAGAGGGCTTTTCGCCATAAACTTGCTGAGCATTTGTAATGGCATCACATCCTGTCTGCTTTCTATTTGTCAGTTAAAGGTAACATTCGCATCCCCGACTTTGGCATGACACAGATATAAGATGGCTCATATAGCAATTGAAGCAAATGTATCTAGGTTTTCATCTCACACACCCCCGCTCTCTGCCTTTTCATAAATTTGTGGGTTTCTCCTGATTTTGATTTCAAAGTATTAAGCCGCTGGGATCAATGGTTAAAGAAAAATTTACAGTTTTTTTTTTTTTGTTTTATGTAAATAGAGTTCACTTCTTGGCGAAATATGAGGCACAAGGGTTCTCAATTTTGAGTTAGTATTGCCACATCATCCCCCTGTAATACATTACAGAGTAGACATTTGTCTAACTCAAAATGCTCAGAACTGAAATATATTACAGAGTAGACATTTGTCTAACTCAAAATGCTCAGAACTGAAATATATTACAGAGTAGACATTTGTCCAGCTCAAAATGCTCAGAACTGAAATATATTACAGAGTAGACATTTGTCTAACTCAAAATGCTCTGAACTGAAATATATTACAGAGTAGACATTTGTCCAGCTCAAAATGCTCAGAACTGAAATATATTACAGAGTAGACATTTGTCTAACTCAAAATGCTCAGAACTGAAATATATTACAGAGTAGACATTTGTTTAACTCAAAATGCTCCTAATTGAAATACATTACAGAATAGACATTTGTCCAGCTCAAAATGCTCAGAACTGAAATATATTACAGAGTAGACATTTGTCTAACTCAAAATGCCCCTAATTGAAATACATTACAGAATAGACATTTGTCCAGCTCAAAATGCTCAGAACTGAAATATATTACAGAGTAGACATTTGTTTAACTCAAAATGCTCCTAATTGAAATATATTACAGAGTTGAAAGGTGGTTTTCTTAAATGAGTGATTATTCTTTGATAAGTGATTATTGTCAGTTCATGTAAAAATAATGAGTTTGATTTATCCTGTGGGGTACTGATGAAATACAGTCAGAATTTGAGAACAAAAACAGTAATTTGTCATGCTCTAACAATTATACTTACATCTTGTGACTTGGTATCAGCCATTCATCTCTATACGCACTGGCCAAATCAAAATTATCATATATGAGATTATACCATTACCAGCCTGTCCCGTTTAATTTTGTCACTGGAATTTCAGATAGGGAATTGAAGGTGACTATTTTCGTTATGGGTTCAAGTTGAAACAAGCAGGTCAAATGCAAATCCTCTTAAGCTGAAATGGGTTTGTGTCAAAGTGAAAGATGCCTTTCCTGTCACATCACTAAAATCTATACAGTCTTACTGATGCCCCAGACACTGAAAACTAAAGGTCAATATATTATACTCAGGGACGTAAGCTTCAATCTATCCAACTTCTAGCTGTCTGTCCTTACCCAGAGTGGCGCACTATAAATAGTTCTGTGGTTTTATGTGTGTCATGAAAGGAACAAATCAGAAATGCTGAAATATGTTGTTACGAAACTGGATCTCCTTGATATAGACTTCATCCTTTGATCCATTGTGTTGGAAAGAGTATTAAGAGATGACAGTCAGTGGTTTCATTAAAAGCCACCTCGGATTCATACTGAATTGTAGATTTTGTTACCATTCATGACCCTCAGCTTCCAGGGCTGGCTGCTTAGTATACCTTATGTGGGTTGGGTGTCATTATTAAACCGCGGCGTGTTACCCTGAAAGTAGTATAAACAGACATACACAGAGACATATACACAGATACACACAAAGACTCATACACACAACAAACACATGCATGCAACTGGCCTGTACAAATATGACAATCTTGAATCCCAGTTCACGTTACTTGGGTAATGGGTTTTAATGGGTTTCGGGAAAGAATTAAGCCAAATATACTTGACGGTCAATATCCATGTATCTAAAACCTCAAGAAAGTACACATGTTGAATCTCCTATCCGTTCTTGCTTAACATCTCACTTCATTGATCACGCTGCGCCAACTTAAAATAGTCCCCGTCAATAGAATGGTTATTTATCTGCATTGTTGGTGTATAGCCAGTATTGTATATTGTTTTGTCCAAATAGGGGCACGAGTTTAACTTTCCACACTAGTTTTAATTGTAACTGTGATAGTCTAGTTGTTTTACTGTCCTTCGACGACATGTTTTCATAATGCATACATATGTAATTTCAATATCAAACAGGTTCTCGTCACGATATGGCTGAAGTGTTGCCGATGTGTCATTAAATATCAACTCGCTCGCTCGCTCGCCACAAAAGTTCCCCTCATAAACGTATTTAACAATGCCGCAAACATCAGCAACAAACAACCAGATACTTGTCAGTCTCACCACATCATACCAGTTCCACAGACAAATTAACAACGGGACAAGACCTAGGCAACATGAACTGTTTCTTACAATTAGTTTGCATTTCAGCAGGGAACTTACTCAATCACAACCAGCGACTCAAGGCTGCTAATGACCTTTTTCACTGAGCAGTATGACAGGTCACTATTGCCAACCACTACAATGGCAGCGTCTGTACCTGCTTGTTTGACATTTGTTGGTAATTGCGTTGTGATGAAATGAATCTTGTGGGAAGCTTATAGGAAGCTGGTTGGTTTATTGAGATCGTGTCCATGAAGGGAGGGTAATGGTTATCATTTTTTCTGCTTCTATATTCGTCAGACCGCATTACTGACGAATATTACTCCAGTGCCGTTTACAGAACATGTCCCTGTTTGTAAGGATGCTGTTTTACTCAGTGAGTAATGTATTCAGAAGAAAACCCTGTGTTCCTAGTACATTACTAAGGTTGGTGCAGTGCAGTTTGGTGGAACCATAAGCAAATAAATCTGGTGTCTAGCCAGTAGAGGAGCGTCACAAACATATAATTTCACTTGAAAACGATACAATGTGGTCCACCCTGACTTGCTTTCGAACAAGACTGTGTCAGACGCCGGTTGGAAACAGGACACAGCTATGTTGTGGAAGAGCTGAGGCAGGGGATATTAGATTATTTGAATTTCACACTCTTTCTTTGATTTTATGTTTCGAGTACTTCCTACATTTTGTTTGTTGCGATACCCTTCACATGGGTAGTCACCAGTTCATACAGACGCATAACGTGGAGAAATGTCATGTTATGCCAGGGTTGAATGTCGCCCGCTACTATTCACTAAACATTGAAACATTTATCAACACAATTTGTACAAAGATGGTCTAGCAATTGCACGAAATTGGTATTTTAACATAGTTGCAATGTTGGGGTGGTGGCATGCAAAACCTCCTGAACAAAGTAGCTGGTCGTCCGTGGTATGAAAAACATTCTGGTTCACTTGTTCAGTGGTTTCTGAAGAGCTGATGTTTAGGATGGACACCACACACTCAGACCTTTGGTCATATGAATAGGACCACCATAAGTAGCCATGCATTAATTCCGTATATACCATTCAAATACACTATTCCTGAACACTGACTACTTTAATATCTAAAGTATATCACTACAAAATGACATCTATCATACCAACGATATATCCCCGCATGGAAGCAGTTTGGCCACGTTATTTCCGAGCTCAAATGTCAACCATCATTACTAACTCAACTGACGTGAAGGACTATAGTCCATTTGTAATCGAGTAAGCTTCACCTCGCTTCTCATGCATTTATTCTATGACCCAAATATTGCCCCGAGTCAAGAGAATGTCAGACAATTACCGCATGGGAAGATGGCATCTTTCAAGATCTTAATGGCAGATTACAAGCCACTAAGACTTTGTGCGGACCATTCCCACTGGCTTAATCAATGACTTGGTCATTGTTTAGTGGCCGCCTTCTGGCTTGTCTATAAGCCCTGCGTTGGTGTATGTGGTCTCAGCCGAGCTGTGTGTATATCATCGTCTAGGCGGGAATCAATATTCATTACGAAAATGATAAAAGAATGAGTAATTCTTGTAACAAACGATCTGAATGGTTACATGAGAGATACATAATAGATACATGATCATATTGTGTAATGATGTGTACTGCAAAACGTTGGTATTGAAGGGTTCTCAGCGCATTCCATTTAAGTGGCAGCGACATGTAAACTGAGTCTGGACTAGACGGTCCAGTGATCAACAGCATGAGCATTGATCCACGATACGATAACAAGTGTCACTCTTGTCCCTTAACCTGACCACTCGATGCTGTTAATCGCCTCGGCATGGGTTGCTGAATATCCATTCAAACTCGGATTTACAGCTGTTATTACCTACTGACGCCAAAAGAAAAGTGGACGACAAAATGAAGCTTGAAAATACAATGTAAAGTGCAATATATGACAAATGATATGGAGAGCACATGATAAATAACATATACTGCACATAGAGCTAATGGATTTCATGAATGTGTAGTGTATTACATGAAAGTCAATGTGAGTACATTCCAGAAGCAACTCCTTGCAAGGTTAATGCTTCCGCTTCTTAATTGGTCCTTGAGCCCTCAATAATGACGCTGAGTATACATTACTGCCATCTTGTTCTTTTTATGATATATTTTATGCACAAGACATATGCTGAAGATTTCACAACCGGTAGCTCTCTCCCAGAGTATTTACATGATCAGCACAATTTGATATCAAATATGTACAGAAGACACGAGTATACATAGAGACAAATATCATGAAAAGTAAGACATACAATTACTTTAACCTACTATTGTTATTAATATATTTATGGACAAACTAAGTCGACTATGTTGTTGATGGAACTCACATTAAACAATATTTACGTACAGGAGATTACGAAATTCAGTCTGGGAGTCTAACATTTAACAACATTCAGCTTGGAAGATGGACATTTTATTAAATAGTGTAAATGTTCCATTGCGATGATCTAAAAGACGGATAAAAACTGTCTTGTTATAACAATTCTAAATACGGTAGGTTTGGTTGGTTTTTCAAAGAGCTCATACTAGCTATATAACCCCTAAATCACAAGAGCACATTATTCCTTAATTTTACAGAATGATGTGGCGAATACTGAACGTCTGTGTATGTGGACTGTGAACATACCAATTTCTTAATTATTTAACTAATACTCATTTACTACAGATGAATAAACCCAAATATGGTAGCATGGATAGACTGATACTCTTTGCGAAATACCACTATCTTAAATTGCCAAAGAACTTTGAGATCTTGCTCTTCTGAGTCCACCGCTCCCAGTGAAATCATCCATTTGAACAAATTTCCGGATTGACAAATCATGGGGACATAGTAATTTCCTTTCAATTCGTTTAGAGACTCCTGGGAACAATCATCCAGAAGGCGGTGTTTCCATCTGACAGAATCCAGAATATTAAGGTGACAGTCTGTCCCAAATATTAGTGGAACACCACCCATAGTGATCAACATTAGTCGTTAATACGGTGCTATAAACTTCATTGCAAGAAAACGCAACTGATGCAATTGCCCCCTGCCTCCCATTGTGTACATATCTGGTGTTAATACGTTCAAACTGGAAAGAGCAACAGAGTTGGTGTTAGATTACAAATGGGACCGGCATTGATTTCATTTCAGCTGAATGCATTGACTGACTAACTCTAAAATTTGAATGACACTCCAAAGAGAGAGTGGTATTTTCATTCCATAGCATAAAAGCACACTTATCACATAATCTGATGTCATTAAATAAGTTAAGGTTTTATGTTAAACCCTTGTGATGCATAATCGTGAAGAGTAGGAACAGAAATCCTATTCACCTGGGCAAACATAGTCGCTCTCGATATCAACCACTGTTTAACAGGTTTCAGTATTCACAACAACAAACACTGGTTCATTCTGAGCTCATGCTGCATAGTCAAACGTTATTCTAGTATAGTAGACACACACCATTTGCAATCTGTTCTTATAAAAGCTAATGCGGGTTATTCTTATGCACTGACATTAGGTATTTACGTCGTCTGTGACAATCAAGAGGAAAGATGCCTTAAGGGGAACGAGTCTGGTCTCTTCCATTGTTTTACCACGGTCAAGGGTTTATTGGGCCTGAATGTGACTTGATGGACTCCCCAAGGGGCACAGTTCTATCCTGTAGATGAAAACAGCACAGCTAAAAGTAACAGTCAACACTGATCTTTTCATAAGAAACTACAGACGCCTTTTTCTCGGTGGAATAGAACTTTTCCCTTTCATAATGAGGTTCTTAAAGATGCATTCGGATCCAAAGCAATGGATATTGATTGATTTAATGCACCTTCTACTTTCATGCACCCTCTGCTTGGCTTGTAAATGGACTGGCTGTAAAGATGACTTATTTGGTTACAATGTCGAACAAGACATGGATAGTAAAGGGCCTGGCTGTAAAGATGACATATTTTTTCACAATGTGAAACATGATGTCGTACAGGTCATAACATTTACCGACAAACAGAATAAAGAACACCGTTGGTATTAAAAAGCAAACGAACAAACCAAGCGTGCCCAGGGGCTTTTGGAACGAACATGACTTTGTGGTTGATTTCGTGTACAAGAATAGCCAAACGCATTTCTTTCAAAATGTCAATGTAACTTACACCGTCTGGAGGCTTTAATAGAGTCATAATATTCTGAACAAATGCATCTAACCTAATGATAGATTCCATCGTCATCACATGTCTGTCTGATGAGTGTATGTATGATCAAACGCACCACACAACAATGTCGCCTAATCCATTTAGTCAGGAAATAGAGACTGCTGACTCTGTTATGGTTCTCTGCCCACGGGTGTTCACTGAGACAAGGTATTTGCTGGCCCTGACTCGGGAAATAAGCATTAGTTACATGTTACCATTCTTTGACAATGACACACAGTTCAAAAAGGCACTGAAATTGGATCAGAGCAAACTATGAAATATGAAAAAAGTAAAGAGTGATATTCTTTCTGCTGGAGTCATCAATGCTAAAACAATGTTCTGTTAGATGTATATATTTATAAACTGACGGGCAAAAGAAACTTTCCCCTTGTACAATTTGATAGCTTTGAAAAACGACAAGAACAAAGTGAAATTTGAATGTTGTAATTTGTTAAGAAAGGACATATGTACATGTTCAGTGCAAAAAAGACAGCTTTAACAGAGACTTTCTAAACACATTTTGGTCGGCATGGGATCAAAATGGCGATTTCACTGTCAGACGGTCCAAACGTGAAACACAGCAATCTGGGATTTGAAGTTACTAAAAACGAGTATGCCACCTCTGGCTTGAATACGCGCAAACCCGCGTCTTCTCATTGTAGTGGTGAAGCGTCTGATGATGTCAGCTGGTATACGCCTCCATTCTTCGACTGTTACTAGCGGGTTCTGTCTCCAAGGAATCCGTCGATCAAGGTGATCCCACAAGTGCACGATGGGCGACGTGTCAGGAGAGCGTGCAGGCCGTGGAAGGACGTTAAAGTTGTTGACGTGAAAGGAGTTCTGGACAACTCTAGCAACGTGCGGTCGAGCATTGTCCTGTTGGAACAATATCCCCAGTCGTTGTTGTCGAAGGAATTGCAGAACTGCCGGTCGAAAAACCTGGTCAGTGTATCGCTGGCCGGTCAGATTACGGTTGATGACCACCAATTCTGTCTTTTGGTCCCTGCAAATGCCACCCCATACCATAACGCTTTCTTCACCATACGGCTCTACGTTCTGGACGCAGCAGCGAGGTGTCCTTTCGCCTCTTCTCCAGTATACTCGAGCCCTTCAGCCGCCTCTAGATATACAGAAACTCGGCGCCAGTTACGGAGTTGCCAACGTCTAACTCTTGTCGGCCATTGCACCCTCGGATGACAATGTCTGTCAGTCACCAGCGTTCCTCGACACAGTCGGTAGGCTCTGATACTATAGGCACGCAGGCACTTTAACAAAGCGTCCTTCTAATTCACACTCACCAGTGTATACATACACATGCTTGTATTTGGCATGTTTTCAGAGACTCCCTCCCACATAGAGCAACGTAAACTGAAAGTTCTGCTCCATCACACCTTTGAAGTACCCAGACACATTTGTCATCGAAACCTGATGCAAATGTTTTGATGATATTCGAAGCAATATCACAGCTTGAATGCAGTATACGCATTTGCAAAAATATCACATTGCCCTCAAAGCAGATTACATTTTTGTTTAAGAGATAAAAAAGATTTGTTTTATTCAATCTCCCCAAAGTGACAAAGAGTCTTTACTCATGGAAATATTCCATGACAAAAATACATAAATCCCCAAAACACCTGCAGAATGCAAGTTCAAGGAGAACAACATGTAAGGGGGTAAACACGCTGCGGGACGTTCATTTCGATGTCAGTCAATTGCATGGACTGGGCTCATACATGGGATGGATTCAAGTTTGTTCAACGCGACACATTTTGACCTTGAAAAGTGTCGCGTGTCGCACTTTGGAGGAACAGAGAAAATGTTATTTGAAACGCGACATCGCGACAATGCGACAAACAGGCGAAATGTCGCGTTGTCGCATTGTCGCTCTTTGGATAATTTTTGCCTCATTTTGCTTCAACGGTTTTTGAGAGGGCGACAATGCAACAACGCGACAACGCGACAATGTCCCTTCTCGGATTCCATACTTTTCTGTTATATGACATATATATCTGATAAATTTAATGTTTATGTTATGTTTAAAGGAATGTGTATATCACAAGCTCTTGTTGAATTCCTTTTAGTGTGGTGTTTCATATCTTTAAGATGACCGCTGCCACTGCATGCTGGCAATTTAGTACCTGACTCTGAGAGTGTGTCTAACAATAGTATAAGAATCTGTAGTTTGCTAATTAAGTGTAATCCAAAATACAAGTTTTTGGCCCATTTGCAATCTGCAATGCTAGTGCGCATACGCGTAACAAATACACCTTACATTCTAGAATATTTGTGTTGTAAGTCTGAAGAAATATGTTACATTACGTACTGTCCCTTTTATATGGCGAAGGTTTCGTCACTTTTTTTACATTGATCTAAAATACATCATGATTATAGGGGGAAACATGTAGTGTTTTACTTTCAGACGAAATTTCTCATTTATATGACGGTACATTTGTTTAGGAGAAACCAGCTTTACATTCTTTAATGTCCATGTGGTTACTTTGAACTGTCTTACAGTCTGCGATGTTCCTGTGCTTGAACACATCTGCTTTATAGTCGACTTGTATGTTGATCAAATCTGCTTCACAGTCTGATTGCAATGCTGAAAAGTGTTCCTGAAATAGTAGCTGCTTCTGTCAATATCTATTTTGAGAGAGATATCAATTTGCTGTGCAACGCTGCACTTGGACCTCCAGCCTTCTGTACAGGATATCTGACTTCTTAATCCCATCTTATCCTATTCAGGGAATTTCCTGAGGTGATAGATTAATACCTGCACTGCAAGTTGCAATTGGTTTCCTCGACATATTCCATTAATTCATTTCTTTGCTTGCCCAGAGTTATTTTTCGGGAGGAGGCATTTAGACAGGAAAACATGAAGCCCTTACTGAAAGTATGCTCCAGTGTGATTTTATGCAGACGTATTTATTAAATCGCTTCGTCACAATTGAGTTATTCGTGTCAGAGGTTCCACCACAGAACGGAAGTCTAATTGGAATAAACGTCACTTTCAATACAAAAATCGATCCCTTTGGTAAAGGTTTTGCGTGAGAAGCAGACCGGTTTATTATAGATCAGAAAATGTGCGGATGGTTGAAACGCCTTACAGCATGTACGTTTCATATTTTTTCCACAGTCCCCGAATCACATCATTTTGCCTACAAAATGCTCCCTGCAATGTCCTAAAAACCCTAAGTGACATCTCACTGGGGCTCATTCTCAATATTAATTGGTTTATTTGTCACGACCACAGTTACATATATTCCGAGAAGACGTATAGCCTGGAAGTACAGCATTGTACCATGTTACAACAATCAATAAACAATTTTCCGATTCATTATTTGAGATGAGGTTTTGATTCATAAATAGGGGAAAATAAGAAACCTTTCAAGTTAAAGATACGAAAAGAAACCGTTATGATAAGTCCTCAAGACAGCAAACCCAGATACTTTGTTGTTCATTGTCTTTTAAGTCTTGAGTAACACAATTTATCCAACATATTTACATAGTTCTGTCACATGAAATATTTATGAGAAAGTGATACCCATATAAGATAAAATCTGCCATACCGAACGGGATTCCAAGCATTAACTACATAAGTGACCAGTGAGCGGTTGACTGAGTCATATGTACATTACAGCTACCGCTGGCACAGAATTATTCATCCCACTGTCTACATGAGTTTATATTTTCCCAGTTTTCCGTGGAATTTCCAAAACATACGATTTTTCATCCGTTCGAGTTATTTAGCGGCGACTAAATATGAACGTGTCTTAAACCAAAATGTATCAGTTTGGAGGGCAGTATCAGTTTTTCTTCCAAATTCACATGGAACTGTATTCCTTATTTCAAATTATGTTATTTTATTGAGCATTATCTTAGATGCTTTTATTCTGATCCGAAAGTAATGACATGCATTTGAATGTATATTGTGCTTGAATGATGCGAAGCACCAGAGCGTGCTCTCTATAAATTTCTTTGGCTGTGTGGGTCCCAAATTACACCGTGCAAGATAATGACATTGTGCGTATTTGGTGATAGTGTGAGATCGAGAACTGGTGCAGTGTAGCAGGATACGGTAAGGAGGGTGGTTTCGGGAGTAGTTTTAGGTACCAACTGTTTCACATGTCAAGATATGTGTCTGTAACAGCATGGTTGTGTGCTGCTGTCCACGGAACTTCCTCCCGGGGAAGAAGAGGTTCTCAGTGTCCTGTCTTCTCATTACATCCGAGCCAAGGTAAAAAAAAACAATATTAATCCACAACCCCGATTCGTTTGATCCGTCCTTCCATCCGCACGCCCCTCCTTTCTTTCTTCCGTTCGTTCATTCGTCCGTGTTTTCGTTCGTTTGTTCCTCCGTCCGTCCGTCCGTTCATGCCGGAAGCTTCCTTCCTCCCTTACGTATTTACTGGCTTCATTATGGTGCTCTGATGCTGATATTGTCTCATGATATTATTCTTGAAACGTGTGTCATCATCAGACATTGTAAGCAGTGAGAAACATTTATTTCTGTATGACCAGGAATCATCTGGTGGCTCATTACATAATCAGCAATCTATATACCGTTGAAATGGACAATGTTACGTCATTGCGTGGCTCCTTCGTTCAAAGTCACCAGGCTAAACAAGCAGGATAAGAAACCGGCTGTAAAGAGAACTGAAATGCCAGGAAATGTTATTCCAATAGCAAGACGTTATTTATTGTTTTTGAAAAGGATTATTTAAGGTCAGCATTACCAAGTTCCCATAAATAAATCACAGGAGCTGAGATAGAACCCATTTACTTTTTGTCTTTATTTGTCTCTTGCATAGGTTAAGCCTGCGCTCCTCGGGGATAGAAAGAGTTCATCAAGTCTTATTCAAGTCCAATAAACAATCTAGAAAGGATGCTCAACGGAAGAGACAATTTTAAATTTGCGGACATGAGCTTCTAATCATTGACTTGATGAGCCAATCTCTGAGAAGCTTGAAAAAAATGTTAACTGCTGCACAAATACCGACATCTGACCTTGAATTAAGAGCTGAAGAATCGTAATGAAGTATTCATTCATCCAAACATATTTAGATACTAAAATCGCTAAAATCCTGTTCGTTGACCAGGCAACCTCCCTGTTGATCGTTACAACAGACGAATCACTTCACTCTTTTCAGCGGAATTAGAATGATTAATTTTCGGGATCGATGAATTACCTGTGGTATGTCCTGAATAAATAGAGGCATGTTTCATTAAAGGACTCTTGGGGAATCTCGATTCTTGTGTTTCAAGGTCAGAAAGTCACCTCCACCGCTGCCTTGAAGATGGGTCAGGCTGCTGATGTGAACGAAATCAACGCTGTCATTATAATGGCCTTTAAGGAATAAAAGACAACGGACATTATTGAAGACAAATTAGTCAGACATTAGTAACATCAACTAGAAAAGACGAAAACAGTCAACATTCGATATTTTATAATTGCTGTAACCACGAGAAGAGATTTTGGAAAATGCATCTATGACTCGAATCGGTTTTATGAATTTCTGATAATATGATTTCGTCGGGTTGGAATTGATCTTCAGCTATCCATTCTTGTCGTAGGAGCAATCCATTCTTGGTTGACATATGCTCATGCTGTCAGTCACTGGAATGGTTGCTCCATAATGCGATGTTAAATAACACAAACCCACAGAAGTTGAAGTTGATGGCCCCAATGATATTAAGTATCCGATATGGTACGGGGAGCGTTGTTTACTCCTTTTTCTTTGACAGCTCTGAAGTTCTGAACTATAACTCATTCACTCTGTTGTCTTTTACGATGATAGAACATCAATAGTTTCTTTAGGAAAACATTATAATGTTTAATGGTAAGATTATAGGCGATGATTCTTCAATAATACATAAAATAACATGAAACCAAAAAAAAAAAAATACAAACAAAAAAAACCACTCTCGATAGCTTCAATGGTCTCGAAAAAGACTAGTTGTGTACTTCCAGCCCAGAGATATACATGTATTACCATGGACACGACGCTCAGACACACATGACTCGATTATTTACTAATAGCTGTCCTACAACTATAATATTGCATGCTCCTGATATAGTCGTAATTCGACGATTGAGATCTTTTTATGGATACGTGTGGAAATGAATTGTCGCTTATGTTTATTGGTAAAGGAAATGCTGTTTTTACAAACGTTGACACAATCTTAATCCTCACAAAAAAAACATATTGACAGACATTATAAAAACCTTCTCCTAAACGTAATCGTCACGGAAATTTGCAGATGGATCAGGATTTCAAAAATCATTGGTTGCCACAAAACCACAGTTTTGGTGAAACGTCTGAGATACTGGTGGGACATCAGACAGACCTCGGAGTGGAAGACAATGGGTAACCATGCCATGTTTGCCTGCTGCACATCCTTAACAGGTTCCTCACTGTGTCGTCAGCAGCACGAGATGCTTTACAACACCCCTTCAGCAGGAATACTGTAGCCCGAAGTCTCCGCCATTTTGGTTTGAGAGCTTACTGGCCCTTTAAGAGTATGACCTTGACCCGGCAACATCGATTCAACAGACTCAAGCTGTAACCTTAAGTGGTCGTTGTTGTTAATGGCTTTGTCAAGATGTTCAGTCCTAATCGAAAAGTAGATAAATGTTTTTATTTGACACCCTAGCTAGATATCAAGGAGGCCCTTTATTTGTAATATGAAGAAAGCAATATCAGTGTGAGGTTTTCAGTTCTGAAATTTAGAAACCCTATTACTGCGATGTCCAGTGGTGAACTAGCCAGTTCATTATATAATGTCTTTCCTGTTATTAAATGATCGTTCTTTCCAGATTTGCTGATGTTATCAGTTTAGTAATGCCAATTTATCCCTGTCTAGACGCTAATATACACACGGCTCGGTTGCGACCACACACAAACGCAATGTGTACAAACCAGAAGGCTTCCTCTAAACAATGACCAAGTCATTGATTAGGCCAGGGGAATGGCCGCCACAAAGTGTTAGTGGCTTGTAATCGGCCATTGAGATCTTCAATGATGCCATTTTCCCATACGGTAATTGTCTGACATTCTCTTGACTCGAGGCAATTTTTTGGTAATAGACTGAATCCATGAGAAGCGGGGCGAAGTGTACTTGATCATCTAAAGACTGTAGCCCTTGGAAATGGTTTATTCAGAACTGGTGGTTGAACCTCCTAGATTAAAACAGTCACAGAGTTACACCTGTCTAAACCGGCATTCCACGGGACCGAAACAAAATGCCGGCGTAGACAGTGACAATTACTTTTCAACAGGGCTGCCAGTTACACTTGTCAATCTCTTTATTTCTAAAATGCATTTGATTTTTCGTAATATAATGCAACAAATTAAAGCAATGTCTCTTCATTTACTCTCTGACACGTGTCACTTGCTTGAAGACAGTTAATGCAATGCCCCAGTCTTGGGAGAACACATTCACGGGTCAATAAATATGAAATTTAAGGAATTAAATTATGGTGTATACTAAACCAGAAATATTCGACCCCAGCAAAACAATATAACAAGGAACTGAACAGACACCTGAATGAAATCCATTCTATGTTGCCCAGTATGAATATTAAATACTAAGAAACCACTTAACCTGAAACTCGCTTGTTCTTACCAAGGATGGCACTCCGCTGTGGTGTTATGAAACAGACATTCTACACAGAACCCATATGGTACCTTTGCTGAGGCACTTTTCAGTTTCAGTTTCAAGAATATTTGCTGGATCATACATGCCATGGGCTCTGTCGTCATGCAGCAATACTGATGTAAACTGTGTTAAGACACCCTCACACATATATGTATGTTGGGAGGGTTAAAAGTAAAAGTCACATTGGCAATATTTCAGTCATATCATGACTTGAAAGGTTATAAAAGAAGTTCATACGCAGTTGAATTACACATCAAAGTATTTAGAATTAAAATTAGCATCTTTCTCTAAAATTGGTTTTCAAATCAGGACAACGCAGTATAAAATGGGTTATAGATCGCCAACAACTGAAGTTACATCACCATACCCGGGACCATAGATAAATAGTTTGATTTCTTATATGTCTATGTCAATGCAAACAAGAGCTTAACTTTTTATATACCCCTGATTTATCCTGGCTAAGGAGCCAAGCGCGGCATATCACGTTATGCCTAATTATCATCAATATTCTGTTTTCACAGACGTTTAGATTTTTACTCTATCTAAACGTTCACTTGATATATCCTTAAAGTTTTATCAGTACACATTGTTTCGCTTGGATTGTCTTTCCTCGAGTACTGTAGTTAACACTCGATGAAAGCTGATGTATTTCCTTCATGGACAGACAACAGTGCTTAGCTGGCAAAACAAACACCACAAAGCTATCTCCGTTGTGTGGTTTACATCACTTTATGAAGTATTGCAGCATTGAAAAGTCATTTTACACTACATTTCCTCTCTTTAACTGCCGACAAGAAAAACATTACTGACTTAACTAGAAACATAGGGAACGTTAGTATTCATAGATATTGACATTATGTTTGTGTGACAATAAGCGGTAAATCCCTTACCAGAACCATAAGGATTGTCTTGTAAAATCAGAGTCCGTTATGCAATTCTGCCCATATCATGAGCATGAGTTTAGGAATCGGAAGTTCCACAAGTCCAGACCACGTAATTTCTGGCAGAATTGGTTCGGTTCTCGAAAGCTTTCAGTGCACATGTGGATAGTGGACAAATGTAACTTGTGCTACACTTAATATTATAATTTCCTGTTAGAGAAATATCTACAAAACTTCCACTCCTAATCATTCATCGAATGCCAAGGACATCGTCACAAGATGCAGCGATTATCATGGCACACTAAATGTTCCTATGGAAATCACAAAGTATGTGACAGTCAAATAATTTAGCAACCCTGCCTATGCTTTCCACGACACACCTACTCCTGTTTACAGCTAGTGCGAATGTTTCTGATGAAAACTGATTTCATTCCTCTCGTACTGGCTTGTTGTTACATAGATGGTACATCCACGCTCAGCAATAGTGAAGGAGTGTGGCTGATAACTTCAATCACCTGCTGACAGCACTATTACAAAACAAGACTCTTCGAGACAAGGACACACAGCGCTGGAGTATAGAGTTTGACGAACATAGAAACAGAAATAATGACGACCTTTACCTCCCTTCATCTACACGATCTCAGTAAACCAACCGGTCTCCATAAAGCTTCCCAAAAGATTCATTTCATCTCAACGCAATTATCAGCAAATGTCAAACAAGCTGTTATAGACGCTGCCATTGTAGTGGCTGGCAATAGTGACCTGTCTTATTGGTCAGTGGCATAGGTCAGAAGAGACCTTGTGTTGCTGATTGTGATTGAGTGTGTTCCCTGGAGAAATACACACCCTTTGTTAGCAACAGTCTGTGATGGTACGGTCTTGGCTCTTGAACATTGGTAAGGTATTCTGAGAGTGAAGCGTATGTGATTGTTTGTCATGGTGTCACTGCCAGTGGTAAATGAATAAATGTTGGGGATGTGTGGTGCAGAGTGATTATTGTAGAAGTCAGATGTTAGAATTGCATGGATAAGGATGTTAACATATGCGCGTGGCTGAGGAATTGATACGGTTGAATTCATTTTCGGAAGAGATGAATTGAGCGTCAAGATTATTATGTATATGAAATGTGTGCATGTGTGCGTGTATGTCTGTCTGTTTATTAGTCGTGGCGTATTCTCCTCTCTTATAGGTTTTTCTTCATTACCAGTCCATACTATGTCGCGGCTTAAAGTTGACAACCAACTGAGACCAGTATATGGACTAAACAACCAATCATAGTTATACCAGCTAGATCAGGAAGGATAACAAAAACTACCATCTCTAAACATCAATATGACGTAGCTTGGTTACCACCGACCTCCATCTCCAAATCCCCGTGAAGGTCCCGGGGTAGAATAGGCCTTATGATTGCCATAAAAGGCGACTCTGCTTGTCATAAGAGGCAACTAACGGGATCGGGTGGTCAGGCTCGCTGACTTGGTTGACACATGTCATCGGTTCCCAATTGCGTAGATCGATGCTCATGTTGTTGGTCACTGGATTGCCTGGTCCAGACTCGAATTATTTACAGACTGCCGCCATATAGGTAGAATATTGTTGTGTGCGGTGTAAAACTAAACTCACTCATTCACTCCATGTCGAAACACTCTATCCACTACATCACATTAAAGAATTGGTAGAAGAAGATCTTTCACAAATTGAGGTTCACTGATGACATTCACTTATGCCTGTTACACGAGGTTTGTTTCAGTAACGGAGGAAAATGTATTAGAAAACCACAGAACCAAATCATATATTGCTTGTCACTTGTCCAGGATAGACAGCCACATACTGGCTTGCAGAAAGTCTAAACGTTCCTATGTGTATTATATACTGACCGGATGTTTCAAGTGTATGGGACATCAGCGAGACTCGGTAGATTTTACAGATGTGACAGGACAGACATCCTTCACTTTGACACAAACCCATTTAGCTCGAGAAACTTTGCTCGTGTTTGATCTACGAGTTTCAACTTGAGCACTCACAGAACAGTCAACGTGGATACTCTGTCTGAAAATGAAAGTGACTAAGAATAAAATGGGTTTTTAGAATTAATTTTTTAATGGTCTTTAGTCAGCGTTTAGGGACGTTGGTGTAGCCTAGTGGTTAAGGCGTTCAATCGACAAAACGAAGATCCGGGATGGTCTTTAGTCAGCGTTTAGGGACGTTGGTGTAGCCTAGTGGTTAAGGCGTTCAATCGACAAAACGAAGATCCGTGTTCGATTTCCCCACATGCGTGAAGCCGATTTCTGGTGTCCCCCGAGATGATATTCCAGGCTTATAATCTCTTATCAAAGAAGAATAAATTTCCTATTTGCAAACATTTGCGTTTGATTTGGACTCATGTTCTTCAGAAAATTACACTAAATACAATATTATGAAGCAATGCCATATTTCAGTCCTATTAGTATCCTTTGAATACCATGTATTCAAAGCAGTTTCGCATTCTATTTAGTATTTTCTGTGGGATGCTGTGGCAATACTTGTTACTCTAAACCCCGAGGCTCTGTCTGTCATTTTTACAAAGGAGGAACATGGTTTTTTTCTTTGTTTGAAAACTAAACGCACTCATAACAGAAAGTAACACTGACATCACCTTTGGCAGTACATTCTTCCCCTCAAAGTGCATTAAGTGATCAAAACAGTAACTTTAGATGGAAAAACGTAAAGGAATTTAACAAATACTGTTGATGATGCGAGCACACATCGTCACATTTATTCACACGGAACAAGTCTATGTTCTCGCGGTACATTTCTCTTTAATTGTAGATATGTATAGCCTTCATTCACGCAATGAAATGGTCAACCCTAAAGTATATAAGAAAGCAGCTAGGGGGCAGTGTGTGTGGAGGATGGCGGATGGAAGGGGTCTGAGTATGTCAAACAGTTGGTCGGTTGTTTTTTGGTTATTTTGTTCTTTAAGACCACATTCCGCAAAACTCCAGCAATGTGACTACGATCAGGTAATAATCGAGTCTGACGTTAACCTACGCATTTGGGAAGCGATGACATCCACGTCATCCGATCCCGTTGGTCGGTTCTTACAAGCAAGGGTAGCTGAAGACCAATTTTAACCCGGATCTTCAAGAGTCTGAACTTTTTTATAGCATGTCTACATATAACAACACATACACTTCCGTCAGTCATGAATTGATTTGAATGATGTAGACTGGCGTCGAAGGTTGTTGACCGTGTATAGCTCGTGCGTGCTGGTGTGCGTGCTGGTGTGCGTGCTGGCGTGCGTGCTGGCGTGCGTGCTGGCGTGCGTGCTGGTGTGCGTGCTGGTGTGCGTGCATGTTGTTGTACCAGTCTCATAGAACTCGCCAACGGAGTCACCGATACCCGCTACTGAAAAATGGGCACTCAAATCAAACACAATACAGTGATGCCATATGTGAGCAAGCCATTTAGTATACCGAAATGATATTTGGGATAACAGGCATCACCGTTTAGTGTCTATTAGTAAACAACTGGGGAACGAACCACGGTCACCATTAGACCACAGGGCAAGTATTAGCCCAGAAACGTCGTGTGTAAATAATAAAGACGTTGCACAACCATAACGAATGTCTTGTATTACCCTATCAATTTCGAAATGCCCATGAAACTTCTGAGAATTGAAATGAAAACACATGCCAAGATTATAATATAGTGACATATGACACAAGGACAAAGGATGGTCAGATTGACATTTCAATATATTCTAAATCTATGTCACGTCTTTATTGTTAGTTCCTGGCATTGTAGGGGAATCTGTCCAGTACATGATACATGTAGTACCGACCACAAAAACAGAAAGATGTCAAAATCCAGTAAATTAATCTGATCATTTTGGTATCAGGTATGATTACTTCAGGCCTGTGTGAGTCCGTGAAGCAGGATTACTATCGACAATATTTTCAGCTATCAATAAAGCCTGTTCATACTTGCACGTAAGGCTTTATCTATAAAGTCTGAAGAAATTGTTGTATAAAACAGCCAACAGATCGAGACTGAAATCCTTTTATCATTCATGAAATAGTTCTTACTTCTACCAAATAGAAGATGGATTCTCCGTTTAGCTTGCTTTGGGCATGATATATGGATTTGTGAATATATGCTGCAAGTGACGAACCAAATAATTTCCGATTCGTTTATGTTTTCACACTTTCAAAAGAAATAAGGCCACGTCCACTATGAGACTAAAATGTCCTGACAGGCTTAACGTAAAGAGGGTGAGGCATGGGTGTTATTATATAATTTACCGTTAAACGTCGCACACCCGGACTTAACTCCAATCTAACCCGGATCTTCAAGAGTCCGTAAAAAGGTAATGATGACGGCTCTACTACAGGAAGACAAAGCAATTTAATTCC
This sequence comes from Haliotis asinina, assembly GCF_037392515.1. Classification (NCBI taxonomy): domain Eukaryota; kingdom Metazoa; phylum Mollusca; class Gastropoda; order Lepetellida; family Haliotidae; genus Haliotis; species Haliotis asinina. The sequence goes on from NC_090288.1 coordinate 36,533,331, forward strand.
AGTGTCTTTAGTACTTCTCGTAAATAAAGACATCTGCCGCATGAACCAAACTGTCTGAGAGTTAGAAAACATTGCAGTTTACTGAAGTTTCCGTTTCTTGTTGGAGGTCGACGGCAACACATTTTTGAAGAGTTGGTTTTTAAGACAATAGGCGAGATGTGGTCGTAAACTTAATTGAAGACTTTGATTAATCCGAAATTGTGTAAAGATTCAGCTTTTGATTCTCTTGAACCTAATAGCCGCTGTATGCTATCGGCTCACAAAAATGAAAGAATTGGAATATATGTATCAAAAGAACTAGAAGGCAACCTAAAAAGGTTTGAATTCTATTTTACCATCCAGTTCCTTTCGTTAAACACACCATAAAGTGTTTCTCTTTCAGTAAACAAATAGCCCAAGTTTTTTTACAAGGGGTAATTTTATTACATGAGGTCTTTGGTGATGGCCGACCTGTCTGAAATACAAGAAAGTTTGATTCCCAAAGGGGAACTGTTTTTCAAGGTGGATCTTCATTCAACCTGTCAGCCTCCCGAACACCAGCACGAGTTAGGGGTTTGTTTTTTCTCCGTAATCTAAACTCCCAACGCGATGTGATGGATTATTCCCATCTTTATGAAACGTCGAGACACTAAAAAATAAAACCTGCATAAATTTTAGAAACAGCGTATTTTTAATGTGATTCTTCATTTATCCTCTCAACTCCAAGTACTAAATTGTAACTTAACAGGAGCATAAGTTGAGGGTTTAGTGTGTTCTCCGTAATCTAAACTCTGTGACGTGACTGATTACCATAGCCGTAAAAAAAAGTCGAGACAACAAATACATTACCTCATACTAAGTAGTACTTTACGCCACCTCTAGCAATATTCTAGCAATGTCACGGCGGGAGACACCAGGTTTACGCACTGTATTGATGTGGGGGGTCGAACCAGGACCTTCGGCGTGACTAGCGAACGCTGTAACCACTTGGCAACCCCACCGCCCCTGACACGACAGAAACAGTGAAAACTCAATAAATTGTGGAAACAATCGTTATCGTGACATCATCTGAAAGACCACCTACGTGTGACGACCAAGATGGCATGTCCAATATTTAAATGATATTTACCCTACCAACATTATTTTAGTCAAATAACACCTGCACATAGAGATATAGAGAATGACACCTTCAATGGAAAGATGTCTGTGTGTGTGTGCGCGCGCGCGTGTGTGTGTGCAAATTCAAAATGTAATGTTATTTCCTGTTTACTGAGAAACCAGCATGTGCGCCACGATCATTAGAAGGGAATCCCCTTAAACTCACCTTAAAAAAGCAGTCCAATACTGATCTGTCTAGATCATCAATAGGGTTGGTGTGAAAAGCACATTTGTCGACATTTTGAGTTAAACAAGGACATGTAACTGGCAGGTACTGCTTTCTAAAATTAGGTCACGTTATTAGTTCATTCTTCATTTGACCCATATCAAGGTTATCTCCCTTTTTGACAGAAATCTAATTGATGAAATATGATCAAAGTTTCATAAGCTCTATTATTCATTCTATGTTCATGACAAGGAAAACAGAATTTGAACTTCGTTTTGTTTGGTTCAAGTTTTCGCCTCATGTCCATTTAAACCCTTCACTTCGGCAGTGCTTTGTTCATCATGTAATGGCAGACAAGCTGAAAATCATGACATCAGTGCGGCCATGTTTAATGTCTTTCTGACATCACTGTTTCAGAACTGACGTATGTTTGAAGACAAGAATGTATTTACTACACAACCTCCAACTATCTTTCAAGTTGAAGACCCGAGAGGGTCCCGGGGTAGAAAAGGCCTTCAGCAACCGACAATACTCGTCGTAAGAGGCGACTAACGGGATCGGGTTGTCAGACTCACTGACTTGGTTGACATATGCTCATCACTCGCTCACTCGCTAACTCGCTCACTCGCTGACATTGACACATGTCATCGGTTCCCAGTTGCGCAGATCGATGCTCATGTTGTTGATCACTGGATTGTCTGGTCCACACTTACAACCGCCATATAGCTTGAATATTGCTGAATGCGGCGTAAAACTAAACTCACTCACTTTTAAAATGAAACTGTTTCTGACTGATTATTTAGACCAAACTCCAGTATTGTTAGAACAGGGCAAAATAGCCAAGATGTGCAAATATCTGAAGGCTATTGCTAACTGAACCAAGACTTCCAATAACGGCTTATGTTTAATGCCTCGTATCGAGTAGAATAATCTTGAGCTTTGATTTACAAAGGCCTTTATCCTCACACCATCAATATAGCGACATGGGACAACGGAAATGGACTTCAGACGAAGAGCCAACATGTTAATCATTAGACAGCCCTAATGTTATAGATAAGTAATCTTGTTTTTCAGAAGATGGTTCCAGATAATTAATGAATATTGGAAACCAAAAGTCGCTGTGTTCTTTAATCAGACTGGTTGAAAATCGTGATCGAATGGTATTCGATTCCTGGAAATCGCACGACTATTCCACCGGTGAAAGTCCCGGGGTAGAATAGGCCTTCAGCAACCCATGCTTGCCATACAAGACGATTATGCTTGTCGTGAGAGGCGACTAACGGGATCAGGTAGTCAGCCTTGCTGACTTGGTTGGCATCTGTCATCGGTTCCCAATTGCGCAGATCGATGCTCATGTTGTTGATCACTAGATTGTCTGGTCCAGACTCGATTATTTACGGACCGCCGCCATATAGCTGTAATAATGCTGAGTGCAGCGTAAAACTAAACTCACTCACTCACTCACTCACGCAAGACTATTCCCTACGTATTGACACGTAGAAATATCACATTTCATTCATTTTGTTATGTCGTCAGCAGTTGTGACATCACATAAATCATATTGCGACGTAAAGTCGGAAAGTGACGTCACAAATGAGCAGCTCAAGATGGGAACCAGCTGAAACGGCCAGCTGATGACGCTTCACTGCTATACCCCTACTTGATCAACATGAGTGCAGACAGTAAAACCCATGAGTGCCTTTTCGTTTTCTTTTGTGTTTACGATGTCGATAAACATCACTGATAGCCTTGTTTTAACAGTTGAATCCGTGCTACCTTTAGCAGTTACCCTTTCCCCTGATGAAGACACTTCATTTTGCATTCGGTATAGTGTAATTGTTAGAGATAAGGCCAAGAACTCGGTGTCCTGTGTAAGAAGATATTTCAAGCAAACTGAAGCAGAGTTACTAAATGTAAACTCTGGTAAACCATGTAAACCAAATGTAAATCGTTAAAACTACTTCCTCCAGGAATACAAATTCTAAAAAATAAAATGCAACAATGTTTCAAAATACATGCATGGGATGATTTGAGAACGAGAGGGGGTGTTTGTCAAGCCATTTTAATCATTATACTTAGGTGGGAAACAAATTGTTTGGCATGACAGTTTCTTGTAGGAATTTAACCCCTTGTTTGCACTAAGCCAGATTGATTGTTACATGTGACTGGAGTATTCGTGTCGTCAGAGACCATCAGTAGCAACATCCAGGCATATGTGGAAATCGTCACGAAAATCATGACACTATGGATGGAGGCTGTGTAGACAGGCATTCTGCTTCCAGACTCACTTCGTTCAGTGCTAGTCAAGATCACCTGATGATTATGGCAAGTTGACCACTCAAGGATATGAATGATGGTAAAGGTCGTCACCAATGAATGACACACTGGACAGATAAAGACTGAGTTTTTGGTTATTTGGCAAACAGTCCAAAGGAAGGCAAACTGGTCGTCCCTGGTCACGCCTATTACGGTCGATGAAATCTACTCAAAGGCAATTTGAGGCACAGAAGGGCGCTGAACATGGACCTGTAAGACCAACAGTCAAGACTAGCAGCTCAGCTGAGAAGAGAAGCCCGGAGAACAGCCTGGACCTGTAAGACCAACAGTCAAGACTAGCAGCTCAGCTGAGAAGAGAAGCCCGGAGAACAGCCTGGACCTGTAAGACCAACAGTCAAGACTAGCAGCTCAGGTGAGAAGAGAAGCCCGGAGAACAGCCTGGTTATACCTGGTCAGCTTTTGGGAGTGTCGCTCCTCTCTCCACCATATACTGATTGTTGCCACTGCTGGTTGTTATGGTTATATACTGTCGTGATTAAAGAATAGTGTTGAAACCTTTCGTCTTTCGTTGTGCTGTCGTGCTATGGTGATTTGAAATTGTCTAAAGCTCGTGTATTGATCCATTGAATAATAATGGTTGCTCTTTTTGTAACAGACACATGTTAAACACTTTATGTAAAATGTCCCAGAGATCAGCAAATACCATGTGAAAGACGTTAATGAAAGGTAAACCTTGGCAATGCTTAATGTCACAACATATGAAACATTCCTCTCGTTCAATCACTCAGTCGTAACTCTCACTGCAGTTTCTGGAGCATCGAAAGCCTGTCTGGTTTGTATATAGGCCGAACCGTGGAGGTCGGGGTTAGAATATTGGCCCTCAGTGACCCATGTTCGTCATAAGAAGTGAGGAACGGAATCGGGTGGTCAGACTCACTGACACATGTCATCGGTTCCCAATTGCGCAGATCGATGCGCATGATTATTTTCGATTATTTTCAGATCGCCACCACATAGCTGGAATATTGCTGAGTGTGGCTTAAAACTAAACTCATTCACTCACTCCCTCATTGCTTATAAGCCGCCGTCGCATGAAAAAGGTCCCGGTGAATGGCGTCAGACTAACACTTTCTTATATTTTCGGCAAATTTGTGTATGATCGGTGCTACTGGAAGGGCAGTAGCTGCTTGTCCTTTTCACCTTACCTGATCACTGACTTTCAGAATCCATTCATGCCATTTCCACAGCTTTTTTCCCCTTTTACACCAAATGGATTTTTTCTTTGGACGGAATCCTTGTGCACTGATGTTCAGTCGTAAATATTGAACAGACTGTCAGTTTATTTTCCATTTGCGGCTTGGGACAGTGATAACTCGCGCTTTATGTATCGATCCGACGAAAAACGACACCTTGTTGCAAACGTCAAGGTCTTATTACTGTCTATTCCCAGCACCATTTACAATAACAGCAGCATGTTGTCTCATTTACAGCATGCAGTATGCAAACATCAACATGTCCTGACATCCTCATCACATCAGCAGATGTGTAACGAAAGTGATTTTTCATACAGATTATAAAAATGCCTCATTTTCGTTTAAACCTATGAGATAACATGAGTACTCGATTTGTACAAGTAATGTGGTCTCCATTTTTTTGCCACAAGTATGTGGTATCGTTGAAGGAAGTCATGCACACATCCCAACTGCTGAATCTCATACATACTTCATACATCTTTAAATTGCAAGACGTACAGGTTGATTTCATCATTTTAGTGTCTTTGTTTTAACGCAGCACTCGGCAGTATAAGTGTCAGTTGTCTGACAAACCAGTGACTGATATTATGGGCAATGATTCACGCCCCGTGAGCAATGATTCACGCTTGACATATTTATCTATGTTAGCAAACCTGATCACCCATTCCAGTAATCCACTTAGCACGTTTATTGTCATCTAGCTGGACTAAGGTGTGATGAGCCCTGTACAAATCAAAACAGAATCACAACTAACAGCATGACTACACAATCAGTTCATTGCAGGTAGCGAAGCATCCTCAATCCCTCTTAATATTACAACGTAATAAGACAACGTTGGCCCAACAGTTCCTACCGAGGACTCCAACCAGCACCTTACAGCCTCCCGTGAACTGATCATAAAGAAAGCCAGCCCCACCTAAACCAAATTACTCCACGGGGACAGTCCCATTGGGGTCGTAAAGATTGTGACTGGCCTTTCTGTGAATAGAGTTTAAGGTGATAAACATAGTCAGACTGTGTTGGAATCACGCTAATGGAGTATGAGACAACACTGACAGCATTGTCTGTAGTGGTAATCATCTCAGATAGTCTTCCTGCAAACTACAGTATGATGAAAGACCGTGTGGGTCGTCTGCTCAAGTCAGTGGGGAGGAGAGATCTCTAATGTGGTGACCAATTGAAACAACCAAACAACCAGGATGGGAAAGAACCATCTGGGCAATAGAGTGATCAACAAGGTACACTACTTGTGTTTCATAAAACAGAAGTACCTTCCGACAGCCGAATGGTTCAGTAATCGCATGTGACCAAACAGACTTTTCAACGTATGTTTACAAGTCAGTTTTACTCACTTGACAGATACAATCCTAAACACTAGTGTAGTATATTATAAGGGTTCTTGAGACTTTTAAGAGTTTTACAGTGATGACACATCTTTCTGAAAAGCCTGAAATAATGACATTTACCACTCAGTAAAAGCAAACCCTCAGGTGCAAGCATGACGTTGACAAAGAGAAAACACAATCAGGACGAACGGGGATTGGAACCACAATAACAGGTTTCTGGCTGGCCAAAGCGAGGCAACTCTGTATGGAGAATTGTGGTAACTTACTTGACTAGAATTACGATGTCGTTTTACTTCGTAACTGAAACTAAAACGTTTGTAAATGATTTATTAATGAAGGATTAATAAAGAAACTTTGTGCATATGCACAAACACACGAAGTACGCTGATTTGAAACATATCTAAAGAAGGATCAGGAGGCACTCATTGCTTAGAAACATGAAAAATAATCTAGACTAATGTATTCGATGTGCTTGCTCATGGTATTGGGCATCTTTTGATTAAATGTTGACGGTTTCCCAAGGGTTCCAGTAAGAGAATGGATCATTACACAGGCTGTGCCTATGGAGTCAAGTTCCTTTGGTGTCACGTGCCTTTATAATGTTCGGATAATGCCTACCTGCACTTCAACAGAACATTTGTTTTACGGGTTATGAAATACTTTCCTAAGGGCATTACATGTAGTTGAACAGGACACTGTTTGACATAACTAAGTAGTAGAATTTCTTCAGCAGGAAACCTTTCTGTATCGTCATATCTTATCTTCATTACCTAAAAAACAAAGACGACACTCGTCAAGTGAGCCTGTTTTCAATTACTCGCAGAAGCAATTTGTGCAGAACATAATGAGTGAGTTTAGTTTGATGCCGCAATGAGCAATATTCCAGCTATATGGCGGCGGTTTGTAAATAACAACAGTCAGTCTGGACCAGACACTCCAGTAATCAACAACATGAGCATCGACCTGAGAAATTGGGAACCGATGGCGTGTCAACCATGTCCGCAAGCCTGACCACCCGATCCCGCTAGTCGCCTCTTACGACAAGCATAGTCGCCTTTTTATGGCAAGCATGGGTTGCTGAAGGCATATTCTACCCCGGGACCTTAATGGGTCTGCAGAACATAATCAGTGTCCTGAAGATAATTGTCACGAGCCATCAGAATTATCGATGGCAAGTACATGTACCATATTTCCTTTATGAACCGGTTAAAGTTCCTTAAAAAATGTAGTGTTAATGGTCACAATCAGGACAAATCTGGGATTCGAACTTCGGCCACTTAGAAACATTTACACACGTAGCGAAAATGTTGACGAAGACCACAAGGCCTTCTAATCTAAATATAATAGTATTTACAAAATATCATTTGCCGTATCATATGTTATCGGAACTTCACCCATTTACATTGTCAAACACATACTGTTACTTCTCAGGTTCTCACAATCTCTTGATTGGCAAAAACATACTTCTCTGATACACACATTTTATTGCTTGGTACATGGTTCGGTTTAGCAAGAGATCGGCGTCCAGACTCAGTGGTGTTACAGTATCAAACCTGATACCATCACTATTCTCGTACTATATTTTGAATTCTTTTTTAATGTTTCGATGGTCATGACATCGTTACCATGTCTTGCCCATCAACCAAGATAGTCTGATACGATGAAATATTGTTTCGATCACACAACACATTCAATTCATCATTATGAGGCTGCTTGACTGTCAAGTGCCTCTGAAAATTCATGCTTGATTACCTTGTGTATCATTCTAGCAATCGCTTTGATCGCTGTGTATCGATAATCATTTCACTTCCTTGAAAAATCTTCAGCTAATACTACATCTAGATTGACTCTGCTGATAAGACTGCTGGGTCTAACGTCATGGCCACTTATGCCAGCAGTGTGGTCTCACAGAACAACAGCTTTCTCATTAAAGAAATGGACTATATAATGAAGCAGATTATGACAAAATGATATTTATTCGAACCAAACGCATTACTTTATGGATCGTTCAAATGAAGAATCACAAAATGGAAACAGCATTGACCCATTATGTGGTTAATATATAATGGGTGTACTTAGCATTTTTTCCAAGTCTTTAAGCAGGTTTCTGTGTACTGTTTGCGAAAGGACTGTTTTGGGGCTTTGTTTAAAAACTAGGTGAATTTTGTCTCATATTTTAATTCATCTACAGGTGTCTCTTAGGCATCAGTAGCCAATGCTTGTCGTAAAGGCGAGTAACTGAACGGGAAGGGGTGGTTCGGCTCGGTGAGGTCGTTTGATACATGTTGTTGTAGCCCGATTGTGTTGATCGATGCTCAAAATGTTGCTCTCGGAATTGTCTGGTCCAGACTCGATTATGTACAGACCGATTATGTGCCCCCTGTGAAAGTGTGGGTTCGAAATCAGGATGAGACTCAACACAATAAGTATTAAATTCTGCACTAAAGTTTGAAAGTGTAATCCCAAATAGAATCAAACTTGCTGTGGCCACTTTCTAACGGATAATTGTGTAGTAATAACACATTTGTGCCCAGATAAACGGATAAATGCTTTCACGGGTTTGTTTCTGATGAACCACGTTGGCAACAAGGGGCAAATATTCTTTTATCTTATTACCATCTCCAAAAGTTTAACTCTGGACAAGCAAAGAAATATTTATTAATTGAGTGTTGTAGTGAGAAATTGTAGGTGTAACCATTTACGAGTTGACTGAAGGTATTAATATATCACCTTAGGAAATTCCTCGATCAGTATAAGATAGGATAAGGAAGTTAGATGTAATGTACAGAGGAGGTATCGGTCACTTCCAAGTGCAGCGTTGTCAGGCATCTTAATATATCTCTCGGATTGGAGACTGACAGTAGCAACTATTTTAAAACAATCCTTCATCAATGAGTGAGTTAATATTAATCGTAACATCGGCATTGTTTCAGCCTTATACTGACCAGAACAATTCACACATTTTAATTATAAACTTATCTTGGTTGTCTTCGTACACCCAGGGGTCAATATTCCCTCTTCATATTGCCATATCCGACATTTTAACTCTGTAAAAGCAAAGACATGAATTAACTGAGTCCTGTAGTGAGAAACTGTAGGTGTAACCATTTACGAGTTGACTGAAAGTGTTAATCTATTACCTCAGGGAATTCCGCAATCAGTATAAGATGGGATAAGGAAGTTAGATATCCTGGACAGAAGGCTGGAGGTCAGTTCTCCGAATGGAGACTAGCACAAACAGCAACAATTTCAGAACAGCAAAGATTTTTCAGTGTAAGCAGACGCACATAGCATACTGTACGGCAGATGCTTTCGACATAAATGAAAACAACACAACTCTTTACATACTGATAAGAACTTTATGTCGAGAGTAGAGTCGATTGTATGCTTCTTGTCATAAAACGAAATGTCCTGACAGGACACGTGTGTTTTGTTCTTCGTGATATTTACATGTGTTTTGTTCTTCGTGATATTTACATGTGTTTTGTTCTTCGTGATATTGACATGGGTTTTGTTCTTCGTGATATTGACATGGGTTTTGTTCTTCGTGATATTGACATGGGTTGTGTTCTTCGTGATATTTCAGTTTGTTTTACAGTGCATCTCGTCTCTCTTGGCATGATCACATTATGTTTCGCTTGATGTCATATTTACGGATGTGGGTGCATAAGGTAATTTTGTCTTATACGGAATGTATCCCACGTAAAGTATTGATAGTGTTTACTGATGATAAGGAAATGTGCATCAATGCCACAATATTGGAAAATAATGCGCGTAACGGGCACTTAAAGGATAAGTACCATCATTCTAATACTGGGAGCCACCGGTTTACACTGGTACCGAGCAAGAAGCTCGTTTAAATTTAAGATGGAAAAGTAATGTGATACCAGCGATAGCACCGGTGATAACACCGGACTTTTTCGAATGGTTCAATATTTCAGTATCGCCCCAATTGGTTTTGCGTTGATTAAAGGTACAAATATTTACTGGAGCATTTTGTTCATAGGTAATTAAATGATATTCCCGTTTAACTAAGAGTGGGACACTTGACTTACCTCGATGATTCGATTTGGTTTTATGTACTCCTGGCTTTGTGAACACCTCTGAAGGTTACATGTGTGTTTCTTTGCATGATCGCGCTATGCTAAAGAAATACATGTAAAGCCTTGGTAAGATATGTTTGAATATCAATCCTAAGAACTTTAAGAACTCTAAGAACCCTATGTTTATGTAAGGTTCAATACCATTTTGTTTAATCAACGTCCGTTTTCATTGGCGCCTATAGAAACTTAGTGAACACTTACAAAAATATTGGCATTTCCAAACAATCCTATTTCAAGTATTGATTTTTGCGTGCACGCTGATATCTCTTATAACGACCACTTAGATGATAAATCATGATACAAGTCATCATTAAAATGCAAGAGACCACGGCATGTTCACTGTCATGGATGTTCAAAGACAAAGCAAGCATTATCAAGAGCCCATAACATGCATCTTAATGAATTGTTATTATGTTCAAGATGTATCTGTAACTGTTATTATGTACAACATATCACAAATGAAAATAATGGAGTTATGGTTTTTAATTATAATGATTTCTGTGATAAACGAATATTTAATATTTAACGATACATATGCCATAATCAGACTTTCGCTGTTTGTTTATATTTCTTCAGAAAGCGCCGGACCAATTAAGCTAAAACTCTACAAGGTAGTTCCCACTAAAGATGACGCCTAAACCTTTTCACGTGGTTTAAATCAAATCAACTATTGCACAACTATACACAGCGCTGTATTGAAAGTTTGAACATGTAATGCCAACAGTGCAACCCGTGACTTTGTTCTTCATGATCTTTAAATTTGGTGTATGTGTAAATGGTTCTGTTCGGTCCATGTTAAGGTCACGTGTGTGTTTCTTTGCATGTTAACGTCATGTTACAGACTATATATCGGTAGCAATGCTGACAGAATCTTCTCAAGGGCTCTACTTGTAGACAAAATTTCAACTGAAATAAAGTATCGTCCATTACTTGATGTTATGCCTTCTTTATTGCCAAAGGCTAATAACATGATTCGCGGTGTTTTCATTAGTCACTGTTTGACTGTTATAATATCGGAATGATATAAATCGGAATCCCTCTTATTTGACACTTGACATCATCAGACGCCATTGAGTAGATGTGATGTCAAAAGTTCACAAATTCAGTATCGCGTGTATCCACCATTGACGTTGATGCAGGCATTATCTCTGTCCTTGAATGAACGGTTGCTCACGAGGGCCAGTGATCTCATCCCTGTGAATAACTTATTGTTCATGCAATATTATGTCAATCACTCTGCATAGTCACTATATCCTTTAGTATTATAATATATCGAGTAAAGCAATACTACCAGTTTTGTGCAAAGGTTAATTTGTCATTTAGGGAATGCATCCGATATAAAGTATCAATATCGATCAGTAATGATAAAGAAATGTGCATTGGTGCCACAACACAGGTAAATAATACCTATAACTGCCACTTAAAGGATAAATCATAATGTAAGTCATCATCATATTTCATGTATAGCAGTTACGGTGGTTCTGAGCAAAAAGATCTTTTGTACTCAAGATGGGAAAATACATGTGGTAGATGCTAAACATGTTATGATTATACATCATTAGTAATAAAAAGGACGAGGTTTACATATGATTCCATGGACGTGGTTTACAAAACAATTTGCTTTGGACATAAAATTGTCAAAGCACAATGACTGCGTTTGCATCAAACTATGACACATGAAGACGATGCTGTTGAGTGATAATAAGTCTGTTGCAATGAACCCACGATGAAAGGCTCTGAAAAAACAGATAGGTTGAAACGATAACTTTCAGTGACTTTACTCATTACCAGGGTGGACTATTGATGGATCGTGGACGGAGCTAAAATGTAAACAGCAAAGTCATCTTAATCCTGTCTGTCTGACTATTGAGGGGAAGCAACAAATGCGATAACGAAAGTCTATTGCAGCATGCTATTTCTCCTTGAATTGTTTCATTTCCCAAATGAATGTACAGTTTATATGAAATATAGATCACGTTGAAGTAGTTTCGGTCTCTTTGAATAGTGTACAAGAAACTTGAAACCCAAATTCAAGTAAACACTTAAAACATGAACATTATTGCTATTCACAATTTCAAAGTTCAAGTCGCAGACCCTGTTTCCTGCCATGTTTGTTTAAGAGATAACAGGGGGGATAACTCTGAATGAAAGTGAACGAAACTGCCATTTCCTGTACTTGCGTCGCGCATATGTCAACGGAAATCAATTACTGAACTATCAATAATCACATATAGAATAGAGGCATCCACATTGTTTCGTTTCTACCTTCGATTAATTGCTGTCGGAGACTCAACAATTGCAATCCATCGATAGTTCGACGCATGATTACAACGCTTCTCATTACTCATTACTGTATTGTCATACTGTCACAGCATTAGGTGGTTGGGTATCTTATTGGCTAGAACGTATTTGTCAAACTGAGAATCGGATTTCAATTGAACTCTTAATACATTGTACAAAGCCAGTCTCAGGTGTCCCCGACCGTGATACCCATAGAATGCTGCCAGAAGTGGTGAAAACCCGTCACGTTGGTCTGGAAGTCGCATAACTGCAAAATTTAAGATTTATCACAAAAAATATTTCTCGGGCAAGCGGTTAAATAAATAAGTTAAATAAATTGTAGATTTTCCAGAAGACCGAATTCAAATTCAAGAAGTCCCATGAACCTTAAGCTGATAATTACTTAAAACATAAGAAAGTTATAATGTTAAAGACATTTAACCTTGAATAAAATATAACATTTATGAGATGTAGTTACACAGCTCATACACACGAAATATTCATGTCAAACCGATAGCAATGCAAGACAAAATCTTCAAAACTTATAGAACGCATTTCATGATTCTATGCATCAGCCAAATACATAACCGCTGACAAATATCAATTCGAACGTTTTATAGCTTCAGCCGTGAAAAATATTCATGTCACAAATTATTCACTTCCTTTCATGCTGTTCTCGTTTAACTTTCATGGTACAGTCGTTTTTTTATGATTGTATCATTTTTCCAGTAAAACCTGTTCTTTCAGGCATGAATTATTTACATAACCTAAGATCTTTTAGCAGTTACGATCACTTTGGGTGATGAAAATACGAAACTTTTATCGCTGTAACATGTTATCTGCTTGAACGGCAATGTGACATTTTTGCTCATGTTTACGCAAACGTATTTCTCCCTTCATGCCGTGTTATTTTATTGCGTATCATCTATAATATCTTTCTCCTGGTCGGTTGTCACTCGCAAAAATGTCCATGTTTATTGCACCAGAGTGAGTGAGTTCAGATGTAAAGTCATATTGACTAAAACTAGTTCTAAATTCATCAAGATAGATACATAATGTATAAACTCCTACTGACGAAGGACAGTGAAACACTAGATGATCACAGACTGACTTAAAACTAGCTAGCAGATATCTTAAAAAGGAGAAAAATCATTTTGGACAAAACAATGTAAAAATGGGCTATAGATCGCCAACAGCTGAGGGTAGATCACCATACCAGAGACCATGGGGACATACAGTGCCTTTGCTACCTGTATGGGCCCTCACCTCAGCCACTGGCGATTGTAGGAAAACTAGCCGAAAATTAAAATAACAAAAATGCTACAGTTAAAAAATTGGTATGTGTAAATTTTTCTTTGAAAGTTTTGGGTCTTACGTACCCTCTCTGGGGACAATAACTTTGACCCCCTTTGAAGGTACAGCCACAAACAATCAAAGTTACTAATCAAAACTACCAGTCATTAAAACACATCTTACAGAAAAGATTTATGAAATTTCATTAATTAAATCAATTTCTTTTAAAAAACCAAGAATTAAATGATAATTAATTCTTGCACCAGGGGGCTGCGGTGAAGAAGAGTTTATGGAATATTCTGTGGGAGGGAGTCTCTACAACATGCTATATGGAATCATGTACTGGTGGCTACGAAGTTACATCCAGAAGAACACTTTGTTGCAGCAATGAAGGATATTATCAGAGCAGTGTGCTGCAGTGTGGGAGGATCATTAAGGAAAATGTCGTGATGTTGTAAAGTTCACATACAAATATGTGACAGAATAAATGTCTCGAACAATTGTGTGCTGCTATCCGTGTAGATTCCACGACACAACATGACCATGTTTACACATGTCAAATTAGATCCAACAAAGAAATGTGAGGAAAAACTGTTTTATCATGACCTATTGTTATTGTGCACCAATATTCGGTGACTATGTACAGGTAACGGAGCTCACTACTTACGTTACCTGTCGCATTCAAAGGCAAACGTTTCGTTTATTACCAATTTTCCTCTGACCTTAGTTCTCTACCTTGTTAAAAGTGAACCAGCATCCGAGAATGATAAATAATAACCAATTCATATTTCGTGTCACGGTCAGTAAATACCAGGTGTTTGTAGACACTGGGGAGAGACTGGGAATATTTCGTCAACAAATATTTATTTCCCTTGTGTTTCTATAATGCGTGGTGTGTTTAATCATACATACACCAATCAGGCTAAACACATGATGACGAAGGTATAAATAATTAGAAGTCAAATGAATTTTTCTGCATGTAATAGCAGAAAAGGTAATCGTGACATTGACATTTTGAAAGAATTTTAGCTATGGGTTTTGGGCTATTCATGAGCACAACGTCGTGTGTAGTTCAAAATGGCTCTGAGTACTTAAGGTAGGTATGGTTGTTGTTTACAGCCAGCAGTGCTCAGTTATATCATGAAATAAACCATCATTATAATCCTGCACTTATCATGCCTGCACTTATAATGGTTCTGACTTCAGATGTCATAGTTTAAGATTCATACAAGTGGGATACTATGTCGTTGCCAACAACAAAGTCATCTTTCCAGCAGATTCATTTAGCCGCCAAGTAGAGGTTGCATGGGACCTTGTTAAATTGACATTCAAATATAAAATGGTATCAGTCCTATTCTATGCGGAAACCAAGGTCTGCCTGCCCAGTTTCTTATAAATAGATCACAGTAGCAGAAGGGTTACCCTTGAGGAGTTCATTAGTATCATTCACAATCAAATAAACACTTTCGCATGTAGCTGAATGGAGGAGACACATTTGCGGAAATGGACTGATCATTATCCTGATTAACCCGTCAAGGCAGAATTGGCACAAACCAAAAATGTGCATGCAAGCATTAAAACGATTTGGCTTTGAAATACTCGTTGCGGAATCGTATGAAAGCATTCGGTCATCCAGTCATCCAGTCATCCAGTCATCTACTTCATCATCTGTTTCGCTTGTTTCTAATCTGGTCCGTTACCCGTTTCCTGTTGGAAGAACACAACAATACTTCGTATTGACTGTCCTCAAAAACAGATTCCATATGGTGCAAACAGTTGTCAGAATTATATAAATGGACTAATGAAAAACATAGATGACACAAGGTCGGAAAGTCACATGACATTGTGTCAAGGTGTTGTGTTTGGTCGAGAAGAGCAATGGCCTTCATAAAAGATGAAGATATGAACAGATGAAAACATCATTAGTGGCCCATAAATATAAAAACAATACGCATAAACGTCAGTATAGCCAAGTCACATATTTTACGTGGTATCAATATGTATCAATATGTATCAATAGGTTACGATCAACCTTAGCAGAGGAACGTGTCCAAACATCATCTTAAATTAATGTCTGGATAGAATCATCATCCATAATCAAATGGGAATTCTAAGAAAGGAAGAAAAGCAATGTGACAAAGAATGACTCATTTTGTGGTACTGATAACTATGTATGACACTTACAAATACAGAGGTTTTCTTTCTATACAATCCTCACGAAATCACATAACTACGAAAAGCCGAACACAGAAAAAATATCTGGTGTAACCTGTACTAACTGCAATGACATCTTAGACCCTCATTCTCATTGATTGTATCAGACATTGAATTTGACGTTGAGATTTTCATTCGTGAATGAAGTTTTGTTCCAAGATGGAGCATTGCTTTGGAGGATCATCCTGCGACCTCTACTGTTCCAAACATGCTCCAGAGGGTGCTTGTTCCAAGATATTCCGTTATGGGAATACAGTGCGTATGTCGAATAAGTCGTCTAGCTATATACCCGAAAGCAGTGTTGGGCAAACCGCAACGTGGAAGCCACTCGATTTTAACCCGGCACTTAAGATGAACGAAATATGTTTAGAGGGTTTGTACCTTCCATAGGAGTTTTCAGTCGTCGGCAATCTGACAGTCCTTAATGTAGTTAGTGGCAAACAAGGATAAGTTGAGCACCGACCTGACAGCTGACCCGTATTAGAATGTGTGAGTGGCGTCCACTGTGGCTTGTCATTGTGCGCGAGGGGGCCTCCGGTTGTCAACGATCAAGTGACCACTTGAGAGTCTTTTGAGCAAGATGAGTGCAGCAACGTGCGGGGTCAGTTTCATCGTGCAATGCACATACTTTGGCCTACTCCTGCTCTCCCTTTCACAAACCAAATAGGTTTGCTCACTGCCCTGCAGCGCTTACTTCTCGTAAACGCTTTCTCTGCGCTGATCAAACTTATCCTTCTTTGACAGTAGTTCGATTGTCTTTTGGCGTAAAACGTTCGTACGTAACCACCTAACGTTTCTTGAATTCAATTAAGCATGACGAAATACTATAGCCTAATAGTTTAATAAGACTGTGTGCAACTACTCATTATTGCTTTCTCCGATTTTTATGGAGTATATGTTGCAGGCTTCAGTTACACATTATCCCTACTGCACTGAATTATGTACATATATACAACATTTGCATGTTGTGACTTACTCATGTATGGGTAACAATTAGAGAAAAATGGATTATAGGAAATATGCCCGAGCTGAAATAATGTTCACACTCACGAGTCTTGGCGAGGCATTGAACTTTATATAACGAGGGCATATTTCCGGTACTCACTCGTTCGGAGTTGGTTATTCTGTTTATTACACATAATGTAATTCAAAAAGTAGAATCACGAAATAAAAACCGCCCGCAGACAGGACTTGTGACCTCAAACAGCTGATACGGATTCATTCGTGTATTAAACTTCTCCACCGGAAACAACATAATTACGCTATGGAAAATAGTACCTCGTAAAATCACTTTAAAATGTAACAAAAATATCTTTTAGAGAATAATTAGTAACTTTTGTTTAAGATGATCTTTTTAATGTAATATCATCGACCTTAATAACCGCTAAAACTTTATTTGATCAAATCTGTGCGCCAGAACATCGTTCATTCACAAATGACCTGTTTTAGTGATGGACGACGGTGAACTATTGAAACACTCTTTGGCAAAAACCTGTCAGTTTTTTGGAAACGGCAACGGTTGGGAATTTAATTGACAACCATCCTACATCGAGAAAACGTTTTCTGTCGAGAAATCCAACAACATCTAATTTTCTGTGGACAATATGTGGACAGTCACCTCATTCCATGAAGTCAATGGGAAGACTATGCCTCTTTGGAGCAGGAGGTCGACTACACAGAGGAGGCATTCGAGATGTTGAAGTGGAATACATCACCAAAAAATTGCGGTGCTCGGCGTTGAATTGCAAACAACTGTTCATGACGTGCTGATGCTACTGGACATATATTCACGCTGAGAATATTGAGAGTGTTATCGTCATGTTTTACAAACCCTTTCTGCAACGGTGCCGAATTGTAAAGGACATAAATGTTCCATTACATAAAGTCAAAATCTGTCGTGTAACCATTTTGATTGTTTGTTTTGCTCATTCTTTTGTCGTTTTTGTGAAGAATATTGATCCCTGTCTAGACTCTGATATACACACAGCACGGTTTCGACCACAGACACCAACGGAGAGCTTATAGACAAGCCAGAACTCTGCCACTAAACAATGTCCAAGTCAATGATGAAGCCAAGGGGGTGGTCCGCTCAAAGTGGCTTGTAATCGGCCATTGAGATTTTTAAAGATGTCATTGTCCTGTACGGTAATTGTCTGACATTCTCTTGACCCGAGGCAATATTTGGGTAACTGAATGAATGCTTGAGAAGCTGGGAGAAGTGTACTTCATTACGAAAGGACTATAGCCCTTCGCGATGGTTGATTCAGACAAGATGGGCGAATTTGAGCTTGAGAATTAGTTACTTTGCTTATATAATATACTTATATATTGGGGCGTATCTTTTGTATAAATGTTCATTTCATTTGAGGATATGTATATGTAGTGCGAGTTTTTGAAGCTTTTTGGGTTTAGATCTAATTCATGACACACGTTATGCTTTGTTATGTGTGGATTGTCTTTCTGTCTGAAAATATTCACTGTTTAGTAAATGGTTTACGTTGAACTGAATCAAAAACCCGGATGATCCTGATCACACTTTTCTATTTCAACTACAATGACTACAGGCAAATGTCCATTCACCTCACAGAATGTCTGTCGTTCATCTATGACATCTTCTACTAGTACAGCTTAAATTTCACACGATTGTTCATACCAAGGATAGGATTTGAAGTCACCTCCACAGCAGCCTTATTGAACTACGGCCATCGGTAAATCATCTCTCAATGCATGTTTTCTGAAAAATAGCTCTGAACCATGGATACCATGCGTAACACAAGGTTATGGGACACGTTACTATATGATGCGTCTAGGTGAACTGATCTGGATCTGGTATACTCCTAACGAACCGACCATCTTTAAAACAAACATTTTAACCACACATATTTTCACGGCGCTGCAATTATTTTTGGAACAACTTCTTCCCTGTTTGATTTTGTTGGTTTCATTGCATCGTACCCAGACTGGTGCTCAAAAAATCGATCACTGGAACCTATATCCCAGGCTCTATGGACGCCATGTTCAAGAGGCCAAGAATTTTGTGATAACGTACCTGTAAATATCCACCGTGTATGTTTACTGTTTGTCTATAATTGTTTTCTATCCTGAAGATTCTCTCTTGTGTTGCAAGTTAACACAGGTGTACCTAGAGGTTGGCATGACGTATTTACTTCATGGAGGGACAAAGGTACTGACCGGAATGTGTCAGCGTGTTGGACTGTATAGACGTTACAGAAGTGTCAGGAAAGCCATCCTTTACTTTGACACTAAAAACACATTTTAGCGCAAGATGCATTGTAGTATATGGCCTGCTAGTTTCAGCTTGAGCTCATAGTCCTCCTGCTGTCATCCAACTTCCGTACTCTATCTGAAAAGCACTTTCAGAGAATATAATAGGATATACTGGCGATGGAATAAACCTATTTGCAATAATTATATTTAGATCAGTGTATAATTATGTAGATAAATAGCCCATTTTCAATCCTTCATGAAATCATACATGTGTAGAACTATAAGATGAAATTACTTGGAAATTAGTTGGAATATTGGAGAAATTTGATTAATTTGATTCTAAAGACAATTCAGTACATATTATCACTTGTGGACAATTGTCTATATATTGGTGTTATGCTCCAGTAAACTACCATAAATCAATTTTCAGAATGCAGTGCCATATTTCAACCCTATTAGTATCCTTTGAAAGCTATGTCTTTAAAGCATTTTCTTATTCTAATTAGTTTTCTCTGATAGATGATATTACAACACTCTAATGTGCGAACTCTTGTGTCTAACGTTTCACAAGGAGGAACAAGATTAAAGTCAAATATGGGTTTTAAATTATGAAAATGGAAACATTATACCACATATTAACGATGAAAAAGAACACTGAAATTTCTAATTCACATATATTTGCTGACTCTTGACATAGAATGCCTTTGAGAAAGTAACATTGAGAGTAACATTTTGATAGACATTAGCGTTGATCAAATCCATTTTCCCACTACATCGTTTCTTTTCAAAAGAGGTCCTCGTGTGTGTAAGCGCGTGTGTGTTTGTGTGCGTGGGTTTGTAGAAATTTCAAATTGATATGATGCCAGATATTGTTTGATACCGCTAGCAGTTCAACATTTGTCTGAGAAGAATTGCGTTGGATAATGACATATCAATTAACTATATGATACGTGGATAATTGATCCAGAAAATGATAACTAAAGCATGGCTCCATTTATCAAAATCAAATCAAATTGTGTGAGGAAAATTAGGAACACACACACTGAGACACACAAACTGAACTGATAAAAGAAATACAGGGTAATTTACTTTAATCGGCGGTGAGAACAAAATCTGAAGTCTTAAATCAAGAGAGGTATTACATGCCAATTATTTTATAAATCACAATAATTGCCAATGTCGTTACTGATGACGTCACTGACGGGAAACGGTTTCTGAGATGAAGCATACGTACATACCGGCCATGTTAAGAGGTGGTGACTGGAGATCTGTCTTTTCCGGGCCTCTCTTCTCTGCCTGCTCTGTCTGCCTGCAGTGTCTCATCATCCATGTTGTTGTAATGAGACCGCTGCTCAAGGTCGTCGTAAAATCTGCACCTGTGGTTCACATTGTGGTTCCTGTTCCCAGAATGCCCTCCCATGCTTCCTTCGATAGCCTCGCCATGCTTGCTGATGTCCTCTTAATGTCATAGAACGGTTCTCTTCACGTTTGAGTCAAAATGATGCGCGTGCTTCGTGTGTAGTAAGACGTGGCACAATAAGAAACGTTGCAGCCCAGCAAAACAATTTTCATAACAAACATGGCGGCTGTAATGAATTGTTACCATGTCATATCTAATCAGAAACCATGTTTTCATGTCAAACATACTTAATTTCTATTTTCGGTAAACCTGTAACACTGGTCACAGCAAAAGACAAACACAGTAATCCTAGAATTATGATCATTTAGAGTGGTTTCGAAATCATATTCACGTCAAAAATGTGGTGGGTTTTCAAGAACGTATGTTCTTGAGTCATCACATGTATGATCCATTTAAATTCAGTTAGCATATTACCTGATCATTAGGAATTCCATTTGATTGTTTAACGCAGATATTTGAGCCATATACCGCAGCGGTTCTTAGATAACCTAGACTGAAAGAAAACAGTATTTGACAATTGCTCTGGGTTGCAAAATTTAACAGTACGTAGCTTGAGAAACGTCATTGTGGCAAGGTTTGTTTGATGGTGCTGCTTACTTACATGTGAACGATATAATTGAATCTGTTTGAAACTGTTCTTCTCCTCAACAATTACGAGGTGTCAAATTTCACCATCTTTAACTCCACAGGGTTTCAATATATTCAGCATTACGTCTCCATACAACTGAATAATAAAACAGTTTGGTGGAAGCACTAGGTTGAATTGTCACTTAGCCCAATCATTCTGGGAAATAGAATGCGATGTAGTGGTTGAAAAGGGATGAGGAGACAGCTGAAGATAACAGTGGCATAACAGTTAGTCAAACTGATATCACAGTTAATATTTGATCGTTACTAAATACACTCGTCAACCTTACCCAGTACACCACATGTACTAAATTTGGACTTGACTTTGATGATTGCTGATGGATATTCACCAGTGATGGTTGTGTCTCTTTTACAAGTATAGTGAGGACTCGGTTACAATCTTGTTGTGTTACAGCCATTAAGATTATGCACATCACTGATCAGCATCCAGGGTTCCTATACAGGTTTTCAGATGGAGAATTCCAGGGATCTATTATGTTTCACTTTGGACAATGATAGGCTTTGGGTTCGCTTGCTTTAGCTCGATGTTGGCGATCACTGCCATCGTTAATCACGCCTAGTCAGGTGTACACAGTATCTGACGTTCTCATTTTCCTACATGAACAAATTCGACACGCACAGTTTCTGGGATAGAGGTTTAATCATGTTGCTTATGTTGCTCACTTACTCACTCACTCATATTATGCATCAAATATGTCGGATTACATGGGGCTGTGAGAATTACAATGTCTGTCAACAACGGCCATGGCAATGGTCAAACAGATGAAAACTGTTTTCCAAAGATTTGGTTTTGCATCTCAGTATACTCATATATTTATATACGTAAAGACTGAGTGGGCTTTAGGGCTCAGTTCATAGCAAATATTATTGATGACATTGCTTAATTAATAGTCTTCTGGACTTACTGAAGGTTATCCAAGTCATGATCAGAATATGATTTAGAGACTACTCGCAAATGATTACAATACTATATTACAGTGTCTTTTGCCGTGACCAATGTTACATGTTTCATTCAGTGCTTACGCAAACTGGTTACAGAAACGAAATTAGGGATAAAAAATTATTGACATGAAAACATATTCCTAATTAGATATGACATGGAAACATGACATTGAGAAAACCAAGTGCCGAAATTATCGAAGGAAGCAAGAGAATGATGCGGATGGGAACCAGATGTGCAGAATTTGTTACGACCATGGGATGCAGTCACAAGGATGATGAGACGCTCCAGGCAGACAGAGCAGGCAGGCCCAGAAGTTACCGACCTCCGGTCACCACCCCTTTAACAGGACAGGTATTGCTTAGGCTTCATCTGCTTGTGATGTCAGAGGCATCGGCATTTATTGTGACGGAATGGAAAAAGGCATGTAAACCCTCTCTAGTTGTAAGGCTTCAGATTTTTTGAAAGTATGTCCTTTACCATTTCTGTTCTGTTTCATTGTCGCAGTATGAGTGTTTATTATTTGAGTCACAAGATTTAACGTGTTTTCATAAATGCAGCGATGTTAAAGCCATATTCTGGGCCAGTTATTCAGGCATCACATCGTTAACTGACGTGACACAATCAAGATTTGTGTCCTTCCTTGAGCAATCATCCCACGCAATTCTTCTCAGATAAAGAAAGGTTAAACTGCCAGGTGTATCATATGATAATTCTTTTCATAACTTGAGATTGTTTGATTTCACACACACGCAAACACAATTTCAGCGTCCGGTTTCATTTTATTATCTGGTATAATGTCACTTTTTTCCATATTTGACTTTAATCATTTCCCTCCTTGTGAAACGTTAGACACACGGGTTTAGTTTAGTGGTGTAACAATCAGAAAAAAAACTCATTAGAATAAGAAAAGGCTTTGAAGACACAACTTTCCAAGGATACATGTACTTATAGGGTTTAAATATGGTGCTAACATGATTCGTGGTAATTTACTAGAGCACGACTCAAAATTACACTCTCCAAAAAAGGAAACGTAAAATGAAATTCAAAAATGATACTTACAATTTTGTACACATATGTAAACTCAAACATCATACACCCGCAGATCGAAATGTGTGCTTGTCCAAGGCAATCTATTGGCCAATCGTTACATCGACTAGATTCTCCGTCTGCACGTCCTTCACCTTGTTGGCCGTCAAGGGCAAATCTTCAAACAGGACAACACCTGGCCCCACACAGCACGTGCCACCGCCGTGGACTACGTGGCCAATAACAGTAATGACTGTGATGGATGTTATTCTCAAGAAATATGGACAAGATAGCAATGCATTGCTCCACAAAATTTCATTCATGTATCTTTGTTTTCCGCTGAACTACACGTCCTTGAATAACACCAAATTTTCATTGATATTTGGGGTTTGCTTTTCTTTTATTATTTGAAGAGTGTATATACAATTCTTCACAATTTGGAACTTTATTTGTCTTTGAAAAAGTGCTAACATGCATTAAATTGTCTTTAAGTTACACTTGATCGAATCCATGCGGGTATTCCATCTGAAATACTGATGTTATGGATCTAAGAAAAGGTTTGAAAAGGGCTATTCCTCTACAAATACACTGCCCAAATCGTAATTATTGTAAGTAGGTTTAAACCATTACGAACATATCCCATTTTGTTTTCTCTGTCTGTTTTTCAGATAGACCATGGAGTTTTACTTCACCCCTATCTCCTACTTGAGCTAAACTTAAAACAGGCAGGTTATATAATAGCATGGCTTTTTGTGCTAAAATGGCTTTGCGTCAAAGTAAAGAATGGCTTCCTTGTCACATGGGTAAAATCATCTCACTTGTGTCCCAGACACTGGCAACTACCGGTCAGCATGTTATACTGTATGAAGGAATAGGCTTGATGCTTGTCAGTATGTAGCTGTCTGTCCTGGACAAGACTTTCCTGATGATGAGTTAGACCTCAACCGGCGCATGGTATATTTTATCCATATTTGGAATATTTTATCAATCGCCTTCTTTATAATACCAAAATACAGTACACACATTAGGAGGCTTCTGATACTCCATCCTTTAATCTGACAATCTGACTGATATGAGACGTACTTGCTATCTGCGACCCACATACGCCTCAACAGACATGTGTGACTCTCAGCCAACACCGTAAAGATCACACAAGTTGTTGTATAATACAGTTAGTACAGTTACAAACATATTGATGGATGCTGGTCGTCAATTTAGTTTTGAAACAGAGCATTTTCTATAACCTAAATGAGATTTCATAGTTTTAATGGTGACCTGACAGTTGTTCAGTGCCATTGTATAGAGAGAATATGTCTTTATTCACACAGACATAGCAGACCTATTATATGTTAGACTGCATTAACCCAGTAACGCTCAAGGCGCTACATTTTAATTACCAAAGTCATTAGATCAGTGTGAGCTCAATTCGATTTTGTGCTCCCTGGGACTATACAACGCAGGTTACCTTGTAGGTACAGTCACATCCCCCAGTGAGAATTCCTGGTTAGAGATCCCTGTGTTCTTGTTGAGAATGGACCAAAGAATGAATGGGACCAACCTGAGTTCAGATATGGTGGTTTGGTTGATAGTAATTTACGTCGTCTTAGAAAGACGTCATTGATCTTGGTTCACCTTGATTCGACTCTTCATGTTCTGGTAAATTATTCTAATTGAATTTGATTAGCAGTACATAATCGAGTCTGAAACAGACAACCCTGTTACCAACACCATCTGCATCGATCTACGTATTTTGGATACGATGTTGACCAAGTCAGCGAGTCAGTCCAAGTAAAAGCAGAGACATACTTATTATTATCATCGCGGTCGGAGTTCCGTAATCAGGACCACGTGTGTGTTTCCAAAATATTCTGAAAACCAATCGAAATCGAAGTATCAGTGGGGTTTTTCAACCTATTCTTTTTTAACTATACACCAGAAACCAAGTTTGAGAAAAACATGAATCATGGTCGTATAGCCTTCTTGTCCAATAAAGTATTGTTTGACATGTTTTTACTGGTAGAAAGGGAAGGATTCGCGCAAACATAAAACTGAAATCGATGCACGTCCACCATACATACATTCAGGCATAATTTGTCGGCTTGAATAAAATCGTACATATGTCTTCTCAACACAGCATCTGCGGATAGGTGAACGACACTTGTCACCGGTTCCCAATTGCTCACATCGATGCCCATGTTGTTGCCGACTGGATTGTCTGGTCCAGACCCGATTCTTTACAGACATCACTGGATTGTCTGGTCCAGACTCGATTATTTACAGACCAACGTCATATAGCTGAAATTTTGCTGAGTGCGGCCTTAATACACAAACTAACCAAATATAAGGCTTTTTTAGAAACAGAATTTCTGTATGAATATGTCATCCTACAAAATACTGACATCTATGTCTAAATGTCTGATTTCTTTAGGTTTAAGATGGGTTATTTATCTATGTACGTGCTGCAGAAATGGTAATGTATTTCACGTACAACCATGGCCAACACCAACAAAAGCCATTGTCAGCTTTTTCATCATGTCAGCATTTCAGATAGAGTATGCAAGCATAAATATATGCCATACACTTTCAATCTGAATCTTGCAGATCAACTACAAGCAAAGCTTGTTTCAGCAGTATTAAGATGTGTTTGCAAACAAATCGAGTTTGGACTCAAAAATGCCTTGACATGTGTCAGAGTAAAGCATGGCTTCCCTGTCTTATCTGTATAATCTATACGAGCTCGCTGAGGTCCCAGACAAGGGAACGTCTGGACTTCATGCTAAGAGTCTTACTTACCCGACACATGGAATATGTGTATTTTAAGGCTTTACGGTAGTGTATTAAACCAAACGTTATTCAATTTCTAATACTTCCCCAATACACAAATATTTAAATCATCCATTCTAACAGCTCACTGCTACAGACACGCAGATACCCATGCATTCTTTCAAAACAATTTTGTCTCGACCTCAGAGAATATCAGACAATTACCATATTGGAACATGACATCTTTGAAGATCTCAATGGCCGATTACAAGCTACTAACATAATGCGCAGACAATTCGCTCTGGCTTAATAAATGACTTGGTCATTGTTTAGAGACATCCTCCGGCATTGTCTATAAGCTCTGTGTTGGTGTCTTTTCTCGCAACCGACCTGTGCGTATATCAGCGTCAAGACAGGGATAAATTGGTATCAGTTTTCATCCCGACAAAGACAGAAAAATCGGAATATTTGACAAATAAACGATCCTGGGATAACAGGATAGATGATGTATAATGAGGCCTTTAGGTCTTTTACCATTACGCATCCTTGTGAAAAGAGTTCGCCAAAATTTCAAACTTGAAATACATACTGTTACCACTTTCATAATACGCAGAGTCATTATTTATGGATCACCTTGGTACGTAGGATATCGGACATGACCTGAGGTCAGAGTATCTTCACAAGGTCATCAACATGAGTAAAGAATGGTTGATTCCAGATACAAATGAACTTCCTGAAATGGATGTTGAAAATGCGACGTTCACCTCACGTTCACGACAGCTTGAAACGTTCTTGATGACGTCACTTGCTGGTTTGTTAGGTCTAAACACGATCACTGTATTTGTTCAGTCGCGCTGCTCGAATACTACTGTCTGGTAGTTAAACGCAAAATATAACATAAAATGACTCACAGACTCAATCACATGAGCCAACGTCTGTTTTACAGCGATCTACAGCGAATTTGAAATGTAGAGTGACTCACTTTAAATGAGCTAGCATGACATTGGCAAAACGTACATACTTACTGGCCAGATCCCTCATGCCACAACAGGGCTTTAATTTGGCATTTTTTGAAAATCAGATCAGATTCGCAATCCGTCAGATATCTGCTTCAGTGATGGGAATTTCAAGAAATGTAGATGTTTAAGTATGAGTCCACGAAACACTGCACGTGTTTTCGGTACTCTGAGTAGATGGTACGAGATGTAGATAGTTGAAACGAGATGTGAAACATTTCAGTTGACACAGTAGATTATTGTCTGATCTATGTGCACTATTGCATTACTTGTCTTTACTGTCAATGGTCTTTATCAATTTGCTCTGTGATTTTGTTATTCGAGATACTCTGTGGTGTTTAAGGGCACCGTCCATCTTCTCCTTTCGTGTTGCATTTGCTTGTTGAGTTACACTGAAAAAAAGATGGGAAAGAAGCCTTAAGATCATTAGACAATATTTTCATCTGGTTTGAGTCGGAGATGTAGAAGGCTTTGGCAACACACTGACCTTTGAATTATGATCATTATTTTGATAATGATCGTCAAGATGTACAGAGAATATGAACTGAACTAAATAGATAACAACGTTAACTAAAATGCTTATGGCATGAAGACTAAAACTGTAGACATTATGGTACATTACAGTTTATCTTCGAGTTGTATATATTTGAATTATATGAAATTTCGACAACATTCTTTACATGTGAAATGTTAGGATGTCTATTTGTTAATCTTGGTTTGAACGGGTGGTATTTTGTCATAAGTATGATGCGACTGAGCACGTCTTTCCTAAGAAACATCTAGTCATGATATAGTCAGAATTCGACCTTTTAGCAGAGATTTCTACGGTGTGTAAAGGGGGTTGTCGTTTCCGTTTCTTTTCCTGGTTCATTTCTTCATATGGCTTAGATCTGGAGTTATTGTTCTAAAAAACTGGATTCTGATCAAATTTCCTTAACTAAACATATAATGATACATTGACACATTGTCTGCAGCAGCATTATCAGATCACAGCATCGGATATCACAATTCACGTCAGCCGCGGTTTTTTCTAAATATAATTAACGAGAATAAACGTATCTTAAAGAATCAAGTTATACAATGGACCTGCAGTTCAATGTCAAACCTGTCTGGAAACATACATGATCTCTAAAACAGTGATACGAAAATGTCTTTTCTTCCATGACAATCAGGAAACATGGCAACACAGCTGTCCGGAATTCAAACATTTCTGTCACTGAAAATATCAGTTTCCTAATAAAAAGGGTTTCTGCTACGAAATCTTTACTACTTCAAAATGAAGTTCGGGTCTTTGTTCCTGGTCATCAATGTCATCACCTTAATATGCTTTATAAAACTGCGAAATGTGGATTCTGTGTCAGAAATAGATTTTTAATAAGTGCAGAAATAAACTTGGTATGCATCAAATAAAAAGCTAGTCATGGTCATGCCAGATTAATAGAACTTCAAGGTATTTTTAACACAACTGCCACCTGGATTAAATTCTGCTGAATTAAATTCCAAGAGAAAATGGCAATGGCATTTTTTATACGACCATGCTTGTAAAATCTCCTTGGATACATCGACATCTTGATGACTTTAAACAGTAACTTCTTAAGAACACCTTAAGAGCATTTAACGCTTTTTTGCCCTTTCAAGGATTGTGCATATTTTGCCAGTGGTAATGTTTTTGCTTGCTTCAACAATCAAGTGTTGAATTTAGCAGATCAGTAATAGACTGTTTGCTTAGGGGGATTCTGGTATAATGATAATAGCTCCAAACTGTCACATAAAGGTTTCGCGAAGATCAGGGAGTAGAAAGGATCTTCAGCAATCCATGCTTGAGAGGTAATTAATTGAGCCGGGGGTCAGATTCGCTGACCTGCATGCCATTTATGCTTTTGATCACTGTATTGTCTGGTCCAGATTCAATTATTTACAGACCGCTGGAATAGTACTGAATGTCTTGTTAAACCGCAAAGAAACAAAAATACAGGATTCTGAACAGAGCACAACACTAAGGAGTCATCCCCCTTCGGAAATTCCAGTTTAGAGGGTCATGGTCAGGTTGACGTCCAGACAGTGGTTCACAGTTATTCCGTGTTTCCTGTTTAGACTTGCAAACATTCTTGTATGAAAACTGTTGAAGGTTGCCTGAAGAAGATAAATTCAATGAAATCCGCTGTCTCGCTGGCACGTCCAATGTCTTGCAATTATGTGGTGCAGTGTGCACAATTGCCTTGCAGTGAATACCCATGTTAAGAATGTAAACAAAATTTCATTCATTACCAACTGGCTTCTCGTCTCTTCTTCAGTAAAAACATGATCTACATGCCACTGTTTGCCGAGAGAATTTGTTTTTCTTATGAACTAATGAGATATGAACTAATCATTCTAGTATTTAATGTGTGATTATTTTGTACCCCACAAAAGATATATCAATCAAAGTACATCCCATTCACTAATATAACGTAGATTTTACAGATTTTCAAGTGGCGGTGTTATTGCAGATAGTTTTAACAGGTATTCGTGGGTTTAATAATGAATTGACATTTCAGCTGCTTCCAAGATTGATCCAAGTGTTGATCACTGGATTTTCTGGCGTCAATCATAAACGCGAAAACGTATGCAGGAATATGGAGACAAAATGGAATAATTATGAACCACTGACTGGACATAACCCTGAATATGATCTTCTAAATAGGAATTTATGAATGAGGATAACTTCTATGTCCTGTTTTAAAACCTGTATGTGTGTTTCTTTGCGGTTTAACTCCACACAGCACTATTCTAACTATGTGACGACGGACTGTAAATAGCTGAATCTGGACCAGACAATACTGTGATCAACAGAATACCCTCTATAAATCTAGCATAGCTATGGCTACTCGTTTAATGTGTCCTCCATTTGACGCTTAGCAAGTTTATTGTGCCCTTTGGCAGACATCTAATTGTGGCACAGGATCAACCTTTTTAACAGTTTTATAAAACACATTAGGGTTATAACATTACTGATCAGCAACAAAGAAGTGAACTCCATTTTGAAGTCTTCAACATTTTGGTTAAATTCTGCATTAACCTTTTTATCACGAAACTGATTTTATCCATGACAGGAATGTTGGATTTCCCGACAGCTGCCTTACCATGTTTCCTGACTTTCATAGAACGAAATATTATTTCTGAATATTATTTCAGAATTGAATAATTTGTCAAGACAGGTTTGACATTCAGCTGCATATCCATTATATAACATGCTTTAAGATGTATTTCTTTATTGTCAATTATTTTTAAAAAACTGTAACTGAGATGATATGAGACATCCGATGCTGTGACCTGACAACTCGGTTTGAGACAATTTGTCAAAAGCACTCATTGTCTTTTGTCAGAATCCAGTATTTTAGAACAATAGCGTCACATCTAAAATATATAAAGACCGCAACCAAGATAATCCTAACTACTGATCCTTGTTTGTTGCAAACATATTTCATTCACAGAGAAAAGACAAGGAACAGGTTCTCCAACTTAGAATACAATCACCTTGTTATGTATATAGGTAATTCAAATTCCCGCAACTAAAGATAACAGATAGTGGAAAAGAGATAGAGCGTGTACAGAATAATTAAAGCTGATCGGTGTAAATAGAAAAGACAAACCCCTTTCCACACCCGTAGAAATATCTGCTAAAAGAAACAATTCTGACTACATCATTGGTAGGTGTTTGCTTACGGTCGCATTCAGCAGAATCACTGCTGTGTGATTCAGTCTGGAGTGTGCAACAGACATTCCCATGAAAGTAATCATGAGATATAATGCCCGAGCTCGGAATCACTACTCAGTAGTGATGATACCACATAAAGGTCAATGATTCATGTTGAACTCGTGAAACTTAAGTAGGTTTGGTTATACGATGCTATTGTCAATATGCTAGCAATATCTCAGCAGGGAACTCCAGAAAGGTGCGTCTGACTGAGCTCGAATAGACTGCAGTAGAAATTGTCCCAGAAAGGTCGTTCTGTGTCAGATAATACACATGAATAACCTTTTTTAAACAGGTGTTATCCACACTTTACACCTGTAATTTCGAAAATATATTGAAAACCCATAAAGTAAACTAGAAATCGGTGGCCAGTATGATATACCATACAACCTGAAGTTGGTGTGTTTGGGCTACTGATTCACATGTTGTGTGTTTGATATGCCATGCTGACCACATATTTCAAGATCACTTCATGAGTTTTCAAAATATTTTCGAAATTGCGGGTGTAAAGTTTCTTTTGTACGTCGGTTTAGTTTAATGGTGTGTTTACTTTCATGTTCATGAGCTGGAGACACAAGGTTGCATCGAGCAGAAAAATAATGTATCTGCATTTTTCACATTAACGCAAGTAATCGATGGTTACGGGATAATTACGTGGACCAAATTCTTTAACGTCTCCTTCTTCTGATTATCACCCGACCGAGGCAATACACAACACACACAAATCGTTTCACTGTTGAAGTCCTTGATATTCGGAGGTCAGTGTCTTGCCAAAGCCTTCCGCATCTACGGCTCTAAACCCGACTTCAGCAACTTTCATCCTTGTATCAATCACATCAAATGAAATATGCGCATTTTATCAAGCACAGTAGTATTTGTAAAAGGTATTCTTTGCGTTTCAGTTTTAAGAGTGTTTATTTCAATAAACACAATAAATGATTTCAAATATCTTAAGGTTTATTTTCCCATGTTTTCAGTGCACCTCAGAAATGCAACAGGAAAGACGAAGTTGAAAGGTACCTTTAAACACCACAGAGTATCCCGAATCCAAAGTATTACAGGGCAAATTAATAAAAACAATAATTGACCGTAAAGGTTTATGCTGCAATAGTTCGCGCAATATGAACAGATCAGGCAATAATGGACTGTATCAGCTGAAATGTAAACATCTAGATCTACTCTCAGTACCAATTACACTGGCAATGGTTTGTGGGCTCATATATATGCATGAAAAAGTTACACATTTACATTTCCTGAAATTCTCATTACAGAAGGACCCGTGAAGGTCCAGGGGTAGAATAGGCCTTCACTTCACTCACTCATTACAGGAGCAGACTCCTAACTTCTAGCGAAATTGATTTGATTTCACTTTTGTTAAAGCCTTACTCTGGTTCATGAGACTTGGCCTCCAGGTGCACTGTTGCTTTGGAAACGACTGACTCATACATACTACAACACAGGTCTGTTTGATTACACAATGCCATTTAGACAGTGGTCAAATACTATTGTTACATTTGGGATACCACTTTCTTGGTAAAGTGCAGATTCTTGTACTTCTCTAGGGGTCCTATCAGGAAATCGAAACGACACCCTAGAGTCAGGCACCTAACCGCAGCACACAGTCAGCCGCCTAACCCGCTCAGCTACCGCGACTTCCACAAAAACGGTGGTTGTTCGGGTTGGGCGGCTGTCTTCGTGTCACAACGAGGCATAATAGTGAAATATCTGAAAGCTTCATTGCACAACATCTATCCTGTTATCCCGGAATCGTTTATTTCCAAACTTGCCGATTTGTCTGTCTTCGTCGGGATGAAAACTGATACCAATTTATCCCTGTCTAGACGCTGATATACGCACAGGTCGGTTCCGAGGAGAGACACCAACGCAAGACTTATTGATAATCCAGGATGCTACGTCTAAACAATGACCATATCATTGATTAGGCCAGGGGGAATGGCCCCACACAGTGTTAGTGGCTTGTAATCGGCCATTGAGATCTTCAAAGATGTCATGTTCCAATACGGTAATTGTTTGACAATCTCTGGCCTTGAGGCAATATTTTGGTGTTGGAATGAATGGGAACCTGGGCGAAGTCGAAGTGAGCATACGCTGACAAAACTCCATAAAGATAGCTGTTCAAGGACTTTCGCACACACGTATGCACGAAACAATGTAGGAACACACACGCACACACGCACACACGCACACACGCACACACGCACGCACGCACGCACGCACGCACGCACACACACGCACAACTTGAATAATATTGTTGACATCGTATCTCTCACTTGGACTAGGTTGAGTACTGGGGTACAAAGTTTGACGAATATAGAAGCGGAAATAAGGATAACTTCCAACTCTCCTCATCCATATGATCTCAATGACCCAAGGCTTCCAAAAGGCTTCCACATGGCTTCCACAAGGCTCCCCATAAGATTCATACCATGTCAAAGCAATTGCCAGCAAATGTCAAACAAGCAGCTACAGACGCGGTCATTGTTGGCAATAGTGACAGCTGACAAGAATCAGAGGAGCTTTGTGTCTGTGGTCGATTTTGAGGTTGTTTCTAAGTGTCTAGGACAATAGTGGAAGGGAGATCAATTTATATTTCATAACTGGCATCGTATCTGTTATATATGTTAGTGTTCTTATATAAAAATGTTGCTTCTTGTGATCCCTAAGGTTTTTTGAATGTTGTGTATCGATGAATGTTTAACGTTTCCATATACTTGTACATTTTTTCCTTGTGAAATACACCCGTGGTAAGAAACAGACTATGATGCTATTATGTGGACTTGACTCGGAGGCTGAATTAGGCTGTGGAATCGGTTAGATATTCTCAAACTGTCATGTCATTGTTTGGTGATTTTGTCAGCGTTACTGGTAAAGGAGTTTATGTTGGGAAAATACTTTCAGTATTGTAGAAATCTGATAACTGCAGCAAATGAGTTGCTAAAATGGATAACTTGATCACTTGAGGAAACGTTAGAGATTGAACAATGTTTGGTTTTATTCGGTTCCGTAACCCCTTAAAGGACGGGTGGAGGAATCAAACTTTGTCATGTGTGTACATATTTCAGGGACATTACGCTTAGACGATAGTTAAAATATACGTCGTTCGATTTATGTCCCTGCTGGCCTGTAGCTATAATTATCTTTTTAATTGGACTAGTATGTCTAACGTAAATATTGATAATACATCTTGTGTGTCTGGTGAGGTCTTAATCATTAGCGGAAAAATGTATCTGTAGCGAACCATTCCAAGCACGTCTCTTGTCAATGACAGACAATCACATACTGGATAGCATTAAGCCCAGACGTTCCCTTGTCTGGAACATCAGCGAACTTGTACAGATTTTACAAATAAGACAGGAAAGCCATGCTTTACTTTGACACAAACCCATTTTAAGGCATTTTCGAGTCCAGACACAACATCTTAATACTGCTGAAACACGTTTTGTTTGCATTTGATATTCAAAGTGAAGTGATTGGGAATATATTCATGTTTGTATACTTTATCTGTAACTGATGAAGACAAAGCTGATAATGGTTTAGTTTACCATTTCACATAACAATAACTTCGGCACTGTTAATATAGGTAAATATCCCATTTTGAAAGTTCAAGAAAAGAGACATTTACAAACTGATATTAGTGTCACAAGATAGCAGTATTTCGATGGGATACTTGTACAGGTGTATGCTTTGTATTCTTCCAGTTGTCAAATTCTTAAACTTTTTCAACAATACCCTATATTTGTTTGATTTGTTTTGAACACCGAACTCAGCAATATTTCAGCTGTATGACGGCGGTCTGTATATATTCTCGTCTGAATTAGACCCTGCAGTGATCAAATTCAACATAATCGATCTAGGCAACTGATATATGTGTCAACCAATCACATAAGTTGCCGGGTCCGACGACCATGGTTCGTCGTTGATGAAGATTCTAACTCGGATCTTCACAGATGACACCCTGCAGGATAAATCAAAGAACATTATTCCAAATTGAGTCAGTGTATATTATCCGTTCATCTAATAAAATTACGCTCTAATCTTAGTCGTCTTCTCTTATTTGACCTAATTTCTGTAAAAAAGTCAGAAAACTATTCCATTTCAAAAAGCAATGCCATATTTCAGTCCTATTAGCATCCTTTGAAAGCAGCATCTTCAAAGTCTTTTTTCATTCTACTGAGTATTCTCTGAGGAATGCTATTACAATGCTTGGTCGCTTTAAACTTCGAACCCATTGTGCCTCACGTCCCTCCTGGGAGTGAAACAGTTAAACTGAAACAGGGTCCTCTTTGATTACAATTATAACCTTTTAACAGACAATAACACTGAAAGAAACATTGGCAAGACAAGTTTCCCTTTCTCGATGAATAATTTAATTATCAAATGACAGAGAAAGGATTAATAACATTGAAAAACATACATTGAATGAACTAAACTGGCCGGCAGGAAAAAGCATACCAAAAGTTACCATTTCTCAAATTTTGAAGAAACGTTCTTATAAGTAAATTATATACTTAAACATGTCGCGCCAATTTGACAGCTGCGGTGAAATTCACGCTGATGTCGTCAATAAAATGTTGAAGACGTCAGTTGCATAAACGTCAATTGCATAAACCATGATTTGGGCTCCTCTGTCAGAGTTCCGCAAGCACTTACGGTATAAACGTTAGTGTGCGGACCGGTTACACATGCAGTTTGAAACTGATCACTACAGATATGTCACGACTATCAGCAGTTGAATGTGGAGGGTCATAGGTATGCACTAGATGGGATCGACACACGTTGCAAGAACTTTCGGTTGCACCCGTGCGGCCGCCTCTTGGCTGCTGCAACGTTACATGCAGACAGGCCAGACACAGGGCAGACCAAGAAGTGGGAAACCGGGAGTAACAACATCATCTGAACCTTGACCACCATGTCAGTCGATACACGGTGACTAGACGTCTTCGGGCAGCAGGTACCAGAGCCTACAGACTCTTCAAAGGACACGTGTTGACCCCTGAACACAGACGTCACAGACTGTGTTGGGCCCGAGTTGTTTGCCTCTGGCAGCGACAAAAGGAACAACGTAAAGATTCTCCAGACATGTCCCCGATAGAGCACATGGCTGATGCACAGGACACACGCGTGCCGAAATCCACCACAGAATAGACTGCAACTTGCACAAGCTCTCCAGGACGAATGGCATCACATAACACGTGGCTTTGTCCAACGTTGGACGTCTTCGGCTAGAAGGAGGCTGCGTGCCTGTACTGATGAAAGGGGTGGACATACAGGAGAACAAAGTGGTGGTAGTGAATATTTATTGCGTGGACCTGTACCTGCTTGTCCTGTGGGTGATTGAAATAAGGTTTTCAGCCGGTCTGACGTCACGTGTTTCTGTAGTAGGTGTGAGGTCCAGGTTCAATAAAGATGTTGTTAAGACCACTGTATTATGTTTCTGACTCTTGGTACTCTGGCTCAATGATAATATCCTCTTGAAAACCTTGTATTCTTTCTTTTGACGGTCATAATTCATTATTCAAATGATATAATTACAAAGTATACACAGGATCAACACAAAATGTATGAAAACGTGCAAAGAAATATCACAAGAAGCGCATACTCAGTGTGACGTTTTAACATTGTCATCATCAGAGGGGCACTGACTGTACTATGTGAACAGTTATTTCTAAATATATTTGTTGTATTTGATTAGCTGACCAAGAGAATGTATTCAATCATGTTTCGTTTGTATGGAAAATGTTATTCTTTAACGTTTGAAGTCAATTTGCTTTTGCATTTACGAATATATAGATGTATTTTATATTTTACACGGGATTGATGTTGGTGAAAGCAGTAACACACGACGGTGTATCTGGAATGGCCGGCGTTTTTGTTCATGCCTGTGTCTTGATGTCGGTGTGGGGAATGAGCCGTGATGTGGTCTAGGATGGGGAGGGGGTTGTCAAACAATACGAAGGTATTATCATAACATTTTACCATTCTGTATTTCAGCATTTGCCTGAAAAGAACCATTCTGAGAATATCTCAAAGAACACATAACAGAGAGCCCGTATGTTTATTGGAAAGCTTTTTTACCATTCTGTATTTCAGCATTTGCCTGAAAAGAACCATTCTGAGAATATCTCAAAGAACACATAACAGAGAGCCCGTATGTTTATTGGAAAGCTTTTTTACCATTCTGTATTTCAGCATTTGCCTGAAAAGAACCATTCTGAGAATATCTCAAAGAACACATAACAGAGAGCCCGTATGTTTATTGGAAAGCTTTTTTACCATTCTGTATTTCAGCATTTGCCTGAAAAGAACCATTCTGAGAATATCTCAAAGAACACATAACAGAGAGCCCGTGTGTTTATTGGAAAGCTTTTCTACCATTCTGTATTTCAGCATTTGCCTGAAAAGAACCATTCTGAGAATATCTCAAAGAAAACATAACAGAGAGCCCGTATGTTTATTGGAAAGCTTTTTTACCATTCTGTATTTCAGCATTTGCCCGAAAAGAGCCATTCTGAGAATATATCAAAGATAGCTTATTGTTGATGGATAAATACGGTGCCGTTGTACAGACCAACCTTTGCGCTACGAATACATTATGGTATGGGAGTTGCTGGTCACCGCTGTGTACAATGGCACCTAGATTGACAAGACAAATCAGTTTACAACATGGCATGTGGGTGACTACTTTTGTATTTCCATCAATATCAGAACAAAATCAGAGGAGATTTTGTGGTAATTGTCATGAACACACGTGTTGTTTGAGTTGAAACTGGGAATAATTGATAGCATGCATTCTTAATTTTTAAGATTTTTAAACAAGGAACACCCTAGAGCCCGTTTGTTCGCTTGCGCGTGCGTGCGTGCGCGCGTGGTTCTTGTGCTTGTAACAATCCAGATGCCAACTTTATAATCAAATGCATACACATGTATAAACACAGTCCTGGAAGGCAAGTTGAAGTGTGATCGGAAGAGGCAAGTTTTAAGGCGAGACTTGAAAAAGCCTTTGGATTTGGTGTTAGATAAAATGGACACTTAGACCCTCTTAACTGACTCGGCGTCGACCTGGTAGGCTTACAAAAGATGCCGTCTAGTAACGTCTACTAGTTGAAGACGGTTGGGAACACGCCCACCTTTAAGACAGATGCTCAGCAAACTAGAGTAGATGAGTGAAAATGTTACGTCGCACAGGCTCTGTACGGTAAACCTGAGCATAGAGGGGTTCACCTCAGTGGACGCATTTCAGTGAGAGCAAAACACATGACAAGATTATATTATTATTGGAAAATACTTTATATCCAAGATTTCAACTGCAAATCAGCATACTTTCTTCATTTCACTCTTCCTAATGACATATGAATTCAAGGCCACGAGATGGGTGAATTCATGTTTTCAGTATGGATGCTGTACCTGTTAAATCTGATCAAAATCCTGAGCAGCTAAATAACTCCTGATAACTCTATACATTATAGGGAAAATATGCAATGAATGAAACATGTGGTACTGATCCTTGTAAGAGATAGACATTTTAGCTGGTTTCTAGATAAGTTCCAGGTCTTGCATGTGGACAGATTCTAAGAATGTCTATTTAGATCATGCGGCTTAATGGCTGTTGATGAATCAGCCCCAGACTGATCCAATATATATGAATGTGATTAATAAGACATCTGATTGAATTACCTGATCAGTTCCTGCTGGTCCTTAAGTAAATCCACGAAGCATGACATTAAGTAATATCATCAGTATGATCTGCAATGAATAAACGCCCGCATATTTTATTCAGAAAAGCACATTATGCTATGAATATATCTTTGAAGAAAATTCTGTAAAAAGTATATGAACACACTTAGATGCAAATCCACATAACTTTATCAAAGTTCTTTTGGAAATAGCCAACTTTTAAGTGGAAGATGTATTTCCGATTTTATTTCCGATGCACCAAGATATTGATTTGCAAATTTGTGGATACCAAGCACTCTCTCCACAGTCAAATTTGTCCAGAACCTAACAGGAATCAAGAAAGGGTAACTAACAGAATGATAATTTATAAAAAGAAATATGTTGCATAATTGTGCTGACCCATGTCATTGTTTTTTGCTGTATTTGTTCCATGAATTTAAATGAATTTTAAGTGATTGCTGACATGTATTTATTCACCATTACTTACTTCACCGTCATTTAGCTTTTGTGACTTTGAACCCACCAGTACTGTAAGTAACATGTCAAGTTTAAAACTTCAAATGAACCCCAAATATACATGGTGTCTTATAGTGGACTATTAGAGAGGGAATCTGTCAGTAAGTGTTTTAACACTGAACAGTAATCCGGCTAAATTAATATCGGTTCTTTGAGGGAAGACTGGCACCGGTATGGTTCTGACAAATACATTCACAACACAGGTTTCAAGGGGACGAAATTCTGTGCAACGATTTGCGGTGCTTTCTGCGACATGGCCGTCAGTGCCCCAAGCGTTGGTAAACAGCATATGACAGCAAACGAATTGATGGAACTGTTCCACATGTCGACAATACTTGTTCACAATGTGCACGCAGTGTTAAACCAAGACGCAGTCTGTAAATGGCGTTCAGATAGGCATACCAAGGCATACTCTTCTGTCTCCAGCAACATGTGCACATTTCATGTTTTGAGATGTTCGCGTTCTGTTATACCATCAGAAAAACAAATCGTCATATCGCACAACATTGGTCAGTCTGAATCTTGTGTAATCCAATGTTCGATAATTAAGACAACATTACGCCTACATTGATGTTGTTTTAGTGTCAAGTTATTTGAAAGATTTATGACTTGACACGCATTCTGTTCTCAAGGTGGATTGTGCAATATTCAAAGTTTTATTCATGCTCATTTCAAGTCAGTATAAAGATGTTCTTATGTCCACATATTCTAACTGTTTCATATCCTTACATAAAAACTCTTCCCTTTGATGAGAAGGAATATTATTTGACAAAACGACATCAGTAAAATGGCAAACTTCTGTTAAATACTAAAACCGTGAATATCAATACATTTATTAGAAGTTTTGTTTCAAACGGATTTTCTGTTTTGAAATTTAAAAAACAGATTTTTAAAGTTTTCCCATTTATTTGAAATAACTAAACTTTACATTTAAATATGTTTGCAATTGGCGAAAGCAGTTACACGCGTGGGTGTATGTTGGGGGTGTAGGGTGTATCACATCTGCTACCATCTTCAATTCAGAGCAGATATTGTGATCACACACAGAAAACCATAGCATCTTCCTCAACCTTGTTTCTATACATGTGTCTGTAACATTCATGAGTGCACGAGTTGGTTGAGGTGAAACTGAGATTGATGATAATACAGCTAATACAATGAAAAATTGCAAATGTAAAATCCAGTTATTGGAGGTTATTGTTTATCATAATATCTAACCACGTTATGACGGGGTTTGTAAAGGTCCAGTCTGGTCCCAACAAACCAGTGATTAACATCACCTGCATTGGTACATGTATTCGATAACACGTTAACAAACAACAGGCGACATATTGACATGTTGTGAAGCCTTGACAGTACTTTGAACCTTGTAATAAAAAACAAAACCACAATAGAAAATATGATATGTTTTTCAAAACAGTTGTATATATTTCCTCCTAATCAAATATGGAGTCTTCATTTATCTTGGAAACAGACACTTAACAGACACGATATGTAAAACTAGACACCAATCAGCCGAAACTGATGGAACTTGGTCCTGATAACAGAACACTGACCATAATCCAGACAAGTTCGATGAAGAAAGGTGCCAGCACCGTGGCCGTGCTTGGCAGTGTGACACGCACGTCCTCTGCCATATGACATTCTTGTGCGTCGGTGCTTAACGACAATGGCATACGGTTTACATATGGTTCCTTTATTCCGCATTGGCCCAGTAGTAAATGGGATTCTGTTCAAACTAGTCATCCATCCAGTAAATAATTTACCAATACACGTGAACATCCGGGTTAGAATCGGTCTCGAGCAACCGCGCTTGCTGTAAGCGACGACTAACGGGATTTGGCAGTCTGGTTCATTGCCTTCGTTGACACATGTCATCGTATCCGAATTACACAAACCAATGCTCATGACGTTGATCACTGGATTGTCCTATCCAAAATAATCGACCAGAAAATCAAGGTCAACCAAGATCCACGAGGTCCGGCTATGACGACACTTAACCAAATCACCAAAACCGACCTCCAGGTCAAGTTGTTTCTTTCCTGAAACAGGACTGCAGGGATCTCTTACACGGATTTCTCACTTGGGGATGTGACTGTACAACTCCAGTGGAGATACAAGGCACGCTGTGAGGTACAAAGCAGACTGCGTTGTATTCTCCCAAGGGAGCACAAATTAAATTGAGCTCACACCGATCTAATGACATTGGTCATAAAAATCTAGCGTATTGAGTATTCGCTTGGTTAATGGAATCTAGCACATTGTAATAAGGCTGCCAGGAACTTGTCCTGGAGCTAGCCAGCTCCTGTGTGAATAGTTTCTTATTCTGTTTATGGAACGGCACTGAACGACTGCTTATTTATCATATTCTCTGCAAAAGTGTGATTTATTGCGATTGCGTGTCTGCATGTATTAATGAATGAATAAATTTAGAGATGAATGTAGGTTTACTGCGCACTCAGTAATATTCCAACTAATTTCTGTT
The DNA here is from genome assembly GCF_037392515.1 of Haliotis asinina. Classification (NCBI taxonomy): domain Eukaryota; kingdom Metazoa; phylum Mollusca; class Gastropoda; order Lepetellida; family Haliotidae; genus Haliotis; species Haliotis asinina. Next base: position 36,574,876 of record NC_090288.1, read on the forward strand.
TTCGGGATGACAGAAATAGTTGGTTGTTGTTTCTCCTTCCTTGAACCACTGAATTCTGTCTTATTTGTAAAACCTCTTATTTCATCTTCTATTATTTTTTCAAATCCTAATTTATATTTGGATAGTTCAGAAAGTTTAGTTTCAAAAGTAGTTTGCAAATTTTCTCCGATTTCTTCTTCCATTGTCGAAATTGTTTTGGTTTTTTTTCTATTTTTTAAAAAAAAATTTTCAGTTTTGATTTTTTTACGTAGAACGAGAATGATATTGTTCCCCCCCTTACTTTCATAAAAAATGCTTCTAAAAACAATGTGTCACTTATGTTAAGTTTTAATTTTGAGTCCTCAGTATCACCTACTTCATCTTCAGTGCAGTTAAAATATTCTAATTTTGCTTTTAAAAGCATGTCCTTGACCATATTTACATATTCTTGATTATACGGTAATGATGTGTTTAGTTTCCAGTATTCACCACACCCTTCTTTTTTAAGTTCACTGGAAAAGGACGTGGTAATTGCCGAATGATCACATTTATATCCTGGAAGTATTGAACAGTCATGTTTGCTAAACCTTGTGAATCTAAAAAGAAATCAAGTCTAGACTGTTGTTTTGGGTTTTTTCCCCATATGTACTTTTTTACGTCAAAATTTCTTACCCCGCAAATCATACTTTCTAACAATTATTATATTACATATTATCTAACTATACCTTTCTTACTGTTGGATTGTTAATATTTTGTATCATTTTCTAAGTCAATGGAAGGATTAAGAACTATGTTCCAGTCTCCACATATCACAAGAGATTCATTTCAAATTCATCGATATTGTGAAATAAGGCGTGATATAATTCAGGTTAATCTTAATTAGGCCCATATATATTAGTCAGTGTGATTCTTATTCCTTCTATAGTTACATCTGCTATTATATAGTTTCCATTGTTTTCAGTCTTGAATTTGTGGATATTTACTTCCTACTTATTGTTAAATAGGATAACAACCTCTCTTGCGTTTGATGTATATGGTGTTACAACACTTTGAAGACCCCATTCATTTCTCATAGTATTATCATCCTCTTTATCGATATGAATATCTTGCGACCCGTGAAGGCCCCGGGGTAGAATAGGTCTTCAGCAACCCATGCTTATCGTAAGAGGCGACTAACGGGATCGGGTGGTCTGGCTCGCTGACTTGGTTGACACATGTCATCGGTTCCCAGTTCCCAGTCCCGCAGATCTGTCAAAGCTGAAGTGTGTGATATGATAATTACCTAACCAGGCGGTGCTTCTAGTGAGTGAGTGAGTGAGTGAGTTTAGTTTTACGTCGCACTTAGCAATATTCCAGCTATATGGCGACGGTCTGTAAATAATCGAGTCTGGACCAGACAATCCAGTGATCAACAACATGAGCATCGATCTGCGCAATTGGGAACCGATGACATGTGTCAACCAAGTCAGCTAGTCTGACCACCCGATCCCGTTAGTCGCCTCTTACGACAAGCATAGTCACCTTTTATGGCAAGCATGGGTTGCTGAAGGCCTATTCTACCCCGGGACCTTCACGGGTTGCTTCTAGTAAAAAAGTGCCAGGGGTTCTGATAGCGACCGCACGCAACACAACGTACATAAACGCCATAATGAAGTAGGTGGGTTTTATTATTTTATCTTTTTATTTATTCATTCATTCATTTATTTATTTATTTATTTATTTATTTATTTATTTATTTATTTATTTATTTATTTATTTATTTATTTATTTATTTATTTATTTATTTATTTATTTATTTATTTATTTGGGGGGGGGGGGGGTTGCTTGACGTTGACTAACAAAGCTACTCCGGACATGCCACGGAGTCCTGTGAAGGACGAGTAAGTATAGAACTCTGATCATACTTCAATTTCTTAAGTATATTGAAACTCAAGGTCTGTGTACATACCATATTTCAGAGCCACGAGTACAGGCCCGTATGTGTTCTAGGGGATTATCCTATTCCCACAACAGGAAAGGCCGAAATTACTGTACACATGTAAACGGATTATGATGATGTCGTGAAAATACCAATAATACTCTATGAATGTTGTACGTGGAAGGATATACAAATGTTGAACGCTAAAGTTACGGTTAGACGGGTACAGTGTCCATAAATCGTTGAGTTCCAACAAGGCTGTCGCTTTATTTCTTTCCTTAAATTGTCCTGAATGTCTGCACATGTCGTGTATATGTTAGCATGCAACCGATACTTACTGTTTGTCAATTTTTGTAAAAACTGGACTAGAAGAACACTCATTGTCAAATCTGTAAAGTCAAACAACACAGATACTGTCAAATCAATAGTTCCTTTATCTGAAAAAGTTCAATACGTTACAAGAACTACGTGCAACTAGACATAGCTGTACGATAAGCCTCAGCGGCAATACTAATGAATAATATCTCCTTCAACCGGCTCATACAACTCACTGTTGTGTCAGTGCAATATTGAATCGCAATTATCTGAACACCTTACATGCGCATGTCGTGGACGAGATGTCTATATGTGATAATATATAAAAGCGTTAATACCCTTTCATACTCATCGAGCCGATAGTACAATTTCGGCCATCACGGTCACGTGTTTGCTAATCACTAGTCTGTCTCAGAGTCCTTGAACTACTGCCCGGCCCTCCCTTCAATGCTAAAGCCGTAAATGAAACAAGCCTCGATCTATGGACTTCCGGGAGTACATTTGTATTTAAATGAGTTTATTTGTTATGTTCAAATTCTTATACGTTCAGAGACCAAGCGTTAGTCCAGCGAATCACCAGCAAACAGCTGTTGGCATAAACGGTGACCGTTTCCTGTTTCAACAGCTCCTCAACAGCTATTAACATATGATACCATCAGCCTCACTTTTCTCACACAGTCAGTGGAGGAAGAAGTTGGCAATGTATAAAGAATTCAATGTTGTATTTTGGTTTGAAAACTATGCATGATACATCGTCAGGCTTAAAAGACACGAAGGTTGAACACTTGAAGGGAATATTGTCTCATGCACACCTTTGGGTGAGAACTGATATCAAACAAAAGTGTGAGCTGGATCAGGTCCACCGTGAGCACTTACTCTATGGTCATGACCTAAGATCAGACTAGGACGCTCAACTTGCCTCATGGTAATTTACTGTTAAGTTCGTGCTTCGTTAGAACTAACTTCCATCTGTGTTGAAATTTATGGTTTTGGAGTATCAATATTTGGTGTTTGACATTTCTATCTTTATTTTCCAATGGATAATTCGCGAGTATAAAGGAAACATTTGTGCAGATGGTCAGTCGTGATGTGAGTTGTATGGAGTATCGCCGAATGATGTCTCAAATGACCGCGTTGGTTTATGTAATGTCTTCATTGCTGAGAAACAAAGGGATCAGGGAGAAGTGAGTCATTCTCCAGTATACGTTTAACCAAATTGTGATATGTGAATAATGACAATGTAGAATGTATTTACAGTGACGTTTCCTTGTTTTCAGTGAAAAATGTGACTGTTATTTTCACTGGGGCAGTAGTCTCGATGAGGAGAACATGTTTAAAGACGACCCCAAGACCCCAGACAACGGTGCCTAAGGCTAGACAAAGAGGACGCGACATAAATACACTTGACGTTGTCAGGTGAGCTAAAATTAAGCCAAAACGTCGAGAAGCTGTTCCATTATATAAAGATTATAGACTCCTCAATAAGAACTACACAACAGCCCAAACCTAAATATCCCCCTTTCGATGCTAACACTGACTGGTATTATCAGAAACACAACCAGATTCTACCTCTGTCCTCTGTGTAAATGTAAATGGGAAAATGCCCTACCACTGAAGACACATCAGCTATTATTAAGGCTATGTTGTGTCTTGAGTCAGTGATTAGGGTATTTTCTCTGCTTTTAGCGGCATTAGATCTTAATCTTAGCAGACAGGGTACAGAATTACAGCAATTTCTGTTTACATCATGAAATTGATAATTAAGGCAAATGAGTCTTCAACTACAGTTTTAAAATGGTTGTACATAATGCATTTACACTACATAATGCCATTCAAACATGAACACACACACAAATTCACACACACACACACACACACACACACACACACACACACACGTGTTTAGTGCATCTGCAAGAGATGTTTGTACTGAATAGTTGTAATGTGTCGTTAACCATGCAATTTTCCACCTCCATTTTAACAATAAATGTTTCTCAGAGTAAAACAGGTCAAACAGTAACATGCATCTACACGCCAGCATCCTTCGATCAAACACATTAAGTCACACCATATAATAAACAATGTCCATATTTGGGGTAAATACCCTGAATGGGTAAGCAGAAATATCGTCGCTAATTGTAAACAATAAGACCAATCCATAACAGCAGTTTAGTGTACGATTTCGACTTCTTAATAAGCATGCATAGTTAGAAATAACCGCGTCTTCATTTACATGTTTTGAGTAGTAAATATATGCCATGTGGCATGATGCTCCGTGCAAGACCTTTAGCAGACATATTTCTTGACGATCAGTGTCCTTGCCAATATGGTTTCACAGTTGGTTTTACTCCTCTACTTCATCCAGTACACTGAGTCGTAAGAAGGTAATGATAGGTGATCTACAAGAGAGAAGAAAGTAATTCAAGTGTCTTTAGTACTTCTCCTTAATAAAGAATGAGTTAGCACCATCTCGTCGCCCCTAACAAATGAACCAATTTGTCTGAGAACGAAAGAACTTTGCTTTTTCCTGACAAGTCAAAAGTTATTTCTTGTTGGCGGTCGTCCGCAATAAATTGGCTGCGTTTGAAGTGTTGGATCTCAGTACTATTGGCGAGAAGATTGAGACTGGTCAGTGTGGACGTAACAGAACTGTATTACTTTTGATTGATCTGAAAATAAACCTTAACTGGATTGTTCGTTTGTTTTTCGTTTAGGTTATTGCCGTTATGTTATTCTTATATGTGGAGAGTGGTCTCACTGAAGGGCTAGTTCCTAGCGAACAGAAGTATTGTACAAACAGGTGGGTCATGTCGATTTTTCGAAAATACGAAAATCAATATTCTTCTGTTTCCGAACAAGGAAATGTACTAATTCTTTAGAAATACTGGTGCAATCAATAGGACACAAACTGGAATAAAGTGATGTGCATGCGATTGTAACAAATTCTTTTGAGCTCCCGTTTTTAGAAAGAACTGCTCTGGATAAGTGGCTCTTTAATTTCGTCGTCTAACAAAGAGACAACATGATTCAAGTGGTCTGAACAATTCCATCCGTAGGACACATACAACCAATACACTTATAATTCCTCTTTTGTACGTTTGATGTGTATGACCTCGGTTAACTGCATTTGACAACACAATTGATTCATATAATAGACAACGATGCTACCTGAACAAAGGTATTACGACTATATTATTGTACAAAGTATTAAATTTCCTTAAATAAGAAAAAATAATCGGTATACATGTAATACTATATATTTCTTTGCATCAGTTAACATATAGCCAATGATTTTCAAGATATAATTTCTTTGCATAAGTTGATCGATGGTAAGTGATAAAGATGAACTGTTTGCCGCGTCTTAACAAGTATGTTTTCCAGACTAAAGACAGTAAGTGAGTTTAGGTTTACGCCGCAATCAGAAGCATTCCAGCAATATGGGGGCAGTCTGTAAATAATCGAGTCTGGACCAGACAATCCAGGCCTATTCTACCCCGGACCTTCACGGGTCCATGGCTTGCTGAAGGCCTATTCTACACCGGGACCTTCACGGGTCGTCAGTGACAGGTACCCATGGCAGAACAGGATACGCTTACATTTTCTTAACTACCTGGTATATGTTTTATGGTTGCAGACACATCTTTGAAAATGCATTATCAGATAACGTGTGCCTCATTGTATGCGAGCTAGTGATGTATTTGTCAGTAAATAATTACTGAGAAGCAAAAGTAAAGAAAAGTAGCAGAATGTCGAACTTGTCTTGAAACATTCAGCAATGATGAAATAGTGATGAGGAAAATATCATCTATTCTTTGACATACAGGAAGCATAGCTACAAAGCAGTCATGAATTTCAGCAGGTATATCATTGAAATGCAAGCTTTCAACGAGAAAAGAATTCCCAAATTATAATGTATAATACAGGGTTAACAGTAAAAGTTTCTTGTCTGTCATTTGATGAACTCGGATTTCATTATAAAAGTGATGCACCCGTGCACTGAAAACAATTGACCTTTGCAAACAGTTCGATGCTGTGAACTGTTTAAGGTCTAATTACCCTTCACTCAGTGTCACGTTATCACTAAATCAGTTATTTTGTAAACATTTGCTTCAAGATTACTCGCATCAATTTCCAATAAATGTCAATATAATGTAAAGAAAGGATTCTGGCATTAAATGTTGGATTAGCTCATAAATGAGTTGCCACTCGTGGCACAACAATGCAATTTCATTTTACCGAAATGATCTTGAACTTCAATTATATAATGGTCTATCTGTTACTGTCAACTGGTTGTCACGGGCCAAATAATGACAATGCAGCGAGGTTGTGGTATTCCAATATTTATGCAGTATTAAATGTCTCTGGCGTGCTGACTTGTGAAGAAGAAATGAACACGGATGCAATCAATCACATCATGCTGGGAGATTATATTACAGAGGAACTCATGAAACCCTAAATCTTACTTCTGTTTAGTCATTGGCATAAATTCCTAGTCAGTGTGACCTGTGACGATCTGGGGTTGAATAGGCCTTCAGTAACCCATGCTTGCCACAAAAGGCGACTGTGCTTGTCGTAAGTGGCGACTAGCAGGATCAGGTGATCGGGCTCGCTGACTTAGTTGACACATGTCATCGGTTCCCAGTTGCGCAGATCGATACTCATGTTGTTGATCACTGGATTGTCTGGTCCAGGCTGGATTATTTACAGACCGCCGTCATATAGCTGGAATATTGCTGAGTGCGGTATGACTATCTTCCCTCCTAAACACAATCCCATTGGTGACATGGTGACACAAGCTCCTTGTTATGGTCTTTCAAATACCTTGTACGTGCGACAATTTCACCACTGGTTTATTTGAGATATGAAGTGTCGAATAACCAATCTCACTTGCTGCTTCTTGGGGTCATTTCTAAACACGCCACATATGTAGCAAACTCAAAATCATATATTACCTTTCCTGTGTAGACTTTCAATACGTCCATTCTTAGCAATCTCGAACGCGCACAGTCACTTACTGACGTTGCAAAACCTATTCATCAGCAACAACGCGTCAGCCATGGCTGCAAACTGTTATGCGTAGTGTCAAGGCCGCTAGATAGCCAGCCGTAGCAATAGACTGCTGGTCAGTCTCTATACGATTTTTATCGTGTACAAAACGCCCTGAAATCTCATAGTCCGCTCCCTCACCCCATTCTCATCCAGATAAAGGGCTCATTGCTAATACTCTCTCTCTCTCTCTCTCTCTCTCTCTCTCTCTCTCTCTCTCTCTCTCTCAGCAACACCTGAAACTATAGTTGACATCCAACGCAATAAGAATAACCGACTAGGTAAAATACAGTTGATGACAATGTTTATGTCACGTTTCCTGCTCTTAGGGGGATGGGGGTGGTGGGGTGGTAGTGTAAGCCTTAAGCTGGGTACAAATCTCCCAAACACACCTCCTTAATGTGGGAACAGAGCTCCCAAACACACCGAGTTAAACACATGAGAAGCATGCATTTGGTTCTAAAATTTGTTATATAAAGTCTTGCTAAGTTGCATTTGACACAATTGAACTTCATACTGTCAAGGTGGGGCTAAGGAAAAGGCATTTGTGAGTACATTTATGGTTTCAACAAAGGTCAATAAGTTGAATGTTGAAGATTAGAAAATATGTTCTTTTAAGTTGTTTCTTACAGAAAGTTTTGGAATCATTTTTGGTCTTATATTAAGAATTTAGTTGCGTTAAATGTGAGTGAGTGAGTTTGGTTTCACGCCACTTTTAACAATATTCCAGCAACATCAGTGGGGCACACCAGAAAATGGGCCACACACACTGTACCTCGTTAAATGTGTTGACACCACATGTTATGGTTGTCATGACGTGACTAGCGACAAGATATTTATTTCAGACTTGGGGAAATTGCTCCCACTTCTGGTTTCGTGATCATCAGGCAGTACTACACTGTTCAGGTAGATGGCAATACACAGAACAGTTATGCATCGCATGCAGGATTACAACCACAACCATTGTGGACTATTGTCTGTGTTTATGGGCATCCAATGAACTTGTGTATACATTCCACTGTTGTTTGCTTTGCTCTGTGACTATGGTTGTATGTATATTTTGAACTCTGAAAGCTTTGATACAGTGATTTTAGTCGCTTGTGAAATATGTCACGTTTCTTCATGCCATTCTGTGTACTATTAGGTTACAATTATTCTCTTGTTGGACAATGTCGCGGTTTTTACCGAACCGAGATACCTCATACCTTATACCTAATAACACAGCTAATACTCTCGGCTACCCCATTCTCTGGATTCATTTGTGACCTCAAATAACTACATTTATAATTATATTATAATGGGAAACTCCCTGCCTTCTTGTAGTTGCGTCACATGGATTCTCAATGAAAAAAGACCAACTACAGGAAGAAGATAATGAAAAAATATGAGCTTCATTGAAAGGAGGTATTTCGGGTTTATGGAGGCAGACTCCCCGAGGCAATATCGGGGCTGTAGGATTTCACAGGACTTGCAAATTACATGGAAACGATCTTGTTGAGTTTGACATTTTGTTGACATTATCTCCTCGAGTACGGTTGGCGTTTCTGTCAACATTACATAACAATGAAAGTATCTGATTGCACATGCTCATGGCATCGCGAACAAACCACCATAGATAACAGAATGTGTTGGAGGGCGCGGTGACACTGACGACATATAGACACAATTATCTAGCTTTTAAAAAATTGTCCTTTGATCAAAAGTTCAAACATGACATAGTGGACCATATTATCTGTTTGTGAGAGGTTTTTGATACAGAATAAGCTGATTATATCGCGATTATGAACATTTGTATGTTTGCAATGTCCTTCAATGTTACTGCTTTTAGCATAACGCGCTCAAGTCAGGACCAAACACAGTGAGTTTACAAGCTGGTGGATAGGTGGGTTTGTGTGTTAATGAGTGACCATGAGTGAGTGACTGCCTGACCGAGAGACTGGAGTAATGAATTTAAAATGACCCGAGCAGCTCACACTTCTTGTATGTGCAGAATGTATCCAGGGTTCTGTTGCCACCAAAACACCCGTGTTCTCGTTTGTGTTTACTAGTATGCGTGCGTGTGTGCGTTCATGTGTGAATGCATAGTGCGAGTGGACTAGTCTCGACTGCATTGCCCCGTTTATGAAAGGCCACACCACACATGGATACTCTACAAGTGTAACAACTCTCAGGCTGTCAGTCTCCATGTGACCAGCAGGCTGACATGTACCGTGTCTTGCAGCAGACCATGGATGACGGTCAAACAACCCACCTTCCACTTTCAGGGCAGACTCTCCTCCCAAGATCACAAGACAGTTGATATGTAGGTTGTCCAGTCTCTTCAATTCATTGGTGGATAGTAAGGGTAATAGTCAACACAGCGCAAGATGTTGGCAGTCGGCATTATTTCAGCTGCATCAAGGTTATCTGTATTTGCCAAGTAACACACGATTAGCATCCGAGAAAACATCCTGATGCATACAACATGTGTCAAAATGGAACGAACACTCTTGGACTCTCGGTCTACTGATTTTCAAGGCTTGACATGATTTTTTTTCAACCAATAGAGATAAACATTATCTGCAATGATCTGGATGCCTCAATACAAAATTACTGAGTCAATGTTTTCAACGCTGACTTTGCTAAAAAGGTAAGGAGAAAATAACGGTTTTAGATGCTGAGTGAAATGCTTTAAGTAAAAAATGAATGTTCATCCTTGTGACAAAATAACCTACAAAATCTTCACCATGATATCACTTTCAAGAACAAAAGCTGAAAACGGTTTATGACAGGCAGAAACAGACACAAGTCAGAACAGACTGATCCATGATCCCTGAATCACACAATGGACGATGAACAGTGACAAGGGATAACCAGTCACAACTGCCCTTAAAGCTCTTTCAAAGGAGTGATTAAACATCTGTCAGTCTTAAAATGCAAAAGTTAAAAATACGTCTGGCCGCAGTTGAAAACTCTTCATTCTAAGTCATAATTTACAAAAACATTGGGCTATCATGACCAGTTCTTTTCAGAATCCCTCACATAATAACAAATCTTAAGATTACTGATATACTTAAAAATAGTTTCTAATCACTATAATATCCAAGATCTGCTTAAATCAGTCGGAGCCAAAAATGACTTGCTGTTTTAGATAGATTCCTTGAAGTATCCTGGCCTCTGGCGGCATTGACTAAAAACAACAGAATTTTGCTGTCGATACGATGGAACTGACTAAACTCAACCTAATCGCTCTTGAGAAAGATCACCGACAACAAGTAACTCGTCAACCCGTCTACGATAATGTGTGTAAATTCTACTTTATCAATTTCATCAGACATTGCAGTTAAAGTTTGTAAAAAGAAAAACAGTGCAGATCAAACCTATTATCTATCCAACAGTAAACCAGACACGAACGAAATTGAAATTCATGGCATTTAATGAGACCCTTGTAAAAATGTTACTATTTCAGATACAATCAGTGACACAGAACAAAATAACAAACCAATACGCTTATTTCGTATGCCATAAATCAAAGCAAACATGTTTCAATTCAGAAAGTTTCATTTTGAAAACAGCCGGCGACCCTGTTAGCTAGCATACTATCAAGGGAGGAATGTTTTCCTGACAAATGGAGTTGGTTGAATTAATATTTAGTGGCCTGCGAAATATCTATAACATGACTGTTACATGAATCATTGTCCTAGTCACGCCACTGACAATACGAACTTTGAGCCTTGTCAGAATATTTGATGTCTAAAGACTGATATGAATGGTTTTACATTTTGCCATTCTGGGGTAGACAATGTCACTGTACTTTGAGTTAAAGGTTTTCAAAAACACCTGGGGTATCAATGACTTATCCAAAATTTCATTTTTGAGATTTTCGACTTCTTCAGTCAATAGGCTACACGACCACTAAAATAGTTAGGCAATAGCCTCATATATCTGAGCGATTGAGTGAATAAGGATTTACGCCGCTTTAAAAATATTCCAGTACTATCACCGGAAACACGTTTCACACATCGTACCCATGTTAGTCGAACTCACCTTCAACATAACAACCAGACACTTTGACACTGGACTACATAACCAACCCTCATAATGCTGGCACTATTTATAAAATGACTTAAATACCATATAAAGTAGCATTCAAACTGATTCCCATAATGACATAGGTAGTATCATTTATAATTGTATAACTACAAGAGGGTTTGTTATTTCATCAGAAATACTGGCACTCCTTTCACTTTCACGCAACACGGGGAAAGGCTTTGAATGTCCGCTTTGCTCAAAAGTCTCAGTTTGGAGTAAGCATTCTGTCAACATCTTTCATCTCTAGTATAGAGAATGGGCTGTGTAGGGACTAAACATTTAACTTGTTCTCTGGCGACCCCACTAATAATTGAATAACCCACTATGAAGATACATTCCAGGGTGCGTGCCAAATTCAAGATTCCAGTCTCTCCAAGACACCCAAGTGGCCATATTCCAATGACTCTCTACCGCCTATCCTGTTACACCACGGATTGTCCTGTCTTGACAAACAAATTGGTGTCACCTTTGTATTCCTATTTAGTCAAGGTCCATTATCAATATTTGCACAAGAGGCAAGACGGGTAAACTGAAGGACAAATCCTTAGTGGACAGTTGAGAGAAAGGTGACCTGTAGATTTTTCATAAGCTGACGTTGTTTCAAGACAAATGTATTTTTAAAGAAAAACATTGTTTCATCAGGGATTGTTTTAACGATTGAAATTAAATGCACACATCTTCGTGATAATTTGTTTGAAGAAGACTTGCAAACATTTGACAGCTTGAGTAGAAAAAATGGTGAAAAAATTAGGAAACTTCTATGATTCTAAATTTGTGATGAAAACCTTCTAATTATGTTTGTCTTGGAAAATGAAAAGACCCCCATCAGAAGAGCGAGAGTAAACATTATCCATTGATTTGCTATTTTTGGGCTGTAAATCTGGAACAAAGGAAACCCAAACAAGTGCTTTGAAAGCATTGGAATTGAAATATTATCAAAAGGATATCCTGGTTTTGTTATCTGTCCTGTAAAGGGATTTCAACTTACTGTTGAAAACATTAATCTTGAAATTGTCTTTATTGACGAATGGGGAAGTAGTACTTTAATTTCATAAGTTGTACATCAGGCTTCAGTCAGGGCTTAGGCTAGTTTTATGGTTTACGTGTTTAGTTATTTATTCAGGAAGAACTTTGATCGGGGTATTTTTAATAAAAATATCGACATCGATAAACACTTCAGTAACATGTGTTATACGTGGGGATGGGGTGGGATGGGGGAGGCAGGTGTGTTGGGGGTTGTGTATGTGATTGTGGTTGTGTGTTTGCGCGCATGCGAACACGTGTCTGTCTTTTAGGATATGTAGTGCATCTCTCACTCTCTCCCTCCAAAAACTAGTCGGGACTTAAGCTGATTTTATATTGCTAGGACACTGTGACACCTTGCTGTCAACAAACTCTATGACATATGTTTTATGTGATCTCAGATCTGACCTGATCACAGACACCAATAGCCTGGGTCACAAATGTCAACTATGCAGCACGTGTGGTAATTCATCTCAGGTCTAAATGCTGACGGCGCCACGCAAAGTACCACCAACTGATTGTTCATCTTGCCTGAATGCTTTCTACAACAAGAGCACGGCTGGCAACATTCTGTCCATTGGGTTTGACAGCAGCATCAAGAGCAACAAGCAGCCAAATTTAACACAATAACTCACACTAGATTCCCGGGGTCTTTGGAGTTTCCAGTTTTAGTTGGTTGTAGTTCAGTTCTTCTTCTTCAATTCAATTCAGTTATTGCAGATTATGGTTTAGTTCTAGAAACCTGGGATAGTGGGGTACCCTGGTTCGATTCCCAACATGAGCACAATGTGTGAAGCTGTCCCTCGCCATGATATTGTTGGAATATTGCTACAGGCGGTAAAATACCCAACTCACTCACTCACTCACTCTAGACACCTATTATTTCATAACGTCGTGAATGACAGGGACACGTTAACTGCAAAGTGCTTGTTCCCTATGGTCCAAACTATACCAGCTTTCCAGTCATCTGAGGTACTGCGATATATTGTACAAATTTGCTTCCTTTTTGTCAGCAACATATTCACTCCCGATATAGAGGGAGATAATGAGCGAGTGAGTTTTGAACGGAATGTACGTCATTTAATTAAATTAATTGCTAAATTAATCAAGGATTCGGTCATGTGATATTTGAATGTCTAAAGGAAGCAACTGTTCCCATGTACATGTGTGCCATACATATTGAAGAAATGGGTGGTTCTCTTAACATATTTGGTGGGTACGTCATTGAATGGCGTCCATACAATTATGACACGAGGAATCCACTGTGAGTCAGCTGGGAATTGTAAGAACCGTCAGTTCAATGTCACCATATTCAGATTGTGTTCAGGGCCTGTGTAGATCAACACATTCCGACCATCGAGCAATGTCTGAGAGGTAACTTAAGTCTTTTAACCAGCTTGACTGACCACTCTACAGGCAAGTTCTCACCAAGACTCAATCAGTCAAACCAAAGTCTATCCCGATTTTGGCAAACGTCAGTGATGACCATGTGTCGAATAAATGTCCATTTTCTTCAACCAATCAGGGTCATTTAAACACACTCGTGGGACTAATTACTTTGCTGGAGCTTTACAGTCTACTGACAAGCCTCTTAAGGAAACTTGAAGCCACAAAAAGTGTGAAAATGTGATAAGAAATTAGGCAAGAATCACAATGAAGTGGACACAAGGTGTTCTAACAAGATATTTCCTATAACTGATTGAGACCAATCAGCTTTGCAAGGATTGCTGGCATGACTGTGCAAAACACTTACACAATCTGATTGCACGACAGTTTTAGGTAGGTCACTGGAATATGTTCTAGTACTCTAATACACATACAACTACAGGTGGGTACTCCCAATATGGCAGCAACGAAGGAATAACTGCAACAACAATGTTCGTCTGGCACATTTTCTCTACTTCAAATGCAAACACTTGCCAACTCTAGAGGACAACATGAACAGACGATCTTATTTAATAAAGACGATTTGATGTGGTCAGTCTAAATGAACAGGCCACAAAATGGGATTACTCTCGTGATGATGTTAAATAACTTCACTTTGAGATCATTTTGTAATGCTCTTGAATACTGTTCCAATGTGGACAATATAACCCCAGGTTTGGCAAGACAATCAATCACATAACCAATTGTCACTGCCATCTGTTAAACATGTGACAAACGTATTTCTGTTAACCTTACAGGGGAAGGTTTGTATCAATAATAATAACAAATTTGTATATGACTGTCAATATACACAGTGTGAAAAATCATCTGGTGTAGGCATTTGTGTGGGTAAAAATATCTCCCAAGATTTTATATGTGAAGCAAGAACTCAGTTAAGATTTGGGTTAGAACTGGTCTTCAGTATCCCGAGACTTGACTAACGGAATCGGGTGATCAGGCTTGCTGACTTGGTTGACACGTCATCAGATGCGAAGACTGATGCTCACTGGATTGCCGGATCCAGATTTGATTATTTACAGACCACAGCCATTGATTCCAACCGTAGGAATCAGTTTAACCTCTGCCTTTTCAGGGGGTGTTGTAAACTCCATTCTGATGATTGGTTAATTCAAATGACTGGTTAATTTAAATGATATTTTTTAAAAACTATGACGGTGGCAATTGTGTGACCTTTGGAGACAATGGGAATCACTTCGAATACTGCTCTTCAAATTTATGTGTATGTATTTATTTCTCCAAACTAAACCATGCTTGCCATAAAAGGCGATTATGCTTGTCGTAAGAGGCGACTAACGGGATAGGGTGGTCAGACTAGCTGACTTGGTTGGCACATGTCATCGGTTCCCAATTGCGCAGATCGATGCTCATGTTGTTGATCACTGGATTGTCTGGTCCAGTCTCTATTATTTACTGCCCGCCGCCATATAGCTACAATATTGCTGAGTGCGGCGTAACACTAGACTCACTCACTCCAAACTGAACCGTGACAAAAGCAGTGTTACAAGCAAAATTCTCTTCCCTCAAACGCAAAACATCACATGTCAGGAACATACACTGGCGGGCTAACATCTTTCTGATGTCTCTCCATATCCCTTGCACATATACATCGATCATTTGCTTTGATTAAATATTCTATTTCGCATGTATCTCTACTTTTTCTTTGGAATTAGATATTCTTTCAGGGGGTTCAAACACTCCCCTTTTGAAAATGACCTCAGACAACACAAGTTTTGAGGTTTTTTCTTTTTGCATTGGTCGAGGTTGGTCCAAAGGTAAGAAGAGCGACCTCTAAAACCAGAATACACTGGGATATTAAATTTTCTGGAAGAATCTTTAAAGGGAACAAATTATTAGTCTTGCACTTTACGAAAGGCTGAAACAGTTTAAACATCACACACTGATCAGACTTAAATGGACTATATCAGCTGAAATGTTTTGTACCTCATTTAAAGTATTGCTATGGTATTACCACATTGTAAGCATCGTTTACAAAGGCAGCAGTATGTGGACTCAATCAAAACACAACAACCAGTATTTTATTACTGACATGTCCTAACATCCTGATTAAATCAATCGATGTAAAGCTTAGCAAATGTGACTTTCAGTTGTCTGATTTTGTTAAGGCCTAGATTTGACTGATGGCCCATGACTGCTGGCCATGTACAATCTTGCTCAAGTTGCACAGAACATGGGTTACTCGTATGAATCAACTTCCGAATGAGTCATATTTACCTGTAACCTGTATGCACAATTGCTCTTAAGTGCAGGCTGATATAACTAACAATATTCTATCTGTGTGGCTGATAAAATGAATTCATGTTTGGGCCTGTCAAACCAGTGACTGATGTTATGAGCAACGATTCACGTTGTCAGGGGTCACTGACACTTAATCATGTCACTGAACATCAATCAACTAATCCTTGTTACAACTGTTAAACTCTTGATATTGATTCAAATCTGAAATTGGCACACATGTACCTCTCTTTTATATACAGAATATTATATACAGAACAACGTATTTTAGTCACAACTCATATTATTCAGGACGTCTTTTGAAAACTGTTGCTCTTTTATATTTCCTGAAGGAAATTCTTTAAACAGTTATTGCAACAGTTAATAAAAGCTTGGTTGACATACTTTGACTTGTAGGACAAGCATGGAAGTGAACAAAAAATCTCCAAGGCGGTTTTCTCAAGAAGAGCAGGCACCACTGGTTGAGTCCAGCTTGTACTTTTAGTTAAGAGTGCGACGTAAAAGTAAACTCACCCACTCACTCACGTGTAGTTAATGTACAAGAGCTACATTAGGGAGAAAACAACTAGTCACTTTTGACTGTGTTTTTGGACCAACAGACAAATGCATAGGTCTGTAACTAAGACATTAAACAACATGGTAGAAAAATATTTTAATCTAGATAAGAAAAAACATAATAGCACAAATTAGCATTGTTCCTTGTGTAAACTCATCAACACATTGTATTGAATTCATCAAAATCAAAATAAAAAATATGAGCATGCAATGTTTCTGTATGGCTGCATCATTTTCTTCTCATTGTGTCCATGTCTTCTCCATATAACACAAACCAGGAGAGTGTCAAACACGAAGAATCTGTTCCAGGAATTTGATCCAGCTATTGCTGCATGACCCGATGTATCCCTCATGATCATTCACAATTAGATATTCATTTGATCATCTAAAATTCCTTCATGAGAAACACAAAGAATGACAGAAACATGTTTAATGTCAAGGAGTGAATTAGATTTTCACTGACCACGACAATTTGTATATTGTATATTTACAGACAGTACAAATCCATCAAACTATCATCAAACTAATGATACATTAAGTTTAAATTCTATCAAAAGTATAAGGGCATTGCCTCATAATTTTCCCTGAGGTCAGACCAAATTTATTTCTTGTTTTATGGATCTCGCCATATTTTTTCAAGAATAAGAAATAAAATTAATTTTCCCCGCTCAAAAATTAAATCCTCATGTTTTATTGGCTAAAAATGTAAACTCACCAGAAAATACTTTTTAGGTTGTTTTTTACCCATATTCACTTAATAAATTGCCAAAAGTAAAATACTTTGAGAATTTAGAAGGAAGATTACTTTGATTGGAAATTTCATTTTTATCTTTTTTATCTTTTTTCCTGCCTGCCTTTGGGTTTACAAAGGACAATAAATCCGCAAAACAAGAAATAAAATTGGTCTGGCCTGACTTAGCGTTAACAAACAAGCACTTTGTCCTTAATGTCGTCAGCTCAGTAGTAGTGGTTGCTTTTCCTGTGACTAAATATTACTGCTCACAACCCATTAATGAAGTACTTTACACATTCTGGACGTTTACACCAAAGCTAAAAGTTTTCAGATCTGGACTCTGACTTCTATCAACACATTATCCCACATATTTGGATTAATGTGAGGTTGTTGACAGTTCTCAAACTGACACACGTTTTCATGTTGCGATGGTATTACGTGTACTTCAGCAGGGCATTTTCTCAGGGTGTGAGCAATGCTGTTAAGTCAGCAGGAGACTTGACGTTGCTCATCCTCATATCTGACACTTATTACCTGCAACAGAAGCATGAAACATGGTAAGTTGTTTTCACCATACATACAATACTTGTTTTCAGTTACCCGCACAGTCAGTTTATATAGAATACATTCTGTATCCTGCGTGCAATTACCAATTATTGCCACTATTCCTGAAAGCAGACGTAAAGTTACCTTGACGACAAGTAACTGATACATTCTTCAACATACAGTAAAACTCTCTCTTTTACCAAATACCAGGTATCTATCTCATAGTCTATCTTATCAAACATTTTTATATGAATTTTCAGGGAAATTGTTTGCTTTACACCAGAACACAAGTGATATATCTCATTTGGCTATACATGATAATAAAGCTGAAATACCAAAGCAACATACATGAACCACTGAGAGAAATAAAGTTTCAGATCTCAAAGCAACATAAACCCATAACACTGTTAAATGATATTTCAGATGAAGAACTCATCAAGTAAGACATGATAACAACCTTCACATTCAAATCTCAAAGCAACATAAACAACCACAAAGTAACAAATATTGTTAAAGGATATTTCAGGTCTGGAAACACTTGATAACTGTTGTGGCCAAAATCAATTAATTATTCATACAGATAATCATCTTTTGTTTCCTCAAGTTCCAAATTTGTATCATTCCCATTTCAAGTTCCAAATTTACATTACTATTTCATTTAAGATTCTAAGTTTTTGATCCAACCTGTCTTAAGATACCCTTCCACATCTGACAAGGGGAGGTGAATGCTTTGGGTTATCCATATCATGCCACGTGCTCTCAGCATCCACATGGCCAAGTCATCAAGTCCCCAAGTTAAAAGGTCTAAAACAATTGGTAAGGTACTTACACTTTTAACTTATACATGAAGTGGAAACCTTAAATGCAATGCTATGTTACTCAAATATATATTCAGTATGTTGAAGCAAAGGTAGTTCTATGTTATCCATTTTCAGCAGACACATGTTTTTCCCTTGTGTTAGTATGTCACATGTTAGCTCACCTTACACTTTAAGTGAAACATGTTAACAATGAAATTGTCATAAGGTTAAATAATATGATAGCTTTTCACCTTTTTCAGTAAAGCTGTGTTTGTAACAAGATTTGTAACAAGAAATATAAAGACCAAAATAAAGCATTAAAGCAACAAGCTATTTGGTTATTACAATAACCTTTATATATAAAGTTCAAAGCAGAATGAATTCACCTGCATCTGAGGGGACAGCTTTTCTACAATGTACACAAGATAAGATTAGGTCAGTTGTACCCTTACCTGAAGAAACACATTCTGTTGCCATCTCATTTTAAACCGAAACATACATGATTTGATTTCATGTGGAACCAAGCTCCGATCAAAGGAAGGTTTCTGTTACCCTATGCTTGAACAACTGTTATAGGCGTTACTCAGGAGATAAAGTTACAAGGAAACAACACAAGGACCAAAGATAATCCCGCTAAATGAATTGTGTGTGAACAAATACAATCATTTTGGATGACACAGGCTGCAGTAATGAACCAAACTTGTAACGTCTAGTGTACAGAACTCTCCAATTGTGTTCTGTACATACTCCCACAATGGCCCATCTTCCATTCACAGGGCAGATGCTCTTCCCATGAAACCACAAAGGCAGGTGGTATGTAAGCTGTCGAGTGTCTGCCATACATTGGTGGATATTAAAAGTAACAGTCAACACAGTGCAAGAATGTTGGCAATATTCCAGCTGTAGGAAGGTTACCTGTAACCATCATTTGGAATAACTGCCAGCCCAGAGGCCCAGCGCAAGTTGTCATTGTGTTAGGCTGGCAGTTTCAAATATGTGCAGGCCCTCATGGCCTTCAGTAAATTATCTGTCAATTATTTTCCAACTGGAATGTTTCCTCTGTTTTCTGTATTGACGTCCGCTCATCATCGACAATCCATCAAGTTACGATAACACACAATTTAACTTCTGGGTATTTCAGTGCTTTGGCACAGAAATGTCAACACCAGTTCAACAAATAAAAACTCCTCTGTGTGTCATAGGCTTCGTTTGAGTTTGTAGAAACAGTGTGAAACTCTGTACAGTGGAGTCAGTAGATATAAATTTCATTCTACAGCACAGACAATAGAAACTATGTCAAAACAATGGTAAAACAATGCGGTATTTAGCTAAAACAATAGCCCATGACCCACATCCCTCATCCCTCATTTCGTGCTCCAATTAGCAAAGACAATGAAACCAGTGACCGTAAATCCCCCATCCCTCATTTATCCCTCATCCCTCATTTGGCCCACATTTCATCCCAAAAATAGCTACACGTGACAGTCATTATCTAATCATATCAATTTCATTAAGCCTAGTGATACATAACATCACCATGATGAAAAGAAGTTAATGATGTTTAAGGAGAAATTATCAATGGATGTTTCACGCTGTAGTTGATGGTTATTTGTTACAAAACGATTGGAATGCTGTCTATTCAAATAAGTTGTTTATACAGAACAGTCATGACAGGGTGGCATGACCGGTTGATACCCAGTGCACGGTGGACTCTGTAATATAGATCAACCATGATAGGTGTCATGTGACTGGTTATCTTGGCGACGTCTCGACAGTGTCTTTATGATCTAGCATTTTTTCACCAAGTCACATACAAACCCTAACCCATCGCGATCCCATTTCATGCGTTGTAATGAAACTTAATCAGCAGCAAGAGAAAAGCTGTGTCATGCTCATGCACCACTTTTTCCGCCATTGCCCATTGTGTAAAAAAGTGCTGACAAGTAGGTTTGATCTGTAGGTCAATATGGTTTGATCTGTAGGTCAAGATGGGTTTGCTTTAAATTACTGTTTATTTAACTGAGATGTGCAAGACCCTCCTTGCTACGTTTTCAAATTCAGTAGAATTGGTGATGAAAAGAAAACTGTTAGCAGCAGACAGCTCGTTTTCCACATTTAAGAGTCTGCTAATTCGTTTACGTCTTAAAACGCACCACCGCTCGCAACAGCTTTAGTTGGAATATTTCACGTAATGCCTGTTCACGTTTCATTTAATGCTCAAAGAACAGAGTACGAACTTAAAATTATAAAGAGTACTAACGCTTCTGATTCAATTACTTTGTAACACTTTACCGAATCAAAAATGTCTGTTATGTGATGTGTATCCTCAATGTTTCCACTCTTAATGAAATTCTTTATGATAATCATGCTGTAACAAGTGATAGATCGTCAGATAGAATCGTTAGAACGTACCTCGACTTTACACAAACGTGAGAGTGAATTCACTTGCAAAGTGGGAGAGATTTTGATGCAAACATTACATGTTAAACCATGTGATTAGTGTTCTGTTGAAAAGTTGCAGAACCTAACGCGCAGGTACTTTGTAACTTTGATCATCATCTATGTTACCACAATCACGTATTAACTATCATGTGATTACTTTATCTGATTGATAAGTGGTTTATAATTCTGTTCGTGCGATCGCCTTGATTGAAGACGATATTCACAAAATGATAGGTGTACTGATAACGACCTTGTATCCTATTGTAGGCGACTACGAATTTTATGAGAACCAGAAATTCACAAAAAGTGTTCTTACCTACATCATAGTGTTGGATAAATTATTACTAAGATGTGAGAAGTACAAGTTTTAAAATATGTTATTATCACTGCGCTGTTAGTATCATGATGGGTGGTAGATATTCTGCGAAGCAATCTAAATGGACACATGCATGGCGGTGCTTGCGCAATGTTTCTCACCAACGGGAACACGTGCTTACCCACTCACTGAGTTTGTTTAGTTAGTCTTAAAGATATGCGTGAGGCGATTTCATTCTAGTAAGCATATCGTCTTGAATGAAAAGCGGTGAAGGTAGACGACGCGTGATAGGTTAGGTTACAGCTGTAGCTATGTCCTGACTTTAATCATATTGTTCGCTCAACAACCGGGTTCATTCCGGTTAATTAAGCGGCGAGCTGGTGATAGTGATCTGTCTAAAACAGAAACGTTCCTCCGGCTTCGTTAGTTATGAATGAATTTACTCATATGTTCACCAAAACCAGCTTCTCACAATGCGGTGTCTAATAAATTTATACAGATTACTGTCTTGAGTAAGTCACATTTTTTGTCTTCAATAGTTCACATAATTGTGTGTGTAAAGTCTAATTATAGCAAGAAGGTTTTTTTTTTTCAAATTATTTGCAAATCTGATTTAGAACACACTGATATACAGTGCGACGTCACTACCACTCGTCCAATCACGCCCCTTCTCATGTAATGATGTAGTACTCCTATCGTAAAGTTACTTAACATTAATTCTGTTAAAAAACGTTTACACACATGAGATGATAAGATCCCTTGTAGTCTGTCTCACAGCCCACGAACCATATTATTTCCCAAACACCATAGCCCTAGCTGCAGCGCTCAAGCCCTATAATCTCTGGTCTCCCTGATGCTCCTTTTGAATTTGAATGTGTTTGTGTGTTACTATCAAAATGATATGTATTCAGAAACTAAGCGTTAGTCTACATTTGCTGTTGCTGTCACAAGGTATCGAGGGATCCTCTTGATGCAGTGACACAGTGTCAGGCACGGGTCCCCTACGCTTTCCCCACAACGCCAGCAAACAACATCCTTGTAATAAGACACGTACCACACTGACTTCTCACTCTGTGTGCGTGTGTGTGCGTGTGCGTGCGTGCGTGCGTGAGTGTCCATGTGAATCCGCGCATATACAAGAATATCAGTCAAGACAACATCATGAGTGATGGTGAGCAGTATATATGAGCGACACACCCCTCTATCATTTCCAAAACACATTGTATCAACGTCCCTGCATGTACCGAGCAACCACGTTGTACTGTTGAAAAACAGAAGCGAAGTAATCGTGACACTTTTTCAAAACGTGGCGACCCCAGTCGCATCCCTCTTCCGATACAAGACATGAGAAATAGCAAGCAACATAGCGCACTTACACGGTATAAAAAGGATAAGGTTATGCACGACCGGAAACACACTTCAACAGTCCATCAAAGACTAGAGACAGTCAAGACTCGACTTCTTCAAGCGAACGTGCAAGCAACAGAGAAGTGAGTAACAATCAGAATATTTAGTCTTTGGCCTTTTTGTTCATCATTTTTTAAAACATTGTTCGAAACGTTTTATCATAACTTTAATTATTTCAGATAAACAAAGTAGAAGTTGGCGCAGAAAAAAGCATGCAATAGTGAATCGTATTCAAATTTTATAGTAGGTGAATAACAACAAATAACAAAATGTCTGAGCAAACTAAATGTCCTGTCTTCCAATGTGAAATTTGCAGACATTGTTTCAAACAGAAATGTCATTTGTTAAGACATCAGAGACATTGTGAACGAGTGGGCACATTGTTTACCTGCAACCACTGCCATCGATCGTTTAATCGGGAAGACAATTTGAAACGTCATGTCAAAAATTGTTCCGAAAATGTTGTTTATTGTCGTCAATGTCCACATTGCTTTGAAAGGTTTAACAGCAAATTCGGTTATCAACGACATTCATGTAACTGTAAAACATCTGCTCCTGATGAACATATTTGTCAAACTTATCATCAATCTTTCCAAACCTCTAAAGCATTAAGAATGCACACACATAAAACTGACCATGACATGTCGGGTGGTGGCAGAGGTAAACGTAGGCAAAGGGCTAAAACGGCTACGGTATCTGTACCTCCCCCAACTTCTCCCCCACCTTACGTCCCTCCTGCCACCAATATCGCCTCACGTCCATGTTCAAGCCACTCCTTACAGGGAGATGTTAGAGACTATGACTTTGACGGACGGAACAGCACGGACCCACTGAATTTCGTGATCAGTGAACAGAGTCAGGTTATTGATACAATTGATGATGAAATTCGTGAGAAAAAAGCCGTAAAATGTCTCCATATTAGAATGGCCAAACCTAGTCGGGAAGATGAGAGCACAAGTTACCATGAGGCTTATTTCAGAAGTGTCATGACTATAGCTACAGAGGGTAGTGACTTAAATGAACAGTATCTTGAAGCCGTACACAAGATGCTTCAGACGCTGGATGATTATGAGGGGGTTCATTCTGGTTTGAATATCTCCGTCGTCGTACTTTTAAAACTCACTGCGGTAAAGTTTGAACCTTTCAAAGGTGGTAGTTATATTCCACTACCAAAAACTCTTGTCAAGAAATCCAAAAGTATTATCAACATAAAAAATGGCGATAATCTTTGTTTTGCTTACAGCATTTTAGCAAAACTGTTTCCAGCTTCTCATAACAAAGAACGCGAGGCAAATTATCGTCCTTATTTAAACCGTTTGAATTTAGAAGGATTCACCTTTCCCATGACTTTAAAACAAATTCCTCAATTTGAAGAAGCCAATGAGTTGAGTATCAATGTGTATGGGTTTGAAGATAATACTTTGTATCCCATGTACATCAGCAATCTGCTGGATGTAGATGACAACAGGAAGATTGATTTGTTGTTGCTTTCACAAGAAAGTGAGTCGGATGATTTTGAAGGCATCTTAGGGTTAGAAGAACATGAACGCATGAACGTAGACGTTAAACCAAATACACATTACTGTCTCATTACCAGTTTAAGTGGGTTAGTCAGAAACAAGCAACGTAATAACCGCACTCAGTTCATCTGTCGCAAATGTCTTTGGTGTTATACATCACAACAATGTCTGGATAAGCGTAAAGACTACTGTTATGACAAAGCACAAAGAGTCGTTATGCCTAGTACAGAGGATGCTGTGTATCAGTTTGGATTACGTTCTCAAAGCAAAACAGAACGAGCCAAGTTTGTTATTGTGAGTCCTTGCTCATTCCAGAAAGCAACCCGGGTAGTTCACGACTGAATAAACATGTACTTTGTGCTTATGCTTACAAAGTGGTGTGCACGGAGGAACGGTATTCGAAACCTGTACAAACCTGTATGTAGGAGAACAGGCAGCTGAGCATTTTATTGAAAGTATTTTAAGGGAATATGACAGCATCCAGACATTGTTGGATTCTATCAAACCCATGCAGCTCACTGTCCAAGATAAGATAACCATCGCCAATGCTACTCATTGTGGTTTGTGTAGTGAACTGTTAGGTACTGATCGAGTGTTTGACCACGATCACCTTACAGGACGTTTTCAACAAGTTTTGCATAATCGAAGTAACCTGAATTTTCAGTTACGCAAGAAAGTGGTTGTCATGCGTCATAACTCTCAGCGTTATGATTCTCACTTGATACTGGAAGTAGCACAACACTTTGGTGACAGAGACATTACAGTCATCCCTCACAACTCAGAACAGTTCCTATCGTTTACAGTAGATAACAATTTGGTCTTTTTGGATAGTTACAAATTTCTGCAAAGTTCCTTAGATGCACTGACACAAAACCAACTGAACAAAGGCGTGGATTCATTTGTCTATTTGAAAGAACACTTCCCCCATCATGGAAACATGTTAACAAGGAAACTTCCCTTTCCTTATGAATACATGGATGACTGGGGAAAACTGAATGAGACTTGTTTACCTTCTCAAGCATCCTTCTTCAGTTCTTTGTCTGATGAAAATATTAGTCAGAGACCTTCAGAACAGGGTGTTTGACTGACTATGGTCTTGACATTTGTCATTATTACTCCATGCCAGGTTTTTGTCTGGATGCTGCTATGAAAATCACAGATGCCAAACTTGATCTGTTCACTAATGTCGACACTTACAATTTCATTGAAAATTCCATTCATGGCGGGGTGTCTATGATTAGCAAGAAATATGCAGTTGCTAACAATTATCACCTATCAGGTTTTGATCCACTGAAAGACACCCATTGGAAACTATCGCTTCATCAGTTCTGAAGAGTATGACAGCACTGACTGGACAACTGTCGATACAGAAGGAGATACAGGTTACATCCTTGAAGTCGATTTGTTGTATCCCAAACACTTACACAAAGCTCATGCTGCTTTTCCCATGGCTCCTACACATGATGACATTCCCTATGATGAGTTTTCACCTGCTCACCAGAAACTGTTAACTCATTTCAACCCACTCAAAAAATCGTTGCGTAAAGGTTCAAAGAAATCATCCGGTAAAAAACTCTTCACTACTCTAAAAGATCGTTCCCACTACGTGGTTCACTTCAAAACATTACAGCTGTACCTGAGACATGGATTGATATGTACAAAAATACACAGAGTGTTAAAATTTAGACAAGGAGCATGGTTGAAACCTTACATCGATCTTAATTTGAGTAACCACAAAAATGCCAAGGATGACTGTGATAAAGATCGTTATAAACTCATGAACAACTGTGTGTTTGGACGGTTCTGCATGAATAAACGAAAGCATAAAACAGTTCAGTTGGTAACACAGAGATCTAAACTTCGAAAATGTGCAGCTAAAAGTAACTTCAAACAGGTCAAAATTTTTTCAGAAGACGTGACTGCAGTAGAGTTGGAGAAATTATCTGTACATTTAGATCAACCCATTGCTGTTGGCTTCACCATCTTGGATTTAGCCAAATATGAAATTTACACTTTCTATTATGATGTCATGCAAATGCAGTATGGGCCAGAAAGACTTGACCTTTTGATGACGGACACAGACAGTTTGTTTATGCATGTACATGCACCTTCACATGAACCCCTTTTGGATCCTTACGTGTTCATGAAATACAATCAACATTTGTGACACTTCCAACTATGCACCTGATGATCCAAAAGGGTTATACTCGGATGAAAATCGCAAGGTAACTGATAAAATGAAGGATGAAGCAGGCGGGGGCATCATATTAGAGTTTGTAGGACTAAAGAGCAAAATGTACTCTTTTCTGATACAAAAATCTAAAAACGTCATCGAAAAAAAGACAGCTAATGGCATTAAGAAATCAAGAAAGTCATCAAGAAATTTCTCAGACATGATATGTATAAACAATCATTATTTGAACAGAAGAGGTTCAGTTGTTCATTTCACTTGATTCGATCATACAATAACACTTTGTACACTGAGAGACAAAACAAAGTGGCATTGACACCAGTTGACGACAAGAGGTATCTGTTAGATGATGCTGTTCACAGCGTTCCATATGGATATTCACCAATCTAAAAAATTGTATACATTCACTATGTATGTGAAGACATCTTTCCACAAGAAAACAGTGCTCAACAGGTATGTGCTTCCTTTACGCATTTGCCATGTATGGAGTCCTTTACTCATTCACCATATATTGCTTCCTTTACTCATTCATTATATATATATATATATATATATATATATATATATATATATATAATTTATCTAATTATATATATATTGCTCCTTTTATCTAACTTTTTATGTAATCATTAATTTATTTTCAGCGTCAAAATGAATGTTCAGAGATATGTGTACAGACTGATCGGTGCCAATGGTGAAACGCTGCGTGAAGGACAAACCTTAAGAAGAACACGAATGGCTGCTTATCAAGCAGCACAGAGGGTTCTGCAGCGGCTCATGGAACAGGGTGTGATCCCTGCTAATACTGTATATCCTGTGGAAGTGCATGAAATTAACACCACAAGGCGGTCTCTTGAGCGTGCACGTGACTTGAGACACCATTGTCAAATGTTCGAGTCTATTCTCGAAACGCTCTACCTGAATGAACTCCAGACAAAAATCACCAAATTGCGTGAAGACAATTGCTATGGATGTGAAACTGGTCATCCGTTTCAAATCCATCACCAGTGTGTGATGATGAATAGTGATGAAAAGATGGAGCGCTATTTTGAAGAAGCTCTGAGTGGAATATCTCATCAAAACATGTTAGAAAGTGCATGTCATCAACGTACACAACTCAGACTAGACTTCCATGATAGATACACCGTCTGGTATGCAAACATTAACAGTTTGAACGCTGGTTTGCTTTCCAACACAGGAAAAGAGAAACTGCTGATGCTGACCAAACTCAACATGCGTTTACGATAAACAACAAGACCAACTAGTCATTTAGTAATCCATTTTTCATTTCCTTGTACATAATATGTATAGAAGAATGGATGTACATTAAAATGGTTCGATTGTTTTCCTTACGTTTGTCACACCAGGCACACCATGAGACGCTTTGCATTTTATATATAAAGAATTTACAGTCTTCTTCTTTTTGTCTTTCTTTTGCCTGCTTTTCATGAGATGTTTAGGAACGTGTAAATGTCTCAAAAGTTTATAAAACTCTCTATATCCCACTGGTCGGTGACTCTCAGCACCTGCTTTCATGATGAGAAAGCGGAGCAAGTCCACTATATTTGAACCATGTAATACCTCACCATTAGGTAACACAAGTCTTAGATCTCCTGTTAGTCCTATTTGACCATTCAGAATATTTTCTTTCACAAATATCCACAAGCTCATTAACTTCCCAATGGTCTTTGTAGACGAAACCCCTCGAATGATCTGCTCGGGGACACGAAGCATAAAGTCCATGTTATGTTCCATGACAGATGCAACCGTTTCATCACTAGAACCCTTATTATGATTCATATGACCCATTCAAACTCTTGCTTTCCACAAAGGCGATGATGTAACGATTAGCAATGGGGTTGGACACATTATCAATGGTATGCGTCAGTTGAGAAACAGGGATGCTGTTGATCTTGACCTCAGACTTGGTGAAAGGGTAGAGTGCATTGGAGTTATTTTGGAACAGGGTGTTGTGAGCTAGAATCAGCGCCGGGTTGACTTTGAGTTTGCATACTTGAAGATAAGCATCGAGTAGCTCAATGGTATACTCTTGGTTGGCTTTACCGCTCATCAAACAGAAAGTAGGTGATGATCTGTACAATTTCAAAGTCAAATCTACTCCATTGATTAAATGTCTTTTCATGCTAAACACATCTTCATACAAAGGTCCAGACATGGTCAGTTCATTGCTCTTCTTGATGTAGGTACCACGTGCAATCAAACCGTAATTGGTTCCAGTGACACAATCAGTTGTTTCAATGGCATCGTTAGGGCTCCTTGCTGCTAAGCAGGAGGCCTATTGTAATCGTTCGTGTTTTTATTATTATTATTATTTACAGATTAGAATGAAAATGCAGCAGAGACGGTTCGGGTGATCCTGGCACAGTCAGGCTGGTCAAGCTCATCATCAGCTCAGGGCCCTCGCCCCCTCTACACGCAGCCCAGACAGCGAATGGGACTTCTCCCAAGAAACACTGCCTAGTCGAACCCACCAAGAACTTTCCGGAGAATATGGAGGCTCCCCAACACTGCAGCCTTCTGCATTACCCAGATTGTCAGAAGGGCTGTGCTCCCGATGGAGAACCCGGGCACTCTCCTGATCTGCGCCAAGAGATCAGGAGGTACCAAACCAAGGGCACCGAGAACAATGGGGAGCCTGACGACAGTGTACTTGGGATGCAAGCGAGACATTTCAAAGGCGAGGTCCGCATATTTATCATGCTTTTCCTGAATCTTGCCAATCACATTGCTGTCAAAAGGGACAGAAAATTCTATGATATAAATAATTTCATTGGCTTTATCAAAAAGGACAAGATCAGGTTTGTTGGCTGGAATTCGTCTCAGGCTGTATATTGGCCTATTCCAGAGAAGTTTAAAAGCATCATTTTCCAGGACGCCCTGGACATGTTCAGGGTCATATCATGGATGGACCTCGGAGTCAAAGCCACAGGCATGGCGGAGACGATAATAAAAGCAGCGAGCCATGCCATCATGTCTTTTGAGATATGCAGTTTGTGCCAAGGAAGGGCATCCACTGACAAGGTGTTGGACAGTCTCTGTAAATTCATTGCAAAGACGACATTTCATATTGATATTTTCTTTAAGAATCACATTCTGGCGATTGCGAGTGGGAAGTGACTGGTCCTGAGCAGCAAAAGGGAAGCCCTCAGTTTCACATTTGAGACCAGCCGACTTCATCCAGGCAAAGGAGTCGGTTGGATTGCTGTTCTGTTCCACACACTGCATGTAAACACGATGCAATGGCTTCTCCGAAAGCTTCTCCACAAAGGACCGACTCTGGGCAGACTTGGTGAAAGACTTCACCTGGTTTACTCCCATCACTGTACCGTCCAGCAGTACATCGCCATCAACAAAATCAATGTCAAATTTCAAATTGTGTCCAACAACCTTGGCACGCTTAAAGTAGCTGTGGAATTCCTTGCTTTCATCATGAATCTTGACGTGCATCACCAGAGGATCATCTGACAAATAAATATGTGCAAAAGTACACAATAAAATTCTGTCATGAAGAGCTTCCACATTAATCAAACCCCGTCCTCCTGAATTGATTGGCATATATGAACGATTAAGAGAGGAACGAGGGTGGTGTGCTCTGTTATCAGACATGATCCTTCTGGTCAGGCGGTCAAGACTCTGGATGTCTTGTTTTGTCGAATCCACTACTCCAAAGGAATAGGAGATGACTGGCACAGCAAAAGTATTGGTGGCTTTGACTTTGTTTCGAGCATTTAGCTCTGAACTCCAGATTTTCTTTAAACGAGATTTATACTCGGCCCGAAGTTTATCTTGAATCAGGGCATTCTGGAGCTTGTCTCGAACTTGCATTCCAAGATAGGTGTAGGCCTGATCTTCCACAAGATGCTCAATAACTCCTCCCCCTTGTAACTTGACCGAACCATCATTAGTTACCTTGCCACATTTCAAATGAAGAGTATTACATTTGTCGAGTCCAAATGTCATGCCAATATCATTAGAGAAGGACTCGACAAGGAGAACCTGTTCTTATTATTATTATTATTTGTTATTCCGCCAGATTTTGTACCAGAGCTACAAAGAGCACCAGTGGACAGAATCGCTTGAAAAAAATCAGGCAGATGCCCATCGAGGTGTAGATATTCCCCCATTAAAATCTCAAGGCTGTAGGCCCGATAGCAAAGGGGAGATAAATCAAAATCCATTTATTTTTTTCAATTTCAACTTCAGATATCTCCAGAACTACTGATCCTACAAGTTCCAGATTTCTTGAGCAGATGCGCAATCAAAATGTCTAGAATTTCGCCTCGACGGGTCGAGTCGCTAAAATGCACCGTTTGGCCGCTATTTTGGATTCCAGTTTTTGGTGCTGTTTTTCAAGCAAAATCCCCACTGCTTTGCTCTCAAAATCTGCTGCACTCAAACTGAAAGAGCTACGGCTTTCAAACTTTCCAGACTTTGTGGCTAGGCATTTCTCTGGCCAGATGCATCGGCAAATCTGGATATCTAGATACGATGGCCACCATATTGGATACTACTTTGGGGCAAAATGTGTCTTCAAAACCTTACACTGGCTTCTTTAAAAAAATTCTTTCAAAGAAAACATAGCAGATACAAGACTTTTAATGCTTGATTTGAACTTGTCTATGGTTGTTGAACAATTTCTGTTCTTGGTCATATGTCAAAAGTCACGTGATGCGGCGGCCATATTGGATTGAAGCTGTTGAAAGGAAATTTGCAGTTTTTGTGGAATAGGCATTTTTCGCAATCCGTAACTCGGAATATATCGACTGTACAAATCTGTAATTTTGCAGATTTAGTGTATATACCTCCAATATCAAGAATTTCGAGCTATGCTGCGATATCTTTATTACTTACTCATATCTAGATGTTTACTTTTGTTGTTTATTTTCAACTCAGATGTATTTTCAAAAAATCGCAGCACAATTACTATGACAGCTATGCAGCTAAAATTTTGCAGTGTGCAGTAGCTTGATGTGTTGAACATTTTTTGTTCTTTGATGCATGTCAAAATGTGAATTGCTTGGCGGCCATATTGGATTTCGGCAAAATCTGATGACACTACCTAAGAAACCGTGTAAATGCTCAGGGTCTGCACAGAAAGTCGTGAAAATTGGCATTAGGCATTAGCGGGGACCGCTTAACATTTCGTCTTCTTACATGTATATCAAAAGTTTCATCGTTTGGCGGCCATATGGCTTTAGAAATTGAAGAAATCCATTATTCGTCTAAAACGGCATAAAACAGCATATAACTCCATTAGTATTGATCCAATCGCTTCCACATTTGGTATGTGGCTTGGTCATGTGATGGCGATCAGTTTGGCTACAGGTCAAGTTTCGATATCTCTAGCCGTTTGGCCGCCATCTTGGATTGAAGATTTTTGTTTTTCGGGGTCGCCAAAGCAACAGAAGGTGAAACCAAATGACTTGATTTTTATAGCATCATTAGACACAGACAAGTGGATGCTGTGTGCAAAATCTCAACTCTGTACGTTGAATAGTTCCGGAGATAATGGATAGACAGTATTTTGGCGGACAGACGTACGCACAGACGCCAGACTAATTTCTTAACAAATCTAACCAGCCTATATGATACAGCGGGTCTGGGCAAAGCAGAAACACTAATTCCTTTTAGCTTATATGCAATAACAGTTGTGTCTTAGCTCGCGAAAAAAAGTGTGATTTCTTGTCACGGACCGGCTAAATGACCTTGAGGTCGTGACCTTGGTGACCTTCACCATTACATAACATTTTTTGCATACTATCAATATCTGGAGTCAAAACCCCTAAAAACCTGAAATCTAATTAGGGCTCCTTGCTGCTAAGCAGGAGGCCTATTGTAATCGTTCGTGTTTTTATTATTTTTTACAGATTAGAATGAAAATGCAGCAGAGACGGTTCGGGTGATCCTGGCACAGTCAGGCTGGTCAAGCTCATCATCAGCTCAGGGCCCTCACCCCCTCTACACGCAGCCCAGACAGCAAATGGGACTTCTCCCAGGAAACACTGCCTAGTCGAACCCACCAAGAACTTTCAGGAGAATATGAAGGCTCCCCAACACTGCAGCCTTCTGCATTACCCAGATTGTCAGAAGGGCTGTGCTCCCGGTGGAGAACCCGGGCACTCTCCTGATCTGCGCCAAGAGATCAGGAGGTACCAAACCAAGGGCACCGAGAACAATGGGGAGCCTGACGACAGTGTACTTGGGATGCAAGCGAGACATTTCAAAGGCGAGGTCCGCATATTTATCATGCTTTTCCTGAATCTTGCCAATCACATTGCTGTCAAAAGGGACAGAAAATTCTATGATATAAGTAATTTCATTGGCTTTATCAAAAAGGACAAGATCAGGTTTGTTGGCTGGAATTCGTCTGAGGCTGTATATTGGCCTATTCCAGAGAAGTTTAAAAGCATCATTTTCCAGGACTCCTTGGACATGTTCAGGGTCATACCATGGATGGACCTCGGAGTCAAAGCCACAGGCATGGCGGAGACGATAATAAAAGCAGCGAGCCATGCCATCATGTCTTTTGAGATATGCAGTTTGTGCCAAGGAAGGGCATCCACTGACAAGATGTTGGACAGTCTCTGTAAATTCATTGCAAAGACGACATTTCATATTGATATTTTCTTTAAGAATCACATTCTGGCGATTGCGAGTGGGAAGTGACTGGTCCTGAGCAGCAAAAAGGAAGCCCTCAGTTTCACATTTGAGACCAGCCGACTTCATCCAGGCAAAGGAGTCAGTTGGATTGCTGTTCTGTTCCACACACTCCATGTAAACACGATGCAAAGGCTTCTCCGAAAGCTTCTCCACAAAGGACCGACTCTGGGCAGACTTGGTGAAAGACTTCACCTGGTTTACTTTCATCACTGTACCGTCCAGCAGTACATCGTCATCAACAAAATCAATGTCAAATTTCAAATTGTGTCCAACAACCTTGGCACGCTTAAAGTAGCTGTGGAATTCCTTGCTTTCATCATGAATCTTGACGTGCATCACCAGAGGATCATCTGACAAATAAATATGTGCAAAAGTACACAATAAAATTCTGTCATGAAGAGCTTCCACATTAATCAAACCCCGTCCTCCTGAATTGATTGGCATATATAAACGATTAAGAGAGGAACGAGGGTGGTGTGCTCTGTTATCAGACATGATCCTTCTGGTCAGGCGGTCAAGACTCTGGATGTCTTGTTTTGTCCAATCAACTACTCCAAAGGAATAGGAGAGGACTGGCACAGCAAAAGTATTGGTGGCTTTGACTTTGTTTCGAGCATTTAGCTCTGAACTCCAGATTTTCTTTAAACGAGATTTATACTCGGCCCGAAGTTTATCTTGAATCAGGGCATTCTGGAGCTTGTCTCGAACTTGCATTCCAAGATAGGTGTAGGCCTGATCTTCCACAAGATGCTCAATAACTCCTCCCCCTTGTAACTTGACCGATCCATCATTAGTTACCTTGCCACGTTTCAAATGAAGAGTATTACATTTGTCGAGTCCAAACGTCATGCCTATATCATTAGAGACGGACTCGACAAGGAGAACCTGTTCTTTCAAATTGGAAAGGAGATGAGTAAGAGGTGTTGGGGATCTGTGCTGAGGAGGTCCGGGATGATAGCCCTCCTCCCTATTGAGCAGAAAACTCAAAGGATTCAGAGACAGACAAAAAAGCAAAGGACTAAAGGAGTCCCCCTGGAAAATTCCCCTTCTAATTGGAATAGATTCCGAAGTCTGCACCTGCCCTTGTGAGTACATCTCAAGTTGAGTCGACCAGCAACTCATTAAAGACTTGAGTAAATCAAGTAATCGCTC
This sequence comes from Haliotis asinina, assembly GCF_037392515.1. NCBI lineage: Eukaryota > Metazoa > Mollusca > Gastropoda > Lepetellida > Haliotidae > Haliotis > Haliotis asinina. The sequence continues at coordinate 36,609,270 of NC_090288.1, forward strand.
AGGGAGGTCAATACACTGAAGAGACTTCAGAATCCATTCGTGAGGGACAGAGTCGTATGCCTTTTTGTAGTCTATCCAGCACATGGAGAAGTTGCGGTGATAGGTTTTAGCCTCTTCCAAAATCATTTTCTGTACAAGAAGTTGATCCTTGCACCCCCAACATCCCTTTCTCGCCCCCTTCTGCTCCCTGTAAATTATCTCATTGGAAGAGCAGTAACATGACACGAGGTTTGTCAAACACACTGTGAATAATTTATATTGAGTATTTAGACATGTGATAGGGCGGAAGTGTTTGGGATCAGTCAAGTCTCCTTTTTTGGGAAGGAGTATTGTGCGACCTTTGCAGAACCATGGAGGAACATCACCTATATCCACAAGAGAATTGAAACAGTGAAGAAGTGGTGCTTGGACACAGGGAAACAGTTTCCAGTACCGGTTTCGAATGCCATCAGGCCCTGGAGCTGTATTAGATTTGGACTTTTTAATGACACTTTTAAGGCAATCTGGTGAGATGTAACAGACAAACGACCTAGTTACTTTCTCATGCATTGCATGGTCATAATCACTGACCCATGGTGCCTCCAGGTTACAGTTGCCGGGTACAGACCACAACTGTTTCCAGAACCTTTCACTGGCAGCCATGGGAGGCCGTTTATCATGCTCACCATCACCACTTGTTTTAAGTTGCCTATAAAATTGCTTTTCATTATTTTTGAAAAGTTTATTTTGTTTGATAAATTTGTTTCTCTTTTCCCATTTTTTCTTTCTTTCAGTCCAAACTTTTATTTTTGCCTTAAGGGAATCGACAATTTGGAGAAGTACCTTTTCTTTTGTTGTTTTGTACTGTAATTTTAATTTTCTCCAGATTGCCTTTTGTCGTTTAGACATGGGATTCCCTGATGATCTTAATTTCAGGCACAGTTCTATCCAGGAAATATATTTTCTAGTTTCTGTTAATTTTACTTGAAACCGGTTTTTTCTTGGTTTATTTTTAGTAGTATTAGAAGACTTTTCTTTGGAAACTGTGTGAAGTTCCTCCAAGGTTCGAGCGGCAGCACAGACACAACAATTTACTTCATGTAATGAACAATCCGCAGGAAGTTTTAAAGAGATAATTTCATTAAGTAAATCAATTTCATTTTTGGGAAAAGACATGTTTAGTTGTTTAATTGGCCTCCGTTTCTCTAAAGGTAAATCACAAATTTCCTCATAAATAGAAGTAAATAAAATATAAACAGGGTTTTCGGTAAGGTCTGCAACTGAAGAAGAGGAAGATTGAGGGTCCAAAATTTCGGGGCCAATTGGCTCTTTCTCGGAAGAGTTTCCACCAGGAAGAGGAAAGAGGTTGACGCAGACGTCCATAAGAAGTTTTGGGTCTGCTGCCACTTGAGTATTTTGCTCTTGCAAAGGTTCCTGACGGGCACCAGTTGTGGGTTGAACTGGCTCACGGGGCATAAGATGTTTTAGCCTCCGGAGTTGATCTCGGAGATTTTGCTCCGTCAGGTAAGCATACATGGGCATGGCATTGTCCCAATGCAGCTTAAGCGATTTGCCATTTATGCGTGGATTGTCAGGCCATCCAGTCGCCATCGCACACTCAAGTAGTGTGGATTTTAGATGTTGTGACCAAGATATTCTTGGTCGGGTTCTGTGCCTTCCCCTGGGGCAAGTCCCATCTCCAGTGTGGTTGGTGTCACTACCGGAGGAAGGCTGACTGGGCTGCGGAGTTGTAAGATGTTTTTCTCCTTGTTTGTCTGTAACCCAGTAAAAACCAGCTTCGGGGGGTCAGCCCTAACTGGGTGATGTACGTTCAGTTCAGGGAATAAAATTCCCCTATCTAGGCCCACCACGGAGAGGCGTACATCATCAGGCCCTTTTTATTTTACAGATTAGAATTAAAATGCAGCAGAGAGGGTTCGGGTGATCCTGGCACAGTCAGGCTGGTCAAGCTCATCATCAGCTCAGGGCCCTCACCCCCTCTACACGCAGCCCAGACAGCGAATGGGACTTCTCCCAGGAAACACTGCCTAGTCGAACCCACCAAGAACTTTCCGGAGAATATGGAGGCTCCCCAACACTGCAGCCTTCTGCATTACCCAGATTGTCAGAAGGGCTGTGCTCCCGGTGGAGAACCCGGGCACTCTCCTGTTCTGCATCAAGAGATCAGGAGGTACCAAACCAAGGGCACCGAGAACAATGGGGAGCCTGACGACAGTGTACTTGGGATGCAAGCGAGACATTTCAAAGGCGAGGTCCGCATATTTATCATGCTTTTCCTGAATCTTGCCAATCACATTGCTGTCAAAAGGGACAGAAAATTCTATGATATAAATAATTTCATTGGCTTTATCAAAAAGGACAAGATCAGGTTTGTTGGCTGGAATTCGTCTCAGGCTGTATATTGGCCTATTCCAGAGAAGTTTAAAAGCATCATTTTCCAGGACGCCCTGGACATGTTCAGGGTCGTACCATGGATGGACCTCGGAGTCAAAGCCACAGGCATGGCGGAGACGATAATAAAAGCAGCGAGCCATGCCATCATGTCTTTTAAGATATGCTGTTTGTGCCAAGGAAGGGCATCCACTGACAAGGTGTTGGACAGTCTTTGTAAATTTATTGCAAAGACGACATTTCATATTGATATTCTCTTTAAGAATAACATTCTGGCGATTGCGAGTGGGAAGTGACTGGTCCTGAGCAGCAAAAAGGAAGCCCTCAGTTTCACATTTGAGACCAGCCGACTTCATCCAGGCGAAGGAGTCGGTTGGATTGCTGTTCTGTTCCACACACTGCATGTACACTCGATGCAATGATTTCTCAGAAAGCTTCTCCACAAAGGACCGACTCTGGGCAGATTTGGTGAATGACTTCACCTGGTTTACTCCCATCACTGTACCGTCCAGCAGTACATCGCCATCAACAAAATCAACTTCAAATTTCAGATTGTGTCCAACAACCTTGGCACGCTTAAAATAGCTGTGGAATTCCTTGCTTTCATCATGAGTCTTCACGTGCATCACCAGAGGATCATCCGATAAATAAATATGTGCAAAAGTACACAATAAAATTCTGTCATGAAGAGCTTCCACATTAATCAAACCCCGACCTCCTGAATTGATTGGCATGTATAAACGATTAAGAGAGGAACGAGGGTGGTGTGCTCTGTTATCTGACATGATCCTTCTGGTCAGACGGTCAAGACTCTGGATGTCTTGTTTTGTCCAATCAACTACTCCAAAGGAGTAGGAGAGGACTGGCACAGCAAAAGTATTGGTGGCTTTTATCTTGTTTCAAGCATTATTATTATTATTATTATTATTATTATTATTTGTTATTCCGCCGGATTTTGTACCAGAGCTACAAAGAGCACCAGTGGACAGAATCGCTTGAAAAAAATCAGGCAGATGCCCATCGAGGTGTAGATATTCCCCCATTAAAATCTCAAGGCTGTAGGCCCGATAGCAAAGGGGAGATAAATCAAAATCCATTTATTTTTTTCAATTTCAACTTCAGATATCTCCAGAACTACTGATCCTACAAGTTCCAGATTTCTTGAGCAGATGCGCAATCAAAATGTCTTGAATTTCGCCTGATGGGTCGAGTCGCTAAAATGCACCGTTTGGCCGCTATTTTGGATTCCAGTTTTTGGTGCTGTTTTTCAAGCAAAATCCCCACTGCTTTGCTCTCAAAATCTGCTGCACTCAAACTGAAAGAGCTACGGCTTTCAAACTTTCCAGACTTTGTGACTATCTTGTCAAGTTGAGTCGCTGAAATGCACCCGCTGTTGGCGCGTGCTTGTACTTAAAGAGCAAAATGACATTTGAGACGTGCCCCAAATGAAAGAAAAAGAGTGCGAAACAAAGTCTGTCACAACTTCAGAAAGCCAACAGCGGTAATCATGCAAAATTGTTTGAAAGAATGTACCAGTTATGGTAAGCAATATTGGCCCTCAAAACCCACAAGTTTCGACAGATAATGGAAATAGGCACTTCTTTATATCACCGACGGCCCATGGATACGCGAGGGAATGTTTGTGAAGTTCCAGGAGATTTTCCTCACTAAGCATATGATGATTATAGCCGCTTCTTTAATCACTCTACCGAGCTGTTTTATGGGGACAAGTTAGAGGACTACACGCCACCACTCACCATAGTCTGCATGTTCAACGTTGAGTAATATATGTATACATATATGTACGTAATAGCAGTTCCGATAATTAATGTGTGAATGAGCTGATACGCCATCAGTTTAATGAGGGGGGCCCTTCCGAGGCGCAGTTGGTGTAATCAGGGAGCCTATATAGAGAGCTGTTGTAGTGTGTCTCTTGTGTGATCGCTGATACACTCGGAAAAGTATGGAAATAAACTACTTACCCCTCATTTTGAAAAAAATAGATAATGGTCATGTTTGTTGCTGATTTTTGAAATTTAAATTGTTTTCAAACCTTTACTGGTACCAATCCCTCAAGCTGCCAAAATGCCGTGTAGGTAGTTGTACATTTCATGTCTATTTTTATCCGACGCATGATTTTGCATGTATTTCTCGTGCAGGCACGTTCGTTTCTCCTCTCGTAGCGTGGTGATATTGCCGAATTGGCGATATGTTTGAGTACATTATGCACATAAAATATGCTGGATAAAGTTTAAAATGGTACAAACATTGTGATTACTGACAGTTAAATGTGATTCAGAACTTGACAACTATGTTTTGGCATGCAATGCAGATGAACAGTATAACAATGTAATGTTTGGAAAAGAGTTAGTAATTATAAGTTTTGAATGCTTTAAAAACAAACTAATCAGCAGATATTAGTAACCGAGCAGATTCATACATCAATCAGTTTTATGAAATAAACAGGAGCAGTTTGATTGACACATATATATGAAAAGGTGTACGGATCTTGTATTGACTCGAAGGTTAACACTTGTGTTGTTTGTGCTCACATCTTAGTTTGGGCCACGATCCATGCTTCATCATTGTTTTGGACACGTTGGAGTGTGGTTAATTGTACCTGGGTAATATTTCCAAATGAGCTATTTACATAGTCAAGTCCTGCTTCTTCCGGTAATAACTGTCGCTGCTTGAGTTGTCAAACGGCCTAATAGAATTACCTCTGATAACAATATTCCACTGACATCCTAAACTGTATATGAAGGATAAACTGTCATTACATTTTCTTACAAAGTGAACAAATGTATATTTGGTCATGGATATTATAAACCAAACTTTCTTAGTAACACATCTATCTTGAAGCTGACCACAGCTGTTCCAGATGCAGAGAAGCTACACGGTGAAGAGTTTCAAACAACAGTTTCTGGAAGCCGTATAAAATGGGCGTAATATGCTTATGTCTGCATGTTCCTTTTATCAATCTTGCTGCTCAGTTCTGTACCTTCTGAAGGCAGGCCGGTGAATTGATCCAGACAGCAATGAATTACAATAATCAAGCCATAATGTCACTAAAGCATGGACAAGTGTCTTAGCTTCCACAATGGATACATACCACTTGATTTCAATGATAATTCGCAGGATGTAATAACCAACTGTGCTCCATGTACTGTATACAAGATGGCATCCAATAAAAGGCATTCGTCACTGAAGCTGATATCATTGGCCTGAACCTGAGAGACAACTCTGTATAATCTGCTTATTAGGGAAACTTGTTCTGTTAATAAATGTTCTAGTTTTGCGATTGTTTGAACAAAGATTCCCTTTCTTTTCAGATTCATGATACTTAAGTGATATTTTCCAATCTAAGAAAAAACGTTTTCGGAACAGCTTCTGGAAACTTCCAGTAATTCCAGTAAAAGAGCATTCAACTATTTGTGATATCATTCATATTAATCAACCATTACTACTTTCACCGTTAACATGTGAGTTACAAACAGATGAGTTGCATTAAACGCAAGGAGCCCTCATCGTTGCTTGCAACTATATTTATCTTCACCCTCATCTTTGTAAAACAGTTGCGATGTCATTTGAGAGCTTTTCGCATCAGCTCCATAGTTTAGCAAGGTCTTCATCATGCTCTTGTAAGCATAATGATTGTTGGTTGAAGACACCAACTGGTTCTGCATATACACTGAAATTTGAGAAAACAGTGCCTGCAAAAGCAAATTGACAGGTGCCACGTGTTCGTCTGCATCCAATACCGATCCATCCGCATGGGTGACTTTGAGTTTTACGTGCAGTTTTGTTCGCTTCAAATCAATGTAATCACTACCCGAATTGGATATGTGAAATTCCAGTGGAGAAGAGTCATTAATTTGACTGAGCGGGCGTACATCTACAAAATAGTGTTGCTGGATACTGGTCTGATATGGAGGTAAGGTAAATAGGTTGAGCGAATCCGGTACCAACTCTTCAAAATTTTTGCTATTCAATAAAGACATGATGCTCAACTTAAGATGTCGTTTTCTTTCACAGGACTACACTTGAGCACTTTAGCTGTCTTGGAGGCGATGTTACTTGTCTGGTGTATCTTCTTGGTTGTGGCAATCTGTTCACCTGCAGCTCTTTTTAAAGACCTATGACGCTTTTCTTTAGCACCCGCTCTCTCCACAACACTTTGTTGTTCTGAAGTCATCTGCTGTTCGATTTTAGGTTCGTCCGGTTGAGAAACAGATCGGTGAGATGGAATAACTTTAGGGGGAGCTTTTCCATTCACAACACGAGAAGTACTTGTCATGTGTTTCTTGAAGTAATTCTGCCATTTGCCATAATCTGGGATATACAGAGGGAGGGAATCCATGTTCAGTCAGCAAAGGGATAACGTCTCAAGTGAAGTGTTGCATAAGTCTGCCCTTTCAAGAATGACAGTGGTGTTCCACTGCTCGCCTTTATACAGATTTCAAAGTCAGGTGACTCTTTGACCATCACATGGATATTGTATTCATTAGCAAAGGAAAAGTTGGGTCCATTCCTCAGATCAATGCGTCTTAACAGTGGTAACTGGGTATTACCCACCAGGGAACTATCGCACAGGTTACACAGTATATCTACATATGGATCGTTCACATGAGTGAGGTCCATCTTTCCAAAGTTTAACTGGGATAAAGACACGACCCAAAATCCATCAAACACCAGTCTTTGATTGAGCTTAATGCGAAAATGATAAGGGCTGTTATCCTTGAAATAAGAATTTTTTGTGTCAGAACTCTTGAGAAACACATATTTCTCCATCATAGGTTTTTCAGTTGACCTTCTTCCACATATGAATCAAAAGAACTAGGCCAACCTAACCAACGAACCAAAACATACGTTTTTCCTCTCGTGTGTTTCTTCTTTAAGATCTTTTCCACTTTGTTAACCTTTTGCAGTTCGGCAGTGTAAAAACTCCCTTTAATAAGTTCACCGTGAAAATCTTTAATTCTGTACAGAGGTATGTCCTGTTTCTTGAAACGTTCTGTTACTTTGAAAAGTTCTTCCGTCCACTTCAGATCAAGTTCTTTGCTGAACGGTTACCTCAGGTATGGGATGCGAACAAGATCACCAACTTTATATCTGTATTTCTTTATCACTTGACCTTTTTTTTCCTTTGACTTCAACAAGGGTTTGACATACAAGTGTTGCCAAACTTTCAATTCATTGCTTTTATTGACTTGAGCAGGTGATAGAAGGGGTAAAGACGAATGTGGGGTGTTATTGTAGTTGTACACCAGTAGAACACTGAGATAATGCTTGGTGTTCTTACGTGTCATGTAACGTGTGATCAACGACTTCAGTGTTCTGTTGAAGCGTTCCACATAATTACTTTTAATGTTTTCGTTGCATGCAATAGTAATGGTAATATTTTGTTTTTCCAAAAAAGATTTGAACACTCCCTTAAACTCACTACCACCATCTACGCATATTTTCTTGGTTTTCTTTCTTGAAGTATTTTTTTAAAGGCTTTCAACACGGACTCTGGCCTTTTATTTTCCAAAGGAAAGACAAAAGTAAACCTACTCAGTATGTCAATCACGACAAGCAAATACCGGATACCCTCATTTTCTTTGCTGTAGCGTGAAGGATCAGCAAGGTCCACATCCCACATTTCGTCCATGGAATTCACTCTGACTTTCATCCTTTTAAATCTATGATTGACTGGTTTGTGTAAACTGTAAGGATCTTGGTTGTTGACAAACCATTTCACCTTCCTGTGCTTAACATCAGGTTGAGGTGTTGTCTTCAATACCTGTCGGAGTTTGGACGGACCAGAGTAGGCTCCTGGATTGTGAGGGTCATAATAATACTTTTCTAATGCTTTTTCGTGCCTCTCTGACAATACCCTGTTCATCTTTTGTGAACTCACACAAGTACTGAACGAAACCAGTTGTAACAGGCAATATATAACATGAAGGTACGAATACGAAGGACCATATGCTTTAATTAATAGAATTCATTCATGTATACATTCACAATTATTGAAAGCGATTTCCTAACAACAGCATCTTAACCACACGTTGCTTCAGATCATGAAGCCAGTCTTTGCAGCGGTATGAAACTATGTTCACGTAATTCAGAGATGAGTCATCACTAAATACTTCCAACCATTTATCAATCATGTGTTCATCATTTATTTCACTCATGGCCGTCATGAAAAGACCATAAACGTGATCCTGTTCTAGTATGTGCTTACACGTGTGCACCAGTTCTCCCTCGGGTTCAAACATACATCCAAAACACAAATCACAGGATAACCGTCTAAGAATCTTAGCCAGTTCCAAAGTGTAACACAAAGTGAGAAGATTTTCTGCATGCTTTATGTGATTTACACTGTCAACTTCGTCGACACACAAGAACAGTTTTCTTGTCTTCTTGTAGATGATTCTTTTCGTTGACCTAGAATCATCTTGAAACTTTCTCTTAGCATCCTTGACACATTCACTGCGATCTTGAAACCATTCGTTAGATTGCATGACAACTGTTTCATGCAAGGTGTGTGATGATTGTAGAACTTGCTTCCAGGAATAGAAAGCTGCTTTACCATTCAGTTGACTGTAAACAAGAATTTAACACTTTTCACTCTCAACAGCTTTGTCCATAAGCTCTTGTCTGACCTCCATCAAAGCTTTCCCCAACCAGTTTTGTCCCTTCCAGTTAGATGGATTTAGTAGCTTGGGATCGTGAAGAGAGAGTCCAACACCCCACCGTCTATCATATGGACTGGCTTCAGCTAATATTTTTGTGGAGGTGTTCATTAATGTATGTCGAAGAGTGGAAGACTGAGTAAACTTAGCCAGGGTAACTTTCTTCACAACATGGTAACTCACAACATCGCATTTGTGTTGAATAAAGTTTTTCACACATCTTCCTAATCTCTTCTGCATAACAGCAGAAGAGGCTCTTAAAATGTGTTGAGCTGTAACCACATCGCCAAACGTCACTGCCTTCATGTACATATAATACTGCTCAGCACAGTTGAAGATTTTACCATCAACTTCAATCCTAACAGGATAATGCTGGCTAAATGGTGAAGATTTTGTATAAAAGAATACGAACCGATCTGTAACTCTTGTTCCCATGACGTCTGCTCAGCAAAGGCACACCTTGTCTGTTGCTTGTACTCAGTTGGAATAACATTGCTGTAAGCAGTGATGGATGCGAGCATGCGCACATCTATTGGTGAATTCAAACTATGTCACTGGACAACACACAATAATCATCATCGCTCATTGGTAGATTTATAGACGTAGTGGAACATGTATTTTTTAAAAAAAAGAATGTGAAAGGGATGACTAATCATGACATGGCACTATTCAAAGGTTTAAGTTTCATCATCCAGTCATGCTACCCCGGTTTGTTGATTCTATATATAGAGTGCACCGTGCACTGGGTATCAACCGGTCATGCCACCCTGTCGTGACTGTTCTGTATAAACAACTTATTTGAATAGACAGCATTCCAATCGTTTTGTAACAAATAACCATCAACTATAGCGTGAAACATCCATTGATAATTTCTCCTTGAACATCATTAACTTCTTTTCATCATGGTGATGTTATGTATCACTAGGCTTAATGAAATTGATATGATTAGATAATGACTGTCACGTGTAGCTATTTTGGGGATGAAATGTGGGCCAAATGAGGGATGAGGGATGAGGGATAAATGAGGGATGGGGGATTTACGGTCACTGGTTTCATTGTCTTTGCTAATTGGAGCACGAAATGAGGGATGAGGGATGTGGGTCATGGGTCATGGGCTATTGTTTTAGCTAATTACCGCATTGTTTTACCATTGTTTTGACATAGTTTCTATTGTCTGTGCTGTAGAATGAAATTTATATCTACTGGAGTCTATTTGGCATTCTTGGGGCCTGCAGATTTCATTCAGGGACTGTAGATTTTAAAGCCTGCAGGTAGTAGCAAGGCCAACTGGTATTGCAAACACTGCCAGTAAGTGGTCAAGTCTTGGCCAGTCAGTGGTGGATAGAATGATCACTAATTTCCACTGTTCAATATTAGGGTAATCTGTGAGCAATCGACTCATGCAGCTTATAGTGTTCCCCCTAGGGTTCAGAAAGGGCAGGGTAAATTCATGGAAAAGAGCACTTCATAACCTCAAAGGGCATGATGGTGAGGGTTATTTAGAAAACAACAAAATGTATAAGAAGTCAAATTGTCTTAAAACAAACTTGAGAATTGAAATTATAACTCTTCTGAGTTTGTACTTTAAGATTAGAATTTGAAAACAGCATTTCAAATCTGGAAAATACACACTTGTCATAGTAAACAACTGCGATTGAGGCGAAAAAGGGCAGGGCACAAATTAAAAAGGGCAGGGCACAAATTAAAAAGGGCAGGGCGCTGTGCCCTCCTAAATGTGCCTAGGGGTAACACTAGCTTATCCTCATTAGACTGCTTTAACACAGGTGATATACTAATGTGATCTGAAACAGCATTATCCTCACAGTGCAAAACTGACATCCACACAAACTCTCCAATTGTGTCACTTCCAAAATCCAATCAGAATTTTAAGCATGGAGCACTGACGAGGGTAATATTTTGCCATGAAATACATGATGAGAGTCTGAGAAGCATGCTGATGTACACAACATGTGTCAAGATGGAGTAAACTCCCTTGGGTTATAGGTGATTTCAAGAGTTGTCCTGAATTTCTTTCCAAATAAAACACAGCTGAATAATCACCTTCATCAATGCACTTCCATTGTCACACTAAAGAGAATGATTATCTGTAACAATCTGCTTGCCACTTATACACTGAATTAACCATACAATATTTTCAACACTCAACACTAAAAGGGTAAGTAGAAAACAATGGTTTCTCACACTGGGCTCCATGAGCAGTCAAGAATTGAAACTGATAGATTATTTTTAGTTAAAGAAATCAAATCACACAAGCAGATGATGTACATTTCATGACCAAATAATTTATTGGTTAATTTCAGCATGACATCAAACGATAACTTGGTTTTGATTAAAAACTGAGTAAAAATATTTATAGGCACCATTTTTCCGTCATTAAGAGATAACTGGACTGTTTCAAAATTAACACATTTTGATTTGTAAAAAATACATTCCGAATGGAATACTTTTAAGTAGAAAATGAATGTTCATGCTTGTGACAAAATAAATCCCTTTATCACATACAAAATCTTCCTCATGCCATCACTCTCAAGAACAGAAGCTGAAAATGGTTTATGACAGGAGAAAAACAGAGACATATATCAGAACAGGCCAATCCATGATCCCTGGATCACACAATGGATGTTGGACGGTGACAAGGGATAACCAGCCACAACACTTGCCCTTAAGGCTCTTTGAAATGGGATGATTAAACATCAGTCTTACAACGGGAAAGTAAAAATATGTAAGGTCTTTGTCAAAAACTCAAACTTCATTCTGAGTCATAAATTACAAAAACACTGGGTCATCATGACCAGTTCTGCTCAGAATCCCTCACATCATTACAAATCTGAAGATTACTGCCAGACTTCAAAATTAGCTGTAATTGCTATAACACAGCGTTTCTGCACAGCCCCAAAAAACTTGCAATTTTAAATAAATACCTTGATGTATCTTGGCCTCTGGCAGACTTGAAATGAAACTACAGCATTAAAATGTAAATACACGGGCACTGACTAAGCTCAACTTAATAACCCTTGCAAAAGATCATGGACATCAAGGAGCTCTTCAACCCCTATACAATAATGTGTGTAAATTCTACTTTATCAATTCCATCAGACATTGCAGTAGAAAGGTTGTCAAGAGAAAGACAGTACAAATCAAATCTATTATCTATCCAACAGTAAACCAGACAAGATCAAAACTGAAATTCATGACATTTAATGAGATATGGGTGAAGAAGTTCCTATTTCAAACATGATCAGTGACACAGAACAAATAGCAAACCAATACGCTTATTTTGTATGCCATAAATCAGAGGATAATGTTTAAATTCAGAAAAAGCAGTTTCACTTAGAAACAAACGTGATATTATCCAGAAGTTTATGTGGCTGCAGGTGTTGGATGAGAGAATATTTAGTGGTCTGAGAAATCTCGACTACAGTATGACTGTTACATGAATCATTTTAATAGTCACGCCACTGACAACACGAGCCTTGAGCATTGTTGGAATATTGTTGACTAAATGTTGATATGAATGGCACAGCATGTCTGTCTGCAAGTAGACAAGACTGATACACACAAACCATTGCTTGATATCATGAGTTGTACCTGCAAGTAATCAAGTCACAGAGCCTGAACATCTGATTGGCAGGTGCATATGGCAGGAATAGTGAGTGATTATTGCCTTACACAATGTTTAGCCCAAATCCAGTCCTGATTAATCCAGAAATGAGCTTCACCCATTGTACCCAAGTGAAGACCCTGTGTTTCAGTGTAACAGCTATATGCTGTGACCACAAAGCCACATTCCTTTGTCAGCACTGACCTTGTCACTTGTAATTTGGTCATCAAATTCATGGGTGAATGACTCTCTTTATCTACAGACATTACCCACAGATATCTGGGATGAAGCTGATGAAGACTTAAAAGACATTATATCAAAATTGTGGAAGTAGTATGAATTTTCTAACTAATGTTGCCACGTATTGATGTTCCACTGAACATCCAGATCACAACAAAAACATTAGCACCCAAAGAGTAGAAAGAAATAGGACGATGTTGATGAAACCTTTCAGAATGACCTCCATTTCAACCTTATTCACCTAACAGTTGTTTTGACACTGTTTTTTAAAAAATGCAATAAATTACTCCTTGGTCAAAGCTTTATGCACGTTCACATTCCCTACTAACTCATAAGAGGGAACAAAATATCACCTCAAGGCCCATAGAAAATGCATGCATGAACAGTAGCTAATGAGCTTCAACTAAAAACATCAGCACAGTTCGAAGGCAATGATAAATGATCCTACATGTTGTACATGCGAGTGCTTGGTTGACTTTCCCATTTACCAATTATCTGACACTGAAATCAACATGGAAACTGGTAAGTGTTTCACAGAGAATCTGTAACTACAGTTGAATCTGACATGCTTCAAAAGCAGATGTTGAATTCCATGAGCTGATCACAGCTGAAGTGTTCAAGACTAATCAGGCTTGAAAATGATTACGTCAAGTTTAAAATTAGTTCATGTCCAAAATCCTCGATGCTGAAAGGAGACTTTAAATGCTTCAAAAGTAATTGATTCATCAAAATGTGATCTAAAGTGAAACAAGTTAAAACTGAAAGGACCTCCATGTTTCATTTTCTTTATCTCCTTAAATGTCAGCAGTAATTTAGTTTATTCAAAGTTTGCCTGTACTGTCTTTGAAATTTAATGTGGGTCATGTCTATAATCAAACAGGTTTTACAACTTTCATAACCATTGTTTTTGTTTATTTTCAATAACTACTCACCTGTAACTATCAAGGTCGCTGCATCAAAAGTCAAGGTCACGGGAATTGACAGCTAGTGCCATGAGATGTGGTGAGGTCTGAAACAAGAAATTGAGAATTCTGGCATCTACCATCCATGAAGAACCTATGACCAGTGTAAGAACGAGCAATAGGTCAACCAAATCGTGGACAGTAATCAATGGTCACATCGGGCTATGGCCTCATAGAAGGTCAAGTGAGTAAGTGTGTACGTGAATAAGGTTTAGTTTTATGCTGCTTTGACATGACAAGCAAACACTTCTACCACTGCTGGGCTACCCAACCAACACTCATGATGGTGGCAATATAAAACAACGTAAATACCATACAAAGCAGCATTCAAACTGACTGATTCCCATAATGGCGTAGGTGGTTTCATTTGTGATTGTGCAACTGTGAGAGTTTTTTTATTTCATCTCTGATATACAGAATGGGCTTTGTCCATGTTAAGTAACATTAATCGCTGACGTGACCATTTCTGACCCCTAGGGTAACACGAACTGTGAATGGTAATAGATGGGATCTCGTTTGATGACACAACTGTCTGTCCACAACACACAATTCAAGGTTGGGATCTGACAGTCTCTCAAGTATGGGTCACGCTGAGGCATTTGAGGCCTTGGCAAGGTGAGTGAGTGGGTGAGTTTTCCAAGAAACTACTGAATTGCATTTCTGACCAACGTCCTACAGTCTTCACTTTTGCAAGATGCTTTTATCCTCATATTCAAGCTTATAATATAACCTGGTCTCCATACAAATTCCCCACACCCCTTCCCCCTCCACAAGAATATGAAATATCACTTGGCTTATAAAAAGATGACCACATTGTATGTTGTCACATTGCATGCAATACCATACTGCTTCTGTCGATGCTGTAAATTAGGATGAAAACGGTCTCCACAGTAACCAATACACACCTTCCTTTCCGAACATTGATCAATCAGAACGATACTTCCTTGGAATTATATCATTTCAACTTGTTCTCTGCCAGCCCCACTAACAATTATTTGAAGAATCACCGACTATGAACATACATTTCAGGGGGTGTGCAAAAGTCAAGATTCCAGCCTTTCCAAGCTACCGAAGTGGCCATATTCCAATGACTCTCTTCCGCCTATCCTGTCAAACCATTGATTGCTCTACCTTGCACAAGCAAAAGGGTATCACCTTTGCAATTCCTGCTTAGTCAAGGTCCACTGTCAATATTTGCCCAAGAAGGAAGACAGGTAAATTAACAGACAAATCCACCAAATTGAGGGAACTATGAACAGGGGAGAGAACACAGCTGGTCAATGTTTCATAAGCTGACATTGTTCCTAGACAAATGTATTCTTTAAAAAATAAGGACTGTTTTACTAGAGATTGTTTTACTGAATGAAAGTAAATGCACACATCTTTGTGATAATTTGTTTGAGGAAGCCTAGCAAATATTTAACAGCCTGAGTAGACTATAACACTAGGAACTTCTATGATTCAAAAATTGTGACAAAACCCTTCTTACGTTTGTCTGGGGGCATGAAAGGGCTTCATATAAAGAGTGAGAGTACACATTATTCATTGATTTTATATTTTTTTGCAACAAATCTGGAACCCTGCAACAAAAGGAAATTCAAACAAGTGTTTTGAAAGAATTAACTATAATCAAAAGGATTTCTTGGTTTTGTTATTTGTTCAGTAAAGAGATCTTATCTCTCTCTCTCTCTCTCTGAGTGAGTGAGTGAGAGAGAGAGAGAGAATGTGTGAGATGTCTTTAACGATATGTCATTCATCTCTCTCCCTCCCTCCCTCCAAAAACTAGTCGGGAATAAAGTTGATTTTATAGTGATAGCACACTGTGACACCTTGCTATCTTTGATTTATCTCAGATCTGATCTGATGACAAACACCTATAGCCTGGGCCACAAATGTTGACTATGGAGCAAGTGTGGTAATTCATGTCAGGTCTAAATGCTGATGGCGCCTCACACAGTACCAATAATTAATCGTTCACCTTGCCTGAATGCTTTCTACAACAGAAGCATGGCTCACGTCACACTCAACAGCATCAAGAGCAATAAGCAGCCCCAAATAGCACTATAACTTACACTTGGTTCCTGGGGTCTTTGGCATGCCAGTTATTGTTGGTTACAGCTGAATTCATATTGCAAGCTATGGTCCAGTTCCAGAAACCTGTCATTTCATAACATCATGAATGACTGCGACACTTTGGCTGCAAAGCGCTTGTTCCCTACAGCTTCTCTCAATATACTGAGTCCAATCTATACTAGCCGTCCAAACATCTGAAATGCTGCAATATACTGTGTAGAATTGCTTCCCTTTCCCAGCAACATCCTCATTCACGATATAGAGAGAGATCATGAGTGAGTGAGTTTTGAATAGTGTATCTACCATTGAAATTGAATCAATCAAGGATTTGAAACTTCGGTCTTTGCATCTCTAAGGGAAGCAACTGTACTCATATATGGATCAAAAATCGGCTTTAAATGGAACTTTTCAAGGACATATCCAAGAATTTAAGAAAATAGGCAGCATGTTTCAAATACCAACAAAGCTAGTGGGAGAGTGATTTCTGTTTCCCCAAAACTACCAACCATCACCATCCCCACCCCTCAGCCCCTATATTCCACCCCTATATTATGATAAGGGTCTCGGGTCCAAATGAGCGCACCAGTGAAATCCCTTATCTAACTGGCGTGCTGGTCTGCTTGGGGGAATTAACTCAGCAAAGAGTCTGAAGTCACAAGAAGCTAATTACAATTTTATTAACAAGAATTAGAATAACAAGGGTGGTCACAGAGAGTCGGTACAACCCTCTGGGCTGAGGGCTAGAGTTGGTCTGAGTTGGAAGTCTAAACCCTTCTGAGCGACAAATGGAGTTGGAGACTATTTAACTAAACTTGAAACAATAAAAAGGTTGTGGCTCGTTAAAAGATACAAATGGGTGTGCTCTATAACAGCCAATGAAATACTGAATATACAGAGTGGGGTGTCACCTACTGGAATAACCAGGCAGAGGGGAGTGCTCTTAATCCTATCTTAAGTGGCATTAATCCTGCTGGCACATTTACTGTATGCTTGGGCTAGTTCTATCCAAGCCTGTTCTGATGTGTCAATTATAATAGCTTGGATTACAATAGATGTACTTCACTGAGCCATGGCTTAATGACCCTGATTAAAAATGTTTTCACACTGTTGTACTAATGATATGTTTTCTTCAAAGAAGCTCATTAAACTGTCTAGATTCAGCTTTAGTCTTAATGAACGGTTTGTCTAACCATGGCATTTTGAATATCTCAGGCTACAAACATCTTTAAACAATGCACTTGTAATTTTAAACCCTTGTGGAGTTGTAGATCTATGAAATTAGTTTTTGCTTCAAGCTGAAATTAATATGCTATGTGTATATTTTCTTAATATCTGAATCCTAATATATAATGCTTGTAGTGGTAATAAATGAATTTTTGTATAAAGTATTATTCCATGATACCTACCTTACATCACCATGTTCCATCCCAACCCTACCCCTCACCACCATCCCTGACCTTCACACTCAAAATTCCACCCCTACCTTACATTACCATGCTCTATCCCAACCCCACCCCTCACCATCATCCTCAACTCTCTACCTCAACATTCCACACCTACCTTACACCACCATGCTCCATCCCAACCCCACCCCTCACCACCATCCTCAACTCTCTACCTCAACATTCCACCCCTACCTTACATCACCATGCCCCATCCCAATCCTCTGTGGATCAGAACTGTGGTGGAGTAGAAAGACCTGCCAGTTCAATGCTAACATTTTCAGGGCCTGTGTAGAACAACACACACATTGACCTTCATGCAGTGTTTAATGAGAATGAAGTTATCTGTTTTATCAACCATGACCGACCACACCAGAAGCTAGGTCTCACAGAGACTTCATCAATCAGTCAAACCAAAGTCACACCACCTCGATTTTGGCAAACGTCAGTGACATCCACGTGTCAGGTAAATGTCCATTTTCCTCAACCAATCAGGGTCATTGAAACACACTCATGGGACTAATTTCTTCCTGGGGCTTGTACAGTTGCCAGACAAGCCCCCTGAGGAGACTAATAGTCACAAGAAGGGCGAAAATGTGATTAGAATTTAGGCAAGAATCACAATGAAGTGGACACAAGGTGTTCTAACAAGATATTTCCTATAATTGATTGAGACCAATCAGCTTTGCAAAGACTGCTGGGATGACTGTACAAGACAGTTACCCAGTCTGACTGCACGACAGTTTTAAGTATGGTCACTGGAATGGTATTTTTTGTATTCTCACACATGGCCATTTATTGGCGCCAACACTTGAGGACCTCCCACTATTGCCCCGGCTAAGGAATAATTGTGACAGTAATGTTCTTCTGTCACATATTTTCTACTTCAGATGTCAAGACTAACCTACTCTAGGGAAGGTCCAAATTAACAGTAAAGCTATTTTCAACAAAGAAGATTCCATGTGGTCAATCTTATTGAACAAGCAACATAATGGGCTTTCTCTAGTGATGGTGATAATTTCATTTTGAAATCGTTTCGCAATCCCCTTTCAACATTGTTCCAAAATGGACCATAAAACCCAAGTTTAGGCCAAAAAAAGCTATGAGTTAACCATTTGGACCTGCCATCTGTAAAAGCAGTTATAAACCTATTTCTGGTGACCCTACAGAAGATGGTATTTATGAATAATTATAACAAATGTGTATATGACAATATAAATAGTGTGAAATTTATCCAGTATAAGCAAAATTTTATCAGGCCCATGAAGATCTGGGTTTGAATTAGTCTTCAGTGACCCATGTTTTTCATAAGAAATTATTTAAGGGATCAGGTGGTCCAGCTCAGTGACTTGGTTTGATACGTCATCACATTTCCATTACATAGATTGACGCTCATGCTGTTGATCACTGAATTGTCTGATCCAGATTTGATTATTTACACACTGGTGCCAGATAGTTGGAATATTGCAGAGTGAGGCATTACACCACAAACCAACCATAGGTGTCAAATTATGATCTGGCTTATTTAGGGGGCATTGGTGACTCCATTCTGGTGATAGGTAAGTAAAATGAAATTATTCTGAAAATCATGGTGGCAATTGTGTGGTCTTTGGAGACAATGGGAATCACTTCAAATACTGCTCTTCAGATTGATGTGTGTATTTATTTCTCCAAACTAAACACTGACTTAATCAGTGTTACAAACACTGAAACTGCTGTGGGCAATGCAATACACCTCATGTCAGTACCACATTGGCAATCTTCTTATCCTTTACAAACATACTTAGATAATTTGCATTGATTACATACTTTATTTTGAAGGAATCGCTATTTTTTTCAGAATAATTAGATATTCTTCTTCACATGTACATTTAAAAATCTTACATCAATTACACAATCCTTTTCATGTATATTTCAAAATAGATAATTAAACATCAAGTTAGTCAACATTTGGCTATTACAATCAAACTGCATCTATCTGATGCTTTTACTCACATCCGCAGAATGCCAGTGATTTCATTGCAAACACAATCAATCATTCATGTCCATTTAATGTAGGCATATTCATTCCAAAATATAAATAGACTATTTAACTTACATTGGTTTTCCATTTCAAATGAACGTGCAAGGGCTTCCAGTGGTGATATTGATCTTTTCACATGCTAAAAGTCAAGAGGCACCTCAGCAAATGAGTTTTAAAAGCTGTCTCGGAAATAAGGTGCAGATTATCAAGGAATCCTACAAAGTGAGAATCAGTAGAGTCAGCTCTGGCCAGACCTTCCTCCACAAAAATAATGACCCACTTCCTTTTTGAAAATGTCACACAAAAACACACATCATTAAATCTTCTGTTTCCAAAAATGTTAATGTCGAATCAATAACATCAAATGACAACATCCATTAAAGTCCATGTGTCATCAAATGTACAGGGTGAGCCATGAAAATGACATGAATTTAAAGAAAAATATGCTGTAGCTCACCTTACCACTTTGGAAAGACGTTGACTCTATCAATATTCTGTAACAATTACAATATCACTGTGAATACATGTGTTTATGAGAAGGAAATAGTGATATGTATACTCTGACTTATTATTTGAAAAGTATTCAAACTTTTAAGAAAATGGGAGACATAATGATATATCATTCGTCATTTCAGTCGTTACGCTGTGGTATATAATTGCTGGGATCTCTTCTTTACTTGATGACAGGGGTGGTTGGGAAGCCTAATAGGCTAATAATTTGCTCAACATGCTGACGAACCAGATTATATTCCCCAATATGAGTACAATGTGTGAAACCCATTTCTGGTGCCCCCCACCGAGTGTTTGCTTGAATATTGCTTAAAATGGAGTACAATCACACTCACTTGACTCCGTGTTGCCAAGTCATGCATGAGTATCACCTGAGACACAAGTTGCAAGTGACAAAAAAATATTATAATCCTTAATATCATTATTACCTCATCGTTACTACTACTCACACCTTTGTTAAAATAAATGAATAAATAATGTTCAGTGGTGTTAAAGAGAGTGAAAATATCAAACATCATTGGCTTTTCTGCAGCATTAAGATTTCATTCAATTTTTTAGCAAACCTATTTTATGAACTGTAAGCCAAATGTACAGAAAGAGAAATTTACATATCCTTACATTAATTATGACAAAACTAACTGTTTAACAAAACAAGTAATCCATGAAATACTCAACAGTAAATTCAGTGTGAAAGCTGATGCCACTGAAGCCCTAGTACATATGTAGCCCCAAAGGTTCCATATATATCTTGAGTTCCCTTGTGTACAATGTTGATAAGAATCTTTATTGCATGTGTTAATTTCATCGGATGGACTGTTAGTTTAATAGGATTGTAAGCCTTGATATGAATATATAATTTCCCAGGCGATCATAAGAACAAGACTCAATTTGTTCAATGACCATATGGAATAAGGTTGTGTCCCTAGAGTATCGTCATATTTTGTCCAGACGGGGAAAGAAAAGGATAAGGGGGCATTATATTTCATTGGATGCAATTGTTAACTTGTTATATAGGTAAATCTATAAAAGTAAATTATTGGTAAATCATCCACTATGAAAGTGAGTGAGTTCTATTTTAGGCTGTTTTTATCAATATTACAGCAGTATCACTGTGGGTGACATCAGAAATAGAATTCACATATTGTACCAATGTGAATAATTGAACCTGGGTTTTTGACCGCAAGGCAAGTGGTTGAATACTCCATACTCTCTAGGATACAAAGAATTGCTCTAAAGTGAGTGATTGTCTGTTTGAACCATGCATTCGTCACAAAATGGGTAGTGAGAGCAGTGCACGTGGAGACATGGGTAGTGTGTGCAGTGCACATGCATTGTGCATGCAAGGCACATCCCAGTTGATTCAACAGTAAATACCAAATATTAAAATTATATCTAGAGTATATCTACAGGCAGTTCATAAGTTAAATCAAAACTTCCTCCTCGGTTTTCGGGCCTATCAGCCATCCCCAATTACCTCTACTGCGGGCATACTTTTTCAAATAAAACCTCGGAGTCTGTTTCGATCCATCACTTAAACAAAGTACCTTACAGAATAAGCAACATAAAGTTTATGCTACAGTCTTCTTGATCAGTTATCTTGATATCAAATACTTCAGGGTCACCTGATTCTTTCATGTCACTATGTGCACCTCTCGTGACTTTATCAGAACAGAGGGCAGTGGGGTTAAAGAATCAACTTGTCACTCAGAAGGCACAGGTTCAATTCCCCACATGGGTGCAATATGTGAAACCCATTTCTGGTGTCCCCTGCCGTAATATTGCTGGAATATTCCTAAAACGAGGTAAAACTCACTCATTTAACTGAACAGGGAAAACAAAGATTTTACATGTATCTGCAAGCTGTCACATGAGTTCAACACAGGGTGAAAAGGACATAACTCTCAAATCAGAAATACATCAAGTACATGAGTACTAGAAGTATAGTGGGACAAATCAGTTCATTCTCTAGGACACTGACTGAAAGGGTGTGGTGGTGCGCTGTCTAACGTGATGACCAGATGGTGGCCACATGAATAAGTGCAAAACCTAGTTGCAGGTACGGCAACTTGAACCAAATGACTATGTGTTCCAGTCTACCCAGCTGTGAATGGGTACCTCATAAGGATAGGAAATCTATATTAACTTGGTGTGCCTTGTGGCTCTAGAGTTGTATGATCCAAAGGGAGTGGAGATTGATAATATGGAGTGCTGTAGAGATTGACATCCTATTACTGAGGGAAAATACAACCAAAGTACCTGTGATCAGGCTAGCTGGAACTCGGCATTATATAAATATATTACAATAATGATACAATTCATCCAAATGTCCAAATGATATTTTTCATATTTTGTTACTAAGAATTTTTCGTATTTTAATTTTGAACATGTAACACAGCAGTAAGATAGACGCTTCTCCAGTGACACTGCTACAAAGAGGAACACATCAGTCCATGTTACCCTGGAGAGAAGCATACAACTTATATTATGTGCTTTTGCAGGTCCAGTAGCCTTTGACAATGTTTATACATGTACATATACATATGTTTGAAATAAAGTTTTATAAATACATAAGAAATACATACTTCAAACATATTCTGTGTACTAATTCAAAATTATTACTATGAATGATCAAAAGAATAACTGATTTCTCTTACAAGAAGAGATTATCAGTTCTTTCTGAAGGCCGTGACTTTGCATGAAACTAAACCAATTCAGAGGTGAGCAATATTGATAAAAATTTAATTTATTCAAAACTATTTCTCCTTACATCGATTTGATGAATTATTACCTCAATAAGAATAATAAAAAGAATACCTGATT
The DNA here is from genome assembly GCF_037392515.1 of Haliotis asinina. Classification (NCBI taxonomy): domain Eukaryota; kingdom Metazoa; phylum Mollusca; class Gastropoda; order Lepetellida; family Haliotidae; genus Haliotis; species Haliotis asinina. Next base: position 36,632,033 of record NC_090288.1, read on the forward strand.
TCTCTTACAAGAAGAGATTATCTGTTCTTCTGAAGGCCATGACTTTGCATGAATTAAACCAATTTACAGGTGAGTGATATTGATTTTATTTAATTTATTCAAAACTAATTTTCAATACATCGATTTAATTAATTTTTACCTGAAGAACTCTAAATGCACATGGTTCTCCCTCAAAACTGCCACACAGTGTCAATGAACTCCACACCTTCACTAAATTCCTGAAACAGTAAAAGGGGAATAACTCTGAAAACACACAACAACCCACATATTTAACATGGCCAGAATTGACCAACATCGATTTCAGTTATGCTTTATTTGGAACTTGTGGTATTACTATCTTTCAAAAAGATAAGTCATGAAAGACGCAAACTAGGCCATTCCATGGCAAGTCACCATGTAGGTGGAATATAAGTGTCACATGACCGGAACTGACCAAAATGGATGTGCGTAATAGTTATACATGCATCTCATGTCTCTGTTCTCTATGGGCCATGTTGGATTTTTCTCCAAGTTATTCATGCAAAGCACAAAAAGGAAGGCTATAAACATTTTAATCATGATTGACTGGTTGTTAATGCATGTGATGGTTAAAACATTTTTCAAGGTATATGATATATGATATATGACAGATCTTTTGAATGTCCAGTTTTGATATTTTTTCATGATTTTTTTGTTAAATTTCTTCTCCTTGACATTTCTCACTTGTGTGTCACTCTGAGAATAACTGTACAGTCTTTGGGAGAATACTTCAACACGTCTGATGTCAGGCTACAGCCCACCTGCAAATATACACCAACACATGAATTGCCATCTGGGACAACACACTGCTGAGTAGAGTTGTGTCCCTTAGCTCTATTGGGATCTGATAAAAATGGCTCTGATCCAACATTCCTCCAAAATCCAACTTATCTGTTACTATATTTGTTTCAGTAGCTCCAAACATCTATGAATTGTCAGTTTAAACTTCTCGTCCACTTGACGAGACAAGTGAAATAGTGTGACAAAGTTGGTGTTCTTCGTTAACTGGTATCAATGACAATGTTATCATCCAAAAGCAGGCAATCCTTATACATCATACACATATAACAGCGACATATATTGTGCGGCACTATGAACAAGAGAGATATTTCTGTGGATATGTAACTTTTAGTTTTAGATACTCAAGCAAGCAGTACCAATGCAAGGCTGCCTTATGAGAATTAAGGGAGTTCTATGGCCACAGAATGATCTCCATCTTCTAAATGCCATTTAAAGAAGTCATATCTTACCTCTCCATAGACTTCCCTGATCATGCTATTGATGAGGGCCTTCATATGAGATTCTCCAACATCTCGAGGTTGTCCATCTTCAAATTCTCTGAAGTTGAAAGATCAAAACTATCAAAGAAAATAATTATGAAAGTGTCTCCAATAACAAGAATGCAATGTCTTACCTTACTTACTTCTATAACATAAAAACACCAGGAATGAAATGTTCGCTCACATTGAGAAAATTCATTCAAATCGTAAATATTTTTGAAATTTCCATGACTTCCATTCCTCCTCCACTGTCAGTTTTGAAGGTACATAGGAGCCCTTCACTGTGACATTTTGATACCTACTAATGCGTTAACACAAGCATCAACCACAGATATGAAGATATTTTACAAAGTGTTGGGGCAGTGGGGGTAAGAGTTTGGGGAGTACTAGTGGTGAAAGCATTAGTTTGTCAAACTAAAGACCTGGGCACTTATTCTCGAAACATTCATAGCCCTAAGAATTCGTAACTTTGATCGTAGCCAGTGTGTTGAGAATGGCCTTAAGAAGTTTGTAAGGCTACGAATGTTTCGAGAATAGCTTGTCTGGGTTCAATTCCCCACATCAACAACAGCGACTGTTTTCTACCACCTTCACAATGGCACAATGGCACCTTTATAAAGGATACAGAACTATTATATTACAATTAATCCACTTTATCAGACGACTGTGATGTTGACAGATAGATACTCGGACTAATAACGCAACACTTAGGTAAGTGAGGTGGAGTGAAAGACATGAAGTGGGTGAAGGGGCGGAAGTGAATGATGAGAGAGGAAGGAGATGAGTTCATCATTAATATTCATCATTATTCCAGGACCATGAACCATAATCATGATAATCATATGCACTATTGATTTCAACACTGATGTTTAACATAGATCAAAACTTTTGACAATAACTGATCTCATATGAACATCATGGTGTAAAAAAGAATTATGATTTTAATGAAATTATTTGGTATATTTATACGGAAAATTACTTTTAATCAATGAAATACTTAACATAAAGGAATGTTATTGCACCACATACAAAAATACATGCACAAACATATCCAACACTGTTCACTTTCAGCATGATTAACTAAACAATTTCAAATTCTGAAACTGTATATTGTTTTGATGAAATAATTCAACAACTTTCTGTGAGGGAGATATTATCAAGACAATTTGCAACCTTTGGACTGTTAGCCTCCACATTGTTAAACAGAGATTTACCAAGACATGCTTAAAACTATACAAATACCAATTAACAATGAGGCAGTGAAGAATGTTTGCACATGGCAGGCTGGCAAAGTAGAAATTGTTGAAAACTCTCGACAACACTCAGCTGTTTTAACGTCAGTTAAAAGTTGACATCAAAGGACTCTGTCTAACCAGTGTATTTCATATGTTTCATTTTTTTTTCAAATAATGCCTTATGGAATTGTGACATCTTTCTAATATTTGAGGGGCTGATTTAAAATTGAATGGATGAATGAAATTTCACCTACAGTTTGACTTTTATGTACTGAAAAGGCAGTGGTCCCTTGCTGACAACCCGCTGGTACTGAGTATCCTTCCCTTTCGTTGTCTCTGTCATGGCAGCTGTTTCCTGCAAGAATGTTCATAGTATGTTTGTAAATGATATTGAGACATTGTAAACCAAAAGTTACTGTGTTGTGTAATCTGATTGGTTGAAAAACATGATTAAATGGTATTAGATCCCCGGAAACTGAAAGACTATTCACCGCGTATTGACACGTAAACAATTGTTTTGTTGTGTCATCAACAGTGGTGACATCATTCAAATCATATTGTGACGTAAAGTTAGAATGACGTCACAAATGAGCAACTCCAGATGCTACCATGAGAACCAGCTGAAACGGCCAGCTGATGACACTTCACTGCTGTGTCCGTATTCGATGTAAACAAGTGCAGACACTAAAACCCCTTTGGTTTACTTTTGTGTTTACAATGTCGATAAACATCATGTGTTGGCCACTTTCCGGGTGTTATAACACCCGGAAAGTGGCCAACACATGATGTTTATCTCCTAAATAATTTCATCCAAGCACATAATTATGTAATATTTGAGTTTGGGCAAACATTCATCGAGGAAAGGCCAAAAAATATCATTCATTGCAATTATCCTATACACTATACTGTTAAATGAACAAAACAAAGTGCTAAAATGTGAGATGATAAGATAAATTTCTTTAACTGGTACTTTGGAATGTGTTCCTCCCCTACTCTCCTCTTTGTAGTGAGTAAACACTGACAATGACAGAACAATTGTCCTCATCATCCCAACGTGATGTCCTCTCTGGACCAGTCACCTTTCAGTCTCTAAATTATTTATAACAGGCACAGTTACACAGTTACTCCCTCTCCGCTTAAAGCAGACAACATGTATAGTTAATTCTCAACACCTTTCAAAGTCATTTTTAACACAATGCATGTCTATTTTTATACATGTTTACATGAAACTATTGTATAATGTTATATCTACTACAGGTCCTCAGATTATTCAGCTGCAAGCAAATTTACACATTCGTCTGGGATCCCTACTCTAACATCCTGGCGTAATGTAAAGTCATGGACGTCAATTTTCGTGCACCTGTCATTCCGGATTTACGTGGCCGCTACACATAAAAGTGTTACGTAAGATTCTGGGTTTGTAAACAAGAAGTCGTCTTCTTTTTTCTGCTGTTATGATTCTGAAATCACAAACTTGAAAGTACAGTTTTTAATCCAAAGTTTTCCAGCAAACATACTTTTACTCTTCTGCACTGATGCAAAAACATCAAGACGAAATTAAACCCTAAAACAGTTTTCATTCATGGCATCACCGATCTGCCGGTTGTCTGTATTGGTAAATGGTAATGCTAAAAGGTCATTACCCCAGAAGGCCGGGTGTTGTCCGGGAAAAATAACCTTGGAAGCTAATTTCAGACACAATCCTTAAAACTTTTTAACAAATTTTCATGAAAAGTTACTAAGTAAAAGCATAAAAGCAATTAATATGACTTTTTATGATCAAATCAAATGGTTTTAATCAATGAAAAACGAACATATGCTTGTGTTTATTCTGTAAGTGTCTCCAAAGGCATGTAGAATGTTATTTAAATTTTTATTCAAGATAACTGGAACGTTTACATGTTTAAATGCTTTTTTTTTATGACTGCATAAATTCTAAACATTTCCTGACTAAAACCTTCTTATCAGCATGGTAAGACATGAACTTCAAAACTACATCGGTATCAGCTTTTGGCGTAAACTATTCACCATTATGTTTGTCCGGATTTAAGCTATCACGAATATTGAAGTCGTTGCGCGCAGTTGACTTTGATACTGTCGTGTGGATGATGGCTTCGCCCCGCCACGATAGCGACGTGTCAAATGCTGAAATGTATGTTTTTATGAACATTTTATATTGATGAAGGTTTGTATAATTGTTGATGTTGATGTGCCTAAACGACTTGGGTGATCGAATATTGATTATTGACTGTAAACAAAACAGTGCAGCCTGGCACTTAGTGTTTATATTCTGTAAAATTCATTCTAAACATTTGTAAAACGTTCAAAATGTAGTCATCATACTTACTCAAGCACGGAAATATTTCAACAACAGACCCACACTAACTGTCAAACGAGTTACAGGCAGATTGATTATTCGTTGTCACATATCATGCATGGTGGTGGAGGCTGACATTTCCCTCATTTCTCTGACGTAGTACACACCACAGTAACTCATTGTCTGAATATACGTACCGCTAAAACAAGCGTTTGCGAGTGCGAACTTTCACCCAAATTAACCATAATACGGCGCGACCTACGAAACCGAGATATCATATTTTGAACTTGAACCCGAATTATAACAGATTAACAATAAAAAATTATGGTTTGTAAACAAAATCAGTCCGAAATTTTAAGTAAGTGATAAACCCTCTGCGTATGCTTGTTACAAACAATTTTAACAGTTCGGCATTTTCTGCTAGGGCTTCCAAACTGGTTTGCACCCCTTGATCCTAGTGTACTGTGAACAAATAGTTTGCTTAGAAGTAAACATAGGATTCAACTTTCAGGTCCAGGTCATACTATTGAAATCAGTCTTCCATAAGACCTGAAGTTGTCACGAACTTGCTGCAGAAACTTTGGTATTATCAAGAGATGTTGTAGATTATCCCTGGTATTGTTAAGTTGTAATGTAATAAGGAAGTTGTACGTCTCAACTGGATCTATTACATCAAAACAAACAATTCATAATAACAGGAACTATAGCACATCCCCACTGGATCTAAACACTGAAAAAGATAATTCATCATAAGAACGTTGTGTCTAAACTGGGTCTGAAAAAAGAACAACTCATCTGCAAAATTTTTGTATCTGAAAACTGTTTCCTTGAATATCTGTTACAAATAATTCTTCGGTATTGGTCGTTCTATTATCAAACACCCGGCTTAATTCATTGCGAACTCAGTGAGATCTAACACATAAAATAAATTCATAACAGAAATTACAGCGCGTCACCACTAGATCCAAACATTAAAAATAATACATTGTTAGAATGAAATGGACGAAATTGAACTAAAGTAGTGAAAACCAAATCATTATGATCGGAAGTGGACTGAAATCAATGTCGAAGCAGGATAGCTCTTGTGTCCTTTTATACTTGCAGTGAACAGAAACTGATTGTCTAGTAATACACGAACAAGCGGGATTAGACATCCAGATGACCTCGCGGTACGTCTACAGTCAATGTGGTGTCATTGGGTGTGGACAGCACCTGCAACTCATTCTTACACCATGCATGCGGAGTGTTATACTTTCCCCACTGCTCGGAACATTCTGACAAGCAAAATACACCCCGTATATCTACTGACCATGTCCAGTATAGCATGGCTTTCCCGGAATGAGGTCTGCGCAACCAGGGACAGATGTAGAGTATAATCCATGTCCAGACACCTTGGTCGTCTAGGTATGAAAGAACCCATTTTAAATCACAATGCTGTACAATATTCCGTCCTAATAATATAGAGCGGAAGCCGTCTAAACCGGCACTCACGGGGACTGAAGAAGTAATCCACTTTAGACAACATGCCTGATTGCAGAGCTGAAGGTAAATGTACAAGCCACGCATAGAACTGAGATTTTATGCCAGTGTTGACAACTTGCCGGGTTGGGCAGATGCCGGTTTTGACAGCTTCCATTGTATCTATATAGCTTTTATGATAAAGCATTAGGAATAGAGACGAAAATATGTCAGACATTTCATTACATGCGAAGCTCATTACATGCGAAGCTCATTACATGTGATCGATGCTCGTGGTGGCCACACCAGGTACTGACTTTGTCACAATGCCGTCACAGACACAAATGTCCCACAGTGCAAATACATGACTGCATGTAATGGAGGAAATATGCTCCTAACCCTGTGTAACATTTCGTTGTTGTAAATTCATTATATATTGTGTAATCCTTTACAAAAGATGCAAAGGAAAAAACGATATTTTGGTTCTTTCTGCCCAGTGTATTTACAAGGTCGTCACTGAGAGTATTAAAAGTGCCGCCCAAGTCGGCCTGCACACCCTCGATCTGCTCGGTCGTCATGATGTCATGGTGTTGATTGAACCATGAACCATGATTGTCTTGATTCACATTTATACCATATCTGTCCTGTACCACCAGCAACCTTAGCGCTGTGGCGATACTAACGCTCATGATTCATCTGTATTTTACACATGTGTATTTATCAAATGTTGTCGTGAAATAATGTAATAGAGTTTACTATGAAGTACTGAATGAAATAAACTTGCTTTCCACTAAACGCCTGGTTGACTTGTCCTTGATTCAGGTTTAGTTTTATTTGACTGCCTTTGGGTAGCTGTAGGGTAAGATTACACAGCTTGGGTCACTCTTTTGTTTAAGACAGCTTACGCCTGATTGGCCTATCTGAAACGCTAATGTTGAGCACTTTACCAGCACGGCACACAAACCACTGTAGACTGAGACTGACCAGAAATTAATACAGGTAAGTTACGCGTTTTGTATGTTTTCACAGTTATACACGTCTATAAAATGCTTAATCCGTCATATTAAAGCCACGCTGTACTGATATCTATGTAATCAATATAGGTATAATTCAAAATGTAAATTACATTAAACAGTAAGTCTCTACACAGTTCTATTTTGAAAGACTTCCATCCGTATCCCCCGCTAAATTTCATTCTAGTCAAATCATATGACCCGAATATGTAATCCTCATATGATAAGGATAAGTTTTACCCTGTTTCTTTAATTGTATCTGAACATACTGAAAGACATAGCCAACTTCTAAAAATGCGTCTAGAAGAAATATTTCCTTATGTTTGAAATCGAGGAGGGATACGGGCGGAAGCTTTCCACTTTTCTGTTTCTGACCTTGAGTGAGCGAGTATATGCTTTTTATTATTTACGTGTTTGTCTGTAACTATTTGTGCATGTTTTGAAGTCTTCATAGGTATGTTGTGTGTTATACATGGTATGTTATCCAGTCTTTCTGAAATATTTATATTTGTATATTTAGATGCAGCTGATATAATCAACTTGTGCAGTCAGTTCGAGACAAAGTACAGCCCACAGGGTACGCTGGTAACCCTTTTTATGTATCTATAAAAATACTAGTCTTTATATGCATATACAACCATCCATCCATACATACATACATGTGCGCGCGTGTGTGTGTGTGTTCAGTGTAGTTTATCCTTGAATGTATTTGAAAAATGTATTTCTTATCTACAATATGCTGCATCATTCGTTGGATTAAATGTGTGAATATATATGAATGTAAATATGAATTTTATTGTGATTTTAATGTGCCCTTACATACAAGTGTATATAAATATATGTATTTACTGTTACGTATATGTTTCAGGGCGTTGGTTCTAAATTTGACTCTTCCAATAAATCCTCGAAAACACAACTGGACCTCTGTGCCATTGTTGAACATCCACGTTACAAATGGAACACCCATCGAGGATTTAGCAGTGAGCGAACAGAAAGGACCTGGCAGTGAGTGAGCACAAATATTGAACGAAGAACGCATCTGTGCATTTGAGTTGACGCTGAACACCTGGTCTACAGTGTACAGTCAAGACTTTATGAACTGTTGAGTACACTGGCATTGTCATCAGCTGTGTACATTACAAACATGTAAACATCTATCTACATAAAGGCCTATCAACAAAAGAGTAGACTATTGCATTTATGCATTAGTTGGATGAAATGTTTATGCCGGCTTAGTTCTCCTCGTGTACTATCTTCAGTTTAGTTTAGTTTAGTTTAGTTAAAAATGAAAAGGCAATTAATGTTCATATATGTGCACGTGTGAATACTTTTTTGCCTCAGATATTTAAAACATTTAGCTTAGTTTTAGTTTAGTTTAGTTAAAAATGAAAAGGCAATTAATGTTCATATATGTGCCTTTGTGAATACTTTTTTGCCTCAGATATTTAAAACATTTAGCTTAGTTTTAGTTTAGTGTAGTTAAAAATGAAAAGGCAATTAATGTTCATATATGTGCCTTTGTGAATACTTTTTTGCCTCAGATATTTAAAACATTTAGCTTAGTTTTAGTTTAGTGTAGTTAAAAATGAAAAGGCAATTAATGTTCATATATGTGCCTTTGTGAATACTTTTTTGCCTCAGATATTTAAAACATTTAGCTTAGTTTTAGTTTAGTGTAGTTAAAAATGAAAAGGCAATTAATGTTCATATATGTGCCTTTGTGAATACTTCTTTGCCTTAGATATTTAAAACATTTAGCTTAGTTTTAGTTTAGTGTAGTTAAAAATGAAAAGGCAATTAATGTTCATATATGTGCCTTTGTGAATACTTTTTTGCCTCAGATATTTAAAACATTTAGCTTAGTTTTAGTTTAGTGTAGTTAAAAATGAAAAGGCAATTAATGTTCATATATGTGCCTTTGTGAATACTTCTTTGCCTTAGATACAATGTATTTAAAACATTTACCTTAGGTTTAGTTTTAGTTTAGTTTAGTTTAGTTTAGTTTAGTTTAGTTTAGTTTAGTTTAGTTTAGTTTAGTTTAGTTTAGTTTTAGTTTAGTTTAGTTTAGTTTAGTTTAGTTTAGTTTAGTTTAGTTTAGTTTAAATTTTAGGTTTGGCTGAGTTTAATTTAGTTTAGCAATAAAAAGGCAATTGGTGTTGACATATCTACGTGTGCTCGTGTTAATGCTTCTTTGCCTTAGATATTTAAAACATTTAGCTTATTTTTAGTTTAGTTTAGTTAAAAATGAAAAGGCAATTAATGTTCATATATGTACATGTGCACGTGTGAATACCTCTTTGCCTTAGATATTTAAAACGTCTAGTTTGGTTTAGTTTAGTTGTAATGTTTAGTTTAGCAATAAAAAGGCAGTTGATGTACATGTGCTCGTGTTAATGCTTCTTTGCTTCTTTGCCTTGGATGTTTAAAACATTTAGCTTAGTTTTAGTTTAGTTTAGTTTAGTTTAGTTAAAAATGAGAAGGCAATTAGTGTTGATGTATGTACATGTGCATGTATAAATACATCTTTGCCTTAGTTATTTAAAACGTCCAATTTAGTTTAGTTTAGTTAAAAATGAGAAGGCAATTAATGATGATGTATGTATATGTGCATGTGTAAATACGTCTTTGCCTTAGTTATTTAAAACGTTTAGTTTAGTTTTAGTTTAGTTTAGTTTAGTTTAGTTTAGTTTAGTTTAGTTTAGTTTAGTTTAGTTTAGTTAAGAATGAGAAGGCAATTAATGTTGATTTATGTACATGTGCATGTGCAAATACTTCTAAACAGAAGTTGAAACGAATGACCAGAGCTGTGGTGGCTCAGTCTGGCACATGTGTGCAGTTTGTGAGTTTGTATTCCATCTGGCCTCTATGATTTCCTTGCAACTCTCGAACCTTTCGGTAAGGTTATCTAGAACGGGGCGACTCTCTTTGAGTGTACGCATCTGGATGCAATCCCACAAGGGAGGAAGCTTGCGCATTGCATTAAATTATTATAATCTATTAATTTGTGACCGCAGCAGACATTTTGTTAAAAATTATTTTCCAGTCTCTCTACTATGAACTAGTATGGCAACACAGTGGATAGTTAGTCTTTTAACAGACAGATCCCATGCTCACTATTTCCTAAACTATATGACCAATTTTCATTAAATTTTGCATGCGTCTCTGTAGTAGTATACATAATGGCAGAACGGGATTACCAAATTAAAGCTTTGAGAAGGACGTGATTCCGTTCCACTATTGTGTATACTACTGTTAGTGTTGATAGAATTGTAGATATGGAAGTGACTTGGTCTTCAGCAACTCATGCATGATATTTAAAAGATTTAGCTTAGTTTTAGTTTAGTTTAGTTTAGTTAAAAATGAGAAGGCAATTAATGTTGATGTATGTACATGTGCATGTGTAAATACTTCTAAACAGGAGTTGAAACGAATGACCAGAGCTGTGGTGGCTCAGTCTGGCACATGTGTGCAGTTTGTGAGTTTGTATTCCATCTGGCCTCTATGATTTCCTTGCAACTCTCGAACCTTTCGGTAAGGTTATCTAGAACGGGGCGACTCTCTTTGAGTGTACGCATTTGGATGCAATCCCACAAGGGAGGAGACCCGTGAAGGTCCCGGGGTAGAATAGGCCTTCAGCAACCCATGCTTGCCATAAAAGGTGACTATGCTTGTCATATAAGGCGACTAATGGGATCGGGTGGTCAGGCTCACTGACTCAGTTGACACATGTCATCGTTCCCAATTTAGTTGTAGTGTTTAGCCTAACAATAAAAAAGGCAATGGATGTGAATACTGTGTGAATACTTCTTTGCCTTAGTTTTAGTTTAGTTTAGTTTAGTTTAGAAATGCAAAGGTAATTAGTGTTGATATGTATATGTGCTAGTGTAAGTACTTCTTTGCTTTAGATATTTAAAACATTTAGTTAGTTGATAGCATTTGTTGCTTATTTAGTTCTTTATTTTGACTAAGAGTAAGCTACTCTTTACTGTGCGTATTGCACACTTTACCTAAAAGTAAGTCTAACTACTTTAAATAATCATTGCAATGAATCAACTTTGTCAACAGTTAACGTGACTTTGACACTCACTTACGGTATGTAAATATGCCATTAAAAATTAGTAAGGGATATTGGGTTTTCAAGACTCATAAGATGCAATTGATAAAGCCAAAATGAAAACATATGATGAAGAGAAAATACGGGAAAAGGTGACCATTTGTACCATTCCTCTTGGCACGTTTCATCTGTATGGATATATTTTTTTTCTGATACGCATTGTCATCGACTAGGGGTATGCCTGCAGAATGAAATATCCCCTACTTTTAATGATGTAGTTCGGCAAGTTGGTTACCAGGAAGCCTTACTCTCATCATGGTCAGACTGGATACCTTTCTGTGTGTAATTTGTTATGACCACTCAACGAGTACTTCACTCTGGCACTCAGCACTGTTTAATCCTTCCCGCATACTCACTAACCCAGTAAGCATGTGACACTGACTTATCGTCTCAATGGAGAGTTATTTACCCAACGTCGTTGTTGGCAAATAATACCGTATGCGTTGGTACCTACTATTTTTGTCCGCATTTACACGTTCAGTACACACGAATGTCAGCATCCATGACCGATGGATATCAAACTGCCGTTGATTATTTTGTTGCTTCATACTCATGATAATCCTTTCACAGACTTACCAATATTATGCAAGCCATTTTCTGATTCTACATCCCTTTGTTTGCATTCATCGTGAACTACATTGTTACTTGGGGATTCCGTTCTCTGGGATCATGGAGTTTCGAGAAAAGGAATTGGTGTCTGTAGCTAACCTAATCTGGCGGACCCCAAGGCATGGATCATATTACATTTATTGGTATTTAAATGCAGTTAATATCATTAACTGGTGCAGTCAGTCCGCGACCAAGTACAGCCCACAGGATACGCATGTAACGCTCTTTATATATTTATAAAAAAAACTAGCATTTATGCATATCATATTTATACATAGTCAGTGTAGTTTTTCTTTGAATGTATTTGATAAATGTTTTAGTTAGGCAGATTATACCACATCATCCGTTTGATAAAAATGTGTGAATATATATATGAATTGTGATTGTGTATTGATATACAATTACATACACATATGTATGAATATTTATATTGATCGTTCTGCATATGTTCCAGGGCGTTTGTTATGAGTTTGACTCCTTCAATAAATCCTCGAAAACTCACAGTCAACATCTGTGTCATTATTGAACATCCCCGGTTACATTTAAGATGACTTCGAGTCGTCACAATCCAATATACTGAACACGACGTATATTTCTCCGAACACGCAGTGATAAATCCGAGATATGTGCCACAAGCAGTATACGTGCGAGAGTTTACTGAAGTTCGTAGCCAAGATTCGCGATGATTTACAGTCAAGACATGTCAGATATGCTCGACTGGTCTATCGGTCTCGTAAAAACAAAAGACAAAACACATATTGCCTGTACGGAAGCGCACAATGCTGACCTACTGCAGTCCCTGCCATTCAAAATTTTTAAATAATTGCACGTATATTTTTTCAGGATCTGAATCTACCAGGTCACTGGACTTTGTCAGAAGAGTTTATGTAAAATTATACATTTTCAGAGACGAAGCGACAGTCTATAGAGATTGCTCTAGCGTTGTGATTGTTCACTGCTTAAAGGGGCACTGATGCGGAGCGAATACAGCTGTAAATATTCATGTGACTTAGAAACAAAGCACCAAATATGATGATTCTGCTTATTATCCTGCAAAGTTCTACGATCCCAGATATTTTAACAACTGTTTTGAAATGTATAATGTATATGGTTTCTGAAAATATGATATTTCTGACATACCACGGACAAAACACATACTAGTAAGACCTTGCATTTCAAAACGTTTCTCATTGGTATTTTTCGAAAGTGTAAGGTATTAGAGTTATCTGCCGTTATTTGTATACAGAGGGCGCGTTTTCCAATATGGCAGCTTCCTTACAAGAGTAAATCTGGAAGACGTGTAACATTTGCATTTTGATGTCACAGCTATTATTTGTGACAGTAGGATAGCACGTTGCCGAGAAATTCCATCAAATTGTTTCTACGTGTCTGTGTGGGGAAGTAACTGTGACATTTGATGGTTGATTGAGAAAAAAAAATGTTTCTATAAATGACAGCTTGACATTCTACGCCTTCTTGGTTGTCTGCTAGAGAACGAGCGACCGGTGTTTCGAAAGTTCCATAAGTTGTTACACCCCGAAGAGATACAAATTCAGTCTGTCACTACATGTGACTCAAAGTTAGCTTACCGCTGTGACAAGGCAATTTGACAGGTTGGATCAATATGGCGAGTCGAGCTAAAAGCGACCCAGCAGTGGCCAAAAAATTGTTGGAAAATCTGCAGAATGACTTACGAACTTTGTCTTCAGAGAGCAAGAGGAGACACCCAGAGGTGAAGGAGGTATGCTGTGAAATATCATGTAGAGTAGCGTGTAATTATTTGCCACTCACTCTAAAATGACTCGGTTTATGTCATTCATTTGGTGTTATGCTGCTGTATGCATACATATTACCCTCATGTTAAGGATAATCTTAAAGACCCGTAACTTTAATATCTGGATAACCTTGTTTCATAGATCACAGTGACAAATCAGAAATTTTGATGTATACATAAACGCCTTGCTGACAAACATGTTCCGAATCTCTACATTACACATAAATACACTTATTCTAGTTGTCCATCACTGAGAAAAAAAGATCACTAATACCACTAATACCAAAGTTCAGTTACAAAATGTCAATTAAGAAGAAACCATTAGCACCAACTTTCTCGCATTTTGTCTGACATGTTCTTTCCTAGGTGCCAATACTTATTGCATTCAGCTGTCATACTTTATGATATCTAGTAACCAACTAAGAAGCGAGGTGAAGTCACATTATGTGTCCACACAAATAGGTGATGATTGCAAATGGCATCGGGAGACAAACGTTTCATTCAGAATGACCCAAAACAGTATTTCTAACTGAATTATCTTTAACAAATGCTGACCCATTGTTTGAAAAATGTCCAATAGCCAAAATATGTTGAATGCCCTATGAACACTCTCAGTGCCCTCACTGAATGCATATTTCCATCAGCACAAAATATTACATCATGCCCTGTTGATCTCATGAAAAAAAAAGCCCCGCCATGTGTGTAATGAAAATCCTTTTGTAGAATATACAGAGAAAAAGTGATTTGAGAAGTTATTATGTGGTCACTTACTATAGGTACAGAGTATCATGTACATAATTGGTTAATCTCAGTGTTTATACTGGTGCCCAGTATTTTGTAGTTGGTGAAACAAAATCAAAATTTTTAGTTCATTTTTCTGTCTTTCTTTTGTGTTTGGTAGCTTAGTATTGTAATGTGAAAGGCTACAAAGTGGGGTGATATGGAACACATATAGAGAGAGCTTTGTATTGGCAAATAAATTGTATTGCATTATACTGTGATTCTGATATATGTATTCTGATGTGAACTGCAATATTTTGGGACCTTCAGGGTTTGACAGTGAGTAATAGTGAGTGCACATGCAGAGCCTATTTTCCGTATACAACAAATAAAAACTGAAAATAAAAATTGTGGCTGTGATAAAAGAACTTAGAATTTACATTTGATATTTAGGGATTGTATTTTCTTTTTCATAAAATTCATTGCATGTTGTGCCAGTTAATTTCAATGGAAAACTTTTGTGAGTGAAAGTCTGTAGATTTTAACTTAAACCATAGAGATAATCACAAACCTTTATGTCTTTTTATTTTCCAATATATCATGGCACAATGCTGAAAATCATATCACAGTATACTGGTAAAACTGTGCAGTTCAACATGGAGGGTGGGAATCAACCTTTTGACAAAATGTGTTTTCATCCTCCATTTTTATATCACTTTAACATGTTAAGGAAATATGTTTATTTTAGTTTCAAAATACTGTAATCCATGTAATGAGATCGAAAAAGAGTTAAAATTGGTCTTAAGCAACCCATGCTTTTCATAAGACTAAATATGAAATTAGCATGCTTGTGTGGTCAGGCTTGCGGACTTGACTGACACATATCATCGTATCCCAGTTGCATAGTTAGATGCTCATGCTGTTGATCACTGGATTGTCTGGCCCAGACTCAGTTATTTACACTAATTACAGACCACCACCATATAGGTCTAACATTGCAGACCGTAGCATTAAACAACAAACCATCAAACCAACCAACCTTGTCCATGTGTCATGTGATGAACCCAGTAAATTTGTTACAACACACTATGAGGAACTTGACCATTTTTAAGAAGTTTTGCTTCGTTGAATATTACACATGAACTGAACATGAATGTTTCTGGTTCTTATTCAGATGTTTATGTGTACTGAACATTCTTTTTTCAAATTCCAGGCTGCTGAAACTATTCAGTTGAAATTAAGAACAATTGTATCCAAGAATGAAAACTTAATTACAGGTGGGTATATCATCTGAAATTTAGTTTCACCGTAAAGGATGCCTCAGTTCATCAGTGTATCATGTGAAACAATAAGGTAAACCATGTGTAATGTATATTTAAATTCTGGAAAAATGTGCTTAATTTAGCTTAATTACTATATCATATCAAAGTGATTTCTTGCACAAGAAGGGGTGGAGGGGTAGCCTAGGATTGATTCCCCCAATGTGTGAAGCTGGTGTCCCCTGCGGTGATATTGCTGGAATATTGCTAAAAGCTGTCTAAAACTAATTTTATATGTGCTCTAGAAAACCCTAACTGTTGTTATGGTGAAGAATATTATGTTAAAGTTTCAATGTTTATTGAAGGTTGAACACTATTGAAAAGTATGTTGCTGACTGATCAATATCTACTCATGTCAAGAGGCGACTAATGGAATAGGGTGGTCAGGCTCACTGACTTGGTTGACCCATGTCATCGGTTCCTAATTGCGCAGATCGATGCTTATGTTGTTGGTCACTACTTTGTCTGGTCCAGACCCGATTATTTACTCTTTACAGACCATCGCCATATTGCTGAGTAAGGGGTAAAACTAAACTCACTCACTCATTGATATATTGCCATGTCCCTTCAAATCTGGTAATTTAGTGATTGCAGACATGAAGGTTCCTTGGATGGCTTACATTAAGTTGTCAATGAAACCAGGTTCTTGGACCAAAACACTGTCTGAATTTCAGCCAAGTTCATGAGACAATGTTTTTTCAGTACTGAAAATGCTTATATTTTAGGTTTGATCCCAGCAAGCTCTGACATTGTACATCCGTTTGTCCTGGGGTGTGAGACAAAGAGTCCAAAACTGGTGCACCAGGGTCTGGTTGCTGTGCAACGACTTATATCTCATGAAGCTATATCTACAGTAAGTGGCTCATGAGAGACAGTAGTATTCATTTAAGTATGTAGACGTTCTGCTATTGTGTATACTACTACAGAGGTGTATGCAAACTTTCACAGAAATTGGTTGAATATAGTTCAGGAAATGTTCAATTTTTAGTGAGCATGGGGTCTGTCTGTTGAAAGGCTAACTATCCAAGGTATTGTCATACTTGTTCGTTGTATTGAGGTGAGGTCTGTCTCAAGGTAAACAGATTGCTACACACTTAAAACAATTTGACGAAATGTCTGCTGCGGTCACAACCCTGATGGAGGGGAAAGAAATGGATGGATAAATGTGATATACAAGCTTCCTGCCTCGTGGGATTGCAACCAACTGTTGGGTCTTGATAACCCTACTAGCATTTCAGGAAATCATTTAGAGGCAGATCGGGATACAAAGTCACAAATCACACAGCTGCGTGGATGTACAATAGCAAGTTAACCCCAGCAGTTTAGTGGACTGAGCTAACGCGATGCTCCTGTGAGCTCAGTACTTGATTTTGCTGGTCTATCCTATGAGCGAGAGGTAAGACTTCAGTGCTGCTCTCGGTGTCAGAGGCAGGGGTTTCTCATGTTTTAATGGCCTGAATAAATGTTTTTTTCATTCACAGCAATATCGAAGTTGCGGCGGAAATGGAAACGAATTCCATCCGTCCGTCCATCCTTACGTCAGTGTGTCCACAATACATTGTCCTAAGAGTATCTTCTAAACTATTCCTGATAGCTTAACCAAACTTGGTACACATGTCAACCATGATCCCTAAATGTGCCTTTTGGGGATTAGACCCAGATATGAACTTTATTTTTGTGGTTACCTTGGAAACAGGACTTACACTGTGATGATAAGGATGTCATTTTGTCTGGAGGTGATCTCTTAAACTATACATACTAGTTTCCTCAAACTTGGTACACATATCAAGCATGATCGCTAGACATGTCTTCTGGGCATAAGACCCATATATGAACTTTATTTTTTTGTGGTTTCCTTGGAAACATGACATATGCTGTGTCTTGGAGGATGACATTTTGTGTGGAGCAGATCTCCCAAACATTTTGTTGGGGGGTAAAGTCAGATATGCAATGTATTTTGAGCAGTTTGCATTGAAACATAACTTGGGCAGTGGCTATGACTGATGATGAGAATGTCATCTTGTCTGGAGTAGATCTGCCAATGTATACATACCAGCTCCCTCAAGTCTGGTACATATGTGAAACATGATCCTTAGATGTACCTTGTGGGCATAAGACCCATATATGAACTTTATTTTTTGTGGTTTCCATGGAAACATGACATAGGCTGTGTCTTGGAGGATGACATTTCGTGTGGAGCAGATCTTCCAAACTTTATCTTGATCAAACTTAGTACACATGTTCTCCATGCTCATCATGATCCCTGGATGTACCTGTTGGGTGTTATAACCCGATATGTACTGTATTTGTATCAGTTTAGGTGGGAAGATGACTTGTCATCTTGTCTGGAGTAGATCTTCCAAAGTATACATATGAGCTTCCACAAGCCTGGTACATATGTCAAGCAAAATCATTAGATATAACCTCTGGACATATGAGTTATATTTTTTGCTGTTTCCATGGAAACATGACTTATTGGCTGTGTCTAATGATGAGGGTGTCAATTTGTCCAGAGGTGATCCCTTAAACTATACATACTAGCTTCCTCAAACTTGGTACTCATATCAAGCATGATCCCTAGACATGTCTTCTGGGCATAAGACCCATATATGAACTTTATTTTTTTTGTGGTTTCCTTGGAAACATGACTTAATGGCTGTGTCTGATGAGGAGGATGTCATTTTGTCCAGAGGTGATCCCTTAAACTATACATACTAGCTTCCTCAAACTTGGTACTCATATCAAGCATGATCCCTAGACATGTCTTCTGGGCATAAGACCCATATATGAACTTTACTTTTTTTGTGGTTTCCTTGGAAACATGACTTAATGGCTGTGTCTAATGATGAGGGTGTCATTTTGTCCAGAGGTGATCTCTTAAACTATACATACTAGCTTCCTCAAACTTGGTACTCATATCAAGCATGATCCCTAGACATGTCTTCTGGGCATAAGACCCATATATGAACTTTACTTTTTTTGTGGTTTCCTTGGAAACATGACTTAATGGCTGTGTCTAATGATGAGGGTGTCATTTTGTCCAGAGGTGATCTCTTAAACTATACATACTAGCTTCCTCAAACTTGGTACTCATATCAAGCATGATCCCTAGACATGTCTTCTGGGCATAAGACCCATATATGAACTTTACTTTTTTTGTGGTTTCCTTGGAAACATGACTTAATGGCTGTGTCTAATGATGAGGGTGTCAATTTGTCCAGAGGTGATCCCTTAAACTATACATACTAGCTTCCTCAAACTTGGTACTCATATCAAACATGATCCCTAGACATGTCTTCTGGGCATAAGACCCATATATGAACTTTACTTTTTTTGTGGTTTCCTTGGAAACATGACTTAATGGCTGTGTCTGATGAGGAGGATGTCATTTTGTCCAGAGGTGATCCCTTAAACTATACATACTAGCTTCCTCAAACTTGGTACTCATATCAAGCATGATCCCTAGACATGTCTTCTGGGCATAAGACCCATATATGAACTTTACTTTTTTTGTGGTTTCCTTGGAAACATGACTTAATGGCTGTGTCTGATGAGGAGGATGTCAATTTGTCCAGAGGTGATCCCTTAAACTATACATACTAGCTTCCTCAAACTTGGTACTCATATCAAGCATGATCCCTAGACATGTCTTCTGGGCATAAGACCCATATATGAACTTTACTTTTTTTGTGGTTTCCTTGGAAACATGACTTAATGGCTGTGTCTGATGAGGAGGATGTCATTTTGTCCAGAGATGATCTCTTAAACTATACATACTAGGTTCCTCAAACTTGGTATACATATCAAGCATGATCCCTAGACATGTCTTCTGGGCATAAGACCCATATATGAACTTTATTTTTTTTGTGGTTTCCTTGGAAACATGACTTAATGGCTGTGTCTGATGAGGAGGATGTCATTTTGTCCAGAGATGATCTCTTAAACTATACATACTAGGTTCCTCAAACTTGGTATACATATCAAGCATGATCCCTAGACATGTCTTCTGGGCATAAGACCCATATATGAATTTTATTTTTTGCAGTTTCCTTGGAAACATGACATATGCCGTGTCTTGGCAGTTGACATTTTGTGTGGAGCAGATCTCCCAAACTTTATGTTTATCAAACTTGGTACATGTACACATGTTCTCCATGCTCATCATGATCCCTGGATGTACCTGTTGGGTGTTATAACCCGATATGTACTGTATTTTTAGCAGTTTAGGTGGGAACATGACTTGTCATCTTGTGTGGAGTAGACCTTCCAAATTATACATATGAGCTTCCACAATCCTTGTACATATGTCAAGCAAAAACCTTAGATTTAACCTCTGGACATATGAGCTTTACTTTTTGCTGTTTCCATGGAAACATAACTTAGTAGCTGTGTCTGATGATGAGGATGTCATTTTGTCCGGAGGTGATCTCTTAAACTATACATACTAGCTTCCTCAAACTTGGTATACATATCAAGCATGATCCCTAGACATGTCTTCTGGGCATAAGACCCATATATGAACTTTATTTTTTGCAGTTTCCTTGGAAACATGACATAGGCTGTGTCTTGGCAGTTGACATTTTGTGTGGAGAAGATCTCCCAAACATTTTGTTGGGGGGTAAAGTTAGATATGCAATGTATTTTTAGCAGTTTGCATTGAAACATAACTTGGGCAGTGGCTATGACTGATGATGAGAATGTCATCTTGTCTGGAGTAGATCTGCCAATGTATGCATACCAGCTCCCTCAAGTCTGGTACATATGTGAAACATGATCCTTAGATGTACCTTGTGGGCATAAGACCCATATATGAACTTTATTTTTTGTGGTTTCCATGGAAACATGACATAGGCTGTGTCTTGGAGGATGTCATTTTGTGTGGAGCAGATCTCACAAACTTTATGTTTATCAAACTTGGTACATGTACACATGTTCTCAATGCTCATCATGATCACTGGATGTACCTGTTGGGTGTTATAACCCGATATGTACTGTATTTTTAGCAGTTTAGGTGGGAACATGACTTGTCATCTTGTCTGGAGTAAATCTTCCAAAGTATACATATGAGCTTCCACAATCCTTGTACATATGTCAAGCAAAAACCTTAGATATAACCTCTGGACATATGAGCTTTATTTTTTGCTGTTTCCTTGGAAACATGACTTATTGCCTGTGTCTAATGATGAGGGTGTCATTTTGTCCAGAGGTGATCTCTTAAACTATACATACTAGCTTCCTCAAACTTGGTATACATATCAAGCATGATCCCTAGACATGTCTTCTGGGCATAAGACCCATATATGAACTTTATTTTTTTGTGGTTTCCTTGGAAACATGACTTAATGGCTGTGTCTGATGATGAGGATGTCATTTTGTCCAGAGATGATCTCTTAAACTATACATACTAGGTTCCTCAAACTTGGTATACATATCAAGCATGATCCCTAGACATGTCTTCTGGGCATAAGACCCATATATGAACTTTATTTTTTGCAGTTTCCTTGGAAACATGACATATGCTGTGTCTTGGAGGATGACATTTTGTGTGGAGCAGATCTCCCAAACTTTATGTTTATCAAACTTGGTACATGTACACATGTTCTCCATGCTCATCATGATCCCTGGATGTACCTGTTGGGTGTTATAACCCGATATGTACTGTATTTTTAGCAGTTTAGGTGGGAACATGACTTGTCATCTTGTGTGGAGTAGACCTTCCAAATTATACATGTGAGCTTCCACAATCCTTGTACATATGTCAAGCAAAAACCTTAGATTTAACCTCTGGACATATGAGCTTTACTTTTTGCTGTTTCCATGGAAACATAACTTAGTAGCTGTGTCTGATGATGAGGATGTCATTTTGTCCGGAGGTGATCTCTTAAACTATACATACTAGCTTCCTCAAACTTGGTATACATATCAAGCATGATCCCTAGACATGTCTTCTGGGCATAAGACCCATATATGAACTTTATTTTTTGCAGTTTCCTTGGAAACATGACATAGGCTGTGTCTTGGCAGTTGACATTTTGTGTGGAGAAGATCTCCCAAACATTTTGTTGGGGGGTAAAGTTAGATATGCAATGTATTTTTAGCAGTTTGCATTGAAACATAACTTGGGCAGTGGCTATGACTGATGATGAGAATGTCATCTTGTCTGGAGTAGATCTGCCAATGTATGCATACCAGCTCCCTCAAGTCTGGTACATATGTGAAACATGATCCTTAGATGTACCTTGTGGGCATAAGACCCATATATGAACTTTATTTTTTGTGGTTTCCATGGAAACATGACATAGGCTGTGTCTTGGAGGATGTCATTTTGTGTGGAGCAGATCTCACAAACTTTATGTTTATCAAACTTGGTACATGTACACATGTTCTCAATGCTCATCATGATCCCTGGATGTACCTGTTGGGTGTTATAACCCGATATGTACTGTATTTTTAGCAGTTTAGGTGGGAACATGACTTGTCATCTTGTCTGGAGTAAATCTTCCAAAGTATACATATGAGCTTCCACAATCCTTGTACATATGTCAAGCAAAAACCTTAGATATAACCTCTGGACATATGAGCTTTATTTTTTGCTGTTTCCTTGGAAACATGACTTATTGCCTGTGTCTAATGATGAGGGTGTCATTTTGTCCAGAGGTGATCTCTTAAACTATACATACTAGCTTCCTCAAACTTGGTATACATATCAAGCATGATCCCTAGACATGTCTTCTGGGCATAAGACCCATATGTGCACTGTGTTTTTTGCGGTTTCCATGGAAACATGACATAGGCCGTGTCTTGGAGGATGACATTTTATATGGAGCAGATCTTTCAAACTTAATCTTGATCAAACTTGGTACACATGTTCTCCATACTCATCATGATCCCTGGATGTACCTGTTGGGGGTTACAATGAGATATGCACTGTACTTTTAGCAGTTTGCATTGAAACCTGACTTCAGCATTGGCTATGACTGATAAGAAGAATGTCATCTTGTCTGGAGTAGATCTATCAGAGTATACATACTAGCTTCCTCAAGCCTATTCCATATGTCAAACATTATCCTTAGATGTACCTTCTGGGCATGAGACCCATATTTGAACTTTATCTTTTGCTGTTTCCTTGGAAACATGACTTATTGGCTGTGTCTGATGATGAGGATGTAATGTTGTTACAACCAGATATAAACTTTATTTTTTGCAGTTTCTATGGAGACATGACTTAGGTTGTGATGATAAGGATGTCGTCTTGTCCTTTTAGCAGTTTGCATGGGAACATGAATTAGGCAATGGCCATGACTGATGTCATCTTGTCTGGAGCAAATCTCCTAAACCATACATACTAGATTCCTCAAACTTGGTACACATGTCAAGCATAGTCCATACATGTGCCTTTCAGGACAAGATGTGACTTTTGGGGGTTACACCAGTGTGTGAATTTTTATAGGTTGGTATGGTGGTGCCTTTTAGTTGTTTTGGATTACTGAATGAAACAGCTTTGGTCAAGGTCGATTGAATTTGTTGGTAGTGTTTTTTTCAAGAGCAGAACTGTAACACCTTACAATAATCTCCTTGCATTCTGCCGTATGCGCACCAAACATTGACATACTGTAATCATGATTGGTAGACATATTCATGAAGAGTATTTTGCCATTGCTGGGGAAACTGATGACTCTGTCTTCTTGTTATCCTTGTGGCAGCTTTTGCTCTGAATAGCTTGCTTTATTTTGTTAAGCTTCTCAGACTCAGCCATCACCAAACGAAATTCTTCCACTGAGTTTTTGCTCTCTCCTTCTTTGCCAGCACCTTTGTTCTATCATGTTCACTTCTGACTTAGCCCACACTCGAATCTTGTCATGCTTTGTGCTGCAGACAGCAAGATATCAATTTGAGAAATATTCCTGCCAACCTAGCGCCCCCAATGGTTATTTCCTTGCTAGCTGCTACATAGTATTTTTGGGTCCAGCCGAGTTTGATCCCTTTCACAATTTCAGTGACATCATGATGGTAGTTCACTGAGGTAGACTTTGATGGACTTAGTGGAATTTGGTTGGGATAGTGATCTTTGTTGTCCATGAAAAACATGGGGAGACCTGAGCATGATGTTGAGATTCCAGTCAATTTGAGATGGCACAAATGCCCATTTGTTGTCATCAGTGAAGATGAAAGTGTACTGATTATTTCGAGCGACGGCCATGGTCTCAATGTCGTCCAGGTCCAACAGCTTGTCATCGGCCAATGTGGTGTCTTGGTTGAGGACTCAGTCTATGATTTCGCTCACACTATTTTTCAATCGAAGAGCTTCAGGGTTGGTGGAATCCACTTCCATTCAAACCAATCTTTCTTCTTAATCTCTCACTGATAAGATGTCTGCTGAACTCATCATTGTCGTCATCCGCTTTTTCAAGTTTTTCTCATGTGCGATACCATCATTGATGTTCAGTTTGTGCATGGTTTGCATGACTTTGTCTAACCTTTGCAATTCCTCAATGTTGTCAGGGGCTTAGTTCATTGTGGACAAAATGCTGTCTAGCCCATGCGATGCTTCCTTCCTGTATTTTGGCACATCTCTTTCCGATATTGATCCAGCGCTCTTGCCCTGACACCGAGTTTGGTGCATGTGGTTTTAGAGCATTGGTGGTCTTCACAGAAATGATCTGTTTGAAAGAGACAATGAAAAGTTAACCCTGCGATCATGAAAGTAGAAGTGACCATCAAGGGTGTTCCCAACCATCAACGCATCAGGGTTCACCATCAGATGCCGCATCAACAGCAGCGAGGTGATAACCATCCAAATCACCAAAAAAAGCTTGAGCTGAGGGCAAATTAAATTTATATTTGTACCTGATTATGGCCGCGAAATTTGATCTATTGATAAATTTATATTGATTTATCCCACTTGATCTGCACTACATTGTACCTGTTGTACCTGCCTTTCTCGCACTGACACACTAAACACAGCATTTGGGTGCTGACTCTGTGCTGAAAGACTAATGGGAACAGGTCTCTAAGTCTCACTACAAGGACATTGATTTGTTTGAGGAATTTCTGTGAACATTGATTATGCAAAACCAGTACTACCTTAATGGCTGGCAAAATCCTATGGAAATTAATTATTCAAAATCAGGGTTGACTAGAATAATTAAAATCTTGTCCCATGGGGCCCACCGGTTGCTTGAAGACTAAAGGCTTGTCTTGTAGAGAAGGTGCCACTCTGCATTGCAAGTTTGAATCCTTTGTGAACTGAATCGACTCTCAAACTGCTTCTGAGATTCCTTGGAAAACTTTCGCTAAGGTGTTTAAAAAAGGGGCAGAATGAAGTCAATTATAACTCCACTGGCAGGAAACACAATTTAAATTATATACTGTAAAATCATTATTATTCGCGGGGGTTTAATTTTCGCGCTTTTCGCACAAAAAAATTATCCGCGAAAATAAAACCTCCGCGAATAATATGATTAATTGTGAAAATATAAACAAACAAAGAGCTTTGAGTTTTAGTTTTGTATTGCTAGTAATTTGACTACAAGTACACTTCATTCATTCATGACTCAGTGAAACAAAAAGATACATAAAAACATATTAAATAGTCGATTCAACACATGTCATTTTCAGTGTCTCTGATTGACACGATACACATGACTTTACTAAATCAAAAATCTCAGGTCACCTGCTACTAGTGAATTAGTCCAAAAGTCCAGCTTGGCGGAATCCGCTTTGGATTAAATCCTTCCTCTTGTATATGTTGTCGTAGGCCTGGATAATCAATTGCGCGTGCAGTGGTTTGACAATACTGGTTCTAATGTCAACAGAAACGGCGGATGTTGGGTCGTCAGCACCAGCTTCTTCCTGTTGCTCTAACTGATGCACTACTTCATTTGAATACCAAACATGAAACACATGTTTCAGTTCATCTTTAAAGTTTTTGTTCACAGCCAAATCCAGAGGTTGTAGTTTGGAGGATGACATTTTGTGTGGAGCAGATCTCCCAAACTTTGTTTCTCCAACTTGGTACACATGTTCTCCATGCTCATCATGATCCCTGGATGTACCTGTTGGGGGTTACAACCAGATATGTACTGTATTTTAAGCAGTTTGCAAGGGAACATGACTTGCCATCTTGTCTGGAGTAGATCTTCCAAAGTATACATGTGAGCTTCCACAATCCTTGTACATATCTCAAGAAAAAACCTTAGATGTAACCTCTGGACATATGGGCTTTATTTTTTGCTGTTTCCTTGGAAACATGACTTATTAGCTGTGTCTGATGATGATGATGTCATTTTGTCCAGAGGTGATCTCTTAAACTATACATACTAGCTTCCTCAAACTTGGTACACATATCAAGCATAATCCCTAGACATGTCTTCTGGCCATAAGACCCATATATGAACTTTATTTTTTTGTGGTTTCCTTGGAAACATGACTTAGACTGTGGCTTGGAGGATGACATTTTGTGTGGAACAGATCTCCCAAACTTTATGTTTATCAAACTTGGTACATGTACACATGTTCTCAATGCTCATCATGATCCCTGGATGTACCTGTTGGGTGTTATAACCCGATATGTACTGTATTTTTAGCAGTTTAGGTGGGAACATGACTTGTCATCTTGTCTGGAGTAAATCTTCCAAAGTATACATATGAGCTTCCACAATCCTTGTACATAGGTTAGGTAGTGGAGCATGCCTCTGGCGTCGTGGCTCTTGCATGTACCCTCTCGTTTCTCCTCTTGATTATATTGATGAATTGAGCCCATTCATTATTTCTGTTTTCAAGGGCTTCTTTAAGATTGTTGTTGGCTGTTGACCTGATTTCATCATATTCGGGGCATCTGAATAAGATGTGCTCAAGATCTTCCTCTTCTTGATTACAAAATGTGCAAATGGGGTCAGTTGCCAGATGATATTTGGCTAGATAGCTCTGACAGGGAAAGTGGTTCAGTCGGATTCTAGAGATGGTAACTTGATCCGTTCTTTTGATATTTTTGTAGAAAATTCTGTTGGGTTTTTCCTGCAGTTCAAAGTACTTTCGACCTTTGCTGTTATTGAGCCAGATATTTGACCATTTATCACTAGAGGTTTCCTTCACTCTGCATTTCAAACTAGGTAGAGATGACATAGGTTTTAGCAGAGGGCCACACTCAGATGCTTGCTTGGCAAGTTCGTCAGCCTTTTCGTTCCCAATAATCCCTACATGGCTTGGGATCCATTGTAGGCAGATGACAGTTTTCAGGGTTTGTAGCAGACTGTTGATGGCTTTGGTTTGATGGTAGTACTCAGTAGGTTTGTATGACAACAGAGTGTGCAGGGATGATAAAGAGTCCGTCAGGATGGTGTAAGGACCGGAGTTGGAAAGATCTTTAATTTCCAGCAAGGCTCTTTCTATTGCTGTAAGTTCTGCACTGAGGATTGAGCAGGGGGTGAGTGGAATGATGACACTACTCTCATCGTCTTGGAGATATATGCCTGCCCCAGCTTTTCCATTGTTTGGATCCAGGGAGCCGTCAGTGTAGATCTTTCTGTATTCTGAATATTTAGTCTGGATTAACTCCAAGGCTAGCATCTTCAACTTGACTGGGTTTTCTGACTTATTGGCTTGTTCTGGAATTGATGTTACTATGGTTGGAGGTTTCCATTGCCATGGTGGTATATCATTCATGATTGCTGTTGGAGAGAAGTTGGGGTCTGACCTAGAAGGGAGATAGATGTTTCTTTCCTTGAGTAGCCTGCTGGATCTTGCATAGAAGGAGTTCTTTGCTTTGTTTTTCTTGAGATGCCCTGGAGAATCTTTTGGAAGGAAGTGATTTTTAATCCTTCTGTTCAGGATAACTGATTCCGAATGGATCTGAAGTGGAGGGATGTTTGCTTCTATCTCAAGTGACCCAACTGGCGTGGTTTTCAGAGCACCAACTATGAGACGGAGAGCACAATTTTGTAAGGTTGAAAGTCTTTTCATTCTCGTTGGGCAGCATGATGACCAGATTTCCATGGCATATGACATCTTACTCCTGATATATGTCAGATAGAATGTTCTTAGGGTGGTAAAATCGGCCCCCCAAGCTTTTGATGAAATGACCTTCATGAGGTTCAGCCTCTTTAGACAGTCATGATGTAACCGGTCAATATGGGCATTCCATGTGAGTTTAGGGTCGAGTGTTAGCCCTAGTATTTTCGGATTTTTGTTGTAGCCTATTGACCGACCAGAGATTTGTATACCAAGTTTGTCAAGTGGCAATACATGTTTTCGTTTTCTGGTGATGACTGTGTATTCTGTCTTATCTTGGGATATCTTTAATTTCCACTTGGTTGCCCAATTGTTTATTGCTTCCATACATTCATTGGCATGCGTCACAATGTGGTTGAGATCTTTGTGAGTGATATATATGGAGCCATCATCAGCATATGTGACTTGTCCCAGTGGCTTTGAAACTACAGATGGTAGATCCTGCATCATGATGTTAAAAAGGATTGGGCTGATTATTGAACCCTGGGGTGTTCCAGTGTTGATGCTGATTAAGTCTGAATACTCATTACCTACTTTGGTTTGGATGTGTCTTTCGCTGAGGAAGCTTCTGATGAATTTAAGAAGTCTGCCACTTATTCCCAGTTCAGCTGCCTTTAAGGTGACTCCATCCCACCACACCTTATCAAATGCACCTTCTAGATCGATCAGGATTATAACCGTGTATTCATTCCTGCTTAATCCTTGATGACATTGTTCAGTTAGCTGCATGAGTGCATCTATGGTACCTGATTTTGGGCGGAAGCCACACTGAGATTTGTGAAAGATCTTTTCTGTCTCCAATTTCCATGTTAATCGTCTGGTGATCATCTTTTCCATGAGTTTACCTAGGCAGGAGGTGAGGGCAATAGGACGGTATGATTTAATGGCTAGTTTATCTTTGTTTGGTTTTAGAAGAGGAATTATTTGGCTAGTCTTCCATGCTGATGGATAAGTGCCAGAGTCCCAAATCTCATTAAACAGATTGAGTATGATGTCTTTTGCATTTGGTGGTAGGTCCATCAGCATCTGGTTGTGAATTTTATCAGGACCAGCAGCTTTTAGTGTCAGTTCTTTTATGGCAAGGTCCATTTCATGTCTCGTGAAAGGTTGGTCCTCCTCAGCCTCAGAAGAATACAGCAAATCTAGGTTGTCAGCAATATGTTGTTCACTATCAGAAAAGGTACTTTTGTTGAAATCCGTGTCAATGGAGGAACACTTGTTGGCATAGTGATTTCCAAATAACTGCGCCTTTTCTTTCGTGTCAGTGATCATTACACCATCATGGAATAGGGCTGGTTGACTTGAGTTGGTGTTGCCGTTGATTGCTTTTATTTTCCTCCAGATAGTATGGGAAGGAGTGTCTCTTGTAAGAGTTGAGATGAAATTTCTCCAACTAGTGGTTTTGGCGATCTTGATATCCCTCTTTACTTTGGCTTCTAGACATTTGTATGCTATTTTGTCCCTCAAGTTGCGGGTGCGTTTCCAAGTTCTTCTGGCTCTTCTTCTAGCCTTTCTGTCCTTGCTTATACTTTCATTCCACCAAGGTGCAGGTGGTCTCTTGTGAAGTCTCAAGTGGTTGAAGGATAAGTTTCTTCTGCCACATCAACAATACACTTGGTAATTGATTCCACCTTCTGTTCAACAGATGAGTGTGTTATGATAGCTTGTGTTTCCTCAATCTGGTGTGCTAGTAGAGATGTGAATCCTTCTCTGTTAGCTTTTTTGATGTTGAATCTCACTTCTTTGGTGGTGTTTTGTGGGGAACCGGGAAGTTCTATCTCTGTGATGATTGGGAAGTGATCGCTGCCGAGAGTATCATCCACGGTTTTCCATGACTTTATTTGAGGGGCAAGATTTGGGCTAACAATTGTTACATCGATGGAGTCAGTATGCCCCGTTGAGTGGCTTTGATGAGTGTGCTCAGTACCATTGATTGGCAGGAGGTTGCTGTCAGTTATCCATGCTGAGAGTCTTGCACCAGATGAGTTGGTTTGGGTGCTGTTCCATTGGGTGCTTTTAGCATTGAAATCACCGGCTAGATATGAGTTGGTACCCTGACTGATATCATCTAGTTCGTTGGTCAGCCTGCTACATCCTTCCCTGGCATAGATGGATGAGGCACAGAATGTGAAGTTTTTACAGACTGTGATATCTGCACTGATGTACTCTATGATCTCAGAGTAGTAGGTCTTTACTTCTGACACTCCTAGATGACTTTTTGTCAATAGTGCTACACCTCCGCCCTCCTTGTTTGGCCTTGGGGAGTTATATAGGCAGTAGGCTTTGAACTTGTCTTGCCAGTTCTCATGTTCTGTTATTCTTGTTTCACTGAGCAGGGCTATGTCAATGTTTTCCTCCTGTAGGAGTAGCTTGAATTCACTAACTTTGTTCTTCAGTGACTGGGCATTCCACTGTAGTACTTTTAGAGCTTTAGTTTCATCATTTACAGCTTCTGAGTCTTGAGGTAGGTCTATGGTATTTACTTCAGATATAGAGGTTGTGTCATCTCGATAGTGGCGTGATTTTCTTTGGAGGTAATTGCAACCCAAACTACAAAACTGCCTCCATTTGTTTTCATGACATTTTTGTCGAATTTGTTGAAAAAGCGATTCCGCTGATTGTCTATCCGTACACCACATTTCGATTCTTTTGTTTCTCTTGACACCTCTTATCACTATTGGTATGTTGTTGCTTATCCCAAACTTACTTCGAGTACGTTTGATGAGGGTTTTTCCATGTTTCTTGTCTGGAACAGCTCTCCATAACAACACTTTCAGTCTGTCAGGGTGTCCATGCTTTCCCACCTTAGGTGGTTTTGAGGTATGAGTATGTTGACCCCTGGCTTGTATGATAGGTTGGACAGTTTGAGTATCATTGACATTGTTCTCTTTCATGCAGTTCTCTGTATGTTTCTGATAACTCTTTTGGTAGACATACTCCTTGTTGCAATATTTGCATTTGTAGGTGTTACTTTTCTTTGCAACTTCTTTGTTCTGGCAACTGGCCTGATGTTGTAGGAGGTGTTTTGTCCTAACATACTGTTTGCCACATTTGGCACAGCAGTTGTTGGTGGTAGCTGATTTGTCACTGGGAGTCCCACTACACTCCCGGCGCGGACCTTGTTGTTCCGGGCGACGTCCGATCCGGCATGAACATTTGTTTACTTTGATCATCATTATCAAGGGGAATTAGAGAGGGACTTGGATAAACCAAGCTTCTCAGGTGAAACACCTATTGGTGACACTTGACCATTGGACTCCTGTAGAATCTCCTTTGCTCAGAGAAAGTGTCCTTCTCACCATTTACCCATGGCTGGGGCATGGTTGGATCAATACCAGGGCATGTCCACTTGCCGGTGGGCCTGCATATTGAACCTCTGGGGCCCATGCTGCTCCGAGATCCCCTGTAGTTTAGCCTGGAGCCGCAAGGTGTCCAGTTACCGTGTGTTGCCACTAGGAGGCACTACAAGAGTCTAGTCTATGGAGAGGTTATGTACTGGCAGGAAAGACTTACGCACTCGGCTTTCCTTTCACCTTTTACGGCTAGCCAGCGGTATAGCAGTAGAGCGGAAGAGACGTTAAAGCAAAAGCAAAAAAGCCACTACCAACTACCACTACACACTAGACACATCACACAGACTTGTGCATACAACCCACCAACACACTTGTACATAGTCAAGCAAAAACCTTAGATGTAACCTCTGGACATATGAACTTTATTTTTTGCTGTTTCCATGGAAACATGACTTATTGGCTGTGTCTAATGATGAGGATGTCATTTTGTCCGGAGGTGATCTCTTAAACTATACATACTAGCTTCCTCAAACTTGGTATACATATCAAGCATGATCCCTAGACATGTCTATAAGAACCATATATGAGCTTTAGTTTTTGCAGTGTCATTGGAAATATGACTCAGGCTGTGTCTTGGCAGTTGACATTTTGTGTGGAGCAGATCTCCCAAACTTTGTTTCTCCAACTTGGTACACATGTTCTCCATACTCATCATGATCCCTGGATGTACCTGTTGGGGGTTACAACCAGATATGTACTGTATTTTTGTAGCAGTTTGCAAGGGAACATGACTTGCCATCTTGTCTGGAGTAAATCTTCCAAAGTATACATGTGAGCTTCCACAATCCTAGTACATGTCAAGCAAAAACCTTAGATGTAACCTCTGGACATATGAATTTTATTTTTTGCTGTTTCCATGGAAACATGACTTATTGGCTGTGTCTGATGTCTGGAGGTGATCTCTTAAACTGTACATACTAGCTTCCTTTAACTTGGTACACACATCAAGCATGATCCTTTGACATGTCTTCTGGGCATAAGACCCATATATGAACTTTATTTTTTGCAGTTTCCATGGAAACATGACTTAAGCCATGTCTTGGAGGATGACATTTTGTGTGCAGCAGATCTCCCAAACTTTATGTTTATCAAACTTGGTACACATGTTCTACATACTCATCATGATCCCTGGATGTACCTGTTAGGGGTTACAATGAGATGTGCACTGTACTTTCAGCAGTTTGCATTGAAACATAACTTGGGCAGTGGCTATGACTGATGATGAGAATGTCATCTTGTCTGGAGTAGGTCTGCCAATGTATGCATACCAGCTCCCTCAAACCTGGTACATATGTGAAACATGATCCTTAGATGTACCGTCTGGGCATAAGACCCATAAATGAAGTTTATTTTTTGTGGTTTCCATGGAAACATGACTTATTGGCTGTGTCTGATGATGAGGATGTCTCTTATACTATACACACTAGCTTCCTCAAACTTGGTACACATATCAAGCATGATCCCTAGACATGTCTTCTTTGTGGTTTCCATGGAAACATGACTTATTGGCTGTAACTGATGATGAGGATGTCATTTTGTCCGGAGGTGATCTCTTAAACTATAAATACTAGCTTCCTCAAACTTGGTACACATATCAAGCATGATCCCTAGACACGTCTTCTGGGCATAAGACCCATATATGAACTTTATTTTTTGCAATTTTCAAGGAAACATGACATAGTCCGTGACTCTGTGTTCTTGTTATCCTTGTGGCAGCTTTTGCTCTGAATAGCTTGCTTCATTTTGTTAAGCTTCTCAGACTCAGCCATCACCAAACGAAATTCTTCCACTGAGTTTTTGCTCTCTCCTTCTTTGCCAGCACCTTTGTTCTATCATGTTCACTTCTGACTTAGCCCACACTCGAATCTTGTCATGCTTTGTGCTGCAGACAGCAAGATATCTATTTGAGAAATGTTCCTGCCAACCTAGCGCCCCCAATGGTTATTTCCTTGCTAGCTGCTACATATTATTGTTTGGGTCCAGCCGAGTTTGATCCTTTTCACAATTTCAGTGACATCATGATGGTAGTTCACTGAGGTAGACTTTGATGGACTTAGTGGAATTTGCCAGCAGATTTTCCAGGACATTGACCATGCAGTTGAATTATGACACCCTATGCAAACACACGTTTTGTGTCCCAGGTTTAGTTGATAAACATCTGGGCTATTTTCTAAGACACTGTGCTGACAACCACACTACATAGTTGCAATATGGTTGGGATAGTGATCTTTGTTGTCCATGAAAACATGGGGAGACCTGAGCATGATGTTGAGATTCCAGTCACTTTGAGATGGCACGAATGCCCATTTGTTGTCATCAGTGAAGATGAAAGTGTACTGATTATTTCGAGCGACGGCCATGGTCTCAATGTCGTCCAGGTCCAACAGCTTGTCATCAGCCAATGTGGTGTCTTGGTTGAGGACTCAGTCTATGATTTCGCTCACACTATTTTTCAATCGAAGAGCTTCAGGGTTGGTGGAATCCACTTCCATTCAAACCAATCTTTCTTCTTAATCTCTCACTGATAAGATGTCTGCTGAACTCATCATTGTCGTCTTCCGCTTTTTCAAGTTTTTCTCATGTGCGATACCATCATTGATGTTCAGTTTGTGCATGGTTTGCATGACTTTGTCTAACCTTTGCAATTCCTCAATGTTGTCAGGGGCTTAGTTCATTGTGGACAAAATGCTGTCTAGCCCATGCGATGCTTCCTTCCTGTATTTTGGCACATCTCTTTCCGATATTGATCCAGCGCTCTTGCCCTGACACCGAGTTTGGTGCATGTGGTTTTAGAGCATTGGTGGTCTTCACAGAAATGATCTGTTTGAAAGAGACAATGAAAAGTTAACCCTGAGATCATGAAAGTAGAAGTGACCATCAAGGGTGTTCCCAACCATCAACGCATCAGGGTTCACCATCAGATGCCGCATCAACAGCAGCGAGGTGATAACCATCCAAATCACCAAAAAAAGCTTGAGCTGAGGGCAAATTAAATTTATATTTGTACGTGATTATGGCCGCGAAATTTGATCTATTGATAAATTTATATTGATTTATCCCACTTGATCTGCACTACATTGTACCTGTTGTACCTGCCTTTCTCGCACTGACACACTAAACACAGCATTTGGGTGCTGACTCTGTGCTGAAAGACTAATGGGAACAGGTCTCTAAGTCTCACTACAAGGACATTGATTTGTTTGAGGAATTTCTGTGAACATTGATTATGCAAAACCAGTACTACCTTAATGGCTGGCAAAATCCTATGGAAATTAATTATTCAAAATCAGGGTTGACTAGAATAATTAAAATCTTGTCCCATGGGGCCCACCGTTTGCTTGAAGGCTAAAGGCTTGTCTTGTAGAGAAGGTGCCACTCTGCATTGCAAGTTTGAATCCTTTGTGAACTGAATCGACTCTCAAACTGCTTCTGAGATTCCTTGGAAAACTTTCGCTAAGGTGTTTAAAAAAGGGGCAGAATGAAGTCAATTATAACTCCACTGGCAGGAAACACAATTTAAATTATATACTGTAAAATCATTATTATTCGCGGGGTTTTAATTTTCGCGCTTTTCGCACAAAAAAATTATCCGCGAAAATAAAACCTCCGCGAATAATATGATTAATTGTGAAAATATAAACAAACAAAGAGCTTTGAGTTTTAGTTTTGTATTGCTAGTAATTTGACTACAAGTACACTTCATTCATTCATGACTCAGTGAAACAAAAAGATACATAAAAACATATTAAATAGTCGATTCAACACATGTCATTTTCAGTGTCTCTGATTGACACGATACACATGACTTTAGTAAATCAAAAATGTCAGGTCACCTGCTACTAGTGAATTAGTCCAGCTTGGCAGAATCCACTTTGGATTAAATCCTTCCTCTTGTATATGTTGTCGTAGGCCTGGATAATCAATTGCGCGTGCAGTGGTTTGACAATACTGGTTCTAATGTCAACAGAAACGGCGGATGTTGGGTCGTCAGCACCGGCTTCTTCCTGTTGCTCTAACTGATGCACTACTTCATTTGAATACCAAACATGAAACACATGTTTCAGTTCATCTTTAAAGTTTTTGTTCACAGCCAAATCCAGAGATTGTAGTTTGTCTGTGCATGAAGCAGGCACGTAAACAACCTTGATGTT
Organism: Haliotis asinina; assembly: GCF_037392515.1. Classification (NCBI taxonomy): domain Eukaryota; kingdom Metazoa; phylum Mollusca; class Gastropoda; order Lepetellida; family Haliotidae; genus Haliotis; species Haliotis asinina. The sequence continues at coordinate 36,667,403 of NC_090288.1, forward strand.
TTTCACTGTTAGAAGTTTTCTTAATGACTCTTGCTGTGGGTGATGTCCCAATCTTCAGGAAAGTTGAAAGTGTGGTGGCAGCAATCTATTTTCCCAGCGTAAATCTGTTGAGGAGGCAGTAGTTGTCCTGATTAGGTCATGGCTAGAAGTGCTGTGATTTGTCATTTGTCCCCCAGATATCATAACCTGTTTCGATCCTATTTCTTCCATAGTCCAATCACCCCCAGGCACGAGAGAAAGGCCTGTTTGGTCCCAGTTAATAACCAGGTTATCTGGGATGCCATGCGCTTCGATTACTGATGCCACTCAACCGTGAAACTGTTCTTTAATTGCCTCAAAGTCGGATGGAAGACGTTTGACATCTTTTGTTCCTTTTCTCTTGACAAAATCCATTCGCTCTAAGAGAGATCGGACCCATGCTTCTGTCAACTCAATGCTGCCTCCAAATTCTTTTTGCTTTGATTTATGGAACTTCTTCATTATCTCATCGGCAGCTGCATGCAGCATACGGACATATACTGCACCGCCAGCCAATCTTGTTTTTCTAATCCACTTTCTGATGTCTTCTTCATCCTCCCCTAACTTTGCCCTTTGACCCCTGACTGCCTTGACCAATTGGCAAGGGGCCTCTCTAGTTTGTTGTTGTTGCTTTAAAAAGCTAGCTTTCATTCCTCGAACAGTTGATTCACTGACTTTCCTCTTTAGTTCACTGGAAAATTTTCTTGTTGCCTTTATGCCTCCATTTTTAAGGGCATAAACAGTGATTTTAGCACGAAGTTTCTCATCATACAGGCCATAGTCTCCACGTTTACGCTTTTTCTTTGTAAGGTCAGGCATTCTCTCCTCTTCCAACAAATCTACAGCGATGTTAGCTGCCATGACAAGTTGTGCTTCAGTTTCATTGTCACATAGACTCAGATCTGGGAGGCCCATTGTCTTTGCTTTTGAAACAGTCTTCGTAAGCCACTTTTGTAATGCCATCCTGACAGAATTTGGAGAATGAAGGAACACTGCATGTGCAGATGCTTTATACCTGTCATTGAACAAACAACTTCTCAACATAGCGGAAGGCCCATGTTTCCCCAACTAATTAGGCAGGTGACAGGATGGCAGCTAGGGTACGTGTTTTCTTTACAGTTTACAGTTTCCAGTGTTATACTAGTACTCTTGTGATTTCTGTACTTTGATGATGCGCAAAAATTAAACAATGTGAATTAGTCAATTTTTCTGTTTCCACGAAAATTAAGCCGCGCGAAAATAAATGATTTTACAGTAATTCTCCTTACTTGGTTGCCAGCCAACGGTTCATTTTTTCATTTTTGGTTTGTTAAAGTTAAATATATTTCTTGCTGTGTTTCAAGTTACGTAATGGAGTGCAACGCATTGCTTGAACAAATGATGATCATTAAATGCCCGCCGGAGAAATCGATAAGCTATATGCGAGATACAGGTACAGACTCGGCACCAGAATGACAAAAAAACCATAGGTTCGGCCTCTTCCTTCCCATTCCACTGGAACATCGACTTTACCCATGGGAACATCTTGATCCATTCATCGAACGGAACATAAAAGAGGAAAAATAGGCGACTGGGTTGTCATGAAGTACCTGTACCAGCTGGGAGAACATTAGGGAGGCACTTGGAAAGGAGCTACCGATCTGACATGGCTGATCAAAACTTAGATAAAGCAGACATCAGATGACAAACTGAACTTGTACTAATTGAAAAGCGGAGTGCCCAGAGACGGTCGTCAGAGAGGAATGGCTGGTTGTACCCCATGACACGGTATTACCACCATCCACATGATAGAGAGAGTCTCACTCTCAATTTTGGATAGGTTACCGGTCATCATAACATAGCCAAGCATGACTGAGCCTATCAGCTCTGCCAGTGAGCAGGATAGACCAGGAAAATCGAAAATCGAATGACCAGCACACAAGAGCTGTGGTGGCTCAGTCTGCTAAACAGGAGGAGAATCGAATGACCAGAGCTGTGGTGGCTAGTCTGGCACATGTGTGCAGTTTGTGAGTTTGTATTCCATCTGGCCTCTATGATTTCCTTGCAACTCTCAAACCTTTCGGTAAGGTTATCTAGAACGGGGCGACTCTCTTTGAGTGTACGCATTTGGATGCAATTCCACAAGAGAGGAGACCCGTGAAGGTCCCGGGGTAGAATAGGCCTTCAGCAACCCATGCTTGCCATAAAAGGTGACTATGCTTGTCGTAAGAGGCGACTAACGGGATCGGGTGGTCAGACTAGCTGACTTGGTTGACACATGTCATCGGTTCCAGATCGATGCTCATGTTGTTGATCACTGGATTGTTTGGTCCAGACTCGATTATTTACAGACCGTCGCCATATAGCTGGAATATTGCTAAGTGTGACGTAAAACTAAACTCACTCACTCACTCACTCACAAGGGAGGAAGCTTGCGCATTGCATTAAATTATTATATAATCTATTAATTTGTAACCGCAGCAGACATTTTGTTAAAAATTATTTTCCAGTCTCTCTACTATGAACTATTATGGCAACACAGTGGATAGTTAGTCTTTCAACAGACAGATCCCATGCTCACTAAGAAACCATTTCCTAAACATATAACCAATTTTCATTAAATTTTGCATGCGTCTCTGTAGTAGTATACATAATGGCAGAACGGGATTACCAAATTAAAGCTTTGAGAAGGACGTGATTCCATTTCACTATTGTGTATACTACTGTTAGTGTTGATAGAATTGTAGATATGGGAGTGACTTGGTCTTCAGCTACTCATGCATGATATTTAAAAGATTTAGCTTAGTTTTAGTTTAGTTTAGTTTAGTTAAAAATGAGAAGGCAATTAATGTTGATGTATGTATATGTGCATGTGTAAATACTTCTTTGCCTTAGTTATTTACAACGTCTAGTTTAGTTTAGTTTAGTTAAAAATGAGAAGGCAATTAATGTTGATGTATGTACATGTGCATGTGTAAATACTTCTTTGCCTTAGATATTTACAATGTTTAGTTTAGTTTAGTTTAGTTTAGTTTAGTTTAGTTTAGTTTAGCTACTAATGAGATCGGGTGGTCAGCCTCGGGACTTGGTTGACACATATCATTGTATCCAAATTTCGATGGTCACTGGATTGTCTGGTTTTGACTCAACTGCTGCTGCCATATAGCTGTGAATATTATTCTGTATTCCTTGGGACACAGTACATATTTCGTTCATGTCCATTTTATACATTGAGCATTCTATGTAGCATTCTATATTATATGCAGAGATTATACGACCTGTGAAGGTCCCGGGGAATTGGCCTTCAGCAACCCATACTTACCATAAAAAGCGACTACGCATGTCATAAGAGGCGACTAATGGGATCGGATGGTTAGGCTCACTGACTTGGGTGACACATGTCATCGGTTCCCAATTGTGCAGATCAAAGCTCATGCTGGTCACTGGATTGTCTGGTCTAGACTTATTTACAGACCGCCCCATATGGCTGGAATATTGCTGAGTGCGGCGTAAAACTAGACTCACTCACTCACCCAGAGAATACGTGTTGTTATGAGTGTCCATGGTTTGACCATCAGACAGCAGCAGACAGCATCATCACAATGCTGTGGATGTTGATGGAGGCAGGGCTGGAGGAGTTGAAGCTGCTGCAGACGGCCATCCTGTTGATCACGACCAACTCCGTTGTGCAGCACGATGCACTGGCTAAGGTATGTAAATGCCAGTAAATGCAGAGCTAGGAAGGATGTAGTGAATCTCCTGTTATCATCGTGACGAAGTGCATATGATACATATCACAATATCATAAATATTGGGTAATGAGTATGAAAACAATTTTTACAATCAGTGAGCAATATGGTGCATGATTGCCACACGTATTCTTTCTTTTGGAAATAGGAAAAAAACTGTTTTTAGGATGTTATTCTGTATCCCTTAGATCTACAAAACTGCAAATAGAATATGTCAAACTAACTCACTTAGGCCAAACTGGGCATTCAGTGGGGTGCTTAAGAAGATATCCAGAAAAGCATGTTTACTTGTAAAATTGGACAAATACGAATAGCTGCTGAAAACAATACTTCAGACAATAGATGGTAATTATGTGTCGCTCAGCCAGGTATGACGATGGATTATCAACTCACCTGTGTTGAATATGTCTCATCTTTTATAAACCTCTTAATGTCTTTCTTTCATCAAGTTTATGTTGAGCTATGTGAAAGAGTATGACATCTAATACCCCCGAAAAGCATTGTATTGAAATATCTAGGTGGCATGACCACCTGAAGATTGACAGAACTGGATATTTTTATATCATGTGTACTTCAAATTTCATACTTTAATTCCCCTTAAGGATTATTGTATATTAGGTAATAGGTCTATCTTCAACCCAACACAAACCATCGTCTCCGAAACACGTTCTGGTTTTGCTTTTAAGACGACCCCTCCTGCCAATTTCTTTTTATAGTGACTCCATGGTCTACGTCCTTTCAGCATGAAAGTTATTATTTTTTATGTCAGCTATTATTTATAAGTCTAATTTCAAAATGGGCATTTGAAAAGTGTCCTTTGTAATACAATATCATTGCACACTTTTGAATAAAGCCATGGTCCGTTCTAAATAAGTCTCTTTGGACACAGAAACAAAAATGCATTGCTCATTTCTGTACTGATTTCTCTTCAGTTCTCTTTTTTCACATTTCTTGTCTCCCTACCTCTGAGACTTGCCAAACTTAGTTTAACAGATATTTCACATGTTCACATACCTTTTTCATAAATTGTAGATATAAATGTAAAAAAAAGAAACATTTTTTTTTCTATTTTTGACAGTTCACAACTAGTATTCAATTGATAGCCATTTCCGTACAATCAACATCACCATCATGCCTGTTTCTGTATTTGTTTCATGTTTGTTGTGAATAACACAATATTTCAGAATGTATGCTTGCTACTTGACGATCTGACAAAAGAGCAAACATACACTCCAAAACATTTAGTTATTCACAACATGAAACTGACGTCAATAAATCCTATGTTACTTAAAATATTGGTCCATTTGGGGCCACTTAATTCCTCCAAAACATCACATATGAAGCCATTCAAACCCACAAACCTAAAAACATTTGGTAGAATATTTGGAACACTTTGGGATCCACTTATAAAGATTGCTCCACTTGTAAATTGTTACATGAATCCAACAGAAATGAAAAGTATGTTTGGCACTTATTTAGCACTATTGTGGCTTTATAGTGGCATATATATATATATATGGCTATATATATGTAGTGCCTATTCAAATCAAGGGCAGATAATTCAACAGGAGCTCACTCTGGATGCTCCAATATACTGTGGAATCTGAATGATATTGCGAGAGTTGTTTTGCATGATACTATACTGGCATATACCAATAATGTTGCGTAGCCCTTCTGTTTCACAACAATCAACATCACCATCATCCTTGTGTTTCTGTATTTGTAAAAGTGAATCTGTGTTCTTCCTTTGGTTTGAGTTTGTGGGTATATAAGGAAATCTGTAGGTCATTATGCTCACTGTGCATTGATAGACCAAATAATGAAGTGTATATATGTGAATACTAGCAGATTAACATCAAGATGCACACATATAATTACATGGAGCCAGATGTGTGATAAATACAGCAGACATGTAATGAAGTCAGCTGTACAGTTTGGATTTCAAGTTGACTGAATACAAAGTACTCCTTGTTGTTAATATCATTTGTTGTGTTGCTTGGTTGTGTTCAGTCATTCTTTATAACAGTGTGAAAAGCTTCATTTAAATGTTACTAAATGCGATAAACCAGAATTTGTTATCCATAAAATTTTATAATTTTTTGTTAAGAGTTGGTCCATGCTGGTTTTAAAATCAAATGTTCATGCAAGTGACTGGGTATAAAGGATAGAAATGGCATTTTTTTAAGGCTGCCATTGAGCACCTGACAGAATAATTTGTGTTGCATTTGGGAATAAAGTGAGTCCATACACATTGATGTTTGATGAAACAATTAAACTTAAAACAGAACAACAACTAATTTAGTTTGATTTTGTGGGGTATTTTTAATCAATCAGTGACCATCATGTACATCCTGAACACTATAATGACTGTAGAAATAGTTTCAGCTCCGTTTGTCCTGGACCAACCAAGCCCCAAACTGTGATATCATGCACATAGGTATTTCCTATTATGTGACCTGGTACTAGGAAAGGCCACAACCATGTGAAGCTGTGAGATTGAGAGTGTCAGCAATAAATGTTTGATAGGTGCAAAAATCATTCAGTTCAGATCTGTGTAAAATAGGGAGAGCAATTTTCTGTGAATCTGGCGAAATCCGTGGATTTAGAGGCAAATGAATTCTCCTTGATATTTGTCTAAATCCGGGGGCAAAATATTAAGCGGGGTGGGGTCCAGCTTATTAACGTCAAGTACCCACATCTGTGTCTCTTGGGCTATAAAATTTCAGAATTTCACTGTATCTTCTTTTGATACTTTCACCTGTTGCCATCCATGAGAAAATATCATACAGAGAAATAGATAAGTCTGAAACCTTCTTAAAATATATGCAATTGTGTTGCCAAGCTGATAGTTAGATAAAAGAGAGGAATGTGAGTTATGATAGAAGCCTAGTGATTGGTATGCTCAACTTAACAGTGTAGACACCTGATTGGATTAACATCCAGCAAAGGTAGGTAATACAATTATTGGGGCAAGCTGTAAATACATCCTGGGTACCTGTGGAGATTTATTGAATCTTGAGGGACGTATCTCCTGGATATTATCATGGATGATACATATTAAGTAGAGCTAAGCAGTTGAAGTCCTCAAAAGTGATATGTTTCTGTCTGAAATTCGGTTTTGAACTATATTCCTCAAGTTGCCCTCCTGAGTAAGTAATCGTAAGAATCACCATGAAGTGACCATCTTTGCTGCTTCCACCCTAGGCCCTTGTCTTGTGTTTCCGTCTGCATTTCACCAAGGATAGCACCACCATCAACACCGCAGCAGCCACCATCAAGCAGCTTGTTAGCATCATCTTCGACAGAGTTGTTGCCGAGGACAGGATCCAAACGAACGGTATGTAAAATGGCAGTAGGATTAGTAACAACACATACCCTGCATATAAAGGTTATGTCTTCTTAATCAAATCTGTTGCTTTGTCAGCTTCCCATATTCTCCCAAATTGCATGTGAGTAGTGGGAAAAATACACCTCAATTTGAATTATTTTGTGCTTTAGAATAATTGATATTTTGAGATAGGGTGTTGATAAATGCCATAGTTATTTGAATTTTTTGTCTCTTAAAAACATCACTTACTTAAACAATCTTATTTCTTCGTAGAATAAATGAAACTTTATGGTAAACAGGGAAGAAAACACATGTCATACAGGCATGGAAAGTTAATCTGAAATTCATTTTGCCATATTCCAACTTGATACTGATTTGATTGATTATTTGGTTGGTTGGTTGGTTGGTTGGTTGGTTGGTTGGTTGGTTGGTTGGTTGGTTGGTTGGTTGGTTGGTTGGTTGATGCTTATTGTCTGTATGATGCAGATGTGAAAAATACATACTGAATGGTGTACATATACCCCTGCCATGAAGCTGAACTAACAGAGGGCAAAGTTTCTCCAAATATCTTTTCTCTTAAGTTTACATCTTCACATGGTACACATACAGAATCTTCAGTATTTGAAGCCAAACTTCACTTATCGCCAATCTGTTACAGAGCCGCGAGAAGCCATGAATACTGATGAACTGAAGGCAGGCAGCAGGGCTCCTCCCAAGTCACTCAGGCCATGTGCTGGAGATGCTTACCTCTTGTTCCAGGTTTGATATTATCAGTCTTAACTACTTACAACAGTTTACACATGTTTATTGCTACAAGATTCTGTCATTTTTTAAAGAAATTCATTTGTATGAAAACATGTAGCTTTTACCAAAAACATCAGCATTCTCTTTGTCATTTCGAAATACCTGCCTGCCCGACCACTTTGGAGATTATTTTTAACACAGACTGCCAGATTTTCAAACTGACCTGGACGGACAAAGTTCAGGTTACAGTTTATATGAAGATATTTTGTGGGAAGGTAAATTATGATCAGTTGTCATGCTGAAGACCTGAGTTCGATACCCCACGTGGGTATGATGTAAAGCCAGTTTTCAGGTGATATTGCTGGAATATTGCTAAGAGTAACGTAAAAGCTCACTCACTCACTATTCTGTAATTGAATATTTTTCTGGAGGTAAACAGGAAAGAAGATGCTAGTCAGGCTGTGTTTCAGTGAAGCTTGAACTGGTAATTTCATTTCATGTGTGCTTCTGTGAGTGTGTGAGTGAGTGAGGAAGTGAGTTGAGTTTTACACTGCTTCAAGCAACGTTCCAGAAATATCACAGCTAGGGAAATCAAACCTAGGTGTTCAGTGTGACAAGCAAATGCTTTAACCACTATGCGGAAAACGGAAAACGGAAAACCCACATTTTTACATGCCATTCTGACTGTTAAACCAGAAGATATAAAAGGTATTAAGATCTAATCTTTTTCAATCTATTTGTCCAGGACCTGTGTCAGCTGGTGAATGCAGACCAGCCTTTCTGGCTGATGGGAATGACAGAGATGACAAGGACCTTCGGCCTGGAGCTCCTGGAGTCAGTTCTCACCAGCTACACATCAGTATTCTCAAAGGTATAGTGTCCTCAGATCGATGCTTATGATATCAGTCACTTGATTGTCTAGTCCAAACTCCACCTTGTACTCCTGTCATATGGCTGGAATATTGTAGAGCATTGGTGTGTGATCATGTGGGTAGAGTCCAGGTCACATTTCAGTTAAAGTTAAGCGACATTGGTCACAGACAGTCTTCTGACTGAGAGTTTCTAGGCCCTCAGTCCTGCCCCACAATGAAGCACATGTGCCCCATGTGGTCTCACCTTAGGCAAGTGAGTTTGATCAAACTTGTTTCAGTTCACCCAGCAGTGAATGGGTACCCGGTGGTATAAGTCATGTGACTGTTAACCTTCTACCACCTCACTGGCAGCTTGGGTTATCCTTGATAATAATGAGTTATCACTTTGAGTCTCTTTGTTGAGTGGCCAGGCCCTGGATTAGAGTAACACTGTGTCTTTGTACTTTGATGGATGAGATTTTGTCCGTGATATCAATCATTGGTTTGTCTGGTTCAGATTTAGTTATCTGCAGCTAAGTTTCATATAGATGGAATATTGACAAGTTGCTGGACTATTGACTATTTTCTGTAAGTGTCAATATGTGACATGTGACCGGCATCATTGGTCTTACTGTGATGAATAATCTTTCTGTTTCCCAGCACCCAGAGTTCAGCTTCATGTTGAAGGAGAAGGTGTGCCCTCTTGTCATCAAACTGTTCTCCCCGAGTCTCAAATACCGCCAGGGTCTCCCGCCAGCCCCCTCACCTGCACCTGTTGAAAAACCATTTTTTCCTATCGTCATGAGGCTGCTCAGGATTGTGTCAATACTCATCAGAGGGTACTATCAGTTACTGGTGAGTTGTACTAGGGACTGTGCTATTAGGCTCCTAAAATTACTGGTGAGTTGTATGTTGTCTTAACTATCCATGTGTTGTCATTCCTCTACTATCAGACTCTTTGTTTTTGTGTACAGGTGACAGAGTGTGAGATTTTCCTGTCTCTTCTTGTGAAGTTCCTTGAACCCGAGAAACCAATATGGCAGCGGAGCCTTGCCCTGGAAGTGCTGCACAAGCTCAGCACACAGCACATTCTCATCAAGTAAGTCACCCACCCAGCTCTTCCCACCCAGGTTCTTATTTGTAGGATGACTCCACACCCTGCTACATAAACATGGCCTGTCCCCTTTGTATCAAAGAGAGTAAGGACATAGGGGAGATAACTCATGCATGATTATCTCCCCATGAAGTGGTTGCTTTTGTTCTTAATGCTGACCTAATATCATGTGACAATAATCTTGCCATTCAGTTACTTTGGAGTTGAATAAGGAAATGTATATTCTTATCAAAAAGAAATGAACTCATAACTTCAATTAGAAGTCTACACCCAGTTTCACATTGGTCTTCAGCAACCCATGCTTGTCATATGAGATGAACAGCGGGATTTGAATGTCAGATTTGCTGGGTTGGTTGATCATCATATCCAAATAGGGCAGAGCAATGTTCATCATAATCATCAGCTGGAATGTCTGGTACTTACTTATTTATTTACAGACTACCATCATATAGCTTGAATATTGCTTAGTATAGCGTTTCAGGTACTTTTGATAGATGTTGGATGCTAATGATGTTGATCACTTGATTGTCTGGCCCAGAGTAAGTTATTTACCATATAGTTGGGATGTAGCTAAGAATGGCTTTAAAGAACAACCAAACAAGACAAAAAAAAATAAGTCAGTAATCATAAGTTTTTAATCTTGTTCATTTCTATTGCAGATGCTTTTGTGAATCATATGACATGAAACCACATTCCACGAAGATTTTCCGTGACATAGTGAATGCAGTGGGGGCTTTCATACAGTCCCAGTTCATGAGCAGCCCTGGTGGACCAGCAGGCCAGAGCAGTAAGTCCAACTTTCACCACTAGGAAAGGGCTCATTCTGAAACACTATGTGAGGACCAGTTAGGGAGCCTGGTGGTTAAAGCTTTCACTTATAACACTGAAGACCCAGGTTTGATTTCCCACTGGGTACAATGTGTGAAGCCAATTTCTGGAGTCGCCATTGTAATATTTTTTTTAATATTGCTGAAATTGGGGCAAAGCTAAACTCTCTCGCTCTTAGACTCACATCACTTCGTTGTGTATGATCAGAATCTTGTCTATTATGAGACATACATCATACATTATATCTGGAACTACACTGTCTCAGATTCTGGTACTTCTGTTGGGTTTTGTCCGATCCAGGACTTTTGTTGGGTTGAGAAACATGCCCTCAGAGTCAGAAACCGAACACAAAGTCGGCAATCTCACCAACTTTGACATGTAATGCCAAATATAATATATGTTGACTACTCAGAATGGCATATACTGGTAAAATCACCCATGAATATTGGGGGTTAGAAATGGTCTTTAGTAACCCATGCTTGTTGTAAAAGGAGACTAACGGGATCGGGTGGTCAAGCTTGCTGACTTGATTGATTGACACATTTCATCAGTTCCCAATCGTGCTCATACTGTTGATCACTTGATTGTCTGGTCCAGACTTTGATATCTACCGACCGCTTCCATATGGCTGCAATATTGCTGAGTGCAGCGTTAAACAACAAATCAACAAAGCCGTAAAAGAGTCTTATTATAAACTTTTGTTCTTCCAGGTAACAAAGTACCGGACACCCAGGGGACCCCTCCTGCCATGGTGGCTGGGCTGCCAGTGGGGGGAGGGGTCAGTCCACAGCCGGCCTTCATGTACCGAGGAGTATGGATTCCCCTAGTAGTGTCTATCCCTTCTGCCCAGTCAAAACCTGTGTTGTGAGTCACCTATTGACTAGTGCATCCTTGTAGTTTCAGGGTTCCATTCAAACATGTTGATACACAGCATCCTGTGAGGGTTCTGGGGTGGATGAAGTCCCGTGCAACACTGGACACTTTAGTCATGATTCATCTAGGGCGGTGGGGTAGCCTAGTGGTTAAAGCATTTGCTTGTCATACCGAAGGGCCGGTGTTGATTCCTCACGTGGGTACAATTTGTGAAGCCCATTTCTGGTGGCCCCTGTTGTGATATTGCTGGAATATTTCTAAAGCCAGTGTCATTCAAAGCCAGAAATATTTATATGCCATCTGAATGTGTATTTTGAAAAGTGTGACTTGATTCTATAGTAGGTCATGATGTAAACTTGTTAAGGAATTATGTATCATAGTGGACCAATGAAGATATGGGTCGGAATTGGTCCTTTGCAACACATGCTTGTCGTAAGAGGCGACTAACGGGATCGTGTGGGCAGACTCACTGACGAGGCTGACGTATGTCATCATATGTCAGTTGTGTTGATTGATGCTCATGTTGATTACTAGACTGTTTATTAACAGAAATCACTCAAAACTGTTGATTCTGCAGAATGAATAACATTCAAGACAAACTCTCATGACTTCTCAATTTTCTACATGTTTATGTATTGTTCTACATGATTATATCAGCTAAGTGAAGCCTCGTTAATCCGTATGGTTGCATTTCTCAGCAAATTCATCCAGATTGCGAATTGTCTGGATTAGTGAATCGATTGCTTATGAAGCAATGAGTTTCAAGCCCAATGATAAATTATAGTCATAACAAAAAGTCTTTCATGGTCGTTTGTATTCATTTAACCTTCGTCATTGAATTCATCACATCGGTAATTTACAAAGTGACATCTCATTGCCTATTGTCTCCAAATATGTCACCAGACTTTCCAAGTATTTCTTTGCCTCAGTCAATCTCTTCTAGTATGCCTTGAAAGTCCAAATTATACCAGCATTCATCAGCTGACCATGAGGGGTGGGTTTTGATGGCTAAAAATGCAAGGTCACATTTCACGAAGTTCGCAAAGCACACTTGTGATTTACAGCATTGTCGAGAAGCAAAATCACTTAAAGTCCATGTGACTGCATCTCTCTGTCAAAATTCTTTAACCAATAGCAAAACAGCTCAGTCGTCAGTGGTATTGTGGCAATATCTCGCATAGACTTCTTTTGATAGCTTTTCATGTCTAATTGAAACAACAGTCCTTAAATGACATTTCTCAAAAGTTAACAAGAGTTCATTTTGTCAACTGCATGTCACTGAGTGTTTATTGTTCGCATTGATTGATTTGCAGCATCCGGACTATGAACCAACGTACTGTTTATTTACTGATTGGTTACAACTACTTAGCATCTGGTTGTGGAAACCGAATTTCCCGATTATTGAGGCAAATTAAGTAGGCATAGATTGGCAACAAGTTTAAATCTTCCGAGAAGCAAAACATCCAAATTATTGGGATGGGATGTTTGAATGTTGTATTATCTTCATTCATATTTCTATCCTGTCCAATTGTGCAATATGAATTTCCCTTGGCACATTACAGTATTATCATAACACAATCCTTTGTTTATGGCTTCCAATGTTCTGCAGCCTGGAGATGTTGGACAAGATTGACCCTCCAGTTATACCGGATGGATATGGAGTGTCACTGGCCTTCTACTGCCTCCTGTCTATAGTGAAGAGCGTCAAGCTCATCATCGAAGGGGAAAACGATGAAACGTCCAGTAAGGACATTGACAAGCCCAGTCCCAAACCTGCACCAGAAAAAAGTAACTATCTTTGTTCAGCTCTGAGGTGTTACATAGATTTGATGGTGTACGTTATAGGTGTGGGGTGTTACAAAGATTTGATGGTGTATATTATAAATGTAGGGCAGTACATAGATTTGATGGTGTATATTATAACTGTAGGGCAGTACATAGATTTGATGTTTACATTATAACTGTAGGGCAGTACAAAGATTTGATGTTGACATTATAACTGTAGGGCAGTACATAGTTTTGATGTTTACATTATAACTGTAGGGCAGTACATAGATTTGATGGTGTATATTATAAATGTAGGGCAGTACATAGATTTGATGGTGTATTTTATAACTGTAGGGCAGTACATTGATTTGATGGTTTACATTATAACTGTAGGGCAGTACAAAGATTTGATGGTGTATATTATAACTGTAGGGCAGTACATAGATTTGATGTATACATTATAACTGTAGGGCAGTACATAGATTTGATGGTGTATTTTATAACTGTAGGGCAGTACATAGATTTGATGGTGCATATTATAACTGTAGGGCAGCACACAGATTTGATGGTGTATTTTATAACTGTAGGGCAGCACACAGATTTGATGTTTACATTATAACTGTAGGGCAGTATAAAGATTTGATGGTGTATATTATAACTAGGGCAGTACATTGATTTGATGGTGTATATTATAACTATAGGGCAGTACATAGATTTGATGGTGTATATTATAACTATAGGGCAGTACATTGATTTGATGGTGTATATTATAACTGTAGGGCAGTACATAGATTTGATGTTTTCATTATAACTGTAGGGCAGTACACAGATTTGATGTTTACAAACACCAACAAATGTGTGATGCAAGATGAGTGTCAAAATTAATATTCTAAGGGATTTCTCGACCTTCTTGAAAACTGTTGAAATAAAGATTGGGACCCCTTGCATGTGTGTGGGGCTACTGCATTGTGCACCTGCATATCATGCGTTGTGTTTAGGGTTGGTAATAGAGGGATATGGTGTGGCATTCATAAGGTGTCTGTACTTGAAACGTTTGTCTGCGTCTCCATTTCCTATCCAAATTGAAAGTTTGGGTTCTCCTACTTTTTTTTAAGAGTATATTATAGCTGTGGGTGTTACATTGATTTGATGATTTGTGTAACAGCAGGAAAGGTGTTACATTGATTTGATGGTGTATGTTACATCAGGCATGGTATTTCATGAAATTGATGGCTTCCGTTACAGCGGAAACAGAGCGATTGTTACATGAGGAACTGATCAACTCGTCATGGTGTGGGATGCTAGCTGCCCTGTCTCTCCTCCTTGATGCTAGGTACGTCAGATTGTAATTCACAGTCAATGACAAATACTTTCCAGTCGTGACATTTCTGTACAGTAGAGAGGAAGCCTTACAGATTTCAGTAACAGTGTGTTCAAAGGCCATCTGCTAGCCAACATTTGCTCATTTCACTGAACACCTAAATTTAATTCAGCACGTAAGTTAAATGTGTCAAGACCATTTCTGGTGTCCTTTGCTGGGATATTACTGGAATATTGTTAACAGTGAGATGAAACGGTACTCATTCACTCTAATGTTTGTACAAGTTCTTTGGAGTGCCCCGTCAATCTTGATCTGATGTGGCCAGAATATTGCCGAAAGCAGCGTGACTGCCTACTCACTAACTGACCTGACAATTTAGAAACAGACATGAGATCGAATTATTTGTTGCAATTTATGGTATATTGTATTAATTTTACTATCGTGTTAAGAAATTAAAAAATCCTTCAGGTATTCCAGTCCTGTAACATCACTGGCTTTTTCTTTTGTGTTGGGTATTGTCACATTATGACAGTATCCGTCCAGTCCCCTTTCTCTTATTCATAAACAGTTGTGCAGGGAATAGTTTTTGTCTTTGGTCATCCAGTTATGGTCAATCAGAAGTCATCAAACTTTCTTGCCTCAGTGTTCTTGTTCTTCTGTTTCCAGCACTGATGAAAGCGCCACAGAGGCTGTCCTCAACTCACAGCAAGCGTACGCCAGTCTTTGTGGTCATCTCGGGATGAACACCCCAAGAGATGCGTTCATCACAGCGTTGTGTAAAGCCTCTCTGCCCCCCCACTACACGCTCACCATCCTTCACTCACAGGCCGGGGGAGCTTCAAGTCCTAAAGGTGGGCACAATCTTCCATGAGGAAATGTTAGATGATCATAAATCCAGTTCTTTAACATAGGCTTACAATGCACAGTCAGTGTTTAGGTTCCTCTTAGGTGATTTCAGTCAGAATAGGTCCTGTTTCACAAGGGAATTCGAACCTTGGTGCTAAGATGAATGTAAGTTCAGTTCTTTGGTGTAGGCTTACAATGCACAGTCAGTGTTTGGGTTCCTCCATGAAGATTTCAGAATAGGTCCTGTTCCACAATGGAACCTTAGTGCAGAGACAATCGAACTCCACTTCTGTAACATACATAGTCAGCTAGTCAAAAATGACAGCGTCATCCAAAAGGAAATGTTTTTTGTGAACCTTTATGGTAATTTAAACAAAACTGCAAGACAGATTTGTTTCCTGAAACGTTTATAACCTGGGACAATCAGTTAGTAAGAGTGAGCCTTGTATATTTGTTTGAAGATATTATGGCTCACTCAGTTACACAAAGGTGTTGTGGTGATAAGGTGACCCCATATTTAAACACAGGCTTAGAACAGTTGTAGCACTGATATGTCACTTTGTGGAATGAGGAAGGTGGTGATGTAAGTATATTTGTTGGTGAGATTTGTTTCAACAAAATCCAACTAAGTGATTAATTTCAGTGATGATAACCCCAATTCTTTAACATAGGCTTTGTGGATATAGGTAGTGGTTGTTCAGCTTGACCCGAGCTACTCTACATATGCATGACCCGGGAAGTATAATGGCACAAACGGCTGGTCGAGTTAACTTCATTAAATACGGGAGTAGAGTATGCTGTTCTTGCGTTCGTGCAAAACATGATTACATGGATTCGTTACAGAACTTGTCCCAGAAAACAACTCTTCTGAAAAAAAATGTTTCAATTGCATTTGGCCAATAGTGGTAAGCTAGTTTGGTTTACTAACTTTACAATGTAAAGTCTAATCTGATTCACTGCTGCTGCTCGCTGCCTATAAGCCCCAACAGGAAACATTAAACAATCTGTAACTAATTGATTAAAGAAAATTAGGGTATTGTTGATGGTTCCTCGACTTTGAGAGGGCAACCATGTCTCTGCTTTTCGGACATGCTGACATCAAATGACCAAGATGCACCCCTTCACAATAATAGACCCATCCAGTTGTGACACGGTCATGCTGTGCATTGGTATTCACTTGATCAGGTCAGGCTGAACAACCTGTATATACGTAAGTTGCTGATCAAAGTGTTTGTGTAGGATTCAGTAGGTGAGATCTAGTCTTAGGGAACACTGTAAAAGAGCAAAATAAACATGATTGGTTAATTATGATGATCGATCAGTTGGGATGATCCAGTAATCAGTCATGATATTGCAACCATTTGCTAACTCTGATCAGAGAACCAGTGAACGATGAGGCATTATGGCGATTCTTTCACAAATACAACGGTATGTTTTATCTGTTGCAGGGCCGACATTTGGCCGCACTCCGAGTCAGGAGGCTCAGGCTGGTGGGATGGAGGCCATTGAGAGGAGTCAGGTTGTGGCTGTCGGATCTCCCCTGCCAACTGCATCCCTGCCAGTTGGCGCTCACCAGGGGCCTGTCATGGTAAGTTTGTGGGTTAGAATTCACCTGGTTGGATTTAGAAGGAATGAATGGTAAGGCTCAGAGAGCTGGTTTATTGCATGTTATTGCACTCTAGGATTAGCTAGGATTGATGCTCAGAATGTCAAAATTTCTGATTTCTGTCCTCATGGCTTGGTTATATCTATGACTGGAATATCACTGAGTGCAGGAAAAACAAACAAGTAAAGCCAACTAGTTACATTTGCATTGATCATTCCTTGTTTTGTTGAAACTTATCATCCCTCGGCAATATTCCAGCTATATGGTATATAATCAAGTCTGAACCAGACAATCCAGTGATCAAAAGCATGCGCATGGTGTATCTCTCCAACAGAGATACAATGACATGTCAACCAAGTCAGCAAGCTGATCCCCTTGATTGCCTCTTATGACAAGCCAGGGTTACTGAAGAACAATTCAGTGGTTAAACAACGACTGTGGGGTGTTAAACAACAAACCATCAAGCTAAACCAGCATGAGTTTAGTTGTTTGGGTGACTGATTCTCTCCTTAGTCAACTACCAAACACGACCAAACATCCAAAGAAACTCTGTGACCAACATTGCTTAACTTCACAACTGATTTGAAACCTGTGTACAACCCATAACATATGTGTCTGTTCCAGCTAACAGCTAAGAACATCCAGTGTATGAGGGCTCTCTTGAGTGTGGCCCACTGCCATGGAGGGATCCTGGGAACTGCCTGGCACCTGGTGCTGACGACTCTACAGGTGAGATGCAGACACTCGCTGGAAAACTACAGTCAGTTAATTAGAAGGCCACCATGTCAACTTGTGAAATCTTTTACACCAGGCTATGGACTCATAATGTCTCATAATAATGATAATTGTCCTGAAATTCTGTATTTCAAATTCATTTAAAGATCAAGATATTCCTTGTGTACGCCATACCCCAGTAGACATTGTTGGCCAGTATGGTCTTGTCTGTGAAAATGTCCATTGGGTAGCCTTGTGGTGAAAGTATTTGCTTGTCACCCTGAAATCAGGGTTCAGTATCCTACAATGTTACAATAGGAAGGTGTAAAGCGCATATCTGGTGTTTTCTGTGTTTGCTTGAATAATGCAAAAAGTGGTGTAAAACTATACTCACTCACTCATGTTGTAACTGGATTGAGTGGTCCACCCTTGATTGTACACATTTGAACAATAAACAAACAATAAAACCTCACCATGTCTGCCAGCACCTTGTGTGGATCCTGGGTTTGAAGCCCTCCTCTAACGGCAGTCTGAAGGCGGGACAGCAGATCAGCGAGTCCTCCACCAGCGTCATCACGACCGCCGTCATGGCTGACCTTCCGGTTCTCTCTGCCATGTTGTCACGACTCTTTGAAAGTTCACAGTAAGTTTCCATAGTTCTTCCTGCCAGGCCTTCCAAAACATGGAGCGGTGTTGTTAAAGTGCTCGCTTGTCAAGCCAAAGACCAGGGTTTGATTCCCCACATGGGTGTATTGTGTGACGCCCATTTCCGGAGTCCACGCTGTGTTATTGCTGGAATATTGCTAAACTAGCGGTGTGAAACCAAAGTAACTCACTCTTCCAGAACTCTATTCTATTCTGATATGTAAACTCTGATATTCATGGATTGCTTCAAGGCATGCAATCATCTGTCCTTAGGGCTATGTCAAATGAAAATTTATCGCTGTCCTTAATCCTGGTAATATAAGGAGGGAATCATCTGTATCTGGATTATTCCATATCAGTAAAAACATATATACACCGTATTAGTTCTGTTCGAATTAGCTGAAATAATTGATGATTGTTCATAGTAACCAAATGACCAAGCAATCAATCACTTTCTCTCATAATCCAGCACAAATGATTTTAGAACTAGTATTTTAGTGACAGCACATGAAAAAATGTTTAGTTCTTACAAAACTCATTTCACTTCACGAAAAGTCAAGACTGAATATTTCTCTCTGTGGGAAATTTGATTTTTTTATGTTCATGATATTTAGTCATCACTTGAAAGGAACAAGTTACAGCATTTTACACTGGATGTAAAGTTTGTGCAGTTTCTAATTGGAACAAAAAGGAACACATGTTTTTCTTTTATGCTTATCTGCAATAGAACCTGAATAGGAAAATCTGAAAATTGACACTAACCAGTTAAACAATTCTGTTCAATGATTGCTCGTTGGTAATGAACCAATCATCAATTGTGGGATTTCAGCCAATTCCCAACACTACACTGTATCTAGAATTTCTATGAATTTTATCCAAAATTTGAATGTCAGATCATTTGTTTTCTTTTGTGTATCATTTCATTTTTCTATCTGAAAAGCCATTTGTACTTTTATTTCATTATTTCCATCATTGCCTTTGTAGATACCTTGATGACGTGGCCCTTCACCATCTCATTGACGCCCTATGTAAGTTGTCTGCCGAGTCCATGGACCTTGCTTACTCCAACAAGGTATGTAGAGGTTATCTCCCTTACACCACTCACCGCCATAGTTGCATGTTCACTTGCATGGTCGATTCAGTGAGGATTCCTGTCGTTTAGTCTCACTGTGTATGGAGTATTGGCAGTTGTGATTGGTCTTTGAATGAACTGAATGTGCTGTATTGTCAGTAAATAAAGTATGGAGTTAGTCTTGATAGGTAATATGGACAGGAAATATTTCCTAAAACGCTTTTGTATTGTTCATTCTCATCCATGGCCATTGATGGTTGAGATGACAAAACTTTATGTATGGATGATCTACCTCTTTATTTTGACAAAAGCAACTTTACGGTATAGATTTGTAGACCATTTTCAAGCATATTGGGAATGATTGATGCATCAGTTTATGTGAACAAAATACATGTATATATATGAAAATGAGAGATAACAAAGCTGGGTAAGGAATGAAAGTAAGGTACATGATGAGCTACAATAATATGATGACGCGCTAAGATAAAATAAACGAGATGAGTGGGATTACCATGACAATTAGTAAATATAAGATAATTAGGCAGTTGGTTATAGATAGATAGTTGGTTGTGGAAAATACAGCAGAACATCCTGTCTTGTTGAAGCAGAGCATGAAGTCAGCCCACAGATTGACTTACTGAAAGTTTTAGCTTGTTGACAAGGTTTGCCTCTTTGTTCTGGAAGGCAAAGTGTATGCTTCAAATCACAAGGTCTGGAATTACTGGATTCTGACTTTGCATTGGTACTACATTGGAACCAAACTTGGACTTTGCTTAAATTGCGCAGTATGTCTCATGACTGTACTGTTGGACCTGGGACAGGGTTTCTGTATTAAGCAAGATTTGGAGTCATCCCACAGATGACTTCCTTATGTTTTATACTTATGAGTGGGTTAATATAAGTTATCACATCTTGTCGAGGGAAATACAGGGTTTTATCAGTCCCAAGTAAGGTTGTATAAGGGGAATACTTTACGAGGGACTGATAAAATCCCGTATTTCCCTCGACACAATGTAATAACACATTTATCTAGCTGAATGTTTCCACTAAATCAAAACAAAACAACACGCATCCAATCGACTTGTGTTTATATACGTGAGATGCCACTGTTTGACGTCAAGCCTTCAGTAACGTGCGGTGCATTGTCGATACACGCTTTCCTCGCTTCACGTCGTCACCGAGGCGTAGCAGGGTGATATCACTTTCGTAGTGGGATTACACGACTTTCATACTCCCACTCCCGGATCGTGATGGATGTACATTCTTACATGAGGCTAGATAACCTCTTTGGTCAAGAAGACAAAGTGTCTGACCTGGGACCAAAAGTTCTGTGATGATGGGATTGGACTATTAATAGCTACTACATTGGAACCAAATTTGGAGTGAGTGCACTGACTGATAGTTCAGGCAAAGTATGTCGCAGTACCATACTATGGGGTCTGGCCATGCCTTCTGTTAATAGGGCAGTATTTAGTATGGAATCATCTGGCAGATGACATCCTTAGCTTGTCAATATTCAAATAATTGCAGGCTGTTATGTCTTTAGTAAATTATCTGTCATTTTAAGGGGAAACTGGAACCTTTCCCATACTATGTTTCTTCAATCATTAACATTCGGGAATCATCCATGTTGCATCACATTACAATAACCTACAGTTTCACTTCCTGTCTAGCTATTCTCGAAACGTTTGTAGCCCTACGAACTTCATAAGCTCATTCTTATCACAATGGCTACGATAAAAGATAAGAATTCTTGGGGCTACGAACGTTTTGAGAATAAGGGCCAAAGGTGTTTCAGCGCTTTGTGCATTGGAATGTCAACACCCGTCTTTAAGACAGTCAAATGTCTCTGGATTCACTAATTAATTTTGTAGAGACAGTGTGAAACTGTGTACAGTGTAGTCTATTTTGTCTTTTGTGCTTGACAAAATGGGCCTGCAGATTTCATTCAGGGCCTATTAAAACCTGCAGATGGCAACAGGTCCTGATGGCCAACTGGCAACACAGAATTATTACACAGAAGTATTACAGAAAGCAAACACTGCCTTATGCAGCTACACTGCCACAGTAAAACAGAACCTGAAGGTAAATTCAGTGTCCTTCATCTTTTCTCCAGTTTATGGTTTCAAACTAGGGAATCACAAAGTCTCTCCTTGTATCCATATTCGTGATCGCTGATTTACGTCTCATTTCCATTACTTTTTCATTGACAAAAGAATGTGCAGAGTTGCCTCCCTCTGTGATTTTATCATAGTTTTTACAGATTCCAGTCTCAAATTATGCCAAAATTATTGCATTAGAAATTCTTTGAAATTTGAAGAAAACTCATTAAAATTTGGATAAATAGACAAAAACATAAATTTTGTTGATAAAATACATGAGGTAGATGACACGAAGAAATGTAATGCTGATAATTTGGAAATGTGCCACCGGAGGTATGTGAAATAAAAGCTTCACTTTTGATTAGTGCCATTTCATTGTCTTCAGAATCCATTAAGGTGTCAAATATTTAGTTGACTCCAAATTTTTTGGTCAAACTACTAATTTTCATCCTTGACTACTATTTGCAACACTTTGAGGTTGGCATCTCTAGAATATGTAGGGCTTCATTAGAAACATTTTCAGATGATTGATGTAAGCAGCTTGTGTTTAAGGTCCTCAAAGTTGTAGGGTAACATAGTGGGTTTAGTTAATGTTGTCACATGGGCATAATGTTTTCAAACCCATCTCAGGTTATAACGGGGCCGCTGAGGTAGCCTAGTGGTTGAAGCATTAGCTCGTCATGCCGAAGACCTGTGTTTGATTCCCCATATGAGTACAATGAGTGAAACCCATTTCTGATGCCCCCCGCCATGATATTGCTGGAATATTCCTGAAACCATACTCACTCACTCACTCATTAAATGTTATCCAGTGATCCAGTATAGTTGATTCTTCTTCACTTCTTGCTCCAAACAACTGCTTACTGCTTGGTAGAGGCATGCCTCTGTAGTGAGCGAACATGTATATATCAAAAAAGTAATTATGCGGCTGTACATATCCCATTTGCCTCATCCTCTCTCGATCTAACCACAACTCTTGCCCTCCTATCCCCTACACATTAAATCATCTCCACTCAAGTCCCTACCGTGCAATCATCTATAACTGCCTTCTTAAAGACAACCCCCACTCCACCCCACCCCTAATGATCCACGACCCGTGAAGGTCCCGGGGTAGAATAGGCCTTCAGCAACCCGTGGTTGCCATATTAGGTGACTGTGCTTGTTGTAAGAGGCAACTGATGGGATCGGATGGTCAGACTCACTAACTTGTTTGACACATGGCATCGGTTCCCACTTATGCAGATCGATGCTCATGTTGGTCACTGGATTGTCTGTTCCCGACTCGATTATTTACAGACCGCCGCCATAAAGCTGGAATGTTGCTGATTGCGGCGTAAAACTAAACTCACTCACTCACCCAACAATCCACATTCTCCTCTGAGTCATCTGCCTTCCCTATTGAAATACCCCTATTCCCACCTATTTCAATCTTCACCTCTCCTCTACCCCTCCATGCACATCCCTCTTCCATCAGCTTACCATCTTTTCTTTCCTTCTCTGTGCAACTTCCCCATCCAACAACACCTACCCACCTACCCTACCTACCCTACCCACCTCTACCCAACATTACTCCTGATCACCCTCCAGCTCTCCTTTCCGCTGTTCCCTTGAACACACGTCTCCCATAACAGAAGTCCCCTCCCCATCAGCTACACCTCTCCTGTACCCAACATTACTCCATATCACCCTTTAGCTCTCCTTTCCCCTGTTCCCCTGAACACGTGTCCCCCATAACACAAGTCCCCTTCCCATCAGCTACACCTCTCCTGTACCCAACATTACTTCAGATCACCCTCCAGTTGTCCTTTTCTAAGTCCCCTTCAACACATGTCCCCTCCCCAGCAGCTACACCTCCCCTCTACCCAACGTTACTCCAGATAACCATCCAGGTGTTCTTTCCTCAGTCTCCCCTAACACAACTCCATTCCCCATCAACAACACCTTTCCTCTACCCCATGTTACTCAATATTGTCCTTTTCCTCAGTGGTAAAACACCAAACAGTTATTGCCATATTTTAGCTGTATTTACAAAATTACTCAGACGTTCATTAAATTTATGACACAGAATTAACTAAGATACTGATATCGCTATTCACATGTGTCCAGCCTGTTCACTGACTCCGATTATGTTTTATAGCCTGGCATTAGTGAATCATGCCATTCTGAAGTTTCTCATGCAGTTTCTGAAATAATGTAAATTCATAACATGCAGTAACCTCAAATAATTGATTATGTGACTATATGAAAGTTTCTTTTACAGTAGATTGATAGGGAATGAAACTATTAATGACTGTGAAATTTGACTTGGAACATGGAACATCCCCCCACCTCACCACCTTACGCTTCTACCCCACCCAACACATTAAACAACTCACTACTCCCCCGATTAAATACATGCTACACAGACTGAAAAAAATTTGCAAATTCTCACACCGTAATTAATTTCAACAACCTCAACATTAAATTCAACAGCACTTAAGGCCTGGAGTATTCCCAGAATATAACATCTACGAAAGAAGGAAGTACGCAAACATTGCACCGTGTGTGATGTTGACCTTGGAGAGGCAAACCCATGTGTCTTGTCAGGCCGAGAGGAGGCTGCGAGACCAATTATTGTTACCCAGATCCTGTTGTGTTGCCCTACGTCAACGTGATGAGGAGAAGACTTGACAAGACTTCCGGACATCCAACATGTAAATTACTCTAATATTATAATAATTGGGTTAGGATCATCGTCATGGCCACTGACCTATATTTTCGGGCCGAATTTAGAAAAAAATGATCTTAAGAGATCATGAGAGCCAATTACAAAAATAAGTCATCTTGTAAGTAGGCTTTGATGGTTGGTTTAGTATGAATGGGTGGGTTTGTTTGATAGATATACCAGTCAGAACCTAAAGTGGTGCCTTTTGCTATTTACAGGTTTTTGTGATTTCTTATTTTTTCAGTTTCCTTGGAAACATTTTTTACTTTGTCTCAAAAGTGAGAGGTATTTTTTATTTTTTTCAGAGTATAGCTCAAAAACTTCTTAATATCTGTCAGCAAACCTTGGTAGATATGTACGACAGATTCCAAAGTGGTGCCTTTTGCTATTTACAGGTTTTTGTGATTTATTATTTTGTGGCTTTCCATCAAAACGATTCGGACTTAGTCTATAAATGGAGGGATTGGCTTTGTTTCCAGAGCACAATTTGAAAACCATTTTTCAACAGATCTTGGCAGATATATGAGACAGATCTTGAAGTGGTGCCTTTTGCTGTTTACAGATATGTGTCATATAAATTTTTCATTATTTCCATGGGCCTACAACTGGTTGTCAGCAGACACCAGGACATTTGCATATATTCAGGGTATTGGTCACTACATGGAAAGCGTATACACATTTTCCTCTGAGATTTTGTAGATATTTCATTAATTGGGCAAAACTTATTGAAACTGAAGTCTGTTTTCAAACAAGAAAGGAGGAATACACCCTAAACATCTAAAGTTTTTTGATTTGAAATTTAGACTGAATATTTCAACTTGCTCAAATGTCATTCTTTAGTCATAATTATCCCCTGCAACACGTTTTGTGGGGGGCATTAAAATGCTCTCCGTCTGTCCGTCCACCCATGCACATAGATTGTTCAAGTGGTGTACTGGTGCCCTTTGATAGTTCTGAAATTCTGAATAAAATATTTTTGGCGTTTCCATGGCAACAAGTGTAACTTCGACTGAAATTGGAGGTAATGCAAAGGATATTGATGACTGTACCTTCTTGTTTCAGAAATGATAAGAAATCAGGTTTTTTTTTTAAATAAGCTCCATAAAGAGAAGTAGTGCATTATGAATTGAATATGTCAGGACTAAGTATACAGTATTGATTGATCTAAAACAGACTGTATGAGATTAAGATCAGATGGCAAGTCCGACTGTTTCACACTTTCATTTGGTTGTTGGAGGAAATGACAGATCAGACAAAAAATGGTCTAAATAATGTACTTACTCGCTCAGTATGCTGAGTCTATGTGGAGCATTCGTGTTAAACAGCTCCAATGTATGTCAGTGGGCTAGTGCTATTCAGCTGTTTGTCTTAAAGTCCTTGTATACATCTATACATTATCACTAGTGCTGGTTTGGGCACTAAAATTTTTTATCATGATGCCAAAGTATTGTGCACGAAAGTTGCGAGACCATACGAAGTGTGACATGTGAATATTGATACAATGCATATCATGATACTAACATCAATTATACAACACCTTAACATCAAAACAAAACTAATGTTTAAATGAAAGAAACTCTAATTTGAAAAAAAATTAACATTAAGCACTTTTTAAAAATTACAAAAAATATACAATGTAATACTGTGGTAAACAGAAAATACAGGTGAAATATTTTTAATAACTTGACAGATGTCATGATTCGACAATATTCCAAACATTGATGTATCATGGCCCATTTGAAGTATCATATCAGGATATGCGACAGTGTAAAATGTATCGATTCACGGTATCTATTTTCAGTAGATCAATCTATACTGATGAATTGTCACACCAGTAACTATCACTGACATCCATACGTCCAAACACACATGAAGGTACCAGGTTAGAACAGGCCTTCAGCAACCCATGCTTGCCATAAAAGGCGTCTATGCTTGTCGTAAGAGGCGACTAACGGGATCAGGTGGTCAGCCTTGCTGACTTGGTTGGCACATATCATCGCTTCCCAATTGTGCAGATAGATGCTCATGTTGTTGAGCTCTGGATTGTCTGATCCAGACTCGATTATTTACAGACCTCCACCATATAGCTGGAATATTGCTGAGTGTGGCATAAAACTAAACTCACTTACTTACTCAATCACTATAGAAGTGCATCCCCATTTCATCTCGGCCCTGGGACGGCAGGGTAGCCTAGTGGTTAAAGCACTCACTCATCATGCTAAAGACCTAGGTTCGAATCCCCCCATGTGTGAAGCCTATTTTTAGTGTCCACCATCATGATACTGCTGGAATATTGCTAAAAGTGGTATTAAAATGTACTCACTCACTCATCTCAGCCCTAGTGGCTTAGAACAGCACTGTCATCAAAATGAACAAAATATTTTCTGGTAGTTGTGGCAAACATCTGACCATGACAAAACAACTGATTTATGTAACTGCATGAATTCAAGTGTGTTGTATTTAGATTTTGATAACTTTGAAATGTTTGTCTTTTTAATTTACTGATGGATTTTAATTTCTTTGTATTTATAGGGAGTCTATTACTTGGAGGTAGTAGGTGTTTGGTATTGCTCTCTTTTTAAACACTGCTGCTTTGTTGACCTTATCACTCACACTGCATGTATCGTGTAGAGTTTAATGTCGTCTTGTCTAAACCCTGGCTGTGCTATTGTTACAAAAAACTTAATCAAACATTTTAATTTGAAAGAAACTTTTTGACAGATGGAGATGCTTTTTGTGCTGCTTATAAGTCAGAGGTTGTTATTCTGATAGTGATTTATTGTCCATTGTTGATTTCAGTGAAAAAATGTCTTTTGATCATTTATTACTCTTCATCTTTCTTTAATATGTGGGCAGTGGAGTGGCTGTGTGGATGAAGCATTTGCTTGTCACTCTGAAAGTCCAAGTTTTATTCCTGACGTCCCAACATGAAGCTTGTTACTGTGTTCTCTGTTGTGATGGAATATTGCTAAAAGTAGCCTTGAACTATCTTTTATTTTTTTTATTTTTTTTCCTTACAGTTTCATGTTTAAAATGTAAATATCATTCAGTGAACATTTGGATTGACATGTGGTAGATTATAAAGATTATAAATTAAATAATAATAATAATAAATTAAAGATTATAAAGCAATGATAATGTGAGCTTATGGCCTAAGTTCCATGTATGTTTAGTGGAACTAGCATCATGAATAGATAAATATGTGTGCAAAATAACGCACATCATGATAAATGCAAACATAATGCTTGCAGTTTCATACATCTTAGCTTGGTGTCACTCACTCTACACTATGACCTGTGTGTTTTATGAATTGTGACTTCAAGAAACAAGTGTACTCCAGGATCGTGTGTACAACTTTTTCTAACTTTGTCATGTTCTGTTTCCACCCTGTCACCTGGATTGGGATTATTGCTTGTTGTTAGAAGTGACTTACTGGATCACGCAGTCATGCCTGGTGATTGTGTGTCATTGCTCAAAATGTAAATCACTGGATTATCTGGTCTTGGCTCACTCTGTAGGGCTGGAATCAGTACCAAGTACATTTGTTATGAAAAGTGACTTACTGCTTGGTGACTTTGTAGATTTTGTATCATTGTTCATGATATGAGTCACAGGATTATCTAGTTCGTAGGTCCCTGTCATATAGCTGGAATATTGCTGAGTGCAGCATTTATTGACAGTAGGATGATGTTTCACATCTTTCTTACGTATTGCTGATTGCTGTTTAGTCCAGAGATGTGTGAGTCCTGGCTTTGAATCTCACATTCTCATTCTTATACATGTATTTTCAGCACCACACCTGTCAGTGAGTGCCATTCATGCAAATGCTATCATATCGAATATCAAAACTTTAGGACTCCCTTAATTTCGTATACTGCCTGTGTCTGTAAAAATGAATATGGAAGGTTGATGTAGCTCAGTGGTTAAAGTATTCACTGGTCACACTGAAGACCTTGGTAAAAATGAACTCCCTCATAGGTACAATGTGTCAATGTGTGGAGACCATTTCTTGTGCGAGTCCCCATGTGAAAGAGCTGTAATATTGCAAAAAGCAGCTTGAAAATTATACATATAAAATTACAGTCCTATTCTCAGCGAATCCATCGCAGGAACAATGATTGTTAGCATAAACTATGAACATGACAAGACTTCTTAGAATCAAGGCATATCATCACACATAGTCGGTTGAATTTACACAAGGTTGGATGGGTGAAAATATCACCATTTAGGTTGATCATCATAAACAGTTCATATCAATAAGAAAAAGTACTAATTTTCTACATAGTTCTAGAAACATATTTCGACCAATCGTAAGATGTTTATTTGGAGGCCATGTCAAATAAAAAGAAAAATAACTATTTTTGCCAGCTTTAACATTAATCCTACTCATATAACAACGTAAACTCTGCACTTTGACATTAACATCAGACAGTTGACATTTTATATCAGCCCAAATATGACCATTCTTGGCTTAACAGATCGTATCCTTATAACCATTATCAGTTTGTACTGCTTGCTGAATTGAATTTTTAAGTGTACTGTCAAATTCATAGGTTGAAATCATGATTAAAATGTTCAGTTTCATGACTTAATGATTCTCATAGTGACCTTATAAAACCTTTCAAACTTATTGATGATGCTCTTAGGATATCATCTGCCTGAACTTTACATTTGATATCACAGGGACTTGTAAATGCCTTGGACAAATAAACCAGTGATTGGTGTCTTGATTTATTATAAAATATAAATATACTAGTATATATAACAACTAGTTTTTGGTCAAAGCGCTGAAATTTTTCCTCGATCATTGGTTGTCAGTCTTAATGGCATATCATATTATCAATCTCATCTCCATGGGGATCCCACAACACTTGCAGCCACGAGGCACACCATTAGTTATAGAGGCTTTCTCATCCTTTCGAGGTACATATTTACACTTATCAGAGGGGTGCACAAAGTACAGAGTCTAGACTACCAGTTGTTCAACTTCCATTTTTGTGGAAGTCGCAGTGGCTAAGTGGGCTAGGCGGCTGACTTTGTGTGCTGGCAATTAGGTGCCTGACTCTGAGGGTGGGGGTTCGAATCATGGATGGGACTCAACCAAAACATGACATACGTTACAAATTTACAGGTGGGCAAACTTTACATGGTCACTTTACTTTGTTGAAGTTTACCAGGTGTTTACAGGTGTTCATGTTGCCACCATCTGGTCATATACCAACTGATTCATGGATTCATTTAAGATCACAGGTGTTCTAGATCCCCAGATCTCAAGCTCACTGGATCACTAGCCTGGTGCCAGAGTCAGCTTCCCCATTGCGCCCACATGCCCTGTCATGAATGTACATTGTTTGTTAGGTATCCTCCTCCTCAGTTTGACATCAGCAGGATATTATAGCCAATTTAGATGCTGAATGTTTGTGATACATTACATAGACTTGTAATGGCCTACCTGGTTTAGTTTCTTTCTTTCTTCGATATTCCATCCTTGTAGTTAAGCTGGTCACCTGTAAAGCTGAACACCTGGGTTCAGTTCCAAACATCTGAAGCCCATTTCTTGTGTTCTGCACACTGACATTGCCTGAGCATTGCTAAAAGTGATGTAAAACCATACTCACAGAATATGCACCATGTATGTCTTGCAAGGACAATCAAGTCGGAAATGCTCAAACTGTTTAACTTATAACTGAAAAAAATCAATGATTACATATTCAAAATACATGTTTCACCTTTATGGGCAATGAAGTATAATAATGAAACTTTAAACATACAATATTCAGGACTTTACTTAATACATGGTAAACATTTAACAAATATAGGAGCAGTTGGGTAGCCTAGTGGTTAAAGTTTTCGCTTGTCATGCTGACGACCCAGGTTCGCATCCCCACATAGGTTCAATGTGTGAAGCTCATTTGTGGTGTCCTCCTTGATCGTATTGCTGAAAGCAGTCTAAACCATAAGTCTCTCTACAAGAAATATGAAACACTCAGATGACAAATATTTAGGACATGCTAGGTAAACAACGCATAAAGTTATCTCCTGTTTGTAAGCCAAAACAGTTTCTCTCAGAGAATCAAAGATTTCAAGGCTTCACATATTAACAATGTCTCTCAAGGACTGTGTCTGTCTAAAATATAGAATTGGTTATCATTCCAACCACAAGGTGATGCTGTCTTTGACTTTTATCTTTCATTAAAGACAATGCAAATAGATAATGAATATAAACCATATTGATTCATTAGGAGATATGAAACAGTTACGACATTACTCTCTTAATTCATACCACACCATCTTCCGTCCTGATTTATGCCATCTCTCTATCTGTGGCGAAGTCTCATTAGCCACTGTCAAAGTATGACCACATACACAATGCACCAGTCTACCAAGACAAATGGGTTAGAAAGCCATGGTTGAGTCATAAAAACGTTGCAGTGCCTACTAATAGTGAATTGTCAATTTCTGGTATTGACTGTATTGTGGATTCAGTGATCGCAATCTCCCAAAATCAGCCAGACAGCTGGTAATAAAAGCCCTCCAGACTAGCTGTTGGGTATAAAACTTACACAGAAGTCTGATTGATGGCCTTTTCACTGGTTGATAACTCCAACAAAAGGTACCATTGTTCCAGAGTCATTTTTCTTTGCAAGTTTTTATGTGCGGCTTGTTATTTGGGGCCTGCGTTAAATCAGAGGAAATGTTCCCTGGCTATTTTCTTTCTGTTCCACATACATTTACATGTGAATGGACACTGTGGTGTGATTCATTGGCCAGTCAATTTGGTCATGGTAATGGCTGCCGAAGGTATTTGATCAGAGATGCATGAACAAGTGGGAATTA
This sequence comes from Haliotis asinina, assembly GCF_037392515.1. Taxonomy (NCBI): domain Eukaryota; kingdom Metazoa; phylum Mollusca; class Gastropoda; order Lepetellida; family Haliotidae; genus Haliotis; species Haliotis asinina. The sequence goes on from NC_090288.1 coordinate 36,698,501, forward strand.
CAGGTTACTTTCAGGAATAGGCACCTTTCAAAGAGCAGAACTGGATATATGTTAAAGACATACTTTGTTTTGTGTATCAGTTTGTCAAACTGAGTTAGAGCTGATAAAGATATATGGTCGTAAAATTTGTGAAATTATTGGATTCTGGGATAAGTATAGTATTTTGGTGAGAAATTTAGAGATATTTCTACATAATCTTCTCATGGTTGGGCTTTTATGATCATTATTCAATAAATGCAGTTAGTCTTCTGTTGAATTCTTCTAGGTGGTTCAAGACGACTAATCTTAGACAGACTGATTTGGATGAATCACATTTTGGTTTTCCTTCTGACCTCATATTCTATAAAACTATTTTTGTTTGTCTGACCCATAATGTTGTCTCTTACAAAAAGAACCCAGACTGCTTGAACCAAATCTCACCTTCTGTCCACAGCAGACTAATTGTCTGGAAGTGGGCCATTTTTCATTCCTTGCGAACACTTGTCACTTTTGATAGTGATTCTAAACAGATAATTTTGATAAACTCTGAATTTAACAATTGACTCTGCTTTTAGTAGAGATTTCTTATGATATTGATTCTTGTTCATTTAATTGCCACAATATGTTGATCTGAAGACGTCTTGTCAGACCCAAGTCACATCAGTGGTAAAAATCTTTGCTTCTAAAGCATCCTCTGATGAAATTTCTGTGTAATGAAAGTACAGCTAATTGTCCAGCGGCCACTGTTTACCCATTGCCCACTATATGTGTAAGACATCTCTCAAACCTAAATATGCAATTAAGCTGTAAATTGCATGAAGTAGTCTAGGTGTCTGTTAAATGTGTTCAAAGAGATTCTCTGCTCAGATAGAACCATGCAACTGAAATTTTTTATTTGCTCAGTCATATTTTTGTCACTTTGTTCAAAATATTCATCTCATGTTCTATGATGTCTTTGTGTGACATTTGGGAGGTCTGATACAGACAGATATATGGATAACAACTTCTTTAATTTTGTGAGTGTTTTGGAACAGATATATGTCATTGTTAACCTGGGCAGTATTGTGTTCTGTGTTGTAGACATACTCTCACACAAACCCAAATTTAGGGATATTGAAATCTTAGTTGTACTACCTGGTACCCATTTAATGATGGATAATGTTATCCCCTTATGACAGATTATGCTAGCATTATATCAGTGTTGTTTACGAAACAGTCTCACAATGACAGTGACAGTGTTTTCAGAATATATATATTCTTGATTTTCTATGGATTTTTTGTTTTAATGCGGAGAGTGTTTTTGCATGTAGGAGGCACTGGTGTTTTGGGTTTTTTTGGATAAAGATATTTTGGCAAGAACTATTACAACTTGCTTTAATGTCATCTGAATTATACCTCTCTAGACAGTCCTTTTTAAGAACAATGCCAACTTTCTTTCAATGCAGGAAGAACTGATCGTCAGTATCCCATGATTGTAGGAGTATATGACGGGATCAGGTGGTCAGGATCGCTAATTTGGTTGACACGTCATCGGTTCCCAATGGCATAGATCACTGCTCATGCTGTTGGTCACTGGATTGTCTGGTCCAGGCTGGATTAGTTACAGACTGCTGTCATATAACTGGAATATTGCTGAGTGGGGTGTTAACAATAACAATAGTTCTCTATGAAATATGGGGTTTGTTCACCCACTAAGCTGAGTGGACAGACCAGACAATACATGATATTGTGTTCAAACCCTGCTTTCACCCATGATCTCTTTCACTCACTCACTCACTTTCATACACTCACCCATTCAATCATACTCAAGCAATCGCACTAAAACAGACTCACACTCACACTCACATTCACACTCACACTCACACTCAAACACTCACTCAAAAAGAAACACTCAAATTCTCATACGCAAATTCTCTCACTCAAATACTCAAACACAAACACTCACACTCAAGCACTCACACTCAAACACAAACACTAACACTCACATTCACACACTCACTGATGTGCACTCACCCTAAAACATTCACTCATTGACACTTTTACTTACACCAACAGTTTAGAAGTGATGAATGTGATTCAATCATTATTAGAAATCAACTTCAATATCTATCACATATCATTTCAAATTTTATTCTTCTGATTCTTTATTATTTCTTCACCATAGTGTTTCAGACTTTATTCTTACTGCTCATGGCCAAGAAACATCATGTTTAACAACTGAGGAGTAGATATATGTAAACCTTGAAGTTATTTGTCGTAATTATGTAATTAAGGTTGACTCGTACGGCAATCGTCTGCAGTAGAGTGATCAGCCCTGTCAAAAGAATATAGTAGCTAACAACTCGCATCCATGACTTAAATCTGCAGCTGATACCATAAACATGTTGCATTTTTTAGGAGCCAGGTTAAACAAGTTCAAGAAATTATAAGCTAAAAATAGTACCACAGTTGATGGATTTTTTCTCAGCCACAGTTGTGAGTGGACATTGGGATTTATGTGACTAGTCGAGGGGTTGCAGAAAGAGGATATATTTGGGTCCTATTTTCTTCTCACCCGGAAACCTTACAACTGTAGTTTAAAAAGTATGCCGCAGGGACCGAATTAGAAAGCTAAGTCAGTAAATTCAACCATTCCTTATCAAACATGCAGCCTGTCTATTTAGCGGAAATTGATTGAATGTTAGGATGTAAACATCTATTTTGAGACGAAATGTATAGTTTATGGTATAGTTTTAAAAATATTTGGCAATTAGGACATCATTGTGTTAGCAAAAGATTTTCAACTGTGCTGAAAGTGAAAGCTGGGTGGAAAATGTGTAACTAGATGGAATACTGACTATTTTGAAATCCTGCTGCAATGCTTGTGTTGGTTCTTAGAATCATTTACATATGTATCTATCCACAACATATCCATCTGATATCAAGCAGTTGCCATTCTGTTAATTTACAGCATAGAGGCACATTTGGGTTTGTGTTCTGGGAATCTGTTGAGAACAGACAAGTTTTCACAAGAGTAGCAGTATTGTGGTGTATGTATGAAATGAAACACAAGATAACTTTTACGCCATTAAATTCAATTTAGTAGTCTAGATGTCTAGTCTAGATGTTTTCTAGTGCATACTAGTACATACTCTAGTACATACTCCTGATTTGAAAACTTAGCTTTAGCCCAGCATTAGTTACCTGATCTGATTTGTGCTTGCGTGTAGGGACTTTTTAGATTAACAAATAATCTCTGATGTGCACATAATTTACGGAAAAAAGCTTGTAAAAAAACAATATAATGAAAAGGAACTCTGCGACGCGCACCATTTTCAGAAGCTGTGGAAATTTAGACTTGCCAGATTTTCTAAACCTATGTGTGCTTGCTTGTTTATATTATATTATACGACATTCTTGTGGAGTATAGTAATATGGAATTTATTCTGGTGACCAGTTGAAGTGATTGTGTCTATGGTTAGTTATGGGATAATCTTTTGATATTTGTTTTTATGTTTCTTCTTCAAGCATGGTGTTTTTAAAGTTTAATATTTTGCCTTTATGTATGTTTAACTGATACGCTGACATTTCATGGGAAAAACTGATTATTACCTTGTGTTGAATAAGTTAAAAGATACCCAAAGGCTATGATGTTTTTAGTAATCACTTGCTATTCATGTATAAGAACATATTTGTCATCACACAAACTGTCAGAGCAGTCCAGAGGTGTGTTATGTTAATTAAAGGGGACTTTGGAGTGAGGTATATTGGTGAAATCTGACTTTTTCAATAAATCTCACAGAATAGCTAAATTGAGGTCTCCAATAAATTTGTTAGGAGTTTAAAGCCAGCTTTCAGTATGACTATGTTATAAAACTCTACATGGCACATATGCAGCTTATCAACGGAGAAAGAAGGTGAGGGGACAATATTTTCAGAGATTCTCACAGGTGTTTATTGGTTCATCCACGCCAAATCTTGTTATATTTCTTCTTGCACGAATCTGAATTGTCTGCCTGTCAGGGGAGTGTTGGGGGAGCCCACTGTACACTAGTGGATTCTCAAAACCATGTCTTCAGTGTGATGAGCAAATCCTATTGCTATAAGCAGAGTTAAACCAAACTTGCTCACTCCTACCTGACACAGATGGTTTCTCCTTAATCAAATAATTTTGTATGTAAAATACCTGAGTCCGCCTATCACTAAATGGGTACCCAGAAGGATGAGCTAGTAATGTGACTGCTGGCCTTCTGGACAAATAATTCATGAGTAAAGTTGACAACATGGAAGCAAGAGATCCACGTCTGTGAAGACATTCATTCAGGAATAAGACTAAATTTTATGGACGTCAACTTCTTCTTTATTGTGTACACAATATATCTGGGCTATTTCTAGCCCCTTTGTCAGGTGGATACTAACTGGAAGTTAAACAGGGTATATATACAAGTAATGTGGGAGATTATAAGATGAAAGACAATAAAATAAATGCATAAATAAAGCAGATATAGTGTTGTTACAGTGGATTAAGTGCCTAAGCTTTTGAAGCCAGCGAGTGTACAATGGGGTGGTTGATAAAAGCTGGGATATGATAAAGAAGGTAAGGATGAACCTGTTACAGTGGATTAAGAGGTGTTTGCTGAAGCCTGAAGTAGCCGTAAAATCATCAACAGTACCCCGAAGTGCTGCTTAGAAGAGGGACGTAGTTTTCAGCATGAACTGTGAATCTCTTATCAATATGGTAATTCAAAAGTAGCTTGAAAGTCAAAGGATATTTTGTTTTACAGACTTGCTTCCCTTGGGCGTATCAGGATCTGTCGTTTTGAATCCCAGATTTGTCCTGATTGTGAAATATGGTGACTCTAGGCAGTGTGTAAATTAGCATCCGGAATGCATCCCTGCAGGTAGTAAATATTTCGGTCATGCTAGAGAATCTAAATTGTCCCAAGCACAGCTGGCTAGTAAATATTTAATGGTCATTTGTTTCTTATTATGAATGTCTCAGTCAACTCCAGATAGAAGAAATTTGATGTTGGCAGCAGTAACTTTCAAGGATAGCGGCTGCTTGCTCACAGCATCATTTCATTACTGAGAGCCTGGTCTAATGCTGATTTAAACACTATTTCAGTTAACCACTAGTCAAAAGAAAGGAGTGTTGTAAATTTTCTTTTGGTCTGGTGAGCTAAGAATCAACAATAAATATCTTCTGAAATGATGCTGTGAGCAAGCAACTGTACTTACAGGCGCATACCAGTGTTCACAAATAGCATCTGACCCTCGGACAAATCCATCAGCTTTACAGCTCTTCTGGTGGAAGTCTACAACCTGCGAGCCCCAGTGTCTGTGTGTACAGTTCATAATGACTTTCGTTGAAGTTGTCATATATGACACGTTAAACTTGTTCGCTGGTCATAAGTTTTACGCTGGTTAACAATTTTAATGTCAGTCATAAGGAATGTTAATCTGAAATGTCTGTTTGATTTATATGCTATGGGTCCTGTGAATTTTCAGTAGATGAGACATCTGAAACTTACAATACCCAGTGTCCTGTTACTTTGAAACACCATTTGTGATCACTGGCATACATTTGTTTCATGATGCTGAAGCATGAGAGATGATGAGGGCAAGTTTTTATGTGGCAAGTTTTTATTAGTCTTCAAATTGTAAAGTGTTCAAGTATCAAAGTTTGTAGCAGATGTGAGTGTAAAAGGTGACAGTGGTTGGGTCAAAGAGCTGCTTGTGTACAGATGCCCGACGCTTCCTCTAAACTATTTATTGACTCATATTTTCTAAGCTGTTTGTAAACTTGAGTAAATGTCAAAAAGATCAAGCAGAACACTCCTTTCTTTCTTTGAATGTGCAATAAGAATTCTTTTTCTTAAATTTTCTATTCTAATGTATCTTGTTTTTCATTTTTATTGATCAAGAGGATCTTTCGGCTAAGATGATTTGTAGTGCCATGCTCACTCTGTGGAACACCTTTTAAACTGCCATTTCTTTTGCTATTCAGCATAATAGCTATCAGTGGATTGTCTGGTACAGGCCTGACTTAATTATACTTCATTCAGGTATCGTGAAACCACTGATAAATGTCGTTTGGGTGTCAATACCTGTCACTGATAATGTCATTTGAAGCCTGCACTGAATGATTACATTGGGATTGGGATTGGGATTGGTATTACAATGGGATTGGATGGCCAGGCATGCTGACTTGGTTGACACTTGTCATCGTATCCCAGTTATACAGACTGATATTCATGTTGTTGATCACTGGTCCAGTGTCGATAATTTTCAGATCACCACCATATAGTTGGAATATTGATGAGTGCGGCGTTTAGCAGCAATCAACCAATCTAAGAAGCCAGACACTCATGCTCAAGCTGTACAGATGCTCAGAAGCACTGATCCACCTCCATGATACCTTAAAAAGACAAAAAATGTAAAAAGATGCCGATGTTTGTTGCTCCTTTGATATCAGCACATAACATTTCAATTCACATGCCCTGAGCCGGTCAGATCTCATGCCATTTGTTGGCAATAACAAGCCTAAGCTGCTATAACACTCAGCAGATTTTCAAATTTTCTGCGATTCTATTCTTTTCTCTCCTTAACGCAATTTCCATGTATCTACTCCATATGGATCTTTTACATCTTGCTTCCTTTGAAGAACTTATTGCCATGGCTCTCCTGATAATTAAGAATTAATTCCTTGAAGGCATCTTCATGCTCAACAGAGGGAATACAATGAGCCGTCATTACTTATTAAACTTTGTAACCGTTTTATTCTTTTTGTGCTGTTTTGTCGACTTTTATCTTACGCTGACCGTTGCGACTCTGCTTGATAATTAAATTGTGCTTCAGACCCGAGAGTGACCAGCTAAATGTAATCAAACGTGGTAATATCTTTGATTTGCTTCATGCCAGTGTGTTCTGTTACTATCTTGGGCTAATAAGCCTTCAGCGAAGACACATTGCAACTCCAGGGAGCAGTGCTTGTGCTATGGTGGCAGGCGCAACATATGTAGGCATTTATTAGCTTGCGCAAATTTAATTTCATGTTTAGATGAAAAGGGAAGAGGACAAAAGTGTTTGGTACAAATGTAGGGATGTAGACAGATAGAAGCAAACAAAGTTTTCCAAATTCTATCACTTGTAGCCTTTCTTAGGGATGTTTTGACAGAAGATGGTTCATTAGCTTTTGATCAAGTGTTTCTGAATACACATATTCTACCTCAAAGTTCTGGTTGAACCTTTTTAGCTTTTTGTGTGCGTTGGTTTTGAAATGACAACCTGGGACGATATATGTTATTTATCCTAGCAAACTCATTTCTTTTCTGGCAGCTGATTAAGGGTTATTTATTCAATTCAGGACTGTTTGCAATTCTTATCATGATGTATTGAGATTGTAGTGGTTCATGTCAGTCTCATTTTGAAAAGAGTAAATTTATTGCTTTATCAATCTGGGATTGAAGCAGAAGGGGGCGTCTGGTGTTACATAACTGAGTTGGCTAACTACAATTAATGTTAAATATGATACTGGCATAACTAGTATGTTGAAGTTTTTGCATGTATAGGGTTTGACAAAGAAGGTGAGTAAGTTTTGTACACTGGTATGATACTGACAAAGCCTGAAAAGATTATATCAACCCTGGCACACCAATGGGATGTAACTCTACAGTGTAAATTTCCAGAGCTTGAGACAACTAGGTAACTTTTCCTCTCATGGGAATTCCTTAATATGTTCAACCCTTGAAGATCCAGGTTGGTTTTCAGTTACCTATGCTCTTTTGTATGAGCATCACAGGTGTCACAAGGCTTGCTGACTTGACTGACACATGTCATTAGTGGATTGTCTTGTCCAGTCTTAATTATTTACAGATTGCCTCCGTGTAGCTGGAATATTTCTGGGTATGATGTTAAAATACCAACCAGTCAACTTTATACTTTCACTATCATTTGACACTATATCTGTTATTTCGTATTTCTTATTAGCTGTTGTCTCAGGAAATGTTCACAGAATGATGTGAACGTGAACAGTTTATTAAACTGTGTGCAATTGATGGAAAAGTTCTAAATTCAGAAAACATATTGACATGACAGATTTGTGTGCAGGTGTTTGATGCCGATGAAACAGACGCTTTATGTGATCTCCATTTGGAGAGTATATCTCTGACAATTATTCTAACGCGATGGAACAAGTTAATAATCACAAAAAGTGTTCCACTGTAACACTTTGTTCATTATTGCTTCCATTGAAGTTGCCATTATGAAGCCATTTCTCCAGCACTGTGACCCGTTATGTTAAGGAAACACAAGTTTACGACAAATGCACCCACTGGAACATTTTGTGCTGCAAAGTACCCACCACAAAGTGTGTTCACCGTGATCTGGGCAGCAGACTTAGGCTCCTGTTTGTGATTATGCTGTCTTAATTGATGGGATGCAACTTGTTGGCACTCATCTTGGTGTAAGTAGGAATTGCACAACATGCTCTTGCTGATGTGTAAACAAGCATCCCTACTGAAGTCTTCTTCTCAGTGACTCCTGGGAATGCGGAATGAGATTTGGAATTAAACCAATGCTTGTGATATGATGCAACAGTTTGGATCAGTAATGTTTGGCAGGGGCGCTGATGTAGCCTAGTGGTTAAAGCATCTCCCCACATGGGCACAATGCGTAAAGTCCATTTCTACTGTTCCCCATTGTGATATTGTGATATAGTAGAGTTAAAACAATGCTCACTCACTTGATCTCATGTTGGGAAATTTATGATATTGTTGAAACTTGTTTTCCAGATCATTAATAATTACTAGTTGTTTGGAATACCCAGTCAGGTGTAACTGTGACATTACGATGAGTAACCAGTAAAGACTCATCCAAAACTTTAGATGCCTCTAGTTATGGCAGTATATGATGGTTACAAATTGTGACCTTTCTGATGTTGTGTCATGATGCTCGCGCTGTCAGCCACTGGTTTGCTAACATGTTTCTGGAATATTTCTGATTGCTGTGAAACATCAATCCTACTTGATATTCTGTTATCCATCTGTAAGGTTACAGGTTTTCACATGAGTCTTGTCAAGCTTCCATGACAAAGTTGGAACAACATTAAATAAATCAGTATAGCTTCTGCATTACCCTGCGTTCATAAGGATGGCCATATTGTTACTGTTTCTTAACTTTATTATTCAAAGACTTACATGACTAAACAGAAACATTTCATACAGTACAAACAACAATCAATCACTGATAATGTCTGCTTCCTGATTGAGTTAGTGCCAGACTCAAGGGGGCAGTGGGGCTGCATAGCGATAAAAGCACTCATGTTTTTTCCTCTGATCACACTGAAGACCTGGGTACTATGTGTGGAGACCATTTTTGATGTTACCATTGACAAGCACATTGAATGTTTTCCTTTGTTGGAATGGGTTGTTTGGGGTTAGGGAAGAACCGCTTTAAATATTAATATCAATAATCATGTTCATATATGATGTAGTGCCTTATGTGATTTTTTAACTTATGTGGAGTGTTTTGCTGCCCTCGGAACCCTCTTAAATCTTAAACCTGAGCTTGGTTAGAGGGAACGAAAGTATACTGGTGCAATTACCACAGTGTCAATCAAGCGGCAGCTCTCCTTGACACACTTGTGTTGCTGTGTTGATGATGTCGACTCGTCTCATGGTGGAGTAACGCTCTCTGACATTCCAATAGAACCAGTCATAATGGTAAAAACATACCATTCGTCATTTTGAGAGCACACGATTCCACCATCCTTCCTCATTGACCACTTAGGAGCTAGAGAAGATGTCTTCATCATTGGAACTCCCATCCATTTTCTTCTTGAGTTTATGTTTGTCTTTTCAAGGCTTATGGAGAAGTTGTGTTCCTATCGTGCTAAAAAATTATCTCTCCACCTTAGCCCCGAGTGCACCTATTGCAGCCGATATGTTCCACCTGTGGAATTTCATCATAGAGAAAACAGCATTGATATGATGGAAGTCTTGAATGTCGCTTTGAGTTTTGTGTTCTTGACAAATAGCAGAATGAATGCAAAACATTTCTGAATTTACCCATCTTTTGAAGTATGTTTTTACAAACATGTGAGCCAACTTCTCGGGTTTCTCACATTCAGTTTTGCTTCTTGAAAGGTTGTGTTGATTGTTACTGCCGTTGTTAGCACTTTCTTATTCTTATGTTGGTTTTAGGTAAATGTTTTAGGGTGTATATTTGAGTTGGGATTGCTAGTGAAGGCTTGATTCAGCTTGTATGGAGAAATTCAGGTCCATACTTACTGTGTGATGTGGCCCGTCTGGTCATTAAGGGCTGACCTTCAGGAAACTGACCTCTAAGATGTAGTCTGACTGACTGTGAAGTGCTGACCTTCAGGAAACTGACCTCCAGCATGTGGCCTGTATGATTGTGTAGGGTTGACCTTCATGAAAATCTGCCTTTGAGATGTGGCTTGTCTGATCGTGTAGGTTTGACTTTCAGGAAACTGACCTCTAACATGTGGCCTGTTAGATTGTGAAGGGTCCTTCAGAAAACCGACCTCTGAGATGTGGCCTTTTTGACCTGCTGTAAGAAATGACCTGTCCGGTCATGTAGGGCTGACCTTCAGGAAACTGACCTACTCTTGTGATTTTTCTAGTTTCAGAGGCAACTACCAATCAGTGAAGATCATGATACAAACCTTTCACATAATAGAATCTAAAGACTTGTCAGCCAGATAACATGTAATCTAACGAAAGCATATTGTAAGAAAATTGTCATCATTTTCAGCGTTCTCAGCATATCTTAATCTCCAAGCACAGTAGCTACATTACAGTCACCACTGTGTTTGCACAACTGGAATTCTGCAGTCTTATTACATGCTTATGTTTTAGACTTCTGCAGTAACTCAGGAAACTGTTGTAGATTGGCGATATTGCCAGCAGTTAACAATAGTCTCAGCTGTGCCTGGAAAGGATTGCAACACTCTAATAATGACGTTACCAAAGTACAAGGATCGTTTTTCACAATTTTTTTTTTTTTTCTTTAATAATGGGAAGTAGTGTGATGAAAACTGAACTTCAGTGTCTATTTGCAGATAAAGGCAAGACATGATGTCAATTTCAAAATAATGATAGTTGTTGTTGAAAGGTTGGCCTTTCACCTCTTTTAGCAATATTGCAACAATATCACAGTTGGGCACACAAGATAACAGCTTTACACATTGTACCCATTGGGGGAATTGAACCCAGGTCTTCTGCATGATGAGTGAATGCTTTACCAACTAGGTTACCAAACCACCCCTTCTGAACACAGGTCTCGACCAGATCTGGCTGGTCAGTACACTGATTTGTCTAATGTAGCTACTGTGCTTGGAGTCTATTATTAAGGATTGATTGTTTTTGTTGTTTACTGCTGCATTCAGAACTTTTTTGTCAGTCCAAAACCAGACAATCCAAGGACTGGCATCAGGATCTTTGATTGTATTTTGATACAATGACATTCAATGGCCAAGTCATCGAGCTTGACCACCTGATCCCATTAGTTGCCTCTTACAAGAAACATGGGTTGCTACAATTCTTACCCAGATCTTCACTATTTTCTTTGAAGAAACAGGATGTAGTGTATTATTTCCAGATCTGCAGTAGCTGAGTGTTTCAGGTTCTGGTGTCTATCGTCCAGACTACGTTGATGTTGATGGGATTTAGCAGCCAGGAAATAATTATATGTCTAGGATGATTTCATGAAATGATTCGTCAGCATCGAATTTAAGTAATTTCAATTTAAAAGATAATCACGGTTATGCTAACAAATGTAGAGAGTGATTGGTCCATCTTAGAAAATGAGGCATTTCTTCATGAAGTTTAATCGTTGCAAAAATGTTTTAATACAGCTTGATAGCTTGGTTTTACAGAAGTTTCAGCCTTCTGATTTTGATGAGGGAGTATTTGAGGAATTGCCCAAACATTTGCTATTAATATGCGGGTTCCTGTTTGACTCTTAAGGTTCAAACATTAAGGATTTTGGTAAAAGGTGTTTTATTTCTTTCACAACATCTCATTTTCGTTCCTTTGATGTTAAATAGAACTATTCAAACTTTCCATAGCAACTCGCACTGAGAGTTCTAATTAATTTTCAGACCTTTTTCTGGTGCAATTTCTTGAATTTGGTTTTAGTTAGAAGGAGGAAGCAGATGATGAAGAGAAATTAAGAGAAAATGTGACATTATTTTCCATTCCTGTGGAAGTGTTTCATCTGTACGAATCTATATTACTTTTCATTGGCATTGGCTAGTGGTATGCTCACATAAAGGATTATCCCCTATTTTTCGTTATGGTACGTGTAAGATTGAGAAATTTGTTACCAAATGATTTGGACACTCAGAAACTGAGGAAGTAAAGCAGATGCAAAACTCAAAAGACAATTACATTTGATGGTTGGCAAGAAAATCTGATGACTGATTGGTGTAATGGTTGTAGCATGTGCTTGGGAACAGAAGTTCTGGGTTCAGTCCCAGGTCACTTTATACCAGTAAACTTGGACAAAGTACTGTGACTATGTGTCCCAGTCCACCCAGCTGTGAATTGAGTACCTTGTTAGGATGAGAGTGCTACAACAAAACTCTGTGCGCCAAGTGACAGCAAGAGTTGTATACTTCCCAAGGAGTTGAGATGTTGAGATTGATAATATGATATGACATTGAGACTAACATCCAATGATCGAGGGAACTATATACCAGCACATTGAGCAAGCACTAGGTGTGGGATATGTGTGCTATATAAATATCCTGTAATAATAAAAGTAATAATAATGCCAATTATAGACTAATTAGATTAAAGACTTGACAAATCGACTTGACACTTGACACTCCCCTATTCTCCTCCCACCTCTCTCTTTTATTCTCTATCTCACATGCTGTCTCTCTCATTCTGTCAATCTCTCCCTCCCTCTCTCACATCACATTTCTCCCTTTTTATCTCTCACACACACACACTGACTCTCTCATACATATTTTCTATTTCTCCCTTTTTATCTCACACACACACACACACACTCACCCGCATATTTTCTTTTCTTCTCCATCTTACACACATTCTTTCTCTTTCCTATGTCTCTCTCTCTCACACACACATACACACAACTCTCATTCTTTCTATATCACACACACACAGATGAAAACTGATGAGCAACATGTAACACCTTTTCACCTCTAATCGCCACCTATAGCATTAGATTGATTGATACAATTTCAGCTGTTGACGAAGTAACAGAATCACATGTAGAAAAAATTACCAAAATCTTTCAGCACTTAGGTTAGAGGTGAACCTCAGTCATATACCACGTCCGTGACCCTCCACTAGTGAACTGGGCCAGGTCTTAGTGGCTTAGATCTTATGATGTACAGTTAGGCTAAACTTGATGATGTATACCAACGTTGATTGATAGGTCGTGGTTCACCTCACATTAAAGATGGTATGATAGCTGTTATTCATCAGAAACTCCATCTTCTATCTGGCTTCTTAATTCGACTTTGCTGGAACAGTGGATATCCAGATATTTCTGGAAGTTCTGGTGCCAGTGTGGTAATCTACGAGAAAGACAGACAGTTAGGGAGTTTTGTATGGCATCGCTTGTAGAGTCTGTTTTAGTGAAACACAGCATGTTTCTTGTTGTGGCTCCTGGTCAGGTATGTTAGTGTTTTCTGAAGTTTGTACTTTAATGCTGTGTTCAGCAATATATCCGAGGCATATGGTAGCAGTCTTTGACAATCTGAATGTGGACTTGAGTATCTCATGATTGATTGCACAGGCAGTGATCCATTTGACACATGTGACTCATATTCAAGGGGGAGAGTGATTATAAGTTTAAAATTGATAATGACATTAAATTTATCATGAAGATGAGTTATAAATTCTAGTTTATTAAGGCATAAAATAAGCTTTAAAACTTTTAAGGAGAATTACAATCAGCTGTAGATTATTATTTTATATAGCCATTATTGTAAATGAAGCTACTAATGGGATAAGGTAGTGACTTCTTGATGCATGTCATTGTATTCAAACTGTATAGATCGATGCTCATAATGTCAGTCACTGGATTGTCTGGACCAGACTTAAGGCAGAAGGGGAAAACTAGCTATAAGACAGGGAAAAGAGCTATCAGTCATTTTTCATCTCCATATATATTTTTAATGGCAGTATTTCAAAATGACAAAATGGCCGCTCATCATACCACACCTTTTTTACCATTAGTGACCGGAGGGTTGAGAACAGCTGATATGGATGATTGATTAGACTAACCCATGAGACCATTAAATACCATAAACTGTAAATAGGAACAGGTTCTGCTTCCGACCAGGAACAATTAATTTTGCTAAAAATCCAGAAAGATCAAAATGAATCTCTTAGACGCCCAAGGACCTAAGTTAATGTGGACGTTCTTCTAAGGGGATATTCCGTATGAGGACTTTCTTTAAATGTTCAAACTGTATCACTTGTACAGTGTTAAGGAAGTGGGAAAATGAAGAACCGTGTCTTTTATTCCTTTGAATCAAGAAAGAGGAAGCTTGGCTCCAGTTTTCTTCAAATTTATCCGAAAATCAACGGAAAAGGAAGTAGGTGAGATAATCTTGAAAAATCTTATAATTAGTTTGTAGGAGTTAGGTGCCGGAAGACGATTTTTACCATTTTCTTTAAAAATGTTTATTGGTATTTTGATTAATTCAAGATTGTGGAGTGAATATTTTTGGTGAACAAGTTTGAAATGCAAGTCACACATTGTTATGTCATTGTTAGTTGAGCACATATTTAGATGTATGAAAAATTGAATGTGCACCATTTCTTGATTATGATTTTTGCTACTAGTCTGATTATGATCGACATGTAGATATTAATCTCTCACTCACTCAATCAATCACTCACTCACCCTATAATGTACCAAACATATCTAGAAATAAAAGAATTCAAGAAACATGACATTGTTTACGAATACTGATTTCTAGATTCTATGTAGCAACATTCTAAAATACACCTGAAAAGATCCAGGTGAGAACTAGCCTTTAGTAACTCATGCTTGTCTAAGAGGCAACTAATGGGATTGGGTGGTCAGGCTCGTAGACAGGGTTGACACACATCATCATATCCCAATTGCATAGGGCGATGCTCATACTGTTGATCACTGGGTTGTCTGGTGCTGACAGACAAATGTATTCAGTAATAATGGCTATTGGCTCTCAATATAATGTCATGTCAATGTCATGCCTTCACGTGTATTGTGATTTGTCATTTGTCATATATCCAGAATGATATATTGAAAATCAGTTGATGTCATGAGGTAGATACATTTTGTAGTTGTTGGATAGTCTGTGTCATATATAGAATTCACAACAGAATGTTAAGACCATGGTTGCAGTGAATTCCTGATGATTCAGAAAGATACATGTCGCAAGTATTGTGTAACGAGTACAAATACAATAAGTCCACAGTTGACTGATTATTCAACAAATTCAATGAAACAATGCCTAGTAGTTAAAGTATTGGCTCGTCATGCTGTTTCACCACAAGGGTACAGTGTGTGAAGTCTGTTTCTCATCAAATGTGCGATTGAATGTTCATATCTTATGGCGACATAATTTGGACAGATGGCACAATAGCTATATCAAATGCTGTATCATCTATCATTCCACAATGGTACCTTGTTCTAAATTCTAAAAACATGGTTTGATAAGAAATATACATGGCCCATGGATACCTGACTTTAGCCTAGCCCAGAATATCTTCGGCCAAAACTTCCACAGCGATGAAATGACCTGCTACACTAGGTTTGATATCCCACATGGTTACAATGTGTGAAGCCCGTTTCAGGTATCCCCGCTGTGATATTGCTGGAATATTGCCCACAGTGACTTAAAACCATACTCATCAGAGATCAAGCTAAGGAAATTTAACCATCTTGCACCAGGTGCAACCTTCAGTAGTAACCTTGTTGCACCACATAAAAACAGGTTGCAGCAGTAGCTCAATATACAATTATCTATATCATCTATATCATCTATAGAGTGCTTTAGCTTTGGTACTGATGAATTCAAACACATTAATGAAGATAAAATAATAAAATAAGATAGAATAATTTTGTCATAAAAGTACAAGTCCAGAACAGTAACACATTCAATCCCTATATGTGGTGTCATCAGTCATTGCTCCAAGTTAGTGCCTTTTCATTCTGTTTTCCAGCTGAAATCTGTGTTAATATTACCAGGCACTGATTGCAGTTGGTATTTATTATAAGTTGGCTTTCTACAGTTTCTGGTACTTAAACCAAGTCTTGATGTTCTCATGGTAGGTGTCTCCTGGGAAGATAAACCAGTCATGGCATATTAACTCTTCTATAGCATGAAATTAAGGTGTTTTAAGACAAGTCCTGATGACAACTTCAAACAGAGTTAATCCCAATGAGAGAATTTTGTTTAGTTCCAATATGTTGTGAGAATAAAGCGTGAAGTACAGATTCGTAATTTTACCCTTCAAACGGTTCTAAGCCTGATGAGAAAGTTTTATTAAGTTCTTTGTTTTTGCGGCGAAACTAAAACTTGAAAGATTGCTTCAAACTTATTACCCTCAAATAATCCCTTATTAAATTTTCTATTTGCCCACGTCTTAGTTTAGAAGTCCAAGGTTTGCTGAGTAGTATGAATTTCAAAGGCACTGTGTGGGTAAATGAGTGAGTCTAATTTCTCGCCGCTTTTAGCAATATTCCAGCAATGTCACGTTGGGCAATACCAGATATGGGTCTCACGCATTGTACCCATATGGGAAATCAAACTTAGGTGTTAAGTATGACATGTTTCTTTAACCAAAAGACTACCCATCTGCCCTGTATGCCATGATGCTGTTGTTTTAGAAAAGAGTTCTCTGATTTGACTGAGGGACTGTATTGACTGAATGGAGCTGCATAAGAAATTAGTGATTTAGAATCTGTAGTTACTATACTGGGTGCAAAATGCATTCGTTGCTCTACAGAATTCATATGTCTATGATTAATGACACAGTCACCCTTTGTGGATCGGAACCATTTTATGAAGATTATGGTTATGTTAGAGTAACTTAAAGATTAAAACATTCACTTGCCATAGATCCAGGTTGGTCAGTGTGTGAAGCCCATTTCTGGTGCCCCCCTTCCATGTTATTCCTTAAACAGCACTCAAAGTGTAATGAAACTATCCTCACTCACTCACCTCGATGTTGATCAAGAAAATAAATAAACCTTGTTGTCTTGAGTTATAAAACCCAGAAACAGACGAATATGTCTATCATCACATAGATAACTGTTTAAAGAACTTGTTGAACTTACCCACTTTTTCGATCTTATCACTTGTGTCAAAATGCTTCAAATTTCTGACGCTTAATTACATGAAACTTACCTGAGGCAAGTACAGAAAAACAAGATGATTAGTGTGTTTAAATTTGGGAGGTACCATCAAGAGAAAACATCCATCTCTCACTTGATGGTTTTTGAGGTACATATGTACTGGAAAACCAATAAGCACCAGTGCCCTGTATCCCAAGAGGGCCTAACATACATTGTTTCATGGTGAGTATCTGTGTGGGCCCCTCACTCTGCAGCAATAAGAGATGACAGGAGATAGGTTTTCCAATATCTGTACATGTTAACTTTCCTTCATGGGTGCATGCAACACTTCATCTGTCTGTAGAAGTGGAAAGCGTGATGGATTGCTGAAGGGGGTTAATTGGAAGATGATAAACGACATCTTAATTGTAGACAGTGGTCCAGTTTTTTTTGCGTCAGATATGTACAGATTTTGCCGTTTGTTGACAGGAAAGCAAATGTAAATATTGTGTTCTAGGGATTACTGAGTACATGATGCAAAAATCCAATATATGCTGGTATGGATTTGTACCCTCTTTCAGCATTTTGAAAGAATTATTTTTGGTCTCAATTCTGTCTTATTACTTTTGCTTCTTCCTGTCTTTCCAATGTAGTTAGTTAGTGTGTTATATTGGGGTCAGGTCATTAAATCATACTGGAGTTGCTGCACAGGTGTGTCCCCCAGGTGTGTCCCCAGGTGTGCCAGAAATCTATAGTTATGGGTTCGAATTACATTTCAGCATGGTATTCGAGGGATGAATTCACTTTCCAGATGCCAAAACCCACTTTTTGTTTTCCATGCAAGTGTAATGTGTCAAGTCCATTTCTGGTGTTAATTGGGGCGGTGTGGTAGCCTAATGGCTAAATCGTTAACTCGTCATGCCGAAACCTTTGTTTCAATTTTCCACATGGTTACAAGGTGTGAAGCCCATTTCTGGTATCTCCCGCCATGATGTAGCTGGAATATTGCTAAAAGCAGCGTAAAACTAACCTCAATCACTCAATCACTCAATCACTCACTCACTCATGCATTCACTCACTCACTCCATCATGATTTTGATGGAATTTTGCAAAAACACACACAAAACAAAACGTTCACTCACTCACTCACTCACTCACTCACTCACTTGATCCTGATTATGTTTCTGGGTTTGCCAGTATTATTATTATGCTTATCATCACTTTGGGTCTTTCTTGGGGTAAGCGGACAGTCTGTGGTATGAAAGTGCTGTACAAACTCACTCACGCATCATTGTGTTATGACTCTATGCATGCATGCATTGTGTTGCTGGTATAGTTCTGTGTTTCTCTTGATCCTTTTCATCTCAGGATACAGCTGTGATAGTAGTTTTTGACACAACTGAGGTCATATTAAGTCATTATTTCATTTATGATTTTCTGTTGCTATGGTAAGTTAAGTATGGATTGTGCCTTTATTAAGAACTGCCTTGATATTATGTTCTTGATGATGAACTTACTGGTCATTGAGGCAGTCATTAGAAAGTGCAAATGGTGAAGATTCTTTAACTCACCTGACAGAGTTCGTTATGGCTTGTTCTTCTGCTATGTGTTAACACATCTTCTAGTGAAGAATTGGCCTTCAGCACCCCATGCTTGTCATAATAGGTGACTGATGGGATCGGGTGGTCAGTTCCCCATTGCTGAGATCAGTGCTCGTGCTGTTGATCACTTGCCTGGTGTAGGCATGACTATGTACTGACTGCTATAGCTGAAATATTGCAGAGTCTGGAATTAAACAACAAACATGTACACTCCAGTTTCTACAAGAGGTTAAAATCAAAGTATAATTATGGCTGCCATTTTGAAAGGTCTATGCACTTCCATTATTCATCCAGTCTTTGTTGAAAATGTCATGTGAAATGAAGGTGATAGCAGTGTTTGCTGCAGTTTTTTCATAACTTGGCCATGATTTGACCTTCTACACACTGAGAAAGATTAGCATCCAAAATTTTTTTATGGAGAATTTGATCTCCCTAGAAAGTGGCTTACTTATGAAGCTGAAACATGGCATACTTTTTTTTTCACATGATGCAACATTAATTTGTTCATGTTTACATATGTTTGTTATAATGGTGCCAATCTATGTTGGCAAATTTGACCTGTGAAGACCCAAATACGTCTTCAGCAACCCATGCTTGTCATAAGAGGTGACTAACAGGTTTGAAGGTCAAACTTGCTGTTTGGTAGTCACAAGTCACTGTGTCCTTGTTGTGTACATCAGTGCTCATTCAGATACGATGCAACAACAATTTGTTAATGTTTAAATATGATTGTTATTATGATTTGAATCTGTGTTAGCATCTGTTCAATACTGTTTCCAGGAGCCATCCCTGTTTGCAGTTGCAAAGCTTCTAGAGACTGGACTAGTGAACCTGTCAAGGGTAGAAGTGTTGTGGAGACCTGTCACAGCACACCTACTGGAGGTATGTGGACTTCGGTTAAGGAGGAATCTGCTAATCCTAGTTTTCTTTGCAGAAACCTGCTGCCCAGAAAAGCTGATCACTTTCATTGTTTTGGATTTGTCAGTTTTAGATGTTGATGAGGACCTCGTGATCGGGTGACGTGTGTTTTATTGTTTTATTGTGGATTTTTATGGGTATGATCTCTCACAATTCTGTGTAGTTTCATGTATGCTTATGACACAAAATGTAACATGTTACAAATACACATCAGCTTTCTGACCATCCTGAAACCAACTCTGTGAATCCTTTAAAGCATCATAATTTTGTGGTGGTGTTGAAACATTTGGTAAGTTTTGTTTGGGCTGATGTCTCAGGAGCTGAAGCAAATCATTCTTACATAAAATAATACAAAAAAATCACAACACAACATGGATTGGGGCTCAACACAACATGGATCGGGCCTCAACACAACATGGATGGACTTCCAACTCAACATGGATGGACCTCAGCTCAGCATGGATGGATCTCAGCTCAGCATGGATGGTTCTCAGCATGATTTCAACAAAATGGAGATTGGACCTCACACATTATATAGGCCCCGACTACAGCTGACATGACCTGACCACAGCAGACCTCACCAAATCCAGGGACATCACCCAACCACAATTTGGCCATAACAGAAGCGGAAAATAGATTCAGCATTGATGTCCCATGATGGCAGATGGTTTCCGTCTTCAGAATTGTTCCACAAAGGTATGTGTCTCAGCTTTGATTAATAACTATCAGAATTAAATATATTATAATCACTCAATCCACATTTCACATCTTGTATGGTCATTTAGAAACAGAATATACCTACTCTGCTTCTTCTTTATAAAAGTTTCTATCCAGTGTTCAGATGATAAAGATCCTAATAGGAAAACAACATGATTTAGAAGGTTTTGAACTCAGTAGGACAGTGACATTGTTATAATGGTGTAAGGAGGATTGTGGTAGCTGAGTGGTTTAAGCAATTGATTCCCCACAAGTACAGTGAGCAAAGCCCATTTCTGGTATCCCCACTGTGATGTTGTTTATATGTAGCTGAAAGCAAAGTAAAATTCACTCACTCACTCACTCACTCACTCACTCACTGTTGTGATGCAATGTCTCTTCATGTTAGTGTTGCTATTTTTTCCATGTTCTTTTAAGGTGTTCCCTGTTACCTGTCACCAAGTCCCAAAGATGGTATACATGGATGACATGCAGATCAATCGATGCCCATCTAGTGGAGGTATGTGCACATGAGTATTTCTGGTCCTGATTTCTCAAAAGCTTTTACTCAAATTTCAGCTGCATTTTCTAAAACAAAAAAGCCCAAACAACTAATGTCATTTATAACCACACTCAGAGTGTCTACTGTGTTTGGATTTAATATTGACTTCACTTCATTCTGTGAATGCAGTTTCCTGCTTCTTCTCAAATTTTAGTGGAAACTCTTCCAGAACCAAACAAGAATTTTAAGAAATAGTTCATCTTGTTTTGAAAACTGATTTCCTGGACAAAGTACATAACTTGTTTTATTGTTTAGTTCATGATGTGCTGCAAATAGTAAACATACATTTTCTTTCTTTTGACTTTGAAACAAAAGTCTCTGTGCTTTATTCTTCTGTAAGGACCAGAATTTTAGGTTAATGAGATGGAGACCATTTTAAAGGTTTCTGTTGTGCAATACCCTATTTCCACTGCATTGGCTAGTTCTGTTTCGCATGTCCACCTCAATCAATTGGGAATTACATCTACACTCTGTAATCAGAAATCACTATTTTTGTGTCATCATACATATCCTGTTCTTGTGAATGGATTTCCAATAGATATTAGCAGACTCTATATCAGAAATATATTTCTCAGCTATTTTGATACGAGAGTAATCCCTTCCAGGAAATTTATGTCGAGAAGACAAATTGGATTTGTGGAGGACCACCATGATTGTCATCTCTTTGTCAACAAATGTGTTGGTTTGTATGAAAGTGTGAATGATGACAATGAATAGTGAAGTATTCATTCTTGTAAATCAGGATTACTGTGGTGCATGGAAATGAAATATCTTTTCATTTTCATCTCACCTTGTCAAGAAATATGGGATGTGTAGATATGGGATGATCATTCTTATTGTCAAATACAGACGGGGAGTAAACAAAATGTTGAATGAAAGGTTGGGGAGTAGAAGTGTGATGTTGACTTGGAGAAAATGTGGGAATGAAACTAAGATGAAACAAAGATGTCGAGATTTTGATGATATGCTTCATCATTGCTTTTTAGCTAAGCAAGACTATTGGCTATACGGGCTTAATTAAACCAGGTCTTTTGAAACTCTTCTATCATCATGTGATTTACTCTGATCATTCATTCATCTTGTGTAAAGTAGTTAAGGGTTTGACTAAAGTATTTCATTAAAGTATCATATTCAAATTTAAAAAATGATGTTGCTATATTGGACTGCTTGGTGAGATGTATATGCCAGTCTTGCAATGCAAGTTTGACACAATATGCATTTTTTTTGTGTGTTCTGATATATTGAGCTAAAGAATGGAAAATCTGTTGTTTAGCAACCTCGTGTATCAATTGCATTACACTTCAGCTCATCACCCACTCAAAAATATAACTTACAGCAGCTGTGAAAATTTCTGAGTGGATCACAACCAAAAGAGGTTTCAAAAGACAGGTCATGAAATGCCAGATATAGTTTGCTACTCCCCTATACTATACTTATTCTGACATGATCAAATATGAATGACTGAACGTAGTTAAAAAAAAAATTACATTTATTACAGTAGTTAACAAGACCGACCTATCACATCTAAGTTAACTAACAGTTTTTCATTTTTTCTCCTTAGACAGATGAGTTGTATGACTCATGAACTGATTTCAGAGTACTTCTAACAATAATAAGTTGTTTTGATGAGGATGTGTGTATGGTTGTTTTTTCACAGACCTACTTCGGGCTTTTTTTGCTGGAGTTACCAAGCATTTATCGTAATACTATCAGATTTACACCTGCGGACAAAACCCGCCTGTACCTGTTCAATGTGCCATATTAAATGTTAGTTCTCGAAGAGCACATGGACACAGCCTATTATAAACACTACAAGTGTTCTTTAAATTCTTTTGAGTAGTTTACATCCTAAGATTAGTACAGTGGAATATGGGTATAAGTGTTTTGTATATGTAACGTGATGGTAATAATTTTTAGAATAAAATACTAACCAAGTAAGATTCAAACTAAAGCATCTGTTGATTTGACCACCTTCTTAAAGGCCTTTTGTGTTCATAGGTTTGGTCATGGGAGCCATGCCAATTACTGTTGTCAGGGAGGTATCAAAAGATGTGGCCAAAGAGCTTTAAGATCAGTTCCGCTAATGATGTTTTTGATCCTTACACTGATATGAATAAAAGCCAGAGCAATACCCTGTCATGCCTTCCTTGGACAACTGATATCCAGTCCATGAACAAAATACCTTATTATTACAAATTTACAAGCCTTTTTCATCTCATATCTAAACCAATATGAATTGATATTGTTGCTTGCTTAGAAATATTATTTAACACTTCAGGGAAAATTGTGAATTTCAACAGGCCTGTGTTATATGAGCCCTTATCAAAGGATACCAGTGGCATGGGTTCATTGGAGAGGTGATCAGCTCAGGCAGTGCTCCTTCGGGCAAATATCTTGCTTGAGGGACAGCAGTTTGTAGCAGCATTGAGAAACTTTGAATCAGCTTCGTTCAATATTGGAGTCATATCGACTTGACATCGGGCCCTTGAGGGTTGACTGTTGGTGTTGGGTTCAAAGAAAGAGAAAGGTTTATGGGTACTAGTGTCTATAGACGACACGGTCTGAGGGTTTTCCTCGGAGGTGTTTTTTCATTGTGTATCTGTCAGTCTTGCGCTATTTCTGTGTTTTCAAAGACACCGCAGTGCCCAGATGTTTTGTTCAATGTCTGTGACTTTATTACACAGAGTTTTGTTCATGTGCATGCTTCTCTGCCGTCGTTCTTCATATTGCCATCTACTTTCATGGCCAAATCTTGGCAGATAAATCATTTACCATAGATGACTAGCCATATTTCCTCTATTGAATGTATGGGTATCTATAAAGTTACCACAAGCTGCTAACCAGCATTTATTGCTGGCACAGACGTTAGTCAATACCAGACTTCACCATTATACAATGCTGGTCCTTTTGAGGATCTTGATCATCTCAATGTTAGTCTGACAATGTTGTTTTGCTGAAGTTACTGCAGTGAAAATCATAGAAACAGGTATGAAATGCTGAAACTATCACATATTTGATACAATGGTCATCATTTGTTACCAATGTATCACAATATTTGTAGCCCTGCATCAGATTGAGACCCACAGCTTATGTTCTCTGGACTGACTTCCTGTTGACAGAGGAAATATCCATTGTCTTATTCTTCACAATCAAGAATCAGTGGGAACTCAATACCATAACCAACACACCTCACTTTCCTGTGACATGGGAAAGGGTTGAGGTTTAGCCAAGATATTTATGAAGTACTGCTTCTTGTTACCCTGCCTTGTGCTTGTCAATCAGCGGATTAAAACAAGAATTGTTCAGCTTGAGTCAGTATACTGTGAGTAGGGTATCCAAGGTAACTGTAGCATAGTATCATTGTAGGGTAGTGCTATAAACCAGATGGGTTAAATGGTTAAAGCATTTGCTAGTCACACTGAAGCTTGTTCAATTTCTGTTCAGACTTAAAATGCAGCTGACAGAAGATGTAACGTCAAATCATTGAGCCAAAGGGTAAGTTTATCAGCATGACTGGACATTATTTTCCACAAACAGTGCCATGCTCAATGAGAATCCCCATTACGCCAAAACAATAAAAATACTTGATACAATGTATGTCTGCATATTCTGGTACAAAGATCTCTACAGTTCCTTAACTCCTTTCTTTCCTGTGCCCCTACAAACTAGCTGATCATTTAAAAAAGCTTTGACCTCCTAGTCTGGGATTTTTCCAACAGTATTATGTCACCTTGCCTCAGATGCATACAAACCTTTCAAGGGAAAGATTTCTTGCATCACTCAAGACCTTTTTCCTAGTAGCCTTGCCTACTGCCGCTCATGTATCTGAGCTCCATGCATTGGACATGAACTGAGTGCATTTGAAAGGAATATTTCTTGGTTCTCTGCTGGCATTTCATACCAAAGAACCAGTTGTTTGGACAGCCAGACAGGCTCTGCACGATCCTTGAGTTGTCCACCATATCTTGGGCCTGATGACACTCAAGATCTGTACAGTGAAAATTGTTCGTATCTCCATTGCTTCCTCCCAAGACCATTGCAGATTACAAAAGCAAGTTTTTATCCCAGTCTCTACAGCCTCCTAAGTGGAAGTTTCATCCACTACATTGTTTTCTGGATGCGTTTTACCATTTTACTGGTCTATACTGTTGTTAAGTGTCCTCTTCTTGCATCAAGACCCTTCACAGCAACTGCTCCTCATCTGAAATATACAGTCTTTGCCTCCAGTTACCTGCATGACTTGGGTGTGAAGCAGTTTGGCCCTGTGGTTCTGGTGCAGCAATTATTGTTGGCCCAACAATGCAGATAGTTACATTCTCCATGTCACAGAATCAATGTAACCTTGTACATAGTGAATAAAGATCTAGTCAACTGATATCCTCTTCGTTAATCTTTTCTTGGGGCATAGAAGACTAGGTCAGATAAGATAAATTCCCAGTTTTAGAATGTCTACCTGATCTACTCTCCATACTTTCAAGAGTCCTTCATTGTGATTTCTCATATTCAACTTGTTTGTCAAAAATTGAATTGTTCCAAAAGGTCATTAGAATAACTAGACACTTGCATTGTTTAAGAAATCGAGACAATAGTTTAGAATAATTACATTTGTCTGCAGTTGTCAGTCGTTTTGTGTCACATACATGGACCAAGAAGATGTTCTAGAAGTAACATCTGGCCTTCATTGTTCTTGAGGACTGAAACCAGATGTCTTCATTGACTTTTAAATGTCATGGTTAGAAACAAAATTATGAAATGTTTAATACAAAACAGAACTTTTCTTGACCGTAATGACTAAGTTCCAACTTCCAAGTTCTAACTTTTATGTAAAAATATTTTGTGGTATTTCTTTTTGATTCTTGGATTAATGCCTTTTCTTTCAAATTTCATTATCAATCTACAGGGAAGGGTTGTTAAGGGTGAACTCATTAGCTTTGTGAGTTAATGTGTAAGTGGCATGAGCTTGATTGCTGTGCCAGTTGAAGTATGATCACTTGATATCTAATGTCTGAAAACATAAGTCAGATTGTCTGTAGTGACATTGTTTCAACCAACTCATGTGGTTGTCTATCATGACATTTCTTCATAAATTATGTGGTTGTTCATTACATTGTTGTTTGAACCAAATCATGTGGTTGTTCGTTACAGTGTTGTTTCAACCTATATCATGCGGTTGTCCATCATGATGTTCCTACCAAATCATGTGGTTGTTCACTACACTGTTGTTTCAACCTAATTCATGTGGTTGTCCATGATGATGTTTCAACCTAAATCATGTGGTTGTCCATCATAATGTTTCTTCCTGAATCCTGTGGTTGTTCACTACACTGTTGTTTCAACCTAAATCCTGTGGTTGTTCACTACTCTGTTGTTTCAACCTTAATCATGTGGCTGTCCATCATAATGTTTCTTCCTGAATCCTGTGGTTGTTCACTACACTGTTGTTTCAACCTAAATCATGTGGCTGTCCATCATAATGTTTCTTCCTGAATCCTGTGGTTGTTCACTACACTGTTGTTTCAACCTAAATCATGTGGCTGTCCATCATAATGTTTCTTCCTGAATCCTGTGGTTGTTCACTACACTGTTGTTTCAACCTAAATCATGTGGTTGTCCATCATAATGTTTCTTCCTGAATCCTGTGGTTGTTCACTACACTGTTGTTTCAACCTAAATCATGTGGCTGTCCATCATAATGTTTCTTCCTGAATCCTGTGGTTGTTCCCTACACTGTTGTTTCAACCTAAATCATGTGGTTGTCCATGATGATGTTTCAACCTAAATCATGTGGTTGTCCATGATGATGTTTCTTCCTGAATCCTGTGGTTGTTCACTACACTGTTGTTTCAACCTAAATCATGTGGCTGTCCATCATAATGTTTCTTCCTGAATCCTGTGGTTGTTCACTACACTGTTGTTTCAACCTAAATCATGTGGTTGTCCATCATAATGTTTCTTCCTGAATCCTGTGGTTGTTCACTACACTGTTGTTTCAACCTAAATCATGTGGCTGTCCATCATAATGTTTCTTCCTGAATCCTGTGGTTGTTCACTACACTGTTGTTTCAACCTAAATCATGTGGCTGTCCATCATAATGTTTCTTCCTGAATCCTGTGGTTGTTCACTACACTGTTGTTTCAACCTTAATCATGTGGCTGTCCATCATAATGTTTCTTCCTGAATCCTGTGGTTGTTCACTACACTGTTGTTTCAACCTAAATCATGTGGTTGTCCATCATAATGTTTCTTCCTGAATCCTGTGGTTGTTCACTACACTGTTGTTTCAACCTAAATCATGTGGCTGTCCATCATAATGTTTCTTCCTGAATCCTGTGGTTGTTCACTACACTGTTGTTTCAACCTAAATCATGTGGTTGTCCATGATGATGTTTCAACCTAAATCATGTGGTTGTCCATGATGATGTTTCTTCCTGAATCCTGTGGTTGTTCACTACACTGTTGTTTCAACCTAAATCATGTGGCTGTCCATCATGATGTTTCTTCCTGAATCCTGTGGTTGTTCACTACACTGTTGTTTCAACCTAAATCATGTGGTTGTCCATCATAATGTTTCTTCCTGAATCCTGTGGTTGTTCACTACACTGTTGTTTCAACCTAAATCATGTGGCTGTCCATCATAATGTTTCTTCCTGAATCCTGTGGTTGTTCACTACACTGTTGTTTCAACCTTAATCATGTGGTTGTCCATCATAATGTTTATTCCTGAATCCTGTGGTTGTTCACTACGCTGTTGTTTCAACCTAAATCATGTGGCTGTTCACTACACTGTTGTTTCAACCTAAATCATGTGGTTGTCCATCATAATGTTTCTTCCTGAATCCTGTGGTTGTTCACTACACTGTTGTTTCAACCTTAATCATGTGGTTGTCCATCATGATATTTCAACCTAAATCATGTGGTTGTCCATCATAATGTTTCTTCCTGAATCCTGTGGTTGTTCACTACACTGTTGTTTCAACCATAATCATGTGGTTGTCCATCATAATGTTTCTTCCTGAATCCTGTGGTTGTTCACTACATTGTTGTTTCAACCTAAATCATGTGGTTGTTCACTACACTGTTGTTTCAACCTTAATCATGTGGTTGTCCATCATGATGTTTCAACCATAATCATGTGGTTGTCCGTCATAATGTTTCTTCCTGAATCCTGTGGTTGTTCACTACACTGTTGTTTCAACCTAAATCATGTGGTTGTCCATGATGATGTTTCTTCCTGAATCCTGTGGTTGTTCACTACACTGTTGTTTCAACCTAAATCATGTGATTGTCCATCATAATGTTTCTTCCTGAATCCTGTGGTTGTTCACTACACTGTTGTTTCAACCTTAATCATGTGGTTGTCCATCATAATGTTTATTCCTGAATCCTGTGGTTGTTCACTACGCTGTTGTTTCAACCTAACTCATGTGGCTGTTCACTACACTGTTGTTTCAACCTAAATCATGTGGTTGTCTGTCATAATGTTTCTTCCTGAATCCTGTGGTTGTTCACTACATTGTTGTTTCAACCTTAATCATGTGGTTGTTCACTACACTGTTGTTTCAACCTTAATCATGTGGTTGTCCATCATAATGTTTATTCCTGAATCCTGTGGTTGTTCACTACACTGTTGTTTCAACCTAAATCATGTGATTGTCCATCATAATGTTTCTTCCTGAATCCTGTGGTTGTTCACTACACTGTTGTTTCAACCTTAATCATGTGGTTGTCTATCATAATGTTTCTTCCTGAATCCTGTGGTTGTTCACTACACTGTTGTTTCAACCTAAATCATGTGGTTGTCCATGATGATGTTTCTTCCTGAATCCTGTGGTTGTTCACTACACTGTTGTTTCAACCTAAATCATGTGGTTGTCCATCATAATGTTTCTTCCTGAATCCTGTGGTTGTTCACTACACTGTTGTTTCAACCTAAATCCTGTGGTTGTCCATCATGATGTTTCAACCTAAATCATGTGATTGTCCATGATGATGTTTCTTCCTGAATCCTGTGGTTGTTCACTACACTGTTGTTTCAACCTTAATCATGTGGTTGTCCATCATAATGTTTCTTCCTGAATCCTGTGGTTGTTCACTACACTGTTGTTTCAACCTTAATCATGTGGTTGTCCATCATGATGTTTCAACCTAAATCATGTGGTTGTCCATGATGATGTTTCTTCCTGAATCCTGTGGTTGTTCACTACACTGTTGTTTCAACCTAAATCATGTGGTTGTCCATCATGATGTTTCAACCTAAATCATGTGGTTGTCCATCATAATGTTTCTTCCTGAATCCTGTGGTTGTTCACTACACTGTTGTTTCAACCTTAATCATGTGGCTGTCCATCATAATGTTTCTTCCTGAATCCTGTGGTTGCTCACTACACTGTTGTTTCAACCTAAATCATGTGGTTGTCCATCATGTTTCTTCCTGAATCCTGTGGTTGTTCACTACACTGTTGTTTCAACCTTAATCATGTGGTTGTCCATGATGATGTTTCTTCCTGAATCCTGTGGTTGTTCACTACACTGTTGTTTCAACCTAAATCATGTGGTTGTCCATCATGATGTTTCAACCTAAATCATGTGGCTGTCCATCATAATGTTTCTTCCTGAATCCTGTGGTTGTTCACTACACTGTTGTTTCAACCTAAATCATGTGGCTGTCCATCATAATGTTTCTTCCTGAATCCTGTGGTTGCTCACTACACTGTTGTTTCAACCTAAATCATGTGGTTGTCCATCATGTTTCTTCCTGAATCCTGTGGTTGTTCACTACACTGTTGTTTCAACCTTAATCATGTGGTTGTCCATCATAATGTTTCTTCCTGAATCCTGTGGTTGTTCACTACACTGTTGTTTCAACCTTAATCATGTGGTTGTCCATGATGATGTTTCTTCCTGAATCCTGTGGTTGTTCACTACACTGTTGTTTAAACCTTAATCATGTGGTTGCCTAACATAAAGTTTCTTCCTAAATCATGTTGTTGTTCACTACACTGTTGTTTCAAACAAGTCATGTGTTATCTATCATGATGTTTCTTCCTGAATCATGTGATTGGTCACTACACTGTTGTCATCAGACATTCTTGAGCCCGGAGAAAAAAAAGGTGGAAATTAAAACCATCAGTAAAGTCATGAAGTTTTTTAAAGGCATTTAGGAGATGGACAAACATGAAAGCATGGCACAGTTTTGGAAAACGTCTTTTTTTCATTCTTTACACGATGCTCCTTCTTGCTGCTTTAAAGCATCAGATGAATGAGTAATGTGGATGTCCCTCATGACATGGTTTCTACCTAAATCACATTGTTGTCTATCGTGACATTTCTTCTTTAACCATGTGGATGTTTGACGTGATGTTTTTCTTCCTGATTCAGGTGAACTCCAGAACCATTTGACTCTTTTCTTATTCTCTATCAGTACGTTAGCTATCAACCATCTGAATTCAAGGTGGTGGGGTAGCTGAGTGGTTAGAGTGCTACTTGTCCCACCTGACCAGGACTCAGTTCCCCACAAATTTGAAATTTAACTCACTCACTCATTCACTCACTCACTCCATATGAATTCAACATCAACAATCTGCTTGAGTCATGAAAAGAAGAATAGGCTGACAGAATTCCATTGACGTGATGAACATGTATCATATCTACAGAACTTGTCTTGTGGCATTTATCATTTTACATGTCAGTTGGACCTGTGTAAACCTGTCCTTGTTATAGAGAGTTAGATAAGTGCATTAATAATCACATGAGCAGGTTTATGTTTATTTTCTGATTTTCAGCTGCATCCATTGATAACTTAATTGATATGAAGTCAACAAGTATTCATACTGTAGACATTAATCATCTTCACTTTTCAAAGAGAACAAAATTGTTGAAGAATGTGTGCTGCTGTGAAGCTATGTTAAAGTGGTGCCAGTTGTCCGAACAGTCATAAAATTGTAGTAATCTTTCCCCATTTCAGCGAAAATACCTCAGTCATGCCGCCATGTGTCTTAGCTGGCTTAGGGATCAGAGCATGTTCCTGAGGCAATGATGAACTTGATAATGACAGTCTCGGGATGTTGGCGCTTTGTTTGTCTGAAATGGTTAGCGTCCTTGGACCTTCGCTGATGCAATCATATCAGAAATATTATACCTCACTTGTTTTGATGTCTTGCTATATTTCATCACGGTTGTCAACTCAAGATTAAAGTTGTTTGAAGAAATCCTGTTGGTAATTTCAAATTGATATCATTTGCTGGTGAATAAGTGTAAGGAACAGTCAACTTCCTGTTTCTGTGGTGTCTGATGGCTTGTGACTTTCAATTATTGTAATCCTTTCATTCACTCATGGCTGTCACATAATGGCTGGCAGTCTTGTTTCATTGATATCAAGGTCCAGTTGTTTCCAACTTGGGAAGTGGAAATGGGATGATTTTTAAATTACATTCTACATCACAACACCAAGATTCTTGGCTCTTCTTTGGCACTAATCTGTCCATACTGGAACAAACAAACCCTCTTGGTTTCATTGTGTTCAGTGGAAATGGGTCAGTTAGGAAATGGAAGAAACTGTGAACTGAAGATAAAATGTCTATTAAATATCGGATAGCTAGGGTAGACTATAGATAGACTTTGATATCTGAGAATGAGATATCTGAGATATGTGAGAAGCATTTGTGGGAAGTGTCCAGGATATCTGTGAGAAATACCTGATGGCTGTGGTAAGTATATGTGATGTCTGGACAGTTGTCTTTTTCAACTCTGGAAAGATACCTGATAAAAATTTGTCAATGTTGGTGGTGTTTGCCAAATTGGTTTCACTCACAACTTGTAGGATATTTGTAAAGAGCGCTCCAAGGGACATAATTCTATATGGTTCACGTGAAATAATGTTCGTCCGGAAGAGGTTGAGTGAGTTTATGAATGCAACATTGCATGAACACATGTTCAGAACACATGTTACATCGATTCAACTTGACAAATGCAAGCAATGAGTGAGTTCTGTCTAGAAGAAACATTTGAGTATCGCGCTCAGGAAGAGGTTCTAGTTTTCACAATGCATCCGGAAATTACTGAGATCTTTCGAACAATCACTTTTGAAACAAGGTTGCTGATTGCACTACTAAATCTGATTGCCTCCAATCACGAGTCATGAACACTCGCACCATGAAAGGGTCGTATTAGAACAGAGGTTATGTAGGAAGATGTGACACTGTGGGAAGAGAATGCCATATAGCTGGAATGTTTTTATTTTTGTTTTTATTTTTTTAATTTTTGTTGTTTTTCATAGCTGGTATATTGCTGAGTGTGGTCACTCAGTCACTCACTCTCTCACTCCCCTCGATTAATGTAAAAAGTATATGTCTCATTAATCACCTATTTTTTGCTGTCATGAAACAGAACACACTGGATTGCTTTCAGATACATGTAGCAGCACCCAACTTTATGTGTGTTGAGTTTAGCAGGATCTACTCAGAAACTTTCTTGGCACTGACTTGTTATCTCATAGATATTGAATTACACAAGAAATCTGCCAGTGTTTTCCAAACTTAGAGCCTCAAATCGGTAATTAGAGTTTTTCAACAGGGACTATGAGAAAGTCTGATGTGAGCTGAAGTTTATTGGTGATAAGACTTGATCCAATGGTGATGACAGTGATTGGTGCACAGATGGATCGGCATCCTTGAATTTCAATACCAGAGTCAAGGAGGACTTCGTTGTTGTTGAGTAATCCGCAGAATTATATACCTCTAGTGACATCACACTATTGTCTCACCAGTTTCTCCTTTACCGAGGTAAACCTCGTGGACATTCTCCATGAATCCCATGGATTTTCTGGTGTTCCCTGCCATTGCTGGAGTATTACTAAAAGCAGCGTAAAGCTAAACACACTCACTTACTCACAATAGCTATCAGAATCAGTTGTCATTAGTTGTTCGATGTGATTTTCATATTCATTTCCAAACAAGGCCTTTAACAAACCTTAAACGAGTTTAACCCAAATAAAAGGCTGATCTTGTGAATACGATTTGGCATACTTAATTATCATGCCCCCAGTGTGAAGTACTGGGGGTAGTGGGGGGTAATGTGTGTGTATAGTGTTCATTCGTCTGCCCGTCAGTCCCGAAACTTAGTTGGAGCATATCCCTTACAGTTTACATGTTAGGATTACTAAACTTCTGAAAATATGTTTGATGGTTTTGTCCAGAGCATATCTCTTAAAGGTTACATGTTATTCATTACCCATAGATGTGCCTTTTGCTAGTTTGTAGCTTTTCAGAATTTTGTTTTGTGTTGTTTCCATGGAAACACGATTTAGTGCCAAATATGTTTGATGGTTTTGTCTGGAGCATGTCTCTTAAAATTTACATGTTAGGTTCATCAAACTTCATTCACATGTCAATCATGTGTTATTCATGTGCAAAATGTGATTATTCAAACTTTTCACTTTTCATGGTCTTTCTTCATGTCATATGTACTAATATGTGGCTTATTCTGTGTATCAAGAGTTAGTTATCAACATGTGATTTATTTTCTGTACTACATGGGTTGTTTTGTTCATGTCACAAGTACAACTGAAGTTCTGATTGTTTCTAAATAGTTAATTTCTTCATTTCATATATGCAAATAAAGGTGTACGTAGCAAAAAAATGATCACATTACCTCAATATCAGTCATTTCCATGTCCAAAGTGGGAAGTGCTGTGCTCACTTCTACGCTTGTTTGTTCATGTGAGCCAATCAGAGATGGACATTCTTACTTGAGGGAGGATTAAAGTATTTATGTATAGAGGAACACAGAGAATATACTACCTCCAGAGGTGATAGAAGGAAATGAGGTCACAAATATATTTTTTAAAAAGGATTGAATAAATTACTTTACATTTTGTGAGAAAAGAGCATGAAAGGTATTGTGAACTAATGTCATAAAAGTCACATAATCCAATATGTCCAGTGAAATAGCTTTTTTTATTAACATTTCACTCAACAGTAAAAATGATAAACTAAAACCACTTTAACATTGTGACATTTTAGGAAGGTTTAAAAGTTTTAGTGTTCATTTTGTTCTTTTCTTATTCTTTTTTTTTTTTTGGCTAAGAGTATTTGAGTATTTAAAATGAAGTATGTATTTCTACCATGAGAATTCAGCAAGATTTGGGTTAGAATTGTTCACCAGCCCATGCTTGTTGTTAGAGGTATCCATCAGGATCTGGTGACAGGTTTATTGATTTGCAAAATGGGCCGGCAGATTCCATGCAGGGTCTGTACACTGAAATGGGACTGAATTGGGTGTAAGCATAGTGAATTGTAAGAATCTGATGATCGTTTATGAGAGTTCAAGGTGAGGTTGAACCGGGTTTAATGTTGTTTTCAGGATCAATACAGTCAATTAGATATATGTATTTCCTTTCACTTCACCTCTATGTGTGTATATATCACCAAACCCAACCATACCTTACCTGCCTTGATGGTGAATTGCATGAGCCCCGTTCAGTTGATCTTTATAAATATTAAAAAATTCACCTACATGCTTATAAGTTTGCTGTTCTTTACATCCATATTTAGCAGCAAGAGATAAAAGATTAAGAACATTTGAAGAGAGAATTTTGTATTGACCCAAATACACATGAAAACAGTCTAAGCACCCCATGTCTTTCTTGACCCATTGGCTGTGTACACAGGCTGTGAGTAGATCAGTGGATAAAAATAGCCAAGAAACAAAATCCCCTTTTGTGAGGATCAACTACACCTGAAGAACACTTTAAAGCCATACTGACCTCAATAGCAGAAATTAGAGTTCCAACATCTCCCATTTTGTTGCATTAACACTCAATGTATTGACCTTAATAAGCTGACAAAGCATAGTCATCTTGGCGGAAATCCACGACATTGATCACGTTTCAGTTCCCATGTACATGTTGCTTCAATAGGAAATAAAAATTATGTCCACCATAAGGAACCTCTGTAAATGTTCCTGTCATGTAGGTGAAAGACATCGCGAGAAGGTCGTCAATTTCACTAGCCTCTCATCCTTCTTTGTATCTCATCTTTCATGTCTTTCACCGCAGAGATAAGAGACAGGGGTAATTAAACTTTAAAGATGGTGCTAGTTGGAGGACTATTTTAGTTGTGTATGATTGCTTTTTTTTAGTCGTGTCATCACGAAAGGCAAACACGTTTTCATTTTCATTTTTCATCAAGTCTGTTTTGATACGAAAATCAAAAGGGAAGAGTATTGGGTTTGTTCGTTATCTTCTGTATCCCACAATCAATGTCAGATGTTTTTTGACTACAGTCGTGAAATTGGTTTGGATGGATTTTGTCAGTTTCTTTCCTAGATCTTGTCGCTTTAATTGATTCAGGAATGATCTTTGGTACTTCTATTCTGTGGAATGAGGTCTGTTTTAGATTTTGTAAATTGAGAAAGATACCTGTTTGAGCTGAAACCAATTCATGGTCGTACAGTTAGTGTGTTAAAAGAATCAGAATGAAGCTGTTATAAAATATGTTATGGATTTCTCTGCATTGTGGTTAAAGATAAGGGTATGCTGATTCTGGAATGAATTCCTTGAAAACCAAGAATATTTAGCACATCCAGGATACGGAATGAGGCAAATCTGCATATTGTCAATACAAAATAGTGTTGAAAGTATCTGCTTTAATTTTGCACAGAACTGTCAATTTTTTTACAAATTTTATTAGCCTTTGTTTTAAACAATGAATACAAATGTTTGACCTTTAGACCACTTTGAATTGTTGTGTAGATGTGTATGATAAAAGGAGCATTTTTCTTAATTTCTTAATTTCCAAGGTTCATCAAAGTGTGTCACATTAAGTGGTACAGTAAGGGTAGTGCAGCAGTTGGGTGGCCTTATGGTTAAAGAGGCTGCTTGTCCCAGGTTCGATTCCCCATGTGGGTACAATGTTTCAAGCTAAACTCTTTCTTTCTCCCATATAGGCTTCTATTTGCTATTTTTGCCTTTAGTAATGCATTCAGGTATCAGAATTACATTACAGTTTCATTACACCTGACTGTGTGATGTACTTTTCGTCTAACAACTCCTTGTATTGATATGAAAAATTGAAGTACTCAACTGGCTTCTTTCCAAATGCTAAAATAGATGAGTGCTTAGCACAACTGCAGTCAAATTTCATTTGGTATAAATTACTGGTCACATGTAATTCTGTTAAATGAATTATTTTAACAATCTAAATGCCCAATGACATTGTGAAAAAGATGGTAAATAAAAAAGAAATGAATTGTTTCTTTAGAAACCAGAATGAATTTTTTTATTCTGTCTTGGATATTTTTGGATCCAATTAACTGGCCAATAAGTGTTTTGGAGGATGTTAACTTGCCCATTTTCTTTTTAAATTGCAACCTCAGGTGGAAATTGCTTTGTGTTTTTTAAACTACTTCATCTTCAAGAGTGAAAGAATTGACTTTTAGTGCACACTTTTTAGGCTGATGAAAGATAGGCAAAAACGTTGCTTTAAATAATCCGCTGTAAGTGTTTTTGCTGTTTAACGTTTTTTCTGCAGGAAAGAGAAAGGAAGCACTTTGTGCCTTTTGACTGTGTCCAGGCAATAAATATTGGATTTTCATAGCTTCTTTGAAAGATGCAGATAGTGTGTATGGATGGACCCATCTTTGCAAATATCGGGTTAAAAGAGTAATTTTGCTTGTTGGGGCCATGAAATTATACTGAGATAATCAAAAGAAGGACACATCCATATTGAGTTAAAAGAACTTGAATAATAATAAATTGTGAAGGATTGTTTAAAAAAATGACTGATATGTTATATCAAGAAACCCAAGATATTGAGTTATCTGTGTGCAACGCAATGTGCTTGGTTGTATTCTAATCACAGGGCACTGAAGATGACTTGCTTAAAGGTCACATGCAACGTAAAACACAACTTTGCAGATTCTGGTACCTTTCGGTGTGCACTTACCGAAACAAATCATAAAAAATGCCAATTCAACCTATAAAGTTGAAAAAAAAGCGATGAAAGAAAAGCCCGCGAAATCGGAGTTCAAACGTTTCACTAAATTCCCCCCAGCGCTGGGGGGAAAACTGGTTTCAACAGCTGTGCTGCGCTGCGTCCACAACGCATGCGCAGTGAATAGGTTCGCGGAGCTTGAAACAGTATGCATGCCCAGCGTCTGAGGTCGTGAGCAGTAGTCTAATCTTGGTTGTGTACACAAACAAGTAAATAATCTACTCGTTACGTAAAATAAACTTGTTGATTGTGGTAAGCAGTCTCTGTCACAGAGAAAGCTCAGTGTCTGGTTTATTCACACCTATATGTCTGTCTGCCTGTCTGTTAAAGACAGCATGCAGTACACAGCTTCAATCATTGACCACGTGCAATTTGAACTTAACACCTATCAGACTATACGACTTAAAGAAAATAAGTTGATTTATGACTCGTGCACCCGAGTCCCGTCTCTGCCACATTATGTAATTAGGCACGTGTGATACACATGACATGTTTTTATGTCTGTGGGTTGCAAACAAACTACATTCACTTTTTTTCGGATGAGTGGATCTGACGGAAACTGGTGCAAACTCTTGTCAGTTTCAAGTCCTGCTTTGTACTTGGACGAATGGCAGATTCCAGCCACTCAGTAATTTACCATATCTACTGACATGATTTTTGATTGGATCGAGCGCAAATTCAGAGAACATGCATTTTCAAAACCCAACATCTCTATATACATTCTTCATGAATAACGACTTCTTTTAGTGTGTATGATTTTGTTTGATAACTGTGTATGAATCCATACTGACACGACAAATATCTGAAGTGATTATTTAAACAGATGAAAAATCTGATTGTCTCTATCCATAGGTGAGGGGTATATGTTTGAGTGTGATTTTTTGTTCTTTATAACAGTGACAATATCATATTACAATAGATCAGTGTAGCCAACACATTCTGTTCTCACAAGCCTTCTGTCAGAAATTCAATCAAGAGTGAGTGAGTTTAGATTCACTCAGCAATATTTCAGCTAAATAGCAGTGGCTGAATATGATTGAAGGACCTCATGGTCCTGTTGTCTTAGGCACCAAATATCCCTATGCATCTGCCCAGACCCAGTGCATCCCATGGCTGTGGCGATGGTAGATCCGAAGTGTGAAACCTGATTATGTTTTACAGTTGTGTAATATCTCCAGAGATGTTATTATCTTAGGCTCGCATGGCTTAGGGTTATTCTTCATCATCATTCTCACTCACTCAACCACTCAGCCACTTTCTCACTCAGCCGCTCACTCACTCAGCCACTCAGCCACTTACTCACTCAGCCACTCAACCACTCACTCTCTCACTTACTTAGCCACTCACTCACTCAGCCACTCACTCACTTACTCAACCACTCACTCAACCGCTCACTCAAACACTCACTCACTCAACAACTTACTCAACAACTCACTTAACCGCTAACTCAACCACTCAGCCACTCACTCACTCACTCAACCGCTCACTCTCTCACTTACTCACTCAACCACTCACTCACTCGCTCAATCACTCAACCATTTTCACTCCGACTCAGTTCAGCATGAGTAGAATATACCATCTTAGAATACTCACACAACAGGAAATGTTGTGATTAATAATTTGAAATGACCTTTCTAAGTTTAAGAAATATTTTTCACAAAGATTCGTAAAATACATTTTAAAATTGAGTTTGCTTGTTTGCAGCTTAGGATCCATAAATAGTCGACTGTTTAGAGCTTTGAGAGCTATTAACATCAGCTGTTTGGCAGAACAGTGATAACTCCCAAGTTGAAAAGTTAAGCTAAAATATAACTCATTTTCTGTTTATGGCTCAGGAGACAAACTGTTTCATTATTCATACCAAGAAAAATAACAATATAATATAATAGCAATACTTTGGTTTACCTTCCTCGAAACAGAACAGCCGCTCAGACTGGTTTGTGTGCACTCATGTGTAAAAATGCCTTTTCATTGGCCACTGGTTCATTGGCCGATACTCTTAGGCAGCTCGTAATTCATGGCTTATAAGCTTGATAGGTGTTAATTTCAAATTTCATGTGGTCAGTGATTGAAGTTGTCCTCCCCTGCGAAATTCAGTTCATGAGTTCATGAAGTCTTCATGAAGTCTTCATGAAGACTTCATGAAGACTTCATGAAGTGTTCATCAACTTTAGCTTAAATCTTCATGAAGTAAGTTCATGAAGACACACTTCATGAAGACTTCGTCAACTTCATGAAGTTATTTCACACTTCATGAAGTTATATGTTACTTCATGAAGTTTTTGTTCATGAAGTAAGTTTAATCTTATTCACTACAAATTGCCAGAGTAAACTACATTAAAAAGAAAATACAGAATAAATATTACAAGCTACAATACTTTTATTCATTACAGATTACAGATGAGGCATAAACATACTTTCAACATATTTAATGAAGTTTAAATTATCTGTAAATCCTATCTCTCGTGGCATTACTAGTGTTACTAGTAACTTTTGTTGTTGTTTCATAATATATACAACAAACAATGCATAAAAGAACGCTAAACGATTCTGTGCCTAACAGGAGTTGTTTTAGTAACATAGGGACAGTTCAAGTTAAAACTTACCTTCTTAAAATAGCTGCGTAACCAGTTGGTACTGTGGAAGGTAAAGTTTTCCTGTCAAAATCGTCTCATTTCTTTGAATTTCTCCCGTGATTGCTCACGATCGGACATGCATGCATAACGAAGCAAAAATATAAAACTGTCAAAAACATTAACAGTCGACTCGGTACTAGAAAAAAAAGAAATGTGGAAAAATATTTTGATATCACCATGCTTCTGACAGCTTTCATAACCCGCAAGTTGATCTTCTCGTTGAAAACATTCAATGTTCTCGATTTTAGAACACATTCCACTGTCACTCCCTGTCCAGCACGACATGACCCTAAAACTACCGCCAGTTTAGACTAATGAAATAAAATTTACGACCAGGGACATGTTCATTATAAACTATTCTTCCAAGTTATGATCGACAACGGAACGTGAACTCAGAACATTCGATACGGAAAGACGCGACCGTTTCCCGGCATGACGCCATTGCTGCTGTCTTCGAGCGCGAGAGCGAGGCAGAAGGCGCCAAATGCAACTTCGCCAACAGACAACGACTCAGGCGATGAATATCACTAATGAATTTGCGATTCGCGCATTTTGTGGATAATACAACGATGGATATGTCAATGATATGTCAAGAACTGACTCAAGATAAAGGAATCGACTAGATTAACTGCCTATGGATGCATCCCAAGTTGATTTCCATGAGCGGTACGTAAATAACAACAATTTTGAAATTATTTTGAGTGCCGGAATATGCATAAACAAACATTGGTGAAGGGATAAGCTTTGAGGAGAATGACAGAAACATTTTTTAAACATATAGCAGTGTATGTCTCTTAGTTAACAAAATAAATTCAAATGAAAATTGCTATAGGCACTTTCAGGGATGTTTCATTTTCTCTCTGTCGTTTTTGTAGTCAGTTTTGGAATAATTACCGACTGTAAATTAAAAGTGAATGTGCCACAATGTTTGGTCATCTATTTGAGTTGGAAATGATGTGCTGATTATTTTAAGTGTTGGGAAATGCAGATATTTCAGAATATATTTGATTATGAATGTAGACTAGTGATTTAGAAGCCAGTTTTGTTACTTACTTGTTAAACAACAAAGTTTCAGTATTTGCTTTAGACTTCAGTTGTGTTGGGAAATGCAGATATTTCAGAATATATTTGATTATGAATGTAGACTAGTGATTTAGAAGCCAGTTTTGTTACTTATTTGTTAAACAACAAACAACAAAGTTTCAGTATTTGCTTTAGACTTTAGGCTTTAAATGTTGTTGGTTACAATGTTTTTCAGATTTCCACTGGGCGATTCTGAGGAAATGGGGGCGATTCTGAGGAAATGGTCCTAATCATGCAAATATTGAGACACAAAGATGAAGTTCTGCTCAATGATTATATTCCTGAGCCAAAGTGTTCACTCTTCACACTGAAGACTTGGGTTTGATTCGTCACATGAGTACAATGTATGTAGCCCTTCTCTTGGGTTCCTTGTCGTGATATTGCTGGAACTCAACTCACTCAGTCACTAACCATTCTTAAACCAATGTGGGCATCTTCAGTGATGTTACCACTGCTTTTCCTGAAGGTTCTTCCATCCTGTTTCTTCTGAGATTAATTGTGATCTACTGCATGATTCTGAATAAGTTCATTTTCCTGGATACAGACTGATTGACATCCAAGCTGTAGTAAAGATAGAACAAGTATGTATGGATGACAGCTTCTTTAATTCTAGAGCACAATGTTTGGATACAGGTTCTTGTGTTGTTTTGAAATAATTAATCAGAATTTTCTGCTGAAGATTTGAATAAAAAGGAAATCCCATCACAATCTAGTTTTCTGTTTGTGTCCTCTTTGCTGCTTGATATTTGATTTATGTTACATCTATTGGTGCTGAATTTATATGTTGCCTGCCAGCTTGCATGGCATGGTCAGATTATGTGACTTGTGTCACAAGGGGGCCTTCATGAACTCTTCAGGAAGTATCTTCATGAACTCTTCAGGAAGTATCTTCATGAATTCTTCATGAAGTATCTTCATGAACTTTTCATGAAGTAGATGTCTCATTTAATGTTCATGAATTCTTCATGAAGTTTTCATGAACTCTTCATGAAGAATTCATGATCGTTTCGACAGGGCTGAGTGAGGCTGAGTGTATATTGTCATTAGCAGACAGGTAGGCAGACGCAGAGGTGTCAATAAACCAGACATTGAGTTTTGACTGTGACAGAGTCTGATTATCACAATCAACATGTGTTTTTTAATCTGACGAGTAGATTATTTACTTGTTTTTGTACACAACCAAGATTAGACTACTGCTACTGCTCATGACTTCATACTCTGGGAATGCGTGATAAGCGCCGCATAACTGTTGAAACCACCTTTTTCCCCCAGCGCTGGAGGAAAATTAGTGAATCGTTTGAACTCCAATTTTGTGGGCTTGTTTTCATTGCATTATTTTTCAACTTTATAGGTTGATTTGGCAATTTTGATGATTTAGTTTAGTATGTGCATGCAAAAAGGTATGAGAATCTGCAAAGTTGTGTTTTATGTTCCTTGTGACCTTTAACTTATGACTGTCTTAGCACTAAGATCACTTTGAAAAACCAGGCCCTGTGTCAATTTAGTTTAGTATCAATTTCAGTTCAGTCTGGGAATTGCATTTTCCAGCATTTTCTCAAATTTGAGTAAGAAGTTAAAACTCTAACTTTAGTCAAAATTTAGTTTGTCTCAAGAAATCAGGGCATAGTGTCTCTAGTGTCACATGCTCACAGCAATATATTGCTTGCCCACAACTCACCGTAGTATATTTTAACATTGACAGCTCATCCAGGCACCAGGCAGGGTAACATCAAGTCCCATCTTGGAACATGTTTTGTGTGATGCTTCATACAAATCAGTTACTTTCCACTTCCTGAGCAGACACTTTATCCTTTAGTTAGTTAGTTTCAATCTTTAATGGGGTTGGAAGGGTAGCCTCACCAATGGTTAAGGTGTTCACTCTTCACATTGAAGACCATGGACCCAGACTCTGAGGGTGTGGGGTCAAAATTACGAGAATCTGTACTTTACTGAGAACAGCACTAGTTTGACTTTTCCTGTACATGATTGGTCCTGTAATGATCAACATGCAGACAAAAAATTTAATTGGTGAAATATTTAATTCAAGAAATTTTATTTGTACAAAAATCGCTTATTATGAAATTATGAAAACATTTCTAATGTTTGTCTACAGCATTACGATTGCACAAGTGCAATGAACAACTGTTAACAACAGGTCAAGGTGAAGGCCGTGTAGTCAGAATCCAGTCAG
The DNA here is from genome assembly GCF_037392515.1 of Haliotis asinina. NCBI lineage: Eukaryota > Metazoa > Mollusca > Gastropoda > Lepetellida > Haliotidae > Haliotis > Haliotis asinina. The sequence continues at coordinate 36,741,467 of NC_090288.1, forward strand.
GGGGTACCCTTCTGTCAGGAGCTCTGAATCAATAATGTGCAACTATTGTTGCAAGAAAAAATTTGATGCATAACAAGTACATCCAGGGGATCATTTTGATATGTAGTTCATGTGATCACCAAGTATGTTGAAGCACTCTCCTTTTTCCTGAGGCCCTAAGTGACAAGCTTCGGTCTACAGCCTACATATGTACCATGTGTGAAGCCCATTGCTGGTGTCCCCTGCTGTGATATTGCATAAATATGGCAAAAAGCAGCGTAAAACCATACTCACTCACGCATTAGTCGTCAGTGGTGCTGAGTTAGAATTTAGTGATTTGTGACCTGTAACTTGAGTAATGTGTGGTTGTTTAGCCTACTGGTTAGAATGTATAGCACTCCAAATTCCTGTGTTTGCTTCCCCATGTGGGTAGAATGTGTAAAGCTAATTTCTAAAGTCTGGCTGACAAACGTTGTAGAAACTTGTTCAACTGAAAGGTTTGGTGCCTTGGATATCAGAATCGGACCTTTTGATAATGAAAAATTGAAGTTTAAGCTTGTATTGATCAACATGGTGACTATTTGGCTATACAGTCATCACAGACAATAACACCCTTCATGACTCCACAGTGGCTTCAACAGATAATTATATATTTTCTACAGTAATCACACTTCTTCATATTATCGGAAATAGCTTTCCAACAAATTCAATCTGAATGTGCCCCAGTTAATGATATTATAACGATTAACTTGCATATGGGTAGTTGAGTACGAATGGTAATTAAACATATTCATCCTTCAAATTCTTTTATTTCATATGCTGCAGAAACATTGACTGTTTTCTCACTAATCACATGAACAAGTGAAAAACATACCTGTAACTTACAAAAGACAACTTTAGTTTGAACACAAGCCATTATTCAAGTATTTACACAGTTTCTGTGATGCATCACAGCTTATTATTGGGCATATAATTGCTGTGGTCCCAAAATGCGTGCTCAGCCACTTCAACAAGACTGACAAGCAGTGTTTGAAATGTCAAAACCCTTATTGTCAACTGGCAAATTAAAGTAGTGCAAAGCACAGAAATACCAGAAACTGAAACTGTAAGTTATAGTAACATGCTGAATCATGGATGATTCCCCCAACATGAAACAATTTTTATTTATTCCCTGCCATAAACCCAAATTTTGCAGTAATTTTACTCTAGAACTTTTAAGAATTATACTGCATACCAAAATCTAGAGTTCAGTGCCTCGTTCACCCAACTCTTAAGATCACCCAACGTCTCTAAGGTTGGGAAGGTAATATGGAGGCTGCGTTTGTTTTATGCAAGGAGACTGATAGTATACAGAGACAGAACAAGTCAACTGGACATGCTGAATTCATGTGGTAACTAGGGACGCTGTGATTACTCCTGCTCTGAAGAGTTCAGCCTTAGTTATTGTTACGGCTAAGGCTGGAGTACGAGTTATGGTTGCCCTAAGGTTGGTTTGTGCAACGGGCGTATCTTAATGTTTAAGGTTGATCTTAGCTAAGGTTGTTTTGAACAACGGAACACAGATATATAGCTGTCATAAAAGGATCAAAGAATCCTTCAATAAACCAAGACAGAATTGACTATGGCCACTCTGCTTCCTGATCAGTTGGACTTGTTCAGTTATGATGCTGGTCTTTGTATTATCGTAACTCCCATACTTTGACCACAACTTAGAACTGTCATAGTAGTACGATCGCTTTAAGGAATGAGGCCCTGAACAGTCTCTGATTGTGCATCACACCTGCATCTAAATGCCTCTTAAAGGATTTTGTATCATTGTCTACATTTTTGTCTGATAATAAATAAGCTTTTTGTTCATCCATCATATGGATTAAAAAGTTTACTGAAACACTTGGGCCAATCCAACTAAAAGTAACATTTGATGGTGTTTGAGAAGACCATATATTTTGGTGTTCCATTAGTCTCAGTCTCTGAACCACATTATTTTCCCTACTGTCAAGCTTTCTGCAACAGGGCCTACAAAAAAAAATGGGTTACATGGATTGTTTGTTACTATATTCAGAGACTAAGTGTTAATCTATCATTCCATATGCATATGAACTTTGAAAGAACACAGGAAAATATTGCAAAATGCATCTGTTGAAAAGCATTATGTAGTGCTCCACCATATACATGATGCCATGCAGTCCCAATTAGCACTATTTGTACAGCATGTCGGTATCAGAGTGCTCTCAACATAACATATCCATTTGTCAGGATCGTACTCTTCATGATCATTCTCCAGGCAGTGAGCATGCTTATTATCAACTGCATACACCATAGCTGCCAGTGATAAGCACTTCTTATCACAGACAACATGGATACTTGTGTATGGCAGAGATCAGAGATCATCACCATCTGTCACATAGTTATCCTTCTTGTTCCAGTACTTAGCTCTGTTGATAAGCCACTGCTATTGCTTGTTGTCTTTACCTGGCTCATTGGCCCAACACTAAGCGATTCCAACAGATTGGTATCACAGTCAGTACTTTGGCCCAGGACTCTAGTTTCATAAGGTAATCACGCGCTCTGTGTGTTCCGGGGATGGAATACTTATTTGGGGGACTTAGGTAATTTGCTCATGGCTCTGAGTATGCATGTTGGAATGTGCAGGTTTTGGTGCTTGTTTACATAGGAGCTGTTGATCTTTCTGGAGTTGTTTATGGTCTGGTTTTATTGTGTTGATTCATATGAGTGGGTTGATGAAGTTGGCTTTGTGGAATTAAGTGAAGGAGTGTCGCATTCAAACTGCCTGGCACAAGACCACTGGTTAATGTCTAAGTATGAGGGATGGTTATTTGTTCTTTTACAGTGATTTTGTGAAGTGTTTGTGTTGGTGTAAAGTGAGCATTCATAATTCTAATGATCGTTTTAACCTTTGGAGATTTGCTGATGTCTGTTATGTCTTAAAAGATATTTACTTTTTTTCTGAAGGATATTGAAATTTTGTCTTTTGTAAAGAAACAAACTTTTTTTTTTCTTGTCATTTTTCAGATTCTGGTAATACATTTTGACATTTAGACTTTAAGAATGAACTATTTTGAAGGTTATGATGTGATGCAAACATAGAATGGTCTCATTTACTTGTGCCAGAGAAACAACTGTGTGATCCACATGCTTCTCCCCCTTATGTGTCTCCTCTGCATGGCTATCCTCCATGTGCATCCCCCTCTCATTTTTCCTCCACATGTTTCTCCCTCTTTTGTCTGCTGTGGTTATCCTCTACAAAACTATCTTCTATGTGCTTCTCCACCTTGTGTCTACTCAGTGTGGCTGTCCTCCACATGCTTTTCCATCTTGAGTTTCCTCCATGTGGCTATTCTCCACATAACTATTCTCCATGTGCTTCTCCGTCTTGTGTCTCCTCCAGGGGATTTTCTTCCAGATAGCTATCCTCCACATGCTTCTCCTTCTTGTGTCTCCTCCATGAGATTTTCTCCACAAAGCTATCCTCTACATGCTTCTCTTTCTTGTGTCTCCTCCATGGGATTTTCCTTCACATAGCTCTCCTCCACATACTTCTCCATCTTGTGTCTCCTCCATGGGACTTTCCTCCACATAGCTATCCTCAACATGCTTCTCCATCTTGTGTCTCCTCCATGGGATTTTCCTTCACATAGCTCTCCTCCACATACTTCTCCATCTTGTGTCTCCCCATGAGATTTTCCATGCTGCTCTCCTCCACATACTTCTCCATCTTGTGTCTCCTCCATGGGATTTTCCTCCACATAGCTATCCCCAACATGCTTCTCCATCTTGTGTCTCCCCATGAGATTTTCCATGCTGCTCTCCTCCACATACTTCTCCATCTTGTGTCTCCTCCATGGGATTTTCCTCCACATAGCTATCCCCAACATTGTCATTGTCCCCCACATACTGTTTTTTGTCTTATGTCTCCTCCATGTGATTGTCCTCCACGTACTTTTTATTTTCTGCTTCACATGGCTCTCTACTCATCACACATCTTTCGTTGCAGTAACATTTGTGTGATGCAATATCTATCAATGCTGATCATTACATTGATGCCATCAACTTGTTACGAGACTTCATTTTCATAGGTCACACAGTTCTCGTGTTAATAACATCCATGTATTTACAATATTACCAAACATAACGTCAGTCTGCGTAAACTTTGCCCCTACACTGGGTCTAACAAAAACTGGTAGGAGGTCATGTCAGGTAAGCTTTGAGACTGACCAATCAGAGCACAGCTTACCGAATTGTGAAAGTGGACATTTGCACATACCTTTTGAACTTCACCCATGCAAAGGTTTGTACCCGAACGATTCTGAATGATATTTTCCCTATGATCGCTTCTGGGTGATGCACATGGAGCACACCACAACAGTGAATAAACAGTTGCTGAAAGTAACATTTTGGGCAATATTCAAGGCGTCAGCTTGTGCAAATATCAGTTTATGGTAACCATGTCAACAGAAACCAAAAAGCGTGAATACTGCAGGTCAAATATAAGTGTTATATGCGGATTTTTGTTTGTTGAGAGATCATTGTCAGTGACTGGTATATTTTGTAAGTCCCACCAAACCCTAAACAGTAGCCGTTTTCTGATTGGTTAAATCTGTTTAGCCATTTGTCGCTCAAAGGTTACCTGACGTGACCTCCTTCTAGGTTTTTTTTTTTTTAGACCCAGTGTAGGAGTGTAACACAGCAAAAATAACTTGGTTTCCGTTCTTGCGGAAACCTGATGGATACTGGGTAATGTAGGTTTCGGCTAGGTTTCAGTTTCAGGAAACGCGCAATGAGAGTTTCCGCATAGTTTCCACAACTGAAACTAACAAGTCTTAGTTTCCGTCATGTTTCCGTCAACTGAAACTGTAGTTGGAAGTTTCCATTTAGTTTCAGTTTACTGAAACCTTTATAGCTGGAGTGAGTACATTTCTGGTCTTGCGGAAACCTTGTGGATCTTGGGTAATGTAGGTTTCCGCTAGGTTTCTGTACAAGGAAGATGACAATGAGAGTTCGTTTAGTTTAGAAAGCTGAAATTTGTTGATATCAAATCATCAAACTGATTAACTGGTACAACTGGATACACAAAACTGGCACAGAACATAAGATACTAGATAATTTGACGAACTAATAAATGTATGATGTGACTTGGTTGAAATATTTCTGGAGTACAGATTGTATGAATAGATATAACGAAGACATATATACGGAATATCTCTGGGTACCCATGTTAAAACAAATATTGTAGAATCCAACCATATTTCTGAAACTTATTTCTCGTGATTTTAGGCTGTCTTTCTTGACAATTACTTGTCACAATGTCCACAAAGAACTGTGTCCCTGCAGCAGAAAGTACCATGAATAGTCTACAGAAATTATGCATGTAGCCAAAGGGTCAGTGGGATTGTGCTTCATTCTTCATTCACATTGACAAATGAATTAAGGTTTGAAAGAAATTGTGATACATCACCAAATTATATTAGTAATAGTAGTAAAGGTATTCATCAAGTTAACATAAAGGGTAGATAGGGATAGTAGATCTGGGTGTATAACTGAAAAGAACAAACAATGTTAATATTTCTAACCCCCGTGCATGTTTTGAACAATGTGCGTAAATTACTTACATGGTACGTGGGGGGAGGGAGGGGTCCATCCAGCAGAAATATATCTGGATACTACCTTCTCCTGATAGGATTTTAGAAAATAACTTATTTGCCACAATAAAGTTTCCCATGAGTGCTAAATCAGTAGAGAAAAAACAATCAGTGACGCTAATGCGATGAAAAGACTGCTAAAACCATAACTGCCCACTGTTGTCACTTTGAGTACTTACATTCAATCCGCTGAATTCCACTTTTCACACTCCCCTTTGATGTCAGCAATGTAAACAAATAAACGAATGGCGACAGGATCACGTCCACGCGAGACTATCTAATTGTTACAAAAACAACTCACAACAGGGTGTACCTTCCTCTTTTGTTGTTTCTACTGTCAAATGGTCACATTAGATTTATTTTTAAAAAACAATGACAAAACTGTGTATTTCCCGTGAGTGTTAGCGAGACGCCATCTTGTTTAGCGGGTAGGAACAAATTTGTTTTCCTAGCAAAACTTTAAGCATAAGATGGCTGCGTCGTGTAAACTTTGCCGTGGCCACCTCACTTTCCCCAAAAGCACTCGACGAAAGAATTCGCGACTTGGAGAAGGAAGCAGAGAACGGATGCGAGAAACTCGGAGTACCTCGGATGTGTCAGGTAAGACCGAGGGTTTTTTTATTGTCAAATAACGTTTAAAGAATTATTGCGTTAATGACAGAAATCCGGATAGATTCTAAAGTTTATCCCTCGAATGTATATTTTCGCTCGTATTATTTTTAAATGTTATCGTAAAATCTTAGTACTAACCACAAGTATTTATTTAAGTTTAAAGGGGCAGACTTTTGATTTTAGTGCTCCTGTTAATCGTTTGTACTGGGTATTGCAAGATATATTTCACCAATTCAGATATATTTTAAATATGACAAATACATGAAAGTATCATTTGCAAATGTGTTTGAATAGCCGGTAAACTAAATCTTTATGTCAGTTGTTCACTTACCGGTTGCATAACTTTGGCAAACAGGATGTACATAGAATTTGCACGAAATAACACAAAGGATGGTTAACCTTTTTGGAAGTTATTTTATTTTCACTGACGATCTTTAATTTTAATTAGACATTGTGTTGAATGGATGATTGAATGAAGTGCAAGGAAAATGACATTTGTTTTTATTTCAGTAAAGCCGGTGACGAGGACTCTATGAATATAGTAGTCAAAGAAACAAGTGACTATATCACGACCAAGGATGGTCAATAGGATCTTGTGAAGGTAATTTTTACTCTGCCTGTCATCTATAAATAGCTAATGATTTAATTAATAGTGTAAAGACAGATTTATGGATGTTAACTTCAGTTACCCAGCCAGCAAGGCATATATAAATACCTTTGCCTAACAGATGAACTAAAATGTGTGAAACATGCTGTATAGTACATTTATTTTCAGAAGCGCTTTGTAGAGTGTGGCGGAACAGGCGTGATGATCTCAGTAGACACGAAACCGGAAAGAAAGTGGCACACAGAACAGCAGCAAACAAAAAACAAACAAAAAAACAACAAAAAGAATGAAATCCGTAAGTACATCTATTCGAATAATAACATGTCACAACGAAAATATACATTTAAAATGTATATGGATTATTGCTTTTTACATTCTTAAGATATGTAACACATGATTCAGATCATAATTTCATAAATCATAACATAAGAATCAAGTCAGTTAATGATGATATATAAACATGTTACTACACTTCAGTGACTACATGTCACTTCAGAGCAACAGATTGTGTGTCCATAAGAAAACAGGATATGTCATTAAATGTGATGAACTGCTTAACTTGTGTTTGGGTGATTAATGAAGTAAATAATTTTTCACGACACTTCCTTTTTAATAATTTGCAATCCATCTTGGCATTATGGTTTATCTGTTGATTGATTTTTGTTTAATTTTCAGAAAATTGCACTGCGCATGAAAAGCCTGAAAACTATTGACTGGCCAGATTGACGAAAGGAAAGGGTTTCAACTATACTTACCTTGGATATTAAATGACTTCACCAGTTGTGAGTGATGAAGAAGATGCCAATTTATTGCTCTCTTACCCCTTTACCTGGGAATCTAAACTCAAGATGTCTGCACTGGACTCAGCCACAATTTTCAACGCCACCACCAAAGCTAAGGCCAACAAGCTAAGACCAGGATGCGGCATCCAACCAGAATGACAGAGATATCTGCTGAAGGATGCCCAAGTGGGCTAGTAAATAGCTAATCGATCACATGAACGCAATTTTATCTGTGATCAATTAAATTTGAATTATTCTCAATGTAAAACTTTAATAGTTTTGATATTCTGATTGTATTTCAATTAATACAATTTTATTCAATCTTAATTTTTATCTATTTTCCAAGAGACCTTTACTTTAAATACATTTTTTTGTACTTTCAATGTAACCTAAGTTCTTTATGGCATTTTATTTCATTGTTGTATTGTATTGTATGGTGTGTGTTTAGCATTGACTGACTGGGGTGTGTTTTTCTGTGTCAGCGTGAGGAGGTGCAGGAGGAGTGAAGGGATGCAACTGATATGACAAAAATATTTCTAAAAACATGTTATAAGTTACAAATGTTGATCTGTTATCTAGTGCTATATCTTTTTATTATTTATTAGATATATGTTTGATCCATATCTGTCTGAAAATAAAACAGTGTCCTTTGTTTTTCTTTATGTATTCGTGATGATTGTACACAAACTCCTTATATTGTCTTTGCCAACCGGGAGTAACAAGAATGTTACATGCAATGACACACATTGAATGATTCCTGTGAACCCGAGTAAATGAAATGCTGTGGAAAGTTTTCTGGCAACAGAAACTCTGCAGAAACTATGTAGGTCAGTTTGTAATTGAAACTCTGCGGAAACCTGATGGGGTCTTGGTAACTGAAACTCTGTGGAAATCTGATGGAGTCTTGGTGACTGAAACCCTGCGGAAACCTGATGGATCTCTAAGTTAACTGAAACTCAACGGAAACTTGTTGGAGCATGGGTAACGGATACCGTGCGGAAACCCTTAGAAAGTGGGTAATTGAAAGTTTCCGTCATTGCGGAAACTCAGTGTAAAAGAACGGAAACTCACTGGATTCTTGGTGGAAACTTAAGTTTCAGTCCACTTTCCATCAGGTTTCCGCACTGCGGAAACCAGGTTATTTTTGCTGTGCAAATAGCTAATCGATCACAAGAACGCAATTTTATCTGTGATCAATTAAATTTGAATTATTCTCAGTGTAAAACTTTAATAGTTTTGATATTCTGATTGTATTTCAATTAATACAATTTTATTCAATCTTAATTTTTATCTATTTTCCAAGAGACCTTTATTTACTTTAAATACATTTTATTGTACTTTCAATGTAACCTAAGTTCTTTATTGCATTTTATTTCATTGTTGTATTGTATTGCATGGTGTGTGTTATTATATGTTTAGCATTGACTGACTGGGGGGTGTTTTTCTGTGTCAGCGTGAGGAGGTGCAGGAGGAGTCAAGGGATGCAACTGTTATAGCATGTTTTTAGAAATATTTTTTCATAAGTTACAAATGTTGATCTGTTATCTAGTGCTATATCTTTTTATTACTTATTAGATATATGTTTGATCCATATTTGTCTGAAAATAAAACAGTGAATCTTATTGTATCTTTTGTTTTTCTTTATATATATATATATATATATATATACGGGATAATTGTACACAAACTCCTTATATTGTCTTTGCCAACCAGGAGTAACAAGAATGTTATATGCAATGACACACTGAAACTCTGCGGAAACCTGATGGAGTCTTGGTAACTGAAACTCTGCGGAAATCTGATGGAGTCTTGGTGACTGAAACCCTGCGGAAACCTGATGGAACTCAACGGAAACTTGTTGGAGCATGGGTAACGGATGCCGTGCGGAAACCCTTAGAAAGTGGGTAATTGAAAGTTTCCGTCATTGCGGAAACTCAGTGTAAAAGAACGGAAACTCACTGGATTCTTGGTGGAAACTTAAGTTTCAGTCCACTTTCCATCAGGTTTCCGCACTGCGGAAACCAGGTTATTTTTGCTGTGTAACGAATAACAATGAGGATACGTTTACTTAGACTGACCATAACATCTTTTTCTGTGTGAGGATTACATTTTTGGTTTTATTAAGGATACCCCACTTCTTGGTCTTGTTGACGTTGTTTCCTGTGTTAACGTTGTTTCATTAATACACATACACTTTTTCACTTGGGTATACCTGAGCAATAAATACACAACAAACGGCAAAATTTTATTTTATTTCAATGGTCTTACACTGAGATTTCGATCGTTTCACCACTTTCATTACTATACATTATGACAACCCGTTTCTTTGAAGGAGAGCATGTGAAGAGTCTGGGGTAACTGTTGAACCTGTCCCCAAATCTGTGATTTTTGGCTTCAAGAAGTTGTCATTCTTTTCCTGCGGCATGGGTGTTTGCAATGCATCAGAAATGTCTTGTTGTAACTGTGACGGTGTCTTCTTGTAGGCGCGAACACCGGTACTCTGGTGGCCGCTCCTCTCCATCACAAGTTGTTCATCCACCTTCTCGTTGAAGAATCCAGTAGCCGTGGTCACCTAAACAAAAATAACGAATAGCTTGTAGTGATACACATTTGTACTTTTTAAGGAGGACACCGTCTGCTATATGTTTTACAGGTATGAGACATGAAACACCAATGACAGGAAAGGTGAATATTATACAAATATAATGAAATGTTTGCACAATACAGACACAGTACCTTTCCCAAATGGCCAGTAGTTCTCCCCTCTAAACCAGCTGACAAGCATATCTTGTGGAACAGCTTTTCAAACGTATGCACCCCAACTTTCTGCTGTGAAAAGCGAATGCTCTGGTCCACCTTTGCTAAGAGTGGTCAAAGGTAGAAGCTCCCCTCTGCCGGTGTAAACTGCAGATAGCGGGAAATGTAGCAAATACAGTTGTGCTTCCTGCCTTATCTGTCTGTAAAGAGAGTTCAGCATGAGGAACAACATGCCATTCGGAACACATACATTGTCTAACATTAAAAAGTTCCGAAACTGACAGGTAAATGCACATGGCAACGTCTGTTATTAAGACCAAACATTAAGGAAAGTCCTAACACATGCCAGTGTAATAAACATTTCCCCAGTCTATATTTTCTCAATTTCCCAGACAATACGTTTTCGGGCTTCACATACAAAATGACACATCCAGAAGTCTAACACATCACAGGTTATGTCAATAGAAAGTGGAGGAACAAACACATGTTTCTTACTTGCTGTGGTGCCATACCTGCTTACTTTGGCATTCCTTGCACGCGCCCAATTCTCGTAGAGGTTAACACAGCACCGGGTGTTTTTTGATGTGTTTGTTTGTTGTGTTTGATGAAATTGTCGTGATTCATTTTCATTGATGTGGTTGTCTTGATCGTTCGTTAACCTAAAATCTTCCTTATCATCCAGGTCAAAATGTGATACTAATGAACTGTCAGTATGAGTTAGAAAATCCTCGGTCCACTCTTTAGCATTGATCTGCTCATACAACTTTCACAATATCCCTACTGTTTGTGTCGTGAGGTCTCTTCGGTGTGTTGCACAATATCCCTACTGTTTGAGTCGTGAGGTCTCCTCAGTGTGTCGCATAATCCCTACTGTTTGAGTCGTGAGGTCTCCTCAGTGTGTCGCACAATATCCCTACTGTTTGTGTCGTGAGGTCTCCTCAGTGTGTCACTCAATATCCCTACTGTTTGAGTCGTGAGGTCTCCTCAGTGTGTCGCATAATATCCCTACTGTTTGAGTCGTGAGGTCTCCTCAGTGTGTCGCACAATATCCCTACTGTTTGTGTCGTGAGGTCTCCTCAGTGTGTCACTCAATATCCCTACTGTTTGAGTCGTGAGGTCTCCTTGGTGTGTCACTCAATATCCCTACTGTTTGAGTCGTGAGGTCTCCTTGGCGTGTCACTCAATATCCCTACTGTTTGAGTCGTGAGGTCTCCTCAGTGTGTTGCATAATATCCCTACTGTTTGGGTCGTGAGGTCTCCTCAGCACCTCGGAAAGTGTGGGTATATCTAATACTAAGCTGCATCCTTGTAGAGATCAGTCCTTGCTGTATTCAGATCACAGGCAGTAAATTGGAGTCTTTGTCGCTGAACATAGTTTATGGGATTTTGAAAGTTTGATGTTAAGATGATTTTTCAAAAGTCTGGTATTTAGAAACTAAATGAACTACAAGAAACAAGAATGCTATATCTAGAAAGAAAAATCTGAATTACAAATGTCAACTGGTGGGATTCCTTTTTGCCTATGTTGCTGACCATTTAGAAAGTAACATGTCTGCCATGAGAAGTTGCCTGGCCTATATTGCATCAGATTACCAACATTGCAGATTTATTAGTTTTCTTGTTTGACTTTTTGTTATTTTGTTAGAACATCAAACCACTTATATGACGATCCCAAAATATTTTTTAATCTATTTGGCAAAACTTAATGTCAGAAACAATATCTTTTGGGCTATTATCTTAAAAATAACATGAAAAAAATGATAAAATGCAAGTAAAATGTTATTTGTTCAGAGACTAGCAATACTCAATTTTAACATACACACCTGTGCTAGGTGATTTCGAAATACTGGTCTAAATAAGGAGCATTTAAAACCCTTCAATCTGATTGGTTAAAGCGGATATGGAGAGGATGCAGCCTCAGTTGGAGAGACTCTAGATTCGTGCATGAGACACCTGCAAGTTGAAATACATTCCTTTCACAACACATCGACTGTCACTTTGGTCTTTTTATCCTGATAACAGATTGTCCATTATTGTAAATTTTAGACAAAGTAAGAGCCAAAAAATTAAGAAAAAAAAATTGTAATTGTTTTGACAAGATAATGTTTCTGCCTTTGATGAATCTACCTTGAAGTTGCCACAATAAACAAATATGGTGTATTTATCATGTTTGCTAATTTTTAACCCCAAATTAGTAACATAATTTTTAATTTTTCAATCTGGAGACTTGATTTTTTGTCATGAATAATTTTTCACAGACATTGCTGAACTTATGCCTGAAGAAAAAATCTCTGGGAATATTTTGTGGCTGGCATGTGAAGGACATTTCCATTTTTGATGCATCTGTGCAGGGGTTAACGCAAAGGACAAGTCAGTTTTCCTTGAGGGCAATCAAATAATGGTATCTCACTAGTCCGTGGGCTACTAGATAATTTCTGCTTTTGCTTTCAAACTGCAATAAACTTTGATTTCATTATATATCTGCTCAAAGTATAGCTATTAAATATTACAGTGAAAATAAAGTAGGTTATCTTTCTTTGCTATGTATCACTTTTCAATAAATAGTCCATTAAACATTAATATCAAATACCATGTTGATCTATTCCTTCGTACTTTCATCATCATGATTATGTAAAAAAAATCAGGGCATGTGGAAAATTACTCAGTATAAGTTACTTTCTTAAAGTCACTTGCCCTGTGGAAAGTGGATTTTACAAATTGTTTTGAAACCCTGCTGTGACAAAATGACTTTGACTTCATCAATATGTTCTCATATATCTTCAGGAGAACATTTAACTTGCTTCTGCATGTGTGAACACCAGGTGTCTTTACTTTTTCTTATCGTAAAGACACAGCTTAAAAAGTGGTCTTCAGCAACCCAATCCATATGAAGCGACTAACAGGATCAGGTGGTCTGGCTCTGTGATTTGGTGACCAACATGATATCCTGATTGTGTAAATCAATGCTCATTATGTTGATCACTGGTTTGTCCGGTCCAGACTTGATTATTTACAGAAACAAATGAAAACAATGACAACATCTTAGTGATTTTTTAACACATGCTTATGACATGGTTTGAATCATGTAGTAGATAGAGATTTCTTATGAAGGTGTTTTTTCCACCAAGTTTATTCATGGATTAAGACCTCTTTTTAAAATAATTTTGTGTATTTCGAAACATTTGATTGTTCACTGTATATACATGAAAATATGTCAAATGGACTTTGAGCTGATCATGATGAAAAAAGCAGAACATGTCTGCAGACAGTGATGGAATTAAACAAAGGTGACGATGAGGTGTGTTTTTGTGAAACAACATTTTTCAATCACCAGGACGTTCTTGCCAGAGGGCGTGTTTTTTTGTTGTAATACAAGGAAGATAAATTGGTAGAATCTGAAATGAAATATAGTGCTGCTTTTTTGTTCAGAAAAAGTATAATGGCTTTGAGTTTTTAGGTATGTAGCAATTAAATACTTTGTCATTGAGCAATTCAACACTGAATTGTCCTTTGTATAAATCATAGTGATCCTATCCAAGTCTGCTACACTAATCCAATTTCTTTCACTTCAGCCATCAGCTGATAATTCTAACGATGTATTGAAATGTCAATTATTATACCCCCTTATCACATGCTAGGCCCGTAGATGGATGATTCTGTAATAGTGTCAGAGCATATATTTTATCCTCCAGAAGAATTCTACTTGGTATGTTTAATTCTTAGATGGCATTGGTATTTACCACTCATTTATTTGCTATTATATACACCACACTCAGCATTATGCCAGCTCCATTACAACAGCCTGTAATACTAAACAAACCAGTGATTGATATTATGGGCACCATTTCATGTTGGGGAAAAGGGGTTGGTTGGTGACTTGTCGTCAACAGTCGCTGAGCTTCTTATTCGGTGAGTGAGTGAGTCTAGTCATATGTCCCAGCAGTCAGTAAATAATCAAGATAATAATAATAATATAATATAAATAATAAGGAACTAAAAATAGCAATTGAAAATTCAGTAAGATCTGTCATCTGCTAGTGACAGGCAACATATGAATAGAAAGCCATTTGATCACAACACTCAATCGCTGAGTGGAACAAAACATATGGCTCATTATTGAAAACCCATACAAAGGCCCGCCAACAATTTCACTGATACGGTGTCATCAATGCTATTTGTATGGAACATTTGATATTTTTATGTGAAATAGATGAATATATCCTTTATCACTCAAGTTTAATATAACATAAACTTTAGATGATATTAAAGATAACAATTACATGTGCAAAATGTTTCTTACACAATAAGATCCTGCTCTTTATTTTAACTTAGAGACAACAGTAGAAATTAGTATTTGCTCTATGGCTGTGTATTGACAAATTGTATTGCAACATGTTGTGGTTCTTTACCCAGTATACTTATTCTGAGAAACGTTATAGCAATGCATATAATTTCAAAAGGGTGTTGTGATATTTCGGTAATGTCTTTCCCGAAGCTGTCTTGTGATCACTGTAAGTTAATGTTAATGTATGGCACTTACAACTATCTTTGCGCTGAGAGAACTTTGAAAATCTAGTCTCAGTCATAGCTGACTGTAGAGACAGCTGAGAAACGATGCCTGGCTTGCATGCAGCTGAAAAAGATGTAGCAGGAATGTTGGTTCCAGTTAAATAGAACCAGATGACAGGTAGACAGTACACTGACAGACTAGAATGACTCTTGGTCGCTTCTGATCTGAGTCCTTGTACATCTTCTTCACCTTGTTGGAGGGTAATGATGGTCTCAGGTGTCGCAATACATGTGCACTGTAAGTTGCTGCCCTTGAGTTACATGTCAGAAATCTGTGAATGTAGATATGAACCCTGGTTGTTCTGAGCAGGACTATGGTTGTCATCAACATGCCCAATCTTGTGTTTCTGTATCTTTAACCCATTAAGATCTGGGTTAAAATTGATCTTAAGTAACACATGCTTGTCGTAAGAGGCGACTAACGGGATCGGGTGATCAGGCTTGCTGACTTGGTTGACACATGTCATCATATTCCAGTTCAATGCTCTAGATCAATGCTCATGCTGTTGATCACTGTATTGTCTGGTCTAGAATTGTATATTTACATACTGCCAACATATAGCTAGAGAGGGATGTTAAACACCAGCCAAACCAAATTTACCTGATTTCCTGAGTGCAGCATTAAACAACAAGCCAACCAATTTTTGCAACCCAAAATTGCGTCCATGGCAGTGATTCCATCAGTCTCAATTTCCCATCTGACTGGGGATCCTTTTTAATACAAATTGATTTATTTGTTACGATCGAAGTTGTATATAATCAGGGACTACAGTCCATTTGTCTCATTTGAATTGCGGTTTATTACAAGGGAGAAGTACAAAGAAAGGGACAACCAGGTGTGCGAGAAAGGATGGATGCGAGATGAATCAATAACTTTGTCGGCACATGCTTCTCGAGCACTTGGCTGCCCCCTTCCATGTTTCATTGAGTATTTTATGTATATTAGTTTCAAGATAGACTACAATTCTTTGGTCCACTTTTGAGGCAAGTAAGCATTAATCTCTGAAAACACATGAAGAACCAGAACTGGTCTTCAGCATCCCATTCTTTTGTAGGAGACAACTAAGGAGAGCAGGTGGTAAGACTATCTGATTTGGTTGACATCATATTCCATTTGTGTAGGTTAATGCTCATGCTGTTGATCACTGATTGTCTGGTCCAGTCTCAGTCATTTACAGATTGCCACCATATAGCTGTAATATTGCTGAGTGCAGCATTAATCAACAAACAAACAATTATTTATGCTCTGAAGGATCCACAATCAGGAAAATTCTTTGCTTCTAAGCCTCAATTATTTATAATCCGCTGCAATATAGCCTGAATATTGCAGAGTGTAGAATAAAGCTAGAGTCTTCATGGGTAAACCATTTTTCAAGAGAAGTGGCATGTCAGAACCAATGGCTCAATACAGGTCCAACAGGTGCTATTTCTGGCATTCCATGCGAAACATTTGAATAATGACTTAAAAAGACATAAAAATGGCTGACATTTTGGCACTGACTGTCTGCAATGAAGGGATCAGGTAGGTAATTTGAGCGAGGAATTGATAGCTTGTCAATACTAGATATCCTATTCTTGCTAGCTTATAACAATGAAATTGGAATCAGTGGCTTGTCAAGCAGATTCCTGGTCTTTATTGGCACCATCATGTCTGTTTGCAGAGTCTCTGGCAATTGTGTCCAGAGAATCCCTTTCTCAGACACTGCCGACCAAGTCGTTGTAATTATTGTAGTATGCATAATAATGCTAACTAAGTAATAAGGAGATTTTGATTAGTTGTGACCCAGTTACCTTGTTTCAGCTGACAGCAGACTTGATGTTGCTTTTCCAAAATATTGGGGTTGTTTTACCAAATAAGGGACTTGGAGGTACTGACATCATCACATATACTGCAAAAGAAACACAACTTGTTTGTTTTGGGGTTGTTTTTTTTCAAGTTTTAAAGTAGAAGGCATAAGTGTGTACACTTGCTTTTTTTTCTCAAAACTTGCATTCCTTTTTCTGTTCAGTATACTTACCTTTCATGAACACCTGGTGTCATTACTGAATTTATGGATCAATTGCAAATGTCAAAATTTGATCTGTTGCTTTTTTTTCAAAATTCAGGAGAACTTCAGAACCTGTAAACTTACTATTGTATAGGTTTTTAATTGCTTCCACAATTCTGTTGTCAAACACAGCATCATTCCTGCTACACGATGACCATTTGTACATAGCTGAGTGTGGACCAAATGATCTATCCATCCATGTTTTCAGGATACAATGATGTCTCCATATAGTGCCTCTTAGAAGAAGGGGATAGTGGGGAAACGAAGTTGTTAAACCATTTGGTGAAGACTTGTGTTCGATTCCCACATAGGTACAGGATGTGAAGCCCATTTTTGGTGTCCCCCCACCGTGACATTGCTGGAATATTGCTCAAAGCAGCCTAAAAATCAACTCAGTCACTCTTAGAAGATCAAAGATCAGAATGGTCAGGACAGGTGTCCCAATACCACAACCCTGTCCAGCAGTGGTGTGGCAGTAGGGTAACATAATGGTCAGGGTGTCAGCTGAAGACCTGGGTTCTGTTCCCTAAATGAGTACAATGTGTGAAGTCCTGGAATTTCTGGTGTCCCCAGCCGTGATATTGTTAGAATATTGCTGAAACATTAAACTGTACACACTAACTTTTGGAGCAAATGCTGCTACGATGGTATCTGTAAACATGTTCTCATAAACCACAGGAATGTGGAATCTGAAACTTCAAATTCTCTTCTCCACAATGTCATCCGAACCTGTTCAAGAGGTTCGAGTCTGATCTTCATTGTGCCAGCCAAATTTGTATTTATCTATTGTTTGGTTCAACATATACATGTAGCAAATGATGAGGTTCAGCATGCATGTTTCTTCCTGTATCTGTATATTTTTATCTGCATTTATCTTCTGCATGTGAACCACACTTCTATATTCTCTCTAAGGCATTTCTTTGCATCAAAGATGTAACAGTACAGTATAAATTTAGTTCTTTTGTTGGGTTAAGTTCAAATGAACCTTTGGAGCAACGTTCGAAAGACCTGACTGCCCGACCACTCAAGACGGGCTATTTTCAACCCAGATTGTGAGATTCGGCCTGGTTTTAATTTTTGGAAACCAATACGAAGATATTTTGTGGTTAGATAGGTTTTGGTCAGGGATGGTAAGTTTTACCTCTAACAGTGAACTGGCTGAGTTTAATACCCTGCTTAGAATAAATCCTTAATGGGACTTCACCCAACAAAAGTACTTGAATTTTTACTGAACAGATTGAGGATTACTAACAACGTCATTACATACTATACTGAATGCAGACAACGTAAGTAAGACAGCAAGTTTTCCTGCTTTATTTTTCTGGTTGCTCCATGGGACCCAAAGACATTAATAGTTCCCAGCTTAAAAAATAGGATTCCCAGACTAACAGAACATCAATGGCAGTGATGGAATACAGATAAAGTTAAAAATCAATATAAACCTTCCTCAACTATAATGAATCTGGAAATGCTTGCACTAAAGGACTGAGAGGTATATGAGAATTAATTGTACTTTGAAATAACTAGAAATGGAAAAGAATTTTAAGTGGTACATGCACTGAACAGTCTGAACATTCTGCATTTTATGTGTAGGATACAACATATGACCTGCAGGCAGAAACAATCTTTATAAGTAATGTAAGCACCAACTTAACTAAATGTTAATTACATATCTTGTTAAGAAATACCGCCACAGCATATCACTGACACTATACATGCTAGGTTCATTAAACTTAACACAATTATCACCTGTTCATGTAATGCCAGTCATAGCGGGTGGATGTATGCTCAAGTGTAACAACGGCCTCTGATTGGCTGGTTCATTTCCTGATACGCTGAGGGCTCACTTTGTGTACAGAAAGATGATCTGTTTGACGGACATTTGAGAAGCATGGTGAGTCACAAAAAAGTATGATTCTTTATGGATAACGACTTTTTTTATTGTACAACATCATATAGACCAGAAGAAGTTGTTATTCATAAAGAATGTATACAGAGATGTTGGGTTTTGTAAATACATGTTCTCTGAATTTGTATTCGATCCAATAAAAAATCATCTCAGTAGAGATGGTGAACTAATGTGTGGCTGGAAACTGTTATTCGTCCAAGTACAAAGCAGGACTTGAAACTGACAAGAGTTTGCACCAGTTTCCATCAGATCCAAAAACAAACCCTGTTGGGATTACGGGATCGGGTGGCCAGACTTGCTGATGATGTGGCCTAAAAGTAGCATTAAACCAACCCCATTCGCTCATTTAGATTCCAAAGGCACAGTAAATGAAAGTGATGTTGTGACGGAGGCAGGTACCTCTACCAGCTGCCAGACGATGAAAGCCTTCATGTATGCAATAGTTTCTGTTTTCTTAATCAAGTGATGCTAATTAAAAGTGACTTTGAAGCTTCACACTTTTGCCTGCTTTCTCACCGAGATTTTTCATGAAGCTTTCGCACAATTCCAATTGACGTTTTAAACTTATTTATTTAGATTTCCGTTTTGATAACTGATTTTATTGTCATTTGAGAGAGTGTGAAGAATTCAGGGAAATTTTGTGGGCTTGTTTTGCTTCTATCTGTGAAAGGATGTGACGTTCTGCATATTGAGTTCCACGTTCCTCATTAGAACTATGTGCCCATAAGACTGGAAGTAAACCTTTGAAGTTGGAGGGATCTGATAACACAAAATGCTTTATTCTTTAAATGCTGTTTGAATTGATATTTTTTGTTAGAGTTGGAAGAGCCAAGTTAAATTTAATGTGGTATGATATTGTTATAAACAAAGCCTTGATGTTTAAGTGTTAGAATAAACAGTCATAAATATCAATTTTTTTATTTTCAAAAACTGTTGAAGTAAACATTTTTTGTTTCAGTTGGAGGAGCCAACTTAAATGTAAAGTAATGATATTGTTATCAACAAATTATACAGTTACTGTTACATCCACATGAACTTTATTATTTCCAGCTGAAAAAGAAGATTAAAAACAGCTGATTCTCTATATCTCCTTAATCAATATTGCTAATACTTAATACCTATCCTCACTAACATCTGAGAACACAACCGCAAATTAATTATTAACCAGATAGGGACACCAGATATAGGAATCAAACCCAGGAGTTCAGGATGACAAGCAAACACTTAAACCACTTTTCAGCAGGTTCCTATGGTAGCATCTGGAGTCGCTCATTTGTGACGTCATTCTAACCCATTACATCACAATTTGATTTGAATGATGTCACCACTGTTGATGACACAACAAAACATTTGTTTGAGATGTTTCCGGGAATCTATTACCATTTGACCATGTTTTTCAACCAAACAGATTACAGAACACAGTCTCACTTACATTCTAGTCATAATTTTCCTGACATAAGCATTTTTTTATGATTTCAAAAACAGTTTCATTTGTGCAACTGAGTTTACATTCTTAATTCATCACTTATCAATAGGTATGAATATTTTTGCAGTGTACCATTGATCTTGGTTATAGGGAATGTTTATGTCACACTGTGGTCAACAGAGACTCATTTTTAATTCAGGACTTGTTTGGGCCAGCAGGGGGTAAGAAATTAAATGAGCATCAGTGCCTAACTGACCAGTAAGGCCTGTGTTTGATCGTGCTGATGTCTGGTACAAACACCTGATGGCTATAGTCTTTACCTTGAGAATGTGGACTGTCTGAGCTGCTTCTATTTTCTTTGCTGAGTTCTGCCTCTTGGAGACATCAGGAACCTATTTGTCCATTGGGACTGTCTATTAACATTGTATCATTGCCTTAAATAGGCAGTGAGATAACCTAATGGTTAAACTGTTCACTCATTATGCCTAGCTCTGGGTTTGATTCTCCTCATGAGTACAGTGTGTGAAGTCCATTTCTGGTGTCCCCCTCAGTGATATTGCTGGCATATTGCTGAAACTGGCTTAAAAAATTTAAGGAGAAAAGGTAATCTCTTACAATGGTATCCAGCTTGATAAAAATAGTGAATGATATTGCTGGAATAGTGCTAAAAGTGGCATAAAACTAAACTCACTCATTGCCTTAGTATATTTTTGGCTGCACTTACACAAAGCTGGTGAGTGTTTACAACTTTCTGGCAGTTCGCTGACAACTGCTTGTACTCAATCTCTCTTCCTTCAAATATTTATGGATTCCTTTTTAATGTAAATTCTGCAAGGTACGATTGAGGAAGGTTGTGTGCCGTGAACAGTTCAACTTTTCAGTAGCACCGCATGCTATGCATGCTACCAGACAGCTGTGAACAGTTTTAGAAATTCATACTTGCACCATTGAAGGGTTGGATCTTAAATCCAGGCCATCTTACAATCATGCTAAAATCAGCTTTGTACATGTGGATTAGGGCAATTGTATGGTGATTGTAAGTTGATTGTAGAGACGAGTTGATTGGTTGTAAATAAGATTGTTCTGTGAACAAGTGGGCCCAGGCTTGCTTGCATGGCTGACATGTGTAATCATTACAGTTGCATAGATTGGTGTTCATGCTGTTGATCACTACTGCCATATAGCTGGAACCTTGATTAGTGCAATATCAAACAAAGAAAAAAAGGGAAACAAAACACCTGACTCTACGCCAACTATTCCTTGGAACTGAAGTCATAACTGTAGGGACACATGACTGATGACAACCCAGTCCTTTCAAGTGTGGTTTACTGATTCTTAAACTTTAAGAGTGATTTGAGTCGATGATGCCTATGCAAGATTTTTCACATCACTTAACATACAAGTTAGTGCGTCATGGCATATGGAACACTGACAGTAAGCCAATGTCAGCTTGCCTTTCAAATTTGATCAACCAAAGAGTTGGAATTTGATTTTTTTCTTATATTCAATATCTGACCAGGGTAGTGCCTGTGAAGATGTATAAACTTAGATTTTTGTTTGTAAAGACGTGAACAGTGGCAGAGACAGAGACAGACAATGATTGTCGTTTATGCACACTTTCATTCAGTGTCTGTGATGAGCCGGAAGGAAAGATTGCTGTTAAATGTTGGCAGACACATTTACATTTGAACGTAAGCTTTTATAAGCAGAATAACTGAGCGACTGTTCATAACTTAGCTAAAGGGGTGGGGTGGGGGGTGGGGGGAAGCTAGTGACTATGAGTTTTATAGAGTAGCATCTGCAATATGTACGATGCCCCTTACTTCCCCAGAACGAAATGGATGGGTCCATTGCTATCTGTTCAGTTTGAAACTTTCATTTGATGTTGGCCATTCTCACAGTACTGTTCTGACAAGAAATATTTGAGTCTTTGATGATGTCTTTGCTGTTCAGTCCCTCTCCCCACACCCCACACCCCACACTCCACACCCTCATCCAACACTCCACCCCACTCTGATTATGAGCAATTGTGGGCACGTTGTGTCTGCTTCTTTCTTTTTTTGACATAGACCTATGTCTCAAAATGGTTACCAGTTGTGGATGGATGGTGAAAAGCTGTTCCAGGTTACAGAGAGACCGTTTGTACCTACAGGCCATGAGACCAGATTTCCCTTGTTGTGAATTTTACGATATATACCAATTTAAAGAAAAAATCATAATTTTGCAGAAAGTTTTCAGGAACGTGTTTATTGGAGGAAAGTTCATGATTCAATTTAATGTTGCTGGGGAAAAAATACTTATTTTCTGCCAGTGGGTATTAAAATATTCATTGCTTTAGTGAGAATTAGATTTCCAGTGCTTCGTTTTTCATGTGATTGATGAGTGGAATTTATTTCAAAGTAATATATTTTCATGATTGTGAGTCGTTTTTAGTTTATAATTCATTTGGAGATGAAGCAAGAAAAGTCTAAATATTTCCCCAGCTCACCAGAGACCCATGTTTGTCACAATAGCTAAATAATAATTGAAATAATTCTCTCAAATCTGTCAGTATGCTGTGAAGATGTAAAATGTGTACTTCAAACTGGGACAAAACCCATGGTTCCTGACAAAAAAAGGAAGTTAACTATCAAAATATGTGAAATCATCCAAATACACAGGTTTGTCATGATAGGATAGGATCAAGTGTCAGTTCTGTTCACCTGTTTAGACACCTTGTCTTTACAGGTGTTACAGTCACATTGTGGAATTGGTCATTTTGTGAATATGTATGTTTAGAACAGGGGTGTGTGAGGCGTGAGGTGCTGGGCACAGCAAGTGTCAAACAAACAGGTGTGAATGCTTTTCACTCAATTCATGTTCATTGCTCATTCTATTGCGTTTATCTACGAAGACACTATGTCGTGATAGTGTTATCTATATGGGCGCCCTGTTACACATATGGGCATCCTTTTGAGTATGTGGAAACCCTGTTGTGTGGAACTCTCAGACAGTGTGGACTGTTTTTTCACATTATCGATCACTGGATTGCCTGGTCTAGAGTTTCTTTCTGCAGCTGTCATGCTACTGGAATATTGTCATATCATCCAGGGCCTAGCTTTTTTGAAGCACACCTAGCGCTAATATGTTAATATTAATGTATGACACTTATGACCAACTCATTAAGCCCAAGAGCCACTTCACTGCTCAATACCTGGAACCCAGTGCTAATTGCCTGGCTGGCTGTGGCAAGACTAATTAGGGCTATTCATGCCTAATATCGCTGGCAGGTTTTGGAGATTACAGGAAACTGTCTCATCATACAAGCAAGTCCTCATTGTTTAATTGTTTAATTGCAGTGTAAATATATATGTTGAAAGAAAGCAGGAGTGAATACATGTCATATATGTAACATTTTACGTAATTTTATTGCACTTTCTCTTGTAGACTTTTGGTGGCGTGTACATATGCACGTTTTTAACACGTTTGTAGTCTTTGTATGTAAGACATACTTAAACAAATTGTCCTCCTCATATCATTGTGTGAGGTTAAATTGTTCAAAACATCTATGTCAGTGGCAGTAAAGAAGAATTTACGCACATGAAAGAAGTGACATTTTCACTGATACATTGCTAGTGTATACTGAATATTTTAAGGAAAGTACTAATAAGCTAGTCTGTGACTTACATATAGCAGATTCACAGTTTGTCACTTTGGTTCATCTCGACTTAACGCAGAAAATATACATTGTCATACGTCGTTAAACATACATATATACATATTGTATAATACTATTCCTTGCACATATATAAGACAAAGGGTCATGGGATGGGGTGTCATCAAAGTTCCCGAATAGGACGTTTAGTATCTCAGTTGTTCAATATAGTGGCTGATTTGTTATCTATGACCAATTGTATCATGAGATACCTGTCACATTGGAAATGACTGGTGGGGCGTGAGCTAAATTTCTGAAGAGCACATTTGGTGACTAGACAGCTTGGATACAGATTGATTATTGGCTGGATCGTTGACCAATGGATATGCTGGATTTTGGCTTTATCAACTCTAGCTATTATGAAAAAGTTTATCGTGTATCATGAACATACGTAATCGTAAGAATGCCTGAAATGTACACACAGGACTAACAAGCACTTTGGCTTGTTTATTTTTCCTTAAAGCGCTCAAAGCACTACAATCTGATTATTATTACCCCAGATGCCCAACCCAACCATTGAGTAGAGATAGCATTTATGTGCATATACATTTTGGGCACACTACTTGATTTAATTCATGATTTAATTATATGTATTATAGAATTCAAAACGTGACACGATACTGATTTATTATAATGTATACACTTGCAGTTTTTATGTATTATTATGCAGTATTTATGAAGATGGGCATGCCTATATTTGTTTTGAATACAAACGAGGTTCAGAAGATTGATAATGGGCGTGACTCCATAAAACAGGTTGTCCAATGATATAACAGCACATTAGTTTGTTTTACACTTGTCAAGGGACAAAACTTTACCTGGACATGCATTCTGCCAGAGGCTGTTAATTTAAGGTTGAAAGAGCCGTTCAAATGTCTCATTAGTGTTGTCTGATTGAATGATTATACGCATCAATTCCGTAACTGATATATTATCCTCCTTTCATTGACGATGGATCTGATACACGTGATCATTATACTGGATAGGATGATTACAGAGATCAAATACAAACAGGCTGAACAAAAGGCCCCAGTTACCTTTGTATGGTTTATGTGTAATATATATGTTATGAGTTGATGCAAGAGTTATCAATATGCAAGAATGGTATTTTAGTATTCACTCCCAATGACGAGTAACAAACACTTACCTCCTGTAACAACATCTCATAATCCCCTTTCTCTCAGACATGTGTTAATTTATCTCTCTCATAAGAAAAGTTAATCCGTGATCATTACTGCTAAATTGATTGAAATAATAGGTACAGTACGAATTAAAATGTAAAATGTAAAATGCATATGTGCGGCTCTCGCTGAATACGAGGTGCTTTTTATTACCGCCTATACGCGGCTCTCACTGTGAGAAGCTAATTAATTCACCGCACATACGCGTCTCAGTGCTAGGCCCAGAATAATTGTTACCGCTACCAGCCTGGTATCCCTTGCCATGATGTTACTGCAATAATGCGCAAATCCGCAGAAAACCATACTCAGCTGAGTGTCAACTCGGTACGCCTGGCTGTAAATTCCCCAGGGAGTTGACATTGATAATACAATGTGACACTGAGACGGACATCCAATGATCAAGGGAACCATATACCAATGCCTTGAGCAAGCACTAGGTGCATGGATATGTGTGCTATATAAATATCCTCTAATAATAGTAATAATAATAATAAATCATCAGAGTATTGCAGTATCTTCATGACACACTGCGTACATAGTCACTGGATTGCCTGGTCCAGATTAAATTTGGTATGTAGTGTTAAAGAACAATCACACAAGATCAAACAGCAGGATTTCTTTTCAGGTGAAATGTATCATGTTGGCTAGCTTCAGAATGTTCTCAAGGGGTGGTTGTCAATTGTTCTCAGGGGAGGTATATCAATAGTTGGGAAGTTCTTTCTGTTGAATTCCTCAGCATTCCATTTCCTTCCAGAACATTTTTTACTCAAAACCCTGTGTAGAAACCATTCTAATCCAGAGCACTTTCCATGTCAGATGCTTTTGGCAGAAAGTGCACAATCTAATATACCATTTTAATGTCTTTCAGTCTTTTTCCTCAACAAAAAAATTGAGAAAATTCACCCAAACAGATTGCAAAATCCTCAAGGAGTCTAAAAACGAGATTTTGAAACTGGGAATACGTTTGAGGATTTATTAAACCACAAAAACTGTCGAGAATTCAAGTACGTGTAATTAGTCCAAGAATTTATCTCATCCATTTTAGTCTCCAACGTGATAAATATGCGATGCTCAACAGTACTTACCACATGAGTCGGAGTTGGTGGAGAGGAGACTTAAAAATTCTAAGACACTTTTTAGTCTTTGTTCTTGTGGGTAACTCTCAGGGTAAGAAGAAGAGCTTTAGGCAAATAGCAAGCAATCCATCCTGTTCTAGGTGAAGTGGAAGAAAGCCACTTATCCTTGGTTCATGGAGATGTTGATGAGGTTAATTTCATGTAGAAGAATTTCACCTGTCTTTGTTACGGCTGTTATCGAACACCAACTATCTGGA
Organism: Haliotis asinina; assembly: GCF_037392515.1. NCBI lineage: Eukaryota > Metazoa > Mollusca > Gastropoda > Lepetellida > Haliotidae > Haliotis > Haliotis asinina. Next base: position 36,768,024 of record NC_090288.1, read on the forward strand.
TAATGGATGAGCTGGTGGAAGAATGGACAGCCAATTCATCTACAGATATTGGGAATTGATAGGGAGATTTTACTGCTGCCTCGGATGTTAACTGTCCTTGCAAGATGTGGCCTGGAGCAGAGAGATGATTCAAGATGACATTGGCGCATAGCAAGTCATATTTTTCATCTGAGCCCCATACTTTTCAAAGCTTCATATTTTGATAGTATTGAGGACTTACCCAACTTTCATAGCATAATCATAGGCTGCAACCTTGGCGTTTGAGTTGTGGAGGAGAAGCATTTTGGGAAATGGTAAAAGTAGTTAGGAATTTTGAAATCAGGTTTGGATTCATGAACAAGAGTCAGGTAAATATATATTAATGAATTTGTTTTGTTTCTTGGAGTGAGGTAGTTTAGTTTTATGTTGCCTTTAGCAATATTTCAGCAACATCATGATGGGTGACGCCTGAAATGTGCTTCACCAATTGTGTCCATGGGGGAATGGAACTCGGGTCTTCAGTGTAAAGAATGAACACTGTAACCACAAGGCTTTTTCTACTGCACCTATGTATTGGAAGGTGTTGGAAGGCATAGATGTGGCAGTGTTTATCTTGTCTTTACTTGTTGTGTTGGTAATGTGTGGGTTTGGGTAATATTTGGCATACGTTAGTAGATTTGTCTGTTAGTTTGTTTGTTTAACACACCACTAAGCAGTAGTCCAGCTATATGGCAGTGACCTATAAATAATCCTGTCTAAACCAGACAAGTGATCAACATCATGAGCATGTGTCATCCATGGTAGAGAGCCTGACTACTCAATCCCATTAATCACCTCTTATGACAAGCATGGATTACAGAGGTCCAATGCTAACCTGATCTTCACAGGTATTCGCTGGTATATACTGGTATACATGCCTGATGTTTCAGGTTGGCAGTAGGCATGAGCCTGAAAATATGTGATGTTGCCAGTAGCTTTATATGTTGGTTGTGTAGGCCTCAGGTATGTTAGTAGGCATGGACATTGTTGGTAGGACATTGTTGGTTGTTAGTTACTGTTGGTTTAAGATGTTGGATGATGAAGCAAACATTTACCTAATAACACGTAACACATGTAATATTCAGGATTACACTTTCTCGTTAAAGTACAGATTCTAGTCTTTTGTTGGGTGAAGTCACAGCCAGGATTGGAACCCACACCCTCAGAGTCAGGCACCTAATCACCAGCCCACAAAGTAAACCACCTAACCCGCTCGGCCACTGCGGCTTCCACACATGGAAGTCAGACAACTGGTAGTCTGTGCTGCAAATTTTGTGTACCCCTCTGATAAGTGTAAATTGGCATGGCTCCTATGGCCAAAGCTGTGATGCTATATGCTGGCAATTAGGTGCCTGACGGTGAATCCTTCATGTGACTCAACTGAGTAAATATACTATGGTACATTTGACCACTTTCTGAATGGAATTGTGTAAGCATGACAAAGCAGCAGTCTATATATTCGCATCTGGATCAGACGAAACTGCAGGTTTAGCCTGAGAGTTAGCGTCTAACCACTGAAAGAGGCTCCCATCTCTGCAGGTGACTCATCCCATGACTTACTGAACTAACCATTAACAGTCAAGGTGGTGTGTTTGAACCTATTTGAAAACACATTCCTTCTGTTGTTAATAGTCAAATGAGTACAGACAGTGCAGTGTTGTTATTTGTAACTTTAAAAGTTAAATCTGTTTTCAATAATTCTGTTTGTAAACATGATATTACCAACTGCAGTGTGTGTGTGTGTGTGTGTGTGTGCGCGTGTGTGTGCACGTCACATCCATACTTTCTTGAAAGCAATATAACTTCTTAAAGTGCAGGATAGTTCATGTGTACACAGATACATGCCTTGTTCTCCTCGTAATAGATTTAATCCATCTTCACCCACCTCACTAACTAAGATAAATGAATTCTGCACCCACACCTTTTTCTCAGACCATAAAACATGATCTGGAGCCAAGAAATGTCCACATGAAAAGGAAAAGCATCATTTTACAAATTTGTAGAATTCCAAACCTTACAGATGCTGGCGCTGTGTAAATAAATCTTTGATGATATAATTGAACAGCTGGTAGCTACAAAATCCTTTCACTTGTAGGCAGGTGCTTACACTAACTTTGTCTCTGAATATATAGAGGATATTATATGAGTGTCCATGTCATGCAATGCTATATTTACGACACAGTGTCTGAATGTTGGTATTTCCGGAGAGAGAGAGAGAGCAAGGGAAATACCGATATGTAGCATGAGTGTCGTAAACAGATAATGATATGGGCACAAGTACAGTATTCTGTATATTACCAGAGGCATCAAATTGAGGAAAATAAAACCAAATGTACTTTCAAACACAGGCTGGCTCCTCACTGTTTGTGCATATGGAATGCAATGTCAGAGAAGAACGTGACGTCATAGCATTGTTCGCGACGTCACGTCAGCATGGCAAAGTGATATTTTGCCCTTGGGCATCGTATGAAAAATATGAACCCTACTATGTTCACCCTCATAGGTAATAGATATAAGTTTGATGGTAGCAAATAAGGGCCCAAGTGAGATGGAATATTCAGAACTACAGGAAATGTAGACTGTTTTCATTCAGGGCTTTAGCACTTGAGGGAGGGCTTATAGACAATATAGTAAAAAAATATGGTTCAGGGACTGTGAGACAGCTATGAAAGGTAATCTGAATTTGATATCTGTACAGTGTTTGCTGTATAGATCTGGGTCAGAATTGATCGCCATAAGTCTACTCTTGTCCTGAGGGACAACTAATAGGATCCTGTGGTCAGGTTTGCTGATTTTTGTTGATGTGTGTCAACTGCTGATTGCTTTGATCAATGTTCGTGATGTAAGTTACAGATTTTCCCTCCAGACTTGATTATTTACTGAAAGAGGTGCTCAGTAACATTGTAAAGACTGGAATAATAGTACAGAGGCATCAGAGGAAAATAGGCTTATTAAATAACCCTACTAAATTAGTTCAGTTGTGAAGATACTCATGCTGCTGATCACTGGATTGCCTAGTCCAGAATGGCACCATATGGTGCAACATTAGACAACCAACCAATCAGCCTGCAATTATTTTAGTGTTGAGGATTTACTTCAGGCAATAGATTGTAAAAGAGAAAAAGGTTTGTGTGTTTGAAATGAAATATGGCAGTGGTCTGTAAATAATCAATTCATTACTGGACAATCCAGTGATCAGCAGCATGAGCACTGAAGCACAGAACTTTGATACAATGGTATGTGGCAAACAAGCCAGTGAGTCTGACCACTTCATCCTGTTAGTTACCTCTTACAGCAAGGATGGGTAACTGAAGATCAATTCTAACCTGGATCTTCACAGATCACATTTGTTCTTAATGATCATAAAAGACACATTTATGATAAAGTTGTGGTCACAAATTTGTAATAATTTCAGAATCGCTTGTCTCTTTTAATTACTGTGAATTGCATTGAAGTAAAGGGCCAGATAATAGGATGTGTATTTTTGTTGATGAATTCTCTGTGGTTCAGATCACCTTCTGGAGGATCCCGTGATTCAGGCTTCAATTCCCTGGATGCATCAAGCTTAGGAGATTGAACCATTGAGCCAGGTTGGCAACCATTGAGCCAGGTTGGCAACCATTGAGCCAGGTTGGCAACCATTGAGCCAGGTTGGCAACCATTGAGCCAGGTTGGCAACCATTGAGCCAGGTTGGCAACCATTGAGCCAGGTTGGCAACCATTGAGCCAGGTTGGCAACCATTGAGCCAGGTTGGCAACCATTGAGCCAGGTTGGCAATCCTTGATTCAAATATTTGAATTTTTTTGTTTCTGTAATTGTGTTAATCAACTTGAACCAGATTAGTATTATTTTCAGTTCTTAATATTTGTAAGAAAAACTTTAAATGTTTGAATATTATGTTTAGTTGTGGCATGTTCTCTGACCAGCTTTGAGGAGCCAATGTTTATGTGAAGACACTCTTGGGAAATCAGACCTGGAAGAGGTGTCAGAGATCATTACGTAATTGACACCTGCAAATTGGCAATCTTGAGAGGAAGTCAAGGGAAATTTAAGAAATTATTAATGTGCTCGGTCCCACTGTTGATGGAAGTCAGTTAGAATCAGCGTCACGGAAGGTGTCACATCGTGTCAAGGACAAGCACAACCAGTTCATGAATTTCTGAAATGACAGCTTGATATTCAGTCCCTCTGGTTTCCCTGCTGAAATGAAATGCATCATTTCATTGGAAGAGGTTCATGTTTTCACAGAACTCTGCTGTGCTGGTGTTTGAATGGGTTTGAAGATGGGTCTCAGGAGCTTTTTGCCAAGATTTACAATTTATAGAACTTGAATCTACTTTTAATTTCATTTATTTTTTGTCATTTGGTGATTCATTATGGTTTCATTTCTTGTTTTAAATTTTCATAGGGAATTTTTTAAAAATTGAACTGTTTATTTCCAGGAAAGATTTGGTCACATATGACTGTTCAGAGGTGTAAGCACAGACTGATTAAGATGAGGTGGTCGTTGACTTGACTGATTTTTTTCTCATTTAATTGCTTATCACAAATTCCTATTGGTTTGCTTGGACTTACAACAACTGGAACATTAATGACAACAGCATTTAACGTCAACTAACTCTCATGGAAGGATGAAAAGGATGACCTTTCCAACAATCTCCTATAATTACGAATATACGGATAGAAACAAATGATTGAGTGTTCCTTGGCCGTGTTCCACAAAATGACTGTAAAATGTTAGGACAGTCTGATGCCTGTGGTGAAGTCTGAGTTAAAATCACTTCATCTGTGCTATTGCTTATTTGAACGTGGTCCAAAACTTCATACATCTATTTTGATTTTGATTTTTTTAATACTGTACTGTTGTTATAAAGTTGGGACAATAAATTTTCACAGTCACTGGCTGATAAATGTTCATGGGATAATTTTGTAAATATATTACTCTCTCCAACTAGAAATGTTCATCAGATGACAAGCATAGGTTCCCATAGGTACCAGTTCTAACTAGAAATGTTTATCATATGACAATCAAGGGTTTCTATAGGTACCAGTTCTAACTAGAAATGTTCATCAGATGACAATCAAGGGTTCCCTTAGGTACCAGTTCTAACTAGAAATGTTCATCAGATGACAAGCATGGGTTCATGTAGTGATGGCTTCTAACCAGAAGTGTTCATTAAATGACAAGCATAGCTTGCAAAAGACATAAATTTAGGAGCTTTCTTCATTTTCTAAATACATTCTCTAATTCTCCAAAACACTGAATGATGCAGCTAGTCAGAGCATCAAGTGATTTATATATTGATCAGATCCCCAGAGTACCCTGATACGCAATAAGCATATCTCCAGACTAACATACCTTGGGACCATCCCTAACGTGGACTCTAGACACAGTGTCATGCTTTCTTACACATAGCACATGTTATTGTTTTACTTGTCCAAAACAGCTGTTGAAGATTGTTGAGATCATCAGTAAATTCTGTTCACTGACAATGAAATTCAGAAACATTAGGTCAACAAAGTACCAAGTTGAATGTGTTTGCCGATAGGCAAAAATCTATAGAATATCTTTACCGAGACTTTGTCTGACAAGAGCACATGGTGATCTGTTGATCCCATCTATGTGTTCTGAGCTGTGCCAATGTTTATCTTTGTCGAAACAAGTTGAACAACTGGATGCAAGCCTGGTTGATGGACTTGTGCTCCAGGGAGGGAAATATGTCGCTGATCACATGATGCTAGATTCCCAGCTTCTACAGTCCTCTTGTTCATCATCTCATGCTGTCAAACATCTCCTGAAAGACTGCAGCTTAGAACAGGTCCTGCATGATCCATTCTCGTAACAGACAATCAACTGGACAACAGACAATCAACAATCATTAATTTGGTGGATGTATGTCATCCTATCCCAATGGCAACATTAATACTCGTCATGTTAATCACTGGATTATCTGATTCAGATTATAGCAGCTAGAAAATTGCAGAGTAAGGAAACAAAAAATGATAAAGCACATTACTTGTAACTTAGTCATTATGTTTTCGAAGTGAATTTAGCCAGCACTTGAGTTGTGTCTTAGCTCCAGTGGAATATGATTTTGGCCATGTCTTTCAAACAATCCAAAACAAGATGACAGCTTTCTCTTTGTCTTAATTTGTATGTGATTTGTTACCTTTGTCTTGAGTCTGTTTCGTAATTCAGATTGTTTCACCAAGAATGGCATAAAGTTAACCACAGTGTGCTTCATGATCGTGATCATGTATCGAAATTAACATCTGAGGTGAATCCCCATCCAATATTCATGTCAGCCATGTTGAAAATTTAGTTCATCATATTTCAAGTTTAGAAAAAGAAAATAAACAAATTTTTTTAAAAGAACACTGTACACTGTGCTTAGTGCATCCCCCTGGTTTAAGAGCATCATGTGACCATAAACGATCATTTTTTTGCCATGCCAAACTAAGCTTTAATTTTGGAATTACCGTTTTGTGGTTTTGTTATAGTCAAATGAAATCCACTTAGTAAAATCAAACCCATGAAGATCCGGGTTAGAATCTCCAACCGCAAGAGGTGACTAATGGAATTGGGTAGTCAGGCTTGCTGACTTGGTTGACACATGTCATGGTATCACTGGATTGCCCAGTCCAGACGTGATTATTTGCAGACCTCCACCATATAACTGGAATGTTGCTGAGTGAGGTGTAAAGCTAAACTTACTCTTGTATATTGTCTGTCAGATCATAGTATATTGCAGGATTTACAAAATATGTGTTCTGTCAGCATGGGGCAACAAATCTTTTCATGTTTTTAATCAAGGTGCTAAAGTAAGTGGCTTCACTTGACAAGGTACGGCCCATTTGTTATTAGTATAGATCGGGATTATCGATGAGATCGCCTTCACTGCCAAGTGCAGCCATTTTGTATGAAGCAATAACACGTGACATGTAAAGTGAAATCTGACTGGCTTAAAGGAAGGACATGGAAGGGGCATAACTCATCTATAACTTGGCAGGGGGGATGGTATATTCTGAAGAACATGTAGAGGAAAAGTCAAGAGGGAAAACAATTAGTTTGATGGCTGTTTTAATTCATTCATTGCTGCCTGGGCTGCTGCATTGCATTGTCTAAGACGTCAATATGATTGCTATGGTTAGAGGCACCAATATACAAATCATCGACATGACAGTCTGCACTACCACTGAGAATTAAAATTCCAGTCTTGTTCTTCAAGGAAGGAACAAGACTTCTGTTGTTAGTTATCTCACTAGCTTTCAGAAGATGGCTATAAAAAAGAGTTGGAAATGTATTCAGAAAACCACAAGGGACATAACTCAAAATGGTCAAAAATTTATAGTCGAACCACAAAGTTCCAGCCTAGTTCTGCGGGTAGAAACTGGCCTTCAGTTATCAGAAAACTCCCTAGCTTCAGGAAGATGTGTTGAGCAAGAGTTAACAATTCACTCAGCAGCATCAGAGCTTAAGATATCCTTTTCTGACAACACTGCCAAATTGCATGCAACTCAGCACGCAAACTAGCAGACAGTTTTAAGGTACAAAGCAAAATTACAAAATTCATACACATTTCTGTTTTGAAAACACATTTGTTTCTTTCTTTCATTTGTGACTAAATGAACATTCAGCCAAATTAGCATCAGTAAAGCTTTATGGCCAGTGTGATTTGGATCAGCTACAGAAAACTTAGTGATGATAATTTTGTATGAAACTGCTATTTTGTAGCTTCATAAACCTTTCATCATGACCTTTTGTTGCTACTTCATCACTCAAGCTGCTGTAGGTATCATATTTGTGACGATCTGAGCTTTGATGTAGATGCTTCTGAAAAAGTTTATTTCTAAGAACATAAAGAATGTGATGCATTATGGTGCCATCTCCCTTTAACAAAAAGATTTCTCTGCTTTGTTGGTAAGAAGGTATTTATTTTAAATTGCTATTGAAATGCATAGAAAACTCTAAGTAATAAACAAATACTCCAATTGTTAAGCAAGACCTTCAGAGCCTTCAAAGGAGAAGCTATTCCCAGCCATAGTGTTATCAGCAGTGGGCTCAATGAATAGATCGTATTTATTGGCCTCAAGATACATTTGCGACCAGGAAGTCTGGTGTGTGAAATGTGTTTATTGCATGATGTTATGTATCTCATCATGAAGTATGCATTGTGTCAGACTGTTTGCAGTAGGGAGTCTTGTGATGTATAATCATAGGCTAAAAGTGAAATGGTTGAATGATGTGGTGTTTAGTCAAACTAGTTGCAGTTGGAAGTGTTTTGATCTATAATAATTGATTTCAAGTGAAATGGTTGAATGATGTGGTGTTTTGTCAAACTAGTTGCAGTTGGAAGTGTTTTGATCTATAATAATTGATTTCAAGTGAAATTGTTGAATGATGTGGTGTTTTGTCAAACTAGTTGCAGTTGGAAGTGTTTTGATCTATAATAATTGATTTCAAGTGAAATTGTTGAATGATGTGGTGTTTTGTCAAACTAGTTGCAGTTGGAAGTGTTTTGATCTATAATAATTGATTTCAAGTGAAATTGTTGAATGATGTGGTGTTTTGTCAAACTAGTTGCAGTTGATAATGATATAATGTTAAAGTGAACCTTAAGCCCCTCACTTGCTCAATTGTGGTTAAAGCAAAATTGAGCAGTAAAGCTGATTTTTGTTATTTATACATCTCTATCTTTTGAACGGCTTGTAGGTTTTCTGTTCACGAGTATTAGTGCTATGATGAAAGAGTGAGTGAGTTTTGTTTCATGCTGCATATAGTCCATCAATATCATGGTGGGGGACACAAGAAATGACCTTCACATATTGCACCCATCTGGGGAACTGAACAAGGGTCTTTGGCATGATTCGCGTCCTCTTTAACCACACGGTTACCCCACTGCCCTCAGATGATTAATCAAATTCAGATATGTTCTCTTTTTTTAAGGATGGTTTACAGTTCATCTTATAAAAAAACACAGCATTGATGGTCAAACTGTTTGAAGTACCACAATTAAGCATGCAGAGTTATTTCCCATAGACAAATCAAGAAAATTTGATAGTGGGTTTGTATCCTGATTTGCCTGGGTTATCTTTCTTGGTCTCTTATCACCATACCCATGGTCAAGACTCAGTTTGTTTAGAAACAAGATTACTGCTGAAACAAATAGTTACTGATGACACAGTCACGCTTGTACAAGCAACTGCATTTAGCAGAGAATTCTTATTACTGATGTCTTAAAAGCAGTTGAGTCAAAAATTCAGCTGTCGGTGGTTGGGTGATACTATGATATTGCTGCCAATGTGGGATTCCTCCAACACACATGCCAGTTCACATGCAAGGAGATGACTGGAAAACAACTGTTCACAGCAACACTACACTACACCCAACTGTAGATTGGTGCTCATGCTGATTATGATGACTGGATTTTCTGGTCCAGACATCGTTATCTACAGGTTGTTACCATATGGCTGGATTATTGCTGAGTGCAATCACTTACTCTCTCACTCTCTCTGTCACAGACAAGAGTTGTGCACTTCCCTCACTGATATAGACCAACATCATCTTGATACAGAAACTGCTGATCATTAATTTTCAACGTCAATTTACTTCTCCATCGGAGGTCGTAATTTTGATCAAAAGTGCTTGATAGCTTGTAGTCATGGATTATAAGGCATGAAGATGAAGGCCACAGAAATTGGAATGTATCAGAGAGGACATTTCTTAGCTCACAGGATTGAGAGTGAGTGAGTTTAGTTAGGCGCTGTACTCAGCAATATTCCATCCGCATGGCAGTAGTCAGTAAATAATCAAGTCTGGACAAGACAATCCAGTGATCAACAGCATGAGCATCAATCTCCACAACAAGGAACCATGTGTCAACCAAGTCAGTGAGTCTGACCACCCGATGATCCCATTAATCTTATGACAATCATGAGTTATAGAAGATCGTTCTAACCCAGACATTCAAGGGTTGCGACTGAGAGATGGGTAACTTTGTTTGTCTACTTTCAATCGACATTGACAGAACCCGTGAACTGCTGGACCAGTAAAATGAGTGTGTGAGTGAGTGAGTTAACAGTGGATAACAGAAATGGGCTCCACAGGAACCAGTAAAGCCATTTTGATGTTTGAATATACTTTAAGATAGCCTAATCATTGATTATGCAGACTGTAATCTGTTCACTATCTGGGTGATTAATACACATTAGTGAAATTTGTTTACTTTTTTATATCAATCTATGCATGTTTTTTAGCATATGTGAAATTTTTTCTTTGTTAGTCGAAATGATAAAAATATACCTCAGTATAACTGTTTACCAGAAAAGTACTGCTGAAGAGAAACAAACTTGTAGGTTGTAGAAAGTATAACTGATTTTTTTTATTTGTTTCTAAAGGTTAAATCTTTTTAGAGATGTGATCAGCACAGTTCTTTTGAAAAGGTGAGTAATATATCTGGATATCTCATTTTATTTGGCCTTTCATAAGACATATTTTGGGGTCTGAAGTCATACTTTTTCAAAGTTTTCAGGATTTTTACAACATTTTACTGACAATGAATATACATGTGAGGCCTGATGTTGAAAATATTTCTATTAAGAGGGACTGATAGTTGTTTACATGCTACTGTGTTGACTTTTTCATGAACTAGTCAGGAGATGCTGTTTTCTTCTTGTGAAATCAGAAACCAGATTGTGGGCTTGATCAGTTGATGTAGATATTTGAATAATCTTACTTAGACAAACCAAGTGAATCAAAATATTTTGAGTGATAATGTCTTCATAATAAGCTGAGTTGTCAAAACAATTGTAACTTTCCACTTTTTTTCCCTAGAATGAATACATTAAATCTCAGGAAAATAATGTTAATAATCATATTGACCCAGGTTTTGTAGAACAGTACTAGTGTTATGGTCATCTGGACAGGAATGTTCTTGTGGAAGAAACAGGTTGTGAAGGAAACAAATTCTTTGGTTTCTTAAAATATATCATTGTATTGGAGCAGTGCGCTAAAAATGATTCCAATTCTGAAAATCCAAGTTCAACTGAGTCTCCATTCTGGTCTTCATCACAAGGAAAATAACCATCAAAAGGCCCTGTATAATTGCTTTCATCAACATCTCCAGCACTTTATGAACCTTCCTGCTTTGGAGTACGTTTTAAGAATAAACATTCATTTGAGAGCAGCTGATAATTCGAAAGGATCAGGAAATCAAACGCATGTACTTATAAATTGCAGTGGAATTGGCCACCACATGAAGAACTGTCATGAAGATTGGTTTGATATGATTTAGATAATAATAACCATTCACATTAAACCATCTGATATTTTCCCCAAAGGGAAAAATAGGAGAATGCGGATGATTTTCCTGCATTTTCATCACATGAGGGTCCTGATGGGTGTGGTCACAAGTCGGTAATCTATATGTTTTTGGCCTCTACTCTGTGGTCATTTGCTGAGGTTTGGGGGGTGCTAAGTGAATACTACACTGAATAACAGAAAAGCTGTCAAGTTGAATTTAATAAGTGAAATCTTTTGGATGGGAATGTCGGACAAATGGTTCGACTCACTTCATTTCATTACAGCTATAAATTCATGTTTTGTATTTAACCAAACACTGACTTGTTTGTTGTAGGGGCGGTGGGGAAGGGTAGCCAAGTAGGTAAGGCATTTGCTAATCTTGCTAACATTGTGTAACGCCAAACAGTCTACAACATGAGGACCCTCATACATCAATGGCTGATTTTGTCCGATCACAACAAAGACAGTGTCAGTGTTGGTCTGTGGAGATATCAGTTCTTCACTCAGCATCAGAGACTCCAATCCACAGGGCACAGTCAAAGTGAAATCAAGTACAGCATAACTTTGTGTTAGGACTCCCTGTTTGGCAGTTCATATTGTTTTAGTGACTGCTTCTAATGCCAGCAATGGAGCTTGGAAAGAGAATGTTTGTTGGGACAAGTATTTCACAGCAGGAGAAAAGTGTTTTGTAAACAGTGTGAGGTATAAAATGATACTCTAACCATGAAATAGGGAGATGTTAGATAGCAGGGGGGCATTTCACACAGCAAGAAGCTTGAAATTAAGCATTTTTTGCTTAGCTAATGTATCTGAGCGATCAATACACTGTCACTCAGAACCTATTTTTCAACAGCTCCAAGGACGCCTTGACTGGTGGAATGCCGTGGCGTTTGGAATAACGGTAGGAAGGTGTTCATCTAAGTGGTGCACTCTCCTGACATTCTGGGGCTTGTGGGGATATTGTGTCTGGCACGAATGTGTGACAATGACATTAGTGTCAGGGAATCAGGGAATTGTTCCTGGATGTTGTCACATGGGTTTGTGTGTGTGTTATCTAAGACAGAAATATGTGTGTAAGGATTTATTATGGCATTACTACAGATTCCAGCTAGTTGGTACTCGATTTGTATGCTGTTTGTGTTATCTAAGGTGCAAGTGTGTGTAGAGATTTATCATGGTGTAGATGAGTGTAGATGAATAAGTACAGATTCCTGCAAATTGTCACATGGGTTATCTAGGACAGATGTGTGTAGGGATTTATTGTGGCATGAGTGAGCACCAGTTCCTGCAAAGTGACACATGGGTTTGTATGCTCTGTGTATTATCTAAGACAGATATGTCTGTAGGGATATATTGAACGTGTGTCAGAAATGTGTGTGTATTGATTTTTTATGGCATGAATAAACAAATTTCTGTATGTTGTCATATCGGTTGACAAGCATGGGTTACTGAAGACCAATTCTTACCAGGATCTTCATCGGTAAAATCAAATGACATTAACTGAGACTAGACAGTTATTTGATGGGGGATGGCTGGGTCATGTTTGGAGTACAGAAAGAAAATGTTTTATAGTGGAAGCTTTCTAAACCAGCATTCGTTGAGACTGGCAAAGAATACTGGTATAGAGGGTGTGCTGGTTTAGAGAACTTTTCAACCTGAGAATGATCTTTCGCTTATTCTAGCCCACTTGACTGTTCTAGCCATCTTGACATGGTGAGCGATCGACTGACACCTTGTGTCATAATCCATAATGCAAGTGACCCATGTCACTCACTAGGTCTGCAATTGTTGCTATACTGGTATATCATGAACATGTTGTGCTATGTATTTGGAACAAAGACTTATGTAATAAATTTTAACCCATACAACACTGCCATTCAAACCCCCTAAATTTTATTGGAAAGAAAACAAGATATAGATGTTGTATCTACACCTGGGTAGTGATGGTGGGTTTTGATTGGGCAGAAGTCTTCCAAATGATTGGCAATGGGTCCAATTTAAAGTTGTCAAAAGTATCGAGGAAATCATTAAACTTTAATAAACTAATGAATAAAATCAACAGTTTTCATAGAAGTTGTCGGACTATGTATCTAAGTTACCATTTCCATCTTTTCGTGCAATCATGTTATGTAAGTCAAGTGACATCTCATCTTTCGTCACCTCGATCTTCATGCTCGGACATTCACATTCAGAACAACATTATTGTACCCAAAACATTTGTTTGAAAGGTTGCTGTAACAATTGATTGGCTGCCTTACGTTCATGATTTTGAGCAATCATAAACCTTATAGCATGTTGTGGTGAAAACAAGTCATTAGAAACCAACCTTTATGCAATAAAATCGCTTCTTACAACTGCACAAATACCCACCATTAAATGAATCTTCTTGAGTGTTATTCATATGGAGCTTTGAAAACGGAGGCATTTGTGTCATGTTGCCAGGTGAAAAGCCATGGCTTATTGAAAATAGGCAACTGTACATATGATTTGATTAATCTTTATGTAATAATTTTCTGATTGTGTAAAAATTAAAATTAAAATTTAATAGGCAAGGCAAGTCAAGTAAATGTTTCCTCAGTAATACAGATGTGCACAGTTGGTTAAACTCGTTCAGTTATTTTAAATTCAACATCCCTTGCCATTTAACGAAGTTAAGGTATATTATAGTGAGGATTATCCATGTTAACTTTCCTATGGACAGCAGTTAAAATTAAAAGAAAGACTGGTTGACATATGTCTTGCTTGGACTGTTCATTCTTGACTATGATGATTCACCTTGTGAACAGAGTTTAACGCAATATAAATGCACATGTTATTTATTGTAAAAAATGACTGGTCAGCTGTCATAGCTCTCATATTTGTGCAGTATAGTATAAAACCAATGCATATATTTATGTTTGATGACTGAATTGTTGGCCTGTCAAACCAAGCTTAAAGCCTCTGAACCTAAACACTGTTTATCACTTTAGGGTTTCGTCTTGCATTAAGCTGACATGCTGTGAAATAACTGAAAGTCTTTGTACAGAGCATCAAATTTGACTGGCTTATCACCAGCCTATTGGCAAGGATACACGCAAGGTTTAATACATCGTCCATATGCACATATTGCTTAACACTGCATCAGCAATTTTGCAGCTATTCACATCAAGTCAGACTGTAAAACTACTGGGATAGAAAAGAGTACAGCTGTTTGAGTCATTAAAACTGCATTTCTTGATTGCTTTACATATTACATATTCATTGCTTCACGTAAAAGACATTTGTACTTTTGTAAGAAATTAACTCCAGATGTTTTTGTGTGTTTTTTTCAGTCTATGAATTAAATCTTCTTGCAGTAATAGCTCATCATCACAGCATCAGTAAACATTTGAAAATAAAGTGAATGAGTTTTACTTTTACATGCTTTTTATTCTAGAACTATCGTGGCAGGGTCACAAAACAAATGGGCTTCACACATTGTACCCACGTGGGGAATTTAAGCAAGAAGTGCAGTGTGGCAATAGACAGACAGACAGTACTGCATCAGCTTAAATGGAATTCATTTTGGATAACAGAGCTTGACAAAATACAAATGAAGAATGAATATTAAATTTCTAAAAACATAAAAAGAGATAAATACGTGCTTTAAAATAATTAAATGAATAGGATAAATGGTCATTCAACAATTGTTTAAAATTGAAATACTCTGAGGTGTAAAAAATGTTCGAGCTCGTTTAGTCTTGTGACAAACTTATACTTCAGATTTAAAAGATGAGTTGGGTCATCGACAAATGTTTTCAGACATTTAAAGTACTTGCCACAAATGCAAAATTAGGTAAGTAACTCTGGCTATTTTACAAGCTGTATTTACAAGTTTGTTAAATTTGTATTTGTTTTGGACTCAAAAAAGTCTCAAAACAGCACTGAGAAGAAACAGTGAGTATACTCTGAATGCAAGTAGTATAAAACAACATCATAACAAATATGGAGATCACAGTTTGCACATTAGCTTAGTTGACATTTACTATACAGAGCATCTGTGTTAGTATTCCACGTTTACACCAGCCTATTGGTACTTGAATTCAGTAACTGTTTCAAATACGTTTCACACTTTCACATATTGTAACCATGTCAGGTATCAAACCTGGGTCTTCGGAGTGGCTAACTACTGGGCTACCCAACCACCCTGTGTAACGCTTACAATTTCTGAGGAAACACACTGGTTTCACACTGAGTCATGTAAAGATGCTTGAGACAAATTGGAACTCTAACGTGATCATTTTACCATTTTGTTTTTAGGTTTCAAGATTATACAATTGTTCAGTAAAAATTCACAATAGTCCTCAATGGACTCATGGACTTATGGAAATTAGCATCCAAGCCTGTGTTTTACCAAGTGATTGTTATTAATGCCAGTGCTACAGTCTTTAGAAAATGTGATCTAGTCCATTCAATTACAAAATTACTGGCATAATCATAGTGTTGGGTATTTCCTCCTCCACTTCATGATCAGCAGTTATGTCCCTTGACAAGCTTTCTTGGAACCAGACCATATTGTTTTATCTTACCTTACACATAAATGTCTCTTTCTGATTGGCTTAGCAGTCTACTATTATTTTCAGTGCACCCTGCTTACAAGCAAGTAACCCTGACATTGAATCACATACTATGTACAGAAATTAACAATGTTTGCGAATGCAAATTGATGGAAGGGAGATAACTCTAAATCTGATTTTCTTGTCAGCAAAATCTAGCAAAGGCTTCAGAATGATTTCTACCAATGCTTCAAACAGTCCAAAATTAACATTAAGGTGTTTAGTAAGATAAATACATTGTTCACTGGTCCCTCAAGGCCCTTGAGCCCGAACATTGAGGGTGCGTCAACCTGAATGACCAGCCCTTGAAAAGAAGTGGACACATTTACAAGCGGGGCAGGATATGGGAACATTTGTGAATGAGTTTCCATTACACAGCAATTAATATCATATGATGAATTAATTCACGTCATGCTAGATTATGTCTTTGACAATTTGACCTTGACCTCAATGTTTCAAATTGGCAATCTTTTCCTGAGGCATATGTTATGACCAAAAATCATGATTAAAGGCTGTCACAGAGTACAAAAATAAAATAATTGATAGGAAAATTATGCATGAAAGTCTCCCTCTTTATGAACAGGTTCAGTCCTTGAACTCATCATACCAAACAGATATTAAAGGATGATGTTTGTTGTTTCCCTGTCTGGTGCTTGGCTAACGGGATATGATAAGGACTGATTATTTCATAGTCTGAGACAGTTAACCATGTTCGACTGTGAAAATAGAAAGCCATTTAGAAAGTAGAAGGAACACAATCTAGGCTACCAGTTGTCTGACTTCCATTTTTGTGGATGTTGTGGTGGCTGTTGAAGTTGTAGTGGCTGAGCGGGCGAGGCGGCTGACTTTGTGTGCTGGTGATTAGGTGCCTGACTCTAAGGGTGCGGGTTTGAATCAAGGGTGGAACTCAACCAAATGAAAAGTAATAGAATTTGTACTTTACTGAGAAAGTCCATGGTCTGGAATACCAGTTGTTCCATCTCATTTTAGTGGAAACCACGGTGGATGAGTGGATCAGACCACTGACTTTGTATACTGGCAATTAGCTGCCTGATTCTCATTCATAGCAGGCTGATAAGGGAACACTTAAAATTGTTGTTTTTAAAGCAGTGTTAATATTTTGCAATCATTTGAAACAATTATTCTCACGTTGATAGGTCTATGTAATTTCCTGCTGAGGTTTCTGACTCAGTGTTAGAATACTAGAATTTCCCCAGGCTCTTAATAGAATGAATTTCATAAACAAAACTCAGTCAATTCAATTTCACTTGAGTTAAAACTATTTGTCTTACTTCCATTAATAGCTGAAAGTAAGCTTTCTAACCCAATGAATTCCCAGTCAAGTCTTTCTGCGATCACACTTATTGAATTCCTCCATCTAAATCTTGACTAGATGCTTCCAAGCTGGTCTACAATACCACTGTTGATTTCTCGGGGGACTAAGTCAGCATGTCTGTTAAACTCCTATTGTTATGAAACGTGGCTGAAGTCTCTCTCACCCAAAGTGCAAACTGCCCAATATGGTGTATTCTTTTTATAATGGTGCTATATTTAGGGATTAATTTATAATAATAAGATTTACTTTCTCCGATGCTTGTTAAGTCAGATATGAATTTGGGTACTGTGTGTGAAACCCATTTCTGTTGTCCCTCGCCGTGATTTTGCTGGAATATTGCTAAAAGCAGCATAAAGCCAAACCCACTCACTCACTCAGATATGATCCAAACTTGTGTTTGAGATTTGTGACATGTTAATTTTCTATCACTGAGCAATAGAGGTTCTGTAGTAGCCTCATAGTTAAAGTGCTCACTCGTCACTCCGGTAAACCCCTGGTGTCCGTTTCCTGCAGTGGCACAATGTATGAAGCGCATTTCTGGTGTCCCCACACAGTGATATTGCTGGAATATTGCTGAAAGTAGCATAAAACTAAACTCACTCACTCACTGATCAATCCTTCTGTTTCATACTGCATGTTTCATTTTTTTTTTTTTTTCACTTCATGCATGTAGGCATTGTATATGGGAGAGGGTTTCACTAAGTTGGGATAACTTGTATCCATTCCATTCTCTGGAATAAATATGTTTAAAATAAAAAATACTGCATGTGAACAAGAAGCTTTAGTTCAGTTTATCGCTGCTTTGACTGGTATTTCAACTGGGTCATGGATTATCTGGGAGCTCAGAGTTTCCACATACTGTTCAGACCAGGGAAAATGAGCTTGAAGCTCTTGGGGAAGATGATTCTTCCTCGTTGCACCTTGCAACAAGTGTACTATTGCAGACTAATACTGATTTTATAGTGCTAACCCACTGTGATACTGTGCTGTTGCTGAACATGGAAGCCCCTCTCAGACACATTGTACTGCTCCCCTGACAACCATTCCTTGTTTTATCCCCATAATACCCATCTCTGATAGGGTAATAAGTATAATCTTGTAATGTCCTTTGCCTTGATGAGGTCCAGGGATCAAACTACACTCATTCTGATCTTCACTTGCTTTGTAGTTTCAGCATTATTGGTTGGAATTTGGGATAATGATTTACACCTGGATTATGAGTTTTTCTTATAGTCTGCTGATCTCTGTAATATGAAGATCGTAACCTATGTGTAAGATGAAACAAAAAACATTTTATGACTACTTTCCTCTAATTATCTAGTGACAATGTTCATGTTATAATAATAATACGCTTAATCCGAGTATTCATTAGTCCCGTCTATTTTCCTCCCTGCTCAGCCCCTTCTGCAATGCCAAAGTCCAGAATAAAGCAAGAGCAGACCTATTTCCACAGGTTGTCAATTGCTGAGCTCACATGTGCTCTTTTTAAATTTTCATGTTCCGTGAAGTTGTTTGTTTCTATCAAAATTATATTGAGACAAAGCATGTGTCTGTGGATCAAAGTCCACAAGAGCATCCAAACTAGCCTGTGATGTGCTAGAAGCTTTTTGTTATGTTACCAGGCCCCGATTTCTCGAAACAAACTTAAGTTTTCACTCAAATCTCAAACTGAGTTTGACAATTTGAAACAGCTGAATTTTAAACAACTAAAGAAACCTGCTCTTTTAACTCAGATTGTCTACTAAGTTTGAGTTTGATGCATATTCCTACGTTTTGTTTGAGCAAAACCTTGAACTTTTGACTTAAGTCTGAGTTTTGAATTAAGATAGCGTTTTTACTCAAATTTCAAACTGAGTACATTTCAGTACATTATGGGAAATGCAATTTGAGGAAAGACTTTTCTGATGCAAAGTCACCTAGTCTACAACTTAAGCCACTTCACCAGAAAGAGAGTCTAGTAAAATTCTGTTCCACAAGCTGTGCCAATAGAAGTCCGTCCATACATGAACCCTAAGATTCACTGCAAATGTTGTCAAAGACAGATTCCTGCTTGTGGTCTTAAAAGCCTTGGCAAGTTGACATGACTTATCTCATTCCAAAACTCTTATTCCTGAGCGTTCCTGGTAATATATGATATAGAACTGCAACTTGACTGACACTGTGATGACCTTGGTAACTTGGTTGATGGTGTCCGCCTGTCTGGAAATTTTAGGTAGTTGCTTATGATGTCAATCACTGGTTTTTCTCTTCCAGACTTGATTGGTTAAGGACTGTGGTCAAACAACTGGAAAATTGCCAAGTGTGGCAAGAAAAGATTACAAAGAATAATGTAATTTTCACGGTCTGGCCAACTTTATCATTTAAGATTGGTCCAATCCAACAAGATTTTAACTTTTCTTAATTCAATATAGGAGAAAAAGGTCTCATGGGGATAACAGTGTTTTTTTCAACTGTTAAAATTTCATTTGTCCACAGGATAAAGAAACAGTTAACGACTTTTAATGATGAACTTTGGAACATGGAATTACTTTGGTGTTTGCGTTTTGGAAATTAGATGAGACAGGTAAGAAAAACAGGCATTTTTCTGCCGGATTTTAATACCATGGATGTCACATTATGACTTGTCGTAATCAATCTTACTGTCTTACTCCCCACACTAGGTTCCGCATAAATGACCAAGAATTGAATTTCAAATTGTTGTTTTACTTTAACAACATTAAAAGATGCATCACAAGCTTGATAACATTTTGCACACTTTTTTCACATTTCACACATTGTGCCACATTATATTTTTCTGGATAGGACATGTGGAATTGTTAGAAAGTTTGGTAATTTGATTCAATGTTGTATGCATATGTTGTTGGTCCTTTTCCATCGATACATCAACAGAGACCGGGTCTCTTTTAAACAAGAAATGAACTATTGATTCACTGCTGATTGCCTATGCTGGTACCTCTTCACTGATACATCAACAGGAACTAGATCCTAAGGTAGCTATTTTTTTTCTTCATGTGGAAGAAGTAGTTATTCAATGTTGACCAATGTTTCGGTTGCATCACTGCATGTATCTGCTAGGAAAACTTCTTAAATTCATGAACTTTTTCAGTCTACCCCCATACCATTTCTACGTCACACCATAGAATGGAGTGAGTGAGTGAGCAAGGTTTTTTAGTAATATTCCATGTATGGACCCCAGTCAAACAAGCTAACACTGCCCCATCACCCTGGATTGTGTGGATAACTTGAAGTTCAGGAACGTCATAAGAAGAACAAGGTTTGCGCAGAAGAGCAACTGATTCAAGCTGACCTTGAAGATTCATGTCCTGTATTCTTATCCTCTTCTCAGTCAACTGCTTTACCACTTTTGTTCCTTCCCATCACTTCAGGTGTGGTGTTGATAAACCTTGAAACATAATCAGGACCAACTGGGATTCAAACTCACGATCTCGGGTGTTTAGCATGTCTGGAAGGATATTAGGCAACACCTCTAACAACTGGGCCGCACCTTGGAGATAGAGCAGATGTTGTGTTTTCCCATGTTACCTGGCAATGGTGTTAGATATGATGTATGGTTCATAATATTGGCATTCTAACAGAACTCTTTTGAACACATCCAGACAGTTAAAGAAACATTTCCTTTGGATTAATTATCTTGTTGTTTTCTTTCCTGCAGATTCCTGTCATATTTCTGCAACATCAGTTGCATACCACTAGCAAATGCCAATGCACATGAGAAAAAGTACAGTCGAATTTAGCAGTACGCATTCTCTTACGAGAAGGCGAAAAGCTTGACTGAACAAATGCCTCTTTGATTTTATCAGCATTTTTAATCCATGTAGAAAGTGTATTTCTGGGTATGCCAAATTCAGTTGCAATTTCTGCTTTGGATTTTCCACCTGACTCCACAGCTATGACAGCCTCGTATTTTGTCTCTATTGTCTTCACAGATAATTTTCGCTTTTTAGGTGTAACATGCGATCCAGTTATCCCCCCGGGCTGATCGGGTCCTTAGCTGAATTGCTCTGCCATGTTACTAACCGTACTGGTTAAAAAAATTGATCCTACACCTTAAATACTACACCAAAAACAAAACATCAATTTAGATAATCCAACTCCGTTTTCCTCACTTCTCATTTTGTATTTTCAAGGAAATCACATGACCGCTAACATAGACTGTCACATGACAACAACATGCGCCATTGTTTGTTTAGAGATATCCTGTCGGTCCGTGATCAACGTGTCACTGGTAACAGCTTAATTATGGTTAATTGTTTGAGTAAAGTTCAGTTGGTAAGTGTGCTGACAATGTGTGTATAGATGCGTAGTTAAACATGTCACTTGATTGTTGAGTCCGTTAATCGTTACTTTTGATCTTATGAGGATGACTTCCGATTGCGCGACTGCAGTTTTCAGTTGCAACAACCAGCTTTGACAGTTCGAGACAAAAGGGTAAATTTGTACTTGTTAGAGCCTTTGGGGACCCTAAAATGAGTTCGACACAACCGGGAATTCGACACATCTAGTTCGACATATCAGGGTAAAAATAATGATAAATATAAGGAAATCGGCAGGGACCGAGATGTCAGTTCGACACATCCGAGAATTCGTCTTAACCGAGTTCGAGACAATGGGGTTCGACTGTAATATATATCCGTACAGATACATTTCCAAAGGAATGGAATAAATTGTTACATTTTGTCTTAATGTCTGTTTACTCCTTGGCTTCGTCATTTGCATTTTATCAATCTTGTAAATCCAGTTTCCTTTACTGTATTATTGATGTAAAGCTCCGCAACCTATCCTGCATGCACAAAAACAAATGGCTAGGTATGCCTTTGCTTAAGGCTCTAAAGAGGGAATGAGTAAGGTTTTAAACTGCTTTTATCATTATTCCAGACTGACACCTGTAATGATCCAGATTTTAATTGCTCTCCAGCAACCAATGCTAGTGATATAAGAGGCAACTAACAGCATTACTCACCTGGCTGGCACACATCATGATATCCCAGTTGCGTAGATCAATGCTCATAATATCAATCACTGGATTGTCTCATCAAGATTCACTTATTCACAGTCCAGCGTCATATGGTTAGAGTGGGTGAGTTTAGTTTTATGCCGCACTCAGCAATATTCCGGCTATGTGGCGGCAGTCTGTAAATAATCCAGTCTGGACCAGACAATCCAGTTACCAACAACATGTGGATCGATCTGGTCAGTTTTTATGGCAAGCATGGGTTGCTGAGGGCCTATTCTATGATGGGACCATCACGGGTCCATAGGGTTGGAAAATTGTTGAGTGCAGCTTTAAACAACAAACAAACTATTGACTGAATCACCTTGGTAATGGTGCAGAGCATTCTTGTGTTTCTTGACATGAAAACTTGAATGACCATTGTACTTTCATCCTGAATTGCAGGTTTGGCATATCCAATGCTTTCCTGTACATTTGAATATCAGTATCATTGATTTAGATCTCCAACATTGAATTTACAACGCCATTCTAAAAACTTCTTGTAATTTTTTGAGTACTCCCAATATTACTTTAGTAGTGAAAAAATAGCTTCTGAGCTTGAAATATGGATAAAAAGCATTAAATAAATATGGCAAAATTGTTTCTTCTTGCAGCAGAGGCCAATAAAGATATTATGGTTGGTCTGTGAAGACTGCCAGTAGTATGTTTGCCTGCAGTAAAGCTCAGTAAAATGGCTTGTGCATATTCAAAATGCCTTTTTATTAGTTTCAAACTGCAAGAGTAACCCAAATGGGCTTTTTCTTGTTTGAATATCAATCCCCAAATGTTTTGTTACCATGTTGGGAATAAGGCTGTCTGTAGCTTATGTCAGTTAATAAAGAAGTATTGTTTTAGGATGGTCGTTTTATATGATAATTCCCTAAAGACTGCTTTTACATAGTCCTGTCGGACATTGTATTGAATTACGTATCAGTGGTTTGACTATGATAATCTGTTTTGATAGTTGGTTGTCAGGGCATCAGACAATTTGTTTGTTAATGGACACGCTTGTTACCTTGAGCTCACGTTATGAGGACAGTTCTGAGTTTAACTGAATTTTACCCTGGGTTTGTAAGCATTGTGCCTGTCATGTAGTTCCACTAAACTATAACTATACTATACTAGTTTTGGTTCTGATGACATTGGTAAATTGTAATGGCACAGTGGAAATAAGTTCCTCATGCCCTATGGACACAATTAGAAACCTTGTCATGGCGCTTGCTGGGATATTGCTGTCATGTATGACACTGACGGAATATTGCTGACCTATGTCATGACATGGATGCAATATTGCTGACATGTATGACACTGATAGAATATTGCTGACCTATGTCATGACATGGATGCAATATTGCTGACATGTATGACACTGATAGAATATTGCTGACCTATGTCATGACATGGATGCAATATTGCTGACATGTGACATTGATGAAATATTGCTGCCCCATGACCCATGTCATGACATTGATGTAATATTGCTGAAATGTATGACATTGATGCAATATTGCTGACCCATCTCATGACATCTTAGTGGAATATTGCTGACCCATGTAATGACATTGATGCAATATTGCTGAAACATGTCATGACATTGATAGAATATTTCCTGATTCATGTCATGACATCTTAGTGGAATATTGCTGACACATGCTGAATCCTGTCATAACATTGAGAAAATATTGCTGACCCATACCGAGACATTATTGAAATATTGCTGATCCATTTCATAACATTGATAGAATATTGCTGATCTATGTCGTGATGTTGCTGAAATGTTGCTGAATGGACACATTATAAAGCACTATTAATTCATCAGTGGATTGAAACTGTTGGCAAACTCACTGGGTCCTGATGTTGGAGGTTAGAATAGACTTGGGGGATTTAACATTTTGGCATTGGTTAAACAACTGGCTGTACAAACTCATCTGTATGGAAATGTAGATTGTCAGTTTGTCTGTAGGGAAGCATGGGAACAGCTGCTTCTGCTTCCATTCCATTACAACTATTTGTGATGACACCGACTCATTTTATTGTTTTGTTGTATCTACTTAATGGCATTTATTTAATTTTAGTCCAATTACAAAAAGGAGTCTTAGGTTTGAATTGCACTAAGAAGAATTTTTTTAAAATTTTACATTCATTGTTTACAATAAAAAACTTGACTCATGTCACTTTATCAGTTTTACATCAGAACTCTCATCACATGAAGTAAGCAATTTGTCTTCTTAAATTAGCCAACTTGGAAATCAGTAACGTGATTGTGTAGCAGGAGATAACTTCATTCCTGAAATTGTCTTATGGGTTAGCCTATTCAGTAATGGGGATAGTACGGTAGCTTAGCGTTTGCTTCATCACGCCAAAGACCCAGGTTCGATTCTCCACATGGGTACAATGTATGAAGTCCATTTCTGGTTCCCCTGCTGTGCCACTAAGTGGGAATATTGCCCTAAGTATCGTAATGCCATTCTTACTGTTTGTTAATGTGAATGTATGTAGAATGCAACAATTATTGGATCATCATGAAATCGAACAGCTTTTTGATTCCATTGTCTAAAAAAAGCTTGTGTATTCTTAGGAATAGCTTAAGATCAATACATGTGTATTTCAACATGTTGACATTTACGTTTTTATTAACTGTGTAGTCTGTATGATTAAGCAATTAATATATTTTGGGCTCATCTGTCAATAGTAACAACATTTAGGCCACCAGCCATCATTTATTCTGATACGATACCTGTCTGCGTCATGATCTTCCCTCGGATGAATCCTATCTGAGTTGGATGTCTGATTTTACTGAGATTAACTGATGGCATTTCCAGTTTTAAAACCAAATGAAATACACTTAATTACAAAGTATCTTTATATGCAGTTTCAATAAGATACTATCAAGATAGGTATTGTTGAATATTTGTGTCACTTTTTATGGCTGCATATTTTTCAGGAAATGCATTGGATGAACTACAGTTATACTGTGCTAAAATCATAATCATCATTTACTGCATTCAATCTGTACCCAAGCACTAAATATAGGAGAAAACACACCCTGAGGTTTCGGCACACTATGTAATACCATCATGGCCGAGAAGTCCCTCCCCCCTGGTTTTACATTGTCTGGCAAAACCAGATCTTTAGAGTAGGAAGTGAACACTTTAACCGTGACACCAGCTGAACAATATAAACCACCAGGTGCCTACATGTTGGTGCAGATAACAGTTCTACCTGGTTCCTTACAAATGCCTAAAATATGTTATGCATATATATGGTAAGTGTCTTAATTCTGTCAACTTGTTTTCTAAGCGGAGTTGAAGAGACGCAAGATTTATGGATCTCAACTTCTTTATTGTGAATGACACAACATTTTGGAGTGTATGCTTGCTTCTTCATCGGGTCACCTCACAGTAAAGAAGTTGAGATCCATAAATCTTGCTTTTGGTTTACATTCCTCTTCTTCAAGAACAGGGTTGCTTTTGAACTTCATAGCTCTCAGAAGACAGTTTTACACGCAACCTGTTTGTGTTCAGGTTATAGCAGGGGCGTTTTGTTGATATGTGGAAGGTTTCTCAAAGAGATCAAATGTATTAGTGGTACTTCTGTCAAATCAAACTGGAGCTTTTTGGAGAATTTAGGGCTTATGAGGTGCAGTCTGTTTGGTTGAAAATTGGTAAATGGAAAAGGACCCTCGATGTTGGTACTTTTAACTGTATTGAAGAGCAACTTTGCTGGTGGTGTCAAGTTGGCCATCTCAATTATGCACCATAACCTGACAAATATGAAAACAAATCATGTATGTATGACATAGGAGGACAAGTTATCCAAGGTGATGCATGTCTCCTTTAGGCATGTCAGGCTCCAGTGATCATGGTTTGGAATCCCAGATCTACCTAATATTTGATTCCCACATTCAATGATGATCAGCAGCAAGGATTTCACCAAAGTGTAAAATGTCTAAGATCACCATCACTTTTGGTTCACTCTCACATGAAGATGGCAATTATAAAGTGTGTCAGGCCATGGGCATTAGCTGTGCAGTCCTCAATCAAAATAACTGCTCTATTAGAAAATGACTGAAGTCAAATCCCTTGTTGCTTGGTATGGTAGTTTGCGCTAATTTGCTCCAGAAGTTAAAAGACGTGACTTTTTCTTAAAGTCTAACACTATGTCTATTCTTGACTATGTCCACAGATTAACACTTTCAAGACCACAAAACCGTCAACTGTCAATCAAGAAGTCATTTTAATAAAGCTTTAAGGCAATTTTCCTCAAACTTTAAACCAAGTGGGAAAATGTCCCTCTTTTGATGTGACATTATCTTACGATTTTAATTTTAAGCTAAGATGATGAAACATTATTTCCTAAAAGTCATGTTTTTTCCCTTTTCCTTTTCATTTGCAATGTTTTCAATGAAATTCAATAAACCAATATTTTTTAGACCATTTTTAAGTATTTACCTTGGGATAAAAATATTGTCACACATCCATATGTCAAATGTCTGTACAATGAGCACATATCACTACCCGGTTATTCTAAACATTTGATTGGCTGACACGTTGCAGTCAGAATACAACCTATTAAGGGAAAGCAAACTAATGTTATTTCTTTGTATAATTTGTGATGAGTGGCTAAAGCACTTTTCTTGAAAAAACAGTTCATATTTAAATATTCATGGACAGATGAATGCTGGTTTCTCGAAATGGATATGTTCAGGTCATGGTGACCAAAGTTCACAGTGACTTTGTTGGTTTCTTTTCGAGTGAGTGAGTTTAGTTTTCCACCACTCTTAGCAATATTCCAGCAATATCAACCCAAGGGACACCAGAAATGGGCTTCACACATTGTAGCCATGTGAGGAATCAAGCCCAGGTCTTTCATATGACGAGTGAACACTTTAACCACTTGGCTACCCTACTTCCCCTTTTTCTGCAAATGACATTATGCAAATTGCAAAGTTTGAAACAAAATAATTCCCTCAATGTTCTGAAGGGCACTAGTTTGATATAACTGGTTTATTCTGCCAAATTGGGACCCAAGTTCACTGAAATGATCACATTCCGGAGCATGGTCATTAATGAACATTCCTCCATGCAATTCGAAATAACTTGATTTTGAATGTTCAATCAGAAATTATCAGATCACGATGACCTTCCTCCGATTTAATTGAAACAGCCAATTTGAGGGCTTCATCACTGGTGCGTTAAAAACTTAAAGATGACCCATGCCTTCTGTCCTGAGTTTCACAATCAGAATTAACTGAAGATCTGTCAACTGTAAATTTGCTTGTTTGATGTTCAAGGGTCATGGAATCGATGAAGGTCAGGTTCAACTTCTTTTTTTCAGAAGTGAAGGCTGTTGTCACATTGTAAACAGCTAGTTCATGGATGCTGTGTTTAATTATGATGGTGGAGGCCAGTATACAAAGGCACCACTAACTTTAGTTCACTATAACTTAAAGGTCACATGCAACGTAAAACACAACTTTGCAGATTCTGGTACCTTTCGGTATGCATTTACCGAAACAAATCATAAAAAATGCCAACTCAACCTATAAAGTTGAAAAAAAAGCCCGCGAAATTGGAGTTCAAACGTTTCACTAAATTCCCCCCAGCGCTGGGGGGAAAACTGGTTTCAACAGCTGTGCTGCGCTGCGCCCGTGAGGCATGCACAGTGAATAGGTTAGCGGAGCTTGAAACAGTATGCATGCCCAGCGTCTGAGGTTGTGTGCAGTAGTCTAATCTTGGTTGTGTACACAAACAAGTAAATAATCTACTCATTACCTAAAAAAAACTTGTTGATTGTGGTAAGCAGTCTCTGTCACAGAGAAAGCTCAGTGTCTGGTTTATTCACACCTATATGTCTGCCTGCCTGTCTGCTAAAGACAACATGCAATACACAGCTTCGATCATTGACCACTTAACACCTATCAGACTATACGACATAAAGAAAATAAGTTGATTTATGACTCGTGCACCCGAGTCCTGTGTCTGCCACATTATGTAATTAGGCATACGCATGACATGTTTTTATGTCTGTGGGTTGCCAACATACTACATTCATTTTTTTCGGATGACTGGATCTGACGGAAACTGGTGCAAACTCTTGTCAGTTTCAAGTCCTGCTTTGTTCTTGGACGAATGACATATTCCAGCCACGCAGTAGTTTACCATCTCTACTGACATGATTTTTTATTGGATCGAGCGCAAATTCAGAGAACATATATTTTCCAAACCCAACATCTCTATATACATTCTTCATGGATAACGACTTCTTTTCGTGTATATGATTTTGTTTGACAACAGTATATGAATCCATACTGAAACGATGCATCAAGTACACAAAAAGAAGTTGTTATCCATAAAGAATCTTACTTTTTTGTGACTGGCTATACTTCTAAAATGCCCATCAAGCAGATCATCTTTCTGTACACACAATGAACCCTCGGCATATCAGCAAATGAAGCAGCCAATCGGAAGCCGTGGTTACACTTGATTGCACTTTTGAACCGCGATTGTACGCTTATAATTTTGTTTATTTGTTTTTTAAAAGCAGCAATGTATATTATATGTCATGAATAAGTGATAAATGTGTTTTAATTATGTTTGATTTTTTGGTTGCATGTGACCTTTAAGATATTTGCATTTGGACTGCAAACGAAGAAACATGGTGTTACGGATTAGTTTACTATAGGAGGCTGTCAGAGGCAGTGACAACTGACATGCATCATGATATCAGTTAGAGAGTGGGAGATGAGGATATCAGGCAGATGAGAGTGACATCATTACAGTGTGACACCATGCAAATGCTGTACCACAGTAGCACATTCTTCTGAAACTTCTTTATGAAACTGGTTTTGGTTTGAAACCATAAAAATAAAAATAATACACTATTTGGTCAATTTAATGCACTCAGTCTCATTACATACAAATTATACACTTTTGCTCAGTCAGATACAATAGGAATTATACTTGATTTGTATAATTAGTATGTAATGAGACCTCATGTAGTATTCAAGTGTCTCAGTGCTGAACAGTTAGGAACTGAATCCCAGCTGAGGGAAATATTTTAAGATATTTTAAGATTTTAATATTTTAAGAATTTAATGTTTGGAAATGTTATGTAACAGAAGTCCTTATGTGGAATAACACGATTTGAGAATAAAGCATGGTGGCACTTGCACCTTACAAACAAAATGTACTTGATTAACAATCTAGTGGAGATGTGTTGACAAAACAGAAGTATGCAAGGTTGTCTGTGGATCATCCTATTTCTGGATGAAGTGTGCACTATGGGGGATGCCTTGGGTCCTGGCAGTAATGAATCTTTCTTTGTCTTTATGAATCATTGATGTTTTCTGCCACATTGACAGCCTGCAGCCAACAGTAGACACTGTTGGCAGTGTCAAGACAGTGTCTTGAGTCCAGATGCCAGTCTGCAGAACCAATTGTGTAGCTCCACAGAGATCCTTGAGATAGGAATATGTGATCAGAATATTAAATATATATTGCAGTTAACTTCAAGAAACAGCTATCAACTTGTCTCCAATTCAGTGGTACTGATGGAATTGTTCGCAATTTTCCTCAGTTCTCTTTGAAGGTGTCTTCTTACCTCATAAAAATGTTTAGCATTGGTTGGGAAGTTTGGAGGTTCTCTAAAAGACAAGAGATGTTTTTCCAATGTGTAAGATAATTCGAGGATAATAGCTATAACAATGTGAGTCTGACACTCTCAGATAGTGTGAAGCATTCCAGTAAGTTATTCTTATTGCATCCCTTTAGGGGATCCCGGGATTTAGGTTTTCAGCATCCATGTGGCTATTGGTAAAGGTGGTCAGACTAGGAAGCTTTGTTGATAGTGTTTTGTCATACTGGACAACATAGGACTTGTTGGTTCTTGTGGTCTGGCTTGGAGACTTGGTAGATGGTGTTTTGTAATACTGGACAACGTTGGACTTGTTGGTACTGGTGGTCAGACTTGGAAACTTGGCAGTTGGTGTGTCATCAAACTGGAAGACACAGGACTTGTTGGTTTACTGGTGGTCATCCTGGAAACTATGTAGATGGCGTGTCATCAAACTGGAAACCACTAGACTTGTTGGTATTGGTGGTCAGGCTTGGAGACTTGGTAGATGGTGTGTCATTATACTGCAAGACATAGGACATTGCTCATGTTATTAATCACTGGTTTGTCTTTTTCAGGATCTCTCATCAACAATCAAACGCTTTCTCAAAGAAGTACACAGGCTGTACCAGTATCGGTGAGTTCACACAGGGCTTTTGTCATTGTCAGCTAATGCTACTGGATAACTTTATCTTCATATATTCAGTGTCTTACTTAAGCAGGTTAACCCCCTGGTTGCCACAGGGACATATATGTCCTTCTTCTACATACCACACTTGGAAGTCCAATAAAATTCTAAATGTACCACGCGTATATAAATACTTCACAGTTTTGAATTCTGTGGAAAATTCCCAGTTTCTTGATACTATCCACTATTATCTCAGACCAAACTAAAGTGCTTAAAATCGCCATTCAAAATAGGCTTCATCGTAAATGTCGGCAACTTTCAAACTGTACAAAATCGAGATTCACAGCGTTATATGCAGTATGTTTTGAAATGTGAAAATCGGATAATTACTGGGATTAATGAATTTCAAAAATAGCATATTAATGATCACTGATATCCAGTTTTCATGTAACCAGTAATGATATTTCCGAAACGTCACCGATGTACCCAGAATTGGTTGTGATGTTTTCGAAAATACAATTACACGAATGCCGAAGTGCGCTTTCCGCCATATTGGATAGTGTTTACAAAATCACCTTTTGAGAAGGCCAGTATTGAGATGTCTATTACATCATGTATACTTCATAGTTAGCAGCGACGAATGCATCTTGGTATTGGTGACAAAGACCATTTGTAATTTGATTCTGTTTAGACAAAACGAAACAAAATATACTTGATATGAAAAGGAACGCTGTGCTCGAAAGACAGCGCATGACTGAAATGTAAACAAAGAAAAATTCCAATTTTACACTGCATAGCATTTTCGGAAATTTTCCAACATCCATCCGTCTAATCATTGCTTACAATGGCTCAATACGCTTAGTATATTCAGGGGAAGAGTGCAGCGTGACACCATGACTGATGCAAAATAACGCAGAACGACAACGGTACTTATCGGCATTTCTGGCTTCTTCCGTCAATTACAATGTAAACGATAAGAACATATAATAATACACAGATAGTCAGAATAATTCTGATTACTTACATCTCACATTTATGTACAAAAGATCCCTGAATCAAGCAAAAAGTCCTCGCAAAATTCTGTGTACCCTTCTCAGCGAAGTCGCCATTTTGAAAGAAATCGGTCATCGATAGTGATGTCACACGTCAGCATAGTTGCACATATTAGGCAATTTCTTTGAGGTGAAGGTCGGTTGAACAAGAGTAAACACAATGCCCATACCATTCCGATTGCACTTTTAGTATTGTGATGCATATTTTGCACATCGTTCAGGCATTTTTTCATGAAATTGATTTCGGTATCTACATATATCCATGTTCAACACCATATCATGTGTGGATATAAGGCATGCGTTTTTATTCTTTGAAAGCTTTTTCAGTGATAAAACCATTCATTGTATATTTTGGCTAAAAAGAGATGAATTCTGACACAGAAGCCGAGATCTTTTAGACATTGAGTGGAAATTAGGTTAGATATATACTAATCAGCAACTAGAGTCTTTTTCCAACGTCACAAAATGCACAAAACATGCCATGACGTCAACTAAAATGTCGCATTATTTTCAGTTATTTCATTACATTTGAAAATGTGGCTGTTACTCCGTTAATAATGGTGGAAAATTAATAAATATACATCTTCACAAACAGGAGAATATGGGAATCTAAGACCTAAAATATGTATCGGATAGGGACATCCAAATCGTTATTACCTGCTTTTTGATGTAGTACACTGGCATCTTTTCTTACAAATTGTGAAACTACCAAAAGGTATCCTCTCACATTGGGGAAATTTGTATTGGAATAGTTTGGTTCACTGTGAACCTTATGAAAATGTGCGCCTGAAAAAAAATAAATTTGATAACAAAATGGATAATGGTTGTTGAAGAGGACTAAGCAGTGGTGTAGCCAGTGAAACTTTAGATAAGTATGTTCCCTGCATTTTGCACATGGCCGGTGAAATGACTCTGTAAATGTAAATGATTCTCTGTATCCATAATTTGCTGTTATTTATCTGGACCAATGAAGATATGGGTTAGAGTTGGCCAGTAAGCAGTTCTTGCTAGTTGTAAGAGGTGACCAATGGAATCAGGTAGTAAGGAGAGCTGACTTGAGAGCTGACTTGAGAGCTGACTTGAGAGCTGACTTGAGAGCTGACTTGAGAGCTGACTTGAGTTGGATACATTCACGGTATCTTAACTGTATGGACAGATGGTCTTGACTTTCCACATTATGTAGTTTCTCTCATAAGGCTTCTAGACCACAAAAGGAAGGCCACCAATTCCCATTGCTTAAGCTAGTTGTAAGAGTCAGCTGAAAGTGATTATCATGCTCCGCAACTCGAAACAATTCTGTGTCATCCTGACCCTAAGATATATCTGTGTCATGAAAAGTCCACATACACCTTGTCCAGCCATTTGTTTTTTGTGTACCCACTGTAGTCAATGATTGATATACCAGACAAGATAGAGAAGAACTAACTATTGGATTATGTGATCAGGGAAGTCATCATATTTGACTTAACGCATTCTCTGTTCCTTGATGGGGATATCTAACTTGGAATCCATACCCTTGGAAGTGTATAATGCAGGTTCATTATTGTAATCAAACAAGCCACAGACTTTCAACAGGAGAAATTTCTTGATGATTAGCGGTATCAATAACCATGTCTAGCCTGTTGATCAGTGAGGGATGGTGTAACATGTCGATTTTTTTGTCGGATTTCTAATTTCAGAATGAACGAAAAGAAAAAGCATTTCCTTTCCGATTGATTAATTTTCTTGTGAGCACCTCAATGGGAACATGAGCTGTGTGTATTTGGTGCCTGGATGTTGTAATTTCTTAGCTCTTGAACACAATATAGTGGTTAGTATACTTCAAGGCTGATGAGACCTGGCTGTCCGTTTGTTCTGGAAATGGTTGTATATTAGCTTGCAAGATGAGAGCTGTGAAGGTACTTGAAAAGGACGAATATAACCCAGATAGTTTTGATGGGATAGATGCTGAAAAACAGGCAAAGAAAATGGAAGATATTTTTTATAGATACTTCCTGATTCATATAAGTATGTTCATCAAGTTAAGTACAAGAGAACTGACAAGAATGGTCAGAGTTATGCACAAGGTTCTTCCTCATGCAAATTTCAATTTTTGTAATTGTCTTTGCTGCCTTTGGGTTGGTGGGTAGCCTAGTGGTTAAAGCATTCCCAGTTTGATGCCCCTGGTCTGTGTGTTAAGCCCATTTATGTTGTCTCCCATGGTGTTATTGCTGAAATATTGCTGTAAAACCTAACTCGCTCAGTCAGGTCCCAATTACGGGTATGGCTATAGCGTATGAATGTTTGAGTGTTTGTGGTCAGACTAAAACTTCCTGGAAAAGAGTCTTTGATGATGATGTGATGTGATGTGATGTGATGTGATGTGATGTGATGTGATGTGATGTGATGTGATGTGATGTGATGTGATGTGATGATGATGATGATGATGATTCCTGCACTCTATAATGGCAGGGCAAATCCTTCCTCCATTGGGCCACCTGTGTCCCTTATATGGTTTTAGATTAAAACCACTTGCAAACAAATCCATGATGATGATGATGATGATGACGATGATGATGATGGTGATGATTATGATTATGGTGATGATGATTATGGTGATCCTGCATACATAAAAGATGGCTCTCTATAGAAACTATTTCTTCCACCATTGAGCAACCAATGTCCCACTATTGGCTGAGGCTTATATTATGTACGACCGATTATTTGTGATCAGATTGAAACTTGTTGGAAAAGAATCCAAAGACATGATGTCATTCCACACAGAGAGTAAACTTTCTTTTATGTTACACCAGGCTGTTTACCAATCAGCTGTAATTAGCTTATGTCATGGGCTAAGGGCAACATCTGAGAGTCCGTTCCTGACTGAGCAGCCAAGAGTGAGCATGTTCCTTCCTGATCTTCCACAGACACACCCCCTCCCCTTGTAATTCAGCTCCAGAGATGAGAAGAACATATGTATGACCAGAGACTGCTGTTCAGTGAATGTGAACATGGCATGGCTCTACATGATTATCATCCAGACAGCGGGGGAGACTGACGGCGTACAAGATCATCTTGTGTAAGGCAGAGTAAAGCAAGCTCACTTGTCTTAGTGCTAACAGATCACCATTTTCCAGATTGTGATCTTGATGCACAAGTATCACAATGGCCATTATTCGTTACATACTGTGAAAAGGTGTCTCCCTTTGCTCTGACAGAACCCTCTGGCCATGGTTCAATCCCAATATTCCACAAAGTACTCTTGATGCATTGAATTATCCCAATGGCCCAAGATACAACAACATACTGTAAAGAGTTGTTTCCCTTTACTGTTACAGGAGCCTGTGGTAAATGTTTTATCTTACAATTGCACTGATGTATAGTATGATATATATGTAGAGTATATTTATTTTAAATTGGAAGGTTATTTGGTATTGCCAGAAAGTGATCATGCCACACAAGTATCCCAACAGCCAAAGACACAACACTCTTTAAAGAGTTATCTCCCTTTTTCTGTTACAGGAACTTCTGGTCATGGTTTCAAATCCTAATATTGCCCTGATCTATTGTACCTATACCCATAATACTTGAAATTGAGCTTGAGAGTTATTTCCCATTTGTTATATCTGTGAAAAGGTTAAAAGGTAAGGATAAAGATGTCACAACATTTAAATACGGGGGTTGTAGGGTTGCCTAAGGCATCCGCTCATCATGCTGAGGACCATGGTTCGATACCTCACATGTCTGAAGCCCATTCCAGGTGTCCAGGGGTATTGCTGAAGTATTGCTAAAAGTGGCGTAAAGTGTAACTCATTCACTTTTTATGTCATGGTCAGGTTTGCTGATGACCTCTGCCATGATATTGCCGGAATACTGCCAAAAGTGGTGTTAAACCATACTCCCCCACTGACTTGCTCACATTTTAATTCTGTAGAAACAAAACTCAAAGTTAACATTGACCTCTGACAACTATCACCGTGTGCTGCAGCTTTGATCCTGGGGGTACACAGGCAACAAATGCTGTTTGTGGCATCTACTTTCTACCACCTCAGCTGCTGTTGGTTTATCAGATTCAGCAGTAACCTGAAGCATTCTAGTGGGATGGTATCAGTACTTCTCTGATATGCAGGAAGAGGTCAGATAGTTAACCCTGAAGCACCAGCTGAACAGTTGACAAATTAGTCTGCCATACAGCAGGTTAAATCTTGTTACAATTGGGAAGAAAGACTTTACTTCAGTGTGTAAGTGTCGCAAACTTGTATTGAAACTAGATGGTTGCAGGGACTTTCAGGAAGTTGACTTGGGCAACTCCTGGAGGTACAAAGGCTTTTTTCTACACTGTCTTCCATCAGCAATTAGACTCACATCAAAGTCTGGCTGTGTGGTTTTCCAAATTTGTTGGTGCCATGGTAACCAGACAACAGTGATTGATGTATTTTGGGCTTGTCTGTTCCAGAGGTGAAGAAGTGACTGTTAATATATGCTTTGACCGTGATTACAATTGCATTAAATCACTGTCAACACTGCATTACGAAAGGCAAGGGTTCTATTCCCAGCCTTGTTTTACAGTCAATTTATGGTGTCCTGTTCCATAACGGTCCTGTAAAATTGCTACAAGCAGATCACTCACTCACTCACTCACTCACTCACTCACTCACTCACTCACTCACTCACTCACTCACTCACTCACTCACTCACTCACTCACTCACTCACTCACTCACTCACTCACTCACTCACTCTACCTCAAGGCAGCTAAGGCAATGTAATTTGCTATACATAGTTAATCCAAGATTCACACATGGGTTCCTTTCAGGTGTAGAGGTCTGAAACCTGCATCAGCAGAATCTGACAAGTTGTGATACCTGAAAAAAATAATTTTCATTACCATTAAACCGCCATACCTCAATTGAAAGCAGATGCTGAATAATGTTTTGGCAACCCGTCAACACTTGTGTCCAGTTGATTAAGGCAAAGAAATTGCAAAAGATATATTACATTGATATTTCCAATAACAAGTGGAACACTGCCTCACATGTCGCAGCTATTCAATAATAATTTTGATTGGTTCATCTGTTCCAAGAACTGTCTTTGAATGTTTCCACTCTACGTTGCCTATCAAATAAATGACATCCAACTAATGAAAATATAAATTCATTTATTATGTGTCGGTTTCCAGTCACCGTGTGAATGTTCATTGTTCTTTATCATTCTTTTTCTGGTCAGTGGATAATGTAGTTAAATACTTTCTCAACTCCCTGGGGAATATACAGCTCAGACTGCTTACAAAATGCAGATAGGTTAACAGTGAGATTACACAGTTCTCTCTCCACCATATATTCCTTCATTGTAGGGATTGGGGTGGTGGGGTAGCCTTGTGGTTAAAGTGTTCACTTGTCACACCAAAGGTCCAGGTCCACCAAACGTTCTCCACATGGGTACAATTTGTGCAGTCCACTTCAGGTATCTCCTGCCATGATATTGCTGGATTGTTGCTAAAAGTGGCATGAAATAATACTCACTCAATGAGGCTTATGATGTCAGTCACTGGATTTGCTAATATTTTGCTGGGTGACTCATTCTGGGGCCAAGTTGAAGACTTTGAAAATCAAATATCTTTTTTAGCATTATCACAATCAACTTACTCTTCACCCCATCTGTGACTTCATCCCTGCACTCAGCTGCACCACCACATAAATATACTGTTACTTTTTGGCGGATAACATTACCAAATAAAATTTAAGTATCTCTACACAACATACATCTGATGTTTCATTTAAATGTCAGTGACCATTTAGAGCCCATGCCAGAAATATGTCCTTTGGGCATTAGCTATTTCAGTTAAGAACAACAATCAAAAGAAAATCTCTTCAAAACAAGTTACGATCCACAAATGCCCTCACGATATAGACGGCTCTGAAATATCATAAGTATCATGTTCTTCTCAATAAACCAAGTATGTAATCACAGCAGCACAGAATAATGAGCTTGTCAGAAACACCTGAAGGTTATGGCGTCAAGAGAGCTACTTGGTTCCAATGATTGGAAACGGAAACAAGGCTCACAAATAATGTGTCAAAACCAGTCTCAATTATTTGCTTCTAGCATGGTCTTCTGCCTGCAACTGTTGGGCAGAGATGTGTCCAGATATCAGGTCAATGAAAAAAGAATCGCAGTCAAACTGGGGTCATTTATCTGGGTCAGCTGACTTGATTGTTTGTGAAATCTCATACTGTTGAGATTCCTCCACAGAATTCAAACACAACTTGCTCTTCAGTGTTAAATGTCATTGTTTGGGATGTCCAAATCTTTATGGTGAGAGCATTTCAGGTGTCCCCTGCCATAATCTTTCTGGAATATTGCTAAAAGCAGAGTAAAGCAATGCTGACTCACTTATTTCCTTGTCACGTGACAAATTGTTCTCTATTAACAGACATGAGTGAGGATAGCCATTTATGTAGAGCAATGAGGAAATGAAATAATGTAGTAAGAATTTATCAAATGCTTTGTTAAGGTTTACACTTTCTCAGTGAAGATCAGATTTGAGAACTATTATTGATTGAATCCTGTTCGTGATTTGAACCATAGACAGGCACATAATTGCCAGCATGCAAAGTCAGTGATCATGAGCTGCCATGGCTACCAGAAGTCCAGGATTGGACACCACTGACAAACTCACTCACTCACTCACTCACTCACTCACTCACTCACTCACTCACTCACTCACTCACTCACTCACTCACTCACTCACTCACTCACTCACTCACTCACTCACCAGTGGATATTTTTACTTACTGCAAGTTGAAAATTACTATGAAACCAACAAAGTACTATCACCTACACTTACAGACTGCTGGATATTACTATGCTATTTTTTGTACTGACAGGTAAGTGAAATCCTTCAACCAGGTGTTATACCATCTCACACGATCAGGGCAAATCAAGTGTTAAAACGCTCAGATATATGCAACTCTGCATGGAAAATTACAGCACCTCAAACAATACATCAGCGCAACACATACTCAACTGTACTTATTTATGACCAAATCTGTGAGCAGAAACTCACATCGTACCAAAAGACATTAATATATGGTACTTGTTGGTTCTTGTCTGGCACCTGGCACTAATAGATACAACCTGGACTGGTTGGCATGTGGTCCGTATAATGTGTCTGAGTGGGGTATTCATGCTTAACTGTGACATGGTATCTCAGTGAACTAGCACTATGAAGCCAGCTTAAGTCTGGGGCCTGTTTCACAAAGCTCTTTTAAGCTTAACATCTCGTAAGTTTCCTCATAGCATCCCTATTTCCTATACTGTAACATGTAGAAGTACCAATGTTACAAGAAAAGTACAAGAAAAGTACAAGAAAAGGTCTTCAGCTTACAAGAGCTTTGTGAAATGGGGTCCTGGGGCAACCACATTGTCATATGAGCAAAAAATATTCTTAAGTATAATGTTATATACCCCATTGCATCTCAGCACATTTAGTCAAATATGTTTATGTTGCTTAACACTGAAGTCACTGAAGTGATTGACATCTTCAGCATCAATGTTGGTATTTTTGGCTTCAGTGACATGCTCCAACCAAGATGGCCGCCCAATCCTGTTAGTCTCCTCCAAGGACAAACATCTGTTGTCGCAGACCAGTTCTAACCTGGATCTTGCGAAAGAAGAACATTTCATTTGTTAAGAGTAATTTTCAAATCCCTTGGCACATATAGGTTATGATTATTTAACTCTGCATTATCTTCTATCCCTGAAACATTCAACAAGAGTGAAACAGTCAAGTTCTTGATGTTTTCATGGAAAGGTTTTTACATGGAAAGGCACAGACATAATGACCAGAAGTTATAGGAAGGATCTAGACGAAGAATCCTATTTCTAAAAGCAATTTTCCTCAAACCATCATAACTTCCCATCCCTCCGGAGGTATCAAGCTTCATGCTCTCCTACAATTCATGGTATCTAAACAGTGATTATAGTGTCTGAAGAAATCAAATTGAGCATTCTGTGACAAGCTGAAATTACACATTTAAGTGCTATCGTGTCCAGATGAAATACCCCTGAGATTAATCTGATTACCCCGTTTTAGTTCCCTTGTAAGGTGGGACTGTTGTTAATACAGCATACGAGACAGAAATACGATCAGTCTATGGATAATAGTCAGTTAATATCATCTTCTGTTTGCCCTGAAATGCTGCCTTGCCTGAGACATTGCAAAGGAATTCCCATGTCTGATACTAATCATATTTACATGGTAGTTACACAGGAAGCATGTGTTATGAAGCTGCTTATGAATGCTGACTTTTGTTGTAAGGTGAGATGAGGTCTGAGGTCAATTATACATGCTGGCCTTTTGTTGTAAGGTGAGATGAGGTCTAAGGTCATTTATACATGCTGGCCTTTTTTTGTAAGGTGAGATGAGGTCTAAGGTCATTTATACATGCTGGCCTTTTGTTGTAAGGTGAGATGAGGTCTAAGGTCATTTATACATGCTGGCCTTTTGTTGTAAGGTGAGATGAGGTCTAAGGTCATTTATACATGCTGGCCTTTTTTTGTAAGGTTAGATGAGGTCTGAGGTCATTTCTGAATGCTGACCTTTGATGTGAGGTGAGATGAGGTCTGAGGTCAATTATGAATACTGAACTTTGTTGTGAGGTGAGATGAGGTCTGAGGTCATTTTTGCCATATGATTTTCACATTTGCTTTAAGTCATCATGTGCACACATACAACCATCTGGCACGTATAAGAAACGGTTGTTATTTTATTTTTTTTAGTGCTGCCGAAACGGACTGTTGTTTCAAGCTGTGTAAAATCTTACCCACTCATCTACGCACTCAAACTCACTCACTCACTCACTCACTCACTCACTCACTCACTCACTCACTGAAGCAATATAAAGGAAATAAGAAAGTATTTTACTTTGGTGTAAATCATGCAGTTAATATCCTTGACGAGCATTGATCTTTACACGTGGGTAGGCTTCCTGTCTGCAATAGTCTACAGTGGAAGTAAACTGGATGAACTACAATTCCAGGTCGTAATGGGACAGGGAACAGGATCTGACACATGTCAACACCACATCGTCCCTGAATTTCTCATCCTTAGTGCTCACCTCATTGCAGAATATTCAGAGTGCACTGGGAGTGCTTTGATGGTATGATGTAGTACAGTTCTAATTGTTGCCACACTGACAGGGGTTGATCCAACCATCTTACTAGGGAAATACCCAAGCCTATTTAATCTGTTGTGTTCAGCCCTAAAACATGATTTATGTCAGAAAGAACCTTTAGCATTTGTGGAACATGCCAAAGTGAAAGCATCGTTGTGGGAATCAATACTACCTTTGTCTTGGGCCAAGCATTGCTAGCTCGATATTACTGAAATTTGACATACCTGAAAGTCTTTTGAGCTCATATCATGCCATGTTGTCATTTTTTTTTGTCCATTGTCTATTTGTTAATGTTTCATTAACTTTCTTCTCTCATCTGGTTAAAGCATTCAGCCTGTAGCTGTAGGACCTTGGAACCATATTTACAAAGTCCTCATTCTTGGAAAACAACAGGCTCAGATGGATGATGCTATTGTGATGTGCTCTACACTACTGAGGGTCAATCAGGGTCCTCCCATATTTTAGCAGAGACTTACAACTGACGTAGTACTATGATTGTCTTGAAGAACAGTGCCCATGGCTTTTGTGAGAGTGGCTGTGCTCTCAGTAGGGTAGGATGTGCTTACACTTTTCACCTGGCTGCTGTTGTGCAAAGCAACCTTAGCACTGTGACTGTCTTAACTCTACGTTATGATCACCATAGTGCTGAGATGAATTTCCATGAAAGCACTCATATGCTCTTCACTGCAGTTTTGCCTTTATACACCCTATGAAATCTATTGTTACTTTATGAAAGTCACTGTTATAGTGTTCGTTCATCATACCACAGACCTTGTTTTGATTCTCAACATGGATGCAGTGTGTGAAGCCCATTTTTGTTGTCTCCCTTAATGATATTGCTGGAATATTGCTAATAGCTGTGTAAAACTGAGCTGCCTCACTCATACTGTATCCTTTGAATTACAAAATTTAACATGCACTGGGAACATGTGTATTTTTTATTAACATGAGGTTGCAGTTTGAAGT
Organism: Haliotis asinina; assembly: GCF_037392515.1. Classification (NCBI taxonomy): domain Eukaryota; kingdom Metazoa; phylum Mollusca; class Gastropoda; order Lepetellida; family Haliotidae; genus Haliotis; species Haliotis asinina. The sequence continues at coordinate 36,809,679 of NC_090288.1, forward strand.
TTTGCTTGGACAAGGAAAAGGACAAGCCATGTTTAGATAATGGCTGTAAAAATCAAGATGTAATATTGAAACCGTGTTTTGTGGTTTCAGAATCAAAGGTTTCTTGCTTTGTCCACAGATGTTGAACCTTCCAACAACTAATGATGTAATCTGTGTGAAGACTTCAAATTCTGCTATATTCATTCTGTCAAGATGGCGGTTGGGTAGCCCAGTGGTTCAAGCATCCAAATATGTGGGGTCTAATTCCCCACATGGCTACAATGGGTACAATTTGTGGTGTCCCCAACCATGCTTTTTCTGAAATACGATACAACTAGATATTTGTATAGCGCTGATATTCAGTTAGTTTTAACTGCTCGAATGCACTTGGTTTTTCCCTCGATCATTGGATGTCCATCACAACGGCACATAATATTTTCAATCTCAACTCACTGGGGAGCATACAGCTCTTGCAGCCTGCCAGATGCACCGAGTTAATGTGACTTTCCTGTCATTATGAGTTACCTATTCACAGCTGGGTGGACTGGGACACATTGTCACAGAACTTTGTCCATGTTTTACTGTTTTACTACGTGTTTACACATATTCATGTGGCCACCATCTGGTCATCTACCAACGGATTTGTGGGTTCTTTTAAGTGCTCAGGGTTGCGACAACACTGAAAGAGTCTGCACATAAAGTAGACTCCAAGGTTTTTCACACCCGGTCACAGGTGGAGTCGATCCCGGCACCTCCAAGCTCGCTGGATTAGTAGCCTGGCGCCTTAGACAGCTCGCCCACCACACCCCCATAAATAAAGTAAACTCACTCTCCACCAAGGCAAGGCTCACACAGAAAAGTGTTTAGACATACTTATCCAATTACTTACATGCTATCACCTAACAATTACCATGTCCCTTGGAACCTTTGATCTAAATCTGAATGCCTTGTTCACATTATAAAAGTGGTTAGCCCCTCAGCTGTCTTACTGGTTAGGATGTCATCTTTGTGATGACTCCATGCCCTGCTACATGGCTCCTTACTGGACTTAATTACTCCGATAATTGGATGTTATTTGCTTTTCTGTGTGTTCTGTCTCGCCTTCAGCCCTACGGACTTATGGGTGGAAGTAACTTGTCACAAAGAATAGCATCAGCATTGATTGTCCCACCTCACGCGATTGTCTGCTGGGCATGCTGCATTGTGATGACCTTTGTGAGTCTGGTGTGACACAGTGACGTTCTGATTAGTGTTGTACTTTGTGACCTTTTCAACAACTGTTTTACAAACTAGGGGTAGGAAATATGTTTCTAAAAGAGTTCTGTCTATTTTTGTCTTGCCATTGATGCATGGTGCTCTGTATGACCTCTGAAAATCAGGTATGACACAGTAACCAGTAACAGTAACCTTTCCAGACCAAACGAACTAAGTTTGTTTTGTAAAAGTTATCCTGTCATGGCATTTCAAATGGTTGTGGACAGCACAGAGAATATTTTTTCATGTTTAACCTATATCATACATGCCTTTAGGCTGTGGTTGATATGTTTAGCTCCATTGATAACAAACCCACCATCACCATCACCACAACCACAACCACAACCACAACCACAACCACAACCACCTGCAGGAAGGAAGTCTGTTAAATGAAAGAGGTATATTTGCATTTGAAATTATCTTTTTTTTAGGTTTGCCAAACTGACGTAATTCTATTCATCTTCATTTGAATTTCTGACACCACCAATACCAGTGCCATCCCCCCTCACACACACAAACGTTAGAGGTATGTGTTGTCAGTATCCTGCCTTACATAACCAAACACTCACAACTGTGCTCTTTCCACAGACCAGTATGTATGTTTGCAGGATGGAAAGGTAAAGTCATATTTTACATGAAGACCAGCATGCCAACAATACATATTTATTTAGCCAAAGAAATCTGCCATGTCATGTCTGTGATTTGTTCATCCGTAAACCTTGGACAGCTGTGCTTCTCACTCTCCATCAATAAAATATTCATTTATATTTAACTAAACAGACAGTTATGGTATTGCAATTCTGTTTGGAATTGCTTGTCCTGACTGAGCCAGGATTTGCTGAGTGAGGGGATCAAATCCAGGGCTGGCCTGAATATCCATGTTGTGGATTTCAACAAGGGAGTGCAATTGTAGCTGTTGTCCTTATACATTAGCTGACATATGTGAACTGAGAAATCACTGGAGTACTGGTGATCAACAGCATGAGCATCAAATATGCAGTTGGAATTTGATGATGTGTCAACCAAGTCATTTAGTCACCTGATTTTTTACGACAAGCATGGGTTAATGAAGATCATTTCTTACCCTGATCTTCATGGGTACTTTCAATGAGACTATTCTTCCAAATATCAGATTATAGCTGAATAATGCTGATGCAACATAACTTTTTAGCCTCACTCTTACAAATACCATTGTTGACATATGATTAAATTCTTCCAGTTAGGGGCAGTGGGGTAGCCTAGTGGTTAAAGCATTCATTCGTTGCAGTAGACACAAGACAGAATGACATGTACATGAATTTGCTTTGATGTTTTCTTTGACTGCATGTGTCACAGAATGAACCAGTGAAAATGCACAAGAACAAATAGAATGACACTGACAATGCCATTAATATTTTGCAGTTAGCTTATCGCTTCAAAATGTCACGGACTCGAAATACATAAATGTTTTGTTGTGACAAATGTGACAAATTTACCTCAGTTACAAATAAATAAATCTATTTAATCTGAACAAATTCCACATGATCATAGAATCAGACATGAAATGCAATTTTGAAAGTATAATAACATTTGATCAAAATGATTCCTCACAAGTCTGTGCCTTAAGAGTAATGCATGGATTTGAGTTCAAATATTTTTTTTGTTTATTGAAATGAAGAAAATCTGAGTCTGTCATTCGCTTTATGACAACGGAGTAAATTTAAAATTTTAAAACTTTTAACTTTTGATGGTCGAAACCTGCATGGATGTAGCACTTGTAGTCTTTGAGACCCATCTTTGACTTACTGTGTGAAAAATTCTCCAAGGCAGAATCATGGTGTGATTGTATGCACTGACCGTGCTCCAACTTGCTCTCAGATCTCCCGAAAGAGCGTTATAAAGACGGATTATAGTCTGAAGGACTCCGCAAAACCTTGGTATTTAGTTAAGCTGGTCTGTTTGAAGTTGTGTATATTGTGTGGAGATTGATAAAGCGTTCCTGCTATGAGACAAAACAGATTGCCGATTTGAAGTTCATCGTCTTCATTAATGGCGCCATGATATGATGTCTAATTAAATCATCGTAATCATTTTGTCTGCAGGTTTTTAGCAAATCGCATCCATGCTGATTTATCCTTCACCCCAGGATGCCTGAGGGCTGCTGATAAGATATTTAATACAAGCTGTGATTACTCGGACCACTTAAACATAATGAGAATTTGTCTCTTACTCATCACTTTCAGTGTTTTATAGGGAATATGCCTTTAACAATTACGACATGATCAACACCTGTACCATAAAATGTTGTAGTGAACAGGATAAACTTCTTTTTTTCACAGTGACTTTAAATGTTTCTGTTCAGTTATGAATTTGATCATGCTTGTACATTGCAAGTTTTATATGGACCGATTACTGGCTATTTGGTGGACATTTTAGAAGTGTTATTGTGAAATAGTATGATACATTTTGATTTATTTATGAGATTCTTTTAGGTAGGTTATAACTGATGTCTGTCTTTTAAATGGATCTGGATTTGTGCTGAAAGGAACAAGTCATTGAAACAGCAGTCAGAGTGAGTGAGTGAGTTGAGTTGAGTTTTATGCCGCACTCAGCAATATTCCTGCTATATGGCGGCAGTCTGTGTGTGTCAGTGAATGAAAAAGTGATGGTGGTAGTGGTGGTGGTGGTGGTGGTGGTGGTACAAATATTGATAATCTTAATCTATGTCAGGACCAACCAACCTCTCTCACCTGCATTATTTTTTAATCTGTAAATACTAACAATATTTATCCTTGGACACTTAAACTGTGGAATTGTATAGTGGCATCTTATCTTCAACAATCTACATCACACTGAACTGTAGACTAATGCTTCGTCTACATAATATAATTATGACTGGAAAACATAAACTCGTTTAAATTGAAAAGGGGCTCAAGGCAGATCAGAGAAAATCTAGACTTACTTTATTTATGGCTTTAGCAATGCAGGGAGGACTAGGCTGTAGCAAAAATGATATGGTTCGGAGACTGTGATACAGACTACCCGAACCAGATCAGACCACAAGTTATTGAGCTAAATACTTAATTTAATATCAGATGGCATAAGGATAAGATGCTCCATTTTATGAAGAAAGGACACTTTTTCTTTGTGATCTGTGAAAACACAGCCATTCTAAATGAAAGTGATGTAGGGTAAAATGCACACCTGTCTGACTGTCTCACCTGAGGATAATTCGACAGCTGCCATCAGACTGGAATTCCTTGAGACACCTGAAGGTGGATCATCTCTGCTTCTTTCCTAATCACGGCTCTAATCACATGGTCTGTTACAGATCTCAAGAATTCTTCACTGATACTGTCATCCTGACAACATCTTACATCCTTAACAAATGGTAACAAACAGGAACTGCTCACATTTTTTCTTCCAAATCTCTTCCAGTGCTCTCAGTCTGACAAAAGGTATTTGGTGGGCACAGCTGTGTTTGAGAAAGAACTCTATATCTGGCCAAAAGATCCTGATTAAACCAAATAGCTAAGTATAGACTCATTAAAACTGTTGTGCTTTCCTAACAACTGGGAATACTGATTTGTAGGCAATGTCTAACATGCTTGAGTTGTCACACTTCTGTGCCTGTAAATCAAAACAGAATTAGTTGTAGACTGATTTCCTCTGAGGGAAGAACTTCTTCTGAAGGCTTTGCCTATGTTGAAATGAGGTGTAAATAGAAGTAACAAAACAATTTCCATTTTCACAGGAACAGTAGAGTCCCTGCATCATTTTAACTGTATCTTGAGAGAGTGAATATGTATTTATGCCACTTTTAGTTATACTCTAGCAATATCACAGTACGGGCGCCAGTAATATCACTTTGTACCTATATGGAAGAGTGAACAAGGTCTTTGGCATTACAACTGAACACTTTATCCTTTAGGCAACCCCACCATCCACGTTATATCATCTGTATGTATTTATGAACTACTATCAAATCAGCCAGCACAGGATACTATTGTCCAGTGGTTGGGCACTTTGTTGGTCAGGTGGTACATTTGTATGTTCACTGTACACACAGAGAGGTCTGTATGAAGTTGTGCAATCTGCTTCAAATGTGAATTTAAAGCTGTGCAACCTATTTCAAATGTGAACATGCATTTGTGCAAACTGTTTCATATGTGAATATAATGTAGTGCAACCTCATTCAAATGCAAACATAAAGTTGTGCAATCTGCAGTTTGAGTATGAAAGTACTATGGTATGATATCAGTTTGAGTGAGTGAGTGAATTGCTTTTTACACTGCTTTTAGCTATGTTCCAGCAATGAGGGACACCAGAAATGAGCTTCATACATTGTGCTCATGTGCTCATCTGCTCAGGTTTTCAGCATGAGGAGCAAATGCCTTATCCCACCATCCCTACTGTTGCCTGAACATATGAAGAGACCAAGCCTATTGTTCTGGCGACTGGTGGAGGTACCGGGGTAGAATAGGCCTTCAGCAACCCATGCTTGCCATAAAAGGTGATTATGCTTGTTGTAAGAGGTGACTAACAGGATCAGGTGGTCAGACTCACTGACTTGGTTGACACATGTCATCGGTTCCCAGTTGCACAGATCAATGCTCATGTTGTTGATCACGGGATTGTCTGGTCCATACTCAATTATTTACAGACTGCCGCCATATAGCTGGAATATTGCTGAGTGCAGGGTAAAACTAAACTCACTTACTCACTCACTCCTCTTGTTCTGACAACAGTATGTTTATTTCCCAATAAAATACAGGCACTCTTTCTGCCTGTTTAACATCAGCTGTTTGTGAAAGGGCGAACATATCCATGGATGTGGTAAACATTGCTTTTTCCCAAATGTAAAAATGTGTGTGTCTCCTCAGGCTCATCATTTTGCTTCTCTTCCTCCAGTAGCAAATTGACACCCAGTGGGCAGACATGGAATATAATCTAAATACAGTCATCTTGCTCCAAACAGACCGCATTAGTTGGGTACTCCCCAGGGATTTGAGAACATAGCCTAACACATTCAGATACTCTTGACTAGGGTGATAAAGCCATTACCTGACTGTGATATGGAGCAAAATTGTAGACGTTTAACATAGATTGCAGACACCAATGTGATTGGTCAGTAACAACATTGGTATCATCGGACTGGAGGTTTTGGGGATGTCATCTGTTTTCAGACGACAGAGTTTGCTTAGGCTAGAAGAAAGTGGGTGGTCACACCAACATTGCATACACTCAGATGATGACATGTGCTAATCGAGAGACCAATGGATGCATTTCCCATCTGAAAATCCACATCAAGTCTGAATGACCTGAAGGGCTCCTTTCACAAAGCACTAAGATGATCGTAAGTCACAATGGTAACCATAGTGCAGTGTTAAGGAATGGGAGTTAAGGATTAACCTTGGTAAAGTTTGCTTTGTGAAAGGAGCCCCAGGTTTTTAGCACCTAGATATCATTATGACTATGTTGAGGAACACTCAATGCTTCATCTCAAAAACAGGATTTTTAAAACTCTTGCATCTGATGAATCCAACAGTGGCATAAATGAAGCCAATTCTATACATCAGGGATTTATTGATGATTCCAAACCAAATACCCAAAGCAAGAAAATAGAGAATCAATTATACTTTATTTTATGTTTATTTTATCATTTTTGCAGACAATATCATAAGAGTTGGGGCTCATTATGATCTCCCCCAGTGGTATTTTGTTGTTGAATACAACTCCCAGCATTTTTCCAGTTAATCCAGTGATTGACATCATGAGCATTGGTTATAAGGCCTCAGTCAGTCAGTGAGTTAGGTTTTACAGTTCTTTTACCAATATTCCAGCAATATGACATCGGGAGACACCAGAAATGGGCTTCACACATTTACCCATGTGGGGAATCGAGCCCCAGTCCTCAGCACTTTAACAACTAGGCTACCCCACCACTCCTACATCCTCACAGCCAGTCAAGAGACATGACAACACTTCCTATTAATATCATAGGTTTCCGATGAAAAAACCCAAAACGTTTTGACTATATATTTTAATTCTAAGTATCATTTATTCAGCCTTAAATATCCCTAGGCATTTCCAATTTGGGCTATTCTTCACAACGTATCACTCTAGATGATATGCATGTATTCGGATGTATCTTATCATGGCTAACAAGGAATATATTTGTTCCATTCTTGTAATACTTTAAAGATGACTCAAGGCAGTTATTGACTCTCCAAACATTGTTTGAAAATGGAGATCTGTTCATACCAGATCTATTTCTATCTCCCTTCTCTTTTTGGGTTCCAGGTGAGAGATTTACGGTGACCTTTTTCGGGGGGAGAGATTAAAATGTGCATTACCTCCCAAGTTCCTATGAACCAAAGCGTATTTGTTTCCATTTCTTATCAAAGAGCCCTGTTATTTTCAAATGTGATAAATATGGCCACTTTTTCTTCTACAACTATGCAGCCAAAGCCCTTCAGATCATGTTGTTAGAGGGTAATGAATTGTTTGTTTTAATCCAGCTTCTTTCAACTCGTGAGATTAATACTGGTCTTTCAGTCAGCTTCTTGTAGAGAACTGAGGAGTCTTTGCCAGGAAATGACTCTAGTTGTGTATCACACAGGGTGTTCATACCTTGATGGCTTGAGAGAGTTCTGATAATATTACAAGAGGTCTGGTGAAGTTGTCATGCTTGTTATATATGTCAGGAAGACATTTCGAAGAAAAAATATCAATTGTCAGGGATGTTAGATGTTGTAAGGATCACAGTATCACACTGATCCTTACAACAGCTTACATCCTTAACAATTGACAACAAATGGGAATGGCTCACATTTTTTCCACGAAAAGTCTTCCTAACTTTATGTTCATGATGAAACATTTGTTGTAAAGTGCGCATTGCTGTGCAATAGTTGTAGTACTATTATAAGGGTTTGGATACAAAGTCGTGATGCGTATTGTATTTGAGGGCTCTGAATAATATCGCATTATACAATTATTGTCATACATACAACCGTTGTGATACATATTGAATACAAAGGCTCTGAGAATAATTGCAATACAATAGTTGAATTATATTATTATATATATTATATGTTGAATACAAGGATTTTGAAAGTGTTTGCAGTACAATAGTTGTGATACAGATTGAGTACAAGGGTTTTTATACATATTGCAATGCAATAGTTGTGATACAGATTGAGTACAAGGGTTTTTATACATATTGCAGTACAATAGTTGTGATACAGATTGAGTACAAGGGTTTTTATACATATTGCAGTACAATAGTTGTGATACAGATTGAGTACAAGGGTTTTTATACATATTGCAGTACAATAGTTGTGATACAGATTGAGTACAAGGGTTTTTATACATATTGCAATGCAATAGTTGTGATACATATGGTAAGGGTTCAGATACATGTTTCAGTACAATAGTCATGATACAGATTGAGTACAAGGGTTTTCATATAAAGGTTTTGATGCATGTTGCTGTACAATAGATGTAATGCATATGCACACGGGTTCTGAGATGCAAAATGTACATAATGTCGTACATATTGACATGCTTATGGGAGTTAACATATTCTTTCTTGATATGCACATATGTATGAACAACATGCCCATAATTACACCCTAACTCCATCATTGTGTCAGTGAATCATCAGTTTTTGCTCTGTCTTTGACAGTAAAGGTCTCTATGGCATGTTTGTTATACATGCCTATCAATCATCAGATTATGAGGTCATCCAATCCAGTGGCTTGATCCTTCAAACCACCTTAACACCTAAACTGCACAAACAATGTTGTTTTGATAACTGTGTTTTAACTGATGTCCATGAGGACTGTTTACTAAACTGTAGAACACTGTGTGAGTCAGACCCATGCATAATGCATTAAAAATACTATGTCTTACTCACCTTGCACTTTGGCATTGTGGGTCATGAAATGCAATCCCAAGGCCAGTTTATAAGCATGACCAACACAGGGCATTTGTTAATCACCACAGATTTATTTGTAACTGTCAGTGGACCTGTTCAAGCAACATGCCCTCATCAACAAAAAAATGTACATGATAGTGAGTCAGTTTAGTTTTACACTGTTCAGGGCAATATTGACATCAAGGGACACCATAAATGGTCTTCACACTTTTGGGGAATACATATCTTCACTGTGACAAGTGAATGCTTCAACCCCCAGGCTGCCTCACTGCCCTGGAGCATGAAACTGAAAGAAAATGAAGTTCTGAAATTGCCAAGAAACAGTTCATATAATCTGAGATGGGAATTAACAGTGCACATCACTGTCTATCTATTTCATATAATAGAATATATCCACATCATTTGCAAAATTACTATTTATCCATTCTTTACCAAATGTATATTGCAGACTGCCACCATGGTGAACTAGATAGGTATGTCTGCTAGTGGAATAGACAGTCCTGGTTTCATCCTCAATGTCAGGCAGGAAGTTGCCATATATTGTTGACTGCCACTATGGTGTAGTGGACAGTGTGTTTGCCAGTGGAACAGACAGTCCTGGTTTGATCCCCAATGTTAATCAACAAATTGCTCTCGATGACACCATGGTCCAGTGGGTATTGTCTGTACAGGGGAACAAATGGTCTTAGTTTGATCCTCAATATTGATCAGGAAGTTGCAATTGCCACTGTAGTTTCAGGAGGTTAGCACTATAAAAGAAGCATTTGTCTTAACCATTTATTGTCCGGCCCTGACTCCAGTTCTACAATTCATAACACAACACTGCATGTTACAGTGAACGCTTGTTTAACAGACTCTACATCATGCAAGAAAAATAAAGATAAGTTGATACATCTGTAGCCTTTACATCGATTCTTTCTGTATTCTGATAACTAGAATCATGTGTAGACATTTGGAGACCAAGAATATTTTCATGGATCCATAAATCAGTCTTTACGCAGACAGTTTGAATGTTTGACTAGACACGGAATTGTTGGAGGAACAAACAGCTGGATCTCCGACTGCAGCTGGTGAACAAATTGTGAATCAGAATTGAACCAATTTTATGTTTTCTTTTTTATTTTCAAACAGCAATTGTGCAGCAAATTGCATGCAATGGATGCAGATTGACAACACACACATGCACACACGCGCACGCACACACACACACACACACACACACACCTCTCTTATTTTCACATATTTTGATCTTTCTATGCACTTGTGTCTATTTATTGATGTGAGATTATAGCTTTAGCCCTTGCATTATTCTATAAACGCTTGTGACATATTATGCCGGTATGGTATGAGTAACATATGTTATATTTATATTTACTCTTTCTCTGTAAAGTACAAATTCCAGTTGTTTTGTTCAATTGAGTCCCATTTGGCATTCAAAATCAACTAACACCTGTCGCCAGTGCACCAAGTCAGCCATCTAACCGACTCAGCCTGCACAACTTCCTCAAAAATGAAAGCTGGACAACTGATGTAGGTTACATTTGACCACTTTCTAAATGGCATTGTGTGTTCATAATGTATGTTCACAAAAGTATGTCCTCCAGATTTCAGATTGTCAGATTGCATCAAAAACAGCAGGAGACTAAGGGTGGCATAATGGACACCATCAAGAATCAATACCAAAATGTTACACTGTAATATAACAAAGGAGTTATCAACCATAAGCATCTAGCCTTCATTGTTACTCACCAATTTCTAAAATGCCAGTCGGGCAGTGCATGATTGTATGTTCAGATGAATATAGCATGCTGTTCTGATGACACAAGATTGGCTGATCTGGTTTTGTACACAGACAGACTGGAGCTAATGTGAAAAAGTTGCTCGTAATCAACAACAGACATTGTTGAATCCTATAAAACTGACAACAGTCGTGATACGAATCTTATTTGTGTTTGGTTTAGCACAAAAGCTCTAATTGTGCAGAGCAATCCCAATGCTGCCAACGAGAAAGCAATTTCAACAGTATTTTACCTTCTCAAACAAATCTCCGCCAGCTACATAATAGTCTTCCAAAAACGTTTTCCAAATCATGCTTCTTATCGTGATATTTTATCTTTTTCTGTTTATTTGCAGCTATTTTTTGTTTATTTTACCATCACAATTCTCTGTAAGTAGACATATACCGTGAGTCATTCATGAATGAGGTGTTTATTTACCCTGGAAAAAAATGAAGGTTATCTTTGGGTGGTCGGATGTCGATTGACGTTGATAGCAGAGGTTATTGGACAAATATTGTTCATTTCCCATCCGTCAGTTGTCAAGTTGTTCTGTAAATATTAGTTTGGATGAAATAACTGCAATTTTGATAATTTAGTGTCCGTTTTTCTGAAAAAAAGATAATAGATGGAAATAGATGCTGTACCGAGTGCTCCTCATCACTGTTGTAATGGACAGATGTTAAGCAAGTCAGTGTTTCAAGCTGCCCAATAATGGATACCTTAAGTTATGTAGACAGTAGTTAACATGAAACTCTTTGGTATGTTCATCTGTAGTGATCACTGAAGAATTTGTTCTGTTTCTTATCATTTGGTTTCAGGATGAATTGGCAGAAGAAAAATGGTATTAAAAGAAAATGCTGTTGATCACTTGATTGTCTGGTCCTGAAATTCATTATTTCTAGAGCACTGTCATACTGCTGCAGTGTTGCTGACAACAAACAGAAAAAATGTAATTATCTCATTTTCTCCCTTTAGTAGAATAATGCTGGTAAACTTTGGAAGTAGAAGCTTGGAGCCACGCTGATGTTGAACTGTTACATCAACTTCAACATCAGTTTAACAATGAATTATTAATGAAGGTGAATGATTGCCACTTGAGGAATTTACAAGCAAATTACATTCTTTTCACTTGGATGAAATTATAGTATGATATAATTGCAAATTACGTACATTTTGTATGACATAAAGACAGTTTTCATTTCCAAAGTGCTATTTGACGACATGATGATGGAAACGGTTTTCACAGACTGAAGTCACAGTTCTGGACACAGTGACGTTAATGAAGCATCGTCTCTCGTTATACTGATGCATTCTGCAGAGTTAATTCTACGCCAGAATTCTTCAGCTTTGCCAAATTTCTGTTCTTATGAACATATCTTGTTTTCACACAAATTGACCAGCTGAATGATGCCTTTGAACATCTGCCTTGTGATGTAATTCTTACGGCTTGATTTTTGTGAGCTGATCATTTGACTTTAAACCCTTGGGTTTGTGCTGAAAAGTTGAGGAGAGAAATTCTTCCTGAACAATAAGTGTTTTTGCAGCAGTTAGCAACAGATATTGTGTTCTAAATGTACCGAATAATTGAATGGGTAAATAACTAATATGCATGCTTTTTTTCTCATTTTCTCAGATTACCGTTGGTTTTGAAACAGAGGGTAAAGAAACTGAAAAAGCACGCTGTTCAGATTCAAAACAGACCTCTTGATTTGAACATATCATATCTAGTTGAAAATTGAGTAACAGACTGCTGTTAAATATTTTCATGCCTATCCTTTGATTTGGAAAAGGTTTCAACATCACTGTACATGCAGTTGTCACACAACTGAGTTTTAGAATGATAATGGGATATATGGTGTACCTGGGATAAATAATCATTGTGGAGCTACATACACAATGTGTATTGATATTCCAGTGTTAGCATCTATACCAAAACATATAATAGCAAAGAACTCGTCATCCATAATGCATCATACAGTTCTTAACACACATTTCTTCATGACCATCTCCAAGTGTGTATTATTGTATGAATCTTTCTCCCTGAGAGACAGACTGTGAAGATCTGGGTTAAAATTGATCTTCACCAACCCATGTTTGCCGCAAGAGGTCACTGACAGGATTGGGTATTCTGGCTCACTGACATGGTTGACTCATGTCATTGTAACAGAGTTGTGTAGTTCAATGTTCTTGCTGTTGATCACTGGATTGTCTGGTCCAGACTTGATTATTTACAGAATGCCTCCATGTAGTTGGAATATTGCTGAATGTGGGATAAAACTGAACTCACTCACTCGCTCCTTTTGAGAATGCACTCATATATCATATCTTCATATTTTTTGTCTCATGCCTAGTGTTATGAAGGTCAGGAAGGAGCAAGCATACACACTGAAATGTGGTGCTACTGACATCCATAAATCTTGCTTTTCTCTCCTGCATTCCTCTTCTACATGCATTTTAAAGATGTAACTAATCTTTTATTTGGTCTTATTTGTAAAACCTCTGGCTCTGAATGACCGTTTTGTTGGTTTTACTGCTGGACATATGTTAGGAACTGATCATAAGAACCAAAGTTTTATTTTGTAAGATTATGATGACATACTAGTCAAGGATCTTAGTAATTGGAGGTCACATGTGACTTTAAACTCAAGTAGGTCACCTAAATCATGTTTTTGTTTCATTTTCCAGTAGTTCATGGTTTACTGATATACAGCCATACACAATGGGAGCTGTTAAAAATCAGGTCAGAGTGCATGTAATATGTAAGTTTATAGAACTTTTGACCAGCTATTTAGAGAAAAATGTTATCTTAAGCCATCAATGCTTATCTGCCATTTTTGTCATTGTGTACATATTTTTCAGAACTATTTAGTGGAGAAAGACTTGGGGATCTGTGATTGGAATCTTGTACCTCTTGGAATCACACACGGTAAGGTGTATGACTGATCACAAGTAGGAAGATTGATATTGATGACAGACATTGGCAATTGATGATCTGCATTATTGATTAATGATGATGAATAAATGGTGAAATATGCGTCTGGACTGTCCCAACACGTCTAATTGTAGCACCAGCCTGCACAACGGAAGATCCATCGATCTCTTTCAGTTGATTGACAGACACACCTTTTGATTATCACTGGACTTTATAACCTCCATGAAACAATGCCATTAATCAGCCCTGTCAACATTTCATTCACTGTCTGTGTGCATCCGAGGAACACTGTCTTTTCTCTGTGTCCCATATCAAGACAGAGAGTGAGTGAGTGAGATAGTTTTTCACTGCTTGTAGCAATATTTCAGCATGGGGATGCTTGAAAAGGGCTTCACACATTGCACTCATGTGGAAATTAAACCCATATGGACATACAAAAGCTATAATCACTATGCTACCTCACTGCCGAAAGGCACAGTAGTGGGTGAGATGCTTAGAACAGTATTCTGGTTCTGTTATGAACGTCTGATTACTGCTTCACTTCTGCTTTTCCACATTATACTTATACATAAGGAGGACTCAAACTCACAATCTTTGGTTTATGGCATGCCAAAGAAATGCATCTCTATAGTGGAATTGCTGCAAATTTGAAGACTGTCTCTTGACCACAGTTGATCATTGTTCATGGCATATGGTATAATCAGGGCATTTTGGAAAATGAGAAATGTGTAATTTGAGAAATTAGGAAAACCTTTACCAAGTCAGTATGTCAATTATTGGTAGTGTTCTTATGAATGGATATTACTCTGTGTTTGTTTAAACTATTTGCTGGTGATTTGTAAAAGAAGTCTTGACATGAAATATGTAAAAAAAACTGATTTTATTATTTATTATTCATGTGAAACTTCTACCTATATTTTATCATTGCCATACAAGCTTGTTCTTATGGTTGCAGTCACATTGAAAATATAGCGTCACATTTTCAATAGAAGTCGTTCAATTTGTTGCTGACACAGTAGAATTCAAGCATATGCTAAGAAATCTTGTTCATACTTGGATTTTCGGATGAAGTTTGAAAAGTATAATTATTTTTCACCCATTTTTGCCATTTTCACTCATTTTAACCATATTTAGATAGCTAATCAATCCAGGAGATGTTGTTTGGATGTTAAAAAGAATATGTATTGGTTATAAATTGTTAAGTTTGTGTCACTTGACATTCCCAGTACACATGACAAACACTCTCATTTCAATCACTGCAGAACCAGCACATACTGCTATCAACTGTTTTATTTTTAAGCAATTCTCTTTTTGTATAAATAGCACCTTGAAGAAATCTGTATTGAAAATCTATGTCTTTTTGTCTAGCAATCCTTTTTTGTATACTGTAAATATATTTTTCCAATCAAAGTCTGTTTCAGGGAATAACAACTGCCACTTAAATATTGGGGTGTATATCCTTGGGAATAAGTTTAAAATTTATCATAAAAAGTTCGAGACAGATCTAGCATTGGTTAATATTTAAATCCCAGACTGGTATTAAATGACAGTGGTTAAGAGTATTTTTCTAAGAGTCAGGCTAGCTATTCTCGAAACGTTCGTAGCTTAACACATTGGTTACGATAAAAGTTAAGAATTCTTAGGGCTACAAACGTTTCGAGAATAAGGGCCCAGGTAATATATGTAGTAAATACCTATTATCTGAAAAAGTACCTTAGATACCATATATTTCTTTTAAAATGTATAGTTCTTTTACATTGTTTAGTGAATTTTTCAAATTGTGATTAAATCAGAATGGTCGTGATAGAATCTCATTGATGTTATCTGGATCAGTATGATGGTTTTGTGAAATAGTTGCCATCCTTTTAGCACATACTGCCAAAAAGGGTTTTCAATCTTAATGTAAGTTTCAAAGTTTGTCCCTAAATTAAACTTTTCTTTGAAAGGTATTTTGCATGGATTATCCTTATCACATTTTTTGAAATATGGTCAAAGGGTTGATAAATGTTTTAGTATTATTCATTCTCAAGCCTCCTCCTTCATAGTTGTTTTTGATTATGTTCGTCTTTATTTTATCATTATTTTCATTCAAAACAAATTAAATATAATAATTTTTTCAAAGGAAGTGATAAATTCTGCTTGTGGGTTGGGCAAGGAATTGAAAATATGAACCGATTTGGAGATTGCTAGAGTTTTTATCACTCTTATTTTACCAATAAATGTTAAATTTCTTTTTCTTCAAAGATGCTAAGAGTCTATTAATCTCTTCCAGTCTTTTTCTGTTGTAGATTACCCATAAATCTTTAAGATGTGGTGTAAATTTAATACTTGGTACATCAAATTCACCATCATTCCGATCATTGCATATTTAGCAATAGATTTAGCTTTTCATCCAATCCAGATTGCTTTTGATTTATCAGAATTATTTTTCAAACCTGACATTTTGTAAAAAGTATCAATTGTGTCAATAGCAGAATACAATCTCTTTTCAGCCCCATCAAGAAATAGTTCAGTGATATCATCAACATATTTATCAAGTTTATATTCATTATCTTTGATACTATTTCTTATCATGCAACCAAGAATCTCAGCATCAAAGAGGAAAAGATACGGCCATAGAGGTTTTCCATGTCTACACCCCCTTTCATTTGAAAAAAGGTCAGATGGATTACCAGGTTGGCCATGGATGACTCAAGATGTTCTTTCATAATTTAAAGTATTTATCCATCTTATAATTTCAGGGCCAAATTCAAATTTATGTAAAACTTAATTGTTTTGTTTTCACTAATAGAAACATATTCTTTATAATTCATTTCTTGCCCTAAGCTTAATGTTGGTGGTGAGTAGCCTAGTGGTTAAAGTGTTTGCTTGACATGCCTAAGGTCCAGATTTGATACCCCACATGAGTGCATTTGAGTGAATTTCTGTAGTCCTCTGGTATTGTTGTGTCGTGGTATTGTTGTAGCAATCGGCTTAAAACCATATCCAGTCAGTTAGGCATTGTATAAAGATGTTTATCACCAAGGAATAAGGTACCATGTTAACTGATACCTCGTCTTCATGTTCATTAATCTGTATTTGGATGGGTCCTTTTTCTTGTTCACTTGCTAATTATTACTTGTCTGCCATTCCATTTTGTATTAAAGCCTTTGCACAAAGATTCCGAGTGACAATGAGTAGCCACAAGGCTGTAAGACAAGGGGATGATGTCCACCTTTGAAATTCCACCAGTCATTTTCCCTTTGTAGTGAACAACGTTCCAGCAGCTTCAGTCTTTGGTGTCTACATTTCACAACTTCAATCGAGCATGCTCTTTGTACAAAGATTTCAAAGAGTATCCCACGACACTTATCCAAAAGTTGTTTTATCAGGATTGCTGCATTGAAGGTCTCAGCAAGGATTTGACTATTTTTAGTGATGGAAATGAAGAAATTTTCAAATTTGACCAATCCATAACAGAAGATATGTCAAGTGCAATTCTCTGTTTCACTTGTTAGTTTGCAATTTTTTTAGCTGAATAGTTGACATGGCTTTGTATGTGGTTGTGATAGGGGAAACTGGTAGGAGCTCACATTTTGATGAACAGATGTAATCAGTTCAAATTTGGGTAGAAAGTCAAGGAAACTCACTCCCTTTTCTTCCTAAAGGGGTGCTGAGGTTGGTGTCAATTTGTGACGACAAAATGACCTCAGGACTAAAGGGATCAGGACTAAGGTTAGAGATTTTAGTTATTGTTGTCATTCTGTTCCACACAATTCAGGTTAACACTTAGCTCTGATCAAAGCCTAAGTTTGAACCATATCATTATTAAGTGGATCAAATTGAAAGTATCTTCTTTATCTTTATCTAAAGAGTTTTTTGTAACTGTTTTGGTTGATTTAAACATTTTATTCACAAATATGAAAGGGACTGGGGACAAGTTATCCAACTATAAATACCCAATATATTCACATATTTGCATTTTCAATTATATACATCTCAGGAAAAAAATAGAGAAGAGACACAAAATGTTTTGATTGATGAGCAAAAGTTTGCACACATTTGACAATATATTCCTTCTGTCAAATGGTCATATCAGGACTTCCAAATAACATCAATGACAATGTGATTGGAGAATCTTTGAACATAAAAGATTCTGCTTCCTGTTACTGTGCCATTTAAATGCTTGTGAAAATGTACCATATATTACTGTGTGTAACCCCTAACTTGAAACTAAAATCAGTGTCAAAATGGTATGTTTCTTGCATTAGCTGACACACCACAAAACCACCCCACCCCACCCCACTGACCTGGGATGGGTTGTGGTCAACTCACAGCACAAGACATCAGTTGTTGTTTACAGTATACATTCTAATAGGACATGATATGGTGTGAGTTGACCACAATCACACATAGCTTTTACATCCAAGACTGTAACTGTGTTAATTGTGGTAATTGTGTAATTGTGATGTGAGTTTTCACAAGCATTGCCTCAATAACAGGAAGCAGAATCTTTCATGCTGAAATGATTCAGATCAATATTTAACTGACTAGTCATATATCTCAACTTTGGAATTAGCACATTTAATATTAATACACACAAAGTAATATGATGAATCTACAGGCTGCTTGCACTTTAAGTACGACTTGAAACTTTGTAATGAAGGTCAAGGTCATTCCACATTCTTACATTTGATGAAAAAAAGGAATCATATAAAGATAAGATAATATTGTTAGCCTTCCTAAGGTTATAATTAGATCTTAATCCCACTCTATCTTTTAAGTGCACAGTATATATATATATATGACTGAAACTGAGGTATATCTAGGTAGTAAGTATTTTAATTTCCACAGTGTGTGTGTGTGTGTGTGTGTGCGTGCGTGTGTGCGTGCGTGCGTGCGTGCGTGCGTGTGTGTGTGTGTGTGTGTGTTAACAGTCAGATTGTGAAATCAGTCATTTCAAGAAATTACTACAAATTTCAGTCAACAATCAATATATTTCAGTGATTTCATGTCCTCTAAAGATGGAATGAAATTTCACAAAATGTCTGAAGTATAGTGTTTGTTGTAACAAAATGGCTGAGTGATCCTCTTAGTAATTTCATGAAATGATTGAAATTTGTAGTCATTTTTACACAATCTGACTGTAACATATATGTGCCTCTTGTACAGACATATCAAACACTGTTGTTGCAGACCATCCCTGAAGTGGCCATTCAACTATAACCACTCCACACAGCAATCGTTGGATTCGAACCAGATACACTGACAGCTCTAACAGTTCCTGATGTCAGTGAAGAGATCATGTCTATTATGACCTGACAAGTCCAGGTTTCTCTTGCACCGCACTGATGGGAGACACCGACTGATCTTTCCCCAAATTAACATGTCTGGAATGAAATGGAGGATTCTAAGACTTTGACCAGTATGGATTTCCATTCCTGCACCCTGGACATGTGACCTAGTGTGAGAAAAAGTGGCTAAGAAAGTCCAACTGGGCCAGTAAGTCTCCAAAGTCACTAGCGTGACTGGCTAGTGAAATTTCATGGTGTTGTTTAGTTAAAATACACATTACTGCATACCACTTGTCGCATTTCCAGCTTGTGAAGATATCACAATTATAAAGTTTAGTACTGCAATGTTAATCCCATGGAGAGTCTTCTGGGACCACGCACAGTTAGACTCTGTTGTCTTTGTGGTATTGACATTTCATGATAAATAGGCTCTTTTTATTAAAAAGAAAAGTATATAGAATTTTTATGTGTTCCACATTTGTTTTTCTCATGAATGGCCTTTATGTAACTTGACAGAGATGGAGCGTTTGGAGGATTAAAAGTATTTAGCCAATCAGCTAACCAAGTCTTTATATCTCATGTTACGTTTTTGTTTTTGAATTGAAAAAATGAAATCTGCTCTTAGCTACTTCATTCGGCATGTCGGAACATACTGTGAATAATGAAGATCAAGGGTTGTTCGTTAGAGAAGGTTTCATCAGAACTCTACTTGGCCAGATGTAAATTATTTGACACAACATTTGTTCTTTTACTTGATGAAAATTTACTGCTGTCGTGAATGTGGTGAAACCAGATGTGACTATTACGGTGGATATTCCAGTTCCTGGAAATCGTTTACTCGGTGGTGATTTTGATTATGTGGCCAAAATCTTTACCTTTTAGGATTTGGTGACTGGAAATTTGAAAATGGGAAAAAATGCAATTCTGGATTTTCTATTTGTGTTTGTATCCCAGTAACAAGCTGATAGGATATTCCATAGAAATGGAAACATTATCTTAACAAGGCTCTGCTGTCAATAATTTTGGATAAATGTTCCAATGAAACAGGATATTTTATGTCAAACAGCAAGGAATATTTGAAGTAATTATTATTCTTAACAAGACTCTGCTATCAATAATTTTGGATAAATGTTCCAATGAAACAGCATAATAATTACTGCAAATATTCCTTGCTGTTTGACATAAAAAATCCTGAGATCCAATATTGACGTTACCAATGGAGATCTAGTCTTCAGCAACCCATGCTTGTTGTAAAAGGCAAGTGAGGGATCATGTGGTCATGCTCACTGACTTGGTGGATGCATGTTATCATATTCCAATTGTGTATATCTATGCTCATTACGTTGATCACTTGACTGTCTGGTTCAAACTTGATTATGTACAAAATGTTATCACATAGCTGGAATATTACACAGGCAAAGGGACAATACCCTTTAAAATTTGTACTTTTGTATATTCTTTTATATACTTCTATATTTCCAATCCATGAAGATCCGAACTGGTCTTCAGTTACCCATGTTGTAAGAGGCAACTAATGGGATCATATGGTCAGACATGTTCACGTGGTTGAAACATGCGATCATATCCCAATTGCATAGATCGATGCACATATTGTTGATCACTGGGTTGTCTAGTCTAAACTCAATTATTTACAAACTGCTGTCATACAGCTGGAATATTACTGTATGGCCAAAAAGTCGCAAAGTACAAATGCATGACATACTGGCATGCAAGAAATATGTAGGATCCGTCACTGTTCCTACTTGATTCGTCAGGGACAGTGGTAACGCCAAGTGGCTGTCACAGTGTGTGTTGTTGCCACTTTAATCCTCCTTGAAGAGTTGCATCCATTTGGCATTCAAGGATGCTTTCTTCATGAGTTAGAATCCCAGACTTCACCTATCAGTATCATATTGGTCTTCATTTGGAATGAATGAGTGAGTTAGGTTTTATGCTGCTTTTTTCAGGAACATCTTTGCAGGGATGGGCTTCCCACATTGCACCTGTGTGGGAATCAAACACAGGTTTTCATCATGACAGGCAAATGCTTTAACCACTAGACTACTCACCTCCCCTTCATTAGGACAGGCAAATTGTTTAGTACTAACCTACTAGAGAGCACAGCTTTATCATGATGAATTCATGTATTTAGAGGCAAATTATTTTCCGATGGAAGGTTTTCACATGCTCATACCATGACGTCCTGCGACGTTAGCAGATCAAGTACATGGCCCCTTGATATTAAAACCAACAATATATTTTCAGCTTCATGGAAGAAAACATCTCTTTAAAACTTTCTCATCTGACTGCATGTGTCTGTACTTCAACTGTACCCCAAGCAACATTTAGCTTCAAATCTATATTTGGTTGTCTTTTACAGGAGTGCTTATTTCTGTACACAATGGTGTTTTGATCCTGAATATCTATTTGAAATCCAGATGATTCCTACAACACAATGGACTGTAGTCAGCAGAGAACATCTAGACGTGACCTTGGATGATAACTATATTTTGATATAAATGCGTCAGATGGATTGATAATACTGAATTTTGAAAATAACTGACACCTGATCCCGTTGGCTGCCTCTTTCGTCAATTATGGGGTGGTGAAGTACAGTCGTGCCCTGTTTATCAAACCTCAGATATCCAGAAAACTCGCCTTCTGAACAAAAATTCCTTAAAACGAATTCACAACGTTGTAAAATTACTCACCTATCTGGAAATTCTGTTTCCGTAACTGTATGGCCATTTTCACATGCAAAACACTAAATTATGTGCATTTTTTGTCTCGTATATCTGGATGGCTGTGCACCTGTATGTTTACAGACGCGATTACCGAGGGCCTCGTGTGTCCTAACATGAAAGAAGTCGGCAGTCTTTGAAGCATGAGAAGATTAACTACCTCTGAGTAGCAAGGTGACACTGAGTTAATTTTGAGGCATGTCAATTTGTGGGTCACTATAATGGAACTTTTTATGTAGACATTTTATGTATGCACTGATATTTGTTTAAGTGTAATCAATAAAGATCATGTCTGACGCCTACTATGTTCGTTTCAGGTGTACCAAACTGTCATATTCTTTGAAATATTGCTAAATGCAGAGCAAAGGCTCACTCACTCAAAAACTCCTTTATGTGGAGAAGCATATGAACCTAAACATCATGTTATTTACAAAAAAGAAGTTGACATCCAGAAAAGTTGGCTTTTTTTCATATGTAATTTGCTTACTTATGGCATATGTAGGTGAAGTGATCTTCATTTGGAATTTGTATAAACCCCATTTTACGTTATTTAGTACATTTTCTAAATGATCAGATAGATGTTGATGTTGATATGTTTGACTTAGCAGTTCTCACAGATAATTGTGGTTTTCCTCGACTTGAGCTGTGGAAAGATCAGGATATTCTTGGTGTGAAACTTTTTTGTGAACACATTGTTTGTTACTAAGAACAGCCTATGATTTACAGGCTAATTTAGAAATCTAAATTAGAAAGACTCAACTTAATCTTAACTGAATGAGGTAAATTCTAAATGTAAATTTATTTTTTTACCTTTTTTTGTAAGTTATTTTTATTGTTTATTTTGGTATTGAAAGGGATCCAGATTAGTGGGAGACCAGTTTAGGCAGATTCCAGTGAACATTATCTGGGCTCTCTCAAGATCTTATATGAGTTAAATGGAAAGCCTTTGGTATTTCACCCAAAAGTTTTGCCGATTTTTAAAATCTCCGAGACTTTGATCATAGGGGTCAGCAAAAACAGTGCCAGAGTTTTATCACGAATTCTTGAATTCTTTGCACTGTCAGATGGTGACAAGTGAAAGACTTTAACATAGCACCTTCCAACAACTTTAACACATCATGGCGCTCAAGAATTTAGCAGACAATAGATCTCCGACAACAAGAAGCAAAAACATTACTTCCTCAGAGCCTCTACAGTGCTGTATGTCAAGAAAATTTGGTTATAAATGAAAATGAAGAGTTTCTTTGGATTCCACACGAGCAAGTAAAGAGAGATGTGTGGTACTTTTCCAGTCGCTCTGATAATAGCGAAAAAGTACAAAAATGTAGAAATTCATTCGTTTGACTTTGTTGGGTAACATACGATAGCCCATCTTCCTTGCCTTGTTATACAACATGCCTACACTCATGGTGAAGAAAGCCAAACATAATATCTTTTGCAATTAGTGATGCATGCTGTGTTCATTTGGTAGGTAATTAAAAACAGCATTCAATGAGTTGCATGCATGTATTGAGATGTTTGCAAAAGTTGTTCTCAGTTTAAGTCTTGTCTTTGGAGTAAAAATGGCTGACTTTCTACTGGTGCTAATGTTGCAAGAGGTTTTGCTAGAATCCCACGTGGGACTCCCAAATATTTAAGAAAAAACAATCTGTCCATCAACTTACCCGGTGTGTCACCTATTATGATAAGGGTCTTGGTTCCAAGTGGGGGTTTTGGTGAAATCCCTTATCTAACTGCATGGTGGTCTGCTTGGGGGAATTAACTCAGCAAAGAGTCTGAAGTCACAAGAAGCTAATCACAATTTAATTTACAAGAATGGAATAACATGGGTGGCCACAGAGAGTCGGTACAACCCTCTGGGCTGAGGGCTAGAGCTGGTCTGAGTTGGAAGTCTGAACCCTACCTACAATAGCCAATGAAATGCAGAAAGTACAAAATGGGGTGTGTCGTACCAGAACAATTTCAATGACCAGACAGGGAGAGTACTTAATCTTATAATCCTATTCTAAGTGGCATTAATCTTGTTGGAACATTTACTGGATGCTTGATTGCTGATTATTGCTTGTTATTTTTAATGCAGGTGATGGCATGTTTACCTCATCAGAGCAGTTTATCTGAATGCTAATGTATTGCTTGTACTGGTTACAATTAATAATGAATTTTGGTTTGAATTATTATTTCATGATACACCATAACATGCATATATATGTGAAGTCCATTTCTGGTGTCCACCGCTGTGATATTGGAGGAATATTGTTAAAAGTGGAGTTTCATACTCGCTCACCGACTGGAAATGGAAATGGGCTTCACACAATGAAGCTCTCGCCATGATGAGCGAACACTTTAACCACCTGCCTACCACGCTGCACATGTTGTATTACACAAAAGTACATCAGCTAGGTGACAGCGAAGAAAACTGATCGAGGATGTGTTAGATGTCAAAAGAATGTACCTCTGAACAGACACTGGAAACTTCAAATTTCTGATGAAACATCAAGGCTGCATCACTCTTTCAAGCAGCTGTTCCTGAAAAGAAGCGCCATTGTGCCACTGTAAGAACTAGCGACATAATCTATTGACTATGTCTTTTGTTACTGTGAGCAGTACATTCCTGTGTCAAGATACAGGCTGACATCTTTCCAAAGGAAATGTGTTGTTGTAAATCAACTTTATATCCACGTTTGAAATCTTGACTATATGTTTTATCATCTTGACTTGATCACACTAGACTTTAGGCATTTGGCACGTCCAATTAGTTGGATAGTTCAAAGTATTCTTTGCATGCCTGCAACTCAGAGTGTATTTTGGTTTCCTAATGTGTCGATGACTCTAATTACTCAAAAGATTTTGTTGTAGTTTTTCACTTTGTAAAACAGGAGTAATCTTTCTTAAGGATGAGTGGGGTAGCAAGTGGTTAATGCATTTGCTTGTCACACCAAAGATCAGGGTTCGAATCCCCACATGGTGCGTGTAGCCCATTTGTGGTGTTCCTTGACACGACATTGCCGGAATATTGCTAAAAGCAGTGTAAAACTAACCTCACCCACTCTTAGGCACGTGAACTCTCTATTTTATATTGTGTTCAAGTATACCTGGCAAGATATGGGTTAGAATTATCTTCAGCAACCCATACTTTTGAAAAGGGACTAGAATAAGGAATACCCAGAACTTTTAAGTGCAAATTAAAATTAAAAATTGTTTAACTTTATTAATTTGATTGACCCGTGAAGGGCCTTCAGCAACCCATGCTTGTTGTAAGAGGCGACTAACGGGATCGGATGGTCAGACTCACTGACTTAATTGGCACATGTCATCGTTTCCAAGTTGCGCAGATCGATGCTATAGCTGTTGATCACTGGATTGTCTGGTCCCAGAATCAAATCTGTACAAACTGCCATCATAGAGCTGGTATATTGTGGCTTAAAACTGAACTCACTCCCTCACTTTAATTGTACTATTATGCTTTCATAAGTATTATGTTAGTGAGTGAGTGAGTTTAGCTTTTTGTCACATTCAGTAAATCTTCAAGGTTTTTGGCGGTGGTGAGCAAATAATTTGGACCACACAATCCAGTAGTCAACAGCATAAACATCAATCTACGGAACTGGGATATGATAGCATGTGTCAACCAAGTCAGTGACTCTGACCACCTGACCCCATTAGTCGCGTTAAATGACAAGCATGGGTTAGTGAAGATCAGTTCTAACCTAGATCTTCACAGATTCATAAGCACTGGACACACTTTACATTATTCTGCTGTTTAATAACTGGTAAGCAGGACATCAGTACGATATCATATATATGGACAGAACCATGTTAAGGTAAGTGCCAAGATTATAGCCTAAAATATGGATGGTGTTGCCAGATGTGAAAATGGATCATGATAATTTTACTGCCAAATTTGATTGACGGGTAATTACTTTTATGATTTGATTTTTGGTATCTGTGTTACATGATGGGCTGGTGATTTTCATTTAAGCCTGGCATGCGTGAAAACCTTGAAGTGTAACTCCACTTCGACTGAAACTTATGATAAAGCAGACGTATCCTAGGTCTATAAACTGTGAGCAAGAGGCTCCATGATTGACAACTCAATTGATCACAGGAACTCTTGGCAACAGGATAATTATTTCCTGTCAAGATCTGAGGTGCAATCTTATGAATTTCAATAGGTTTTGTGTGGATTCCCCTTCCCACACTCTTGCTCCTTCTGTGGAGGAAATAGAAATTAATTCACGATTTGCAACTGCATAACCACTCCAATGGCAGAGGTCTTTGAGTGCCACTGAGTGACATCGAGAAGTCTTGACTTGTTTTTCTTTTAGTGACCTGTGTGGGAACATCTGTACACTCCTGTAGATTGAACATGGTTGTGAGGTCATTTCTTGAATATACTCCACGTAAGAGAACAAAATTTTAGGATCATTGATTATTTCGCATACAGTCCAACATGGCGTAAGTTACAAAATACCTGATTTATCTGCACTATATCAGCAAGAAGTCATAATATTGATGGTGTAGAACTGCTTGAGTTATTGGGTGTTAAAGCATTCACTCGTCATGCCGAAGACTCTTTATTCATTCTCACATGAGTACAATGTATGAACCCCACTTTTGTTGTTCTCTCCAAAAATATTGCTGGAAGAAGGTGATGTAAAACCTCACTCACTCACTCACTCACTCACTCACAAGTGAGCGAATGTCAGAGGATGTGAAGTCATTCAATACATTACATCATCACATTGTCAGTTTGCTGGAAGGTTTAGCCTTGGATCAGAAACATATTTTGAATCCTATCCCTGGATTGTTATAACCAAATGTTTTGCTCATTGCTGGCATTCTCTGCCAAGATATTGCTGGAATATTGCTAAAAGTGGTGTAAAACCCTGCTTGCTCACTTGCTCCCTCAGTTCCTCACTCCCTCACTCACTCTATAAAGACAGCATTAATCACTGTGTTAGTACATGGGTTATAGAAGACCACTTGAAACCCAGATCTTCAGTCGGTGGTGGGATAGGGTGCAGGATATTGGACACATTTGTATATGAGAGACATAGTCATAAGAAATCACTACTAAAAGTACGTGTTTCTGTATGTGTTCATGAATCACCATCAAACAGTGGTGATGTTAGATGTATCCAGTGTATCCAGCCTCATTGGTACAGCTCATCACAGACATTACGGATCATTTATGTATCATTTTTTACTTTGAGAGTTGTCAGGAAAACTGCAGAATAGAACCTTGAGCAAATATCCAAATACAGAATATGTACATGGGAAACTGATAGAGTTAATATGTAACATCTAACAATTAAGGTGAGCTACAGTACCCAATGACAAGTTTTGTGAAGGTAATATTCTAAATGGAGATATTTTTATGACACTGTCTGAAGCTAACACTTCAGAGATATTCCCTCATATATGTGATTGTTTGCAAAAAGAAGACCCTAAAATAGTTTTGAAAATATCTTTCAAGTGATATGGAACTATTACATGGTAATAATTTACACTGAGCAAGGAAACATCCATTAGTAAACACACCTAATAGAAAACCTAAGATCAGTTTTACAAGATGTGAAGACCCTAAAACCCGCCCGAATTGAATATCTGACAAATTATTAAAAACTCACAAGTTTAATTTTCACATTTAACGTGTTTTCATCTGACATGAAGTGCGCACTCCTAGCATGTGGGACTTTCTGCAATAATTTCTGTAATTTGAGAAAAAACTTTGCTTTGAAAAGGCTTAGAATCAGGGAGACATGAGGAAATGTTGAAATTTCTTCTCGAGCAAATGTCTGAAGCGTTGTATCAAGTTAAAGATCTAAGCCAATGCTGAAGGAAAGAGCACATCCATTGACATGTGCTTATCAAAGGTTTTCCTGTCAATGACTTTTGATGTAAGAATACTACTAATCTGATGAAAGGTGTGTGGCCCATGTAATTTAGAAATGTGTAATAGAGTCACTTTCAGGGAGACTGTTGTCATGTACGAGGTTTCCCTTGATTTTTATTGGAACATGGCTCAAGTCGGTTGGCTTCACAGGACAGTCAGAACTGGAGAACAGGCTTAGTATTGGGAAATGGTTGTATGGCATAACGACCCAACTTTTGATTCTACGAAGGAATTTGGGATCAATCCACCCGCATCCAGGTGTCCGCATCTGTTGCGTTGACGGGTGTATGTTTGTGATGTCATATCTCTTTCTCAAAGTAGACACTGATATCACTTTCGACTTCATGTTCTTTGATTGATGAGAGGAGAGAACTTTGTCAACAGGCAGGGATTTAGTGTTTTATTCATTACATGGTCATTACAGGCCTGCATTGAGATTTATGATGCATGAATTTTGTTGGTCATGATGATCCTGATGGGTCTCCTGGTCTCATAAAAGTGGCTGAGTAGTCAGTTATATTCTAGCTATATGATCTGTAAATAATTCAGAGAGTGTCCAGTGATTGACATCATGATTACTAGTCCATGCAAATGGGAAAGAATGACATGTCTCAACAAAGTAAACAAACAAGGATGCCATTGTACAAAGCAATCTTACCCTGAATGTGACCATAAGTCCCATACCTTTACATAGATTTGGCTCAGGACTGAGATTATTTTGTACAACGGCATAATGGGCACCTGATTCAGTTCCTGTTGGTCTTCAGCAATCCCTGCCTGTCACAAGTCTAATCAGGAAGTTCACAGGTCTGATGAGTTGTAAATGTGGAAGAGTTCCGTCACTTAAGATGGATTCATTTGGTATATTACGGGTGTTGTACACGGCGATTGGTGTTGTTTTGATAAAGAAAATTACCGGATTACACAAAAGTCAGATCAACAGAACTTAAAGCAGCTTTCCAGTTTTGTAAGTCAATTGATTGAAATCTCATGATTATTACTCGCTCGCTCTCACAACGGTGGTTTATCCTGCTGGTTAAAGCATTCGATCGTCACGCTGAAGACCCAGGTTTGAATCTGTATATAGGAACACCGTGAAAGCCATGTCTGGTGACCCCTGCCATAATATTACTGGGATATTACTAAAAACAAGATAAAACCTTATGACTAACAAACTTATCCATCCATTCATCCACACACTCACTCACTAACCGACACCCCATCCTTCCCACTTTCCCTCTCAGTTAAAAAATTTCACTCACTCCTAGTACTGCTCTTCAATAAGGACAACTATAACTGGTGTCAACACACCGCAGAACAGCGTTTTACGCAAACCAAAAACCTCACTAACGTCACTTAAAGAATTGTTTTGAAAATTGTTTCCTCATTAATCAGTCAACCCAGAAATTCTTGTCAAGAACAAAATCGCCAGCAATGCTTGGTCCTTGTCTGACCAATTCCTAGATGAAGTTAACCACAAGAGAACTGCTTCCTGATGACAGAATAGAGTTAACTGAGACTGCATTAAGATGCTTGGCTTTATTGCTTTTCGGAAATTCTACCACAAGTGACGTTTCTGGTAGTTTTGGCACCGATGCCAAGCAACATCTTGATGGGAGAAAAAGACCAGATGTGCCAGTGCTTTTTAACCTATGACACAGTTGTATCAACAAGATGCTCAGCTATTTCAAATATTTTCATTACTGACAAAACAAATGGTTCATGCCTATTCTCAACTAGCAGCTGTGTGCAAGAAGATACATTACGCAGGGTACTTTTAGGTGTGTCAGAGCTTGAAGTGAGAGAGAGTTTAGTTTCATTTGCTTCACAAAGTGTAGCGAACCAAACCATATCGAACCCTGGTCTTTGACGTCACCAGAGTTAATGTCCAAAATGTGTCAAAAGTTCTAAGACTTTTTCGTATCATTTTAATTGATTTTGGTTTTCATACGCTACTGTTCTAAAGTATTCAAATACATTCATAAAGTAAGCTGATATGTTTTCAAATTCTTTCTCTTTTGCATGGATATGGAATTCATCCTTTCATTAAGGATCTTTCTTTTTGTAGTTTGTTGAGTGATAGACCTGTTTCAACCATTTTTTCGTCACACTGAATTTTTGAGTTCTGTATCCACATGTGTGTACTATGATATGGCCCAAGTAGCATATAACCAAACTCCCTGTGCATGTTCAAACACGTAATTGTTTTTAAAAATCAACTACTGAAATTCAGTTCTGATATGCACAGATTCCACAGATTCACTGCTGTACTTACTTAGGTATTATTTCATCCTCCAAGGAGCAACAGCTTCTTAAACAAATTACAACCACTTTCAAAGGTACACGATAAACGTGTAACATGTTTACTTTCTTAAGTATTTGCAGTATGGCTCCATATTAATGAGACACATTTTTTTACATTAGCCTTTCACCCACACTTGAAGAGATTGTGTCAGAAAACAGAACAGTTTCATGTCAGACCCTTGAGAAGGAAATGAAGGCCAAACAGGTTGATGACCAAGCTTCTATCTCAAGTGTTCCTCAGGAAGGATACATCTCAGCAGAAGTGGGCACATTTTACAGTTATCGGCAAGTTTGAGATTCTACTTCTGCACTCACGTGATTCATCACAAAATAGCACCATCTTCTGATTTCATGGTTTCTTGAAAAAGATTCTTAAGTTTGTGAAATTTTTAGACTTTTGTTAGCATGAATTTTTCGTAAGTTTTCAGTTGAGGATGGATATGTGAACAGATTCATTTACGCCTGTTTTTTTTTAAAATCCTATTTATTTGTGTTTATTTAAATCTGTTCAGTTACAGAAAATTCAATCCATGAAAAATGCTCTACTAAAATCCAAACAGCTGACTTAATGCTTGAAGATTGTCAAATCTGTTGAATAATATTTTTTTAAATATTGTAAAAAATAATAGTGCCTTATCTGAAGTGAATATCATTTCACTAACCGTCTTATATTTGGTCTTTACTCTGGTGAATGTTCTATCATTGACGAAACCTGTGCCTGACCTGTGGAGGTCCCGGGGAAGAATAGGCCGTCAGCAACCCATGCTTGCCATGAAAGGCGACTATGCTTGTTGTAAGAGGCGACTAACGGGATCGGGTGGTCAGACTCGCTGACTTGGTTGACACATGTCATCGGTTCCCAATTGCGCAGATCGATGCTCATGTTGTTGATCACTGGATTGTGTGGTCCAGACTCGATTATTTACAGACCACCGCCATGTAGCTGGAATATTGCCGAGTGTGGCGTAAAACTAAACTGACTCACTCACTACGCCTGGTTCCAGGAGATGTAAGATATCTCCTGGTTCCAGGAGACGTAAGTAATCTCCTGGAACCAGTCAATATCGTAGGTGACCACCATTTAGTTCATACAGACAAAGAATGAATCAGTGCGTTTAGTTTAATGCTGTATTACGCTAGCAATATTCCAGCTATGTAATGGCGGTCTGTAAATAATTGAGTCTCTTCATGAAAGCCTGGTTATCAACTGCATGAGCATCTATCTCCGTAAATGGGATACAGTCACATGTGTCAACCAAGTCAGCGAACCTGGTCACCCTATCCCGTCACACAGACAAGGAAGAAGCAGTGCAAAGAAGGTGCCAGATGAGGTTAAACAATATTGGAATGTTGTTCCAAAGGTCTGTCAAAGCAGGGTACAAAAGAAGTAGTGCTGCGACCTGAATTTTGCAAACCGTGAAGATCTAGGTTAGAACTGATCTTCTGTAACCCAAGATTGTCGTAAGAGGCAACTAACAAAATCGGGTAGTCTGGCTCGTTGACTTGGTTGACTCGTGTCATCGAATCCCAAGAGCGTAAATGTGAAGGCATGATTCAAATTCAAGAAAACATCTGTAGTCACGAAATAAATTTCCAGAAATTTATCATTGTTATAGCTTCACGATCATGTCATCAGTTCTGTTACTTTTGTCCGTAGTATATTTCTAAAACATAAACCAGCTAGACATCAGATCCCACCCAATCTGACACAAACTTGACAAGGTGTGTTGTAGTAGCTGTGTAAAATCTCATCACGTAACCTTTGGTATACAACAAGCCTGGACTGTAGATTTCCATAAAGGAAGATTAGGCTATTTGTTCAATCAACTAAACATGATGTATTTGATGTTAGTCATAAATGTAAAACCTTAAACCTTTCCTAACAGCTAATCATTCAAACAGCCCAGGAAATATCGGAGCATTGGGTTTACAACGTTTTTAGGCTGTCAGTTAAGACGAGACTAAGTGTAAATGATGTATGTCAAAGTTTAACGAAGATCATATAATGTGACAGTGAGACATTGCTGGTTCTTAATGATGTGGCGTACTTCTTCTTTGATCTTTGTGCTCTACAGGTTTTTTTTCTGTTTAAACAGAGGATGTAAATGTTTTGCTTCATATTTCGATGCTATTAAAGGCGACTCAGCTTGTCGTAAGAGGCGACTAACGGGATCGGGTGGTCAGGCTAGCTGACTTGGTTGACACATGTCATCGGTTCCCAAGTACGCAGATCGATGCTCATGTTGTTGATCACTGGATTGTCTGGTCCAGACTCGATTATTTACAGACCGCCGCCATATAGCTGTAATATTGCTGAGTGCGGCGTAAAACTAAAACTCACTCACTCACTCATATTTCGATACAAGATGGCTTTTGTTAGGACCACAGAGACTGCTATAATGGATGATATCGTGACAGACAACTTGTTATCAAATAATATCATCACTAGATATGAAGAGTACAGGTAAAGACGAATCATTACTAGCTAAACGTTTAAGATATACTAACCCTAATCCGTCATACATAGACTGAATAAACTATATTCTATACTCTTAAAAAAAGTAGGGGAACCTGAACTTTGTAGTCTGGTAGGAGGAAAACCCATTGAGGACGTTACAATGGCATCACTAAACGCAAACACAAAGAGTTGGAACATGGGAGCCTCCTACACGTGCATGGGGTGTCATTATGAATCTTGACGTTTTTCAGGCAGGTCGATAAATCACTGTAGACCATTATTTTCCCATAATTTCCATAATTTTGCATCTGTTTCAGTGTCAAATCACACACATTTGACTAATGGTTAAACCGTTCGCTTGTCAGGCCGAAAAACAAGGTTCATTTCCCCACATGAGCACAATGTGCAAAGCCCATTTGAGATGATCCCCAAGCATAATGTTGCTGGAATATTGCTAAAAGTGTCGTAAACCTAAACTCACTCACTACAACAAGCATGGGTTGGTCAAGACAGTGTTGTACCCCCCATTATACCACAACTTGTTTGCACTCTTTTATAATGCTAATCCCTCATCCTTCCCTTCACCAGTCTTTACCATACCTTAGAACATTTGCACGTAATTTCATCCATCTAAGCTGCCTGGTTTTTTTTAACCTCAATATCTTTCAACATCCGATCAATCATTTTTTTTGAAAAAAGAGTTGCCCATAACCAGTAAAATAATTTGAAATGAAAAAATGTTTTCAATAATTACAACCGTCCTGATACCTTAGTGAGATATTTTTCATTCAGTCATAGATTACAGCATTCAGCTCTTGTTTATTTTTTTCATTCTTCCGTAAAAACCTTCACCATGTTCCCAGCCAAAGGTCATTTGGAAGATGATATCCATTGTTCCGTTCCTCACAAAAAGCAGAATGAATCTCAATCAAAGAATTCTCCTCTTCATATCTTCTCCCATGTACACACACGGTGCTTTTATCGCAAAGTGTAAATTTCATTGTGTCAATTCCATGTTTTTTTGCAAAGTTGGATCAAGTCACAG
Organism: Haliotis asinina; assembly: GCF_037392515.1. Lineage (NCBI taxonomy): Eukaryota > Metazoa > Mollusca > Gastropoda > Lepetellida > Haliotidae > Haliotis > Haliotis asinina. The sequence continues at coordinate 36,843,257 of NC_090288.1, forward strand.
GCAAATAAAAAGTCGTTGATTATCTTCAACGAACCTAGAAAATGGTATCGGTTTCATATTGGTAAATGTCACACATTTTCAAACTGTTTGACTGAAAGCTCAAAACTCACTTTTAACGGTATTCACTGGCAATATGCCAATAATTACGAAGGCCAAGAAAATTCTGTCGGTAAAAGATCTATCAATACACATAGAATAATTAATTTCGCAGTGTTTTGTCAAAATGAATCTTTTGTGAACAATTCTAACATCCCAACAGTGAAATAATAAAGTAATCTAAAACTGTATACCATTTTCAAAACTTTCAATGTATGTCAGATATATTGACCAGATGTCAACCTGGGCTATGTAATTAATTTTTAAAACATCATCGCAAGAACAGTCGGCAGAATATTCATTACTTTATTGTGTGTTGTCTCCTATTGGAATCTAACATGCGAATATTTTACCGATTGCACCACCACTCCTATTATGACTATTCCTGCAAGCAGTGAACCGAACAAACACTTGTAGGATCTACTGCTAACAGAGACAGAAACCCATGTAAAACACTTTGATGACATACACTGTAGGCAAGCCTGACATCTAGTCAATCTTTGAAAATGCCACCACATAAAAGTCGGCAGAATATTCCTAAAAAAGTCTACAATTTCAGTTATGTTTTCTCTTAATGGAATCTGACAAGTGAATATTTTTACCGATTGCACCACACCTCCAGACTGTAAGCAATGAACCAGACAAGCACTTGTGGGATCTACCGCTAACACAGACAGAAACCCAGCTCTATTAACAGTTCACCTGATATAATTGTCAACTGCAGGCCCCTATAAACCTGACCAAAGCTAACGATGACATAGGCCTCGTCCACCATTGGCATCTGGTCGTTTTGGCCACTATTTGCAATACCACTTGAAAACAGATACTAGTAATTTATTGCTGGACGGGTACGGGAGTTGCCCTGCTTCAAAGACATTTTTGACCGACAAACATTTATTGGATACAGGAAAGACGGACATACTTCCGCTTTTCACGTTCTGAAATAACCAGAGCCTGACTGAGTGCTATAGAAGATTGTGAGATATTGATTCATTAAACACTGATTTCATACTCACTGTTTCAGGATGCCCGTAGGAGTCACCTCTTCACGGCTCTGTCTACAAATGTGGCAAATGTCTGAAATGATATATCTGTCCGCCTTCATAATCTTCCTTTACACAAATTCATTCCTGACCGGTCGGTCTCAACATCTTTCAAATATTATGTTAAATTTCCAAAATAGACTTATATGTCTATTCACTTGTGGTATATGGCAAAGCCATTTACATGCCCACCAAAATGTCAATGGAACAGCTATAAACACACTCTAAAAATGATTTCAAAAGAATTTTTCATGAATCACTGTTACATTGCCATGATTGCAGATGGTCATGAAATGGGGAACATTTTCTGCACAACCAGTGGCACCTTACTTACGAATACTTGCAAAGGCAAGGTAATAATTCACAAGAAATGATTAAAACATGACGGCTATTTGGTAAAAGTGTAATCAGGGAATTGCAGTAGATGTGCATTTTTGAGAGATGTGCCACATTTCGAAATGCTCCTTCACAAATAAGTAGTGACGACACCATGTGCTCCAAATAGTGAAGCAATCCATCACAAACACATGTAAAGGCAAGTCACAGTCCATTTAAAAAAACGATTTCGGAAAAACTGAAATGTACTGAATTATCAAACTAAGGAACTACACTGGACATTGTTTACACAGATACATCACAAGGCCTATTGCTCGTATTTTGATGAAGCTCTGGTGAGGACTTGACTGTCACAACCTTGATCACAAGGTCAGTGCAATAACATATGGTAATGTCACCTTTTCATATGCATACAGGTTGTAATGTGAACGGAATCCCAAACTGCCGTGAAACATGAGTTTGATCAATCAATATCACAGTAATTAAACCCGGAGTGTTTTGTGTCCTGTAGACATTTCTGCTTCATTTGTACGACATTCCTTCAAACATAGCGTTTCAAACAACACTCTGGATCAAAGTAGTGTTAATGAATTTCAGTAAAATCTGGAATGACTGGTCCAAAATAATCCTACACCAACGTAGTCAAATAATCAAGGATTGTAGTGAAACTGATTAATCAAGTGTGTCCTTTGCAAGCAGTAACGATTTTTTTTGTTTTTCTTGATGAAACATGCACGTGTAGAAAAGAATAGTGAAAGAAAACAACTTCCCAACTGTAGGCATGATCATGATTACAAAACTGTGGTACTGAGAAGAAACACAGGTACAAGAGCTCACCATCATTAAGTGATTTTGACCTTGTAGTATTGTGGTGAGCATCCAATTCGCGGCTAATCCATACTGCATTAGTATACACTGTGGGACCATTCAGTACTGGCGAAGATGGAGCAAAACATGTTTTCCAGCAATGAAGTGTACAAAATATGGTTATGGTGTTTATGATGATGGTTTCAGCGAGCCTGTCATAGACATGGTTGCTGTACAATATTCATAATCAGTGGAACATTAATCAGAGTGCCTTATGAAATATACGCAGGTCTCGGATAGTTCTACCTTTAAATGACACGGAAGGCTTAGGATAATGGAATATGTTGTCAGGTATGTAACCAAAAGTAAATGAGTATGTTAGGCTTCAAAGTCTAGACTATCACTTGATGGGTTGGATTAAGTATGTGGAACACATGAGAAATTTATTGCTGTTGGTGCATTACTGGACAAGCTATTTTGAGGTTGATGCAATAAATCTCCAAAATTTACTCTGTGTTCCTACTTATGTTGTCATGATTGGTGGGGTAGCCTAGTGGTTCGTCACGCCGAAGACCTGGGTTCAATTCCAGACATGGGCACACTGTGTGAAGCCTATTTCTGGTGTGCTCAGTCGTGATATTGCTGGAATATTGCTAAAACGTTGTAGCGTAAAACCTTTCTCGTTGGGAACTCTCATACATGTTCGAAGGGGTTCTTTCATCCAGGTACGTTTACGAGAGATGACATCGGAGAAAATGTCGATCAGTATATCTAGTGACTTTGACATAAGCACATGTTTGTGACTCACCATCAAACAATGGTCATGTTAGATTTTGCCAGTAATAGTGTTTCCCTCGCATCATTGTGACACACACACTGCAAAGGCAAGTCAATTGTTCACTTTAAAGACTATAAGACATCGCGTATACGTTCAAACAGGAGCTTCATCATAGAGCATTTATGTCCCATTCGTTACTTTCTTTTGATATTTTCTCAGAAGACTGCAGACAGAATAGAAACAACAGAACCCTTGCCACATACAACATAATCTCTGCGGAAAGTCCATTGTACAATTATGACTATATCTCGAGTATATATTTGTTTCAGCAGTATTACAGCTGTACCATGTTGGGAAGCTAAGTCCATTGTACAATTATGACTATATCTCGAGTATATATTTGTTTCAGCAGTAATACAGCTGTACCATGTTGGGAAGCTAAGTCCATTGTACAATTATGACTATATCTCGAGTATATATTTGTTTCAGCAGTATTACAGCTATACCATGTTGTTCATTAACAAAAGACCAGACAATTTAGTGATTGTAAATGATTGTATGTTGATGTTTATTGATAGAACTTTTTCTGACAGCTTTCATAGTTACTAGCATATCACCACTGAATACCGTTAAAAGTGAGTTTTAGGATTTCAGTTAAACAGTTTGAAAATGTGTGACATTTGGCAAAGTGAAGCGATACCATTTTCTAGGTTCAATAAAAATAATCAACCCATGATTATGAGTCTGTTATGAAGAGGTGAATTCTTTGATTAAGGCTAGGGACGTGGTGTTTGGTGAGGTTCTTAAAATAATTTCACTGAAGAACGTAAAAACACGTGAGTTGAATGCTGTAATCTGTGATTGAACGGAAAATTGATCGGATGTTGGAAAATCTTTTGGTCAAAAAATAGATGCGACCCGTAAAGGTCTGGGTGGAAAGTCCTTTAGCAACCAATGCTTGCCATAAAAGGCGGGTATGCATGTCGTAAGGGGCGACTAACGGGATCGGCTGGTCAGACTCACTGTTTAATATCATCTGGTACCTTCTAATACTTTGCACTGTTTCTTACTTGCCTGTATGACGAGATCGTATGGCCATTTTCATATAGCTGGAATATTGTAAGCGTGGTGCATCATAAAACTAAACTCATTGATTCACTCCTTGTCTGTATGAACTAAATGGTGGTCACCTACGATGTTATGTCTTTATGTCTTAATTACGCCTTTAAAACACATCTCTCTGTCTCTTGAAACCACAGGTTTTGTCATTGATGAAACATTGATCAGAGTAAAGACCAATTATTAGACAGTTTGTAAAATAACATAATATTTACACCACTTCGGATGAAGCACCATCAATTTTTTCAACAATAATTTTAAAAAGATTATTTGACACTCTGCAAGCATAAAGTTAGTTGTTTGGTCAGTTACAGAAAATATCCAATCGATGAAAAATGCTCCATACCCAACTAAAATCCAGATTTAAATAAACACAAATAAATTGGAATTTTGAAAAAGAAATCTGGCATCAATGAAGCTGTTGACATATCCATTTTCAAAAATTTCACAAACTTAAGAATCTTTTACAAGAAACCATGAAATCAGAAGATGGTGCTATTTTGTGATGAATCACGTGAGTGCAGAAGTAGAATCTCAAACTTGCCGATAACTGTAAAATGTGCCCACTTCTGCTGAGATGTATCCTTCCTGAGGAACACTTGAGATAGAAGCTTGGTCATCAACCTGTTTGGCCTTCATTTCCTTCTCAAGGGTCTGACATGAAACTGTTCTGTTTTCTGACACAATCTCTTCAAGTGTGGGTGAAAGGCTGATGTAAAAAATGTGTCTCATTAATATGGAGCCATACTGCAAATACTTAAGAAAGTAAACACGTTTTTTTCTTGTATCTTGGGAAGCTGCTGTGATTTGCTTAAGACACTGTTGCTTCTAGGGTGAAGTAGTATCTTGAAGTATATACAACTATGAACACTATCTGTAGAATCTGTGCATATCAGAACTGAATTTCAGAAGTTGATTTAAAAGAATAATTACGTGTTTGAATATGGAGAGGGAGTTTGGTTGAGTCATATCATGGTGTGGCGTTCACACGTGTGGATGTAGAACCCAGAAATTCAGCGTGACGAGCTAATGCTTGAAACACAAGTCTACCACTCAACAAACTACAAGAGGAAAGATCCATATTGAAAGGATGAATTCCATATCCATGCAAAAGAGAAAGAACATGAAAACATATGCGCTTTACACAGACCTGTGAGTGGTAGAAACATTATTAGTTATTATTACTAATTTTATTTACATTATATTCCATGAATATTTTGTTTAGAAGTTGTTCAGAATTACAAGCTTTGTATTTGAGAAAGATTCAGAACTTAGAGTTTCTGACACAAATCTGATTTTCCCTCATCACATCAATGACTCAGGTTCGATTTTGGTCGGTTCGGTGTAGTGTGTGAAGCATATAAAACAAAACTCACTCACTCACTAACTTCAAGCTCTGACACACCTAAAAGTACCCTGCGTAATGTATCTTCTTACACACAGCTGCTAGTTGAGAATAGGCATGAACCATTTGTTTTATCAGTAATGAAAATGTTTGAAATAGTTGAGCATCATGTTGATACAACTGTGTCATAGGTTAAACAGCGCTTGCGCACGTGGTCTTTCTCTTCCATCAAGCTGGTGATTAGCTTCAGTGTCAGAACTACCAGAAACGTCGCTTGTAAAAGAATTTCCAAAGAAGCAATGAAGCCAAGCATCTTAATGCAGTCCTCCTCTGACATCAGGATGCTGTTCTCTTATGGTTAACTTCATCTAGGAATTGGTCAGACAAGGACCAAGCATTGCTGGCAAATTTTCTTGTTTAACATTCCAGGCAAGAATTTCTGCGTTGGTTGAGTAATCTGGTGCATAATGAGGAAACAATTTTGAAAGCAGTTCTTCAAGTGACATTAAGTGACCAATGTGTTTTTAGTTTATGTAAGACTCCGCTTCTGCGGTGTGTTGACACACCTTATAGCTGTTCTTATATACAGAAAGCCATTAAAAACGCAATGGGTATTTGTTGTACTGTAACTTACAAAACATCTATTGAAGATTTTTTGCCTGCGATACAGAGGATGTAGGGATAAACGTCTGATGTTATTGCCCATTTCGAGTTTGAGTCCCAGAGCATGCCTCTTTTATGATCGTCGATGCTTAAAACTGAACTTTGGACATTTTTCGTAAAAATAGCCACATTCATGAAACACGTTGTGCACATGCATTACCTGTACCCAGGCACTATAAAAGCACAAGGAATTGTGAAACTGAATCACGTTGAGAAAATGTCACGTTTGACACAAGGCGAAAAGAATCAGGTTCTCGCTATGGTTAGCGAAGTTGCTTCAGATGTGATGATTGTCGGGCACTGTAATGTGCATCCATCCACCGTTGGTCATTTCTACATATTTTCTATTCTATTATATGCATCAGTGACAAAAATGAAATCTGATGCAATTCCCTATTTTGATTCGAGAATATATAGCATATGTTCATGGCAGATGTCACCAGTAATGAAGAATATTCCCACCTTTTTGCGAACACCCGGTGTCATTACTGTGTGATTCATAAACACACCTGTCATCGTATCGCATGGCGCCAAATTATCTGGTCTGTTGTTAACAAACAATATGGCACAGCTGTAGTGCTGATGAGACAAATAGATACTCATGATATAGTCACATTTGTGCAATCGTACAGTCGCTTCTATTCTGTCTGCAGTCTTCTGAGAAAATATCAGAAGAAAATAAAGAATTGGACATAATGCTCTATTTGAGCATGTACAGGATGCCTTGTAATTTTTAAAGTGAACAATACAATGAATGTGACCTGGCATGTGTGTGTCACTATGATGTTGGATACACTATTACTGGATAGATCTAGCATGACCACTGGTGATTCATAAACACATGCTTATACTCAAGTCGCTAGATATAGTGGTTGATATTGTGACGCTTGTAATCTCTCTTAAACGTACCTGGATGAAAGAACCCTTGGACCTGCAGGACTGCTGAGTTCTACACTGTTCCATAACACTTGAGATTAATTTAAAGCAAGTGTTTAATCGCCGCAAGTTGTCAATAACACATGCAGATAAAAATAATAATAATAATAAAACAAGCAGACTGTAAATGGTGTTTCTCAGTTCTGCACATCACTTGTTAGCAGTCTTATGGGTTCTGGGTGATGAAATATCAGCTCGCTGTATATGTTAATCTGCTTCAGAGTTTGTCATGTCTGAGAGCGTGAATTGTATTGTACACTGTATATCGCTTTTAGCAATATTCCAGCAATATCACTAGTCGGTATACCAGAAATAGGCTTCACACATTGTAGCCATGTCTGGAATAGGTCTTCAGCATGACGAGCAAATGCTTTAACCATTGGGCTACCCCACCAATCATGACAACTTAAGTAGGATGACAGAGTAAACTTTGGAGATTTATTGCATCAACCTCAAAATAGCTTGTCCGGTAATGCACCAACAGCAATAGATCTCTCATGTTTCCACCTACTTAATGCAACTCATCAAGTGATAGTCTAGACTTTGAAGCCTAACACACTCATTTACTTTTGGTTACATGCCTGACAACATATTCCATTTTCTTGAGCCTTCCGTGTCATAAAGAGGTAGAACTATCCAAGACCTGCGTATATTTCATAAGGCACTCTGGTTAATGTTCCACTGATTATGAATATTGTACAGCAACCATGTCTATGACAGGCAAGCCAAAACCATCACCATAAACTGATATTTTCTACACTTCATTGCCGGATAACAGTGTGGCTTGGTATCAGCTGTCAGATCTGAGGCCCACTGCCCCCTTCCTCGTCATTAGAAACTCATCTTCAAGCTGCTTAACTACCAGTTGTAACTTTTATGGCACATCATTAAAGATCTACAAAGCAGTCCAAGTAGGCGATACAATATACATATTTTTTAGTCCGCCTCTTTGTCAAGGAAATGACCATGTTTAAAGGGTTTAAAATACCATGTTTTGCTCCATCTCTGCCAGTTTTCTAACTCTCTAACTTTCTAAGTCTCTTCACTGGTTCAAATCTTGACCACTTGAACGTAGTCATGTTGGCAATTCCTATGATTAGAACTAATTTCATTGCCTGAAGCAATTAATGCCTTTGAACCATTTTCTTACACACCTTGGTGTTCTGTATTGCAAGGACTTCCGTCTTTAGTCATTGTATATATCAATGAAGAGCAGAAACACAACCAGATCTATGTAGGGTATCTGTCTACAAGGTCCTCTGACAGCCTTGAGTTGTCATCGTCCTGTTTGGTTCCTTTGTTCATTGTGAGAATCCCTCATTGCCAGGGAGGATGGAGGTTGAAGGGTTTGCGTGATAGTTTGTGGTCTCGGTGGAATCAAGTCAGGTGATGCGGGAGCCGAATATAAAAACAAGAAAAATGACCAAAATATCCCTTTTACGAGTTATTGCTTTTTAGCCAAAATGTTTAAATTGACTTTTTAGCGTGGGAAGTACTATTTTCTCGATCCGATCTCTCATTGTGTTTAAATATCCCCAATTGTTTTAAAAAAAGTTCCGAATGTTCTCATTACAAACATCAAGAATTCATTCAGTGCATCCTAATGTGGTATGGGCTTGTCACAAAGTGGATGTTAAACATAATATAACCAGTTCAATGTGCCTGTGTTCCCCTCAGTACCAAAGTTTAGTAAACATGATGTTATTAATTTGCAATACCTACAGTTGGGAAGTTATTTTCCTCATTATTCTTTTTCACTTATTCGTGTTTCATCACGAAAAACAACAAAATCGTTACTGCTTGCAAATGAAATATTTGAGTAATCAAATTCACTGCAGTCCTCGATTATTTTACTCTGTTGGTAAGATTGTGTTGGAACATTGATTCCAGATTCATTAACTCTACTTTGATCCAGTGATTGTTTGAAACGCCATGTTTGAAGGAATGTTGTATAAACGAAGCAGAAATGTCTTTCAGGACACAAAACACTTCGGGATTCATTACTGGGATATTTATTGATAAAAATGGTCTTATTTTGATTGGCAGATTGGGATTCCTTTCATTCCTACCTGTATGCCTATGAAGAGGCGTCATTTCCATATGTTACTGCGCTTACCTTGTGATCAAGGTTGTAACACCCAAGGCCACATTAAAGATTTCATTATAATGCTAGCAATGAAACCTTCTGATGTACCTGTGTGAACAATCAAATCCAAATCAGTTCGTTAGTTTGGTAGCGCAGATCACTTCAGCTTTTCAACGAATGCTTTTTCCTAAGGTACAGTTGATTTGCCTTTGCATGTGTATGTGATGGTTGTCTCTGGTGGGCATAATGTGCTTCACTGTTTCGAACACATGATGCCATCACTGTTAAGTTGTGAAAGGGCATTTCGTAATGTGACACATTGTACAAAAACGATGCTTAAATCTACTGCAATTTCCTGATTAGACTTACCATATATCCCCCATATTTTAAACATTTCTTGTGAATAATTACCTTGCCTTTGCATGTGTATAAAAAGGTGTCATCAGTGGGGCAGAAAGTGGTTCCTATTTCACAACCATCTGCCATCATGGCAATGTAACAGTGATTCATAAAAAATCTTTTGAAATCATTTGTTGAGTCTGTTTATAGCTGTTCCGCTGTCCCACTGACGTTTTGGTGGGCACATCCGGATAAACTGCTTGGCAAACAAATACCCGAATGTTTGATAGAAGCTAGAGGCGAAAAAATACTATGTGTGTAAGAGTGTTACCCATACACATACAGTTTACAATTGGTCTTCAGTAACCCATGCCTTGCAAAGGATGCGGCTAACGGGATCAGGTGGTCAGACTCGCTGACTTGCTGGTTGACACGTCATCGTATCCCAACTGCTCATGCTATTGATGACTGGACGGTCTTGTCTGGTTATTTTGCAGACCGCCCTCATCTAGGTTGATTTGCTTTTGTGCGGCTGTTTCTCTGCCATATATCACAGGTGAAGTCACATATAACTCTATTTTAGGAAATAATGGAAAAGAATTTTTCAAAGATGTTGAGATCGACCGGTCAGGAATGAATTTGTGTAAAGCAAGATTATGAAGGCGGACAGATTTATGATTTCAGATATTTGCCACATTTGTAGACAGAGTCGTGAAGAGGTGACTCCTACGGGCATCCAGAAACAGTGAATATGACACCAGTACTTAATGAATCAATATCTCACAATCTGCTCCAGATTTCTATAGATTTCTATAGATGCCAATGGTGGACGAGGCCTATGTCATCGTTAGCTTTGGTCAGGTTCATAGGGGCCTGCAGTTGACAGTTATATCAGGTGAAATTGAAGAATTTATTTATGAATATTTTGCCGTCACTTGTGTGGTGGCATTTTCAAAGATTGACTAGATGTCAGGCTTGCCCACAGTGTATGTCATCAACGTGTTCTACATGCAGTAAAGGTTTTTTAAATGGTATACATTTTTAGATTAGTTTATTATTTCACTGTTGGGATGTTAGAATTGTTCACAATAGATTCATTTTGACAAAACACTGCGAAATTAATTATTCTATGTGTATTGATAGATCTTTTACCGACAGAATTTTCTTGAGGTTTTTTTTTACTTAATGTTATTTCGACTTTGCGATAGAAGCATCGTGGAAGATGTTATGAAGAGGAGAATTCTTTGATTAAGACTTATTCTGCTTTTTGTGAGGAACGGAACAATGGATATCATCTTCCAAATGCCCTTCGACTAGGAACGTGGTTTTTGGTCAGGTTCTCAAAATAATTTCACTGAAGAACGTTAAAACACGTGAGTTGAATGCTGTAATCTGTGATTGAATGGAAAATCTCATTAAGGTAACAGGAAAGCGACACAAATTAAGTTCAAAGAAATGTAACAAGGTTGTAACTATTGAAAGCATTTTTTCGTATTCAGAAATTATTTTACTGGTTATGAGCAACAGTTTTTGCAATAAAATGATTGATCGGATGCTGGAAAATACAGAGGTTATAGAAAAAAACATGCAGCTGAGATGGATGAAATTACGGGAAATGTTTCTGAGGTATGGTAAAGACTGATGGGGGGAAAGATACTTGTGGGATGATCTGAAGTACAGCTGGTCTTCTGCAAGCCATGCTTGTTGTAGTGAGTGAGTTTGGTTTTACGCCACCTTTAGTAATATTCTTGCAGCACCATAGTGGGGGCACCTGAGAGGGTATTTGCACATTGTGCACATGTGAAGAATTGAACCCGGTTCTTCGGCCTGACGAGCGAACGCTTTAACGACTGTCGTGATGGGAGACTTGCACACAGTCTACATGTACACATAGCCAGGCGAACCGGACCAGTCCCTGCCCTGATGTGCCTGTTTCGCACGTGCATCTCGCGGACCGCGTGACCTTCTACACATCGCACTCAGTGTCTCAATTAAACTGGTACTGTTCAGTCGTCTATTGTCGGTCCTCGTCCTAGCGGCACATTGTCACATGGTGTCAGAGGAGGTTTCGTCAGAGAATAGACTAACTACACCCAGCATGTGTTACAGTTTCAGCTGTTTTTGACTGCTTCTGAAGACGGGAAAAGTAACAAGGTAAAGTCGTCTATTTTTTTGTCTGCTATTGGAGACGATGCATTTGAAATTTATAACATTCCCATTATTACATTATTACATTAAACATTATTACATTCCCAAACGTAACATTACCTTTCAAGGGTACAGATTCGTTACCTGTAGCCAGAGGAAAGGGGAGAAAATAGACCAGTATGTTACAGAGTTACATTGTTAAAGGTCACATGCAACGTAAAACATAACTTTGCAGATTCTGATACCTTTCGGTATGCACTTACCAAAACAAATCCTCAAACATGACAATTCTACCTATAAAGTTGAAAAAACGCGATGAAAAAAGCCCGCGAAAACGGAGTTAAAACGATTCACTAAATTTCCCCAAGCGATGGGGGAAAAAGTGTTTTCAACAGCTGTGCGGCGCTGCGCCCATAAGGCATGCGCAGTGAATAGGTTCGCGGAGTATGCTTGAAACAGTATGCATGCCCGGAGTATGAGTTCATGAGCAGTAATCTAATCTTGGTTGTGTACACCTATATATCTGCCTGCCCGTCTGCTAACGACAATATGCAATACACAGCTTCAATCATTGAGCACAGGCAATTTGAGAAATTAACACGCAATTTGAACTTAACACCTATTAGCCATAAACAAAATAGATTTATGACAAGTGTACCCGAGTGCTGTCTCTGCCACATTATGTAATTAGGCAGGTGTGATACTTGTACACATGACGGTTTTATGTCCGTGGGCTGCTAACAAACTACGTCCATTTTTCTCGGATGACTGGATCTGATGGAAACTGGTGCAAACTCGTGTCAGTTTCAAGTCCTGCTTTATACTTGGACGAATGACATATTCCAGCCACGCAGTAGTTCACCATTTCTACTGAGATGATTTTTTATTGGATCGAATACAAATTCAGAGAACATGTATTTACAAAACCCAACATCTCTGTATACATTCTTTATGGATAACAACTTCTTCTAGTGTATATGATTTTGTTTTACACCGGTATAGTCCATATTGAAACAACGCATCAAGTACAATAAAAGAAGTTATCCATAAAGAATTTCACTTTCTTGTGATTCGATATAATTCTAAAATGCTCATCAAACAGATCAAAATGATCAGATCAGCAAATGAATCGGCCAATTGGAAGCCGTCGTTACACTTAAGTGAAGACCCACCCGCTATGACTGGGTTCCGTCTGCCGAGGGCTTCGTTTCGAGGGAAGTAGGCCCAAGTACAAAATATTGCACATTTAAATGGCGATTGTACGCTTTTAATTTTATTTGTTTGTTCCAAGCAGCAATGCATATTATATACCATGAATAAATGATAACTGTATTTTAATTTTGTCTAATTTCTTGGTTGCATGTGACCTTTACCTTTAGATAAGACTGTTACCGTGTGCAGACCTGCTGAAGCTAGTTAAGTCCAAGTTAAGGAACGTCATCCACTAGACTCCAGTTCTACATTCTGCTGAACTTCAATCAAAATCTGGCCATTGAAAATCTAACAAAAAGAGGTCCCTGAGTTCTAGTTTCCGTTCGTCTGAGCAATCGGCTACATGAGGCTATTGTAGATTTACACACGCTCCTACAAGATATCCTGCATTTGGAATCATGTGATAATTGTGGGAAACTGAATCACTTTGCTAGAGCTTGTACGTCCAAAAATCAGTCATCAGAAAGAAAAGTTCACTTTGTTGAGGAAACCCAAGATGAACCAGTTTGATCAATAAATATCAGAGATAAATCCAGGAGTGTTTTGTGTCCTGTAGACATTTCTGCTTCATTTTTACAACATACCTTTAAACATGGGGTTTCAAACAGCCCGCTGGATCAGACGAGTGCTAATGACTTTCAGGAAAATCGAATGAATGTTCTAACACGATCCTACAACAACTGAGTCAAATAATCAAGGACTGTAGTGAAACTGATTAATCAAGTATTTCATTTGCAAGCAGTAACGATTTTGTTGTTCGTGATGAAACGTGAATACGTAAAAACGAAAAAATGAAGAAAATAACTTCCCAACTGTTCAACTTACGATGTTTACAAAAATCCGTACTTAGAGGTAACTGAGGCACAGAAGCTCACCTTCACTAAGTGATATTAATCTGGTCATTGTGTTGAGCACTCGGTTTGTGACAAAACCATACCAAATACACATACAGTGCGTGAATTCTGTTTGTAGTATGAACATTCAATACTTTCGATATTTAAATGCTTTGAGAGATCTGATTGTGAAAATATTACTCACCACTTCATGTAACATGTAACTGCATGTCAACCGCTTTGAGGATAGTATCGCGCGCCAATCACTGGCTTGCCTGGCCCTCAGATGATCTCATATTAACAGTACGACTGGATTATGACCGAATGCAGAGTTAAACAAGCTAACACGGCAGAAGTCCCAGGATTTTTGTTAATTTTTCTTGTGTTTTTTCTTTCATGTTCGGCCCCAGCATCACCTGACTTGGTTCCACCGCGACCAAAAACTATCCCGCCAACCACCCTCCCTGACAATTCGAAATGCTCGCTAGGAACAAGGGAACCAAAGAAGATAATGACAACTTAAGGTTGGTATCAGAGGACCTTGTGGACAGATACCCTACACAGATCTGGTTGTGTTTCTGCTCCTTATTGATTTATCTCCACACTGACTAAAGACGGAAGTCCTTGCAATACAGAACACCTAGGTGTGTAAGAAAATTGGTTCAAAGCAATTAATTTCTTGAGGCAGTAATATCAGTTCTAATCATAGGAATTGCCAACATAACTACGTTCAAGTGGTCAAGGTTTGGACCAATGAAGAGATTTCTGTGGTTCAAGAGATTTCCAAAGTTAGAAAACTTGCGGAGATGGAGCAAAACATGGCATTTAAAACCCTTTAAACATGGTCTTTCCTTGGCAAAGAGGCGGACTTAAAAGAATATGTATATTGTACCGCCTACTTGGACTGCTTTGTAGATCTTTAATGATGTGCCAGAAAAGTTACAACTGGTAGTTAAGCAGCTTGAAGATGAGTTTCTAATGACGAGGAAGGGGCAGTGGGCCTCAGATCTGACAGCTGACACCAAGCCACACTGTTATCCAGCAATGAAGTGTAGAAAATATCAGTTTATGGTTATAAAGTGTATAAAGTATAAAGTGGGTAGGTGGGTGAGGTATGAATGTTAAACATTGTAGCAACCATTATTTCACTAAGTGTGGGTGGAATACCCAGGGAGGCTCATGTCATAGTTACAAGCAAAACATAATACAGGCGTTATTAACTTCTCACTAGGCACAACGTAGTAAGATCCTCACTTGGTATCAGGATGAAAGTAGATATGTAGTAAGATCTTCGCTAGAAACACCAAGGAATAGTTATCATAATGCAGCATAGATTTGTCACAAATTGGATGCTCAGCACAATATCATCAGTTCAATATCAAAAGCTAGTCGTATTTGTAAGTTGACTGATAGAGTGGGAAGTAATATTTTCACGATCAGATCTCTAGGTGTGTTAAAATATCCCCAATTTCTGATAACAGCGGTGAATGTTCTCACTACAAACATCAAGAATTCATGCAGTGTATCCCAAGGTGGTATGGGTTTGTCACAAACTGGATACTGAACATACTGTGACAAGTTCATAGTCGCTTAATGAAGGCAAGCTTCTTTGCCTGTGTTTCCTGTGTGCTCCACGTTTGTAAACATGTTATTAATTTGTAATACCTACAGTTGGGAAGTTGTTTTTCTTCATTATTCTTTTCCACATGTCCGTGGTTCATCGGGAAAAACAACAAGATCGTTACTGATTACTAGCGACATTATTGATTAATCAGTTTAAGTGCAGTCCTTGATTGTTTGACTCAGTTGGTGTAGGATTGTGATGAAACATTGATTCCAGATTTTCATGAACGTCATTAACACTCCTCTGATCCAGTGAGTTGTTTGAAACTCCATGTTCGAAGGAATGTCCTACAAATGAAGCAGAAATGTCTTCAGAACACAGATTAATTACTGTGATATTTATTGATCAGACTGATCTCATTTTTCATGGCAGAGTGGGTTTCCTTTCATATCACTACCTGTATGAACAGGAAGAGGTGTCACTACCACATGTTACTGCACTGGCCTTGTGATGAAGGTTGTAACAGTCAAGGTCTTTCTTTATAACTAGCGATGAATACTTTTTAGGGCACAAGCTGTCGTCACTATTTACTTGTGAAGGGCCATTTCGAAATGTGACACATCTGTCAAAAATTAGGTTTACTGCAATTCCCCTTGAGACTTCTACCAAACAGCCCTCATTCTTTAAGCATCTCTTGTGAATAATCAACTTGCCTTTGCATTTCACGACCATCTGCCATCATGACAACGTAAGGGTGATTAATGAAACATGTGCATCCTCTTGTTATCATCCGAGTCTTATATAGGTCATTATATTGACACTTTCTTGGGCGCATCACAATAAGCTGCTTGGCAAACAAATCATATTCCAATGTTTAATGGAAGCTAAAGTGAAATATATTATGTGTATTGGAGTGCTAGAGTGCTACCCATACAAAACTGATCTTCAGTAACCCATGCGGCTTCCGGAATCAGGTGGTCAGACTCGCTGACTTGGCCGACACATGTCGTATCCAAAATTCTCATGCTGTTCATGACTGGGCTCGCTGGTCTAGACTGAGATATATTTCAGACAGCCTCTGTCAAGCGTGACGTTAAACAACAAAGTCCCCAAATAAACTGTTGTGGCAAAAATCACGTTGGTCTGAAACACCCCATTCCATTTATCGCCGTTGTAGTATATATGCGTTCAACCGTTTTGCAAGCAGTGGACGATACATTCAGAAAAAAGTATAAAACAGAAACAAAATACTTGTCCAGTAAACAATACAAACTGAACCTAAGTGTACAAATATTCAAAATCTATAATTTCGAAACAAGCAGTTACGTCAAATATGTTTTCTTGTAACACATTTGAGCATAGAAGCAACAAATTCAAGAAATAACTCACATCTGCCATAACTCGATGTGTTTTGCACTGAAAATAGAGGTCTTCTAACTGACTGAGCCCATGTGCTTCTGATCACTTGATCAGATTGCCAGGATGTGAATTGTGATAAATTTGCAAACGTTTTGTCAGCAACCTGGCTTCGGACTTGCAGCCTGTGTGTCTGGTTAATATAAGCAATTCCATTGAATAATCCGTTATACCACAGGCACTTGTACAGATTTATTGACAATTACAATATCAATATTAAGTTATATTTTAAATGAAGTCGAGAGGCTAAACTCGGTGTTCTGCACGTAGATTACTAAAAATAAGGTAATGTACCTCATAGGGTTAATAGTGATTCAAGAAGTGTTTGCAGTCTTGTAAAATATTGTTGCTTATTTGTTTAGTGGCGACTTTCATTTGTGGTGCAGTTTATTTCCAATGTGTCAGTTAAATAGACATCGTTGAGATCGACGAATTTGTCCGCCTTCACAATCTTGCTTTACACTGTGACAGACACGTGATTTGGATGATTTCAGATATTTGCCACATTTGTAGACATTTGTGAAGTGGCGACTCCTACGGGCATCCTGAAACAGTGAATATGAAACCAGTACTTAATGAATCAATATTTCACAATCTTCTATAGCACTCAGTCAGGATCTGGTTATTTCAGAACGTGAAAAGCGGACGTATGTCCGTCTTTCCTGTATCCAGTAAATGTTTGTCAGTCAAAAATGTCTTTGAAGCAGGGCAAGTCCCGAGCTCATCCAGCAAATAAATTATAACTGTTTTTCAATTGGTATGGGAAGTAGTGACCAAAACGACATGATGCCAGTGGTGGATGAGGCATATATGTCATTGTCAGCTTCGTTAAGGTTTATAGAGGCTTGAAATTAACGAACATATGTTTCGAATAGACGTCACTTCTTTCAGATGAACTGATAATAAAGCTGCGTTTATGTCTGTTAGCGGTAGAGCCTACTGATCCTTGTTTGGTTCACTGCTTGCTGAAGTAGTCATAACTGCAGGCGTCCTGCAATCGGTAAAATATTCACATGTCAGGTTCCATTAAGTGAAAACATAAAATGAATTGGGATGTCTTGTTTTCTGCTGACATTTCTCATGATGCCATTTTGAAAGACTGACTCGATGTCATGACGTCATCGTCATGTTTTTGAGTTTAACATTTTACAGTAGAAATGTTTATTTTTTCAGAATATATTAATCTTGAAAAATCCTTCGAAATTGGTGATTTATGTTTTTTTATATGTCCTTTACTCACAACATATTCTCGACCTCACTAGTAATTGACATATCATCCATGAATTTTTGCCTTCAACTTAGACTGATTGAAAATATGACACATTTATCAAGCTGATATAATTTTTCGCGTTCATTAAAGATAACCAGCTACCTTTTATTTGCCTGTGACTTGATCCAACGTTTCTATAAACATGGAATAGACATAATGAAATTTACATTTTGCTATAGAAACATCGTGTGTGTACATGGAAGAGGTTATGTGGAGGAGAATTCTTTGATTAAGACTTATTCTGATTTTTGTGAAGAACGGATATCAGTTTCCAAATGACCTTTGGCTTGGAACATGGTGTTTTGTCAGATTGTTAAGTCATTTATCTCAGAAGAACGTAAAAACTCAAGAGTTGAATGCTGGAATATAACTAAATGGGAAATATCATTAAGGTATCAAGAAAGTGACACAAATTGAGTTGAAAAGAAATGTAACAAGACGGTCGTAATGACTGAAAGCATTTTGAGGTCATATTCAAAAAATGTATTGTACTGGTTATGGTCAACGTTAGTTGCAATAAAACTTATTGAAGGGTTGTTGAAAAAGCTATGGACCTCTGAAAACCTGCAGCTCAGAGGGGTGGCATTGCAAAAAATGTTGAAGTCCTTTTAGGAGGGTATGGTAAAGACTGATGGAGGGAAGGATAGGGGGATGGGCATTGTTAAAGAATACAAAATATTTCTGGCATGATCCGAGTTACAATTGATCTTAAGCAACCCACGCTTGTTTTAAAAGGCGACTAATGGTGTTCACACTCGTTAACGTGATTGACACGTCATCGTATCCCAATTGTGTATATTGATGTTGTCAATGACCCAATTATGATTTGACAAGCCTGAGGACAGAATCAACTAGGATTGGAGCCCTCTGTCGTAGGATCTGGCAACACTCACGCATCACAGAATTCCACTTACTGTGAACATATTTGCAAGTGTATTCTACATAACAGAAAAATCAGTCTTTCTGCGAAGAAGACTCTTTAAGCCTGTGGTAGCCCTTTAGATCAATGGAGGTCGTTGAAACATTAAATCTTTCCGTCTCATGTATGGTATCTCAATGAAACTTTAAGACAGTAACCAGACCGGCTTGTTTGTTTCCAAGTAATTTAGAGTTAGACACATTGTTAACTCATTAACCAGAGGAATGAAGGCAAATGGTTACTTTTCATTCAAATTCTCAGACAGGTCTTCTCTTTAGGGATGAAGATGAAAAAGATGTCTTCAAATAAAATATGCACAGACTGTTTTGTTCCAACCTTTAATTTGCGGTCAGGCCATTGACTATCTTACTGTTTAATTGATGAGCTTTTAACCACACGAACTACCCCGACTTCTATTTGTCGTGAAACTTTGTTGTTCAACATTGCCGTGTAATTTGAAGTTTTTTTCATGTCCAGCTACCGTGCTCAGACATCAGATCTTGTTCTGTTTTGTCTTGAGACTTTATCTTACAGTTTATAGACGGAACCATCGGCATGGTACGATCGGATGACTTCTTTGAAACAATTCTTATTGTATGTATTGAGATTACGTTTGCTGGAATGGATCAAATCTAACGTTCTTCGGTAAAATTACATCTTTACTGCCGTGTTGATTGTTTTTATGGAGTTGTATAAGGTCCAAATATGATGTAAAACTGTGGCAGCTAAGTCCATGAAATGTTTACAGTTAACTACTCTTTGTGAAAAAGTATGAAAATGATAAATAAACATGAACGCTTCGGGCATTTCTGTTTTGTCTGTTATTTGTCCTTTTTTTACATTATGTCTGTTCCATTTCACTTGGAGGTTCCATCAATACAATCTTCAAGAGCAGCATTTGCTTGCATTCATCTGCCCAAATGGCACGTGACGAAGCGGAAAACAACATGCTAGAGACTTGCCAAGTTACATTCGTTTCAACCCATTTAACCATTTAACCCACTCAGCCACTGCGACAGAATGGAAGTTGTACATTTGGTAGATCAGACTTTGTGAACTCTGTATTTCATATGAATTCCAATCCTATGCTGTTCCGTAAGTGCAGAGGTACCATTTGTGTTGATTCTTTCAGAGTGAACATAGCAATAAATACGATCAATAACTGCTGTAAGAGAGACAACAAGAGACATGGTGATGCATGCTAAGGAGTCAACGTAAACAAATGTAATACTGTTTTGAAATTATTTGGATATGTTCATGTGATTGGAGCCTCAACTATTTTTATCGTATGAATGTTTTGTATTTGACCTGCTCAAGTAACCAATGTTAGCCTTGTATGAACAGGAGGTCTTGGCTCTCTGATTGACTCTGGACTGATGCCAACCAATTCCTGGTGGAATCGATGCCAACTTTCCACTCCTATATCGAACTTGCCGATCAATCTTCTCTCCCCTGCCTAGCCATCGAAGAGACCGTGTCATCCTCAATCGACTCCAGACAACAGGAACCTGTGATCGGCTCCATATCATCGAGAGGGACGACAACAATATTCTGGGCTTCTCATCAAGATCCAGACTCTGACATCTTTGCAGCGTCATGACTACCTATGGAGATAGAGCTGCATACGTAATACCCACAATCTTCTGTCAGCTTTATACTCTCCACGCCAAGGTCGCCGGCATCTTGGTTCCTTTGACGTTGCTGCTGTTCCCCGAACAAGAAACGGGTCACTTACAAGAGCACGCTAAAACGTGTAAAACTGCCCAAACTAGTTTACTCCGTCTTCGACCAGATTGTATCCAGGTAACATAAATCGACTTATGATAACTGATTTCATTGTTGATAAGATATGTATTTGGTATTTCATCTATTTATTGTATTATTCTGTAATGCTCATATTGAAATGATCTTCAGTAACTTGCCTTAAGAATCGACGGACGGGATCGGATGGTCAGGCTCGCTGACTTGGTTGTCTCGTGCGATCGGTTCCCAACTGACTCAATTATTTTCAGACCACCGTCACATAGCTGGGATATTGCTGAGTGCGGCGTAAAACTAAACTCACGCACTCACTTGTATTACTTAGACATAATTGCAATCGATTTTGGTACAGAAGAACATTGAGTGGTAGCAAGGGATGCAGTGGAAATCATCTGCCCAGGTGTGGAATGGAAAGGATGTTTATATCATTTCACCCTGTGCTCCTGGAGAAAGAGGGAACAAGTTGGACTGCAAGTGGACTACAACAAGAAGACACACGTCGACCACTTCAAGCTCTGTGCTGTATGTTTTGCTTATTTTCTGAAAACGTTTATCCACTTGGTAGTGATACCTCGTCACTTTATTGCATTTTATGATGCATGTAAGTCGATTCAGTAAGGTTTAAATGTCCTTGTGTCATATCTTTACCATGCTGTGTTGTCATTAAACTGTGTCCGTTTCACTCCTTGTTCTTATCAAACCTCATCCTTAACAAAACACATCCTTGTACCTCTGACTTACCTTATCATCCAGTCATACCACGAAGTCCGCGGTGTAGTTAAAGTATGGTACCTGTTGGTACCTGCCTGGCGTTCGGCATCAATGGGCACAAGAAGGAATGGTTGGTTCGTAGTCAGTATAATGTGTGTGAGTGGGATATTCATGCTTAACTGCAGCATGGTATGTTAGTGAGCTAGGACTGTAAAAAAGCCACAGAATACACACGCATGCATACTGTCATATGAACAAACGTTAAACCTCAATTTCACCCCCCCCCCCCCCCCCTTAAGCTATAGTTATACCCAGAAACTTATCTTTCTATCATGTGACAGCCTTACCCAACAACACCCCTAACAAATCTTATCCTACATGTACTCCATTTACCATCCTACAGTCTTAGCAAACCTCATTTTTATCATCCTACATCCATACTATGTCACTTTCCTCTCAAAGTATTAGATCTTTGAAGGTTCGGGGTAGAATAGGCCTTCAGCAACCCATGCTTGCCAAAAAAGGCGACTGACGGGTTCGGCTGGTCAGGCTCGCTGACTTGGTTGACACATATCATCGGTTCCCAACTGCGCAGATCGATGCTCATGTCGTTGATCACTGGATTGTCTGGTGCGGCGTAAAACTAAACTAACTCATTATCAACCTCACCCTCATCATATCACATCCAGCCTTTCGGTTACAATATCGGTAGTGTCTGTCTTTTACCCAAAAAGGTACGTACAGATGGTTTGAGACGTTTACCTTGATATAACTTTCTGCAAGCCTTTATGGCAATATTAGACTCTGGATATTCTTGTAAGTATTAATGGTAAATTCAGTAAGTCATACAGTCAGATTTAAGTAAAGTAATTAGATCTTTTGTAGCAATAACACGCGTTGTTTGGAAACGGTGTTCCACGACAGGAATTCATTGGGCACAGATTACTTCCCACATTCAGCCCATGAAGTTTACTTAAATATTCTTTGTCAATAGTAAGGAGATAGCTTTATGTGATCAGTATTTTTCTGATCAACCTTATCAGTCCATTAAACACCTCAAGGGCATAATTTCGATGGGACCATTGTCAAATGTGACAATCCTAGGATAGTGAATATCACCTTTGTTGACCGGAGAATATTTTGCAGACAAATTGTGTTTTCCGAGCAAATATTATGAGCCAACTGCACTGTTTGACTAGTTAATAATAGGGTTGTTAGCTAGGCTTGGTCTGCACATATTCCACTGAGACTGAAAAAAGTTTCATTCAGATCAAACGTGGAAAAAACAATTAATACAAGGTTCTCCGGGTTTATTGCCTTCCGAACTGAAGGCTGCAAAACGTCGAAGTGTACAACACTCTGTTGCAATTAGCTTTGATTTGTTCTGCAAATTGCAAAAAGGCGTAATAAAGACCAAAAAATGAAACGTTATTGCCTTTATAATTAGTCTGATTTCCATGCTTCAAATTTAAAGTGTCTGGAATATTTTTTCGTACATTGGACCCTATGGTTTTATAAAGTGACGTATGCATGCAGTGCATCTTTAAAATTGATTTTGCTCTTTGTGTTGCCATCGACCTTAAACACTTCAAATTCGGAAAGAAACCAATCAGAATACCATTCATTTTTCGTGTTGCAAATAGTAAAGAAAGCACTGACAATAAAATACTTTAAGGGATTGTTATGTGACAAAAAAGAAACTTTCCCAACAATAAATCTTAATTTTTGTCACCTTACGTATCCAAATAAAGGAGTCGGATGATTTTAAAAATCAATGCATTTTTATATTATCATCGACCATTTTGTTTTCAAAATCCGCAAACAGAAAAGAAATGTATACTATTTATAAGTATGTGTTAAAATGTAGAAGATTTCAATTCCATGTTGCGGTAAGTACTTACATAGACATGATAAACATGTTGCGTGTGATTTTACATTTTCCTGCAGGTGTTTCCTCTTGAATAATCTTGTCTATGTTAACATTAGGCAAGATTCCTAGAGATTGTGATGCACCGTAATGAAGTTTTATAGCTGGCAACCCGTTTCTTGTCGAGGATAGTGTGGTAAAGCGTTCAACAAATCTGCAGTATCTAGCTTAGTTTGAAGAACATACTTCTGTTGAAGCCGAAGTGTTCCAAATTGCTCTGGAAGGTTAAACAGGTAGAAAGCAATATTCAAACCATCCTAACGAAGCAAAGATGCAATTATTCTTTAAAACTGTGATAACTTTCTGCACTGTAATTAAAGTACGGATAAGAGATCAGGGTCAGAGAATAATCAGTCTCGATCATCTGTCAAGACAAGATGTTATGTCATGGGCGATATCTTTAACACTGCGAAACCATCAGAAGAATAGGTGGTTCCACTATATATCTATACTAATTAGGGAAGAGATGCAGTGGACTTTGAAATAATCCATATGAGCAATATAAGCTGTAGTTTGACAAACTTATAGCCTTGTGTAATCTATTCATAAAAACCACCACTCCCAACATGTCTATCACCCAAACAAGGTTCGTCTATTTTTATGGAAATGTAACTCGTAACTTCTTAATGTAAAACGAACATCATCCAAGAGAATAATGAGTTGTAATTATCTGTTGAGATTCTATTGAATGTAAATGGCAAACAAGTCATGAAAATTAAATGACTAGATCGTAATGTGAAACATCAAGGAGTTTAAGCAGATGGATTGAGTGAGGAGCTTGAAAACAGCACTCATAGAATTTAATGTCATAGTTAGCTGGTATTATCTTACAAACACCTGTGATCTTCAGCAGACGCGTTTCAACTTTCTGAATGTGAAAATATATTTCAAACAATGTACAGATCAAAGAACTAAAATCATCAGGAAAGGAAAGTTGTATGATGAACCAGTGAGAGAGTATGTATGGTTTTAAGCCACTTTTAGCAATATTCCAGCAACATCACAGCTGGGCACACCAGAAATGGGCTTCACACATTGTACCAAGGGGTCCAAGACAAGCAAACGCTTTAGCTTAACCACTGGGCTACCCACTGTTTCCTGAAGAACAAAGGTGGTAGTTGCATGTGTAAAAGTCACGCAATGCTCTGATGTAAAGTCGATCTATATCTATAGAACCATCCCCAACCTTCCGTTCTCTTTTTCCCCCTCCTCACGTGTTCATCACCCCAACGTCCAGCCAATCAAAAACGTTAAGTTGATGCAATTCACAAGCTCAGTTGTGGTGTTTAAATAGCTGCTTTATATAACACGTTAAAATACATCAAAATAACATAAAAACATGCCATGTATTCATTGTGGTTTAGACAAAGATTACATCCGTTTCAATGGAAAAAGACAACTGATCTGGTAGTTTGTATTGTCACAATAATGGAAGAACACTGTTACTGGTTGTTCAGATTTCCGTGTCGATTTATTGCCATCATCGTTTATTTACACTCACATTTTAAACTCGTAAAGATACAGGTTAGAATTGATCTCCAGCAAACCATGCTATCATAAGAGGCGACTAATGGAATTGGTAGGTTAGGTTTTATCACTTGATTGATGCTACATAACCCAATCATGTACACATGCCTCTCAAGAACCTCATTTCGATAAATGCTCATGCGGTATAATCACCGGATTGTCCGAGTTGATGTCTTACAGACCATTGTTTTAAGCCTCTTTGATTGGCATTCTTGAAGTTGGACAGATGAAGAATGATGACTATTTGCATGGATATACAACTTCTTTGTCCCCTATAGGCGACGTTTCGACATTATTTCTAATAGTGTTGGTAGAGTCTAAAATCACTTGTTTGGCAACGACATGAGAATCGTCTAAACTTCGCCTATAGAGAATAAGAAGTTGTACATCGATAAAAAAAATCGAATCATCACTTATTCATTGTTTTAAAACCAGAATATTACTGTGTGTGCCATATTTTAAAATCTCATCTGCACATGATTCGGAGAGCTGAAAGGTCAGGGGTTCAATCTCTGGCTGTACCATACCACTGGTAGTTGTTGTTTCCATGTCTGGAATTCCTACAGACTTGGCATCTTTGCAGTATGTTATATCAAATGTTTATTGAAACTGCCTTGAAGGCCTGTTTCACACAGTCATACAGTCCTAGTTTGCCTACAAAAATCACCGTAGGCAGAGTGGGAACTGACATTTTACCTACAAAATTTTGAAACAATGTTGTTGAGCTCGTATATTAATGTAATTTCTCTTAAATGAAACGACATGATTTTGTTGATAATAAATGGTAAGTTAAAGTTTCAAATCCTTATAATCCCGTTAAGATAACTAAAGACGTTTATCAGGAGTTTCATTAACTGACTCGACTCACTGATTATAAGAATGGGAACCAACAGCACCCATCAGACAGTGGCACATTCCAAGCAACATTGTGATTGGATAATTAAAGTCATTCGGAGGTATATATTCACGTAGTATACCTCTGATTTTCAAACACAGTACGTATTTTCTTTAAATCTTAATAATGAAGATAAGGATATTGCGTTGGAAAATCAGAAGTATATAACGAAATTATAATAGATCTGAATATTGTACTTTAAAACAAATTGAGCAGTTATAATTTCCTAATATACCTCTGAATTTCTAACGCAGTATGTTTATCTTATAATAAGAGATCAAGCCTATTGTTCTGGCGACCGGTGAAGGTCCCGGGATAGAATAGGCCTTCAGCAATCCATGCTTGCCATAAAAGGCGATTATGCTTGTTGTAAGAGGCGACTAACTGGATCGGGTGGTCAGGCTCACTGACACACGTCATCGGTTCCCACTTGCGCAGATTGATGTTCGTGTTGTTGACTCGATTATTTACAGACCGCCGCAACATAGCTGGATTATTTCTGAGTGTGGCGTAAAACTAAACTCACTCACTCTTGATTACTGAATTGTACGGTGTTTTAACGTGTAGGTAGAATGGGAAAAACTTTTGGAATTGAACCCGATTGTTGGATATGACAAGAGAACGATTTAAACACTACCCCACCGCCTAATGACATTTCAAACTTTTGTCACTGCCCTCGGTACAAAACGGTGAAAACCGAGTCTTCAGTACCAGACGCCTGATAAAGATATGCACGCATCTAACATTTTCATATTATTACAAGGCATTTCATATCATAAACCTGTCATCTTAGGTAGATATTCGTCAAGTTTTAATCCCGAAAATTAAAAATTTATTCCAAACCGCTGTGAATGGTGAATGAAAATGGCCTATCTTATCAGTTGTTACTGAATATTTCTAATTTGTCTAATTGTATGAAGTGAAACTGTGCTATGTATCAGATAATGAAACAGCTTACTTGCGGTTTGCTGCTGATCAAGATGAAGGATACTGCTTCCATTAAGATAGCTTATAGTTTTATACGTGTTTATTGCCACCATCAGCAATATTCCAGCGGTGTCGGGTGCGGTGGGGTAGCCTAATGGTTAACGCGTAAACCACTTACTTAGTCATCTGAAAAAAAAGAAGTCTAGACAACGCTGTGGTGAAAAGCCAAATAAAAAATATAACACCAACCGCATTAACGGAACTTGTATTTGAACGCCAGAAATGACCTTCACACACTTCACCATGTGGGGATTAAAACCCAGAACTTCTGCGTGATGAACGAATGTTTAACCACTTGGCTAAACCACCTTTCCTTTCATTTAAGGGTTAAATCAACAAACATTGAATCGTAATTATCAATACGACGCGTGAAGCCCATTTCGGAATGACTTTTTGTATTCCACAACAAGGGCTGGTGGGGTAGCCTAGTGGGCCAGGCGTCTGCTCATCGCACCTAAGAACCAGGTTCGATTCCCCACATGGGGACAAATATGTGAAGAACATTTTGATGTCACCCGCCGTGATATTGCTTGAATATTGCTAAATGCGGCGTAAAACACAACTCATCTACTTGATTATCAATCGACTGTCCACCAGTCTTTTCTGGTGGGAGTCTCAAAATGCGTCATTTAGCTTTTTGAAGTGCTCAGTCATGTTTATTTAACAACTAGCCATATAACCAACCTGTGCAAGGATCAAATGGTGCCGTCTAGTGTAAATTATAGCGATTCCCCCCAAAAATAGAAGAAAGAAAGCTCAAAAACCATTACACATGACACTCTGTGATAACGGTGTGTGGTGTTTATACTGAGAAATTTACCTTTTAATCATGCATTTCAAGGCGATCCTGTTTCTGTTGTTTTGACCACAGGGTGAGCTCTTGGAGCAAATAGCGATGGATTGGAGGATAATAACGTCTAAGAGTTGCAATGATATTAGACAGGAATGCAAGGTTTAAAGGATCTGTTGGGCAGCAGTATCATGCTGGCCTTTCATGTGGAGACTTAGGTGTTAATCGGTACTGATGACTTGGCTCATTGGCCAATACTTGACAAGATCTGGAAGCGTCCAGTCTGGAGGACCGTTCCATGTTCAGGCCGATTGCTTCGTAGTCGTTGCTCATGAATGGGATTTTTTCCTATTATGGTTGCGTGTGGGACACTTTGTGATAGTTTCATAGTTGAGATCTGCGTTTGACCTGTTTCATGGTCCAGGTTCAAGCAGAAGACAGAGCTTGCAGAAATACTCCATTGAAAATATGATTCTCAGATTTCAGGGTCTCAATAAGGCTTCAAAACACTTTTTGTTGAGGTGGTTATGAAAATGTTATGGTTATGAAATTTCTGGTGAAAGGTTGACTAGTCTTTACATACATCTATGATTCGTACCACCGGAACAGGATAGGTTCACCTTTACAGGAAAGCCTGGTATTGTACATTACGAACACAGATATAACGAACTGTTTTAAAAGTCCCGAATGACTATTTTTATGTTGATTCATGCTCAAGATATAGTTAGAATTGTACAAACGATTGTGCTTTAGCATATACTTTTCATGGATGTGGAAATTTTGGCTGGATGTTTAGTTGGTTAATGCCAAACTCCTGCAATCCTCCTTCAATAACTTTGAGAGGACCGTACATGCCCAAAGCAGAAACCTCGCATTGATTCGAACCTTTTCCGCAACCATTCAGTAACACCAGTTTGAAATGCTACCATTAACTGACAAGATTTTAAGACAAACGTTGCAAGATGAAATGTTCTGTTTGCCCACTGTCTTGCAATACTTCATTAACGGCATAAACAGAAAACGTTAGGCGTCAAGTGGAACGTTTATTCATGCAAATAATTACTTTTTGTGCAAAATGATTCTATATTTCTAACATATTACACAACAATCACATTTTCCACGACCGTAACGGACTCTCATTGACTTTTACACAGTGTTGACCATCTACGCAACACTGACTTCATTTTCAAGAACAGTCGCAGTTCTTAATACATTTTGATAATGATAAAGAATAATAAAATAATAATAAAAGAATTCCTGCTTCCTATAAAGAGTAATGGCCATCATATTTTCATATTTCATGCTGCCACGTTTTGGTAAATCTTCAGAACCTCTTTGTCTTCACTCCCATGGCATGAACATGATGAATGATTCAGACTAAATGGTGTCTCTTTTTTCAGTGTATACTGATATAAGTTTCCTTTTTTTCGGAACAAGAAAATACATGCCTTATATTAGTTTCTTACCAATCTTTTGTCTTTAATGCTGAAATAATTTTTTGTGCCTACAAATTCATAAGTCAGGCTTTACACAACTGAATACGTGCTACCTCCTGGAGGAGTTTACAGAAAGCCAGAGGGTACGGCAATGACAAACATACTATCTAACAAGATCCAACACTGGATTTTGATAGGCATGTAAAAATGATCCTGTTAATATATCAGACCTAAAACGTATACATTTAAGAGTGAGTGTGAGTTTTACACCTTTCTTAGCAATACTGAAGTAATGTCATGGTGAGCGACACCAGAAATGGGCTTGACACATTGAGAGAATCTAACCCGGGTATGCAACATGACGAGCAGAATGCCTTAACCACTAGGCTACCCCAAAGCCCCTACACATCCATGAACTAAAACAAGCTTTTGACACTGTTTGAACGTGTATGATCTATTTTGTTACCAATATTTCAAAGTTGTAAGATCCAAATTTGACAGTCATGATAAGAAAAACATGACATTACCTGATCCTTTGTGTTTGGATGTTATTCTTCTTTATCCTTGTGTTATGGTAATTGTCACAGAAAAATGAAGGCAAACTACAGAACATTTTGATGCCATGTCACTTGATATCTTTAGAAATTCATGAGTTAGTCAGCTCATGTTCCTCGTTTGTCTCCATTTTTTATGGATGTTTCCCCAAGCCACAAGTTTCAATAACGCTTCATTTGTGACAGCGCATAAACGGTATAAAAAGGTATATGCATAAACTTGTTTTTCAGTCATTTAAGCAAAGATGATACAAAAACACCATATGTCGAACTGTCCTTTGTCTAGTGCTATTTTTTGTAACAAGAGCTGTTTTGAAACAAGAGCCTTCTCAAGAACTGTTATTTTTCAGAGACATGGTTGCTATAATATGGTAACTGGAATTAAGTGGAATTGAGCTGCTAAAGGCTGTAAAATGGTGGTTTGGCATCGAGTGTAGTTTAATACATGGCCATTGCGTATAAGATGGTCAAAATGGTGCTTTGATATGGAGGCTAGTTTCATAGGGGGATAACCATGTGAGGATCAGATAGCCAAAATGTTAGGTGGGTATGAGTGAGTGAGTTGAGGTTAATACCGCTTTTAGTACTATTCCAGCAATATCGTGGCGTAGGACACCAGAAATGGGATTCACACATCATGCCGATATGGGGAATCGAACCCAGCCCTTTGAATTCGGCGTAAAGAGCAAACAATGTAACTAACCTGCCCTAATTGGATACAGATATGAATATGATGGAATATCTTGATAGTGTTCAGGTGTACACAGTGATGGTTGTGAACAGTATCTTAAGCATGAGGAGACCATTAAGGAATGAAGGGTAAGACTGGTGTATACTGAGAACTAAAGGAGCTTGATGGTAGATATTGCCGAATGGAGCAGGTGGATCATTATCTCTGGTTTGTCTTGTCTAAACTATGTTTGCAGTATACACGATGGATGATGACAATCACTTCATGATCAGTTGCCTGGAGGCTTGAAAAGCTCTAAGAATTTCTGCATGTCTGTAGACACGTAATTTTGGCCAATATACGTCAGAGGCTGTAACATAAGACATGATATATGGGGTATTGCATATACAACATTAAGTATTTAAGTTATATCGTTGCATCTCAGTTTCATTTTGGAGGAAGTAATTAAGGCTGAGTGAGTTAGTGACAAGAAGAGTGCTGCCACCTTGTGGCAACCTCCATGCATCGACAAGCATACCAAAGTAGATACTTTGAATTGAACCCTGTGACCAATGGATTCTGCACAACTGTAACTCCATGTATACCATTGGATCATCTCTATATACCACTGAGCTGCCCCTGTATACCTCTTGAACACCCGAGTACACCGCTTGACCACCTATGCATACCACCTGATCACCCCTGTATACCACTTGACCAACTCCTGACCAACCCTGTATAGCCCTTGACCACCCCTGTGTAGTACCTGACCACCTCTTTATACAGCTTGACCTCCCCTGTATGCCACCTGACCACTTTCGTGTATCACTTAAAGCCCCTGTATTCCCCCTGACCACTTCTGTATACCACTTGGCCAAGCCTACATACTACTTGACCCATCCCCGTCTAGCTCATGACTACCCCTTGATTATAAATACCGTGGCGTATTGTTTACCCATACGCTGAATCTGATTAAGTCTGTGCTTAACCTGGCGAAGAAAGCAAAGAAAACTCTTCTACAACTTCACTCTGTTGTTCCTCTGCTGTGCTATTACACCGACTACTTACTTCAAACAAATTTATTTGACTCTCAGATACCAGTTTTACTGTATGGATCTGAAATATGGGATTTTAAAGAGTATTATACCATTTGCTTGCCTGTAAAAAGTTTCTAAATGTTGGTTTGTGAACACCAAATGCTATGGTATATGGTAATTTTGGGAGATTTCCATTGTACATATCATCTTATTGTCGCTGTTTAAAATATTAGTGTAAAATAATCAATGTGCCTGATCATCGTTTTCCTAAAAAGCCTTCAGTATGCTTCTACATCGTGAATATCGTGGAAAGAATAACTGGACATCTCATATTCGAATCTTACTATTTCGATATGGTTTTGGTTGTAGTTTGTTATCACAGACAATTGGCAATGTGAATATGTTTATTAGTCCGTTTCGTGTGCGGGCTATTAATATGTTTAAGCAGGAATGGCATTCAACTATTAATGTTTGTAATGCTTGTATATACGTTTTAGATTAGCCCATAATGATTTATTAATTACCCGTGAAAGATATGTGTCTGTGGAGAAAACCCAAAGATTATGTCCATTCTGTAACATTATTGAAGACGAATTCCATTTGATCTTCGTTTGTCCTGTGTGTGAAAATCTAAGAAACTAGTATCTGCCACAGCTGTCTCAATCTCAGATCAATGCTCAGCTATTGTCTTCCTTACTTTCCTGCAAAGAACCGGCAAAACAACACAATTTAGCCCTATTTATCTACAATGGTTATAGTTACTTGCCTTCAAATACTCATTTTAGAAACAGTATCGTACAGCTGTCAAACTGCTGAGAGAAAGTAATGCTGAAGAAAGAAAACATATATATCCATGATATTGTCAAAATTCTACAGTCGCATCTCTTTAATCAGGTTGCTGCAGAAAAGAAAAATATTAAATTAAAATTAACTCGACCTCAGGTGCCAAATGAGATGACAGTGGATACTTGATCACTCCTAGTAGATCCTCACGCACCTCTCGTGGAATAACCACCAGTTATTCTGCTGTATACTCATTGATGACTAAATCCTGCCATGTCACCACAACCCCTCGCCCTCAGGGGAGTTTCAGTCTGTGAATGAGATTCTCCAAATTGATTTTGACAAATTCATGAGTCAGACTTTAGAACCTGACTTACATATAGGACATAATTGCCCTCATTCGATTGTGTGAAATTAGATTTCTTCCTACAACAATATTGTATAGTAACAAAGATAACGCTATCATTGCAGTAATGAACTGGGATGAATGGCTGTCTGTTCTTTGAAAGCTCCAGAGACTGACACACGGTATGAATGGTGTTTAGGATTGTCAGGAACTATAAAAAAACATATTGTTTCAACAGGTCCCCTATGACTGGAGTAACTAACTCACTTACTGCGCACTAAAATGATGAAGGGGAACCGGTCTTTATGAACGAGAGCCTGGAAGAATGGTTCCATGTCTAATAGATAGATGATAGAGCATCCGGTTGATGGTTGGATGATCAGCCTGAGCAAAAGGAGCTGTATTACTCTGATGTGATCACTCTTTGTGTGGAGGTTTTCTCAAATGAACTTGAACGGACTTTGACCACAGAGTCGAAATGAACGATCCAAATGTTCTTGAGTCAGTCGATACTGATCTTCTGAAACGATTCGGTTTCAGTTATTCACCATTTCAATACATCAGTGTGTGAAGAAGATTTTGTCAGATGAACTTGAGCGGACTTGGACAACCCAGTCTGAATGAACGGCTCAAAGTTCGTGAGAAAGTTTTCCGAAACAATTAAGTTTCGGTTCTTAATTTTTCACTCTCTTTGTGGAGAGGTAGTCAGATGAACTTGAGAGAATTTTAACCACCAAGTCTAGATAAAAGAATTTCACTCTAACCAAAGGAAAACATCCACAAAAAATGTTTTCATTCCATTTCGGTTTAAGGCCATCAGAAATTACTAACGGGTTTAATATTTTTGAGAAACCTTTGTTCTTTTCAGTTCAGAATTTTCCGGGTACATTCATTTTGGAGAGACAAACCCTGATATATACTTCTAAATGCATTGATTGCACCAAAGCAGCTGAATTCTTTCTACTCAGCAATAGAGACTAAAACTGAAACAACTTTAGTTTGAAAATATTGTTCACTACAATCATTTTAATGAGTACTTTGTAAATGTGCACAGAACATATCTTTGAACTTCGAAGGGCATTACAAAGCTGGAATATTGCAGACTGCAATGTTTAACTGTGAACTTGGTTAAAACAGTTAAGGAAACTTTTTTTAAAACTCCGCAATCTCCGCTAGGGTTAAAATGTGCTTTCTCAGCAAGCTTGTCTACAGATTGAAAAGTGTTCTTTTCCCAAAATACACATTGAAATATCTGCGCAATTAACTTTTTCTGAAAATATATCAGGAGCGATTTTATGTGATGGTTAAACAGCTTGAGAGAGGAATTCCCAACTAAATGACCCCAACCCATGGATTTAGAAGATCATTTAGAGAATATCAGTGGTAAAGAATGAGTGAATTCACAGAATGAATGATGTGATTTGTGCGAGTCGACTGTTTGTTCCCAAAGCTATTACTGTATTTCACACAAAGGTGAGGTCGTATGGCCTGAGGTACAACTTTGATACATGGCGTGTTTTGTTAATTGCTTTACATTTGCCATATGCTGAGTAATTTAGTTCCAGCCCTGTAAAATTATTGCTAATTCCATCATTCAGTCTAGTTTTCTGTTGCAATGGGGATGGTGCAAGTTCCTTTAATTGTTTTAGATGGGATCACCTAATGCTACGGCTACTTGCTGGTGGCCATATTTGTTTGATGTTTTGAAATACTTTTATCTGAAAATTGCAATATGGAAATTAGGTTCCTGAAATATTAAAAGACATGCTAAATTTAGCTAAGTATTGTTGGTAGAGACCTCAAAGCCAAGCTGGTTCACATTTAGATTGGAAAGAACTTGTAAGCGGAGTGAACTTATTCATTAATTGAAAAAAATATCTGGACAGCTCTAAAACGTGTATCACTGGTGATCACTTTGTGTGTAAAGGTCTTATTAGGCAAATCTTTGATGATAGCTTTTAAAATTCAGTGCATCCTGTATGGATTCAGGATAAGGAAATGCACCCAACAACCTGTGCAGGTCCGCAGTGTGGGCTTTCTCGGTTAGGAAATGCCCACAAGAACCTGTGAAGGTTCACATTGTGTGGATTCCGGACTGGTACCCACAACAACCAGTGTAAGTCAACAATGAGGAGAGTTCTATGGATAGACAAATTCTTTAATATACTAGCCACGTTTCGATGTAGCTACTAACATCATTTACACCAAAACGTTGCTAGCTGTTAATCTTAGTGGCTAACCCGAAACGTGCTAGCTTGATAACGATGTTGGTAGCTAACCCGAAACGTGCTAGCTTGATAAATGTGTTCGTAGCTAACCTGAAACGTGCTAGCTTGATAACTGTGTTAGCTTGATAACTGTGTTAGTAGCTAACCCGAAACGTGCTAGCTTGATAACTGTGTTAGTAGCTAATCTGAAACGTGCTAGTTTGATAACGGTGTTAGTAGCTAACCTGAAACGTGTTTGCTTGATAACTGTGTTAGTAGCTAACCCGAAACGTGCTAACTTGACAACGGTGTTAGTAGCTTACCCGAAATGTGCTAACTTGATAAATGTGTTAGTAGCTAACCTGAAACGTGCTAGTTTGATAAGTGTTAGTAGCTAACCCGAAACGTGCTAGTTTGATAACAGTGTTAGTAGCTAACCCGAAACGTGCTAGCTTGATAACGGTGTTAGTAGCTAACCCGAAACGTGCTAGCTTGATAACGTGGTTTTGTAGCTAACCCGAAACATGCTAGCTTGATAAATGTGTTAGTAGCTAACCCGAAACGTGCTAGCTTGATAACTGTGTTAGTAGCTAACCTGAAACGTGCTAGTTTGATAACGGTGTTAGTAGGTCAACACTCTAAGGATTCTGGGTTTGGAAATGCCCTTAAAAAGCTGTGTAGGTCGCTATTGTGGGGATCCTAGAGGTGAAAACATCACCAGTCACCTTTTAGCTTCCTGTAGAGGTAAAGGAACAAACTAAAACAAATCATTACCATTTCAACTGCGTCCAGATGACTGAAAATTAAACTTCCTCTTAAACAACATTATGGTGAGATTTCGAACAGCGGTCTATCTCTATATACAAAGGTTTTGCTGGAGGGTCTTAATTATCAATGGATTGTCCACCAACCTTTTCTCGTGGGTGTCACAAAGTGCGTCACTGAGCCTTCTGAAGCACTCTGTCATGTTCACATAACAACAGGGCTTATTACAAACCCATCCGAGGATCAGATAGCGCCGACTAGTGTACATTATAGCAATACTCCTTAAAATAGAAGAACGAAAACTCAAGTACCATTGCGCCTTACACTCTGTGGTAACCATGTTAGATGTTTGTACTGAGAAATTTACCTTTTCACACATTTCAAGGTGATCCTGTTTCTGTCAATCTGTACTGATTCTTATTTTGTTAGGGCGTGTTATGGATCAGAGCTCCGTCTGGCATGCGTTATGTCAAGTAGTGGACAGAGTATGTAGAACTACTGAACCCGCAACACGCCTTTCTGAATTCTCAATAAAGCGTCAAAACATTGTTTGGTAGACATGTTGAGGTAGTTATAATAATTTGAAGCATCAGTGACAAAAATTATATCAAGGGCAATATCCTGTTTTGACTTGTGCCATGAGTTCATACGTTTTGCTAGGTGAAAAAGTGACTATCCTTCGCATGCGTTTATGATTGGTTCCACTGAAACAGAATACGCTCACCTTTGGACGAACGCCTGGTATTGGTTTCATTAACATGTGCTTCCGATATTGTCAGAATTGTACAATCAACTCATGGCTTTCATGGACGATTTCTTATGAATGCAGTCAGACTGGTTGGTTGACTGGTTATTTAATGCCACACCCCTTCAACCTCCTTCTGCACTGACTAAGAAGGGACCTTACATGCCCCAAACAGAAACTTCGCAGTGACCAGTTAACACTCATCTCTTTCCTGAAAAAAACAACATTCAGTAACACACATTTGTAACGTTACCATGGACTGACGAGATCTCGAGACAAAGGTTACAAGATGAAAACTTCTATTTGCATTCTGTTTCGCAACGCTTCATTAACGACACCAACATAAATCTTTAGGTACCAAGCTGAAGGTTTATTGAGGCAAATAATTACATTTGTTCTGACAGATTATTTTCCACCTGTTGTAACACGATCACATTTTACATGTACACGACTTAAACAGAGTCATTGACTTTAACACAATGTTCACTATCTATACAATATTGACTTCAAATTCAACCGATAATGAAAGAGACCCTGCTTCTTATGAGGAGAGATGGCCATGATATGTCGCACTGCAAAGTTTTGGTGAATCTTAAGAATCTCTCTCTGTCTTCACTCCCATGGCACAAATATATAATGATGGTTTCGCCAGAATGTGGTTTTTTTTTCCAATTTATATTCATCTAGCTTCCCTGCTCTAAACAAGAAACTGCATGGATTTTCAGTTTCTTTTCCGATATTTTCTTTAATGCTGAAATCAGTTAAATGGGCTTGTTTAGGGGCAAGTGTCTCCACAGAAATACTTTCACCTCAGAAATAAAGAAAACATCTATGTTTTTCTTTTGTATCTGCAAAACAAATAGGTCAAGATTTACACAACCAAATACTTGCTGCCTCTTGGTGGTGTCTACAGACAGCCAGAAGATACACCCATGACAAACCTACAATCTTACAACAAAATCCAACATTGCATCAACAGCTGGAATATACAAAACTATCGCAGCAGAGTTTAACACACTCCTTAGAAAGATGGAATGAGAAGGTGCAGTACATCACAGATTATGGTATTACTGGAACATTCTTAAGAACATTGAACAGAGATAAAATCTACCAATTCTTCCCTTTTTTACCTAACCTTACGATGGTAACTCTCTACATATCTGGAATTTCGGTCAATTGAACATTTATCGTTCTGACACAAATATAGTTCTGGTGGGCGCCAATGAAGACTTAGACACCTGCTTTATCTGTGCAAAAATACCAAAACGCCACATTCAGCAATAATCCTGCTGTATGGCGGCATTAAACAACAAACCAACCAACCAGTTGTACGAACATGGACCATGACTGCTATTTAAAAGTTCCAAGTTAATCATGTTCCTGGAGCATTACTAAAACGGCATAAAACTTTATTCACTCACTCTGTCCTCAGGATAAAAATAAGATCAAACTCTTTATACCTGCTCATACATCTTTGGAAAATCGTTCTGTCATTTGTCATTTGTATATCGTGTATATACATACACATCTAAGGGGAAAACATGGCCTCACCTGATCCTTCATTCTGTTTGTTTGGATGTATAGTGGATATCTTTATCCTTATGTTATGGCAATTTTCACAGAAAGATGAAGGCAAGCTACAGAACATTTTGATGGCATATATTTAAAAATCCATGACGCAGCCATCTCAAGTGTTGCCCCAAACCACAAGACGTTTCCATAATGCTTCATTTGTAACAGCACATTAATGGTATAAAAAATGTTTGCATAAACCTGTTTTTATGCCTTATCAGCAAAGATGATGCAGAAAAATATCAAATGTCAAACTGTCCTTTGTCTTGTGTTGCTTTTGTTACAAACGACTCTTTCACCGTTGCTGGACATGTTATTCCAGTTTGATGCACAACCATGTGAGGATTACATTGTCAAAATGCTAGTAGGGTATGCCTACCTGAGGATGTCTTGAGCATGGAGAAATCATTAAGGAATGACAAGAGTGGGGCAAGTCAGGTGTTTACTGAGAACTAAAGGTGCTTTCATAGTCGACATCGTGAGGCTGAAACAGGTGGATCATTATCTCTGGATTGTCTTGTCTAAACTATATTTACAGTACAGCTGAGTGTGGCATTAAACAACAAGCAAACAATGTTTCCCAAAACGCAGGTGAGCCCCAGAACATGCTTGTGAGTCAGTTGCCAAGATAACACAATCAAATCTCTCTTACAGCCTCATTAGTGTGTTTATCTAAATTTCATAATACATTACTTACTGGAAGGCAAACGTGGAACTAATGGGTGTATACACGATGGATGTTGACAATCACTTCATGATCAGTTGCCTGGAGGCCTGAAAAGCTCTCACCAAGAATTTCTGCATGTCTGTAGACACGTAACTTTGGCCGACATACGTCAGAAGCTGTATTACAAGACATGATATATGGGGTATTGCATATACAGCATCATTCGATGTTGTTAGGGACCAAATTGGATCAAGCCAAAAGTTCCAGCATGAACTGGCCTTCCAGACAGAATCGTTTGTAAACAGACTTTCCATTAAGGTGCCCCAGCATCACTGAGTTGGAGGCTTGTGTCATTAACAGGTTTTATAACATCCTAAGTAGTTGCGTAGTCTCGAAGTTGCATTTTTTATATTGCAATGAAATAATACAAGATATTTGCAAGTGCTCTACACAGTCTTTATGAAGTAGCTACGGACAGGAACAGGGAAACGAAAATGTAACTCGTTCGACCAGTATTTGAGTTGCCTCTCAATTCATTTAATTTTGAATATAGTAATTAAAACTGAGTGAGTTAATGGCATCACGATTGCTGCCTCCTTGTGACAACTTATTGGCAAGAGTAATCGGTAGGCATATCCTAGTTGATAGTATGCACCACAAATAAGAGATTCTTGATCGCTGAATGTACACATATATTTCTGTCATGATCTGTGGAATGTACAGTTTCCAAAAGCATTTGATCAGCTTCAAGACCTGTAGACGTGACAATGTGTTGGTGTCAAACAGCTTAATACACTCCAAGTAGATCCTCACACAACTCTCGTGGAATAACCACCAGTTATTCTACAGTATACTCATTGATGACTAAATCCTGCCATGTCACCACAACCCCTAGCCCCCAGGGGAGCTCCCGTCTGTGAATGAGATACTCCAAGTTGATTTTGACAGAGCCTGACTCATATTTAGGACTTACTTGCCCTCATTTGATGTTGTGAAATTAGATTTCTTCCTACAACAATATTGTGTTGTAACAAAGATAACGCTATTGTTGCAGTAATGAACTGGGATGAATGGCTGTCTGTTATTTGAAAGCTCCAGAGACTGACAGACAGCATCAATAATGTTTGACAATTGTCAGGAACTATGATAACTCAAATTGTTTCAAGGGGTCCCCTATGACTGAAGTAACTAACTCACTTACTGCTTACTAGAATGATGAAGGGTAACCGGTCTTAATGAACGAGAGTCTGGATGAATGGATGCTTGAATGATAGGATGATAGAGAAGCCGGTTGAAGCTTGGATGATCAGCCTGAACAAACGGAGCTGTATTACTTCGATGTGATACCTCTTTTGTGGAGAAGGTTTTGTTAGATGAACTTGAACAGACTTTAACCACAGGGACGAAATGAACGATCCAAATTTTTTTGAGCAAGTCGATACTGATCTTCTGAAACGATTCGGTTTCCGCCATTCACTTTTTCAGGACCCCAGTGTGTGAAGAGTGGTTTTGTCAGATGAACTTGAGCGGACTTGGACAACCCAGTCTGAATGAACGGCCCAATGTTCGTGAGAAAGTGTCAAGAAAGAAATCGTTCTCCCTTCTTTTCCACCTTACCTTATCATTGTGAGGAGAAAGTGTAATCAGATAAACTTGAGTGGACCTTGACCACCAAGTGTAAATGGTAGATGTAATAACCCGTGAGCCTATCAGATATTTTCTTTCTCAAAACTGATTCAGTGGTTCCTTTCCACATCATTCAGGAATTTCAGCCCTACCAAAAGAAATACCACTCTGAACAAAGAATCCAATTCCATTTAGGTTTTGAGGCCTTCAGAAATGACTCTGCATAAAACAGAATCAATATTTTTGGAGAGGATGTCATTATTTTCCATTCAGAATTACCCGGGTATATTCATTTTTTCAAACACAAAAACCGGATATACACTTCTGAATGCATTGGTTGCTTCCTAGCAATTGAAATATTTCCACGGATCAGTTGAGCCAAAAAAAACTGACATGTTGCATCCTTCTTGTCTTAACTCACAGTAGGTGGTATGACTTCAGTAAAATTAAGATGATGAAAGGCTATTAAAACAAACTTGTTTTGTAAACTACTCTCTTCCTCCTTTAAACAAGTCTTTGATATATGTGGAATATTGCAGATTTCAGTGTTAAACTATGAACTTGGAAAACAAAGTTAAGGAAACTGTTTTCATCCAGTCTCAACTATCTCTTGGTACAAGCTCCCTTTAGAGTTAAATGTATTTTCTCAGCAAGCTTGTCTACAGATTGAAAAGTGTTCTTTTCCCAAAATACACTTTGAAATAGCCCTGCAATTAACATTTTTTTCAGAGAATATATCAGGAGCGATTTTATGTGATGGTTAAACAGCTTGAGAGAGGAATTCCCAACTAAATGACCCCAACCCATGGATTTAGAAGATCATTTAGAGAATATCAGTGGTAAAGAATGAGTGAATTCACAGAATGAATGATGTGATTTGTGCGAGTCGACTGTTTGTTCCCAAAGCTATTACTGTATTTCACGCAAAGGTGAGGTCGTATGGTCTGAGGTACAACTTTGATACATGGCGTGTTTTGTTAATTGCTTTACATTTGTCATGCGCTGAGTACATACGCTCCAACTCCTGTAACATTATTACCAATCCCACCATTCAGTTCCTTTAATTGTTTTCAAATGGGACCACCTAAAACTGCGACTACTTACTGGTGGCTATTTTTGTTTGATATTTTGAAATACATTTATCTGAAAATTGCAGTAAGGAAATGTGGTTCCTGAAATATTAAGACACGCTAAATTTAGGTAAGTATTGTATGAACAGACCTCAAAGCCAAGCTGCTTCAAATTTAGATTGGAAAGAACTTGTTAACTAAGTGAACTTATTCATTAATTGAAAAGAATATTACCAAAAAAAACGCGTATCATCGTGATCTTTAGAGCACACATTTATGCTTTGTGAGGTCGGTCTGTGACTATAGATCAGTACATCCTGTGTGGACTGGGTTTTGTAATGTCGCCATCAATCTGTGCAGGTAATGAGATTTTAAAACTCCAGGTAAAAGATCACATGATCAAGCTGGTCAATGAACAGTGATGAAAATCGACCATAGAATAAGTATGAAATTGTATTTTAAGCTGTCTCTTGTTTAACTTGTTTATGAATGAGTTTTCAAAGGAAATATAGTTATTTGAATTAGAATTGGTTCAGTTGATTCTGCAGCTTTTTGCTAATGACGTTACTCTTATGGCGGATACAGTTTTTGACTTTCAAAAGAGGATTAATCTTCTACATGATTCTTGTCTTTTGAGGAAAATGGTGGAATTGTATCAAGGTATGAAAAGTGGTATTACGGTAATAAGTTGATTGAGTGTGTCCCATCATATAAGTACTTGGGGGTTACTTTCTCAAGGAGTTTAAGTTTGAGTAAGCATCTTGCTAATGCTTCGTTCCAGACTAACGTAGCAGTATTTTGTGTAACATAATGTTTAACCAGCACGTTATAATGCATGTTATTCAGATACTTGTTTCAGAAGTTGTTCCTATCCTCTTATACGGTGCCCAAAGCATGGGGATTAGACAATATTGAGGAAATAAAATCAGTTCGTTTATTAGTATGCAAGTTATTTTCAGCTGTTAAATCTTCTACCACCGATCACACACCGTTCACAGTGAGTGTGGACAATAGTATCCTCAACGTTGTTTGTCGTACGGGTTAACAATTTTGAATATGCCCAACTCTCGGTTCCCAAGGAAAGGCAATAATATGATTTATCTGGAGGTCTCACGTGGGTAGACTTATTGGGCATCTAAATTAAATCTTTGCTCTATATTTATGGTTTTTGCTACATCTGGGAAGCCAAAAGTGAAGATTTCAAAGTCACTTAGCATTGCATGTAACCGCAAAAATTGGGAACACAAAGCTGATTATTTCATTATTTTCTTCAATTTATTTTCGGCAAAGGACAACACCTGTACTTTCCTGCTGCAAGACTATATCAAGCAACATGTTTTCTGTAACTGCACTGTGTTTAGTCATGTGAAACTGAATTATTAATACATACCATTGATCCTGTCTTTGATTTCCAAACGTCTGCACCTTTCTGTCAAATGGATAACATCCTGTTAGATTTGGTGACAGTCCCTTATCGACAAACGAAAGGGTAGCAGCTGAGGCTTGATAGGGAAAGTAAGGCATTTGCAGATTGTATCTCTCTTTGAAGAAACACTACTCTCTGATGTTCTACACCCCCTCATGACATCTCTGTAAGGAGTGTGTTACAGTGTGGTGCAATACTGTTGATTATGTGCCGGGAAAGTGACACTACAATGAAATTCTGAAGATTCACACAAACTTGGCAGAATTAAATATCATGGCCATTTTTCTTTAAACGAAGTAGGGACTCTTTTATTAATAATGTGTAATTATTCCTTATCGAAATGTATCATTAAAATGTATTATTACAAATGTATTATTAAAATTGTATTGTTAAAAGTGCATTATGAAATGCAGTTGTTTCTGAAATTGAAATCATTGGTACATGGATGGTGAACATTGTGTTAAAGTCGATGACTCCATTCTGGCCGTGAAAACTGAGTTTGTAATAAGTCGGCACATAAGATCCACCTGGCGCCCAAACTTCTCCGTTGATGTCGTTAATGTTGTTACAAGACAACAGGCAAATATATTTTGAAGTTTTCATCAACAACAAGCAAATAGAAGTTTTCATCTTGCAACATTTGACTTAAGATCTAGTCATTCTATGGTAGCATATCAAATGAGTGGTGCTGAATGGTTTGTGAGATGAGAGTGTTGCCAGCCCAACAGGTTTGACAGTAATGCTGGTAATGTTGAAAGTAAAGTAAGTAATCATTGCTTATAACATAACAATTTCACTCTTGGAAGCGAGGTGGGTGTCAACATGATGCTACCTGCAATATTATAGTCACATCCAAGATCTCGATCGCTTCCGAGGAAATTCTCATATTCCAAGTTTTGTCATGCAAAATCCTTTTCGTTATCAATCATTTACTATTAAGTGGTTCTTTCTTAACTCGATGAAAACAAAGCTAAACAGTATCTTCTCTTAGGGAAGCGAGGTCGGTGTCTATCCACCCGATTTAATAAACAAGCTTCCACAACGCTTGCTTCGCACTCACAAACAACTTATTTAGCACGAACTGAGGGGTCCCATGGAAATCTGTGCATGGTGACTCCATCACCCGACATCTGGGAGCATTTGACGGCAACCTAACGATTCGACATGTCTTTGTTGACGTCGACAAATCAGCAAATTGAAGAGCTTGTTACACATATTATATACAACTAACTGAAAGTCTTTCCTCACATGACGCCACTGCAGTGCTCTGGCGACAGAGTTACGTAATCCCTCTGTGGTTTGGCGTTGGCAGGGGAGAGTGAAGGAGGCGACTTTTTGGCAACTTTTAATCGCTTGGTATCAGTTAACAAAGTGGTTTTTGTTTTGATTTGTTTTTAAAAATGCTGTTCTGCTTAAGACTAACCACAAATCTTTCATATGTAATGGTTAAAATAGTACAAAAATGTGAGTTTATTCGTTCTTTATAATTGCATCGACTTTTTGATCGAGAATCCTTGTCAGAAAGTGGTAATATTCATTTTGCACACGTAAAACATTGCTTTTTCTGAGACTAAACTGATACGTAATTGCAATGCTGTTGAATTTTCCTTTTGGTCCTGTGTTTGATTTCAGAACATCAGTCAACTAGACATGTTCCAGTTGGATTTGGTGATAGTCCTTTATTGACTGCGTAAGAAACCTTTGTAATCGCATGCACAATCATCCATTCTTGATCTTCAGGTGACGGGTTGAACCTCAACTCAGTCAGGATCAAAGGATCCTGTCCTGAAAAAGACAAGAGAGCATTAACAATTACATTTATCTCCAAATATTCCTAAATATCCAGGTGTTAAGACATGATCTGCGAAAGGTGTCACTGATAAGGCACAGAATTTGGTTTTATTTTGTGTAACGTAATTGCACTTCCCTGTAATGAACAACTTATCCCAACGGGAATATGTCAATGTAAGTGGTAGCTGACCTGTTGTGGATCTTTTGTCTTTGCAGGAATTACAGTAATTATTTAAGTCTTCACTGGTGTTCGCCAAAAATATGGTTGTAGCAGAGAAATGAAACACTTTCGTCTGGGATCCTGTTATGGATAGTTGCCGTCATGCCATCGTAAAGCTAGCGTTTATAGACTGTCCTCTTGTGAGAATACGGCACTGCACACTAGAAGTCTTAAGACTAGATACAGAAAGCCGCGATATTGCTGAAAG
Source organism: Haliotis asinina (assembly GCF_037392515.1). Classification (NCBI taxonomy): domain Eukaryota; kingdom Metazoa; phylum Mollusca; class Gastropoda; order Lepetellida; family Haliotidae; genus Haliotis; species Haliotis asinina. The sequence goes on from NC_090288.1 coordinate 36,887,888, forward strand.
ATTGTTGAGTGCGGCGTAAAACTCAGCTCACTCGCTCATTCATAAGATTAGATGGAGTGAGCACGTTATTATGTCTTTTTTATGTCGTCTTTTAAAATATGCCTCCACAATTTTCCAGCAGTTGGTGTATCTATAATTTTGACAACATTTGATGCTCGATAGTGTCAGATCATTTTTCAAGCTTCAGTTACAGGAAACATTTGGTCTTAATCCATCATTATGTTTGTAGAATGAGTGTGAAGGTATAAAAGATTGTGTGCCTTCTCCACTGTTTAGCAATGTAAAATATCTTAATCCATCATTATGTTTGTAGAATGAGTATGAGGTTAGAACAGATTGTGTGCATTCGCCAATATTGGGGAATGTAAAATGTGATGGCAACTACTTAATAGGCACACAGGGACTCTTTGATCATTGTGTAACTGTTCCTTATCATTTTTAAAATCTGGTTAGAGCATCGACTGAAATTGAAGTTAATGCTGCATGGCTGGTAAACATTGTGTTGAAATCAGTGGCTCGGTTCCAGATGTGAGATTAATGTGTTTGTTGTGTTATATGTCAAAAGAGTCATTTTGTGCTCTAACGTAATAAGAACTTGCAGAAAAGTATTCTCATGGCTCCTCAAATTTACTGAGAGGATCGTAAATGAAGCATTACAAGACAATAGGGAAATTAAGGATTCTTCTTGCAACATTTGTCTTAAAATCTTGTCATCCGTAATTACATTTCAAACGTGTCCGAGAACCTACTTTTTTGGGCCCAACTTGTATAGTTCTGCGCCTGATTACTTAAATTGCATCACAGAGTTTTTCTATTGGTGTATCACGTTGTGACAAGAATTAGCAACAACAAAGAAGATGCCCCCATTTGTCATTTAGAGATTTGTTGTGCTGAGTACGGCAACATGGGTTTGCTATACCCAAGCACGATGTTAATGCTAGCTACAGGTTTAAGTTGTTATTAATTTAAACAGTTCACTAAGTCGTGATTAACTATTCAACAACGTACGCATTATGTACATTTTTGTGGGATTAAAAGAAATTGCCATTTTTATGGATTCCTTCGAGCTGCTACTTGTTCCTTCCAGATATATCCGTAAAGGTGGTGAACATCATCACGAGATATACTGTGGATGTAGAGGTCTAGATATTAGCAACTGAATATATTCGTCATGCACCACTGCATCTTTGACTTTAAGCCAGAACCCTGAAATAAGTTTGTTTTGGAAGCTGATTATGAAGCATGCGATTTCATTACTTTCATATAGGCAATTCAACAATTTCGATAAATTTTATGACTTATTTTTACTAGCACATTTACTTCCTGAATCTCGAAAACTTAGAATTCAGAATTCAATATTTTATAACAATTGCAAGTTTATGTGAATGCATTCTAACTTCAGTCTCACATCTTTCGTTGAATCAAAATAGTTGTAAGAACCTATACAGCTTACACAGGATGAAGTTGCCACAACGATGTTAATTTGAGTGGTGTTTACTTTAACCATAAGTTTAATTGGTTTCATTCATTCAAGGCCCCAAACATCATGTAGGCTTAGATCTCGGCGACATTTGGTTTGTCTGGAATAAACTTTGGAATATAGTTTACCAGTTATATGTATATCACGCATGCCAGGCACTGATACAGTTGCCTCAAAATGATTACGTTATGTTGGAAACAATTTACATTTCTTAGTCTAGAATTACTTAGCAGGTTTATTACCAAAACATGTTATCAGTTGTTTTGTCTGCAGTGTAAAACATTGCCAGTCTGGAGGCCAAGTCGAGTTAAATTCTGTCTGGTCTTGAAGGTCAACCAGTTAAGTTCCCTTTGTTATTTCTAGAAAGTACAACGATAGCACTAAAGATCCAAGTTCAGACCTGTCGACGTCAGGAGCTGTAACACCGACTGGCTTAACCTGATTACTATTCTTCAATAAGAGGCCTAGAAGGTTCCCATCAAGCAACCTCTTTCTGGATCTGTCGACATGTTCTCAGTGTTTTCTGGTACAGACGTGTTATTTCCATAGTATATTGCCATTAGAGACATAAAACTGAAACTATTTTCAGTTTTGCCCACGGAGAACATTTTCTTTATGATGGTAGAGCGTGGTCGTTCCAATTGATACAGTTGTTTGAAAAGGATATTTTATGCTTTATGGTGTCATTTGAACAAAGGTGAAATATTCATAGATGATATCATTCACTGTTCGTACTTCAAAACGATTTCTAATGTTATAGACTAGCTGTCCCATTGTCTCTACTTGAGCGAATAAAAGGACCGTTATATTTGACATTGTGTCAGATAAATAAACTTAGGGTAATAGAAAAAATAACTACTCACAATTCAGAATTGCGGATCGCCGCCACTACTGAAAACTTACTAATGAATTCAATCTGTTGCAGATAATCTGTGATTCCTTGTAACAGTAATCTATCCGCAAAGTCTGCCGCGCTGTCTTATAAATGCTTTTTTGTCAGTGGTCATGAAAAGGACGCTTAGACCAAAGGGTAGCAAACAATGTTTCAACATCACAACACTTAATCTACACCCAGGTCAGGCATGGAAGAGGTTAGTCTTTCATGTGATGAGCAGAATCGACAGACGTAGTACTTTGTTCCAAAATCAATCGGACAGGCATATTTTTGCTACTATAAACAAATATGACTAGTGTGGTAGATCAGAGAATCCAGGCAGCTCCTACATGCCTGACGATGGTCTTTTTTTTAAAAATACATAGAGGCATCTCACATATGATAAGTGAGTCAGGTTTTATGTACAGAGTAATTACAACCTGTGGATTTTGAGTAACAGAAATGGTCTTTAGCAAACTGTGCTTGTGGAAAGAGGTGACAGAACAGATAGGGTGGTCATGCTTGTGAATTTAGTATGTACATGCAGTTGTAACCCACTTGGTCGGGTCGGTGCGTCTGACGTCGTCGTAGGATTGTGTGTTCCAGAACATAAATGTCAGGTTGATGTTCCAGGAGACACGATATAATGCTGTTCAAACCCCACAGGACAATATCTGACGTAAAAGGGTGTTTTATTTTGTTTTGAGTAGTGCAAATGAATGCAACAGCTGGGTCCACTTGCACAGAACGATCTTTGCGGTACAATTATTAGTTACAATCAACACCCACTTGCACAAAGCGACCGCAGGCTGAGATCATGGTAAGTTACAATCAATGTTAGTTCGGACCAACTGTAAGGAGGTGAAATCATTGTAGTCTGTGACAAAATGGCATTCATGTTAGTGTTTCATGCAAATTATCTGCTATACGTTTTGAGATTGCTTTTATGTTGCATATAACTGCACTGATTTGCCTTGACAACAACACGGAGAATGCACCACCAATTTAATGTCAGAAATATCGTCATTTGCAGTAGTGAACAACCTAACTATCGAGTCGATTTCATAAAGTACTATTCTGACCTGATTCAATTTTGGAAAATGTATGAAATGACACACCTTTTTGATAATCAAGGAATGGATATTAAAGAAAGGTGTCTGCATGCGATTTGCAACGGCCATGACGTTTTAAATAGCTCAAGGGCAGTTAATCTGAGTTTTTACGCAAAACAGGAGTGGTTTCCCTTGGCATACTATGCCGTTGCTTAAAGTCTGCTTATGCCGAATGTATTTAATGTTGCGACGTCTCAGAGCTCCACATATATTTCTTTTCGGTCATATTCATGACAGTCAGTGTTTTTGTGTTTGTGTATCTTGAAAAAAATCTATAATTAGATAACGTGCAAAATTATGTTTCTTTCTCATTCTTAAATCTAAAATTGAATCGGACGAGAGATTTAATCTATGCATTTAAATATGATACAAGTATTCATCAAACAGGAAAATACACTTGCTGAGACATGTGAAACCTGCGTAAAAGGTTATTTCACAAGAAGAAGGAAAATTGTAAACGAAATAGGGTTAAATAATTAACATAGTGTGAAAAAATATTAAACAACACATATAATACGGAATATTAGCTTGTATTCATATGTCCCTGGCATGCATTTCCCACAACACAGTCATATCACCCTTTCATATCTTTATAAAACTAACACTTGTTGGCTGTAAATAATCAAAGACCAGATAATCTTGTGATCAACAGCATCAGCATCGATCTATGTAATCAGGACAAGAAACATGTGTCAACCAAGTCAGCGAGTCTGAACACCCAAAGTTAGTCTCCACTTACAACAACATAGGCCACTGAGGATCAGTTCTAACCAGGATTTTCACGAGTTCGTCCGAAGCATTCTCTTCTTTATATCCAGCCCTTCTACCTTGTGTTCAGATAATTTCTGAAATGGCTTATGATTGTTTTGCTGCAGACACAAATAACTGGCTTGCCTCAAGCATAGAAAGACTAGACAATTTCCTTTAATGGCAACGACTTGCCTAGTCTGACCTCAATATGACTCACAGACATTCCTATAAATGCAGTTCTCTGCAACTACCAAATTACTACAGTTAGAATATATCTATGTAACTGTTAGTTAAACTGACTTTTCATGGATGTTCTTGTCCTTGCACGAATTATGCACTTGTTCAGTCTTGACTGGTATCCACCAGAAATATTTTCCGTGTCAGAGGGTCAAAATACTCTTATATGAAATTCCAGATATAGAGAGTTGCCATTATGGTTGGGTATTCGTAGAGACAAAGCTAGCATTAACAGGCTGTTTCCTAGCTAGAATTCAGACAACACACTCGGAAGATGTCAAGTTGAATTTATGTATATGAAATGGAGTAAGAGCCATCGCATATCTCTTTTAAGAGTGAAAAAAGAACTTTGTTTTTCTGCAACTGGTGTCATGTTAGATTTGTACTTATAATACGTTTATCATAGATAAATGCTCCAGCTTTCTGCAGACTGATCCAAGAGGTGTCAAGTATGATGCATGTGTATTTTCTTTACCAAATATTCTGCAAACACAAACGAAAAACTTTTGAGGCGGAAGGACTCCCCGCAAGGGATCTCCCTCTTAAACAAGTCTATATAAACTTATTTAAGTTTCAGAGAAAGAAATGAAAAAAGAAATTTGAGAGATCGCGTACTTTCTGGTATAAACATTTCAAAACCCAACTGTTCATAATCCATAATTATGTGTACAACAATTCTTTTGCCATCATCAAAGGTTCCACACAAAGTGCAATAGGTCAACCAGACACGGAACATTTGTAAAGATGATCTTCCTTCTTGTCGATGAATTATTGACTGATTGGGGAAACTGACGTCCCGAATATACAGTAATGTATAGAGTTTCTTGACAGAGGTGTCAAGGACCCAAGGACGTCATCCATGTGATAGGGGTTGTGTAAAAATAGGGATTGTGTGGTTACGATAGTTATTGATTATTGATGGATGACCAATATATACAATCGTCCCCAAATGTATCGATTATCGACACAAATGTAAGAGCCCCTGTGACAACAGTGGTATATTTTGTGCCTTGTGCCTATTGTGAGAGTCATCCGTCACAGGTATTGGGTTCCACTGACCGATGACCTTGAGCCCTTATTCAAGTGATACTTTCAATGGTGGTCTTGCAGTGCTCAACATGGTAGGGCATTGTGCAGCGAGTGGAAGGGAAGCTCAATCATTCACTAATACTCATGCTGAAAAAGGGATTTTATATTTCATATCACTGCTACTGACATTAATATTTATAGATGAGTGTGAAATCCATGCAGCATAGAGTTACACACGTTTGGCAAGATGGTGACAACAGTTAATTGCTCCAACTTGCATACTTTTACATGTTAATCTAAACATAACTTCTTTAAATGACAACGTGTGTATTTTGGCCATGCAAAGATACTGTGTTACCCTAAAATTAAAATATTTTGAGGATTTGCTTTCTGTCATTGTGTTTCATCTTGTAACTGACTATTATTCCGAACAAAAGAAATTTTCTGCAATCTAAAACCTTAGCTTCAGGGGATTGTCACAAATAGCAGCTTGTCCTTTTAGATCTAGATTTTCAAGGATTACATTGGATTGTTCATTTCAATGTATAAAGTGATGTATAAAATCCATGTTCAGTTTCTTGTAAAAGCATTAACGATTCCTTTGAGCCAGTCATTTTGAGCTTTAAATTGGATTATCTTTGCAGGGGGAATAAAATGCCGTATCCTTGTGTGAAAACATTTAGTTACTCTTGCAAATGGAAATCGTTGCCGATATGGCCTTTCCTAAATTATACATGATTACACATGCGTACATTTGTTCCTTGAACATACAACTAGATATGGCTCTGGCGTATATTTACATGTTTACATTTTTCTTCTGTCCATGTAAATTTAGGTAGCAAAGGTACTGAAAGTCCCCATGGTCCCTTGTAAGGTAATCTACCTTCACTTGTTTGCGATCTATAGCCCGTGTTTTATATTGTATTGTCTGCTTTCATTACTAAAATGTTTTACTTTTCCATGTTAATTTTGTATCCATATTTGTGATGCCCTAGTATTTTTACTGTCCATCGTGACAGGTTTTATTCTTCAAAACGTTTTCATTTTTCTCACATAAATTGTTTTCGTCACGATACGGCTGAGATATTGATGATGTGGCGTTAAATATTTACTCACTCATTTTTCATCTTCAAGTGTTTGTCTGGGCTAAGAATAATGTTCTGATAACGACTTGACAGATTTAACCATTACATTCATCACAAAAAAATCCTAAATATTCATTATTATCCTACAGTTCCTTGTCGTGTTTTCAATGTGGTTAAAACATTAATTGTTCCTGACATTGGAGTTAACAGGGCATGGATGGTTGACATTTTGAGTTTGTTGGGTGATATGTAAAAAAAGGTCTCTGCGAAGCATCACAGACATGCATAAGAAGCCAGTAACGGATGAATTGACTTGAAAGTGAAAAATGCAAATTTGAACGGTCTTTGATATTAATTTGATATCGAATCCCACCGACCGCTGAGTATAAGCATCCTCTTGAAAGGTGGCTTTCAGCCATTAATCAGGAGAAGCATTTGATGGCGACCTTGCAGTGATCGTCGTGGTCTGGTTGGTGAATTAGTGTGCAGAACCTCACTCACTCATATACATACCACGCATGGATTTTGCACGTATTCATATCATTGATCTTGAAATTAATATTTGTACACGGCATGTTTTGGATTCGTTACAGGTTTATATGTACATTTATATATTTGGGTTATGCGAAATATTTAGTTTTCTTTCATGTTCATAATCAAGATAGTGAGTGAGGGTTTGCCTTCTGTCATTTTGTTTCATTCTGTAATTTTATATTCTTTCCCAACAAAGGACCGTTTCTCTAGTCTAAAACCTTTAGCGAACTGGCACAAATAACAGCTTGTCCTTTTAGATCTAGGTTTTTAGAGAGTTTGTTTGATTGTTCATCTCACTTGTATAGCCAAGTAATGTATAAAATCCATGTTCAGTTTCTTATAAGAGCATGAGCGATTCCTTTGTGCCAACTGTTTTTGGCTTTAAAATTGAATTATCCTGGCGGGAGGAAGAAAAGGTTGTGAGAAGAAGCTAATGCTGCTATTGCCACTGGAACCGTTGCGTCTATGGACTTTCCTAAACGATGCATAAATACGAATGTACTCAATTTTGCCTTGATCCTGAGTTGTCACTCACAATTGGAAATGGTGCCGTCGTTTACATACTAAAGTTTTGTGAAACATCAACCAAGTGATTGGCCGAGCTTAGTCTGCATCAAAGGAACGAACATATGGAATAGAATTAACTCTTATATTTAGCACAAAATATGCTTAAATATCCAGTTATTTAACCATGATGAATAAAGAGCTTCATTTTAATATTTCATTGATTTCTTTCATTAGCAATGTTCTTCAGAAAAAAGCACTTCATTTTTAACTCAAATGCTTTGTTTTCTCCAATCTTGTGATAATTTCTGAAAAGACGTATGGTATGGAAAGATGATACAATTTCCCTTAATGACCAGGCCATACCCAGTCTGACCCTACTATGACTCACGGAAATTTTGTATAAATACGTAACTTAGCAAACGTGAAGCTTGAAAATTGATCTGACACTATCGAGCATCAGATCTCCTTATCAAAATTATAGATACACCAATTGCTGGAAAATTGTTGAGGCATATTTTAAAACACGACATAAAAAGAAGACATACAAACGTCCTCATTCCACCCAATCTTATGAGTGAGTGAGTGACTTTAGATTTAGGCCGCACTCAGCAAAATTCCAGCCATATGGCGGCGGTCTGTAAATAATCGAGTCTGGACCAGACAATCCAGTGATCAACAACATGAGCATCGATCTGCGCAATTGGGAACCGATGACATGTGTCAACCAAGTCAGCGAGCTTGACCACCCGTTCCCGATAGTCGCCTCTTACGACAAGCAAAGTCGCCTTTTATGGCAAGCATGAGTTGCTGAAGACCTATTCTACCCCGGGACCTTCACAGGTCAGCAAAACACAAAGTATCATAGACAGAATATATCTGTTTAGGTGTTATTTCAGCTGGCCTATCACATTTTTTCTGTCCTTGCACAGAATTGTTTTATTGTTTTATTCTAGATCGGTGTCCATCGGAAATGTGTCCGTGTCAGAAGACTGTATTTGTTATTGACCGAAATTAAAGACATTGGGTGTTGCAGTCATGACTAATGCATGGTACAGAAAAGAAGGCATTTGTAGATGGTATTTCTGTTTCTGTTTCTTCTTAAGAATGTTCCAGTAATACAATTATCTGTGTTGAACTGCACCTTCTCATGACATCTGTGAATGGAGTGTGTTAAAATATGCTGCAATAGCATTGTATGTTCCGGCTCTTGGTGTAAATCTTTTGATATTGTGTTTGTCATAGACGTATCTCCTGGCTCTCTGCAGACTCCCGTAAGAGACAGAAAGTATTCAGCTGACACAAAAGAAACACATTGGCGTGTTGGTTATTTTTTATATATTTTTTACTTTGAGGCGGATCTATTCCTGTGGAGAATCGGAACCCCTGATTTAAGCTTTAAAAGAAAAAAAACAAAGTGGAAAAGAAACTGATGAAAAACATGCAGTTTCCACTACAAAAAAAGGACACATTATTCAACATAAAGTGAAAAACAAAACAACATTCTGTCTGAATCCATCATTACGTTCGTGCCACGGGAGTGAAGGCACACACAGAGACTCTGAAATTCTGGCTGTGTAAAATATGATAGCAATTACTCAAAAGCAAAGGACTCTGTCATTATTATTAAACCATTCCTCATCGTCATCAAAATGTATAAATAACTGCAACGGTTCCTCAAATTGGAGTCAATGGTGCATGGAATGTGAATATCGTGTTAAAGTCAATGACTCTGTTCCAGACGTGAAAATGCGATTGTGCTGTAATAAGTTAACAAAAAGAGTATGTTGTAACTAAACTTTTCTGTTAGTGTCGTTAGTGAAGCATCGCAAGAAAATGGACAAATAGAATTTTTCATCTTGCATCCTTTGTCTTCACATCTTCAGAGCTAATGGTAACATCAAATGTGTGTTACTGAATGATTCCACTGTCTGAAGGTGTTAATTGGTAGCAAAACAGGTTTATAAGTAAGGTTGGAAAATAGAGTTTTGTTTTGGGCATGTACTGGCCCATCTAAATGATCGCAAAAGGACGTTTCCCTACAGCCATCAATAACGTCGTAAACACATAAATCGAGATGATAACCTTTAATTATAGTCATGTGCTGTTTGGGTGAGGATTTGTGTAGAAGTCAAAACCAAGAAAAGGTAATGTACGTAGTTGTTCAAGTCTGTTTTGTGATTTTTGATTATTCCATTTTGTAAAATCTTCAGGTGATGGAATGTCTGGATCAAATAAGAGTCTGAAAAGATTTATCGCAAAATATTAAAAAATGTCCAGTTTTGAGTCTTAATTTATGAAAGACTTCACTGATGTGACGGAGGTTTGGTTTCCATTCGATAACGTAGTTGCTTTCCGAATGATCAACCTTCCACCCTGTCCTCCTACTTTGTGTTCACTAATCTTGGGATATTCTCTATTGCTTCGCTGCGGACACAAATGGTCGTCTTGTTTCAAGGTTAGAAAGACTAGACAATGTCCCTTAATGACCAAGACTCGCCCAGTCTCGTGAATCAAAGACATTTCTTGAAATGTAGTTTTCTGGAATGAACAAACGACTCCAGCCAGAATATATCAATGTTAGTGTTAGCTGAACTGACGTTTCGTGGGTCTTCTCGTCGTTGCGCGAATTTTGTAATTATTTCTGTCTTCATTGGTGTCTACCAGAAATGTGGTTGTACCAGAAGGTTGAAAATCTAATGACAGACAGAAATTCCAGATGAAGAGAGTTGCCGTCATGACTGAAGATTGTAGAGACAAAGCTGACATTTATAGACTGTCTCTTTGTGAGAATACAGATACTGCAAAGGCAAGATGCAAAGATTCACAATAGAGTTTTCATGTACAATGCAACTCAGTCAAATCTAAAGTAATGGGCCACAAATATCATATTAACTCACCAGCGTCTTGGTTTGAGAATGAGAAACAGTTATACTGAATGTAACATTGCGATCGGTGAAGCGTTGACGGAGACAGGCAAATAATGCACTCCAGTTAATCCGTATGTGTGCCTTGTGTCAACACATCAACCGACATTTATAATACAGTCAGCGATTCTTGAATATTTGAGCACGTGTGCCACCATGGCCATTAACGTAGAATTTTCTCCTAGTTTCCCGGAGGTCAACAATTAATCAAAGCACATACTCAAAGGGAGGTAACTCTAAAGCGCTAGGTTAAAGCCTGCTTACAATTTACAGAAAATACACTCTCGTCACAAATTCTACAAAAGTCTTAAATGATTTCAACAGATGAGACGAAGCTTTGTTAAATTTTCCAGCAATTGATATAATGATAGATTTGATGCTCGATTATAGGTTTATCATAGTTGAATCTCTTCCAGCTTTCTGCCATCCTCGATATCTCCAGGGTATACGTTCCGATAAGTCTCCACTATACCCTGGACGCATCTACGGCTCTGCCTGATAAATTTATTACCTCCCTTTGCTGGCTCCGCCTTCTCACAGTAGCCAATCAGCTAGGTCGCCGTTATAACCGAGCTTGCCAGTGTCAACAAAGGTAGCGGTCGCAACTGCGAAGATTTGCTCGCAGTACCTCCCAGACTTTAGGGAAATCATACAAACAAACTGACAGGTCCGAAACTTTAAAACAACATATGCAAGAACGCCTTCTACCTCTTCCAGAGAACCTCTGCATGGTTTCTGTTGCCAGATAATTAAAAAAACGAAGGTGAGTTGTGATTGGTTCGCTCAACTTCCCAGCGTAGACACCTGACTTGGTCAAAAGACAATCAAGGGACGTAGTAAATTTATCAGTCAGAGCCGTAGATGCGTCCAGGGTATAGTGGAGACTTATCGGAACGTATACCCTGGAGATATCGAGGATGGCTTTCTGCAGACTCATCCCAGAAATCAAGAAGTGACAAGTGTTGTGTTTATGTCTAGTTTGAGTACGTTCTCTGCAGACACAAAACCGAAAGTTGGTAATGTTTGGTATGGTTTGGGTTTTTAACTGAGAGGGACATATTTCTGTTGAGGATCATGCCCACAAAAACACTGACCTTAGTTCTGGAAGACAAATGGAAATAGAATTACCTGTACATTAAAAATCATTTGATGTTAAGCTATCATTATGTTTGTATCATGAGGGTGAAGATGGAAAAAGATTGTGTGCATTCGCTGATATTTGATGGCATCTGCTTAAAAAGAATAAAGGGCTTTTTCATGGTAATCTAACTGTTTCTAGTCCTTTCTTTAAATGTGGTTAGATCAATAATTGTCCTGAAATAGAAATTAATGCAGCACGGCTGGTAAACATTGTATTGAAATCAGTGGCTTGGATCCAGAGGTGAAAAACGTGTTTGTTATGTAAAATATCAAAAGAATCTGTTGGTACTAATGTAATAATTAGTTGCAGAAAATGTTTCAGTTGGCTCCTAACATATTCTATATGTGTCATTTCAGTTTCCCCACGGGATTTTCCGTCAGTAGATCCAGGATAACTTATGCCAAGAATTAGCAACAGCAAAGAAAAAGGCTTCAGATGTCTATTTGAGGGGTTAATACCTGACACGCGTTTGTTCTATGGAATAGGGCAGTATAGGGTTTATTGTACTTTCATTGGTCGTTATCAGTGTTACGGATTAGATATTACTGAGCTAAAAGACTTGTAAGTCCCTTTTGGAGCAGCAACATATATTGAATAACCAAGGTTACATTAAATGGCAGTGCTGATTTCTAATACAAAACTTTTGGATCACAAATCTGAAATATCGGGTCACATATGCAAAATATTAACTCACCAAAGTAGTGATATTCCCAGTAAGAATGGGTGTACTGATTGTTAAGAGCTGTTTGAAGTTTAATATAGACGAGGCCATATAAGTGGTCGGTATAATAGGGTAGAATAGGCCTTCAGCAACCCATTCTTGCCACAAAATGGCTACTCTGTTTGTCGTAAGAGGCGACTAACTGGATCGGCTGCTCAGGCTAACGGACACATGTCATCGGTTCCCAATTGCACACATCGATGCTCAGGTTGTTGATCACTGGATTGTCACAATCCATGGTGGCTCAGATGTCAGTCATATTTTGTTTGTCTGCATTCAGATGTGGAATATGTTTTACAAAATTACTTGTTACATGAGACTTGCCAAGCACTGATATAGCTTCTGCTCCTATTTCTAAATATGAATGGAGAGTGCATTAAAGTACAACCATGATAGCACATTGTTTTGGAAACAAATTGCGTTTGTTAGTGTACAATTAATTCTTTTTTATAGACACAACATGTTATCAAATGACATTCTGGAGCCCAGGTCTACTTACGTTTTGTCCATTTTTGTCGAAGACAGCTGGTACAGCTGGTACAGTGCCTTTTGTTATTTCTAAAATTTACAACCATAGCACCAAAAGAACAAATACTGACAACTACTACGTGCTGACTTCGATCTCAGAGACATTTAGTTGTCTAAGCCTGCAATCGGCTTTGGAATATAGTTTACCTATTACCGTCATTAGAGGCGTGCCAAGCACTAATACAGCTGCATCATTTTGTAAACAGTGCACTGAAGTATACAAATGATAACATTATTTTGGAAACAATTTACATTTACTAGTCTAGAATTACATAGCTTATTTATTACGCAAATATGTTATCAAATGATTTGTCCACAGTGTACAACATTGCCAATCTGGAGGCCAAATTGAGTTAAATTCTGTCTGGTTTTGAAGGTTGGCTAGTAAAGTACAACAATAGCACTAAAGATCCAGGTTCAGGCCTGTCGACGTCAAAGTCTTTACCATCGACTGCCTTAACCTGATTACTATTCTTTTATATGAGGATCTTCCCGCCAAGCGTCCTCTTTCTGGATCTGTCTACATATCCTCAGTGTTTTCTGGTACAGACGTGTTATTTCCATAGTGTATTGCCATTAGAGGCTGACATAAAACTGAAACTATTTTCAGGTATGCCCACGGATAATAAGATTTTCTCTATGATGGTTGAGCTTGGTCGTTCCAATTGATACATGTGTTTGAAAAGGGGATTTTATGTTTTATCATGTCATCTGAACAAAGGTGAAATATTTAAAGATAATATCATTCACTGTTTGTGCCCAAAACGATTTCTAGTGCCATAGACTAACTGTCCCCTTGTCTCTACTTGAGCGAATAAAAGGCCAGTTATTTTTAACATTTTATCAGATAAATTGACTTGGGTAATAGAAAAAGTAACCTACTCACAACTCAAAATTGCGGATCGCCGCCACGACTAGCAACTTACTAAAACAATTCAATTCGGTGCAGATAATCTGTGATTCCTTGTAGCAGTAGGTCATTCTCAACGTCTGTCATGCCGTGGTTGAAATTCTTTTTGTAGGTGGTCATGAAAAGAACCCTGAAGTCAAGCAAAACGAAAATTGTTTCAACATCACAACACTTAATTAACACCCAGGTCAGACAGACGAGAGGTTAGTCTTTCATGTGATGAGCAGAGCAGACAGGAGCAATGCTCTGTTTCGATCAATCAGACAGTTTTTTCGAGGGAGACTATAAGCAAATATGACGAATTGGCAGCGTGTTAGATCAAGGGACCCAGGTAGCTCCACCATGCCTGACGATGGTCTCATGCAGACATCCATAGAGGCATCTCCCACATGAATTGGTGAGTCAAGTTTGATGATGCTTTGAACAGAATTTGAGAAATTAAACCTGTGGAATCAGGGTAACAGAAATGGTCCCTGCCAACCTGCAGTTGTGGTGCCTAAGTGAATGGTTGTTCGATGTTGTTGTTGCCCGCATGTCAGTGTAAACCATTTGGGCGGATCGATACTTCTGATGTCAATTACAAGATAGTCTGGTCCGGATTATTTGACACAATAATCAAAAGAAAACCAGTGTCAGCTTGATGTTCTTGGGGACCCAAAGTGGTGCAGTTCAAACCCCACATTATCTTCTTCAGTCTTGCGTTATTATTAAGTAGTAAAGTAGTTACACAGATAAAAGAAGTATCCGCTTTTTAATAACTATATATTTTTTATTATGTATACCATAAATCATGAGGTTAAGGGATGGTGTTTTTTGTTTGTGTTTGAATCACTTGCTGTTCATCTGGCAGTCTGATTGAATCCATTTTCTGTTGGTACGGTGAAGATCCGGGCCAATATTGATCTTTAGTAACCTACTTTTGCTGTCAAAGACGACTAACGTGATGGTGGTCAGACTCGCTGAATATGTTGACACATGTCATCGGTGCCCATTTGGGCACATCGATGATCGTGCTGTTGATCACTGGATTGTCAGGTCCAGGTTCGATTGTTTACAGACCGCCGACATATGGCTGGAATAATGCTGAGTGCGACGTAAAACTAAACTCACTCACTCACTCACTCGTTCAGTCCAACATCTGATTTCTTGATCACTATAATCGTTTGGAATAACTAGAAGTTGTTCGGTTGTGGTTTGTCTTTCAGTTTACATAAAGTCAATGTAACAAACAAAATTGAAGAGTTTCCTCCCTTGGGCATGCGAGGATCCGTTGTAGGTGTGAATCACTATTGCGAGGATGTTAGCACCAAATCATGGATTTCAATGAAATGGCAAATATGTAAAACCGACATTTGAGTGGACCTTCGTTCCACATAAAGTTGACACATTGTGATCGAAGTGAAATACTGTTCATTGTGGTTTGAAACTGGTTAATGATAAAGTGGACCACAGTATCCTTACAAATCTATTACGACACCATGGTAAGAATACATTTTGTTGGAGACTTCGCTAAGATGTCGTTTTACGATTAAAGATGAAAATCAAAACTATATTTTAATGTCGGCTTCGAGGGTATTATTTTCAGGAAAAAAATCATTTCATTGTGATCAATTTTTAATAAAGTTCCTATTTGGATGGTGTCATCTATCTAATCTATAAGAGAGGCAGCACTGAGTTTAGACAAGGCTTTGTAACATCTCAACTGCAACTTGAAACTGAATATAGAGTCTTTAAAAATAACCCTCTCCTATAGGAGATGTTGGAAGAACTGATGAGATATCTATTTTACTTTTCTCTTATCGGTTTACATTTAATTTCATTGCAATTTCCCTTTACCTTTGCCAAACAAGATCAGAAAGACCTTAATTAATTATACATGCATGTTCCCAAAAGCTGGAGATGACCTCTTTAGCCTATTCGCATGTAAATGAATTTCAATTAAGTGTGATAAACATATTTACGCGACCAAAATTCCTAATGAACAAATCTTTGCGGCATTTTCATTGAGGGGTAAAAAGGCATTTTGTCATATTTCCCCATGAACAAAGGACAACTCTATTCCCGATGCAAGACTATTCCAAATGGCAAGGTTTCGGTACTTACACTCTGCTTAGTCATGAGCCTTGTTGGTTGTAAATGTTGCCAGTTCGACTTGCCTCAATTAGTAATCATTACATCAGGTTTGTGTCCCCACAGGGCCAGCGATTTATAAAAGATCAGATATGTTTGTCATACGGGTCGGATTGATCGATAATGACTCGACTAGGAACTCGTTAGAAGAGATAATTTGAACGGAGCCTCCAGTTAGAACGATAGTCCCTGTGATCACATGTTCATCTCTTTGCCGCCTATGTGCCCTTGGCTCTGAGGGTTCCGACTTTTTGATGAAATAATGGCTGAGATGCGTTGTGTTTGTCTTGCCGTTCGGTCGAAATTGTGAAAATTAGGTCAATATTGCCATATAAAGCTCACAGATGCATCAACAATGCTGTGAAGAAATTCTCCCAAACTGTGCCTCATGCTCAATTAAATGAAGGAGACTTCTTTCAGAAGACTGGACGTTTGAGTTGCGCTTGTGTCACTTGTTTACAACTTTCAGACTTGTTTGTGTAAAACTTTGATATGTTTGAGGAGCTACCATTAGAATTCAAGATCATTTTTTGTATTACATGGAATTATATGTATGGTTTTCTTAAAATTCAGGGAAACTTCATTTATAATTTACGTTTGAAAACAATGGGAGTCAATCGGAGTGAATCAATGTTGATATGATAATTGATGAATGTTTTGAGAGTGCATCACAACTTGCACTTCCTTATGAACATAGTTTGTAGAGTACTCGATCTTGAACGATGATTGGGGTATGCCGTGAAATTTGCACATGCACGATTTTCGAAACTTTCAGATGTTGCGCACACCCCGTGCACTGCCTTTAGGGATGGTATAGAGATTAATGGTGGTGCATTCTTGAGATGTTTTTGAAAAGTTTGATAACGCTGATACTTCCTATCCAGAATGAAAGTTCAGATTTCCTCCGGTTATTTTCTTTGTAAGTGTCAGTGTGGTTGACAGGACATGGTTGACACATGTCATCATCGATCCCCAATGACGTGGATCGATCCTTACGATGCGAGACCCTGGATTATTTACGGAGATCCCACCATGTACATATAGTAGTAGCATTGCTCTCTGTGTGCTGTTACACAATAACCAAACATTCTCAGATGATTCCCTTTTTCCACAAAATGGTCTCAGCGCTACAATGGTTGCGAGTCTGTGTCAAAGTGTTCAAGCTGGAACCGGCACTGTTGGAATTGATCCTGGTTGGACCCTTGCTTAGTGCGATAGTCAACTAATGAGATCGAGTGGTCAGATCGGTGGTATGGTTGATGGATGTCTTGTATCCTGGCTGTGTAGATCGATGATCTTGATGTCATCCAGTTAATGTCTTGTCCAGGTTTCATTATTTACAAACTGTCGCCATACAGATGGAATACTGCTGAGTGCGGCATTAAACAGCCAGCAAAATAAAACTGATACAGTACATTTCCCCAAATTGACCTTGACTGACCAGTGGTGACCATCGCTAACCCAAAGTGCTCATTAGTGACGTAGAGTGACCCAGTATGATCCTGATCCGTGGTGCATTTAGAGCCAACTGCTGTAAGACTGTCTGGTTTCCATTTTCCATTCTAAGCAATTACTTCTTACCAGCATGCTTCCGGTACTGAAGGGGACTATTTTCTTCACTGCCAGATTCTAATCATGAGTCTCTACCGTTAGATAACTGTTCAGAACCTTGATATTTCATTCAAATATCATATTGCTTCATTTACTGAAATACAGTAACTCTTTGCCTCGACTTGTTAACGGGTTTGTGAACAAGTAGGGTTAGGTTTGCCCTTTGAAGAACCTCGAAACATCCACGGTGTATGTTTTGCGTTATCCGAGTGAAAGTGTGTGAAACAAATATAAAATCACTTCAAAGATACGCCATAAAACCCTATCAGGTTACCAGCGTGGAAATGTCAAAGCATTGTCGGCATTGAGACTCAGGGCTGTCGTACTGAAAGTATTTTGTAACAGTTGGTACTATACCGAAAGTTCCATCATCCTTGCACAAGTAATATCTTCCTCAAGGAGATGGCTGGTTTGATTGAGTTTAAGAGGGGCTGTATCAGGAGCAGAGACATGTGTTTGTTGGTGTTGGTGAGTGACTACAAAATGAACGTTTGTGTTAGTTAGAGATTGAATGTTTGTGTTTGCTAGAGAGTGAATGTTTGTGTAAGTCTCAATGTGAATGTTTGTGTTACAGGGAATGTTTGTGCCAAATAATACATGTTTGTTTGAATGACAGAGCAAAGGTATAACCGATGACACGAGTATGTGTGAAAGCAAACAATTATGTGAGTGAATCCTTGTGTGAATGTATATATAAGTGATAGAGTGAAAACTTGTGATAAAATGAATACTTACATAAGTCCTAGTGTGAACCACTGAATGACTGATAGCATTCAATTTCTTGCAGGGAGCCACACTAAAGCCACCTCACCTTGGGGAATAGTGATATCTTGACTTTTATTGATTAAACTTATGTTTGAGCCAGGTTCAGGCTTTAGTACTGGGTGAAATGCCAGCCTTGATGGGGCCGTTGGGTAGCCTAATGGTTAAAGCAGTCGCTGGTCACATTAAAGACCCGGCTTCGATTCCTCACATGGATACAAAGGGTGACACCCATGTCTAGTATCCCCGGCCGTGATTTGCCGGACTACTCCTTAAGCCTTGACATTTTGGACAGTGTATGTCAATGAAGGGCTATTTCTGACTCCAAATCAGACCTAAACCTCTTGTATATTTAAAGAGGAAGCACGGTTGCCACTGCCAACCTGCGCAACAGCTTTCCTTATGGTATCGTGTCCCTCAGTTATGCTACCAAAAAGCCATCATGAGTAAATGTCTGGCTTGACTGGGTATAATCATCATGTCAATGCTTGTGTGTACCATTTCATTGTTACACTGTCTCTTGGCCAGCATGTTTTCGCACTTTGTTTCCAAATCAGCCAGCCACTTGGTACTATTAAAATACTATTGAAAGCAGCTTACTCGGATTGAAGGACAGCATTTGTACACAGCACCCTATGCTTGTCATAAGTGAGTGAGTTTAGTTTTACGCCGCCTTTAGTAATATTTCAGCAATATGACAGCGGGGCTTGACGTGAGAGCAGACCTGTTTAAGAAGTGTTGCATGACTGTTAACCTCTCTGCACTGAATCAGAATTTTGTGTCCCATTTCTCTGGATCAAGATTGTGTCACATTGTAGTGGATCCGAATTGTGTGACACATTGCATGGAATCAAATTTGTGTATCAGATTTCTCTGGGTCAGAATTGTGTGTGACATTGCTCGGGATCAGAAATGTGTGTCACTCTGCACTGAATGATGAATGTCACATTGTCCGGGAGAGTTATTTTGTGAAATTGCTCTGGGTGTTGTCTGAGTGTCATGTTGCCCTCATTCATAATTGTATCATATTGCCATGGATCATAACTGTTAAATATTGCCCTTGGCTCTGTTGTTATTATGACAGGTATAATTGTCATTGTCATGTGATCGTGACTGTGTCATATGGTCCTGGATCACGAGTCTGTTATAGCGCCCTGATGATGATTGTCTGATATTGACCTGGAGCATGATTGTGTCATATTGCCCTATATCGCGATTGTCATATGGTCCTGGATCACGAGTCTGTTATAGCGCCCTGATGATGATTGTCTGATATTGACCTGGAGCATGATTGTGTCATATTGCCCTATATCGCGATTGTCATATGGTCCTGGATCACGAGTCTGTTATAGCGCCCTGATGATGATTGTCTGATATTGCCCTGGATTATGATTGTGTCATATTGCCCTATATCGCGATTGTCACATGGTCCTGGATCATGATTTTTACTGACCTGGAGCATGATTGTGTTATATTGCCCTATATCATGATTGCGTTAGACTACTCTGGATCATAATTGTATCATATGGCCCTGGATTATGATTGTGTTACTTTGCCCTGAGTCATAACTGTGTTTAATTGCTTTGGATCATGATTGTGGCACAACGTCCATAATCATGACTTGTATCAAACTCCCGTTGATATATTTTTTCTAAATATATTAACCAGGGTTTTCCCTCAGAAGACCTAATTGCTTACTTACTGCGATTTCACTGTAATACTGTTAAGTGTTGCTTAATAAATATATGTCCTAACTATCCTATTGTAAATAAGGTTATTTCGAGGAAGGGCAAATGGAAGATTCAACTTAAAGAGGGTTTAGCTGCCTGTGCCTAAAACATATATATATCTACAAGACTGATCAATGAGCATTCTTTCAGGGAGATTTTAGTGTTTGGAATACCTACGCCATGCAAACTTGTTCCAGAAGTTATAGTCGCTGAACCCAGTCATCGGTGTAGGATATCGCATTGAAGAGTAATTATCCAACACAAAAATTCATGGAAGACAATGTTTTATGGAATTTCCATCACATATGGCCGCAAGGTTGATGCTGAAGCTGGATACTCATTCTCCTAAATATCAATACCCCAAATAAAAATGGCAAATAAATGGAGTTTAGTAAAATAATGGAATTGGAAATATTTTACCCGTTGGCTGGATGCGATTTGTTAAAGGCCTGCAAATAGTTCTTTTATTAATTAATTAGTATAAAGCTACAAGAAATACCGTACCTGCAGAGACATACAGTCTGTGCCGGAATAATTCATTTACAAACTCCTATCATCGTTACAAAATTAAGTACAGAGAATTTCACCACGGAGCATATAATTACGTTATAATGAACAGGAGGGTGTGAAGAAATGCTCCAATTAATTGGAAAATTCTCAGAAAACAAATTTCCTGTCTTGAGTCATTTGCGCTGGGCAAAGGAAAGGACAGTATAGAAACTGATAATTACTTCAGACAAACAAGCAGAATTGGCAAAAATGATTTTCAGGAACAGCAAGATCTTTGAACTGATAACAAGTCTCTTTAGACAGCTATATAACCAGAAGCGATCATAGCCTGGCAGTTGCACTGAGCTCATAGGAAAATCATCATTGCAGAAAATTTGAAAGGCCAACCCCTTAAAGCATTACATCAATACTTAGGAACAATTCATTATCCGATGTAATTGTTTGTGGCTTTTATCAATTACAAACCTTATACTCCATTTAACGACTGTGTCAGTTTAGAACTTAAATCACTGAGGGCTGGATTAAATATTTTAGTTTATGGATATGGGCTTTGCTTTTTGTTCTTTGAACTGAGATAGTGACTTTGATTGAAGTCGTTGGGTGCTTGCTTTTCTTAAAGTGCCCTCAGACCTTGAAGTCTTCATCAGTTTATAAATGGATCTTAGTTGTGGGTAGAAATAACGTCGTTCTGATTTAGAAGTACTGTTTCTTTCATTGTTTTTTGTTTTTTTTTGTAGGAGCTTTGTACTTTGCTGAGGAGAGTCACCTATTGTTGGGGAGAGTGAGAGTTTCTTTGTTTTTAGGAGAGATGGGTTCCTTTGTTATTTTCCTGGTGGCAGAAAAGGTTGCTTCTTTTTGTGGGAGAGAGGTTTGCTTGTTTTTGTGGGATAAAGGTTTCCTTTGTGGGAGAAAGGCTTTCTTCTTATTTTCTGAGACTGGGTTGCTTCTTGTTGTGGGAGAGATATTTGCTTCATTTTGTGGGGCAGAGGTTTGCTTCTATTAGTGGTGGACGTTTATAATTTGCCGAAGAGAGGAGGCGAGTGAAAGGGCCTCTTTGTTTTGGGGAGAGGGGGGTGTTTCTTTCTTTCTGTGGGAAAGAAGTTTCGTTTTGGAGGGTGAAGGATTTCTTTCTGTCAGCGGTGATAGTGTGACAGAACAGTTTCTAAATGTAAATACGTAAAATGTTTCATGTGGCTCTACTTATCCAAAACCTGTACACAAGGTCAGCTTGCGAATTGAAACAGCATCATTTTGAATTACAGGCTTCTTGGTGTTGTGCTTGTTTAGGTCTACGACCATTGTGAAGCGCCCTGTCATAGAAAGTGTTCTACGTTGGTGTAAAAGTATGGAATTTACAATCAATTTAGCTCTAAGATATCACGTGTGTGTGTGAGAGAGAGAGAGAGAAAGAGAGAGAAAGAGAGAGAGAGAGCGAGAGAGAGAGAGAGAGTGTGTGTGAGAGAGAGAGCGAGAGAGAGAGAGAGAGAGAGAGAGAGAGAGTGTGTGTGTGTGTGTGTGTGTGTGTGTGTGTGTGTGTGATATGGTTACATCGAAATCGAAGGTAAGTTATTTAACATTAGCTTTTGAACAGAGACATATTTTGAACAAAATCATTTTCTCATTTGATCTGCGCTCTGTCATTTCACTGTGAAGGAAATACAATATACGTATGAGATCAGCAGGTGCCAGCCATGGATTCCTGGAATAATTGTAAGATTTGAAAAAAAATATATAACATTGACATATTCGCATACGTAAGGACAGCTATTGATTTCATGTTTCTCTAATCATTCTGGTATAAGACTGTAAATTCAATTTTATGATATGATATGCAGACCTCAAGGCGCCACATCACTCCATGCAGTGCTATCATCTGATTGCACAGTGACTGTAATTACAAAATGTTAGACATTCTTTGCCCCTGTTAGTAAAATCTATTGGAGACCATCTTTATCATGTGTTGACTTCAAGCGTTTTAAAAATGATAATATTTATCAGGCTTTTGTTTCATGGTAATCAACATTAATAAAAGGGAGACTTATCTTGTATTCTGTGTTAAATTATGTGTTATACATGACATTGCTCTGTGTACAGCATTTCTGTGTTTCCCGATGCAAGGGAGTAAACAAGTTTTTGTCCAGCTGTTTATTGGCTTGTCTTAGGGCGCCAATGAGTATTAAGTGTTATGTCTCTTCTATGTCTTTTCAACTGTTAAAACGTTCGCATGTCACACTGTAGACGGTATAGACGCTGTTCGATCCCTACGTACGATATGTCAAGTCCATTTCTGGTGCCATCAGCCGTGATATTGCTGGAGTGTTGCAAAAAGCGGTGTAAAGTGCTGGGTATTGCTAAAAGCGTCGTAAAGTGGTGGGTATTGCTAACAGCGTCGTAAAGTGCTGGGTATTGCTAAAAGCGGCATAAAGTGGTGGGTATTGCTAAAGGCGTCGTAAAGTGGTGGGTATTGCTAAAAGCGTCGTAAAGTGCTGGGTATTGCTAAAAGCGGCATAAAGTGCTGGGTATTGCTAACAGCGTCGTAAAGTGGTGGGTATTGCTAAAAGCGGCATAAAGTGGTGGGTATTGCTAACAGCGTCGTAAAGTGGTGGGTATTGCTAAAAGCAGCATAAAGTGGTGGGTATTGCTAACAGCGTCGTAAAGTGGTGGGTATTGCTAAAAGCGTCGTAAAGTGCTGGGTATTGCTAAAAGCGTCGTAAAGTGGTGGGTATTGCTAACAGCGACGTAAAGCTATACTTACATCAAATAAGGACTAACAAAAACAACAGAAGGGAATGCAGGAAAGGGATTAACAGCTACAAAGGACACCGGTTGATTGATCTTGTGACAACAGAAAGACGCCAAGTGCACATGACAGGGTTCAAGTATACATTGCTGATACTATTAATTAGAGATGATAGCTGGAGTGCTCTGTTGTTTTATCAAGCCCTGTAGGTGGACAGGATGAAGTATCCTTGATCTCTGTTGAATGTCTGATTGTGTCGACTGATTTGAACTGCTTCTGCTAGTTTTCGTTTGGTGAAGTCGTCAACATTATTTGATTGGATTTGGACGATGCTGTGATTTGTGTATGATGTTGTCCAAGATGGCGGATTTTTGGTCTGACTTGGTGATGATGCCATTTGTACTTTCATGCTGGTCTTTAAGGGACAAGGCGTTTCTGGGGCACAGATATTGTTGCAGTCACAAGTGATTTGGTAGAAAACACTTTTCACTTCTTGTTGTTAAGTAGCATTTTAAGTCTATTTTTGTTTTTCACAAATGCATGCAGTGGGTACTCTGCTCATAACGACGTGGCCTTATTGTGACTACAAGGGAAAAAAACAATGGTAGATGGCGCAACTGCAACCTATCAGATGACGAGTTCTAGTTCGGCTGAATTGATAGGCTATCGATTATTCGATCGCCTGTCAGTCAAGTTCTAACACATATTTTTGGAGAGGTTGTGAAAAAATACCACCACTGCAGAGCGAAGTTCCGACAAGTATCTCTGACAGGATGAAATATTTGTGTAGATTCAGTGGTTTTATTCTTTTGTTTTAACTGAATTAAATATTCAACTCAGCGTATTTTGAACATTATGTACTTTACCCTTCAGTTTCCTTAACCCCTCTCAGCTTACAATCACCTTGAGCACTGCCACACAATAGGCAGCCCAAGTGCACCACTTACTGCCCCTTTGTACTAAACCTTGCAAGCTTACTGTCCCCTGTTTAAAGTTCTGAGTTTGCTATCAGTTGAGAATGAACATTTCTACTGTCCACTCGTCACAAGGCATATTAAGTCTGGTACATTTGGACATTTGCATTGAACCTCTTGGGATCATTTCTTAAGATGTATCTGTATTCCTCGTGCAGCTGTTGGCATTACTGGTTATTACTGGTTGGTATCACCTAAGTTCACACACTTGGAGTTTTTTTTTATATGAATCATCAAGTGACAAAGGCCATACTGCGAACAATACCATCTCTGTTCACATGTTGAAACAGCTCCGCGTTCATAATTGTAAAACTATCGAACACACCTCATGCAAGTCCAGCTACTGCTTCAAGCAGTGAAAAGTCCCGCGAATGTTCGTACTTCGGAAATACTTCTCGCGAGTTTTCTATGTTTACTAAGACAGTGCGTGACGTAGAGCTTATGATGTTCCAGTTCTAGCCTGGAACTTGGGGAGACGACTGATGTGGTTGGAGGTCCTCCTCTGTCTCCGGAGAGATCTGGATTTCTGCTGGTTCAGGTTTAGTGGCGGCAGGGTTTGGTCTTAATGGCGGTGGTATGCTAATAAACAAGTCTGGACCAGACAATCCAGTCATCAGCAGCAAGGACAACCCAGTGATCAGCAGCAAGAGCATCGATCTACGCTGTTAGGATACGATGTCAACCAAGTCAGCCTGCCTGATCAGCCGATCCCGTTAGTTGCCTCTTCCGACAAGCATGGGTTGCTGAAGATCAACAAGAACTTCATTGAAACATGTCATCCTATCCCAATTGCCCAATGTTGTTGATCACTGGATTGTCTGGTCCAGGTTTGATTATTTACAGACCGCCATCACATATCTCGAATATTGTTGAGTACTAAACAACAAACAAATCTTCACACTTTTGTCCTTAACATTCGGGACTGGAGTCAGAGCAGAGCATGTTCTCTTTTGTGTCCATCACGTTCATCACGTTTGTTTTCATATGATAAATGGGACAGCGATGTAGCTTAGTGGTTGCAGCGTTCGCCCGTCACGCTGAAGATCAGGGTTCAATTCTCCACATGGGTACACTGCTCGCATGGTGTCACTGTGTGTAATATTGCTGAAATAGTGTTAAAAGCGGCATAAGCCTAAACTCATTCACGCTCGCACGCAAGCACGCACGCACTCAGGTGGTAAATATCCTGTACCATGTATAATCATGGTATCAAACCCAACACTACATAAACACTGAAATTTGGTAGCCACAAATATATGAACCAAATCAAAATGTCAGACTATTTTCGACCAAATCCAACGGTAAATTGACTCGAAGAACGCTGGTATGAAAGCTGATTTACCTACATCCTCTCTAAATTGCTTCGTTTATATCTCCAGCATTGCCTGTGCTTGTAAAAGGCCTCCGATACGCCCCAGTTAGATACAAATTGCCGGTATCGTAGACTATTGTTTGTATAATGATAACAATTATCCCACTAACTTGTCTTGCTCCTCAAAGGTCAGTTCTGACTCGATAGCCAATAGAAAACAGTGATGCCGTGTTTGTGGGTAATTACTGCAAGCAGTACTTACCTGTTCCTTTTCATTTGCCTATTTATCGGTAGATGAAGTCAATCGATACCAGGTTTTCACCTGGATTCATATTGCTGAGAAACCCATTATTTGACAAATGTTATCGTTATTCATCCTGGTCAGGCATTGTGTTCTATACTTCAACAGAGATCATTATGGACCGAATCCATGCACCATACATACATCGAAATGGAGGATTGAAAGGAACACAAGGAGCCTTTATGGCGCATATTTACTGCGAAAGGTACAATGAAACCATTGGCCCTCATAAAAAATACATCGCATGTACGTTCATCGAGTATCACCCAATGCCTAGATTTTCGAAGCTCTTTTCGCGCTAAGATAATCGAAAGTTCGTATTAATGTGACACTAATGACAATCGTAGCGCTAAGAGAGCTTCGAAAATCTTGGCACAGGATTCCAATCAACTGAGAATGCCAGTCAATATTAACAACAGCGGGTGAACGGATGGATGGGTGCTTCTGAGGGAGGGGGCAGATCATGTTGACTTCTCTTGACACACGCAGAGGATGGCACCACCAACAGTCAATCACACATAAAAAATTTAAAATAAGTAAATAGTTACCCAGTGAGAGGATTTGCACTGTTTTCTGCAATATTCCAGCAATACCACTGTTGGGGACACCAGAAACTGGCTCTACAACTGAACCCAGGTCTTCAGCATGACATGCGAACGCTTCTCCACTAGGCTACAACACTGACCCTTTAAATGTTTGTGTGACGTACTGTACGAAATCTGCTGCTCAACAAACCGTGAAGTGGAACAGAGAGTTAGAAGAAAAGGTTTTATCGACAACTTCTTTATTTGGAACAGTTGTGATGTGTAGGTGAAAACAATGTTATCAGCCAATTGATGCTGACAAAGAAGTAAAAGCAGTAAAAATGTAAATCCATACTACTTGTTTCTCTTTGTCATATCAGCTTCCAAATGCCACCTGATGTTATGTTTTAACAATGCATTGTTCAAGCGATTTGGTGGCACTCTGTAAATAACCGAGTCTTGACCAGACAAGCCAGTGATATACGGCATGAGTATTGCACTGCACAGTTTTGACACTATGACACTGGGTTAATCACGCCATCACCACCCTAACCCACCTCTACCACCCTAACCCACACACACACACACACACACACACACACACACACACACACACACACACACACACACACACTCTCTCTCTCTTCTCTCACACACAAACTCACACACTCACTCTCACACTCACACACTCGCGCGCACACACACACACACACAAACTCACTCACACTCACACTCACACTCACACTCACACAACAACCACCACCAATCCCGTTAGTCCCGACTTTACATGGATTACTGATGATCGCTAAGTCTCCTAATCCAGGTGTTCACGGATGTCTAACTTTCGTTTTGCTATAACATTTCAGGTTGTATTTGTGCTATTCAAAGTGAAACAGCCATGCTTGGAACATAATTAAAAAGTTCAAGTAACACAAGATTTAAACTTCACAGTAACGATTTTTCATGGCACTTGACAAATTCTAAATACCAAGGAGACTCATTCAGTCTTCTGTCAGTTTCGTTGTATTCAGGAGACAGGAGGCTGGAATGGATTTCTTGTATTCATGATGAAAATAAACCTTTGATATATTATATTCTTACTGTGTGGGAAAGTCATCGGTCAGGAACATTGTATCTGTTTGTCAAGTATGAACTTTATCTCAGATTAGAAACAGTATATTTTCAAAACGAACTCGGAGACATGAAGGTATTCATGTGGGCTATAGATTTGCTATTATGAAATACATTTGTATTTTTGAAATACTAACATTATCTTTTTATGGATCTGTGAAACAACCTGCTTCTGAAATATCAGACTGGATGTCTATTTAATCGATACTCTCACTCAAAGGCGTAAAACTTTATAACAATGTCAAATGCAGAAGTGCCCTTCACCTCTGATAAAACACCTTGAAACATCCTACATGTCACTAGTTTTATGAGGTATTGTTATGAAGAGTGCAACAATGTCTAACTTGTTAAGATGAAGGGCAGTGGAATATTTCGACTTGTGCTGCTTTATGGACATGTCAAGTGACACTGAGAATATTGTAGACCTTTCTGGGCATTTTCTCTTGTCATTGCCATTGCATGTCATCTCACAATGCCTTTCATGTCATCAGATTACGAGGGGCTATCAAAAAGTTGTGAAGCTCACCAGGACAGTGATATAGATGCAGCTGTCTTTAGGTTGTATTTTCTGTCATATCATCTATCAACCTTAAGCAAATTGGTTGGCTACATTCCAGCCTCACGATCCCCATTCTGTTTGACATTTTATCTATGTACCCCACAAAGTGCTAAATCTGAAATAATTGCATCACAAACTTCAGGGGAAAAAACATATGCAAGAAACATTTTGTCCGTTTGAGATAGTTAGAAATCCGCTAGAATCAGCCATGAAAACACATTTGAAGCTGCAATCACTCGTTAAACTGACTCGCCTTTTCATGTTTACCGAGATTGTTTTGGAAACAGTACTCGGCCTCCTTCCAGATGACTTCATCTTGAGGACATAACTGATTCTAATGTTTTCGCGATTCATACATGATGCAAGGAGTTCAAACTCTATACGGAATGGTCACACAAGTGTCAGCTCACAATATAATTGTAAATATTGCTGGACTGAATATCCCCCAGCTGCAAGGTTTACTTTCTCTGGAGGTGGATGTTACCATCCTAAGAAAGGTACGATACAAGCAGCAGTCTGTGATACTGACACCAAAACATCATCTCTGTTACAGAAAATATGTTCCTCTTTGTTATACCAGCTCGCAAATTTCACCCAGAGATTTTAAAGGCAATATTCCATCGTAATGGTGGCGGTCTGTAAATACAAAAAAAAAAAAAAAAAAAAACCAAAACAAAACCAAAACAAAAAAACAAAAAAAAACAAACAAACAAACAAACAAAAAAATGAGTCCGGACCAGACAATCCAGTGATCAAGCTCGGCAACGGTTTGAGAATCTATACCGAAATTTAACAACATAACATAATAGTGGAGCTATTATCCATAACGTTTTGTATGTTTCTCGTTATTCATCAACTTAAAATGCCAGTCAATAAAATGCCAATCACACATAACATTAACGTCATTGTCTGTATTGCTATAATCACTGTTCTTTTCTCAGACTGTCTCTGAATCTGTCCAGCCTCACAATTCTGTACTGTAATAGCGATGAGTACTGATTTCCTGAAATCCAGATAGTTTCATATTTGGTAAAAATCAGAGGGATACGCACTTACAAGTCCACTGGCAGCAGTGGAGAAACACACATTGGAGAGGGTGAGTGAGTGAGTGAGTTTAGTTTTAAACCGCACTCAGCAATATTCCAGCTATATAGCGGTGGTCTGTAAAAAATCGTGTCTGGACTAGACAATCCAGTGATCAACAACATGAGCATCGATCTGTGCAACTGGGAATCGATGACATTTGTTAACCTAGTCATCGAGCCTGACCACCCGATCCCGTTAGTCGCCTCTTACGACAAGCATAGTCGCCTTTTGTGGCACGCATTGGTTGATGAAGGTCTATTCTACCCCGGGGCCTTCACGGGTCCATTGGAGAGAGAGTATGGTTTTACTAGCCTAGTGGTTAAAGCGTTCACTCATGACCCCAAAGATCCAAGTTCAGTTCCTCACATGGTACAATGTATGACGCCGATTTCTGGTGTCTCCGCAGTGATATTATCGGAATATTCCTAATAGCGACATAAAACACACTGATTTTAAGCAGTATTCCAGCAAGATCAAGGCAGGAGACCAAAAAAACGGACTTCACACACTGTACCCATGTCTACGGCACATGGGATGATGGGGTAGCCTTGTGGCTAAAGCGCTCCCTCATCACGACGAAGTTAAATCCATTTGTGGTGTAACCCGCGGCGATATTCCTGGAATAGTGGTAAAAGCGGCGCAAATCCATATATACGCACTCACTCACTCACTCACTGGAATACTGCTGAGTGCAGCCTAAAACTAAACTCACTCACTCACTCACTCACTCCTGGGCACGATAAACAAAAGCCTTAAGCATTATGCTACCCCTTCGCCCTTTGGAGAGATTACACACCCTATAGGTACCACAGTAAGACAACAGATGACAATCTCCTGACAAATCTGACATGAATATTTCCCCTTCCAATGAAATAAGCCTAATATTGACCAAGGCATCCCGAATAATGTGAGACTGTTTTTGAGTAGCATTCACCACTCAAGTCCTTGAAAACCTTTAGCTGCTCATAGGGGCGATGGGGTAGCTTTATAGTTCAAGCTTTTGCTAGTCACGCCAAAGACCCTTGTTCGATTCCCGACATGGGTACAATGTGCAAAGCCTATTTCTGGTGTCCCCCGTCCTGCTAATCCTGCAGCATTGCTAAAAACAGCGTAACACCATACTCACTCACTCACTCACAATTAGGTGATCATCTATTAGCTCCGCTCACTGACAACGCTGGAATTGGCTTAAAGGAGCAAACGCTCACCTATTTGATTAGTCCGTCAAAACAGTGGGCCAAACTAGAGGTTAACCCCAAAGATCCAGGTTCAATTCCCCACATGGTTCATGTATGACGCCCATTTCTGGTGTCCCAGCTGTGATATTTTCGGAATATTACTAATAGCGACATAAACCACACTGACTGCACGACACGGAGGCAGCAGGTAGATAATATATCTTCCCTCAAGATGTTTTCAGCCTACATTATATGTTTTGAACCTCCTCAAAGCACACTCCACTGACTTGACCCAACATAACCAGCTTAAGCAGGATGAGGAACGTAATACTGCACATTTTTTCCTTTTAAAAAAGTATTTTTATTTTCCAATGCATCAATAAGATTATACATGCATCCGTGAAGCTGACAAAGTAGATACTTTTTGTGCTGTAGTTTTCCAGGAAAAACAAATATTAATAGTTTGACATTTTAGTTGAAAAATTCCAGACAAAGACTTGAAGAAATGTGTTTTGCAAAGACAACATTGTTGAATATCTGCAATTTAAACATCGAAAGGTCAGTCTAAAACATAAATTTGAATTGCAGAGTCTTGTATGACAACGTTACAATACAAAAAGAGGTTCTAAAATCATACTGATATTTATGGATGAGAATGTGATTCAGACACTGTGGCTGCGCAGAAAGACCGACTTTATCTTTCTCCACTGTGGCTGTACTTACTCAGAAATACTGACGTTATCTTTCTCCACTTTGGCTGTACTTACACACAGAAATACTGACGTTATCTATCTCCACTGTGGTTGTACCTACATTGTCATTTTATCCGACGCTTACCACTTCAAAGACGCAGGGCTTTAAAACTCGCTATAGATGTTACCTTCACTTCTTACATGACACTTACAAACATCCACCATGCTGATGGAGAAAGTCCCGATGGGATGTGTGTGTGACATTAGATACAAAACCAAATACGTTAGATAATGTGCCCACTGATTAACAGAATAAGTGCACAATGATTTGCGATGGTCCTTTTGACAGTTGGCATATGGTATTGAGAGCCTGCTCTTCGGAAAAAATACAAAGTCGTGTCCTCTTGTTCATTCACGTGAAGCGACACGAGTATGTATTGCCACCAGAAAGAAATGACCAACATTTAATCTGTAGCCGATTCCCTTCTACAGACGTTTTTCTACGGTCATATAACATAGTTGCCCTGTGGCCTTTTTGAGATTTCACATACATATACCACACATCAAAAGTTTAGTGAGTGAGTGAGTGAGACAGTTTAGTTTTACGCCGCAGTCAGCAATATTCCAGCTATATGGTGGCGGTCTGTAAATAATCGAGTCTGGACTAGACAATCTAGTGAAGCATCGATCTGCGCAATTGGGAACCGATGACATGTGTCAACCAAGTCAGCGAGCCTGACCACCCGATCCCGTTAGTCGCCTCTTACAAGCATAGTCGTCTCTTATTCAAAAGTTTAGACTCACAAGCCTTATATGTAGCCACCTACCTCGGTCAACTGTTCTAAAGAAGATTTTGCAAAATATTCCATACTCTTTATATCTACTGTTTACACTGAACTGATGTTTTGTACAACAAATCAGTAACCGGAAACGATTATTGTCATGAGTTCCAGAAATGAGGACACTCAGTCAAAATTGACGAATTCGTAACAAAACGTTACGCCAAAACGCATCTGTTCATGCGCCCGATATTTCCACATGCTTTTCAGCAATTTGATGCATGATCCACGGGCAATTCATGTGTATGAGGCGTTCAGCTGGTTCACCCAAGTTTGTGCAGAAATTCATCTTCGATGTAAGTACATATATAAATACATTACATAGAGTGAGTGCTTTAAGTGAGTTATACAAAATATATGTGTAATAGTTTATTTAA
Source organism: Haliotis asinina (assembly GCF_037392515.1). Classification (NCBI taxonomy): domain Eukaryota; kingdom Metazoa; phylum Mollusca; class Gastropoda; order Lepetellida; family Haliotidae; genus Haliotis; species Haliotis asinina. The sequence goes on from NC_090288.1 coordinate 36,920,176, forward strand.
ACTAAAAACATATTCTTCATTTCTGACTCTAGACGCATAAACGCTATAATTAATGTTTAATGTACTCAATGTTTGTCCTAATGTACCTCATCTGTATGCTACCTGTGAAGATCGAGGGTAGGGTAGGCCTTCAGCAAACCATGCTTGTCATAAAAGGCGACTAACGACTAACGGAATTCCCAGTTACGCAGATCGAGGCTCTGGTCCAGGCTCGATTAATTACAGACCGCCGCCATATAGCTGGAATATTGCTGAGTGTGATGTAAAACTAACTAACTCACTCACTCACTCACTCATCTGTATGTTTTCTTTGAACATGTGTAATACTTTGGATTTATAACTAAGCATGTTTTTGTATTAGTGACCCGTGAAGGTAGCGGTTAGGATATTGGCCTTCAGTAACCCATGCTTGTCGTAGGAGGCAAGTAACGGGATCGGGTGACGCCTAAGACCCAGGTTCTATTCCCCACATGGGTACGATGTGTGAAGCCCATTTTCTAGTGTCCCCCGCCGTGATATTGATGGAATATTGCTGAAAGCGGCGTAAAACTAAATTGACTCACTCAATTATTTTTAGACCGCCGCCAAATAAATAGAACATTGCTGAGTGCGATGTAAAGCTAAACTCACTCACTTATGTACTAGTGATAGATAAACAAAAGATGAACACTTGAAAGAATATCAAACTGTTAATTTCAGTATTGCAATCCAGTGGTTGACATTCTGAGCAACTTCATGTCTGTAGTAATTGGTAATAAATATTGTTTGAAACTGCATATATCAATATTGCAATCAAGTGATTAATATAGTGAGCAACTGTCAAGAAAGCAAGTCAGTGATTGATACTGCGAGCAACTGTAAACATGGCAATCCAGTCATTGATATTGTGAGCAACTGAATATGTCTATATAGTAATCAGTAACTGAACAACATAATTGAAAGTGAACAACTATCCATGCCAATATAGCAAGTCACTGATTGATATTGTGAGCATCTGTCAACATAGCAATCCTGTGAATGGTATTGTGTCCTTCTGTGTGTCAATATAGCAATCAAATGATTGAAATAGTGAGCAACTGTCAATATAGCAATCAAGTCACTGATATTGGGAGCAACTGTCCATACCAATATAGCAATCCAATGATTGCTGTTGTGAGCAAATGTCAATATAGCAATTTTTTTTATTGATACTGTCCTACAGTGCATCTAATGATTGATATTGGGAGCAAATGTCAATATTGCAATCCAGTGAGTGATATTGTGAGCAACTGTTAATTGACCAATTCAGTGATTGATCTTGGGAGCAACTGTCCATGTGGATATTGCAATCCAGTGATTCATATTGGGAGCAACGGTCAATATAGCAATCAAGTGATCGATATTGGGGACAACTGTTAATCAAGTGATTGATAATGTGAGGTCCAAATCATCATGGTGACTTTTCGATAAGCAAAGGTTAACTGCTTGAAGATTATTTCTTGAACTCACTCACTTACCATTCCTAACACCGTGAACGAAAGTGCTTGAAGTAGCAACCAATATTTTTGTTGACATCAGCTATATATACACTGACAATGGAACATCCAGGATGATCCTCAGAATAGTTACAAGCTATTACCTAAACATACCATGCTCCATGATGTGTTGCTGGGCTCCACAATGTTTCATAAGATCTTCCAGAATCCGTAATTATGATTCCTGACTCTGACTCCATTACTGAGCCAATCAGGTCATCTCGTTTGAGTGATGCTCAAATTATTTTCTGAAATTAGTTGAGAATTTTGCGATAATGCATTGCCATGGCGACCAACAAGGCACTTCCGGTGTAGAGACTTGGGGGAAAAACCTTGCATTTTCAGGAACATTAGCTTGCAAACGTAATCGCCAGCTTGGCTACAACATGATGTCACCTGACATTTCTTGCCGAGATGAAATCCCAGGCTGCTCAGGAATGGTTGGCAAAGTCGGAATAGATGTCCTAAGACTAGGCCTGTGTACGTAAGAACAGAGCTTTGTTTATTTATAAACCCAAATTCACCATATTAGCAGCCTAACAACTAATTCAGATAATGACCGAACGCTAACAGGACACGTTGACAATATCCTGAGTTTAAAACTTCTCCATTAGTACGAGCCATTCAGAGATAGCAACTGTGATTTGATGTTTGTTTGTTGATTCCCCGACCCTAATCTCCTTTCTCCACTTTTAATGTCCTTCAACAAATTATCATTGTTTTCAACCAATCTCATCAGCATAGTTCCATGACTCCACTATCAACAACTGTTAAAGCGTCACTTTCCATTTTGTTTTCAGAATTCCCTTTTAAAAATCCCAACACATCAGCAAATTCAATACAACTCGATCAGAAATACACACCATCCATAATTCCTTCTTTGCTTTTAACCCATCATTTCATGAAGCTCGTCGTCTCTCAAGCACCAGCAACTGCAATTTAGTTAAACCTTCACTCCTCAAAATTCCTATTTTTGAACATCTCACATCACCAGGATCAACACCAACCCCCACCATCAACAAGAATGCAAGCACTTTCTCCTTTACCTGTACGTGTGCCTTCTTTAGTTCCAAGTGTTGTTGACCAGTCACATCAGCAAGACTCCGCTACCCATCCTTTACAATTTTCCAGTTTCCATCCCCCTATCAGCAACATCACATCAGCAAGACTCCCCTACCCATTCTTTACAAATTTCCTGTTTTCAGCCCACCATCAGCAAGACTTCCCAACCAATCCTTTACAAAGGACAAGGTATGATAAGGGTGGTTTTTGGCCCACTAACAGAATTGGCTGAAAACATGTTATTTGTTTAGAGACAAGTTAGCTTTGCATAAAAATGCTATATTGTATATGTTCTAAGGTGTAATTTTACTGCAGTGGGGGCCCAGAATGGGTTTTATCAGTTCCCATGAAAAATAACACAAAGTCTGAAATATCAGTGTGCCATAATGGCTTATTTACAACTGTCATTTTATTTACATACAAATTACCGCAGTTTTACGACAGATAGTCATGCTGAAAAACATATCAATGTCAATCATACTGTTTTAACCGCAAGGGGCCCAATTAGGGTTGCAAAACATTGTTAATTCAATTACTTGCCAATTGTGTCCCCAAAACTCAGTCATTATTCACAGCATTCTTTGCAAATGTAATCCATGGGTTCATTGTACAACATGTAAGCATGATGACAAACATGTTGTACTAAGAATCACAGGGGCCTGATTTGGGTAAAGTTACATTTTGGGCACAGCTTCATTCCAGCTAGTAAGTGTTACAAGTCAGCATTTACAACCAGTTTTAGCAAATATACAGTTATCATCTCAATCATCATATGTTAATACAATAGCCAACCATGTTGCACTAAAAATCACAGGTCTTGATCTCAAAGGGGACCATTTCAGGTGAAATTTCATTGTAAGTGCAGGTTCATATCAACACCATGCACACGTTAAAGTCAGTATTCAAAAGACTTCACAGAGTAATTATTCACTACTTATCCACTTTAAAGATAAAAAACATCCACTATTACTTTTCATTCACACAGTCATCAATCTCAGTATGTGATTCACTCTCAAGAACTGCAGTATTCAAAAGTGTATAAACCTAAAGTAGATCAAAATATCTAAAATATAAATTTAAAATATTGGGTACAAAGGCAACTAGACTGACTTGAAAAGGTGAATGGTCAGTGTGTCTCAAGAAAAGATTTACATGATGTTAATTAAAGCTTATTTCACCAGTGTTGTAACATAGATTACCAAACTTATGAAAACAAATTACAATATTTGGATTTGATGCGAAACAGTTTAATTAAACATTGTAGACTTGATTAACAAACTTTGAAAAAAAGAAAGAAAAGTTACATGGATTTGAACTTGCATGTCTGATAACAAAAAATACCAACAGTCCACTGTTGCAACCATTAGGCTACATATTCCTTTGCCTCCCAGTGTGAATTTAAGCTTATATATTACACTTTACAACTATGTATGACTTGACGTCTGCTTGTGTTCATCATATGCTAGACCTTGATACAATGTTCTTATTCTAGCTAAAAAAATCCTTTTCATACAGTTAAGTGTAGTCATTTTGGTTAAATCTAATATGTCACTGAAAACATCAAGGTACATAAGGTCATGGAAAATCCATATGTTTATATATGGCAATCCTGTTGAATGACAGTGTTATTTTGACAGTAACAGGGGACTCAAAGGTGTTTGATACACAGATGATAGAAAAACTATGATCAAATTCTTACATAATAACAAAGATTCTCACCTTTACAGTACTGCTTGATCATATTTTGAAAATCTTCATACATCTTCTTACTTTTCTAGCAGAGACCAACAACCCAAAACCAATGTTTACCTCTCATAAATCAGCCTTGTGAGTGCCTTATGATATTGAAAATTTTAATAAAGATGTTTGATATGTGTATTTTAGATAACAACACCATTCAAAATATAATGTATCATGGCACAGATGTGTAAATGTGATGGATTGTTTTTAAAGATGTTAGTTTATGTCAATGTTTATTTTTTGAGATGTTGTATGGGGCAATTTCATATACCGAAAAAATGTACTTTTTTAAAAGATTTTGATGTGAGCAAAAGCGTGACCCACCACACTTTTTTAGGTGTGCATTCTAATTTACTCTCTTCATATGTGGTGAAAAAATTGGGATGGGTCACGCTTTTGCTCACACTTTTCTACCACTCTGAAAATCAGAAAATGTAGGTTTCTAGAAGATATTGTAAAATATGTCAACTTTGAGGTCTTCAAAAGAGGAAAACTAACAACACTAAAAACATAAAAATGCAATTGGAGGTAACTTCAACAATTAGTTTAGCTCCTTTTATGCTAAAATTATTGTGTTGTAAAATTTTGATAATCATGACATGTTGTGGGCCAATAATGGCCTCAATCATACCTTGTCCTTTCCTGTTTCCAGGCCCCCACCAGCATGACCACCACTAGACTAAACCACCATCCAGACACATCTTCCCCTACCCTTCCTTCATAAATTCCCCATTTCCAGTACCTCACACACACAATATCTGCATCTCATTAGTTGACTCACTGTCCTCACTGAACCACATTATCTTCCCTACTGCCAAACCTTCCCTGCAGTGCTAAAGCCCCAAATGAAGCAAGTCCAGATTTCCCCAGGTTAAGAGAACCTGTGGTCGCTATGAGTCTCATTTTCACCTTAATAGGTAAGTATTAAAATTCAGGGACTGGACATTGTTCTACCCCACCAGCAGCAACAATCAACATCCTGTTGCCCCAAATCCCTTCCCTCCTTCTCATGGATTCTTCCAAATGTGTTTTCACTCCCTCACATGAGCAACATCACCATCACATCCACACAGTCACCCTCCCAACACCTCACATCAAATGTGGTTTGCTTATTCCTTGAGACCCATTGTCCAGCACTGAGGAGAGAGTAATAAATATTTAAGAGGTCGGGAGTGACCAGATGGACTAGGAAAGGCAGATGTGAACCAAGTTACCCTGGTGATTCCAGTTCTTGTCCAGGCAACCAGAAACAAATTAAAGGTTCATGGCTTGTTTACGAGATGAGGAGATGATCCCACCAGTAATACATCATAACTGCAATAACTTCATTGCTGGTTCAGTTGATGTAACATTCTGCAGAATTATTTTTGTATGGTGCTTCTGGTGAGGATTGCCGGCAAATTTATGAGAATGGGTTTTCAGGTGAAGACATTATGTTGAGCCTTTCATGGTCACGGCCATTTGGATTTGTGTGAAGTAAGGGGTGCAAGGGAGCGCCATCGGCAAATAGCTGATATATGCCACCATGTGTTGTGAGATGCTGCCTGTTCCTTCCAAACTTGAAGGGGGTTGCAGAGGGTGGTGTTACGGACATTCCATTGTGGACATTCAGCACTGTGGCAATAATATGTTTATTATCCATCAAACTTACTTTTGGCACCCATTTTGATCAGATTGATTAACTGTGCTTCTGTTCACATGGCTTGTTCTGCATGTAGGTGTCATGTTAGACATGCTTTTTGTGTCTGTAGACAGACACTCAGTCATCTTCTGCTACATCCCCGGACGCAAATGTGTTCCCTGTCATGAAATTAACTAACAACAATGGAGGACAAATCTATAATATGGCATTACAAATCTTGATTGATTTTTAAAGTTGGATCAAGGATAAAACTGCATATGTCTAATTTTCTCCCTATCAAAACATACTAAGGTGAAATATGTTTAGAAAAACTGTTACAGAAGGTTGAAGGACAAATGTGTCTCATGATTGTTTGACAAAAATGTTGTAAATCTGTCACTCACTCACCTACTCACTTAAGTAACTTGAATAAATATAACACCTTTTCAGTGTGTGCCTGTTCACACAAACTCGTTAAGTGATTATTTTTTGGTCATTTATGGTGGAATTGTGCCTTGAATTTCTCAGAGGCTGCAAAGTTGAGAAATCAACCTCAGCATGAAAATAAACATTTATATCACACTAGGATAATGGATAATTCTGTGAATGTGTTCTCACAGTGACTATGATAGAGATTGTGGCCATTTTTTAAAATTTGGCAGCTGTCTTGGGTTTTTGGCTTAAATAATGCAATTTCTCTATTTTAAGCAGTGGAGTCTGGTGTCTGGTGTTGAGAACCTTGATGGACAGGCTGATTATCCATCACCTAATTAAAGTTATTTTCTGAGGTAAGTGTATTTTAATAACTGCTTCACTGTAATTAATCCTCAATATGTTTTCTGTTTTTCTAAAATATATGTAATAGAATGTATAAGAATGCCAACGCCAACGCCAACGCCAACACCAACACCAAATTATGCACAGTCCCTAAGCTACTTGTCTTCAATTGTATAATTTTAAACATTTACGTTTTCTGTTCATGTTGAGCGCAATGATATCATCAATCTGTAAATATCCTTCTTTTGTATGCCATTGTATTGGGTCAGATAAGTTATTAAGGTTTTTCCAGTCTGTAACTGATGAGGAGTGTGTTACAGGAAGTGACATGGTAACCGACACCTGTTAAGCTACTTTCCTCCACCAGACCCTCATTATGTAGAAGTAGTGTTTGGTCAAACTGGTTGTCATGTGTGATTCGGTTGAACTAAACTGAACCAATTAGAATGACGGATCGATTTCGGTAGGAAGCAAACACAAGACTCTTGAATTGAGTGGATACTTGAGTTTTCTGGAGAGAATTCAAAATAGCTTAAGAGATCCTGGACAAGGCTTCGTGGCATGTGTAAATGTTGGCTGTAAAGGCAGGTGTTATGGTGGAAAAGATGATGATGAAAGAATGTGTAGTGCATGAGAGTATTTGAATGAAAGCTTTAGTGAAGGTGACTCTCACTTAGCCAATGTAAGAGAGAGTTTTCAGTGATATGTATCCCTACAATGACAAACCATAATTACCATTTGTGAGCTGATGACCAACTCCATCTTGAATGAAACACTATGAATTATACAGCTGATGTGTTTGCTCAGCCAAGGGAACAGTGATTAAAGCATTTGCTAATCACACCAAAGACTTGGGTTCGATTCCCCACTGGATACAGTGTATGAAGCCCATTTCTGGTGTTTGCCATGATATTGCAGGAGATTGTTAAAAGTGGAGTAAAATCAAACATACTCATTCATTGCTGTGTCAAGTTATAGAATACTGTATTAATTTTTAGATAAGTGTTCCTTTGTTTTTTTCCAGTCAGATATGTTTTAGGTATTTTTTAATCTAGCATCTGCTTGTATTACTCAATCAGTACAATCAAATATATTTGTTTTCAGGTTTTGTGAGATTCCGGGTTACTTCTGTATTTCTCATCACTTGCTTGCCTTTAATTTTCAAAAGTTAAAGTTTCCTCAATTTTCCCACTACTTTTGAAATTTATGGTATGATGCAATACCAAAATATATTTCATTTGCATATACCAGAGGGTAAGTTGATCTTACCTCACTGACAGTACAAGAATGTTTCAGAATGGAAGAGACTTGATCTACATCTTAAACTAATTTAATCACTATTACACAGTGATCTGAATTCAAAATTTGAAGAAACATGTTTCACAATTAGTGAAGAGAATATTTTTAAATTATTTTTTTCATGATTTCACACACATCCACACAGCTGTTGTAATTTTTTTTACATTAAAAACTGATAAAAACATATGGATACCCTTTAAAGTCCCCTGGAACTCAACAAATATTGTGAGATTGTGTTTTGGATGAACATTTACCTTAGAAAACCCCAAGAAGCCATAATGGATCTAGTGGTTAGAATCAGTGACCCAGTTGATGTTGTGGATATTGGCTCAGAGTAGCAGTTACCAGTTTGTGGGTAGCCCAGTGGTTAAAATGTTCACTCATAAGACCTAAGACCAAGGTCGATTCCCCAGATGTGAACTCTGGATTTAGTCATTCCCAGACTGCCATGATATCATTGGATTTTAGCGGTCTTGTGTCCCGAGTCCATGTTGATGCGATTAAGGTTGGATTCAAGGACATGTCACCAATATGTTAAAGTTGACATGTTCTCATTTCCCTGCCTAGCTCTTTGTATTGAGAGCATAGAACAAGGACAGTTTGGCTCAGAGTTTGTAAACTGTGCCTGGAAATGGTATCAATATATAATCAGTGCCATGGTAATAATGTCAGTACAAGCCCCGACAGGGCAGTGTTCCTTTAGTATTTTCCAGTTTTCAGTACATAAACAAATAAATAAAGAAACAAACAAACAGACAGATCTAAAATATTAGCTAAATGTCATAGTCACCAAAGTCTTGATCCTTGGCGACTATGCTTGTCGTAAGAGGTGACTAACAGGATCAGGTGGTCAAGCTCGCTGACTTGGTTGACACATGTCATCAGTTCCCAATTGCGCAGATCGATGCTCATGTTGTTGGTCACTGGATTGTCTGGTCCAGACTCGATTATTCACAGACCGCCGCTATATAAAACTAAACTCACTCACTCACTCACTCACTTGATCCTTGTAGATATACTGATTGAAGTTTATTGACTGCTGTTGAAAGTTCAATGTAGATGAGGCCTCTTGAGTGGTCGGTCTTGAAATGTTATTGCTAGCTGACAGATGAGTGTAAATTCATCCTTTAAATCTCAACAACCATATATCTAGCATACAGTTCTAGAGAATTCTAGCAACATACAGCATCCATGGCCCACCACCATCTCATAACAGCATCTGACCAAAGACACCGAAATCAATCAACAAAAGGGAGGTAACTCCACAGCTTACTCGTAACAGGTGAAAGAGCATAGCCTAAGTTCAAAGTGTGAGTTCAAATTGACACTCGGCTCTTTTAACTTTTGTGACAACTAAAAGTTAATTAATGTGACATCATATTTACCGAAATCAAATCCTCAATACAAATGACACATGTCATCATATCCCACCTACACAGATACTCATTTGACCCGTGAAGGTCTACCCGGGGTAGAATAGGTCTTTAGCAACCCATGCTTGCCATGAAAGGCAATTACGCTTGTCATAAGAGGCAACTAATGGGATCAGGTGGTCAGACTTGCTGACTTGGTTGACACATGTCATCGGTTCCCAATTGCACAAATCAATGCTCATGTTGTTGGTCACTCACTAATAGTGTTGATCACTGGATTGTCTATCTCTTTAGAGAGTACTTCCATATAGCTGAAATATTGCTGGGTGCCGCATTTAACAATGACCTAACAAAAAAAGAGCAAGCAGCCACTCACACACATGCACACATATTCTATCACATCACAATAAAACTGTAACACAATGTTAAACACCACTTCATCTCCTCGAGCAACGATATACTGAATAACGGCCCAGGATATTTTACCCAGGTGACATTAGCTTCAATAGCAGCCCCAAAAGTAATTAATTCTTAAAATGTCCACAAGTTTTTTAAACCATCAAGGAATACCCTCTCAAAACATTTCTTTCTGAAAACATAAAGATCAATGTTAATTTCCAAAGAATGATAACATGTACATAACATCTCAAATTCACAAGTCCCTCGTCAATTCCAGTGATGGAATGCAATATACCCACATGTTCACTCATGTCATTCTCCCTGAAATATATCACAGCAAGACCAACTTGTCGCCCACCTAGGTCACCTGGGCTCCAAGATGTGTCATGAAATGCATCCCAGCACAGATTCTATATCTTTTATATGGCACCCTTCAAGTCCATAATGAATTAGAGACTCCCCCATTTGATTAGATTTTCCTGAGCAATAAGTCGTTTATTGCTGTCAATAAAGAATGCAATATACACTCTATTCCCAGAAGCAATGTATTCCACTTCATTCGAATATTCCATGATAGTTATCCATATAGACCTGACCTGCATGTGGCCTGAACGATCTGCAGGTTCAAATAATGGCATTTATTTTGGGAAGAGAGTATATATATTGGCATTATACTCATGGTGCTTCATTATTAGATATTGCAGAGGCTAAAACAAGGAATGGATTTCTTATGTGTGACATGTATGATTTTGAAATGTGACAACCTCCAGATTTGTATCTGTGTGATTAAATGTTACAGTTTTGAAACCATTTTTGAACAACAGGCGCTTGCAGAATAGCCGTCCTTTGAATTGAGATGAGATTTTAACTGTTTTTTCCTAGCAGGTTAATGTGAGTCTAGGGTTTGTAATTAAATGGAGATAGTTGATGGCTGTAATTGTTACAACTTACCCATGTTGATAGCGTCAGAGTTGGAATATAATTTTAGCTAGCCTTGGAAACACGAAACATGGCCATTTCTCATTTCTCTAAGCACAGTGGTGTGAAATTTCAATTCATTTTGAAGTCATTTATCGGGCTGCAGTAGTGTTCACACTCTTATAACAATTGAGGAGGAGTTTCAATTTGGTGTAAGAGAAAGTGTGAGTTCTATTTAAGAGTTAGTGTCAAAATGTCACTTTATGGGATTGTTGATTAACGAAAGTAGAATTTATGTCCTTGATATCATCTTTCTATGGATGCCAAGGTCCTTTGTTATCTCCCTCTTTTGTTCTGTCCTTCCATTACTCATTTACTTCTTTGTCATTTTTTCCTTCTTTCTTTAAATTTTGACATTCGTTGGAGAGATGTCACTGAGTTTCAGCCATTTGGAGAGAGCACTAAGCCGGTGTGAAGCTACATAATCCATTTGTAACACTTTGAGAAATGAAAACGGGACGAGGCCTTAAATTTATGGGGTGAAAAGGACAAGGGCACAAATTATAGAAATTGCAAAGAAATGGTAGAGAACCTGATGGCCTAATCTGCAGTAATGGTGACACCAACAAATGGCGCCAACCTTCGTGGTGGCACATAAACTAAGTCCTGTTTCTTGCATAACATGCAAAACATACTGATGCACATCAACTCATTTAAGCTCTGTGATGTTGTGCAGGACTTGTTAGATGGTCAAAACTAGATGGTAGCATATTAAGGAAGACCTATGTAGTCTTTAAGGTCACAAATGGAACATTATCAACTCTTGATGGCTCCATATAAACTAAGACCTTTTGCCTGTACAGTCATAACTGGAACATGGTCAAAATGTATTTCATATAAACCAATGCCTGTTGCTGTTAATGTGTCAAGTGGAACATTATCCAAACTTGATGGTTTCTTATAAACTAAACTCTATTGCTTTCAAGGTCAAAATTGAGGACTGCCAATATTTGATGGTTTTATATCAACAAAAACCTGTTTCTTTTAATGTCAGTACTGGAATAATGAAGAAAGCTTGATATTTTCAATAAATATATCCAGGACTATTGCTTCTAAGGTCACAATTGGAAGATCAGGTTTTACTTTCAATAATAATCCATCAATATCACAGCAGGGGTACCAGAATTTAGCTTCACACATGGTAACCATTTGGGGAATCAAACCAGAATCTCTGTATGAGACCAACCATTTTAACCACTTGGCTACCCCATTGCCCCCTCTGTCTATGACACAAGGAGTAACATGTGACAGGGAATACTCATGTTTTGTTAAATCTAACTGAATTAAAAGTTGTAATTACAAACTAGTTCAGTTTGGACTGAAGTCATTCAATAAATGTAATGGAACAAAAGTGTTGAGAAATTTGATCATAGTAGATGAAAACAACAAAATCTTTCTCCCATATTATCAGCATCTGCTTATGAGGGAAAAGTGTTAAAGTAAAAGTATAAAAGTGTTAAAGTAAAAGTATAAAAGTGTTAAAGTAAAAGTATAAAAGTGTTAAAGTAAAAGTATAAAAGTGTTAAAGTAAAAGTATAAAAGTGTTAAAACCAGGGACTCCTTTCATGAAGCAACCTTTTCTAACATTAACTCCCTTTTTTTAATATTGCACTAAGGTTACCTTAGTGACCTACGATCACCTTAGTGCTTTGCGAGGCCTTGTCATGCAAAGAGTCTTATATACAATTTGAGGAAAAAAGAGAAGCATTCACTCACCGACTATAATCATGATTGATTTTTTTCAATGTGTGTTGCTTGCCAGCATTAGTGATAGCACATGATTTTGAAGGAAATGATGACTATCGACATCATGTCACATAATCTCACAACAGAAACTAACTATGTGAATACATGCTTTAAGCAACTGGTACTTAATCCCTTGCATTAGACCGACTCATGACAACATCCAAACTGATGAATAACTCATGTTGCAGCCTTCTCAGTGTATTTGTAGGAAGGCCATTCAATTGAAAAAACAACAGTTTTGCATCAAACCTGTCTCGTGGAAAATATTATCATGAGAAATTGGAAAATTAAATCCAATATGCAGAATTCCTGCATCATGTGAACCACCTTAATAATACTTTTTAAACGTTTATATAGTCCCCAATGTTTTTCTTTCCCCCAAAGTAGAAAAGTTTTCAACTCATTTCACTAGTCCCAGGTTATATATTTTCCAGACCCCCACAGACTAAATCACTGTTGCATATTATCATGTAAAGAAACATGGCAAATAAACTGTGTTGTTGTTGATGGCTCCAATGCAAGATATGAACAATAAAGTAGATTAGTCTCCAGCTTGTAATTCTGGATGTAATGTATATTTTGAAAGTTTCAAAAGTCATGAAAAAGTTTGTCCACATTTCTGAACGTCTGTTGAGTCTCATTTTCTTGTCACAGGACATAAATTTGATTGCAAGGGAAATCCAATTCCAAAATATATTTCCAGCAATAGCGTTTTTCTGCTATGAGAATGATTCTGTAATTTTTTAAAAGTAGTGAGTAAACCATTGTTAAAACCCATGTCATCATGTATACGTCTCCAAATGACTGAAAAGCTAGGAAGCTCTGTTCACAGGTCTTCTCTACGGACTATCCTTATCAGTTTAAATCCAAGATAAGTCCCTCCAGGAACATCCAATTGCAAACCAACACAAACATAACCATGAACAATATAAACGACTGGCAGTCCCATTCATCAAGGTTTCGTGTGTCTTGGGAATCAGAGAAATCAGATTAAACAGTACCTCTACAAGGTTTCATGCGAGTTTATCAGTCTACAACGATCCTCGAGGGAGTCTTTACCCATGCTTACCATCTTCGTAATTGGGTGTGTTAAAAAACGGGTATTGTGCTGTCAAATCTCTTAACAATGCACCGATTTTTTATCTGCTTATACAATGACAGTTTTGTGTCATTTCTTCTGGCAGTTGGTTGTTAGGGTGATGGATGCGCTATATCATCTCAAATGGAGTTAACAAGGAATACAGAGTAAATCTTATCATGCTTGGTAATGGATTATGTTCCAAACTTGACTTGCTGATAAAGAACTAATCAGAATATTGAATTAATTCTCCCTGACTGACTTTATCCTGATTATCTCGCTTGTTGTGTCACCATGGATGACGTATAAAATTCTGTGCTGCTTGCGACAGGCTTGGAGGCAGCTTACCTTATTCTGAAATATTCTACATTTTTTGTAAACTTTTCTTTTGGCAGTTTTCATTTATGTCAGGCAGTATTCCAGCAGTATTCCAGCAGGACCAGTATTTGAAGGATACTTGCAAACAGATTTGTACCATAGAAATGTACCATGACAGGAACCAATTGCCTTGCCTTTTTACGTGTTTATGATGGTGGGTGGTATATATATGTATATTCCAACACTTCCAGCACTTGGAGGATACCTGAAAATTGCCTCATACCATATGTTGACTTGGACCATAACTTGTACCAGTTCCCTTGCCCTTGCATGTGTTTATGATGGTGGGTGGTATATATATGTATATTCCAACACTTCCAGCACTTGGAGGATACCTGAAAATTGCCTCATGTTGACTTGGACCATAACTTGTACCAGTTCCCTTGCCCTTGCATGTGTTTATGATGGTGGGTGGTATATATATGTATATTCCAACACTTCCAGCACTTGGAGGATACCTGAAAATTGCCTCATACCATATGTTGACTTGGACCATAACTTGTACCAGTTCCCTTGCCCTTGCATGTGTTTATGATGGTGGGTGGTATATATATGTATATTCCAACACTTCCAGCACTTGGAGGATACCTGAAAATTGCCTCATACCATATGTTGACTTGGACCATAACTTGTACCAGTTCCCTTGCCCTTGCATGTGTTTATGATGGTGGGTGGTATATATATGTATATTCCAACACTTCCAGCACTTGGAGGATACCTGAAAATTGCCTCATGTTGACTTGGACCATAACTTGTACCAGTTCCCTTGCCCTTGCATGTGTTTATGATGGTGGATGGTAGGTTACACTGATCTTGTCAACTGGTATCCCCATTATATGTTCGGGATTCATAAATTCAGACTCAAGGATTAGGATCACACATACCTGTGTAGATCTGGGTTAGAATTGGTCTTCATCAACCCATGCTTATTATTAGAGGTGACTGGGTGGTCAGACTGACTGACCAATGGTTGACACATGTCACTGTGTCCCATTAGCATACATTGTTGCTCATGCTGTTGACCCGGGATTGTCTGGTCCTGATTTGATTATTTACAGACCAACACCATACAGCTGGAATATTGCTGAGTGTGGCACAACAAACAAACAAAAAGTTCATACTCTGCCAACTCTCATTATGACCTGTAATTTACTAGATTTCTTATGATTTCGGGGGTTGGGGTAACCTCAGTGGTTAAAGCATTCACTCGCTGAGGATCAGGGTTCAATTCTCTCACATATTTGAAGCCCATTTACGGTGTCCCCTGCTGGAATATTGCCAACAGCAACGTAAAACCCCAACTCATTCTAATAATTTCAGACTGGGTTTTATGACTTTCATTTTGTGCTTCTTTAACCAATGTGATTAATTCTGCAGTTTTGCTTTTGAATAACTGACAAGTTGATTAATTAATTAATACTATGTTTTTGTTTTTGTTTTCTGTTCAATCTGATTCACAGATTACCATTCTCACTGGCATTCCATGACAAACCAGTTCAGAGGAACACATGCATGCAACCTGTGTTTCATTAATTAGATACAGATCTCAACTGGACTTAGGGGCATTGAGGTAGCTTAGTGGTTGAAGCGTTTCCTCATCATGCTAAAGGGCTGAGTTCAGTTCTATCTTGTGTGCAATGCTGGAATATTGCTAACAGCTGAGTAAAACACTCACTCACTCACTCACTCACTCACTCACTCACTCACTCACTCACTCACTCACTCACTCACTCACTCAACTGGATAGGATCATCATTTTAGTTGACTTGGTCAGATGTGCACAATAAGCATCAGATAGCTCATCTTCCTGTGACTTGTTGCCCACACTGTCAGCCACCCAGTGGTTAAACAGGTATTTCACTCAGGCAACAATGAGATGACTTTGAGTGCAAGAGGTGAACGGAAATGTGGATTAGTATTCAGTGTTATTTATGCACACCATTTGAAACTGTCCTGCCTACCCCATCTCCTCCCATCCTTCTCCCCAACAAGGACAAAATATTGCAGTGTTGTGAATTAGGAATACAGTAATCGAAATCCAAATTTTTATGTGGCAGAATATTGTGCAAGTAATTTTCGGAGGAATTTCTCAGAAAATGTCAAGTGCTCTTTTGGACCAGTTTGACACACGAAGAGGGAATAACCTCCCTTGCAAGTTGTTGGGTACTTCCTTAGAAGTTGGACCCATTGAGGTGATGGGGTAGAACAGGCCTTCAGCAACCCATCCTTGCCATAAAAGGCGACCATGCTTGTCGTAAGAGGCGACTAACAGGATTGGGTGGTCAGGCTCGCTGACTTGGTTGGCACATGTCACTGGTTCCCTGTAGCACAGATCGATGCTCATGTTGTGGATCAATGGATTGTCTGGTCCTGACTCGATTATTTACAGACCACCACCATATAGCTGGAATTTTGCTGAGTGCAACGTACAACTAAATTCACTCACTCCTCCTTAGAAGTTGACAGGGTAGAGTAACCTCCCTTGGATGTTGACATTCCAAAGCCAGGACATACACCTGGAAAGTTTTGTTCTGCTGGACATCAAGACTATGTCAACATCTGAGACCATCAACATGATTCAAGATGCTTTGAGGTATTAGTTTCTAGAATATCATGTGTACAGTGGAGGTGTGGGTGATTCAGAGTTTCCCTCTGTAACCTGACTTGTGGTGATTTGTCCAGTGTGGATAACAGGCGCCCTTGTCAGATTACAGATTACAGATTTTTTTCAAAAACTTTGACATGACCTCCGACTTTAAATGCTTCACAGTAGAACATATCTAGACAAGGACGGACACTTTTGTGTACCCCACCCATCTTCTTTGACAATCGCTACACTGCCATCATATGCAATCGATTAAAATTAATCCAAACAATCATCTAAACATTCATTGGCTTATCAATCACCTCTCATGACACCTACCAGTTCTTTATTGTTATTTCTACAAGACGATTTAAAGCCGAATTTGACCCTCAACTAAAGTATCTTGGCACAAATGGTGGATGATAGCAAGCGTCGACCAATGAGAGGGCTTGGATGGACCACACCCCCTTTCATGCATCCTTACATGTGGATGTCTGTGAAAATGCTGACTATTCAGTTTGGGAATCAACCCTTAGAAAACAGTCATCGTCCATATTGTAGAAAACTGCTCACTTATTATCAGTGTGTGAAATAGCCACTGGCTCAGCAACTGATGGCTAGTAAAAATCCAGTCAGGCCAGTAAATTTCCACAGGTCATTTGGTAAATATTTTTCTCCCTCCCCAAATCGTTAGATTATAATACACTTTTAAATTATGCAAGATGAAAATGTCCATCATTTAAGCAACTTAATGGTGACACACACGTTTACGTTCAAGTTTCCATCTAATCAATTATTTTGTGGTCTAGTAACCTCTCAGGTGTTCATAGACTGACTGGCTGGCAAAATTTAGAAACTATTTTGCACATTGCTCTCTGTTTGCGACTTTTTATTGTTTCAGTCATAATTTGGCTAACCATAGGCTTGTGTTTTTACTAACGATTTAAAGTTTTTAAAGTCCCTAAAGTGTTCTATGTTAATATTTCATGAAATTCAGGTAAGTGTTGGGAGCATTTGTGTGTTTTTAACTTTTCCCTGATGTATGGTGTTTAAATCCATTTGGTGTGAAATTTTAAGATATTATCTTGCAGCTGTTTCAGTTTTCTAATTAAAATAATTCCTGTGAGAGAAAGTTTGTCTCTAATAACTTGAAAGTCTCATCAATCTATATCACGTCACACGTTTTTGACATATAGCTGTGGCTGAGATAGGCTTGAGCGATTTAACAGATTAAGGTACCACATCCATCATCTGAACACAAGAAAAGAGCACAGAACCAAAATGCAGTGGATATTTTACTTACTGTACCAAATAGATCTTTACCTGCTGTTTGGGGTAGACTTGTGGTCAAAGCGTTCGCTTGTCATGTTGAAGGCCTGAGTTTGATTCCCCATGTGGGTAGAATGTGTGAGACACAGCTCTGCTGTCCTATCCTAGGATATCATTATGATATTACCAGCAGTGATGTATAGCCCAACTCACTCACTCACTCACTCTATGATGCTCTTATTATCAGTCTCTGATGGGCCTGGTTATGTCTTGATTATTTCAGACTTTCCGCAAATTAAAACTAAATTGAACATTTTCTTTTCTTCAATTTTGTCTCATCATATTGACCATATGTAAATATCATAAGTTGTTCACTGGTCCTGAGGGGCCCATGGGTTGATCTCTATCTTTGTTTATGTTCCCTGTTAACATAAACAAACACAGAGGGTACATGAACCCATGGGCCCAGAGTGACCAGTGAACAACGTATTTCACTTACTAAACACCTCAATGTTAATTTTGAAGTGTTTGACGCATTATAAGGAGTACCAAAGTTGAGCAACAGCTAAACATTACTTGAGCAAATTCTCCCAGTTTGTCGTTTCCAGCAGGTAACGACCTGTGAAGGTCCCGTCATAGAATAGGCCTTCAGCAACCCATGTTTGCCATAAAAGGTGACTATGCTTCTTGTAAGAGGCGACTAATGGGATTGGGATTGGGATTGGCTGACACATGTCATCGGTTCCAAATTGCGCAGATCAATGCTCATGTTGTTGGTCACTGGATTGTCTGGTCCAGACATGATTATTTACAGACTGCTGCCATATAGCTGGAGTATTGCTAAGTGCAGCATAAAACTAAACTCACGCACTTAATCACTCACTCATTCCAGCAGGTAACATGGAAAATTTTACTTGCTCATAAGTGGTTAATATTGACTGGCTCATGTAAGCAACACTTTTTCTATGAAATTTTTATCTTTTATCTTTTACTGATTAACTCACCCATCAAAATAGAGGTGTTAAGAACTCTTCTCTCAAATGTTCATTTTTTTCAATAATAATTTCAAAAGTATGACACAGTTCTGTAACATATATTTCAGAAGGCGAGGTATGAATCAAAGACTAAGAACAAAATGCTTCGGGATAGTTTGAGAGTTACGATGGTATAACTTTCCCCATTCCAGGCAATACAAAGATAAGCTAGAGTCATTAGTATTATTTTCCAGTTCACTGATCCTTTCAGTCTTCATCATTGTCAACAGAGAAATGGTTTAATATCAGCGCCATGATGGATACGTCATCTTCAATATCTAATCAGTCTCTCCGTGGCTTTGGACAAAAGCATGGACAAAACCTTGTCAGCAGGGAAAGCAACAACTCACTTTGAAATTTTAGGAACACAATGAAAGTACCTTTATTAATGGAGCTAAATTTAGAAGCAGCTGGAGAAACAGGAAAAAACACAAATGGTCACATTTCAGAATTGTACATTCCATCCAAAAGCTGTTTTTCCATTTGTTCATTTCGTCAAGTGAGATGTTGTGACTGAGTTTCACTTTCACGTACATTTATGCTCTCAAGAAGACCTGAAAGCACATTTGTGGTCATATAAATAATTTACAGCTTTGGAAGCATGAAAGAAATTCTTTGACTATGCCAACATATGCTGATGTTTTTTGGACATTAGCACCCTAGTCCTGAAAGACGTAGGACTGATTCTGTTGATGTGGAAGATAGTCTAGGCAAAACATACCAATTTATGTTTCGGACGTCCTTTCATGTAGTGCATAATGACTTCAGTAGATCACAGTCACTTGCTATGTATTTGTTTTTAGTGCAATGAATTAGTGCATGGTGCTTCTCCAAACACAATTCCGAGGTAAGGTGGAAACT
This sequence comes from Haliotis asinina, assembly GCF_037392515.1. NCBI lineage: Eukaryota > Metazoa > Mollusca > Gastropoda > Lepetellida > Haliotidae > Haliotis > Haliotis asinina. The sequence continues at coordinate 36,939,889 of NC_090288.1, forward strand.
TTATGGTGCCTAACACAATGTGAGGAGGGTTTCACGCACTGTTTTGTCAAAGGAACCGGCGTTATTGCTATAATAAAACAATGTGATGCCCCCTTTGGATAGTCGTCATTATTGGAGGAATAATAATCTTGAATGCAGTGTGAATTCAGTTTTACCACAAAGAATCCCCGATATTGTATCTGGGTAACTTAGGATTTCCAGTTTGTGTTATTTTATTAATCTTAGAATGTTTTGGCATTGTAATGGAATATTTCATTTTTCAGAACTGACTATTGAAGGACAGATTTTCACAAGGGGCATGTGTAAGTCGAAGCGAAAATGTAATTTTCAGTGGTGGGGTGTTTAACAGACACTATTTGGGTGAACTGTGGAGGATATAGTGACAATACTTGATGCAGCACAATTAATGGACACCAATGAAATAGCTGCTGTTGGTCACCAGTGCTCAATAATTGCTTTATCAGCACTTTTCAGCTTTAGCTATATTACTAGTGTTCAGTAAGTGTGATGCGTCACCACTGGTCCGCATTCGCTATATCACCAGTGTTCAGTAAATGTGATGCGTCCCCTTTGGTCTGCATTAGCTATATCACCAGTGTTCAGTAAATGTGATGGGTCACCACTGGTCAGCATTCACTATATCACCAGTGGTTAGTAAATGATGCGTTAGCACTGGTCAGTCCTGGCATTTTTCATCAGTGGCCATCAGTGGGAAAGACAATTTTTCAGTGAACAAAGAAACAATGGAAACTTCAGCAACAGCAAGCAGCCATGCCAGTACTCAGTAATAGTGCATGCTACAGCAACAGCAAGCAGCCATGCCAGCACTCAGTAATAGTACGTGCTACAAAGGCTCTGGACAATATTAGCCATGTCACCATTGTTCAGTAATAATGCTTCATCAACACTAGTTAGTATTAGTCATATCACCAGTACTCAATAACTGCTAAATATGCACTTTTCAGTATCAGTCATATCACCAGTGCTCAGTAATTGCTGAATCAGCACTGGTCAGTGTCAGTCATGTCAGCAGTGCTCAATAATTGCTGAATTAGCACTGGTCAGTTTTAGTCATGTCATCAATGCTCAATGATTTCTGCATCAGTACTAGACAGTATTAGTCTTGTCACGAGTGCTCAGTAATTGCTGAATCGGCACTTTTCAGTCATATCACCAGTGTTCAGTAAATGTGATGCATCAGCACTGGTCAGTTCTGCCATTTTCATCAGTCCCCATTAGTGGGAAAGTCAATTGTTCATTGAACAAAGAAACAATGGAACCTTCAGCAACAGCTAAGAGCCATGCCAGTGTGTGCCAGATCTCCATACAACAAAGATGACAATGACTGTGGGACAGAAGAGTTAATGATGTCATCTGTCGTGCAGAGATCAATTATAAACCTATTATGTGAAATTTGTATTTACGTTATGACTTAGAGATATCCCATTGTGATCTTGCTGCCTCTGGGCTCTTGAGGATGGAATACCATAAAGAACCAGGTAGAATAGGTCTTCAGCAACCCATGAAGGCGACTATGCTTGTCAGAAGAGGCGACTAACAGGATTTGAGTGGTCATGCTTGCTGGTTTGGTTGACACATGTCTTTAGTTCCCGATTGCAGAGTTTAATGCTCATGCTGTTGATCACTGGATTGTCTGGACCAGACTCCAATATTTACAGACCGACTCCATATAGCTGGAATCTTGCAGTGCAGTATAAAACTAAACTCACTGACTCTTGACGATAGACGTTTTTGGGTCTGATTTCTGAGAATATTTTGTCAAGACAATCTGCCCTACAAAATTCAAATCCAATTTTAAAAATGGTTGACAACGAAACCATATTTGAAAATACAGTTTTTGCTGATTCCTTTTCCATTATGAAATTATTGATGCATGATGGACATGACTGGAAGCAGGCACCAGTTTGTAAGCCCTAGCCAACAGCACAGTGGTAATGGTAGTCATGAAACTGGTCAAAAGATAGCTTCTGATGTAGACCAGACAAATATGTGTAAAAGCACTCGAGGAAATCTAAATTTCCTGTATCTGAAAATAGACTGATTCTCAGGGCACCTTGTTTAAAAGACTGAATTCTTGTAGAATGGAACTAGCTGCCTGCCTGCCTGTCTTGGCACAGTCCGCAATAATTTTTGTCAACCAAATTCAACATCAATTGCACAAGTGGATATCTTGGTATATGACTGGATCCAAATGACCTTATTATATATGTTACATACCCATGACCTTGAATCATTACACACATTTTCAGTCACTGGATTTTTGTGCTCCAACAAACGCACTCTGTGTCATATATTTAGAATGAGCACAAATGCTCTCCTTCATTTCAAAATATACAACCTCAAGGGGTTTTGCTTAGCCTGTGATGTCACATTTTTGACCAAACCTGGGAGTGTTTTAACCTCGAAATAACCGTTCACTGAGAGAAATCACAGTGGGCAAGTCAAACAGCAAGGACAATTTATCTTAAAAGCACTGGATTCTGCCCATGTGTTGTTAAGTTGTCCAACATGCCTATTTTCAACATTCCCTGTCATCCAAGGTTATTCGGTTTAAACCTTTGAGGAGCCTTTGGTCTCTTCAGAGACAGCAGGTCACAAAGTAGTGATGATTCCTTGGCTTTATAAGACAGCTCATATGATCATTTGCGATCAAGGACTCTTTAACAGACGTTTCAGAGACCTACCTGTCGACACATTGTCAACAGGCACCATTTTTTTGGATTATTATGGCTGACTGCTGCATGAAGTTTGACACCCAACACCCACAATATTAGACGAGCATTGTGTGTGTTCAGTTTTATTTGTGAGTGCTGATTTAGAAAGCATGTTATGTGACAGTTTGATGGGTTTAGAAATGAGCTCAATATTTCTCTCTGCATGAGGTGATGCACAGTGATTGAAGTGTTCACTCATGCTACTGGACTGGGTTTGATCCCACATATGGTTGTGGTATGTCAGGCTCTTTCTTATGTTCACTTTGATATATCTTGGATTTTCAACTTATGGTTTTTAATGCATATAACATAAAAAGTATAGTTTTGCTTCTTATTTATGCTTATGAAATTTCACATTTTCTTTTTCTTATTCCAAATGTGTTTTCAATTATTGATGATTTTACAGATGCATATACAAGCCTCTTCTTCTTGAATATTTGGTCTCAAAGACACAAGTTTGCAGGGTCTAGAATGACCATTCAAATCAAGATTTCCTTGACTCCAAGGCAAAAATTGATTAGGATTCCTTTTGGTTCTTTTCATATTTTTGTCATGTTGCAGTTTTTTATCTTTATTTCTTCCCTTGTTCATTCATTCATGTGTAACAAAAATATAAAACAAATTACAGAGAAATTGATTTTAGGTTAGACGACTTCAAAATGTATCCCAAGGGTCGATCTCTTAATTTGAAGTGACGTTTCTGTGACCTTTCTATTTGGTGTGATCTTAAGGCAAACTGCTCTGGTCTGACATTGGGCCATGTAGGCCTTTGTAATGAAGTCAAAGAAATGCCTTTCGAGTTTCTGAAGGTAAAACTTGTAGGCGTTAATGCATGGAAGGGCAACTGAACTCTGCAATTATGTTCTTTTGTTGAGGCTGTGTTTGTGAACATACCTTTTCATTGGTGAGACATGTATACTAGCAGTGTTCTTGTGAGTACCAATCAGTCTGCTCCAGAAGCTGGTTGTTGATCAGTGATCAGCTGGCTTGATATTTTCCATAGAACGGAAAGTGCTTTTAATGATGTTTTGGTATCAGGCTATGATTTGGCATGTCTTGATTGTAAATTATTTTAAACTCAACTGTTTTACATTATTTTAGATATTAAAATGTGTTTAGTCTGAATCTGATCAGTGCCTTCTTGCACAATTATCTAGTATCACCTACACGTGCCTGAACAAGTCACCTGGAATCACCTACTCTCATCTACTCTCTTATACCTGTTCTCGTTTGTTGCATAATCTGTACTCGTCTCACCCGTGTGCATTTACCAACATACATTCAGCCTCATCTATCTTCATTTACAATCATCTGTTCTCACCTACAATAATCTATTTTCATCTACAATTATCTATTCCCTCCTATAATAATCTATTCTTTCTGCAGTCTTTCTCACCTACAATCATCTACAATTATCTATTCCCTCCTACAATAATCTATTCTTACTGCAATCTTTCTCACCTACAATTATCTATTCTCACCTGCAATAATCTGTTTCCATCTGCAATAATTTATTCTCACCTACAATCATCTGTTCTCACCTACATTCATCTGTTCTCACCTTCATTCATCTGTTCTCACCTACATTCTTCTGTTCTTACCTAGACAACTGTTCTCACCTACAATAATCTATTCTCATTTACAGCCATCTTCTTTTACCTTCCTACATCTATCCTCACTACAGTATTCTCATCTGAAAAAAAACTTTCCATCAGCTACTTATATCTATTCTCACCTACAATAATGTCCCCTCACCATCCCACATCTACACTCACCTGTAATTACCAGTCTATCTTGGAGCATCGAAGTCTTCCAAAGATTCTAGTAAACTTTTGGTGCTGTTTGAAATGAGTGTAGAAGTCTTCCCCTGAAAATCAGCCAGATGGGCAATCCTCTCATTGATGTATCGACCGTTAGGCTTCATTTTCACGTTCTAACTGTATTTTCTTCCAAACCACAGCATCCAATAAGTGAAATTTGGTAGGCAGGAGAATGACTGTTATGTTATGTTAGCTTCAAGTGTTTGGCTTGGCTTCATCAGCTGCCAATAAATGTGATAATTGTTTGTTTACACTATGTTACTCAGGACGGTGGTATGGGCTTGTGGTTATAGTGTTCATTCATCATGGAAATGATCTGGGTTCGATTCCCCACAAGGGCACAATGTGTGAAGTCCACTGGGTCTCACCTGATGTGATATTGGTTGAATATTGCTGACAGCAAGTAAAACTAAACTTGCTTGCTCACTCTGCTGACTGGCTGGTCGGCTGGTTGGCATGCTCGCTGGCTGGCACACTCACTCACTCACTCACTCACTCACTCACTCACATGAAAATCCATGTTAGAACTGGTCTTTAGTAACTCAAGCTTGTCGTAAGTGGTGATGAATGGGATTGGGTAGTCAGGATACTGATTTGATTGACACATACCATCACATCCCAGTTGTGTAGACAGATGTTCATGCTTTTGATCACTGTATTGTATGGTCTAGACTCCATTACTTACAGCCCTGCACCATACATCTGGAAATAATGTTGTTGAGTTCTGCGAAAAATAACAAACCAAACCAAAACTTTTGATTTTCAGTATATCTTCACTCCACTGGTACCTCACCATCTATTTGCTAATTTGAAACCAGCAAGTAGACAGTTGAAAAATAACTGTTAAATTTGTTTCAGGTGACACTTAATTTGCATCTGTCCAGATCCTGTTATGAGTGTGAAACATTTTTTTATAAATTCACAGCAGTGTTATTTCTAATCAACAATAAGGGAGTCATGTTATTTTTTCAGGCCTTCTCCAAGACAGGGTTGATATATGTGTGACATGTGATGTCTCTAAGTAAAGATATGTGTGAGGTAAATGTGTGCTGTAATTCTGCATGGTGTTATACTTTTGGGTTTTAGGAACTTTTCATGTGTTTTGTACACAAGTAATTTCTAATTAACTGAGTAAAGTATTTTTAAGAAAAATGCAGCTTTCTATGTGTTTTCCTGTATCACGCTGCACTCAACTATTTTACAGCCGTATGACAGCAGCCGGTAAAAATTCAAATCTGAAAATGACAATCCAGTGTCTCTTCCACATATTTTTGGGACCCATGAAGGTCCTGGGGTAGAACCTATGTTTGTCGTAAGAGGCGGCTTATGGGATCGGGTGGTCAGACTCACTGACCCAGTTGCACAGATCAATGCTCATGTTGTTGATCACCAGACTCCAATATTTACAGACTGACTCCATATAGCTGGAATCTTGCTGAGTGTGGTGTTAAACTAAACTCACTCACTCACTCATTCACCATATTTTTGGCTTGCTTTGTTTGTTTGTTGTTTAATGCCGCACACAGCAATATTCCAGTTATATGACAGAGGTTCATTAATAAAACATGGGCATGTATTGCTTAGAAACAGTGTTAGAAAGACATACAGGCATACTGACCATGTCCTAGTACTATATGAAGGCACTAAGGAATAGTACTAGGGTATATGAGAGAAGGGTCTATACACCTAGTGGTCTTTCTAACATTGTTTATAAGGAGACATGCCCATGTGGCTAATAATAGTCTGGACCAGACAATCCAGTGATCAACAGTATGAGCATTAATCTAAGGATCTGCCTTGTATGACAAGCATGGGCTACTGAAAACCCACCCAAACCAGGATCTTCATGGTTACTGTCACATGGTATGAGCACATGAGGAACTTGTAAGTTAAAACTTATGGATTGTGAGCATTATAGGTGTTCTCATGACAGCTGTCTGTGGCAGAGTCAAACATTAAAAGTCCTTCACTCAGTCAATAACAATATAACCATTCACTCAACCAATCACTAGAACATGAAAAGCTTGAACCGTTCACTGAAAACAATCGTATGGTAATTACCCACAAACACTCGTTCAAGTGTCCACTTAATGAAACACTGATCACTCCCTCCCTCGCTCACTTGCTGGCTCACTCACTCACTCACTCACTCACTCACTCACTCACTGGCTTGCTGATTCACTCACTCACTTTGCTCACCTGACTGCTGACCTGACTGACTCACTCACTCACTCTACTTCACCATTCACACACTATAACATTTACTCAAACACCTATTCATGCACTCAAACACTCGTTCACTCAAGCACTATTTCAACCCATACCTCATTTAATCAATGACTTAATCACTCACACTCACACACCCAACTCTTTACTCACTCATGTCCTCAAATTGTCATTATGAAGAAGAGCCAAGAGGACATCCCCCTCAAGATCTTCTATCTCGTCAGTTGTAACTACCACGTGCCTTCCTAAGTATCCTTTATAACTCAAACATTCAAATTACATGCCTTGTTGAATAATGTGACGATCGCAACCAGCTCAGACCAGAAGCAAATATTCCAGCCTCTCCCTTCCCTTGATGGACACTTGCATTACTCAGTTGTCATCAAAACAAATATTGCAATTCTATTCCCAAAACGAGAAACACGACCCAAGGAAGCCAGCGATCTGTGGACAAGGCAGTTTGAGAGCATGTCCCTGTTGGCCAGTCCAATTTATGTACTTCCATTCCATGAGCACTCGGAATTGGAGGTGACACAGGAAGAGACGCTTCCAGGGCGAAACAATATTGACTTATCATTATATCTCTCTTTGCTTCCGATGTTACAATGTTACGTAGCCAGCACTTGCAACTATTTGTAGACTCGCGACAAGCAAGGATCTACTTGGCGGTTGAACAGCCAAGACAGTCATTAGTCAGAGATGTTGCAAACCCAAGAGGATAGCAGCGTGAGATAATTTGCTTTTTCTTCTTTTTTTTTTCAAAACATGTAGGGAAATTTGAGCATTTAAACTTCTGAAATAAATTTAAAGCAGGTGATGAAGTGGTGTTTGTTGTTGATTTGGAGGAGGATGTGTATCTTAATTATTTTCAATAATGTTTTGGGTTGTTGTTTAACTCCAGGAATAGAATACAAGTGCTGTGAAAGTTTTAATTGGATGTTGATGAGGTGGTAATGGGATGAAGGAATTAGGCAGCTGATAAATGACTGTGCTGAGCGATTGTTTGCATCAGCTAATTGTGTTCTGTTTTTTGTATTGTAGGTGTATTATTGAAAGAGGTGTCTTGTCTGAAAACGGTATTCTACAAATTAGGAAAGATTTGAAAATAGCATCTTCAACAAATACACTAGTGTTCTTATATTGTAATGTGTTACTTTAATTGTGCTCTGTCGCCATTTCACTGCTTGTTCACGTGTAAGTCAAAAGTTGATTAGTTTTTTGAAAAAAATTAGCCACAAATAGCTGCAATATTGCTGAAGCAGCTTAAAGTAAAATTTATCATCCCAAACTGTATTCCAAAGGGACATAGTTTGTGTGAGATCAATTATCTCCAAGGAGCTCCTTCACAAGAGATTTTGTACAATGCCCTGACATCATCATCAACATGATATCACAATGCTATGACATCGTCATCATCATGACATCACAATGCTATGACATCATCATCACGACATCACAATGCTATGATGTCATCATCATTATGACATCACAATGCTATGATATTGTTGCAGTGCAAGACTAATGGCAGTACCATGTTTAGATATGTACATGTTTCCTTGAAAACTAGTGAAGAATGGTGTTTTTATGATACCTAAAATTTCACCCTGTGTCTGATATCAAATGTATCAACACTTGTTGATATATTTGATATCAAAAGACTCTCGGGTGAGATTCTCTATTTACTCACTCACTCCATGCAACTGTATACATGTACTTACATATTCACTGTCTAACTCAATAAAGTGTTTTATGATTAGATTTGGTTTGTTTGAACTGAGGAGCCTGTGAAAATATCTCTTTTTTAAATGGCAATCGATATTTGCATAACTCAATGAAAACAGTTCCTAGATATCTGCTAAAGCACTTATTCATACACACCTTATAACAGAGTGAGTTTGATTTTATGTCGCTTTTAGCAATATTCCAGCAGTATGATGGCTGGGGACACCAGTAATGGGCTTCAAACATTGTACCCATGTGGGGAATTGAACTCAGACTTTCAGCATGAGAAGCAATCATTTTAACCACTAGGTGATGTATTCAGTTAACAGGAGTTGTTCATATGAGCAGGAAGAATACTGAGCTTTTCACTGTGCATCTGAACAGATGGAACGTGGAGCTATTTGCAGAGAGACACACTCACATTCACACTCACAGAGACAAACAAACACAAAGACTTTCACATACACACTTGCACAGGCACACAGTGCACACACACATCCAGAAGTCATAGCCAAACCTCACACAAAACAACACACACCATACTACACCGCACCGCACAGCACTGCACCGCACCGCACCATACTACAATGCACCCCAACACAACACACCAACCAATGAAGATCCGCATTAGACTTAAGCTTGTAAGAGGCGACCAACTGGATTGAATGGTCAGGCTTGCTGGCTTGCCTGACACATGTCTTCAGTTCCCAGTTGTGCAGATCGATGATCATGCTGTTAATCACTGGATTGTCTGGTCCAGACTTGATTATTTACAGACCACTACGATGCAGCTGGAATATTGCTGGGTGAGGCATAAAAGTAGCCACGCCACGCCACGCCACACCCTATCCATCTGGCGGCGTATTCACAGTATTTTCAGCATATGACTACACCCTTATTCTAATCCCCTCAGCTAACATCAATCAGCCACTTTAGCCTTCAATTCCCTTCAAATCTATGACAAACATGAGGTGATAGAGATAGTTGTTTTGCCTCAAAATCCTTGGAGGAAAATTTCAACTAAACCTAGTATTTGAGAGTCTTGTATCCGATTCTGTTTCACAGATTAAAACTTCTTGTGGGAATTCCAAAAGAAACATTAGTTAACATTTGATTTTATAGTCACTGCACGCTTGGGAACACCCGTCTTCATTGTTGTGAATAATAGATGTGTTTCTGAGGTAAGATTGTCTGTGTCTCAGTTTTCATGGCATCTTTTTACTCAGGAGGGCAATGAGACGATAAGGATTAGTTGTTTTTTTCGTTAAGAAAAACAGCACCTTGTGTTACTCTGTCACTTGTGTCATGATAAGACACCTCCCTGTCCTCTGTGCGACATGTAAAACAAATCTCATTTCGACCTGCTCACATATTCAAGAAACCTGTCTCTCCCACCCTGTTTTTACATTGCTGTTTTCTCATTCTTCTTGATTGCGTATTGGTTATTTCTTTCTCTGTTTCACCCATCTCCTTGTGCTAATCTCTCTTGCATCTTTTTTTATCGCCTCGTTTCTTTGTTCATTATTTATTATGTTTATGATAATGTTCTGTGTCATCCATTTTTACTGGTTCATCCACCCATTTTCAGGGTCGTCCACTTGTCCATCCACTGACTATTTCATCCATTCATCTTCTCACTGATCTGTCCATCCGCATAGGTTCTAGGTGACATCCGCTCATCCATCAATGCACTGGTTCTCCAGTCAACCCACTGGCTCATCCATCCACCTGACCCGTGAAGGTCCTGGGGTAGAATAGGCCTTCAGCAACCCAAAGGCGACTAACGGGACCGGGTGGTCAGGCTCGCTGACTTGGTTGACACATGTCATTGGTTCCCAATTGCACAGATCGATGCTCATGTTGTTGGTCACTATATTGTGTCGTCCAGACTCGTTCATTTACCAACCGCTCCACTCACTCACTCACTCACTCATCCATCCTATTACTGGTACATTCATATACTCACTTACTGATTCATCCATCCTCTTACTGGTTCATTCATATACTGACTCACTGATTCACCCATCCTCTTACTGGTTCATTCATATACTGACTTACTGATTCATCCATCCTCTTACTGGTTCATTCATATACTGACTTACTGATTCATCCGTCCTCTTACTGGTTCATTCATAGACTGACTTACTGATTCATCCGTCCTTTTACTGGTTCATTCATATACTGACTTACTGATTCATCCGTCCTCTTACTGGTTCATTCATAGACTGACTTACTGATTCATCCATCCTCTTACTGGTTCATTCATACACTGACTTACTGATTCATTCATTCATTTACTGGTTCATTTGACCCGTGAAGGTCCTGGGGTAGAATAGGCCTTCAGCAACCCATGCTTACCATAAAAAGCAACTATGCTTGTTGTAAGAGGAAACTAACGGGATCGGGTGGTCAGGTTTGCTGACTTGATTGACGTATGTCATTGGTTCCCAATTGCAGAGATCGATACTCATGATGTTGATCACTGGATTGTCTGGTCCAGACTTGATTATTTACAGACTGCCGCCATATAGCTGGAATATTGCTGAGTGCAGCGTAAAACTAAACTCACTCACTCACTGGTTCATTCATATACTGCTTACTGATTCATCCATCCACTAACTGGATCTGCTTCCTATAAAAGGTAACTCTGATTGTTGCAAGAAACAACTAACAGGATCAGGTGGTCAGCCTCACTAAATTTGTTGACACATGTCACTGGTTCCCAAATGCGCAGATCAGTGATCATGCTGTTGATCACTGGATTGTCTGCTCCAGACTCGATTATTTGCAGAAACTAAACTCACCCACTCACTAACTGGATCATCTACATATTCCTTGCTTTGCTAAAGTATTTTCAGAAATAGAAAAAAAACACTTTTTTAGGCTGTTTTTCTGTATCCCTCAAATTTACACTACTGCAAATATTACAGTATGTTGAAATAACTCACTTTGGCCTAACTGGGCATTCAGAAAAGCATGTTTACTGGTAAAATCGGGCAAAACTTAGAAAAAATAGGCCATATAGAGGTAGCATGACCATCCAAAGAACGATAGGATTGGATACTATTTGTAAACTGTTATGACATACCATGTACTTCCACAGTTTAATTCCTCTATGGGATTATCATATATTAGCTGATATCTCAATCCCCAAGCCTGACCCCCACCATCTTCTACAACACCAGTCCTGCTTTTGCATTTGAGATGACCCCTCCTACCTTTTTTGTATAGTGATAGTGAGACACATCCTTAATAGTTTCAGTGTTGAAAGTTATTTTTTATGTCAGTCATCATTTCTAATGAAGCAAAGTCTAATTTCAATATGAGCATGTAAAACGCTTCCTTTGTAATACAATATCATTGCAGACTAATTTGCATAAAGCCATGGTCGGTTCCAAATAAGTCACCTTGGACTTTTTAAAAAATCTGCATTGCTCTTGTCTGCACCAATTTCTCCTGAGTAAAGTCCTTTTATTACGTTTCCTATCTCTCTGCCACTGGAACTGTAGTTAGGCCGAACTTGGTTTAACAGATATTTCACACTTTCACGTATGAACTGCATATATTATTGATATAAATGTGAAAAAAAACAGGGTTTTTTCCTGTTTCTGACAGTACTTTATTCCACTCTCTGGTTCACCAATCCAACCCCTCATTTGTCCACCCATCCAACCATGCACTTGTTCATCCATCCAACCACCACTGGTTTATCCATGCAACCACTCATTGTTTCATCCTCCCAACCACTATGGTCCACCCATCCAACCAATCACTTGTTCATCCGTCCACTCACTGGTTTATCCATCCATCTGCTGGTCCAATCATTCATTTACTTCTTCATTCATATATTGGCTCACTTGTTCATCCATCCACTTACTGGTTCATCCATCCACTAGTCTATCCATCAGTCACTTCTTCATCCACACAGTCAGCAGCTCATTCATCCATCCACTTATAGCTTTATCCATCCATCCTCTCATTTGTCCATTCTCTCACTCATTCATCCCAATATTGACTCTATTGTTCATCCACCCATTTACTGGTTCATCCATCTACTAGTCTATCCATCACTCACTTGTTCAGTCACCAATTCATCCATCCTACCATCCACTGGTTCATCCAACCATCCACCAGGGTAAAGCTGAACTAAAAAAAAACTCCATCCATCCACTGGTTCATCTATCCATTACTGGTCCATCCACTCACTGCTTAATCCACCCACCTACATCCATGTTCATCCATCCACCCACATTGTTTCATCCATCCCTCCATCTGTCCTTTTACTGGTTCATCCATCAACTTGTTCAACTACATACTGGTTAATCCATCCACCAACATCCTGGTCCATCCGTCCATCCATCCATCCACTTGTTTATCTATCCATCCACTTACTGGTTCATCCATCCATGCACTAATTGGATCACCCACACTCTGGTCCATCCATCCATCTGTCCATTCATTGGTTCATTTACCCACTCATTGGTTTGTCTTCCCACGCACTGATTCTCCTATCCACACATTCATAAATTCATCTACCCATAAATAAACACATACAGACTAATCTATGGATTGACAGTTTTTAATTTTTCATTTAACTGCTTTATCAATACAAACAAAGTGCAAACAGTCTGAATCCACATAAAAGTTGGCTAGTCATTGTGCATCTCTAATTGTGAATTTATGCTTTGCTAATGTGGAAATGCTGTATTTTCTAACTTGACCTTGTCAGTATCATTCAAACTACGAGTTATGATGTTCAGATGACAAGGGATAGAAGATCATGACAGACTGCTGCTATTTAAAGGTATCATCAGTGCAGTGTTAACCATGTTTCGCTGTCATTATGAAGGAACGAGAACACCATTTCTGTTTGACATGAACACAAACTCACTGCTAAATGGGCTGTTTAAGTGCAAGTGATTGTGTAAATTAAATATGAAAGTTAGAAAAACAAAGCTAACACACCATTTATTTCTGCCAGTGTGTGTTAGGACTCCCTTTTGCATGTCATGTGTCGATGAAAATAGCTGTCAACTTTGGCATTGATCCAATGAGTTATGAAGACAAGGATTTTTCTATCAACATCAATTACTTCAAAGTTTCTTTTGCAAGTCAGACATTTCCCAGACATGTAATATCAGGCGATATGTACTTAACTGGTTTGTCAAACAAACCAGTGATTGATAGCATGACTGATGCTTCTTATTGTTTGGTTTGTCAAACAAACTAGTGATTGATAGCATGACTGATGCTTCCTATTGTTTTTGTCAAACAAACCAGTGATTGATAGCATGACTGATACTTCTTATTGTTTAGTAACATGGATCACTTGTCAATATATAATACATTAGAAGAGCACCTAATATCCACTTCAAAGATGTTCAGTGGCACTAAGGATGAACTATGCACAAAGACATTTTTACCTCAGTTAAGCCAAGCTGTGTCACCAGTGACATGACCTCATTTTTCCACCAGGTATCCATTCACTGATGGGTGAAGAGAGGCATTTTTTTATTTGCCAGAAATGAGGTCACATGTGTTGTGAGCAGGACAGATGTCCTTTAAACTCTCAGGAATCAAGCTGCCAAACATGGACGTCCATTCAAAGACTCTCTGTGACCAGTGTTGCTTAACTTCAACTGATTTGTGATCTGAGCTCTGAGCACATGACTGCACACCACTACGTCTTTCTCAAGATGGGGACTATATTGAACACCAGGAACCAATTTTTCTTGAGATATCAGTAACAAAAATGAAATCAAATGCAAGTACCTATTTTGACTTGCACCCTTTTGTTCTTGCATGTTTTCACCTAAACATTTGCTGTGCCTTTGTGATGAATGCCACTGGTGGGGGAGAATATGTTCACCTTTCACAGCCATCATCACTGTTTGATAGTGATTGGTACAAACATGTTCATTACGTCAAAATAGTATACATGACTCTGCTGAAAGATTGGCGGTGGGGTAGCCCAGTGGTTAAAGCGTTCGCTGGTCATGCTGAAGACCCGGGTTTGATTCCCCGGGTGTCCCCTGTGGTGATATTGCTGGAATATTGCTGAGAGTGGCAAAAATCATTCACTTAATTTTCATTTTGCAACAGTCTGCTTATATGGTGGTCACATCCTGGCATTTTGTCTGCTCATGGTGCTACGTACATAATACTATCTCTGGTCATATCTCTGGTCTGGACATTATCATAATTTCTGATACTCTTTCCGCTCTCTGGGGAGTATATAGCCATGCTTCCTGTTAGGCGTCATGAACTAAAGACTCACGTTGCCATTTTACAGATGGGTGAACGGGGACAATATGGACCTAAGTATCTTGTTGAAGGATACTAGGCAAATGTTCCCACCTTGGATCCCGAACCAAGGTGCCTCCAATGGGAACTGAACACAGACCTTCAACATGATAGGCAGATGCTTTACCACAGCAGTATTCCAATGACTGATAATAAACTCATGCTAAACAACTATCTCATTAATAGACAGGTGAGCTAAGACTTGACCTGAGGGATGATGTGTGACTGTATTAAGTTCAATAATTGAATTTTTAATGTTTAATGAACCAGCTAACAAGAATTTTAACATGAGTTACATGCACCACTTGAACCTGCTGCTGTAACAAAACAAAAGGAGCTGAGAGCTTAAATCTTCAGTCAAACTGTGTTGTGGGGCAGTGGTGTAGTCTAGTGGCTGAGGTGTTTGAAGAAGAAACAGGTTCGATTCCCCGTGTGGGTGTAATGTGTGAATGCCCAACTCTGGCATCACCTGTCGTGATATTTCTCGAATATTGCTAAAAGTGGCGAAAAACTAAACCTCACTCACTCCAACAATCGCTCAAACACCTTTGGGTTAAACTTTGACGTATTGAACTTACAGTTGTTTGGTTAGTTTCTATTTTTCCTAATTCATATTTTCAGCGATTTACCTCGATTAACTCTCAACATTGAGATCATGGAGAACCCTAATTACTAGTCCTAAAGGCACTATAATCACTCAACACTTCTCTAAAAGTAGATAATCCCTTCCTTGCAGTGATTTTTAAAAGTGATTACAGTATTACATGAAAATGTTCAAATAAGATAAGGCAGTGATGCATTAAATTGACTCTCCCACCCTCTAAGAAATTAAACCCACTGAGTTATTTCCCTTGGTGTGATCTTTAAGAATATTTATGCACAATTTGTGATTGTACATTTCTGGCCAATGAAAACAATAGGATTTTATTTTTTGAGTGGGGAAAATTGATGTGTATTGTTTTTCTTACTCTTGGGAAAATGTGACCAATAGATGTCTGAAACAAGATGTAAAATTAGAGAGAGTTGTTTGAAACCATGATGCAGAATTGTTAGTTCTTTGACACCATGACACTGAATTGTTAGTTTTTTGAAACCATGACACAGAATTGTTAGTTCTTTAAAATCATGGCACAGAATTGTTAGTTTTTTGAAACCATGACACAGAATTGTTAGTTCTTTGAAATCATGACACTGAATTGTATTTGAAGGACTATATGTGTAGTCTAATGGTATATGGAAGATGATATTTTCTTAAAGGTCACGTGCAACCCAAAAGTCAAAACATTAAAACACAGTTATCACTTACTCATGTTATATAAAATGCATTGCTGGTTACAAAAAAAAAAATGAACACAATTACAAACCTAGTCAGAGACAGTGGGTGTGCGCACAAGTGTAACAAAGACTTTTGATTGGCCACTGGTTCATTTGCCAATATGCTTAGTTGGCTCTTTGTTTATGGCTTATAATTTCAAATTTGGCTGTAGTCAATGATTGAAGTTGTGCATTGCAGATTGTCATTAGCAGACAGGCAGGCAGACATATAGGTGTCAATAAACAAGACATTGAGTTTTCTGTCAGACAGAGTCTGATTATCACAATCAACATGTTTCTTATGTATCGAGTAGATTATTTACTTGTACTTTACTGTAGAGAACCAAGATTAGACTACTGCTCACAACCTCATACAGCGGGCAGGCATACTGTTTTAAGCTCTGCGAACTTATTCACTGTGCATGCGTTATGCAGATGCGTTATGCAGATGTTGAAACCCCTTTTTCCCCCAGCGCTGGGAAAATTAGTTAATTGTTTAAACTCCAGTTTCGCGGGATTTTTGTCATCACATTGTTTTGTGACTTTATATGTTGAATTGGCATTTTTGATTTGTTTCAGTAAGTGCAAAGATATCAGAATCTGCAAAGTTGAGTTTTACATTGCATGTGACCATTAACCAAAACCATTTAAAGAACCAACCATTCTATACACTTCTTGTGCCAGAAATGTATCTGTCTTCCATTTTAAAATGGATTTCAGAGCTTGTGTCTTACATTTCTAGATAAATGTAGGAGGGTGGCAAAAACACTGATCTATCTCTATGAAACTGTCCTTTATGTAAGTAAATTTTGGCCATGAATATCACTTTTTGTTGAAATGCCTAACTTAATAGGAACTCCATTGTAGATTTTTGCCTAAGAATTTGCAAGTTAATATGATATCTTTTAGCAATATCCTTTAACAAAAGAAAACTGTAGACATTATCAACACTGTAGCTCATTTTATCTGTTAACAAAATGAGAGTAAACTTAGAAAGATAGAAAATGGGTGTTAAAATCATGAAAATTCCACTACAGCTGCATAATTAAGATTTTGATGGTGATACACTGCATTAATTCTGTTCAAAACAGATAATGTTTCAGCCATCTCTACAAGGCAATTTAAATTTTTATCTCTGAAAAGAGAAACAGTGTTCCATTTTCACATAACACATTTTTAGGCCATCCATCAAAACTTCAGGCAATTTTACATTAATATTTTATTTACAATTATTTTTAAAGAATAATATATGAGCTCCCTACCATCCACGGATATGAAAGGAATTGTCCAGTAGTCATGACATCCAAGACCAGGATATTATTCCTGGGGGTAAGACATTCGCTTTGTAAATTCATTATTGCCAGAATTCTTCTGGTCAATATGGCAACATATTGGGTTTCACGTATTTCTCTTCTTTTTGTGCATCAATCGTTGAAAGCATACAATTTAAGATTGCTAGTCAAAGTAGTGCTTGTTTGTCTGCTTGTTGAAGTCATTCAGCTTTAAAATCATGTCTCAAAAGGTGCAATTTCAGAAATGGGTTTTCTCTGGCAGACTGTGAGGTTGTGTCATTCCGTCTGTTTTTCGATGGATATATATCGGCTTTAAAATTGGTAATGTCTGGAAAAGGAGAATTGTGTAGAAACTGATGAATGTATTGTCAGATAAGTCATCTTGTTCCAAAAACTTGAAGGTTTCGTTCAGTTGCAAATTGAGAAGTTTTTTGTATGTCTCATGAAACTCACGAGTAATGTTTCCGGCTCCCAGTAGAAGTTACTTTTGACTTTTGAAGTTATTTGCCTACAATTATTTGTTGTAAGCCATACATCACCTGTTGGGGTTTGAAAAAGGACACGACAAGGCTACATTTACATCGATTCCAAAATGAGGGTTCATCAGACGTCGATTGGTTGATAAACATGTGTTTCTTTCTCAAGAAAAGCTATTTAAAATACAGGGTAGAACTTATGAATATGTATTGGGTTTCTTAAAGAGCACCATTGAAGTAGAACATGTACTTCCACAAATTGGATCAGAAAGTTTCTTTTCTGTATTTTTACCTCTGTGCCAAGTTCATTCTGACTGGCAGCCATGCCAGTCATGTTTGAAATGTCAATTTTGCCTATTACTCTGCAGCCTAGATGATCTTGGTTTGGTTTGGTTGTGGTCCAATTCCACACTAAACAGTATTACAGCTATTTGATGTCAGTTTGTAAAGAATCAAGCCTGGAGCAGACAATCTAGTGATCAATGGCATGAGCATCACCTACACAAGTGGGATACAATGACATATGTCAACCAAGTCAGTAAGTCTGAACCCCGGATCCCGTTAGCTGCCTCTTATTTAGTTGACTTTTAAAGCAACCATGGGTTGCTGAAGGCCTATTCTACCCCAACTGCACAGATCGATGCTCATGTTGTTGATCACTGGACTGTCTGGTCAAGACTTGATTATTTACAGACCGTCGCCATATAGCAGGACCATTGCTGAGTGTGGCATAAAACTAAACTCACTCACTTACTCACTCATTCTGAAGTAGGCGTCTAGCAGGATCCTGTGGTCAGATTCGCTGACTTAGCTGACACATGTCATCTTTTCCAAGTGTGTAGATCGATGCTTATGCTGTTGACCACTAGATTGCCTGGCCTGACCCAATTATTTACAGACTGCTATCATATAGCTGGAGCTCTGCTGTGAGTGTGGCGTTAAATAACAAACCAACAACAACAAATAATTTAGATGCAGGAGGAAATCCTATCCTACCTCGTTTTGGTGCTCTTGACCCCTCCACCCCTCCTGTGATATCGCTGACATACTGCTAAAAGCAGCATAAATCTGTACTCATGCAATACTCGATTTTTGACAAATAACATGCGTAATATTATATCCTGGGATTAAATATTTTAAAAATTAGAAATATACATCAGTGATCAAAACTTCAAACTTTATTTCATTTTTAATTATCTTCTTTCTAACTCAATTTCTTGATGCTATTATTCTTCATAACATCACACACAGACAACAAAACCTAGAAATTGAAGATCTCATTAATGTCAAAACCTCCTTCCTCAACACAAAACGAACATCCTCTGTTGAAAATTCATTACAAAGATTAGTCTGTTTTGTTAACCTGATATCATGCCCAATATATCAGCTATTAAATAACAGTAGAGAGTCTCAAATTGCTTTGAAGTTACTCCTAATGATAATATAATGTTCAGCCAAACAATAAACGCCAGTTTCATTTTTCAAGTTTTTTTTTCATGTCGAAGAAATGACAAGCAAATTATTGTGGCGTAATTTGTATTTGATACAACTTCAAAGGGTTAGTTTACAGTTTATTTTGTGTTGATGCCGTGTCAATTTATTGTTCTTCCAATCTGGGTCTGAACAGTGACAGTAACATGATTTGAACATGGAAAGATGATGCATTGCTCTCCGAAGGGGCGACAGGACAACTACAAGCAATTGTTCTTGACATGTGGTTAGTCTGCTTGTGTTTTTTATCTTTGAAGGAATGCAATGGTATTGATTAGTTTGCTTTTTTCAGATCTGACAACAGCCTGGGGGCATTCCTCTTTACAAAAGCTGGACAACTTTTGGGATGGGTTTTTGTTGATACCTTGGTGTAACAGCTTTGTATTTGTCCTGGGTGTTCAAACAAGAAATCTATTGCTTGGCAGCTTCTTGATTTTATTCTTTAGTGTTTTTTACACACAAAGCTGGTTTGATTGAAATGATGTGCATAATATGGATAAGGTTGAGATGCACTATATTCTCTTATGATATGGTTTTGGTTGATACGTTCTATATTCTGTTATGATATGGAAGTAGCTGATATGTTCTGTATTCTGTAATGGTATACATGATATGGATATGGTTGATACGGTTTATATTCTATAATGATGTATATGATATGGATCTGGTACATATGTTCCGTATTCTGTGATGGTATATATATATATATGATGTGGATATGGTTGATGAGTTTTATATTCTGTAATGGTATATGTGAGATGGATCTGGTAGATATATTCTATATTCTGTAATGATATGGATGTAGTTGATGTGTTCTATATTCTGTAATGATATGGATGTGGTTGACATCTTCTATATTCTATAATGGTATGGATGAGGTTGATATGTTCTATACTCTGTAATGATATGGATGTGGTTGCTGTGTTCTATATTTTGTAATGATATGGATGTGGTTGACATCTTCTATATTCTATAATGGTATGGATGAGGTTGATATGTTCTATACTCTGTAATGATATGGATGTGGTTGCTGTGTTCTATATTTTGTAATGGTATGGATGTGGTTGATATGTTCTATGTTCTATAATGGTATGGATGTGGTTGATATGTTCTATGTTCTGTAACGATATGGATGTGGTTGCTGTGTTCTATATTTTGTAATGATATGGATGTGGTTGACATCTTCTATATTCTATAATGGTATGGATGTGGTTGATATGTTCTATATTCTATAACGATATGGATGTGGTTGATATGTTCTATGTTCTGTAATTATATGTTTCAATCACCATCATATGAAATATAACAGCAGTTAACAACAAACAATACAATACAAATTTCAAGCTGTATTGTCACTGACAACTGTTAAGAATAAAGAAACCGCCAACAACCATATGCTAAATTAGTCAACAATGATGGCCACTTAACAAAAAACAGCATCCCAATAGTTCAAGTGCTACAAAACAATAACACTAATTAGTTCCAGTACTCTAACTGCATGTTATGGCCAAATCACCAATACACGACATTTCCAAAATTAAATATAATTGCCACTTTCCACCTAAAAGTCTGTGATTTCAACAAGAGGTTGGAAATGTTTGCTCAATAACAAACCCAAATGCCAAGTTCAAAGGGGTACATGGTGATGATAGTTTACACGAAGCTCTTAAGGATGATAGGAGTGCTGATGCATTAGCCGATGTTCTGGGAGGTGATTGAAGTTGAAACACTTATATATTTGTTGAGACAATGGACATTTTATGTACATAGTTCCTTTGCTCTGGTCACATGGGCTAATTTAGCAATTTTATTATGACAGCTATTACACAGCATCAGCTGTGCTCTGGGGTAACTGCCAATCAGCTCTTATGGATTGGTTTTCTCTGGAACATTTCTGGTGTATGTCGGATGTGGATTACTGTTATTCTTTTGGTTGATGTTAGATGACTTGTATCCATTTTGGTTGATGAGCCAGAAATTTGAGGATACTGTAGATTTATTTAAGGTTCCTGTAATTAGGTCAGTATTGTAGAATGTTCTGACCATGTTTCATGTTTGGTGTGTTTTGGTTACTTCAACATGATATTCAGGTGCCTGAGATTTAAGTCATGGTTGGACCCATGACGGTCCACTGTAGAATAGGCCTTCAGCAACCCATGCTTGCTGTGCAAGGCGACTAACGGGATCGGGTGGTCAGACTCGCTGACTTGGTTGACACATGTCATCGGTTCCCATTTGCACATATTGATGCTCATGCTGTTGATCACTGGATCATCTGGACCAGTAGATCCCGTGTAGAACCCAACTGAACATAGATCCCTGAGTGAACCCTACTGAACATAGATCAAAACTCTGTGGAGATTTCCCTACTGAACATAAAGCAGAACCCTGTGGAGATTTCCCTACTGAACTTAGATCAGACCCTGTGTAGATTTCCCTACTGAACATAGAGCAGAACCCTGTGTAGATTTCCCTACTGAACATAGATCAGACCCTGTGTAGATTTCCCTACTGAACATAGAGCAGAACCCTGTGTAGATTTCCCTGCTGAACATAGATCATACCCGTGTAGATTTCCCTACTGAACATAGAGCAGAACCCTGTGTAGATTTCCCTACTGAACACAGATCAAAACCATGTGGAGATGTCCATACCTAACATAAAGCAGACCCCTGTGGAGATTTCCCTACTGAACACAGATCAGAGCCCCCTGGAGATTTCCCTACTGAACATAGATCAGAACCCTGTGGAGATTTCCCTACTGAACATAGATGATACCCCTGTGTAGATTTCCCTACTGAACACAGATCAAAACCATGTGGAGATGTCCATACCTAACATAAAGCAGACCCCTGTGGAGATTTCCCTACTGAACACAGATCAGAGCCCCCTGGAGATTTCCCTACTGAACATAGATCAGAACCCTGTGGAGATTTCCCTACTGAACATAGATGATACCCCTGTGTAGATTTCCCTACTGAACACAGATCAAAACCATGTGGAGATGTCCATACCTAACATAAAGCAGACCCCTGTGGAGATTTCCCTACTGAACACAGATCAGAGCCCCCTGGAGATTTCCCTACTGAACATAGATCAGAACCCTGTGGAGATTTCCCTACTGAACATAGAGCAGAACCCTGTGGAGATTTCCCTACTGAACACAGATCAAAACCCGTTGGAGATTTCCCTACTGAACATAGAGCAGAACCCTGTGGAGATTTCCCTACTGAACACAGATCAAAACCCGTTGGAGATTTCCCTACTGAACACAGATCAGAGCCCCCTGGAGATTTCCCTACTGAACATAGATCAGAACCCTGTGGAGATTTCCCTACTGAACATAGAGCAGAACCCTGTGGAGATTTCCCTACTGAACACAGATCAAAACCCGGTGGAGATTTCCCTACTGAACATAGAGCAGAACCCTGTGGAGATTTCCCTACTGAACACAGATCAAAACCCGTTGGAGATTTCCCTACTGAACATAGAGCAGAACCCTGTGGAGATTTCCCTACTGAACATAGATCAGAACCCTGTGGAGATTTCCCTACTGAACATAGAGCAGAACCCTGTGGAGATTTCCCTACTGAACATAGATCAGACCCATTTGGAGATCATCTTTATTAGACACAGACCACATGAGTTTGGAGAAGGCAAATAGATATAGATCAGAGCCGTGCATAGAATCATTGGGACAAAAGACCCACTCTGAAAACATGACAGAACACGTATGAAAACTTCTATGTAACTTCATGAATTCTGAAAGTATACCAATACTTTGGCTTGACCACAGAGCATATGTTTGTCATGATTCAAATATGAGTGAATGACAATCATGTGCCGAACTGCAAACATTGTCAGATAACATCGTGATCAAAAGCCAGAGCCCCAGCAATCTGTGTATGCATTATATGCCACACAGTCATTTCAACGTTTTAACCCTAAGAGTATAGCAGTCATCCTGGCCTCATCGAGATACTTGTCAGATCAATGGCCAGTGTGCTTTCAGTTAAAAGGACTTTCTAATAACTGCGAGAGAGAGAGCTAAACAATTTTTGAAATGTATGTTTATGAAAGGAGTATTTGGAGCAAGTTTAATTTCCGTTTTTAGAATTTCATCTTTATGTAAAAAAAATGGGATTAGGAACATGTTGGTTTGAAGTGTTGATAGGAAATGCAGGTTGTGGTGCCATGTAAGTTATTACAGATGGAACCAGTCAAATATGGTGATTATATACTTTTTTTTGTTATATTTCTTCTCGCATATGATCATTCGTGTCTGACAGTCTGTTGTCTTTCATCTTGAACGAAATTTTGACAAAATATTTGGGTATGATCGAGAGAAAGCAGTGTTGTTTTTTCCAGTATTTACATTACATATTTGTCAAAATGTTGGCAGATGTTTGATGGGCATTTATCAGTTGGAAGTAACATGACAACATATGGTATTCATTTACAAAGTTGGCTGCATGTTCTTGAAGGATGTATTTGCAACTTCACCATTGCACTGAATCAGTTCCATATACTTATGTTGTATATGGACAGGTGTATTGAAGTCGCATCATCTCCTGCCAAAGAGTTATCTACAGAGTGAGTGAGTGAGTGGATAGGGTTTGACTCTGCTTTGGACGCTATTCCTGTTATATCACAGTGTGTCAGATTAATGGCAATGAAAAACTTGAAGCAATGCAAATTTTAGATATTTACTACTTAAAACACAAAGATGGGCAATATGGATAACAGGATATGCATTTGGGGCAAAATGGGATTTGAACATGCACAGTTATTGTCCTGTCCCACTGGGCCATCTAAAGAATGTCAGGTGGTCAGAATCAGTGACCTGACTGATGTTAAAATTTCCCATAGATGATCACTGCATGTGGTGTCAGTTCTCAGTTTGTCTGACCTGGACCGAGTTATTTACATGCATTAACCATTATTCACTCACTCATCCAAAGTATGGTAGGATAGCCTAGACGTTAAAGTATTTGCTCACCAGTCCTAAAGAAAGATGGTATATTGTATTTTGTGTTTCATTTGAATTCAGAGGGAAGAGGGCACTGGGGTAGCCTTTGGGACAATGCGTCCACTCATCATGCTTATTTATGACCTGGTTCAACTCTGACATGGGTACAACGTTTGAAGCTCATTTCTGGTGTCCCATGCCATGATATTGCTGGAATATTGCTAAAAGCAGCATAAAACCTCACTCATTCATCCAAACTGGAACTCCTTAGACTGGCAGCTTGGCATTGGTTTCAGGTTATAAACTCAAAACCACTTCTTTCATTTCATGACATTTGCAGGAAGATTTTATCAAATTTATTTCAAAATTTGTTGATTGGCAGGCTTAACATAAATGTTTGAATTGTGGCACACCATCAGTTCAGTGATCATGGAAACATGTAAGGAACAGCCAGATCATGGAATCACAGCTTCTGAGTTTTCTGTTATTGTCCAATTGATTGAAATATCAAGTCTTCCATGAATTTCCTGTCACTGAAGATTGCACAAGTGTCGCTATAAATCATTGTCTAAGGCTAGTGTCCTGTACATTGTCGTAAGGTTTGGTCAGAGGCCATACTCTACTAGCCTTTTTAGTAGCCATTTATGATGCCACCATTGATTCCTTCACAGAATGAATATTGATCGACGGGTCATGAATATTGCTGGAAAATGCCGCGAGATCTCTTCTGAAATTATAGGTCCTCTTTGCAAAGGTTGGCAATTGTTGAAGGAACATGGTTGGCCCCATCTTGCTGTGTCAGGATATTAAAGCTGATAGCGAGTGTGTGTGGTTTTATTGTCAGTAGCACTTTTCGGCTTTATCTCGGCACTATGTGACATGTTTAAGGAAATTGTAAACTGAAATGGAGAACTTCTTGATGACCCACAAAATCTGATCTGGTACACCTAATGTCAGTGACTTTGCTTTTTTGGGGTTAGTGTGAATGCTTATGCAAACATAGCTTGGTTAATGAAGCTTTTTGCTTGAGGTCAGGTGGTTTGGTGTTTGGAATCTCATGCAATATTGTAGTGTGGCTGCTCATTTGTTTGTTTGGTAGTGCTAGCCATTTAATACCATGCAACTCTTTAACATGGATAACCCCTCACAGGATACTGACTCCGAGCTACCTGTGAGAAGAGGGTCAGAATTGATCTTCAGTAACCTACGCTTGTTTCTGACTTGATTGACACATGTCATCAGTTCCCAGTTGTGCAGATCAATTCTCATGCTCTTAATAGATGGATTGTCCGACCCAGACATGTCATCATTTCCCAAATGCATAGATCAATGGTCATGTTCTTGATCACTTGATTGTCTGGTCCAGATTTGATTATTTACAAACCACCGCCACATAGCTTGAATATTGCCGAGTGCAACCTCTTGTAAAATGTTGAAAACGAACGACAATCTATCAAAGCAATAACACTTCAGCCAAACTGAATTTTGTTTCCACACCATTCGGAATATACTGCTGAGCGTGTTCTGTGTGTGAAAAGAAGGAAAATTTGACACTGTGAGATATCTATTAGGATTGGATTGAATATGATTTCCACTGAACAGTTTGTGTGATAATAAAACTCCGCAGGAAGTATCCAGGATAATGAGTTAGCAGTTTGTTAATGCTGGTACTTGACAACTGGTACTTGACAACGCAAGGCACACATGATACACATGTAAACAAACTTGATCAATGAAAATTTGAAAATTAAGATAAAACATCACAAGAAACTGAACTATTTTCCTGTTCTTGCTGGCATTGTTGTATGAGCAGATAATGAGATTACTATGTGTATTGTCTCATGTGCTAAACCAGGAATGGTTTTCTTCTGTACTCATATTTCTTGCACTCACTTACACAAGCACTCTCTGATACATGTAGATGCACTTGTACTCATCTGTATTCTCATGTCCACTTGTTCGCTCATTCATGCACATATTCATATATTCATGCATGCACATGTGCTTGTACTCACTCACTCACTCACTCACTCACTCACTCACTCACTCAGTATTCGCTCCTGTGATATAGAGTTTTCTGGGACTAAGTTAATATATGCCTTAATTAGAATATTGTTTTCATTCTTTTTCGTTTTTTTAAATGACTTGACAAACAAAAGGTCATTGGTTTAATCTGTTGACTGCCATACACCAGGAGATATCAGAAAATGGTGCTTATTACACTGCTGTCGTACTCTGAGCATTGAGGGGATGAAACAAGGAATGGTTTTCTCAGAGTTAAACTGGAGCATGGTATTTCAATGAGCGAGCGCTTAAAAATTAGCTTTAGTCTTAATGAGTTAAAGAAGCCAAATCCCATTTCATGTGAAGCGTTTACTGCAAATAGTCTATAAGTGTTTTTGTGTGATATTATATTCTTTTCATTTTGTACAAAAGTAGAATTTGACCTTCATTGTAGGTTTACAGTGGCTTGAAGAGATGCAAGGCATTTGGACAATTATCATTTTGTAGTTCAATAGTTATCTTGTATTATATTGTATGATTCTTCCACTTGTATCTTTCAAGTTTTCTAATCCGTCAAGAATGGAACAATTGGAAAAATATATTCAGACTTTTTCATTTTTGCAACATATGTTTAATTTGTGATTACGTGTCTATCAGTGAAATGAACATTCTATAATGGTTTTTGGTTGAGTCTCATCCAGGATTTAAACCCAGACCTCACAGTGATCTAACCAAGGCCACTGCCATTCCTAAAAAAAGACTTCCTTAAGAAAAAAACCCTTTTGAATCCCTGATAGGTGAACTGAAACAATTTGTCACACATATAACCAATATATGTTCATTTTCACCTTGATGACAGTTATGCTTCTGGTTGTGGTTCAGACCCAAATGAAGTTAGAGTTGCAACACTTTTGCTTGACAAAATGGTAATGATTTGTGTGTCAAATAGACCCTGGTCTTCACAACTGAGACCTATGAAAGTCCAGGGTAGTATAGGTCTTCAGCAACCCATGCTTGCCAAAAAAGGTGACTATACTTGTCGTAAGAGGCGACTAATGGGATCGGGTGGTCAGACTCACTAACTTTTTTGACACATGTCATCATTTCCCAGTGGCACAGTTCAATGCTCATGCTGTTGATCACTGGATTGTCTGGTCCAGACTCGATTATTTACAGCCTGCTGCCATATAGCTGGAATACTCCTGAGTGCACATGTAGGTTCTGAGTAAGAATATAGGTCCCTACCAACCAAAGCTTTTAACAACTGACACAATGGATTGGACTGACTGCATATCAGTGTATCCCAATTGTGCTGGTTGATGTTCACTGAAGCAATAACTGGACTGACTGTCCGAGGTTTTTAAATATATTGACCCTGGTTAGCTATGCTGGAATATGGCTGACTATAGCAAACTCATTGCCAGGGCAGAATGTTGGTAGTTTTGATAAGTAAATGAAAATAACCTATGCATCAATAGTGAGTGAGTGAGTTGGGTATTATGCTGCTGGGCTTCACACACTGTACCCATGTGGGGAATCAAACCAGTTATTTTGGGTGATAAGCAAATCTCAACCAGAAGGCCACCTCACCACCTGCTTTGCTGTAATATGTCACCCTCACTCTCACCCTCAACCTCATCCTCATCCTCATCCTCATCCTCATCCTCATCTTCATCCTCACCCTCACCCTCACCCTCACCCTCAACCTCAGCCTTACCCACATCCTCACCCTCAACTTTATCCTAAAACTCAACCTCACCCTCACCATCACTACACTATCATCATCACCATCACCACCAACCTCTTTCTCACCCAGACAACCACCATAACCAGCACTATCATGATCACCATCACTATCATCGCTATCACTATCACTATTACTATCACTATCACTATCCCTATCCCTATCGACCCGTGAAGGTCCCGGGATAGAATAGGCCTTCAGCAACCCATGCTTGCCAAAAAAGGCGACAATGCTTGTTGTAAGAGGCGACTAGTGTCATCAGTTCCTTTGCCATTGTTTTACTCTCTTAATCACCCTCATCCTCACCCTCACCCTCACCCTCACCCTCACCCTCACCCTCACCCTTACCCTCACCCTCAGCCTTACCCACACCATCACCCTCAACTTTACCCTAAAACTCAACCTCAACCTCAACCTCAACTCCACCCCTACCCTCACCCTCACCCTCACCCTCACCCTCACCCTCACCCTCACCCTCACACCCTCACACTCACCCTCAACCTTACCCACACCCTCACCCTCAACTTTACCCTAAAACTCAACCTCAACCTCAACCTCAACCTCAACCTTACCCATACCTTCACGCTCACCCTCACCATCATGCTCACTATTATTATTACTACCATCACCATCACATCACCATCACCATCACCATCAATATCAACATCACCATCAACTTCTTTCTCACCCTCACCTTCAACCTTACCCTTACCCTCACCCTCAGCCTTACCCACACCCTCAACTTTACCCTCACCCTCACCCTCACCCTCACCCTCACCCTCACCCTCACCCTCACCCTCACCCTCACCCTCACCCTCAATATCAACATCACCATCAACCTCTTTCTCCCCTTCACCCTCACCCTGACCATCACCATCACTGCACCATCATCATCATCATCACCATCACCATCAACCTCTTTCTCACCCAGACAACCACCATAACCAGCACTATCATGATCACCATCACCATCACAATCATTATCACTATTACTATCACTATCACTATCGACCCATGAAGGTCCCGGGATAGAATAGGCCTTCAACAACCCATGCTTGCCAAAAAAGGCGACAATGCTTGTTGTAAGAGGCGACTAATGGGATCGAGTGGTCAGGCTCACTGACTTGATTGACACATGTCATCAGTTCCGAATTGTGCAGATGGATGCTTGTCTTATTGATCACTAGATTGTCTGGTCCAGACTTGATTATTTACAGACCACTGCCATACAGCTGGAATATTGTATTAGCGTAAAACTAAACTCACTCGTTCACTATCATCGTCACCGTCACCGCCACCGCCACCGTCACCGCCACCGTCACCGTCACATCTAAAACATCATCATTACCATCACTACACTATCACCCTCACCCTAAACATCACC
Source organism: Haliotis asinina (assembly GCF_037392515.1). Classification (NCBI taxonomy): domain Eukaryota; kingdom Metazoa; phylum Mollusca; class Gastropoda; order Lepetellida; family Haliotidae; genus Haliotis; species Haliotis asinina. The sequence continues at coordinate 36,969,369 of NC_090288.1, forward strand.
TTCACTAAAACCATCACCAGCACCAGCACCATCACCAGCACCAGCACCAGCACCAGCACCAGCACCAGCACCAGCACCAGCACCAGCACCAGCACGAATTCTGTTAGTAGCCTCTTAAGACAAACATGGGTTGCAGAAGGCCCATTCTCATCCAGATCTTCACTGGTGGTTATACCAGAGAGTATGCTGGCTGTTATCAAACAAATTTCATGAGTAGTCAAAGGCAAAATGGAGTGATTAGAATTACATTTATCCAGCATCCTCCATCATTTGTAAATATCTTTTCCTCAGGACCATTTTTTTTCACAAACCATGATAAACTTTGACATTTATGAAGTTAGTAGTGATTTCACACAGAACTTCTGTTTTCATGCATTCTCCATAGTAAAGACCTTGTTTTGAGACCATGTTCTTAAATTCTTTCAAAATGAAAATTTGCCTCTAAAATGTTTTTTTCCAATGTTTCGGCTAAACTTAGGAATGTATTGTTCTATTACTGTCCAATATGATGTAAGTCCAAAGTATATAAGTAGTATTTATATTTACACATCAATTCTTGACTGTAACGTTTGTTCAGCAAGTATGTTTTTTAAACAATTTGCATTTGAGTATATGTGCAGATGTGCTCCAGTGTCAAGGCAATATTTTCATAATATATGGGTCTTATATAAGTCTAGGATTTTTTTGCATGTTTTGTCTCGAGGCACAGAGCTATATAGTCGTACACCTAAAATAATGGTGGACAGGGCTGGACACTTAGGTTCATTAGCTTACCAAGACAAATTGCAGAGTACAGAGAGACAGACTTGAGTTGACAGTAGCAGCATTATTCATTATTTGCCAGGAATATCCCTGGATTACTAGATGTAAAACCTTCACAGGAACAAGGAAACATTGTTAATGTCACAGTCAGACATATTTCAGATGTATTCCAAGAGTCTATACTTGGTAAAGATTGTAGTATGATGGTAACAATGGACAGTGACACATGATCTCTCTTTCTGTCTTCTATTTTCTTGCCACCTCTCTCCTTCCCTTATTTTCACTTTCCACATTATTTACCCCCTCTCACTCTTTCTCTCTCTATCTTTCTCTCTTTTTGATCTCTCTTTTCTTTTTCTCACTCATCTCTCCTCATTTGAATCTCTCCCTCACCCTCTTCCCCACCTCTTCTGTCTCTCTCTCTCCCGTCTCTCTCTCTCCCTATCCTGCAATGTGTCTTCAGTAACCCATGTAATAATTGTCATAAGACAACACATCTTATCATTGATTATGTTGATCACTGGATTGTGTCGTTCAAGCTCGATTATTTACAGACTTCGGCCATATAGCTGGAATATTGCTGAGAGTGGTGTGAAACTAAATTTACTTTCTTAAATAATACATTTTCATGACGATGCCTCACAATAAAGCAGAGATTCCCAGTCATCATGGAAATGTTTTGATGATACCAGGTGTTAATGATGAGTGGATAATCTGAACCAACCGTCGTCACCCACCACAAACACTTCAGGCAAACACCTGAACAAACAGGGAAGTCGTATTAAGTTCCTGTGACCGTAGATGGGGTAGGTCAGTGTTAAAACACTTGCTCATCATGTCGAGGATGCAAGTTTGATCCCACACATGGGTATTATGTGTGAAGCCAATTTCTGGTATCCCCCATCATGATATTACTAAAATTCGGCCAATTTTATTTCTTTTTTATTTTGATCTGCCAGCCATATTTTTTTAAAATATGAACAAACAGTAACAATAAATGTTCCATGCTTGAAAAATGAAATTAAAAAAATATGTTAAGATATACAGAAGTGAGATCTCAGCTATGCAAGGCAGTTTGTTGGACACAAAAACACTGGCATCGGTTCTCAAAGACTTTAAACTGAATTATCTTACCATATTTGTCCTAGAAATCAATGCTCCTGCCTTTAGGTTTTCTGAGAACAAAAATCCATGAAACAAGGAATAAAACTGGTGTGCTTTAAAGCAAAATACAACTAAACTCACACTCATTCCAATCTCAGATTCTAATGATTATTGATTATTGTTTGTTAGCCCTATACCTGTTCATGGAGGATGGTGTTTTTTTCTCAGTACTTGCCTTGCCTTTGCATGTGTTCATTGTTGGAGCCACTAGCTGGGCTTGTACACTCACTTTTTAACAAACACATGGTATCAGGATTATTTAATGCAAGATTTCTTCTGTTTGTGGCCACAGTTATTGTCTGTTTTATTCAGTTTCATTTTTTTATTACTTTTTTTTTACTTTGCATTTTGTCATAGTATTTGGATAGGGAAAGGGTTTGGTTGCTTTAATTTGCAGTTGTTGTTGACCTCAGTCACTCAGCTCATATATTTCTGGATGTTGATGCAATAAATACGTAACTCACCATCCATGGTGTTTCCAGAACAATAACTAACACACATCGAGATACTGAATCTGCTATGGAATTACTGAAACATGTCTATAATTCCTCTTGGCCAGACTCCATGCCAATTCAAGGAGCTGGAGAGCATTCACGATCAGTTTATGATAGCAGAAAGCTACAGATTATCGACTTTTTGAGTTGACCATGTTTTTTCAACCGAACAGTAGCATGTTATTGTAAAGTTGTAAGGGTTCTGAAGTGCTTAGACCATGCCTCATCTAAGAAAACCTGTTAATTTTAAATTACGAGCAGACAGACTCAACGGAAACAATGATTGTCCGTAAATATAGTTACAAGTTCCAAATGAAACCTCCAGTCACTTCTAGTCTCGGATGATCACCATGGCCAGACCATAAATACCTGATACCCAGACTAAAAATACTTTGTCCACTCAGCAGGTATAAATCCTTCACACAGATGCAAATGGAACCGATTCCAATCACCTTCAGGTTGCACCAAAAACCATTAACGAGACTGCTGTTGGTAATCGCACACCTTGCGTTAATTACAGTCCTCCCAAAGACTCACTCTTTTGTTTCAGCTTACAATCAGACAGACATGGTTCTATGCCCTGCCCTGACCACACAGCCATTAAACTATTGTGGAACATAAATTTGTTCTAACTACTGTCTGTCCTGACAAGACTATGACTGAGAAAGGGACATAAATCAGCGATAATAATTTACACTTTTATTGACTTTCTCCAGTGACATTAGCCATGGAGGAATAAAAGTTATTTTATATGGGCATGCCCTGTTGTACTGCAAATATAAAATGACATAATGATAATTGATGTTCACAAGGATGCCGTGGAGTTTATGGATGTGTCCGAGATGTTGGCATTATTCAACGGATTGTGATGTTGACAGAACCAAGGATGAAGAAGCCCCTTGGTGAATTGTTACAAGGACATGCCTGATGGATGTTCAAACACTGACAATTCTAACATAGGCATCCATCAGCCAGCAGCTTTAGTGTATTGTGCCATTGGAAGAATGCTTTATGGCCCATGTTTTCAATAGTGTGCCAGGAGTATTGTAAATGCTAAATTGGTCAGGATCTGTTTGATGGTTGAGTGAGGAATTGGTGAACGGTTCAGTGAGCAAGTAGGGTGTGTTGAAGAGTATTTGTGTCACTGATTGAAGGATCGAAGGACGATCTATTGTGGTGGTTCAAGGATGGGTGTTGTGCCAGGAGTGATGGACTCTTGAGACCTGAGTGTGTATGGTTCTTGTCTTAATTGGTTATTTTGTCTGTGGTGTGGTAGGTTAAGAAGACTTTTCTGGCTAATAGAGGAAATTGAAACTGGTCCAAGTAGGTTATGTTTGTAGGACTTGGCATTTGGCATTTGTTTCTTTAAGAATATAAGGATAAGCTCATGTTGGATTATTTTTAGCATTTTTTATTGATAGTAGTGTGAGTCAGAAAAAATTATGAATTACAAGATGCTGTAATTATAATACATATGAAGGTAAGGTAATTTTGTCATCTTGTTTAAGTAATGTTCTCTCATCACATCGACAAGCTGGCTTTGATTCCCCAGATGGAAACAATGTCTGAGGCCCATTTCTAGTGTTCAGGGTATGATCTTGTTATTTTATCATACAATGGATAGGGTTCTCAGCTGGATAAAGTCCACGGATATTTTCGGTATCTGTTGTGGTCATATATGGATACTGATGCAAATTAGATAGGTCATATGCAAATATTGGGGACTACTTTCACAGTGTAAACAAACATGGCGTCAAGGATCGGTGATTGTGTCTGGATTGATGGCTGTGGTAACGATACTGTCATAGATATGCAGACACATCCCACGAAATTTAGTTTCATGATCTGTGGCAAATAAAATCACATTTTTTTTAGATTATAAAGTAAGAGTGACATTGTATGATAAATAGGTTACCATGTGAGTGTGTTTGGGGATGGTCAAGATCTTGCATTAGGAATAAACACTGTGTATTTAGCTCACCAAGGCTCGCTAAATAAAATGTTTATTCCTAATGCAGGATATTAACCATCCCCAAACACTCGTGTGATAACCTATATATATTCCAAAAAGTAGCTTACTTACTTAGTTACTTACTTTGTGAAAGTGAATATTTTAGGGGAGGGATTTATGTGTTCCCATGACATGCAGGGGTTAATAACAAAATTTCAAATTTTAAAGAATGTGACTTGTTTGTAACAATCAGACGACAAGGCATCAGATTATTGAGGATAATTGTGTCACAAGTATTGCAGCTTTTTACAGCGCTGGTTCCAACATAAGATTGTACATGTATATCAGTGTCTGAAGGTTGAAGCACATGTAGAAATAGAAGAACAATAGAAATGTGTACAGAGCTATTGCCAACATGACGAATGTATCTGTACATCAGTGTCTGAAGACAGAAACATATGTAGAAATGGAAGAACAATAGAAATGTGTACAGAGCTATTGCCAACACGAAGAATGTATCTGTACATCAGTGTCTGAAGACAGAAACATATGTAGAAATAGAAGGACAATAGAAATGTGTACAGAGCTATTGCCAACACGAAGAATGTATCTGTACATCAGTGTCTGAAGACAGAAACATATGTAGAAATGGAAGAACAATAGAAATGTGTACAGAGCTATTGCCAACACGAAGAATGTATCTGTACATCAGTGTCTGAAGACAGAAACATATGTAGAAATGGAAGAACAATAGAAATGTGTACAGAGCTATTGCCAACATGACGAATGTATCTGTACATCAGTGTCTGAAGACAGAAACATATGTAGAAATGGAAGAACAACAGAAATGTGTACAGAGCTATTGCATTGTCTGAAGACTGAAGTATATGTAGAAATAACAGAACAACAGAAATGTGTAAAGAGCTAACATGCATACTAGTTTCTGAGCAGAAAAGGACAATTTCTTTAACGAAAGATCTGTGTACAGAGCTGTTACCAACATGAAGAATGTCTCAGTACATCAAACTCTGAAGGCTGAAACATATGTAGAAACAGAAGAACAATAGAAATGTACAGAGCTATCGCCAACATGAAAAATGTATTGGTACATGTGTGTCTGAAGGCTGAAGCATATGTAGAAACAGAAGAACAATAGAAACGTACAGAGCTATCGCCAACATGAAAAATGTATTGGTACATGTGTGTCTGAAGGCTGAAGCATATGTAGAAATAGAAGAACAATAGAAATATGTGTTCAGAGCTATTTCAGTGTACTCATGAAGGTCCGGGGTAGAATAGGCCTTCAGCAGCCCATGCTTGCCACAATAGGCGACTATGCTTGTCATAAGAGGCGACTAACAGGATCGGGTGGTCAGACTCGCTGACTTGGTTGACACATGTCATTGGTTCCCAATTGCGCAGATGGATGCTCATATATTTGATCACTGGATTGTGTGGTCCAGACTCGATCATTTACAGACCGCTGTCATATAGCTGGAATATTGCTGAGTGCGGTGTAAAACTAAACTCACTCACTCACTCACTCACTCACTATTTCAGTGTCTGAAGGCTGAAGCATATGTAGAAATAGAAGAACAATAGAAACATGTACAGAGCTATCGGATGTTAATGAGGAACTCACTCACTCACCCCAACACAGTACAATGACCTGATTTTACCAAAATGCATCTGGTACCAATTGGTTGTAACCGTAATGAAGAAGGTAAATATACGGTTAATTACATCCGCCCCACTCATGACATACCACAGTTGTTGGGTTTAACTGTACACAGAACCTTGTCTACTTGGTGAAGCTCCTTCGTCTGACCCAACATCCATCCAGTGACACATGCTACAGTTGTCCTTGTCCCTCATGCCCAGTTTAGCTGCGGATAATTGTCTGAACACTTTCTGTCTGCCCTCTGTCTCCAGAGAGCACTATCAAACATTTGTATTAGATTTACTTCAGTTAAGTAATTGATGTCACTAAAAGAGATGGGCGCTCTCTCCAGGTCTTTCCTTTTACACAAGTTTGTCCAACATCAAAATGTGGAAGGTTTGGAAAAGGCAGCCATTAGAAGCTCCACAATGTAAAGTCCAGAGATTGGGTGGATGTTTCGTAATGACTTCCGTCATTAAATTGCCACTTGTATAGCTTAAATTGGCTGGTTAGACTCACAAGTTGTTGCCTTGAATACAAGCTGCAGCTTCATAGAGAGGACTTCACAGAGACATTCAAATATATGTCAAGGTGTACCTTGATTGGAATCATTTACTTAATGTGGACTGTATTGAGCAATGCATAGGCCTTGAACTGGATGACTGTGTGTTCAGACAGTTGTTGCATAGCTATTATTCTGTCAATGTGTCAAATCTGTAACTACTACCGCATTTTAATCCTGAAACAACTACCCGTGAAGGTCCCCGGGGTAGCATAGGCCTTCAGCAGCCCATGCTTGCCAAAAAAGGCGACTTTGCTTGTCGTAAGAGGCAACTAACGGGTTCGGGTGGTCAGGCTTGCTGACTTGGTTGACACATGTCATCGGTTCCCAATTGCACCGATCAATGCTCGTTGTTGGTCACTGGATTGTCTGGTCCAGACTCAATTATTTACAGACCGCCGCCATATAGCTGGAGTATTGCTGAGTGCGGCGTAAAACTAAACTCACTCACTCACTCACTCACTCACCTGAAACAACTGCTACATGAGTTACGCAGACAATGTTCCAGTGAATCCAAGTTACAGCTTTAGCATCAGTTGATGTACAATGACCTCCCCAGAGATCTGTTTGGTTTGTTGTTTAATGCTGCACTCAGCTGTAAGGTGGTGGTCTGTAAATCAAGTCGCTATCAGATAATCCATTGATCAGCAGCTTGAGTATTGAGTTTTGCAATTGGTACTACTGGATAGTTGATGACATGTGTTAACCAAATCAACAAACCTGACCACCCGGTCCTGTTACCTCATGTGGCAAGAATGGACCACTGAAGACCATTTTTAATGCAGATCTTCACAGGTCGCCAGGGACAATGAAGTTATTACATAGTGTATCATTGGTGAACTGTAACCATGGTATCAGTTTTGAGGTGTGGGGTGTGAGTTTGTGTTGCTTTTAGCAATATCCAAGGAATATCATGGCCTTCACACATTACAAACATGAAACAGGCCATGACTTCCACCCACGTGCATCAAATTTTTAGTAATTCATTACACATGGCAATAGGACTTGTTATCCATTAATAATTGGGTGACATGGATCAAATTACATCTAGATAGATGTTGGATTGAGTCAGCCTGAGACCTAGTAATTAATCACAGGATCTATTTCTCTGTTAGTTTAGGTGTTTTTCAGAATTTTTCATAGCATCTCATGAATTGTCAGAACAAAGTGTTGTTGTTTTAGTCAAAACAGTTCAGATATCAATGAATTGGGAAAAAAGTCAAGTGAGCTACAGCAGGTTGTGGATGTCTCTTTCAATTTTCAACCATGAGAATATGCTGGTTAGAAGAAAAGATCTACAAAGACATCAGCAAAAAGGTCTGTAGTAATAACTTAGTAACTTGGTACACCTGTGAAGATCCAGCTAAGAATTGGTCTTCAGCAACCAATTTTTGTGCTGAGAGGTGACCGACAGGATCAGGTGGTTGAAATGGACTTGGTTGAAACATGTCAATCTTTCATATGCCATGAGATCCAGTTGAGTTGTGACAGTTGTTTTGTCTTCTACACAAAGTGTAATCTCCTCAGATCCTCATTAGAATTAGTCTGAAGCAACCAATGTATGTCTTAAGGTGAGAGAAAGGAATCAGGTCATCAGACTCGCTGGCTTGGTTGACTTGACGTTCATCACTGGATTGTCATGTTGACATTAACAAAGGTCTTTTATCAGTCTTCCACCAGCTGAAGTCCAAGTCAGATGAATTTAATGCTGATCCTATAGTCTGGACACTATACCTGAGTCACAATTAAAACTCCTGATACGTTTGCTTGTGAAATGTCTGGGATGTAATAGTTCCTGTGTTTGTAATCACCTCCGTTGCCACCAAATTCAGTGATATGTGGTTTGAAATAAGACACTGTCAACTCAAGGAGGCCGTGGGAGGGTGTCTAATCTTGTAACAATGTGTGGACTTGGTTTCAAATGACTGTGGCATATGTTGCACAAGTATACTGCTGCATCTTAGATGTTATCAAGTTCAAAGAGGCGTATAAGGTTGATTGGGTAGCCAAGTGGTGAAAACATTAGCTTGTCATGCTGAGAACCAGGGTTCTGTTCTTCATTAGGGTACAGTCAATATGTGAAGCCTAATTTTGGTGTCCACCACTGTGATATTGCTGGAGTATTGCTAAAAGTGGCGTAAAACTAAACTCGCTCATTTTGATTGGCAGGTCAAGAATGACAGGCAGCAAAGCGTCAGTATCTACTGATAGAAGATGCAGTGGAGACAAGATACTCTCAGCATGGATGAATGACAACTGGGATATCTCGACATTCCAGTCATCACCTTTCCCATAATTACAGGCATTTTTCCAGCAGTTCTAGCCTTTGGTATCAGCATAACAACCCTTGAGTAAGAAGCAGGCAAGTTTTACCTTTGAAATTTCATATAAAAAGTTGTTTCATGATGGTTATATCTTTCAAATCCTAAGCAAAGCTTTTAGAACATTTAATAGCAGAAATGACATTTACAAATTTGATGTATCACTGGCAACAATTATGTCCATCCATATGTCTATATTATCTCATGTTTTTAAGAGGAAACTAACATGCCGCCTTTGCATGTGTGTGTGACTGAAGCCACTGTTTTTCGCAGATGAAGCACATTTTTTCAGAACCAGGCATTAACACTAGTTAATAGTAATTGATAAGTGCATTCTTACGCTGCAGCTGGAGTCATTCTGCATTTAGAGAAGTTTCTTTTGATAATGAACCTGTGAGGATCCAGGATAGAAAAGGCCTACAGCTTGCCATAAAAAGCGACTATGCTTGTTGTAAGAGGCAACTAACAGGATCGGGTGGTCAGACTTGCTGACTTGGATGACACATGGCATCGGTTCCCAATGCTCATGCTGTTGATCACTGGATTGTCTGGTCCAGACTTGATTATTTACAGACCAACACCATACAGCTGGAATATTCCTGAGTACAGTGTAAAAAAATTATACTCACTCACTCACTCTTTTGATTATGGATTGTTTTGGTCATGTTATTATGTACAAACCTATGAAGCATTGATGAAGCTGCAGATTTGCCAGTGATCGATAATGAGGAATTGTGTACATCACCAATTCCGACAGTGATCACTGATCAAGGTCACATGGGACGCCTAGCTACCAGTACCGTTTTAAACAACCATTCCCTGTCCTCTCCTTATTGTGAACCAATCAATTGCCTTGACAACCACGATGGTGTATTGATACAGTTAATGTGGTGTTCTTGTGTGATTCTGTTGATTTATTAGTTAGCAAAGATCAAAGAATCTTAGATATATTGGCTTAGCTGACACGTAAAGCTTCTTTAATCTTAATAAACTTTGTTCACATGTAAGTAATTTATTTTCAGAGATGAAAGTAACTTTTGATGTCTTACCTTGGAGGTTCAGCTGTTTTTGTTCGATGTAACCAGGGCAGATTTTATTAGGTTGCTGTACCATGTATTAGGCTGGCTACACAGGTTTATAATTAGATATATCATTGATGGGGAAAAATTATGAATGATTATCAATGTGAAAACTCTGCCACTGAAACTTTCATTCAGGAACTTTTATGATAGAATGTAGTTTGATTTTACTCCCCCAGTGTATAGGTAGGTCTTTGTTCATTGGTTGGTTCTTCGTAGGTTAAGGGTGGTGGGTAGCCTGGTGGTTAATGCGTTTGCTCACCATGCCGAAGACCCAGGTTCGAATCCCTAAATTTGTACAATGTGTGAATCCCATTTCTGGTGTCCCCAGTCATGATATTGCTGGAATGTTGTTAAAAGCTGTGTATAACCTCACTGACTCGCTGTGTTCAGGATGTTGTTTCGTAAGTAATTTATGTATAAACGTATCACAATATGTTGATTTCTTTTAGACATTTTTGGATTTTGTTATCCAACTTACTTCTCCAATATTTAATGCAAATAGATCAAAATTAGTCACTGATTATTATTCTCTATGTCTCTAGTTACTGATTACTATGATTTATGTGAATGACAGTACTGCTGTGTACTTGTGAAAAGCAGTGTGAATACTTTGCCATTTTAGTAGTTTTCAAGGAGTACGACTGCCTAGAAATAGGTATCGCATATTGTACTGATGAGAGTGAGTGAATGAGTGAGTTTTATGCCACTTTTAGCAATATTCCAGAAATATGATGGTTTTAGCACATTCTACCCATATGGGGAATCAAACCCTGGTCTTTGGTGGGATGAGTGAATCCTTTAACCACTAGGCTACCCCACCACCCCAACTGATGAGACAGTGAAACTCGGAACACTTCAAAATTGTATATGCCCCACCGCCCTGTCAGAGGGTATAAGTAGGCCAGTTTAATGATTCATTGCAGGTTGGGGAGTTATACAAATCAATGAATATTCACAAGGTTATTGTTCACAAGAAAGACAGAAAGTGTGCATTTTTTTGTGTAAGTGCATCAGAGATGTTGTCGACATTTTGCAAAATGAAATATAGTGGACAAAAATAATTGTAATATATGTAAATTTTGAAATGATTATTAATGTTATATTCATTCATTGACATATTGCTGAAATATAAATCCTAAAAGACCAATATCCCTCACCTATTGTGCCCAGTGTATGTATACACAGGAAGTATGATAATCATAAAATCAGCCATATCTCTCAGGTCAGGAAATGTCAAAGATTGCCTCTGACTGATAAACTGACTTACATGCAAATGCAATTTTGAACAGCATTGTTTATCAAAGTATTGTATAGTAAAACTGTGACAGATCTAACGGGCAATGTGCAACCAGTACACAGCTAACATGCATGTTGCAATAATAGTGCAGCAATCGTGAATGCAACACTCACTAGAAAGTTACCCTTGCTAGAAAGTTACCTGCCACCTTTTCTTGAGACTTGAAATGTTATTGCATTTGGTATCATGGTCTTTTCTATTATTTTAAAGTTCATGTTATTCTCCAATTACTTGTTTTTGTAGTTCAACGATAGGAGACAAGGGTTCAGTTCAAGTCTTCATAAGAACATAACAATAGCCTGTAGAAACTGAACATATCATGAGGATTTTGTGTGGCAGCATGACAAATGGGAGATGTTAAGGTGTAATATGACGGATGTAATGTCATGACAAATGGCACATGTTATGCCATGATAGATGTAACACCATGACAGATGAAAAGTGTTATGACATGACAGATGTAATGTCATGACAGACAATAAGTGCAACATCTTGACAGATGACAATCATAATATCATGACCAATGACAAGTGTAACATCATAACAGGTGGCAAGTTAAATGTCATGACAGATGGCACATGTTATGCCATGACAGATGTAACATCATGACAGATGGCAAGTTTAATGTCACGACTGATGGCAAGTGTTATGCCATGACAGATGACAAGTGTAACATCATGACAGATGGCAATTGTAATGTGTGTCATGTTAGATGTACCTTCATGACATATGACAAGTCTTATATTATGACAGATTTAACATCATGACAGATGAGAAATGTAATGTCATGACAGATGGCAAGTGAACATTATGTCCTTACATATATGTAATGACAGATGTAAGATGCAGCATTAAGGCAGATGAAAAATGTGATGGTATGACCAGCTGTAACATGTTACAGATGTAAGAGCATGACATTAAAAAGTCAACATCAGATGACAGTTGTCACAACATTGAGATGATATTGCCTCATAGATAATTTTGAAACTGCATATACTTTCATCACTTTTGGCAAGATGCTGATGACAAAGACTTGTGTCACTGCCAGGGATTCCGTGGTATTGTTACGGTAAAATCAAGCTGTCAGTACATCCACAACTAATTATCGTTCAGTTCAAAACACTGTTATCATGATACAAGGTCTGTAAGTCATCAGGTGTTCTCAGTTATGTCTGAGATAGATAGTGGTTTGGTATCTTTGTAGTCTAATGCCACATTCAGCATGGTGGTCTGTAAATAATCGAACTTGGGACAGAAAATCCAGTGATCAACATCCTAAGCATCAATCTACACAAATAAGATACAATGACGTGTGTCAACCAAGTCACCATGTCTGACCACCCAGTCCCAATAGGCGCCTTTTAGGACTAGCATCAGTTACTGAAGAATACAGCAAACCCAGTCGATCAGTGTATAGAAATGATAATTTTTTAGATCTAGGGTTATCTAAATCAATTCATGACTTTCTATTTCTAGGTGAATGGCATTTGACTTATATCTTCCCAAAATAAAAGTGATGTCATTATACCTGAATTAATAATAACTGTATTTTCCTGAGCTAGCTGGAGGCACAGAATTTTGTGTGCCATATAATACTGATCAGACTTTTTCTGTCACTGACGACTGTAAATTAGATATGTTTAGAACTTGAGGTACCACTACTATGGGGAAATTTGCCATGACTAGCTAGAAGTGAATTTGCACACAGACATGACCATTTGTCATTTAGAAATATTGAAATGCATCTGACTCTGAGTTTGATCTATGGTGATTTGTCTTGTCACAGGGCAAAAAGGAGGCGAGGTTGTCTTTATGGTACTAACAAATTATTTTTATGTTGCTATTTAAACACGTCACATTTCAGAAACAAAACCAGTCAATTTTGTTCATGTCAAGCACATTTTTCAATTTCAAAACATTGTTAGTAGCTCTGGCTTCATCTGTTTTTATTGCACCTAGAGAGATGTATTCTTTTGTGTCTGAAGACAAGGAGCATATTTTGGATGATTTTGGTATAACTCTCTGATTCCTAATAAAAATAATCTCTGTGGGGATTAAAAACCCTTAGAAATATTTCCACGTCTGTTATTTATGGGCAAATTAAGTTCATAGCTGGTTTATTCATTACCAGAAGTTGAGCCATACTGTATTATTCCATTTTAAATCATGATATTCAAATTTTCCTTCACAACATCTGAGATGAAGGAAGTATTTTGAGGGCAAAAATCATTAAAAATAATTAATTATTTTGTGGAAAACTTTCTTCAACAAAACTAGGCTCTTGGTTAAATTATCCGTCTTTGTGGACAGATGAACAAATGGTCAGTCGTAGAGGAAGAAGATGCAGACAATACATCAATGTGTAACTGTACACAGGGAGACATGATCCTTACAACGTGGTTCAGCTGTACGGACCTCGAGTATTGAATGTTAGATAATACCACATCATTAACTATGATGAGATTAGCACATTTGTGTGTATTTGAACAAGCGAGGGATGTGTTTTTGTTCCATTCAGACTGGGCTTATAATGAATTAGTTCATTGATTTCATATATTGATCGTGCCCCACTTCATTTCAGGGCCTGCAGTTGGCTTAATGTCAAAGGTCAGCAAGGCCCTGTTCTCGTTCCTTCGAAAAAAGCTCTCAAATCTCTCTCTTCCTTGCTTGTCTGAGATTTGTGATAATTTCTCAACTTCATGAGTTAATTGGTATTTGGTGATGATATCTAGTGCTAAGGGCTTTATGTGGTAGCCATGTGGTTAATGTGTCAACTTGGTGGGTTGTAGTTCTCAGTTTGGTTCTCCCATGGGAACATTAGTTTTATATTGTTGCCTGTATTGTTTGGGGATGATACAGAAATTATGAAAAGCCCAGTGTTACCATATTATTATCATATTTCTTTTCATCATCATCATCGTCGTCATCGTCATCGTCGTCGTCGTCATTGTAATCATCAGCAGCAGCAGCTTCATCATCATCAACATCATCATCATCGTCATTGTCATTGTAATCAGCAGCATCAGCATCAGCTTCATCATCATCAACATCAACAACAACAACATCATCATCATCATCATCATCATCATCATGATGTCTGGTCCAGCTTTCATTATTTACACATCTCCACCATAACGCTTGATTATTAAACAACAAACCAACCAACCAGTTATCCGCTCTTTCAGCGATACAACAGACACCCAAATGTCTTTTTAAATAAGGACATATGGGATCATTGCTGTTTTAAGTTGAGTTAGGTATCGTTACTGTTATAATTATCACATTGTTAAAATAGTTGTTCTTAAACAGTTCCATTGATTATTTCGATTTTTAACTGGTATTTGATTGTTGGAGTTAAGATCACACATTGTCAGTCATCTGTAACATTTATGGCCACTTCTACTGATCTTTCAAAATGGGTTCAGTCCGTTTATAAGATTCTTCCAAATCGAACAGTTTTCATAACGTATGAAAATGTCCAAGCGATGTCACAACTGTCAGAATACACTTTGAATGTATGCTCTGGAGTATTACATGCCTTTTGTTCATTTATTTATGTCATTGATTTCATGATCAAATTTTAGTGAAGTCTTTGAGTTTTGCTAAAAGAGGTATCCTTTTTTCCTTCAACTGTTGTACCACTTTGAGATATTATTTTTGATGATTTGTACCTGATAACATGGTCGGTATTAAACACAATACACCAAAAATTCAATTTTGCTGTATAACTATCATTTTTATATTCTTCTATAAACCCAAAATAATCAAATTATTCTTTATGAAATACCCAAGATGAAGAAAACATTATTGCTGGTCCAAATTATGTGACAAAACTGGACTGTAATGTCTTTAACCATGGACAGTTCTTTGGAATCTTTCATGACAAGGAGCAAATCACACAGCATGCAAATCAAATGGAACGAAGAACGTGATTTAACAAGAAGAAAAGATCTAATTGTGCTTCCCCGTTCAAGATAAAACCTTTCTTTTGACACTGGACCCAAAATACACCCCCTAGTGTCAGCAAATCACATCACTTCTTGACGTCGTTTTAATTCTTTTCATGTGCTTTGCATGCGATTCCTGACTTTTTCACAGTCTGTGGAACTAATGAATGGCCTTGGTTTCCTCTGCGATCATCATGTTGAGAACAACTAATTTTCAAAGGTTTTAGCTTCATTTTAAAGTTCAGCTGATTTTCCTTGAGGATGAAACAGCCAGACGTGGTAATTGATAGATGTTTGATTTCATGTTGGTCAGAGCATTCATCAAACATGTTTGAAGGCAATATTCCCTATCAAACATGATTGATTAAACAAGGACTTGTCTTTGATTGGATTAAAGATTAAAACTTGTGTTTGGTCAAAAGGGGAAATGTTAGTTTTGTTGGTTCTTATATGTTACTGATCATATGGCGATATGTGTCTGTGATAAATTACACATGGCAATGGTTGAGTTAGCTGAAAGGCTTTGTCAGTTAGGTCTCACTCACCCTCTCATCCACTCACCCTCTCATCCACTCAACCCTTCACCTCTTCACCCACTCACCCACCGCACCCACTCACCCTCTCACCCTCTCATCCCTTCCCCCTCCACCCACTCACCCTCTCATCCACTCACCCCTTCACCCAATGCACCCACCGCACCCACTCACCCTCTCACACTCTCACACTCTCACCCTCTCACCTACTCACCCTCTCATCCCTTCACCCAGTCACCCTCTCATCCACTCAACCCTTCACCTCTTCACCCCTTCACCTACTCACCCTCTCATTCCTTCACCCCTTTGCCCACTCACCTACTCACCCCTTCACCCAATGCACCCACCGCACCCACTCACCCTCTCACCTACTCACCCTCTCATCCCTTCACCCACTCACCCTCTCATCCCTTCACCCACTCACCCTCTCATCCACTCAACCTTTCACCTCTTCACCCACTCACCGAATCACCCTCTCACCCACTCAACCTTTCACCCTCTTACCTACTCAACCTCCCACCCACTCACCCTCTCACCTACTCACCCCTTCACCCATTCACCTTCTCGTCCATTTACCCTCTCATCTACTCACCCTCTCATCCCCTCAACCACTCACTCTCTCACCTTCTCACTCACTTACCCTCTCATCCACTCACCTTCTCACCCACTCAACCACTCACCCTCTCACTGCAACTTTCTTCCAAACTGAGAACTGTAGGACAACCTTCTAAATGTCATCCAAGCACCTCTTCAGGGGAAATATGTCTCAGTCCCAAATTGCCAATTCCTTGTCTATCATCTATAGTTTGCAAGGCTTGGAGCAGAGTGTATTATGTGTGTCTGAAGATTGGCTAGTTTGCAGGGCAGTATTAGGACTAAAAGCAAGAAACCCTTGTCCATCAAGTCACAAATAAAAGCTGCAGGATCTTTCCCATTATCATTGCAATTCCATTGTGTGATTCAGACTATGTCATTAGCATGTGTTAATGGAATCAAGTAGTGATGATCTATTTGTGAATAGATGACTTCATATCATCTCGGTTGTTGCACCTTTACAAGCAACCAGTGGCCCAGTACCATGCTGTTCCTATAAGATGTACTTCTTGTTACCATGCACAGGGTGTAGTTTTATGCAATATTCCCACAATATCAAGCAGGGGACCCCAGAAATGGATTTCATATGTTGTACCCCTGTGAGACAAGCAAATGCTTTAACCATTAAGCTACCCTACCAACCTGTTAAAGTACTTGCCAATGAGACACAAACCTTCATTGTTGACAAGAATTTCTTAGATCCTGGAGAATGATAAAGTTGTCAAACATTTCTGGATAACCTATATCTGTTATGCTGTAATAACCACCATTACACAACAGTCAAGCAAGGTGTGGGAAGATGATCTGTTCAGAAACATTGACTTTGTATAGGCAGATCCACAGGGGGCTGCAGGGGTGCCTTTTGTCCTGAAATGTTATTAAATGACCATTGAAACTCAGGTGAAAAAGAAGTATGCACTCCATCCCAACCCCTTTTCTCAACAGTTGCTGTATCAGCCCCTGCTCTGAAGCAGAAGTTCTTATCCGTAAACTATTGTCCACGTTACTACATCACAGTTTAACATGGACACACTACTTAGACAGAATACCCTGACTCGGAGCTCATGGTGTAACATTTTGGGATGGTGGGGTAATCTCAAGTGAAAATGAAGCGTGCATCCCATCCCTACCCTTTTTCTCGGAGCTCATCTGTCCTTGGTGTAACATTTGGGATGGTGGGGTAATCTAAAATCATTGGCTTGTCACGCTGAAGACCCAGGTTCAATGTGTGAAGTCCATTTCTGGCATTCCCAGCCAAGATACTGCTTATATATTGCTAAACATGGCGTAAAACTGAAGTCACTTACTCATTTGAAACCATGATTTGTCCAGGATTCTTTTCTCTCGTTCTCACCCACGTGTACTTCATCTCTCTGGACACCTCACCTCTTTCACACAGCCGTCTACCCTGTGATTAACTGTAGTACAAACCAACAAAGGCATTACTGACCACTTCAAGAATGTTTTCCTTTATTCAGAAAGTTAAGTTCCATGTTCATTAGAATTATTTTCTCCAAAAGGTGGAGTTAACAGTTAATCTAGGGTTTAGACACCAAACATTGGTGAAAAAATCTTATTGATAGATTTGAACAAGTTTAAGTCATTTTGAGTAATTGCTTTTCTTATTATTTGTAATTTCTGTGACAAACACTGTTTCATGTAACTTAACTTTGCTGTAAACTCATCTTGTAATTTTGGTAATGCCAAGACCAATGTCAAGGACTCAAGAAACTTATGGCTAACTTGCCAAAGCAGCTGTAAACTTTGCTGTAGGCTTCTGTTGTGGTCCTCTGTTAATTTGTCTTCTCTAAACTCAAAGAAAGGCTCTCTGAAACTTTAAGAGAGAGTCTGGCACAATAATTTACCTTATATTTGTCATTGCATTCAAATAAATGTGTCATTTTGTATGATGTTTTTGACAGTTTAAGAGCAAACCTGGCACAATAACTTAACCTAGATGTATCATATGATTGAAATAAACATGTCATTTTATATCTTGTTTCTATTAAGTGTATAAAAATGCCTTGAGCAGCAATTCCACTTTGATTTTACAAGGCATTAAAGTTTACATACAGATTTAGCTCTTTCTTATTGTAAGAAATCATTTTGTGAAAAATATTATGAATCGTTAGTTGCCTTTTACGACAAGCATGGGCTGCTGAAGATCAGTTCTAAACCAGATCTTCATGGGTTCACTGTAGGACTAGATATTTTCCTGATTATCATATTGTGACATATGGCAATAATTTACAAGATTTTGCAATACATATTGTGATAATTGACTGGAATGTTTCTGCCATGGTGCATATATCATAAATTAATTTTAGCTCTCTGTGTGCACCATAATCTTCTTAGTTGCTGTTACAGTATGTGCATGCTCCCCCACCCCATTGTGTATAATGGTGTGCCAGATTACTGATAACTAAGATCCATGACAAGAACACCATTGTACAGTCCAACAAACTTCAATAGACCTATTATGATAAATTGATTATTATCATGCAGCCTTTTTGATAAATTGATGATTTGATAACACTTCCCATTATGAAACAAAAAAATACAAAATAATATGAATTGTGTCAGAGGCTCTGTTAAAAAGTCCAGATAGACATTGGTCCATTTGAGGCCACTTAATTCCTCCAAAACATCATATATGAACTCATTCAAACCCACAAACCTTAAATATTAGGAACTTTTGGAGCCTCTTATAAGGATACTTTCCACTTGTAAAATGTTACATGAAACCAACAGAAAAAAGTATGTTTGGCACTTTTAGATTGCATTTCATAACTGTTGAAATCAAGGGCAGGTAATTCAAAGGGAGCTAACTCTGGATGACGAAATATATTGCAGAATGTGAAGCATATTGTGATAGTCATCTTGTGAGATACTGTCTCCATATATACCGGTTTACCAGTAACTTATCACAACCCAAATAAACAGTGTTTCCTTTCTCCAGTATATACCAGTAAATATCAGGTCAAATCTTAATGAGACCAAAATATTTGAAGGTTGATGGTACCCTATCCTTGATATCTCCAGGGTATATGTTCCGATAAGTCTCCACTATACCCTGGATGCATCTACAGTTAAATTTATTATCTCCCTTGGTTGGATTTTTACCCAATCAGGTGTCTACGCCGGGAAGTTGAGCGAAACAGTCACAACTCACTTTCACTTTTCAAATTATCTAACCGATTAAACTTGGCGAAACAAACCATGCAGAGGTGAAAGTGGTGAAAGGAGTTTTTGCATACATTTTTTAAACATTTCAGACCTACAAATTTGTTCGATTCCCCCCCAAATTCCCCACTGCGAGCAAACCTTCACAGTTGCGACCGCTACCTTTGTTGACACTGGGAAGCTCGGTTATAATGCCGGCCTAGCTGATTGGCTACAGTGAGAATGTGGAGCCAGCAAAGGGAGGTTATAAAATTATCGGGCTGACCTGTAGATGCATCCATTGTATACTGGAGATTTATCGGAAAGTATATCGTGGAGATATCGAGGATGATGGTACCCATGCCTGTTACATATTTCTGTTAAAAAAACATTATTGTCATGAATTGTTAAAACAATAGTCCACATATTTTATAGTTCTGTGACCAAGAAGCCTACTTTGTAACACTATGGTCCTGCTTACACATGCTATTTAGAGCTGTTGAATTGTTAAATGCTTTCAATGTATACATGTAACAAAGTTTATTGTCTTTGTAGCTTACGTGTATTCTTTGAACTGATACCTTTTCATGATATATGTAAACCTGTATGTCTTCTTGAAAAAAAGTGAAGGAAAAAAAAATTTTTAAATTAAAAATGTATTGCAGTTCTCATGATCCTAATTTTGGATGCATGCAAATCACTGCCAGTAGGCAAAACACTGGTGTCATACAAAATCATACAACCATCACAAATGTTGATGTGACCACGTAGGTGGATTCAGAGGAAGTGGGTGGGCTAGTGTGGTGGGTCAGATACAGGGCATCCCCCTCCTCAACTGGGAGTTTATATGACCCGTGAAGGTCCGAGGTAGAATAGGCCTCCAGCAACCCATGCTTTCCATTGAAGGCAACCATGCTTGTCTTAAGAGGTGACTAAGGGGATCGGATAGTCAATTTTGCTTCCCAATTGTGTAGATCAATGCTGATGTTGTTGATCACTGGATTATCTGGTGCAGATTCAATTATTTACAGACGGCCAACATATAGCTGGAATATTGCTGAGTGCGGTATAAAACTAAACTCGCTCATTCACTCACTCTGGGAGTTTACTGAATGACCACTGGAAACATTTGAAAATGAAGTGTGCACCCCTCTACCCCTCAACCCCTCAACCCCAAACCCCCCTTCTCAGAAATCTATATCCACCCCTGGACTAGTATATTTGAATATTTGAGGTTTGATAGTCCCAATGTCCCTTAGAAATAAGGGACAGTATAAGGTTACCACGTCTTATGATCCAAATCTCATATGTGCAAATCACTGTCAATATAGACAAACAGTTTTCGTGCAAAATGCGAACAGTCAGTTCTAGCCTTGACCAACATTTTCATCAGCTATTGACCCATATGACTGGCAGAAAAGTATGCTATCCAAGACACAGAAAATGGTGCTACTTAATGATCATCTCATTTTAAACACAGCAACAATATTGATTGTGACAGCCCAATGGCTTTTAAGAGCCATGTATTTAAAGATCATACTTAATTGGAAATGTTGGGTGAACCATATTTAGTATTTGCACAGAGATTATTATACCATTATGTGTGTCACAATGATTAGATGAAATGAGAATAGAGATTCATGTATTTCCCGAACAAAGTAAATGTCATGCATAAATTACTGCACGTCTCATAAAACAGCCTGACACACATGATAGTGTAATAATTTTGTTCTAATCTGTTAACATGTTATCCTCTGAGCTCCTCTTTAGAAAAATGCTATGATCACCACACAAATTTAGAAAAAGTTCAAATTTTTGAAAGATACCAAATAATTTGTTGCTATGATGTCATTTTATTGTCTTATGATTTGCATGACATTGACCATGACTTCAGTTCTGTCTGCTGTAAACAATACACTCATGTTCATTTCAAAAAAGTTGCTCAAGTTAAGTACAACCTTTATTGACATACGTTTTTCTAACCCTATTGGTAATAAACGTGTTTGTCATTTAATAAAGCATAATTAAATGCTTCGTTGGCACATTTTTTTCAAATGTGTCATATACTCTATATATCTTCTGTGTATGATATTTGAGTAAAGTAGAATCATTTTTGACCCGTGAAAGTCCCGGGGTAGAATAGGCCCTCAGCAAGCCATGCTTGCCATAAAAAGGGGACTATGCTTGTCGTAAGAGGCGGCTACCGGGATCGGGTGGTCAGGGTCGCTGACATGGTTGACACATGTCATCGGTTCCCAATTGTGCCAATCAATGCTTATGTTGTTGGTCACTGGATTGTCTGGTCCAGACTCAATTATTTACAGACCGCCGCCATATAGCTGGAATATTGCTGAGAGCAGCATAAAACTAAACTCACTCACTCACTAGAATCATTTTCACCTTGTCGTACAGCCATCAATTGGTATAATCCAAATAAACACACAAACACACCAACACCCGCACACACACCAACACACACACACACACATATACTACCGTCCAGTCAATATGTTACAATATCTATTGCAAAATCTTGAAAAATATATAACAATATGATAATCAGTTCAATATCAAGCCCTACTGTTTTCTAATGACTGCAAGAAGTCACCTCTAGAACTACCAGATCTATTGCCAATGAGCCAAATGTCACCACTTTGACCTAGTTACCAACTAATGGCATCTTCATTAAGTCCAACCTGCAGGCATACAAGAATTCAATACCATACATTTGACCAACAAGGCTTTATACTGCCTTACCGAGAGCACCCTTCTCCTATTGCTTATGAATCGACACCTAAGTCAGTGATCAGACCTACTGACCTTAAAAATGGTAAAATTAGCTATGAAGTATATGCTGAATAACAAGACTGCATCGACAACAAATTATATTCCAAGGATAATTTTGGGACCTTTGTTTTTTTCTGTCCAAAGGTACAACATGGTTTATTAAAAATGATAATGATCAAATGATTTATTTGAACTAGAACATGCAGTTCCACCTGTTATCAAACTCCACACACACCTCTTGGCTCAAACCCAATAAAAAACAACAAGAAATAACAGATTAAATATGGTTCACACCTGGACTGTCGAATATTTTATCGTCATGGTCTCTAATCGCCTACATCTCTATTTACCTACAGTCTTAAAACAGCTCTCCATAGTCTGTTGACCGAGTGTCATTTGTGTGATCTGAAAGTGGACTTTTCTAAATGAAAAAAGGAAAAGAAGTGTACAGATGGGTAATAAAATGACTTTATTTATTGATAACAATGTCTTTAATGTAATATTTCTATTATACGGATATGTGTATTAATAGCAATATCAATATAGCTCAACAATATCAAATTATATATATATATACATTGTTATACATGTTTTAATCACATTTCATAAACATATATACACTGTTATGTTTGTATCAGTTACTTGAAAGTTTATGTCCATTCTTTATTCAACTTAATGAGGTGGCCAGCCACATCGAAGAACTGAAGGGGTGTTTTTCTTCCAGTGGCAAGTTGTTCAGGTAGTCTGTATAGATTGCTATCCAGGCTTTGGTAGATCCTGGATCTGGGACGGACAGCTACACCAAGTTCCACATGTCTCCTTGCCAATGGGTTTGTTGTCTCTAATTTCTTCATGGCAATAACAAATTCATCTTCCTCCTCTTGCCTTCTGTAGGTTATCCATTGCGACTTTCGATACTAGAAAAAACTCCATTTTTATAGGGTTAATTTTGTTTACAAGAAACGAAGCCTATTTGTAGCAGTGAAGTGAATATACTATGATAATTTAATCCATTTAATTTTATTTGATCCCAGGTGTTACTTCATCTTGAATATACTTATCTCCCTTTTATTCCTAAAACAACATTCAGTCAAGATCACTACAGCCCTGGTCAGGCGGTTTCTTTATAAGAGTTGGTTTGCAATTTGTCAGCTTTGTTTTTGTTGGTGAATGTAGACATAGGCGAAGAGATAGAGGCGAATGAAGACTAACCCATTTTATCAAATACATACCTGGACTGTCGAAAAGCAGTGGAGCATGGCAGTGAATTTATATAATTTCATTTTTCAACAGTCCAGGTGGACACCTTTAATATGTGTCCATAGGCAGATCCAAATGGGGTGGGGTGGGGGGAGGGCAAAACAAATTTTGTTTCTCAGATGAAAATGAACTGTGCACCCCTCTTTTCTAAACAGTGTGCACCCACCCCTTGAAGTCTCAAAAACCTGAATCCACTTGCTTCATTTAAGGCTATAGCATTGTGTAGAGGGTTAGGCAGTTGGGAAAATAATGTGGTTCAGGGACTGTGAGACAGGCTTCAGCATAATATGCAACATAAATCTAGAAACTAATTTTGAAAAATTTAGCTGAAACTGTGCTTTTGAGGAGTTTTAACAAATCTTACATTCTCACTAAATCCTGTATGATTCCTACTGATATGAGCTCCCAGACAAATAATGGGCCTGGCTGGGGCTTTGGCCAGTTGGTGGCGGTAGCTTTGTGAGTACAGAAATACCAAGCAACACTTCAAATCATTCCGGAGATTAATTCTGCAGATATTTTCCAAAAGTCTGAAAGTTGGTGAATAATCTGCAGTTCCTCAATACCAGTAGAATGTCATAAAAAACATACTCCGTCTTATACACTTGTTGTTGCGTGCTCTTGAAATAGTTTTTCGGTTTGAAGTGTTCACTCTACTCACACAGCGAGCCAGAGAAATTTGTTCAAGATGTACATGGAATGCCTGACTTAATCATATTATGTTTTATTGGAGTCATAAGCAAGAACACCTTTAAAAGCAGATTTTTTAAAAATAAATTGAATTAGAAAGTTGCCGAAGATGTTTTCTTCATGATCTTTGATTTCTCTAGTCAAGTAATTACTTATTTTTATCAATACATTCTGATGACTTGATATTTTTTAAATTTGAAAGTGGCATATATATTTTTCCTCAAAGGAGTTTGTAGTCAGTTCTCAAGTTGTATAAAACTGTTTAATTTTAACAGAAAAATAAATGACTTTTCCATGTCAAACACAAGCAAGTATATGAAATCTCACTCACTCACTCACTCACTCACTCACTCACTCACTCACTCACGCTGATGACACACCACTGTACCCAGGTAAATATTTCAAGGTCTTGCAAGGTAATTACGCTCTCTCCATCTCCCATGCTGACAGTGTTAAATGGGAATACTGTTTGTGTCCTGACAGGCACAGCTTCTGTTTAGCTCAACACAGTTTTTCTGACAATCCTTGTTTTTTCTAAGTTAAAGAGCACTAGCTGTCAGAAAACAACAAGTGACTTGTACCTAACCTCGGTATAGGTTTTTACATGATGGTGCTTCTTAATTTGAAATGTTTCATTTGTTTTGTCAGTAAGCTATAGTGTCAGATCATTTCATTCTCAGCTTTCTGGGGAGTAGTCAGCCTCAAGGATACAATATCCTTATGCCAATCCCCAGACACTGGAGTGACTCACCCATCCACTATCAATGACTGACACAGAAGCTAAAATCTGTATATCTGAGACTTCTCTAACCTACTGAATTCTTAATGTCTGTCAAAAACATTAGAAATGTTTGGGAGGCAACCCCACCTTTTCTGCAAGACAAGCGATCACATTATCCATGAAGCTATTCCACTGCTG
The DNA here is from genome assembly GCF_037392515.1 of Haliotis asinina. NCBI lineage: Eukaryota > Metazoa > Mollusca > Gastropoda > Lepetellida > Haliotidae > Haliotis > Haliotis asinina. Next base: position 36,994,554 of record NC_090288.1, read on the forward strand.
CTTAATGGAAAACAGATTAGATTTCATACAGCTGTATGTCAAATGAGTTTGACATTTATCTCACCTGTATGCATTGACTACCACTTGTGGGGATTTGTCTGGAACCTCCTGAAACCCCTGTTACCAAGCGTCCGACTTATGGCGCAGTCAAGACATAATGCACGCTGTTGTCATGGCCCAGTTTATCTTTGTGAATCTGAGCAGTTAATGCATGACTTTCAGGGATAAGGTTCAGACAAAGGCCGGGGACAATCACAGGATGCATAATCTTGGCTTATGGACATTAAAAGACAAAATGTCAAGTCTTATTGACAGCACTGTCACTTTTATTAATTATTACATGTCTAAGATAGGTTTTTCCTCTTCCTGAGGGACTGCAGATTATTTATTGGGGTTGTGTAGGGCAGTGACATTATATTCACAGAGATGCTGTATTGCAAAAAGGGAAAGTCAGCAACTTTGGTTTTACACGGCTTTGAACTGCATGGCCGTTTTATCATTGCGTGTCCGCTTAATATGAAGGAAAGCTCGAGGTGATGCTTGTCGCACATGTTTTCACCTTGGCATGTCTCTTGGGTATAATGCTGACAAACATTGGAAAATAATCGGGTGAATTGTCATTCGAACCCACAGTTACACTTTTCTGTCGTTCCCTAAGGACCCAGTTCTGCATAGTGATTCAGTGTAGGACCTTTGTCACTTCTTTTGACACATCAACACTGGTGTCATTTTTTTAAAGGCCTTCTCTGAGGCAAGATAACTAAATCTTGTCTGACCTTGTTCTGCACGTTACTTTGCATATGATCATTGAGTATTCCTATATGCAAGAATTTTGCCCAAATGGCTTAACCAGAATTAATTACTTAAAAGGCATTGTATTGAGAAATGTATTATGATACTTTGAGAGTTAATGTTATTAACATATACTGACACTTGTTCTTTCACTTCATGTTTATGTAACATATTACTAGTAATAAAATAATAGAAGTCTGAACTTTCTCATTTTGGGGGCAACAATGTCAGTCATTGCCACCATCTTGTTTACATTGCTACAGGGAAAGATGCATCATGAGAGAAACATATCCCATATTTCTGATGTTTGAAAACCAATTTTGAAATAAAAAATCTTTTGTGTTGTATTTCTGTCTAAAAACTTGTTTCAGATCAGTTTACCCAATGTGCAAGAACACAAAAACAATGCTCTATGAACATGTATCATTAGAAAAGCATAATGCTGAATATTGGCATGTGTAGTACCGTGCAATCATTTATAATGTTGCTTCTTCCATTTAGTTATTTAGTTATTTTTAGAGGCAACAAATGAGATTGGGTTGTCAGGCCCACTTACTGGGTTGATGTCATCATGTTTCAATTTTGTGAATTGATGTTCATGCTGTTGATCACTTCATTGTCTGCTGCAGACTCAATTTTTTACCAAACGATGCCATATAGCAGCAGTATTGATGAATGTTGCAGTGTTAAACAACATACAAACCATTTGTGTGTGTCTGCTGTGATATTACAGTTAAAAGCAACTGAAGCATTCATTCATGATAAGGCAACATGAATGTGCTATCAACTATTACTGTAAGATGGTTGCAGCATGCTAAAGACGTAGGAACCAAGACTAGTGTTCCCCTTCAATACCAATCCTGTAGCAATGAATACTTGCAAAGTTGACACCATAACCACGGTATGCTTGGATGTGTGCTTTGTGTAATATAAACAAGATTTTCAAATGCTCAATTTGTTTTACTAATTTCTAGTGATCAGACTGTCGTTTTGATGGAGTTTTATGTACAAGCAAGTACAAAATTCATTTGTGGCATCCTTCAAAAGGAACACATTTACAACAAAATGATGATGTTACAAGCTGGGGCAAGTTTTCCTCACCAATTGCTGCATATTTTAAAATGTATAGTAAAGATTTTGTTATTTGAAAGATAATAACAAACTGAAATTAGTTTTCCCACTCAAATTGTTGTGTCCAGGGATTGTGACAACACTGAAATAGTCTGCACAAAAAGTTGATGCCAGGATTTTTACACCCAGTCACCGGTGGGCTTGATCCTGACATCTCAACCTCACTGGATGACAAGACTGGCACCTTAAATAGCTTGCCCACCGCACTACCTCTACCTTTATATTAGAGACACTTAGGTCATGGCCTACTAATAAAAACTTCAGAATCATCTATCTTGTCTGACAAATTGGGAGATCCTTTCAAAACATGTGAACACACCTTGGATCACCTGAGAGCTACCATTACTATTGGAATGCTCTTGGCATTAGAATGTATGTCTTTGTCAGCTTTGCTGGTCATGAAAGGTGATTGAATTGTCACTTGGTCAGCCGTAGTTTTGATCATGTGTGTTTTTGTTTTTATCATTTTTAACAGGAATGTATGTTACTAGCAATTATATTTGTCGTAAGAGATGTGTACTTATCATAAGAGGCAACTAGCAGGATCAGGTGGTTAGGCTTGCTGACTTGCTTGACTCATGTCAATGTAACCCAGTTATGTAGATTGATGCTCTTGACATTGATCACTGTATTGTCTGGTCCCAATATGGTTAGTTACGGGGCCTTATTGTCTGGTTCCAATATGGTTAGTTACTGGACAAGGCCCCAATTTTGTTACAGTTAATAATTTGCCTAATACTAGACCTTGGAGCAAAACCCTCAATAATACCAAGACTTTGGTTTGGACTACACTTTGCAGCAAATCCTTTCACATGTACTATACCTTGGAGAACAGTTGTCTATAAGGACAAGGCCTTGCATCAGAGTCCTCTATATGAACAAGACCTAGGAGCAAAGCCTTCTATAAGAACCACACCTTGGAGCCAAGCTTCCTGTAAGGACAAGATCTTAGAGTGAAGCCCTCTGTCAGGATCAAACCTTTGAGTAAAGCCAACTGTAAGCATCACAACTTGGAACATATTTCTGCTGTAAGGACCAGGGCCTCATTTCGCAAAGCTCTCATAAGGCTAAGGTCTTGTAACTTTTCTCGTAGCATTTGTACCAGGCATACTGTAACATAGGAGGTGCAAAGGCTATGAGAAAAGTTACGAGACCTTAGCCTTACGAGAGTTTTGTGAAACGGGGCCCAGATCATGGAACACCACATTCAGTTAAGGATCAGACCATAGCATAACCCCACGTAAATGGATTGCCAGAATTCATTGCCACAGTTTCAAATGGTTCCCAGCTCTCTATAGTTGTTTTTAAGTTACTTGTTTGGAATTGATGGTGAGACTCAGTGAATTGTTGGCATGTGATTGTATCCTATTGGCATGGAACATTTATAGTGAAGTCTTTGAATGACATTCAGAAGTAATGCGCAAAAAGCAGTAAATATATGAGGAACACAACATTCCAGAGCATATTCTTACTCCCCCATCAGGTGATAGAGAGAAAAATGCTACAGACAGAAGGTCCTGGTTGTCTAGCTGCTGGAAAAGGTGATGTCTATGCTGGCTTTGTTCTTCATGAGACTGTGTGATAGCTGATGGGGGCCTAATTGACTCTGATAATTGATGAATGTCTCTCAACAAATGTAAATGAGTCAAGAAATTCACTGTGATGCCTTTTATAAGCCTATAATCTACAATATCTAGCATCATTGCAGGATGTGGTCTGACCATAGGGAAAAGTCATTCTCATCAGTTTTCCTCAGAGCATGTTGTGTTTACATGGCCTGTTCCAACTGTTTGTCTTCGGATCAACAGTTTGTTCACCTGATGACAGTATAACAATACACTCCTTAAAGTCATGTTCATCATGAAGGTACAGCTTCAGCATTCATAATGTTGACCACTGGTTTATCGATTCAAGATCCTGTATACAATATTCTGAGATACACCCCATGAAGGTCCAGTTTAGAATATTGATCTTCAGTAATCTGCGCTTGTCTTAGGAGGTGACTAACAGGATCAAGTGGTCAGGCTTGCTGGTTGACGTATGTCATCAGTTCCCAACTGCACAGAATTGTGCTCATGCTGTCGATCACTGGATTGTCTGATCAAGGTTTACAAGACACAAAACTAAACTAACTCACTCACTCGCTCCTCTGAGATACAATGGAAGCTAGCTCTTTTCATTCTAACAAACATAATGTGAGTCTTGACAGCAGGACTATTTCATCACAACACTGAAAAGTTGATCATTATTCTCAGACAACTCCACTATATGTTGAGATCAATGTACTTTTTGATCTCTATTCCAATAAATCTATTTTTAGCTGCTGCACAGTCCGTTTTTTATATCTTCTCTAAATGAAGGGTAATCAGAGTCATATTTTGGGAAAACCTAGAAATAGAATCAGATAGGAATTTGTAAAAACCTCATAGCTGTGATCTTGTTGTTGTAACGTGGCCAACAAAAAGAAGATTTGCTTCAGGAAATAACACTGATTATGAGAAAGGAATGAAAAAAAGGAGGACAGTTCTGACATTTTAAATTAGTTTAATAACTGTCACATAACAAATTAAACTTGAGCTCAGTTATGTCAAAAAGCCATGTTTGTACAAAGCTGATACATTTTTGTGACAAAAAGTACAATAGCAAGCAAACAACTAAATATGTTATTAACAATGAACTGTACAATATAACATTAGGCAATATCACATCTCGATAAACAATTTCCAACATCATTTCGGAGTATTTTTCAAATAAACTTGATGTATTCCTTCACTTGCAAATTCAGGCCTATTTTGTTTAATTTTATTTGTACTTCGAAAAATAATTTGAATATTAATAAGAAAATATGCATGTTGTGTATAGAATATGAACACATATTTAAATATGGCTTGTCTTTACTTTTATCACTGACAGAAATGTTTGTAGTGAGTTATATGTATGATATTTGTTCACTAGGAATGGAATGTGGTCCATTTTGCTAACAGTGGGACCAATAGCAGTATCAATAGCACGTTGATAGCATCTTCTATATTTCAAATATATATGCTTGCTCAAGGGTTGACTGTTGCAAATAGATATTTAGGGAAAAACAATCAGAATCAATGCTTTTCATCAGGCATGTTCCTGTATTTGGTATTCTTCCTTCAGGTATTTTATGTTTTCTTGATTTGTTTATTGTTTACAAAACAAACAATGAATCATGTATGACCGGGTATTTACAGTGTTATTGTGGGTAGTTTTTATATATCTTGAAACAACTTGGAGAATTCATTAGCAAGAATCCAATTTGAAACCTTACGAAAAGTAAAGACAGCATATATTTGTGTGAAATTTTTACCAGTTACTGATCCCATTGCATTTTAATTATTTTAAATGAATATTTCTCATTGCGGTCTTGTTCACTTATGCAAAATAGGTTGTTTGTTTGTGTGTAATACTTTTTGATGGTATATTCCTTGTATATGGTTGGTGTACTATTCTTTTTGGTGATTTCTGTTTTGAAACATTTTTGTGAATTTGCATTCAAAAACTGTCATAATTTCAGTAATTTGGTTCAGTAAATTATACTTTGGTGGGGTTTTTTTGCAAATGAGGGAATACCATTCTTCTCTGTCACCTGAATATTATGTATATATTGCATAATAAATCATGCATTTATATATATGCATAATGTTCAGCATCTTTGAAAAACAAAATAAAAACATAATGTACAACCCATGAAATGCCAGTATGCCACTGGTTCTTGTAAGTCACTGTTTAAGGCAAAAATGTTTGGTAGCATGTTTGCATGACCTTGAGAAGGGGTCAAGGCCCAAGGTCACAAAACATGCTGTTGGCCTTGAACAAAGTCACTAACAAGTCTGTTTTTACAGGAAAACATACATCATCCTCACAAATGGCGCATTCATTTTGAACTATCTCAAAACATTTTATTATGACCTGACAAGTCAAAACGCTTGCTTCTATCGCCATGGAGATACACGAGTTTGCATATGGCTCTTTGGTCTCTTCAAGCCATGGCTAGATAAAATAATCTACAGGACTGTTCCACAAGAACAATCATACTGAAGCTTAAATAAGGCAACCATTATCCTAAAGTAAATATATCACATCTGACACCATTCCTTCTGCACACCAAAAGTTCATATTTGGTTATGCATAACCTTTGCACTGTTCCATGTCATCACAGGTATAGAATCCTTCAGAAACTTTGCCATCACAATGCAGACAGTTTGCAGACAGCTTCTTCCCAAGCTCTGTACATAGATACTGTTCATTTTGTCTTGAAGAACATTGTGACTGTTTCATGTCACAAGACAAACATTTGGAAATCTTTCAATCTGGATGAGATGAATATCAACTGAAATTATCAAGATAAAGGTCATCACACCACATCTTTCAGTAGCTTAGGAACATTTTGGTATTTCCAGTAGTTTTAGTTCTAAATGCAAATCCTGCCAGCAGGATTTACCAAAGCTTTTCTTTGTCCTATTGTGACAAAGTGTTCTTGTTCTTCTGTTCCTGCACATGAACTCTTTCCATGCTGATATTGTCTGACATCAGAATGTCTCACCATTATCAGTTATGAAGATGTTTTTCTTCGCGAAATTTTCCATTCATGACACCATGTAATTTACAGTCAAACATGCTTCAGCAGGTCGCGTTGTGTTAATATTGAATAATACATTTGTAGGTAAGCATAGGATGACTGCAACAAGAATACCCCTGAAGTGAGAGATCTCCAACAACAAAATCTCATAGCTTGGGGATCTGTCCCATGAAGATCAATATTTATTTTTGAAGATCTCTCACCACACTCAATCAGCACAAGTAAGAGGCACTAAATGTTTTACCCAATGGAGTGTGCATTCTCATATATTCATGTGAAGTGTATCAGTTCAGCTGCGTTTCAGGAGTGTTGAATCTTCACAAGAGTCTGGCCTCGTCACTATACCATGGTGGTGTCCGTCTTTACGACGCTGTAGGTTGCCCCGTTTTGCTTGTGGTATTTACTGAAGAAGTTTTTGTTCTTACCAATGAAGAGGTTCTTGAAGGTGTTCCTGAACTGCTGACTCATGATACAGTAGAGGATGAAGTTGACGGCGCTGTTGATGAGAACCAGAATGTCCATCAGGTCCCCCAGTGTAACATACACATCCCACAGTTCGTTACTCATAGATCCTATTAGGGCCAGGATTCCTTGAGGCAGTTCTGTTATAACAAAAAACATCACAACGGCCACCAACATGACCGTTGTGCGGTTGTGCTCATTGGATTGATGGTCATGATCAGATGCCCGGCTCACTTTCCCTAGGAGTCGAGCGCGGCGTCTTTTCGCCTGCTGCATAGCCAGGATGAGCAAGGTGCTTAGGAATACCAGTAAGATGCAAGGGAGGATTTTAATAACCACTCCATAGAGCCACTTCACAAAGGATGTATACCAGACATGCTTACTGGCAAATTCCGTTTCCAAAATCCAGTAGCATGAAGTAGAATTAGAGTATGCTGTACTTATATCCACTACCTGGTATATAACATAGTTTGGACAGCAGACAATGATGGTAACTATTACAATTAAGCCGACTGTCAGTTTGGCTCGTTGCGCACTGCATAGTGTCATGGCTTTGGATGGGATGCAAACAAATATATACCTGAACACTGCTAGTGCTACTGTCAACCACATGGCCATGTTGTGACACGTGACGATGAATAGGTTGTGGAACAGAATGAAGTACATCCACTCCTTTGGGTGTTTCGCCTCATCACAGTTAGGTTGGCTGATGATGTACAAGTATGTTGCCATGATTGGGTACGTGCTCATCGTAAGCATGTCCGCTATTGCCAGTGCCGTGAGGATATAGTTAGTTGGTGATAACATATGCTTGCGCGTGAGGACAATTATATTCAAGGCATTGGATATAATTCCAAATATACATACAGCTATACTGAGGTAGCCATGAATCCTTCCGTATGTGGTGCCAAATTTCTGGATTGGCGACGGAGTGGTGGCTGTTAATATTTGTGTCACGGTCTCTGTCATGTCAATCACCACACTGGGTTTGAGAATGTCAGAGCCATTCAACATGGGTAAATGCCCACTTTGGTAACCAATTGAATTTGCAGACATTTTGAAGTTGAATTGGTGTCCTTTTTTGCAGATTATAAATCCAACCGTAACTGCATTTGCGGCAATGAAAAATTGTTGGATTCAGATCCAAAAATATGTTTCAAAACAAAACTCACTTTCAAAATGAATGTATTTTGAATCCAGAACAAACAAAATTTCTCCAGCTAGAGTTTGTCTATCAAGTTTTGGGGGATAAATTTCACTTGACTCCCTCCTGGAAAAAGAAAAGAGTGATCGGATGGGAGTTCACACAGTGAGATAAACCACATTCCCTAATACGAAAGCATAAGATAATAACTTACAACAACTCCAAGCTAAATGCAAAAACAGATCTAATTCTATGAAGTGGCTTTGACTCCAGTTCACATGATGAAAGGCACAACAAGCTTGCTTCCATGACCAATAAACAAAATTCAACTGATGAAGTTAGGACGTGTCATTCAGTTTCTCAAGCTGCTGTCTACCAATTGCCACCCAGCTAAATCCATGAATGGTTGGCTGAGGCTCCAAGAGTGGAGCCTGCATCAGTGTCTTTCCCTTCAATTTTCATCATCTTCTCAAAACTAGAAATTGCTGATTAGCTGTTGAATAATGGTACTATAGTCTCTTCAAGCTGTGGGGTGGGATTTACACAAGCTCCACCTGGTAGATTAAGGACGAATTTAATCGTCTTTTGGAAGACAGATTTAATTTTGCTGAAAGTTATATTCCCAGTCACTGCATTGTGAGGCTTGTTTTTGTGAAAGTTTTGTAAGGTCTGAATCTTGTTTGATTTGTAGTTACTTCTTTGGTGTCTTTGATTCTGATGAATTATGAAGATGGTTGACGCCACTTATTCACTTGATTAAACCCTTCAATTCTCACACATAATTATGTTCAAGTCCTTCGATCCTTTCTGTCTCACAAACTACATTTAGTGGAAATGCAAAATGGTTTAGGATCCCGTTTTCTTGAGGACAAATTAATCAAGTTCTGAGCAGTTATCAGATGTAACACTAGAAATGTCCATCAAGTGGGAAACTTGGCATTCCTCGGTTAACGGGCAGAATTACAACCTGGATGGTAAAGTCCACGACAGAACATCCTTCTTGTTCTTCCAGAATAATACAGCACACACAAGGTCACAATCTGACACGTATTCAGAGAGAAAGTTTCGAAATAGGTGAACCTTTTGACTTTCTGTCTTTGTATTGATCGATCCCGTGCTTGATAATTATTTCCACCAGTCGGTATAATCCCTGTACTTTAAGTCACAGTTCTGCAAAAGTGTTGGTCACCATGAGCAATCAGCTTGCATACTGGTTGTGGTTTAAGTCTGAAAAAACAAGATGAGAGTGTGTTATTCATGGGCTCAGCACACCAAAAAATACTGTTATTAAAACAAACAAAATTGACATTGAGGATTTCTTGTCTAAATTGGAGTCAGGAATTCTTGAATGTTTTGAAAAAGAGGGACTTCAAAATGATCTGTGAGTTGTATTGATTTACAAATAATTATTCCTGATCATTTTTTTAAAGAGTTTGTGAGGTTTTCAATGTCATATAGAGCTTGCTAATTATGATGAGCTGGAATACCTAATGGTAACAAATTAAACACTCCAAGTGCTTTCTAGGTCTTCAACCAGTTCACAATTTTGCTGTGTTGGATAAAAAATCTTTAATAAACCAATTCTTTTAACTGGAAATCCTAATTATAAGACTATGAATTAAATGAGTGAGTGAGGATGGTTTTATGCAACATTTCATCAGTATCATGGCAGGGAACACTAGAAATGGGTTTCACATTTTGTACCCATGTGGGGAATAGAACCTAGGTCTTCAGCATGATGAACCAATGATTTAACCACTGAGCTACTGCACTGCTCCTCAATGAGATGAAGCAGTAAAAGTGCCTCTTTAGTCCACAGTAGGTGTCAAACAACCCTTTTGCAGACATCATTGAAATAATGGTGTTTAAACTAACAGGACATCATCAAACGACTGACAGGTAACCTGTAGGGGACAAGTTCCTAACTCAAGATGAACTTTTTGATATTACTGTCAGAAATATTTCTGCAAAGCTATGGATTAAAAGTCAGCATGCATTACTCCATGTTGAAATGTGAGGAAATTTTCTATTTAAAAAAAGTACCTCAAATGAGCCTCTTTGACACATATATTAACCTTTACTGAACCACCATGCCAAGAAGACACGTCTCTCATTTCATGCGGACAGGCTCTTATAACTGTAATTCTGCATCAGTATTTTACATTTGTCAGTGTCATTTTCTTTCTTATAGCTCAAAGAAATAGTCTAAACATTTGTGGTGTCATGTTTTAATCGGTCTTGAATGGGTGGAAATAGTCCTCATTCCTTCTCACAACCTAGACAATGTCAGAAAATATTTCCATTGTTGGCTTGATGAGTGAGATTTCATGTGTTTTTCACCTAGTTTGTTGTATGATTCATTCGATCATGTAAGTAAACAACAGATTCCAGCACAGGTTGATCACTGTTACAGCAAGAATATCATTGAGGTTAAAAATTGAATATTAAACCCAACTTTAGAGATTTGTGCTGAACAGACATAGATAGTGAAAAGTTTGGTTGGAATTTTTTTTACAATATTTGTTGTAAATATATACAATTAAGATATGGGTGATATAATGAATGACCATTTGTGTTTGACAAATTGTTTTTGAACATGTTTAGTGTCAAACCAATGTTCACAGAAAATTGCTTTACATTCAGTGGTATACAAATTTCTTGTCTTTCTAATAGGTTTTCTATGAATTGTATTTACTGCTAATGTTGACTGTTACAAAACCAGTTGAAAATATGTAAGACCTTATGTCATGATCAGTTAGCAGGGGTTACAAGATCCCACCGCCCGACAGCCAAGACAAGTCAGGTTTCATTTTGGGCAATCAAATAATGGTATCTTACATGTCTGTGGTCTACTAGATAATTTCCACTTACGGTTTCAAACTGCAAATAATCTTGGATATAATTTCATATCTGCTCATAATTAAGCTATTAAAATTTGCAATAATAATAAAGTAGAGCTGACAGAGAGTGAAATTATCACTCTTCGATGAATAGTCCAGTAAACATTAACATTAAACATTATGTCATAAAATCAGGGCAAGTGGAAAATTAGTCAGGACAAGTTACTTTCTTGAAGTCACTTGCCCTGTAGCAAGTGGCTTTTAACATATTTTTTAACCCCTGGTGAGTAATATTGGATTCCATATCTACAAATAAAGTGAAATAGAGACAATCATGAGTCACAGGTGGCAGGCAATGCTGAAGATCACTTCCTTTTCATAGTAAGATGGAAGATGATGTGAGGAGATGGTGAAGCAATGGGAACATGATGTAGGGTAATGAGGAGATGGTGAAGCAATGTGAAGATGGTGTGTGGTAATGAGAAGATGGTGAAGCAATGGGAAGATGATGTAGGTAATGAGAAGATGGTGAAGCTATGGGAAGATGATGTGTGATAATGAGAAAATAGTGAAACAATGGGAAGATGATGTAGGTTAATGTGAAGATGGTGATGGTGAAACAATGGGAAGATTATCTGCAGCATATTCCTCACTTGGATGTACTTTAGAGTTAAATTTACAGGCATTATACTGATCTGCATAGGACATTTGTCTTCAACACTTATGATTTTTTCTAATATTGAGCATTAAGTTCAGTATTTCATGATCCCTTACTTTTCTCAAGTATATATCAATATGTCTTTGAGTATATATCAATAGTTTAGCTAGACTGCTAAGTAGATAATCTCTCTAGGACTATAATAACTGTGACTTCATAGACAGTCATAATTCAGCTAGTTCATACATAAAAGATTTTGCAAGGCTGCAGACAATTCCACTATAGGTTCATGGAGAAGTGGTTAAAAGGCCTCTGGATAGATATTCAAACAAGGTTTATGCATAAAGGATTTATCTTGGGGCATTGACAGATGGTTTGAGTGCAGATCATGTGGTTAGTCTGAAAGATGGATAATTGTTGCCTAAGGTCAATTTGTAGATAGTCTTAAAAGGTTGGTAGGTGCGTGAAGAAGTATGTTGCAGGACTGGATGGATGACTCTTTTGGGTCTCTTTCATAATCTGCTGATGTTCGAGTTAAAACTGTTCCTGTAAAGCCGCTGATATCCTAACTCAAACTCACACAGAGACGACAACGCTGCACTCAGATCACTTAGAGGTGCAAATGGAACTAGAACATCTTTCGCCTGGTCGGAACTGGAGATGGAATGTTGCAGAAAGTTCTGTCTCACAAACATGTCTCCTACCCCCAAGCTTCTGAAGCCCTGTTCCCCTTTCCGCCACATTCTGTTCTCCCCAACCCCACAAAACAAGCAGTGAAATGTATTTATGTGGAGTCTGACTCAGCAACCATTAAACAGGGACATTTGTTTTCCGAAGAGCAGTCTGCATTTTGATTAACACTTGTTTTGTACTTCAGATATATTAAGCAAATGTTAGCTCAACCTCAGTCTGGTGGATTTACTTCATCTGATTTTTTTATGTTTTTTGTATTTCACAAAATAGAAAAAAAATACACGAATCTTCTGTTTTTTTTACCTTTTGAATGCACATTGCCTAGGATCAACAAACAATCTTTTCTTTTCTATCACCGCTAGTCTGGATGGTGAGTGCTGCCAGCAGTGTAGGACATACCTACACTTTAACACCTGGTGTCATCATAATTTAATAATCTGTACATTTTTTGGACAGTCTTTAGCCTAAGTAGTCCACTGAATCTCACCATTGTAGAAAGAGAGAGACAGAAAGTAATTTGCTTATTTTCTGATATTGTTTTCTCATGAAATATTTTTACAACATTTTAAATTATGTTGTTCTGCACTTCTTAAGTGCTGTCTCAACCCTGGGTTGTAATGATCGATATGTTTATATAATTATCACTTTATATGCCAAGAAATTTGTAAGTATCGAATTAGTGGTGACAAATATAGACTGTTTTTGTGCCCAGTGTCACAGATCAGATGAAGGTAAATGATGTTGGTTGTGGAGAGGAGGAGGAGGATTGTGTCAGGTAGATTGATTCCTCTGAGTTTCTGGAGCTTGGGAATTTATACAGACAAGCTTGTTCCCCGGGCCGTAGTGCTAGTAATCCTGTCTACTTTGGCAAGAGACTGTGTTTGAAATATACCACTGTGAGTAAAGCTGTACTGACTGTTAACATGGCTTCAAGGCACAGGTTTGCTTTCTCCTTTAGGAGCTGAAAATTAATTTCTGGTGCAGAAATATCCATTAACAAAGATTACAATATGGTTTTGCATGGTTTGTGGTATTTGAGGTAAAATTTAAGTTATAATTACCTTATTATATGAGTTTGAATTTGCCAAACAAATAAATATCAGAATAATCATCTGGATTCAATTGTATATTATTGTTAAGTGACATTTAGAAGCTGAACAAAAAATGATGGAGTTTTAACTTCACGTGATATCAACCTTCAAATAACCAGTTTTAGCTTCTTACATTTGTTTCATTTGAAATTTAAAATCCCAGCCACCCATGAAGATCAAGATACACCGATCCATGATGTCAGAGGATCTCCAGATCAAGCTGACTGTCCTGGTTGACATGCATCACAATGCTGATGAGACTAATCATTGGATTGTGTGGTCCAAACTCAATTATTCACAAAATCCCAGCCACCCATGAAGATCAAGATACACCGATCCATGATGTCAGAGGATCTCCAGATCAAGCTGACTGTCCTGGTTGACATGCATCACAATGCTGATGAGGCTAATCATTGGATTGTGTGGTCCAAACTCAATTATTCACAAAATGATGCCTCATAGCTGGAGTATTGCTGAGTGTGTCGTTGAACAACAGACAAACAACAAAAAATTCCAACCCATCCAAGCATTATTCTGTCTGAGAAAGCTATTTTCTGACTTTCTGGTTCTCTTCATGCTCATGAATAAATTACAAAAAGCATGCAAATCTCAGCTACATGTTGTCCTACTACTCCATTATGTAACCATTGTGTTTCATAATAAATGTTTAGCTGTTCTTCCCTCATCCAGCCTTTCACTGTCATGGCTTTCAATAGCCTTGCAATGATCAAGATGAACGATGCCATGAAGTTACTTTTATTGCTTAAACATGTAGAGCATCCACAACGGATGAGTACCCACATGTCTTTGGTTTCCACTGGAATGGCATCTGAAATACATTCGTCTTCTCCATGTCAGGTTCAAGTGTCATGACTTTGAATACTTGTGCAGTAAGTCAGTGTTAAAGGTAATCATTTGGAGTTTACAGCCTGGTGATAAGAATTGAAAGCATGGCTGGGAATAGATGAATTCAAGCTGTTAGATCAGCAGGACTTTACTGCCTTCTTTTAACACACCCACCTTGAGAAATTTGCAGTATATTTGCATTTCAGGCAGTCATTTGGATTTTAGAGCTCCTAATGTTTGGAGCATGGTTGAGTGAGTGAGTTGGATTTAATGTTGCTTTTAACAAAATTCCAGTTATATCATGGCGCTACAGTTTCATGCAGCGAAACTTATTCGTAAATTGCTTCAAACTGAGACACATTATCATAGAAATTGGGATGACTTTGACCCACGTTAGCTTCCTGAACTGCCCAAGGGACACAACTCTTCAAAGAAAACGTGAGGATATATTATAAATGAGTTTATACTGCTTTTAGCAATATTACAGTAAGGAACACTAGGAATGGACTCCACACTTTGCTCCCATGTGGGGAACTGAACCTAGGATTTCACCATAACAAGCAAATGCTTTAACCACTAGACTATTTTATATAAATAAAATTGTTTATATATATTTATTTTATATATATATATCCTGTTTTATATATATCTTAGATTCTGGAATGCTTTTGAGTTCCACATGTACTGTAAATATATATGTAAGTAATGTTCCACACCTCCAAACGTTTTGATTATATGTTGAAATAGTGTAAATGAATGGTTAACTGGAAGGCACTGATGACACCAGGTGTTTGCATAAGGTTAGTTATTCCCTGCACAATCACTGCAGGAAACTGTCTTTGAGTAACGTGGTACAAAACCTCCCAGGTGCTTGCTAAATGATGAAAACGATTTGAACTGCTGGTGTATAAATGCAGTGTTATGCAACTGTCATGCCACAGAATGTTTTTGCCATAACATACACTGGAGTGTAATAAGGTGTCGTTTGTCAACATGAGAAAGGTTTCGTTACATGGTTGTATCATAGCAACAGTAATTATTTTGACCAAAGGAAATCTTCTAAAACTTCTGGAAATGGGAATGTTTTGTGCCTGGTAATAGTGTTACGTCATCATTTTGGTTTTCTTGTGTCTCCAGATCTTTGAAGTCTGAGCGCCATGTTGATATTGTCTGTCTGTATGTCATCACCAAATGAATGGACAGATAAGTCTGTTTGTTATGTCGCTTAATGCTTGAACATGGAGAAGGTGTGTGATAAAGGATTCTACAAATGATATAAAGATATGTGTGATATCGAGAAGTGAGTGATTTAGCATGATACTATATTACATTTGCTAAAATGTCATGTATATGATTTGATATGCCATTATATATGATGTACAAGCTGATCTTTGACATATGATATATAGGATATGACGTGAGACGATGATATGATGTATTATGATATGGTATGATACTATTTCCGATGTGAGAACATATATGATACGACATGACATGACATGGTACCATCTGATATCATATGATCTAATATGACGTGATACAGCATTATATGGTATGATATGACTCCATGATATTATACTACTTTATATCATGAGTAGTATGATGTGTGTTTTATACTATAGGCCTGAGGCCTTTCAGTATTGAAATAAATAAACTACTATTGATTTGATAAAGGATTCACGGTTTGATCTTTGTTTGATGGTCTTGTGACATGATGACCTTAATAAGACATGCAGTTATCCTGTCTTGATAAGTTTGAGTTGTCTGTCCTTCAACAAATAGGTTGGTCTTAAAACTATTATTTTTGAACTCTTTGTATTTCCTTTACCCATGAGACTTGGTGATCAAATAAAGAAGTTAGTGTTTAGGCCAATTTTATGTCTTGCTTTACAGATTTTTGGTGTAAAAAAAAAAGTGGAAGTAGGAAGGAAATTGTCTTCTTTTTTTTTTAATTTAAAAAAGTAATATCTTTTATTGCTAAACTTTGGCATCGTATGAACTGTATATGGGCAATATATGGGGGGGATTGTTTTTGCAAGTTCAAAACATTATTAAATTATTTATATTTTGAAGATTTTCTATCAGTCAGCGAGATTTAAGTACGATAAATTTGCGTTTGAATGCCCTTGAATAAACACTTTCATTTACACAATTTACAGTAACCTGTTTAAAAATGGAATTCATGTATATTTTAATGAAACATATCTTTTTATGATTAGATAATCAGAAATAAATACACAGAAAAGTAGATAAATGTTATGAAAGCTTTACAGACAAAGAATGAGTCATAGTAAAGTGATTGTGGTAGAAAAAGGATAATATAAGGTTAACTGTACCAATTATTTCTCACAGATTCTGAATAACAAATGAGAAAATGGAGACATGATAATAACATTACCTGCACTGAAAAAAAGAGCCTTTACCCATACTCTTAATATTTCAGAAGTAAAAAAAGTTATAAATGTGCTTTAGATGATAAAGATGTAACAGAATTAGAATTTGTAAATTAGTGTTTAATGAAATCCAGGCAAAACCTTAAAAATAATGCCATGTGAGAGCTTAATGGCAATGTTATTGATGAAGAGTAAATGTTTCTGGATGCAAAAAATAATCTTGTTAGGATAGCGTATGGTGAAATATTGCCTGTTAACCTAGAAAATGTGTTGCTTTTCCACAAATAGTCATGTAAAGGAGGACATTTTTTTAACTATAAATTGTTACAACCACATTTATTTCTGGAGTTGAAAACATATTTGAAAAGTGAAGATTGCACCCAGTTCATGTTCTAGACATGATGTTTCAGAGATAAATTATCAGAGGAATTTGATACGCCATGGATAAATTGTCACAAGACGTTGAATTAGACATGTCCTGGGGTTTTCTTACAAGTTATTCATTTTTTTTTTGTTTGAAAAGGGTTGAAAAAAAAGTCATGGACCAAGCATCACTTGGAGGGTCATTGACACGATGTTCCATGGAGGAATTATCAGTGGACATTGATGAATGGGTGAGTTAGAATCTTCCCGTGAATACAATCAATCTTTTTACACTGCTTTATCAATACACCTTCACCTCAATATAGAATCTATCACACTCCATGTTGACACCAATTAGTCGTGTTATTTGTTAAAAATAAAAAAGATAAATCTGTGGTCTTGTTCAGTTTAACTAAAAATTGCACAAGGGTTTTAAAGACCACCAATCATCAAAGCCTGGCATTGTCAGAGTTTGGTCAGAAATTTTATTCTGACATTGACTTGAGTGGGTTTAATAGGCTGAAAATACATGGAAAATTGATTATAATGTAAAAACTGTTATTTTTATTTCCTTCAAAGCGAGTTGTAACTAAATTTGAAATGCTTTTTCTCAAATGCAGACAAGATCTTTGATGGTCACAGAATGGGGAAGACTAATTGGAAGAAAGGATCCATTTATCAGTTGAGTTTTAATAAGCTTTAGACTGTTTAAAGTTCCATATTTCACCACTGTTATGACTTGTACCCCCATAGGAATCTCATTGACTTTTAGGTTAGAAGTAACAATCAATTGAAATTGACTTTTCTTTGATGTGCAGATGCATTCTTGTAGAGGTAAGCAATACTGAAAGATTAGTATCATATATCAAAGAAATGATAATAAAGAATATTTTTTAAATGTTTGCAAAACGAAATACTGACAGTGAAAAATATAATTACTCATGATACGACCTCTCCGAGTAATAATGCAATCCCATTGTAGAAAGATATCAACATTACTGTCATGTTTCAAAGGCTTGAGATGAACATGAAATTAAATATGAAAAAGCATGTTATCTGTCTTCATCAAAGGTATCAAACAACTATACTATCAAAATATATGTAGCATTGATGTATTTGTCGTATTTCAAAGGCTTTGTGTCTCTGTTGTGTAGGAAGATTGGAAAGGATAATATAACAGCTTTAAGATGAGGAATGCTTTCTTTGATGTACCAATAAAATGCCATTGTTTCTGTAATTTCTCAGAACACTACCTTAAGTCTTACAGTCCACATTCTTGAATTGAAGTTTGTACAATCATAAGCTCCTTCAATGTGAAATATAATTGTACTTTGGGTCAATGAGGGTTTTGTTTGTGCTTTCAAAATCTATTTCAAAGCAGTGTTTCTCTTATTCATTTATGTGATTGGTGGAGGTCTGGATAAAGGAGATCATCAGTGATGGGAGCCCTGGGTGTATCTTGCTAGAGGTTGTTAAGACTGGTAATTGTTGTTGCTATGCCTCGTGGTTGTTAAAAAGAGAATGCTGGCAAAAGGATTGGAGTTTGAATAATGTTAAATGTGCCATGTTTTTTTAATGTGCTAGCATTTTACAACCAGGATCACCCACTCACTCACTCACTCACTCACTCACTCACTCACTCACTCACTCACTCACTCACTCACTCACTCACTCACTCACATGAAAACCTACTTGTCAAAAGCTGTTGTCCAAACTTAAATGAATAAACATGTTTGCGAAAATTACTCTTCATCCTCGCTACTACGTTACCAGAGTTCAAAACAGTCAATCCATTTTGCATAAATGGTTACAGGGTAAAAATACCTACTTGTCAAAAGCTGTTGTCCAAACTTAAATGAATAAACATGTTTGCGAAAAGTACTCTTCGCCGTCTCTGCTACCAGAGTTCAAAACAGTCAACACTTGTTGTATAAATGATAACAGGGTGAAAATACTTTGTGTCCAGCTGTTTATTATATTTACATTACGGAATATCCATGTGGTAATTTCCTGGAGACAACTGTCAACATTTGCATAAGGCGGCCACCTTTATTGTAATATTGTCACCTGAATGACGACCAATAATGGCGCTAACGGATATTGTGGATAACCGGACTGGTTGCAATAAGCAATAGGCACAAAATGTCTATTTCTGGCTATTACGACAATGACATATGAAATACTATTCCCATGGTAACTGTCAGATGTAACATCATTGAATATGGCAACAACAATATGCCAGTGTCATTAACCATTTGATTGGCCAGAGAGTTTCGCAGGCCTCCGCTTTGAATTTTTGTTCAGTTAATGGTTCCTTATTTTGTTTCCTTCTTGTTATTTTGTCACGGAATATGGTGATTATGTTTTTGACATTAATGATAACTGTATCAAATATGGAAGATTAACTGCAAGAAGTGGATGAGAGGAATTTGAATCAGGTGGAATATGGATTCTTGAGGCTATGGTTTCATGTTTTCATCATAATCAACTTGCTGCAGAGCATTGAAAATGGGATTTAAGGAAACATTAAATACTAAACATTCATTGACCACCACCAAAACAACACCACCACCACATCATCGTCATCATCATCGTCATCATCATTGTCATCGTCATCATCATCATCGTCGTCATCATTGTCATCATCAGCATCATCATCATCGTCATCGTCATCATCAGTGGCATTAGCATTAAGGCTGGAATATTATTATCAAACCAACATTGTCATCTTCATCACCACTATTACTGATGTTCCAAACCATATCTTACAACAATCCAGCAGGGCTCATATACCTGCTTGACTTAAATCTCTGGGTATTTACTACCACTATGAAAAACTGGAGCATTGAAAGGGCTGTGAGTAACTGGAGACTCCACTTACCTACACAGAGACCATTCACTTCTTCCAGTTTACCCTACAGCTGGTTCTACTGTTATCAGAACCAGTTGTCTCTTGAAGGAGGTCTCATCACTCTGAGTTAGTTGGAGGAGTTAATTACAGTACTTTTACCACTTTAAGGGTTCTACAGTCATGGACTTGCAGGAACAGAGATTTATCTAGGCTGCCCTCAGGCCAATATTTGGCATCAATTCTGCAGTTAATATAAAATAAACTTCCAAATGAGTGATAACTTTATCAGTTTGTGTTGATATGGTTGTAGAAGTGAGGCATTGTGGGGCTGG
The DNA here is from genome assembly GCF_037392515.1 of Haliotis asinina. Taxonomy (NCBI): domain Eukaryota; kingdom Metazoa; phylum Mollusca; class Gastropoda; order Lepetellida; family Haliotidae; genus Haliotis; species Haliotis asinina. The sequence continues at coordinate 37,014,759 of NC_090288.1, forward strand.
TGTCTTATTTATTACAGGACCAGTAAATACATATGAGGAATTAGTGTTAGGTTTACTTCTGAATATTCTTCTTTTTTTTTTTAATTTGGTTGGTTGGTTTTACAGTACTGGGCAATATTCCACCTTGATGGTGGTGGTCTGTAAATAATCTGAACTAGACAATCTAGTGATCAACAGCATGATTCCGTTAGTCAACTCTTACAGCAAGCACTCTTTGCTAAAGACAAATTCTGAGTGTGGCATAAAACTCACTCACTCACTCACTCACTCACTCACTCACTCACTCGGACCTTAATTTGAGTGTCTGTCTTGCGCAGAGGGAAAATTCATATTGAGTCGAACATTAGCCTAGACAGATTAGGTAAGTCAAGATTTCCTCATCTCCTAAAGTAGAATTGTTCTGAAATATTTTAGGAGTTTATTTTCAACTAAATGTCAGTCTGTTCCATCAAAGATGAATATCTTAGTATGCAGGAGCATCTGATCAGATGTTACATTCCAACAAACCAGCAAAACATTAAGATGAAATTCTTATCAAGTGCTATCAACTGACTGTCTTTATTACTGTAATCCTGAACAACCACCAGCTTTTGGTTAGTAATCATTTTGATGGGAAAGACAGTCCTTTTATGCCACATGATCCATTTTTCATCTTATCCTAATCGTGTTCATGAAAATTTTCATTAAATGTGTGAAAATGATCAAACATGGTTTAATTGAACCAAATTGGTTCACAAGCGCCTTGATGAAGAAGTTTTATCAGGTGGCATTACTTTGCAGATTGCAGGCAGGGAGAAATTTACAACTAAGTGCATCACCCTCATTTCATTAATAGCTGTCATATATCTGGAATGGACGACATGCAAAAATAAACTTGAAGACCATCCTACAAGCTGTGGAAAACACTTCTCAAGTAATTTGATGTTTTCTTACCAAAGAAAGGAATTTGCCAAATCACATCTAAAGAAGTGAGTGAAAACATTTTATGGCATCTCATTTCCTAAGTAATTCTCAATAACAATTAGCCTACTTGGACACTGCTGGTCAGTTCAAGGAGACCATGTTTATCACTGCCCAGAGTCATTGGAATCAAACCACTTAAAGTTTTCTACATCAGGCAAGGATGAGTCAGTCTCATCCTAATGCACAAAAGAGCTTTGAAATAAAATTGAAATTCATTTGATGAGGTCTCTTCCTAGTACTAATGGCGCATAGATCGAAATTGGATATGATGTCTTTCGAAGTGAATTTTTGCAGTCAGTTCGCTGGTGTTCTGATTTAAATTTAATGACTGTTTCATGGAAATCACTGAGAACGGTCTCAATGTTTTAGCCTTAAGAAAGTCATACACTGACATTTCAATTCTGTAAATTGAGTTTGATCATCTTTATTGCTTGTGATATCTTACTGGGAAATATATTGTTTGTCTTTCATTTTGTTATACCATAATAAATAATTGGCTGCAATTTGATCAATGCTGCAACTGATTTTCCCCCAATGCAATCGTTTCATTGTATGCAATATGTCATCAAAAGCCATCCTGTGGCATGAGATTTTTATGTTTGAAGGATTTATGTCTTTTCTTATCAAATACCTTGTTTGTCTTATCATATGTCCATGAAGAATGCATAGTTTAAACTCTCAACCGGTTCCGTAACAGAAAAAGACAAACTGTAAGATTGAAAAGAGTACAGAAAAGTTTGTTACTTAATCATAGTGAGGGCAGTACTGCCATAGAATCACAGTAAAGAGTGATACAGATGAAAGTATCATGTCACTTGAGTTCCAACGTGATATTGTCTTGTGTGACAGGCATAGAATGCATAGAATACTTTTATATGTGGTCTCACTGTAGTGGTTGGGTGTGGGGGTGGGGGCCGAGGCAGTGAGGTAGCCCAGCTGTTAAAGCTGTTGCAGAAGACCTCAGTTTGATTCTCCTCATAATACATATTGTGAAGCCCATTTCAGGTGTTCTGTGATGTGATATTGATGGAATAGTGCTAAAAATGGCATAAAAACCCATTCACTCACTCACTCACTCACTCACTCACTCACTCACTCACTCACTCACTCAGGATACACTGCCAACATCAGTATGTGGAACTGCTGTAAGATGATGTGCATATCTACATGACAAAGGGGGTGATAACCTTCCCTACTGACTGATCATAAGATAAAGTGGATCTGCACAGATTGGTATTTTCAGAATGATTCAAACTGCAAGAGCAATCTGCAAAACACTGGCCATTTGTGTGTAAAAGGGCAATAGCAGGATGTTGGTTTGATATTTTCATCCTGACTTTGAGTTTGCAAACAAAGTTGTATGTCAGTTACGTAAATCAATGCTGTCATGATTGTCTGGCTCACAGACCCTGTACCATATTATTTTCCTTTCCTTTCCACCTAATTTTTAGTCTTTTCTATAAATATCCATGAAGGATGTCTAGACTGTCCACAAGTTCATTATCCTGGCACCTTTTTTGAATTTAAACATAGCTGCCTGTTTCTATAAATGCTAAATATTTTAAGAGACCAAGAGTAAGTTGTCCTTCAGGACTTCCGTTTTACTTGAGCATGGATGAACATGAAACTGCTGAAATTAATTTATTCTACTATTTATTTTTTACAAGCTTCCTTATTATGTAAGGGAGCCAAGCTGTTCAATATAAGCCTGAAAGTGATTAAATCTATAAATACCAGCATTGTATAATGTGTTTAGCTAAGCCACTGTAACTTTGATAATGTCATTGACAGCTGATCTGGCACTGTTTACATGAGGATATCAGTTGAAATGTGTATAGTGTTAAACATGAAAGTCAAGAGTTATAGAATAGATTAATTGGCAGTTTATAGAATCCTTTCTTGTATCACAGTCTTCATTTGCTGTTTCTCTCTTGTGGCTAATTCAATCCATCAGGCAGCTGAAGTGCTCAAGTTTTACACATGCATCTTCAAAAAATGTTGTTTCTTTACATATGCATTTTTACATACACATGCATCTTCAAAAAAATGTTGTTTCTTTACATATGCATTTTCACATATATGTTTCACATATGCACTTTCGTGAATGTGTTATACATATGCCTTTCATGTATGTTTTACATATTCACATTCTCATGTGTTTTACAAATGCATCTTAAAAAATGTGTTTTACACATGCACTTTCACATATGTATTTCACAACTGCACTATCATGTATGTGTCTTACATAAGCCCTCCCACACATGTGTTTAAACACGCACCTTCACGTGTGCTTTACACATTCACATTCACTAAAGAATTGAGATGTGCACCTCCAGAAGTGTATATTACTTCTAATTTCTTCTGCTCAAAGTTACAATGCAGATGAAAGAATTAATGTCAAACCCAATAAGACATGTGGGATCTTTAACACATGTTTATTCCAGAAAATTCCTATACCTGTCAATCTTTATGTAACTTCAGTGTATGCTATCACACTTATTGTGAGTCTTGATGGTTGCCATGTGCTCAGCTTCAGCCGTGTTATATACATGAGGCCGACATAATACTGCAGGGAATACACAATCAATGTCGCAGGAGTTGGGGAGAGTCATTAAAGGTAATTTTCAGGTGGGAGATTGCACCATGTGTTACAACGAGATACGCAAAAAATGGCGGCGTCATGAACAGAAGGTTTTAGCATTGGCTCCTTGTTGTTCTTGATGAGCAGCATGGTCTGAGTCCATTGAACAGTTTTGGTGAACAGTTTTGAGGCAGGAATATTTTTAGCTTTGACATTTTCTGTGTGACATTATTCAAGTTCAAGTTCTTATATTTTTTCTAATGGCATGGTTAATTGCTATGCGGAATATTTTAGAAATTTAATTAATAAATGAAAGACACATACTGGATGTTTTATTTGTTCACAGCGTGAAGGAACACATGTCTTAGGTGAACTGTCAGTCCTTGCAAGTTTGATTGAAGTCATTCAATAGATGCTCCACAAGTTCAAATTAGATTTTGTATAAATTTCTAACAGCTATTGATTGTTCTTGTAACACGCATGCAATGTCATAGATTGACACTCACCATGATTATTCCACGCCTTCCCCTGCTTTCATTATTTATTCTGGGTTTGAATTGGTTCTCGGCCTCCTATTCTGGTCATGAGCAGACAGATGGAATGGTTGCTCAGGGACAATGATAATATGTCCTTGCACCATATTTTGTGGATCACTGGTCACAACATCAATCCAGGATCAGGTGGTCAGGCTCCCTGACTTGGTTGACGCATGTCACTGGTTCCCAGTTGAGCAGATCAATGCTCATGCTGTTGATCACTATATTTACAGACATTATTTTTGATATATCGCTGAGTGCAGCATAAAATGAAACTCACTCACAGCAACAATCAATGGATCATCTTGTCTTTAGCTAGTTATTTAACATGAAGCTTAACCCATGATGATGTGGGTTAGAATTGGTCTTCAAAAACCCATGTTTGTCATAAGGAGCAACTAATGGGACCGGTTATTCAGACTGTCTGACTTGGATGACACCTGTCTTTGATGTTGATCACTGGATTGTTTGGTGCAGACTGCTACTATATGACTAGAATATCGCTAAATATTGCAATGTTACCAGAATCAACCATTTTTGACTTGAATATGACTGAAGGTGCCATTAGCAAAGAAACAAACAACTGATCATGAAACAAGGGGACATGATTATGTAACATCTGAATATAAGCCCGGGTACATGATCATCAAGCTGATAATTTGTTAATGGTTTCTTAATAACGATGTGGACATGCAAAACCTCTTCAAGCAAGATCTTTCATGGAATTTGTGTAGTTTTATTTGATCTCAAAGTCTGTAGAATGTCACCCTGTCACAGATTACTTTGGCCCCAGAACTCTGCTGTTGACCTTATTAATGGAATGGCAATGCTTTTGTTCTGATTTGGGATCCTTTCTGTTTAGATTAGATATTGTTTTTCTGGAGCCAGATTTATTTTCTTTTGGTTGACTTTCATCTATGAATTTTAAGCATTAATAGGCAAAGATGTTTAATTCCTTGTTTACTTTTGGGATTCTGTATATTCTACATCAATTTTCAACCCATGAGGTCTGGGTTAGAAGTGGTTTTCAGTAACCCATGCTTGTTATAAGCAGTGACAGTGGCTTGGTTGACACATGCCAGTGTAACCTTATTGTAGATGAGTGCTCTTGCCATTGGTCACAGGATTGTCTGGTCCTGATTTGATTATGTACAGACTGCTATCATATAGTTGACAAACCAATATCCAGTAATCAACTGAACCCTGGAATCTGTTTTGTCAAATAATTGAGATCATGTTGTTTTTGTTTTGACATTTTATAGTTTAGTTTATGATAAGTTCAACTAGTTGGACAGAATATGGTCATCTTTTTCTCACACATTTGTACATTGGTATCGATACTGATCCATAAACACATGCTTGATAGAGTTTCAAACATATGGTAGACTATGCTTTTAGCTGAGATTTGTCATAAGGAATTTTATTGATTGTTTAGAGTCTACAGGATGTTACATGTTTCCAATAACAGTTTCTGGAGTCCCATATAAAGTATAACAGAAGATGATGTGAAAAAATTGAAGTAAATAAGCATGTCTCTTTCCTTGTGTGCCCAAAGCAACGGACATGCATGTCAGTTTTACTGTATGGAAATCCATTACGCTCAACACCCTGGTTCATATGAAGACATTGGCACAAAACTTCTGCTATGAAGAAGTGTCACCAAAAAAGATTGCTGTCTAGACCACATCTCTCCTCAAATGCTTTACCAACAACATCATGATTTTGCCCAAACTTCATGTCTTCCTATTTCGCCAAAGTGAGAAAAATAGATTTAGCTGGCGACAAGAACACCGAAGTATTCTTCCCTCACCGAACCAGATGCATTTGGTGGGAGAGCATCTCATACAGGCGAAGCGCTAACGGCAACTTTTCATCTATCTTACTCATGATTCTCACACTAACGAGATTTCTGAAAGTGCTATTTCACCTACAGAATATCCCTCTCTCGTAATCTCCCAAGGCATGTGGTGAGGATTAAACTTCTCCACTTCCTTCCTCAACCATCTCAACCAATTTTATTTTTGAATCCTTTAAAAAAACATGGCGAGAGATACACAGACAGTATGTGTCTTATACATAGTCTGGCATGTGTGGTTTAACAAAACAATTTGGAACATGTATATGTGTCAGGTTTTGAGGAGCAGTGTGATGGTGCTGTTGCTGATGCTGATGCAGAGGTTGACGGATGTTGCATATGTGCAGGTGCTGGGATTACTTCCGTGGTATTATGGGCTAATTAAATGTTGTATTTTCACAAAAAAATCTATGCTTGTTTTTTAGCCTGTATTCATTTCCGATGTTGAGATGATGAATTTCGTGGATGAGACTGGTTTGAAATTTGTCACTGAATGTATTAAAACAGGTTAATGTAGAAAATTTGTCCTTATAAGTTTTGTAATTACAATGTATATACATTACATATCTACAGACAAATTCAGCTTCATAAACAGGTCTGTTTCATTATCACAGATTTATAAGTGTCAGTGAATTGAAATATCTTGTTGGAAACATTTGTCAAAAGTATCATGCCATGGCCAGAAAATAACCAGTCTAGATTATACACCAATGTAGACTCCAGTGGGCGTCAGTGGGAAAATAGAGGTGATAATTATATACATGAATCACTGAAAATCAGTGATAACACAAGATAAAGCTTGTGTATACTGTCAGCGGCAAAGCCACCGATATAATTTACATAACAAAGTGTCTATTTATTTGTTGCCAGACATGGCCTGTGTGGACAAACCATCTTGCTAAATAAGTAACCATGGTGAGGTATTTTTCTATACCGGAAATTAATGCTCATATTATCAAAGAAAACTTCTGAATCAGGAAAGTATGTCTGTGAAAGTTTGAGGAGTTTGCTTGTAGCAATATTCCATCAGGAATAGATGAATTCTAGCCGATCAGTAGTACTCTACTTCCTTCTTTTAACACACACACCTTGAAAAGTTTGTGGTATGTTTGCCTTTGAGGCAATCATTTGGATTTTAGAGGTTCCAAAATTTGGAGCATGGTTGAGTGAGTGAGTTGGGTTTAATGTTGCTTTTAACAGAATTCAAGTTATATCATGGCGCTACAAACTGAGAAACATCCGAGAAATTGAATGACTTCAACCCACATTGTTAGCTTCCTGAACTGCTAAGGGAGACAACTCTTCAAAGAAATCATGGGGATATTTTATATATGACTCTAACTTTACGCCGCTTTTAGCATTATTTTAACAGGAAACATTAGAACATTGACTTCAACCATTGTACCCATGTGAGGGAATTTAACATAGGTGTTTGGCATGACGAGCACACACTTTAAGCACTACCGTACCACTCCAGCATTTTGATCATTTAAAACCTTAGAATGATTGTCTGAGAATAAAAGTCACAAAAGCCTTTTTTCAGCCTCTGACAGTTGTAGGATTGTGACACACTGTGGACATGTCTTTATGAATCATGTTTAGATAGTGATGATTACAGGTTTTTCACATAATAAATTGTCCAGTTTTATTCATCTGTGACAAACATGGTGTCTAATGGAATTTTGGCTCGTATCACACTTTGACTTGCCTCTGCATGTGTTTGTGATGGTGTACTTAGGGAAGCGGGATATGAACATCTTTTCATGAACACCTGGCATCACTCATATTTTAAAGCATTTCATAGACAAATTCTTGTAATATAGTCAGAATCAATCAACACTTAAAGTAATTTCTTTGGAAACTAATTTGTACAGTTCATTTTTTTGTGTTTGTTATAGGAATAGAATAATTATGGTAGCACTGTTGAGATTCCGACATACAGGACCAACCCCAGTGAGGCTCTGGCAGCCCTTGAACACAACAAGGAGTCAGATGTCCATCTCTGGATTGTGCCATTCTCTGTTAGAAAGGTTAGCGATCTGAGTTGTTGTTTGATCACAAGACCACATGGCCCACAGCTCTCACTGACCATCCTGTTCCCCAGACAACTGACTTCAGCCAAACAGTGACCTTTTCTTGGCCAGTCATGTAGAAGAGGGATAGTTAAGGTCATATTCACAGGCTATAAATATGGGTATGGAAAATGGGACAAGCAAAGGACTTGCTAGTAATGCAGATTAATGAACTCTTGGCTGCTCTCAGAGAAGAGTGTGTGCGAAAATCAAAGAATTTTGTTGTCTTGTATCTGCTATTCATGCATATTAATGAATGCTTGGATGCTCTTCAAGAAGAGTGTGTACAAAAACTGAATAATTTCTTTAAATGACTCTGAGATATTGTATAGATGTGGAAGTGTTTTGTTGCTTTTATTTATTTTCCAGTAAACTGATTTTTGATGATTTGTTACACAATGCAAATTTACAGAGGTACAAATTCTTCTTTATCTACAATTTATTCAACATGTTTTGAAAAAAATGTAGACTATATTGAAGAGTTATGTTTGCATATACCATCAGTGACCACAGTTAAGAAAATCAATAATGGACTGTTAACTTAAACAGCCATATATGTCGTCAGGGAAATATGGAAACACTTTTTACAGCTATTGAGTCCCACCCAAGTAACTTTTTAATGTGAACTGACAGAGTGCATGCCACAAATCATTCTTGCTTTTATAAATGGAAAAACATCGAATTTGTCCACATATAATCAGTAGATTGATCACAGTCGCTAGTCATTTCCTCTTCTTAATAAAAACAAATGTTTTGGAGCTATCTTCAGTGCTGAGCCAATCCTTACCAGACAAACAAGGTGTGTTGGGCAGTCGTTTATTTCACATGTGTTCTTCATGAGCAGTCTCACAATCCCAGATATGTACTGTCAAATTCTTGATCATCAATAACCCATCCCTATGCACACACCATATTTGTTCTGTTAACATTCCAGAACAGTGCTAATGTTGCTTTTCTCCCATGCCAAATGTTAGAGCTTGGTTCTGAAAGAGGCACTATGGTCGATGCTCTGTGGCAGTGTTCTAATGTACGTCCTGAGGCATCTCTACATGTCTCTATACATCATAATGAACTGCTAGATTGGACCAGACCAATGTTTTTTCTTGTTTTACAGATTTTTGTTCTCAGAGGAGTGAGTGAGTATGTCTTGGCAATATTCAAACAATATGACAGTGTGGGACACAAGAAATTGGCTTCACACATTGTACCAATGTGGGAAATTAGACTTTGGGCCTTTTGCATGAAGACCGAATGCTTTAACCACTAGGCTACCCTAGTATATATTGATAAAGTGTAATCGGGGCAACAACAACAACAAAAAATCTAATAGTTTACATTTTTGGCCAAAAAAAAACCATTAGAATTTTATTTTTTGAGCAGGGAAGGTTCCCTTGTTTGTTCTTACTCTTGCAAAAATATGACCAGGGAATCTGTAAAACAAGAAATATAATTGGTCTGACCTTGATAAACATCATGTACGAAGAGTGAGTGAGTTTAGTTTTCTGCTGCACTCACCAATGTTGTAGCTATATGGTGACAGTCAATCATCTAGTCTGGTACAGACAATCCAGTAATCAACAGCATGAGCATCGGTCTACACAAGTGGAGATGTACAAAGAGTGAGTGAGTTTAGTTTTCTGCTGCACTCACCATTGTTGCAGTTATATGGCGGCAGTCAGTAAATCATCTAGTCTGGTCCAGGCAATACAGTGATCAACAGCATGAGCATCAATCTACACAAGTGGAGATGTACAAAGAGATGTCTTAGTTACTTTAGTCACATTAGCTCTGTTAGGTCTGTCTGAGTTTAGTTACTGTTAGAGGTCTGTCCGTCTTTTCATGGGCTTTAGTTCATGTTGCAAAACAATGCCCCACACCCAACTTCTTACCTATCGATGATCATTAGTTGCACATTGAAAGATAGAGTTGTGATGGTCAGGGCCCACTTTCACAGAACAGACTTTGATACAATCAAACTCACACCAACAATCATCCTTTGCAATCACCATGCAGCTGTCCTTCTCCATTTCGACAAACTGATCTTAGTGTGATTGCAAGACCTGGGGTTCCTTTCATGAAGCATCCTTTACTACAGTTAACCTTACCTCCCATTCCTTAACATTGCACTAAGGTTAATTTAATGAAGGTAACCTTAGTGCAGTGTTGAAGAATGGGAGTTGAGGTTAACCTCAGTAAAGGTTGCTTCATGAAAGGAGCCCCTGACCTTAAAAAAGCAAGCTAAAGTATGTTCATAAATTGTCGCGGTAAGATTGTTTTGTGGGAGTGGGCCCAGAAGAAAATGATTTCCGTGGCAAATTCTCATGATCAGTTACCTTTAATGGCAACAACCTCTGCATGAGGAAAAATGGTACTCTTATCAATTTTACATCTGACACACTTAAAAACCAATCTGTTCTCTAACCCATGCCACTCCTTGTCAGTGAAACTGTTGCTTGGATCTGGCAATTAATTTGACAGCTTCAGGCCTTCCTCACACCAGCTATTTGTTTGAAACTTCATTATGTGTTTTTGACCTCATACTGCATTGCATTCCAGGACATAACATGTTTTGATCATGTTGAAACCGATAACTGAACTGCACTCTTGAAGAGTAGACTTACCCTGACCTTCATGGCCACATTGACACAACGGTGATATATAGTGTATGTCTTCATCCTTGGCGCTGGAAATGGCAAGTTTTATTTCAAATTGTTTGGATGATTACCACGTTCCATTTCAAAGGCATTTTATAATGTAACCAATGTAAAGACGTTCTGTTTTGTGAACAGGGGGCCATAACCTCAGCAAGCGCTAAGGCTGCCTTAAGTCAGTGATGAAGTATGAGAGTTCTGGTTACCTTAGCACTAAGTTCACTTTGTACAACAGCACCATGGACATGGTCACCGTTATAACAATCTGTTTCATAACCAGTTCTTGGTGAAAGTAGAAATGGACTGTTCATGACTATTTCTTGTTCTTGGTAATTTTGTATTTTTATCTATTTGGAAACAAATTTATTGTAAATATGTTCACACCCTATGTCATAATTAATTCCTGATAGATGTGAGAACACCCTGATTTATAACCAGCTCTTGGTTTCAATATTAACATAATTTTTTCATAAGTACTTTGTCATTCAATAATGTCTCCTTTCTTTGAGTGGTTGTGTCATGGTTAATCCTGGTATTTTGTCTGTATTTGCCATTCATGCCAGTCTTTAGACTGATAGCTGCAGGTCTTTACACTGATAGATGCATGTCTTTGCACTAATAACAGTAAGTCTTTACACTGATAAATTGTAGTCTTTACACTGATAGCTGCATGTCTTTACACTAATAACAGTAAGTCTTTACACTGATAAATTGTAGTCTTTACACTGATAGATGCATGTCTTTACGCTAGTAACTGCAAGTCTTTACACTGATAACAGTAAGTCTTTACACTGATAAATTGTAGTCTTCACACTGATAGATGCATGTCTTTATGCTAGTAACAGCAAGTCTTTACACTGATAACGACATGCCTTTACACTAACAGCTTTCAGTTTCAGATTAACACACCATACATCACAACAATCATACACATGCCAGAATGACACAACCCATCATGATGTAATCCTGTCTTGCACAAAAGGTAGATTCCCAAGAGTTATCTATGTCATTGGCAGTGCCATCACATTGTTCGTCTAATTATACAAAACTGCATTATTTACATTGCAGTTGACTCAACTGCAGTCTAACTAAAAGACATTAATATCCATATGATGTCTACACATTAAATATTCATTGACATCTTTGACTTTAGTGTTCCCATGAAAATGTCTTTCATGTGATTAGATTGGGAAAACAATGATGCTTTTTAAGACCTGAATGTTGATAGAGTTTGATCTAGGTGAGTAGTTTAGTGTTTTGAAGGGAATGAAGGTGTGGATGGGTGGACAGAGGGTGCATGTGGGTGGATAGGGTGAGTGGGTAAAAGGGATGGAAACCATTAGATTCAATCAAAGTAAAATGGAAATGCTGAAAAATGCTATTTGCTTAACTAATATGACTGGTGGATTTAGGAAGTAGATACAAAAAGTTCATTATTATGTTCTTAATTATTTCAGCCACTGCCAACACCAGGTTGTTTAGAAGACATTGTGTAAATGAAACAGACTTGAACAGATGAGATGTATTGTTACCCAGAAATTGTAAACACATAATACATCCAGCAGAATCAGGGTTCAGGGTGACCCAGTAATCACAGACAATTTGCTGTTGTGTCCCCTAGGTACAACAAAAACCTGTCCTAATGTGTTGGTGTGACAAGGGGTTTGTCATTCATGACTATATTGGTCAGCCTTATGAAAGAGTGAGTGAGTTTAGCTTTATGCCACACTCACCAATAATCCAGCTATATGGCAGTGGTCTGTAAATAATTAAGTCTGGACCTGAGAATCCTCTGATCAACAGCATGAGCATTCGGCGAGCTTCACAACCCGATCCCATTAGTCACCTCTTATGACAAGCATAGTCTCCTATTATAGCAAGCATGGTTTGCTGAAGGCAAGAGGACAACATTTGAGATCAGGATCATTTAAGTCATTCACTACCACATTGACCTGCTGAGATGTACTACAATACTGTTCACTGTGTTGTTAAACCCAACTAACTCACTCACTACAGCTTTTTGTCACAAAGCCTCTCAAACAATTTCACTCCAATGAAATAAGTGTTGCTTAGCTTTACAAATTTTAAAATTCAGAGGTAATCGTCATGACGACCTGTCACAAGATTATTTCACAATCAACAAACTTTATCCTGACATAATGTCCTCCAGCAAGTAGTTTCTCAAGACTTAAGTGATTCACAGACATTGTTAACTCTTACTGATGTCCCCAAGCAATGCTTTTATCCAGTTCATGAAAATTAATTGAAACATGTTTTGCAAAAATGAAAATAACCAGGAGCAACAGGAATTAAGTCTGACCATAATGCCTCGAACAGCAATTTTCACATATAAAACCAGTCATGATGAACACAAGTAAGACAATTTAAAAACATATTTATCTGACAGCAATTTTAATCAAATCATTGTTTTACTTTTGTGTGCATGTAAGCCATTTGACCTTCTCAAGGTAATTCAGCAGAATGGGTTCGAAAATGGAAGCTTCAAAATGGGATTTTAATTGAAGGTCAAATCACATTTTGTGTAATAAGACCAATTAATCAGAGTGTGTGCTGCTTGGATAGAATTGTTTGGAGAAGGAAAGTATGTCATGTAATGTTTATACTGGGACGAGACAAGTGTAATCAAGCAGAAACCAATGGAGGAAGCTCTTTAGCTGAGAACATTAAGGGGTTTCTTCTGTAATCAGCTTGCTGACCTGCTGGCTTCTCAGGCCACTGTCCTGGAAGTTGGAGGTAGACATTACTGAAGGATTCATTGAAGAATTTCCTCAGCATGATGGCACCTTGTCGACGATGTATAAGTGCACATATTGTGATGGCAGTGTTGTAGAAGAACCATTGATTGAACTTGTGTTATGTGGTATTACAAGCACATGTAGTTCTGTGTCAGTGAAGTTGTGTACTGTTGTACAAGACAGTCATGATGGGAAAAAATTTTTGGTGTTGTATGAGAACAATTGATCGTTCATTTGGAGTGTTGTATGTAGATCACATGTAAAGGTACATAAGGAGAATAATTGATTGTTGATTTATAGTGTTGCACAGTGATGTATTAATGAATACTTCAGTTCACTTGTGTTGTATAAGACATAGTGATGTATTAAGAACCACCAAAGTTCACTTGTAGTGTTGTATATGACATAGTGATGTATTAAGAACCACTAAAGTTCACTTGTAGTGCTGTATAAGACATAGTGATGTATTAAGAACCACTAAAGTTCACTTGTAGTGTTGTATATGACATAGTGATGTATTAAGAACCACCAAAGTTCACTTGTAGTGTTGTATATGACATAGTGATATATTTAGACCACTAAAGTCCACTTGTAGTGTTGTATATGACATAGTGATGTATTAAGAACCACTAAAGTTCACTTGTAGTGTTGTATAAGACATAGTGATGTATTAAGAACCACCAAAGTTCACTTGTAGTGTTGTATATGACATAGTGATATATTTAGACCAATAAAGTTCACTTGTAGTGTTGTATAAGACATAGTGATGTATTAAGAACCACTAAAGTTCACTTGTAGTGTTGTTTAAGACATAGTGATGTATTAAGAACCACCAAAGTTCACTTGTAGTGTTGTATATGACATAGTGATGTATTAAGAACCACTAAAGTTCACTTGTAGTGTTGTATAAGACATAGTGATGTATTAAGAACCACTAAAGTTCACTTGTAGTGTTGTTTAAGACATAGTGATGTATTAAGAACCACCAGGGTTCACCTGTAGTGTTGTATAAGATATAAAATGTTGTTGTAAGAACCACTAACATTCTCTTGTAGTGTTGAATAAGACATGGAGTGTTGTATTAAAAATGACTTAAGTTCACTTTTAGTGTTTTATAATTCATATGGTGTTGAATAAAGAACCAACAAAATTTTGTGAGAACAACTGTTAATGGTTCCAGTGGAATCTTACATGAGAAGAACCATTTATTGTTCCCATGTTGTATGAGAAGAATAATTGATGGCCCCTTTGGAGTGTTGTTGATTTACATGTAGTGTTATGTAAGAAAAATTATCAGCAATGTCAATACCTTCAGAAGAATCCAAACAATGTTGTAATGCCTTGATTTACACACCTCTGACAACACTGAAACATTGTTCCCATGTTGAGATTGAAGAATTACTGGCAATAACTAGAAACCATACCGTGAAAGCCTAGCAGTTCGAAGATGAAATGATGACTGTGACATTCCAACAGATTAAATACAGATGGACCTGTCTATATGCAAGAAGCAAATAAGAAATCACTGTACCAATGAACAATTATTCATAACGAGAAATGACTAAGGGGCAATCAATAGACCTTCACAACTAGAAGCATCTGCCTAGACGAGATTGAAAACCAGACCTGATTGCACCATTTTATGGAGGTAGTAGTTCCACATCCACATAAACATCCGTACACATTGTTCTGCCTGTAATCCCAATAGTCCTGTAAGAACTTCTACAGAACACAGACAAATGACAGCCATCTTGACAACCCTTGTTTGAAATTGCCCACACCGTGATGGCACTGTGCATGAACCACCCCTCATTCAGAAGTAGTTCGGTTGCTGAGATATTTTCTGGGTTAATCTGCAGATTCTATTGCTTATTATCTTGAGATGAAAGCTGTCACATTTCTATTTGAAGGTCTCACTTTGTGGACAAGGAAGACATGGTATTTTGTCTGTGATGGTAGATCATAATTTGTGAGGCAATTGAATGTGCATAAGAGGATTATACTTTGTCGTTATCAATTTATTCAGCTTTTGTGCCATGTGACAGCAATTCTAGCTCAGTGGGGGTCCATGGCAATTATATATCTTCCTCATCACATGTCTTGATCCCCTGTAGAGATTCCAGGTTTGGACTGGTCTCAAGCACCCTGAACTGGTTAGAAGAGGTCATAATGGACTGGATGGTCAGGCCAAGACTTGTTCGATGGTGTCATGGAACATTGTTCACTGTATGGAACACTGATATTGAGACATGCATATTAATTTTGATCTTTTTGAAGCAGTGATAATGTTTTGTCTGATAGCAAGACCAGTTAACAATCAAATATACTGAGACATGTTTGATACCTCTTCAAAGGCAGAATATTCAGTGAACAGATCACAGAAAATCTGTGATGATATCAAGTGTTTTTGACAGGATAAGCATGTCCACCTCAACCTGAAGCATCCACCACTTACACAGTTTCCTCAAAACATATAGGTCACAAAATGGGAGAGCATTGGTGGTGTGTTATCCTGTACATAGAGCTTAATCACAAATCAGTTGAAGTTAAGCAAGGTTGGGCAAAGAGTCTTTGGATGGATGACTGTAATTAGCAGCTTGGTTTCTGAATTCCTAGGAGTTCAGTCCTGTCCCACAATGAACCACATGTCATACATATGGTCTTAAGCAAGTGAATTTGTTCAAAATTGCCTCTGTTCAAAAAGCAGACATAAATGGGTACCCGAGGGGATAAGTCATGTGACTAATGCTCAGTCTCAAACAGCTGGGGTTATGCCAGGGTAATAATGTGCCGCACTTTGATTGTTAGTGATATGACCATTCCAATAGTGAATGGAGTTGAGCACATTACGATGTCCTTATTATAGGGGACGGCATCACACATCATATTGTCAAACCACATGATATTTAATAAATTCTCCACAATGTCTCCTACATCATTTCTGGAATGATTGAGCCTGTCCTTTGATCATAACACATAATTTGAAAAGCTTAGTTATAGTAACTATCTAATTATAGTATCTGTCTATGAAAATGAAAACAGAGCGTGTTCTAAAGAACCTTGCAATTGAGAAATGTAGATAGCATAATCTGGAGCTGTATACTGCTTGACATGAAGGGGAAATTCAGCATTGGAACATCAAAATGATCATCCCTCTTTGAATACATGATGGAACAAAATTATCTACCCAAATGGCATCAGTATAGGTCTGCTACGGAAGCAGGTATTATTACTGTTGTCAAAGCCTTAAATAACATGGCTAAGTGCATGTCAGTGTTTTCTTGCTGAACATTGCCCTTGTCACATCAAGCACATTACATCATCAACTATCACAGGTTGTCATGGAAACAGGTTGACATGACTTACATTATCAGGTACAGGTCATGGTAACCTGAAATCATAGCACTATTGTCTAAAGGCAATGTCAATCAGTCTCAACATACAGGCAATGGTATGCATCAACAATGAGCAATAATACCTAATATGTTGTGGTTTTGTAATACAGTAATGTATTGCAATACAAAGATCATGACACAATGCATTGATTTGCAACTTTACAACATTACATGTCTCTCATCACGTTACAAGGATAATATGGAAAGTATGAAATGTAACAGAAACTGTCCAAGAATGAGTTTATGTAGATTCTCCAATACCTCTTGAGTGACTATACATATCAGAATCTGCACAGTGCCTAAGTTTGTACAGTCTTTGCTATTTAATTTTGAAAACAAATGATACAGGATACTCTTGAGAAAAGGGGAAGAATATGAAATGATGAAATATAAGAGCTGTATCAGGACACAAATCATATCACACCTTTATTATTGGGATGCATATTGTATCACCACCTCATCACAATGTTTCACCTCTACTGATGTAAATCCTACCTTCGCTTGAATCATGTTTCCATGCTTTTATGAAAGAAATAATTGACTTGCCGTTACTTGTGTTTATGATGTCATTATGATAAGCTCTATTCTTCTTGTACATGTGCTGCCTTATAACTGCTTTTGATAGTGTTTCATAGATACACTCATGTGATAAAGTCAGACTCTACAAAACACTTTCCTTTCAGCAGTGATTTCTTACAAGTGTTCAATTGGTTTCATCTGTTTTGTTTGAACTTGACAAACTCCTACCATTCTTCATTACTATTCCATATCAATAGTTATTGACTATTGATTTTCTGCAGTCCATTCATACAATTTTCACCAGAATGTTGCCTTTTACGCTCCATGGAATATAATCTCATTGGATAATGAGACTTGTTATTCTCTAGCATTGACATTTTATATTTATACCCTTTCTATTGCTGCTTCTGCTTCCCCGCATCCTGTGATGTAATGAAACCCTTGCAGCCCATTTGAGGAACATGGACTGTTCCACTTTCCATTATTCCTTGAAGGCATTTTTGGAATATATCTGAGGTCAATGTGATATAAGGATATTTCTCACAGGAACTTTGCAGTGCTTCCATATTTTCACTAGTCACTCCCCAATTTGACCTTTTCACTTGTTTTTCTGGTAACAATTGACCTTCCTTTGCATGTATTTGTGATGGCAAGATGAATTCATCCTATTATGTACTGTCCATATCAGTACTATTCAATAGTGATTCCTAACCACATGCTTCCCTATTTTTTACTTTTGCCACGTGTTTTTGCCTGCCTTTGCCTGTATTTGTGATGGGAAGATCAGCTCACTTTTTCAAGAACTATCCCTGTCATTACTTTTCAGTAGTGACCACTAAGCATAAACATCTCTATTTGGACATGTTGCCATGTAAATAATTGACCTGCCTATGCATGTATTTGTGATGGTGCATCCTGTTGGGCAAGATGCACTCGTGTTCACATTGTCACTAGAAGTCAGTTTTTTTCAATAGTGATTCCTTAATAAATTCTCTTAATATAGAAAGAATAATAGTCGTTTAGGTTTCATCACAGGTTTTATTACTTTTTTACAGTTTTTTTTTACATATCACTGTATATGTCATGTTTGAGTGTCATTTTTAGAAGCTGGAAGTCAGACCGAACAAGTATTTATGGACGACAACTTCTTTAATACTAGAGCATGATGCTTCAATACAGGTTTTTCTGTGGTATGAATACTTGAAAATGATACAAAAATCTGCACAGGAGTTGAAAGCATATGTTAGATTTGGTTAGATTTGAAAAATTAACAAACTGAGCAATATCAAGTGTTATTTTCCAACTTTCCCTAATATTTTTGTATAGATTTATTAGCTAGGGCTCTTCTAATGCTACCTTTAAGATTCCTCTCAATCTCATAGCCAGATGATGCTAGAATGGAATGCTTTGAAAGCCAAAATACTTCAGTTCAAATCTCATGAAAGATTCTTAACTCGCAGGTCTTGTCAAGAGAATCGTCAATTTCACCAAATAGGATCAGGAAGTGCTTAACATTTGAAGAGGTGACTTCTCATTTCCTCGTCTATTTCATCCGTGACCTTTTTGATGATGAGTGGAAGAGGGGACATCTGAAGCCAGCTGTCAAGGTGATTAGTAAGTAATTAACACCTACATTAATTCCAAATTGATCACATGGTCCAATTAAGTGCACCCACTGGCTCCTAGTCCACCATCTTTTGTCAATGTTGGTGTGATATTGACTGCAGTTTCCTTCAAGTGAATATCCTCTTGACCGATACAGACAAAATATTGAAAATTTACAAAATATTTGAAAAATGTCAGCTCAGCAGAATAAGACTCAATTTTCTGCCAAAACATATTAAATTGAAAGTAGGAATTGACATAGCAATGAAAGTTATAAAAATTATAAAGAATGATGATAATGTTTTTGATGAAAGGGATGCAAATCATAAAAAAAAGTTATGATAAAAAATCAAATTTGACTCAAATGTGTAATAATGTCTAAGAATTAAAACTGAGTTGTTTTCATAAGCAGGTCGAGCATTTAAATTAGGGATTAAAACTCAAGATGAAAAGCCAAATAGTGCTTGCATGTACCAAGATCGACCTTTTGACAAGCCTCCCTTCACCCATTGCATTTACAGGCAATGAGAACCTTGATGCTCATCAGACATAAGCTGTTTGGTGTTTCATGAGCTTTGTTTAGAATTAACCTACATTGTACCATCTGTTCCTTCACTATATCAACAAAAGAAACCATGGCAACAGACATGAAAGTGGAATAGAAGCTGAAAACTCAATGTACAGCAGCATTCACAATGAAGGTCATTGGAAAATTTATATTATGGTTAGAATTTCATCAAAAGGGTAGTGCATACAAAACCCTGAAGAAGTACACATACTCCAGAATAGAAAGAAAACAGTTTATCATTCAGATAACAGTTTGAAAATGTCCATGTTAAGTAATATATATTGTTCATGATGTTGACATGCTTATTTATCTTTGACTGGCCTACCTGGTGCAGTAGCTGTCTCTCCATCACTGACCTCAAGCACATTACAATGGCTTAAATAATACCATAACTTATGTCCTAACCTGTCACGACCTTCGTTCATGTCATCAGCACTATCTATCACCATCAGCTGTTAATTTCAATGTAATAACATCCTTGCAAGGGATGAAGTGTGGAGTTTTGTCACGTTTGTGTCTAGACAGGATTGGATAGAAGGATGTCCTCTTTCACTTTCTTATGAAATAGATATGAGGTGATATGTTTCTGTTGTATGATATTGACAGATTGTTATCACTTTAGATTAGAATGGATAATATAACGTACACCATGACACCTTCAGCGAGGTGATGATTATGCGATTTGGTGATTAGGGGGAATCAATTTACTCTGCCCAAGGATGCAAATTAGGAGGTAATTTTGAAATTAGTGCTTCAATGATCCACAGATGAACATGATAACCTTTCATCATTATTAGGCATCAAGTGCACATAAGTAAATGAAACTATGAAATGTTTGGAAAATATTATAGCTTCATGAAACACATGGTCATTAAATATTTATTTTCATTTTTCATGAACAAAACCAATCAGTCTAATCATGATTGTATTTGTAATTGATATTTGATTTGAGCATTTCACAATAAGAAGAACGTTTTTATGCTATTTTTTTTTCAAACTTTCTGTTGGCAGTGTTCCATGATTTGGCAATTTTTTAAATCAAAACCTACAGCAAAAAGTTTGCAGTGAAAAGTTACTGTGCTTATCTGGCATTCAGGCTGCACGCATGAATTCTCGGTTAAGTAAACTTGTAAGCTTTGATATTTGAAAAACAAGAAGTAATTAGTTTCAAAGGGACTGACAAGAAATCGATCATAATTTGAAATTGACGACACTATGGTTATGCTTCTGACACGGGTGTCAATTTCACCTTGAAACTGATGATACACCAGTCTTAAACCCAGTAGGATATAGCATCATTTCCATGTCCCTGGGCAATGACTGGTGCTCTATTAGCGCCAAACAGTGGGTGGTGCTGTGAGCAAAATATTAGATGGAATCGTTTTACGCTTTGCCTGGGAGTTCATTGTGTCTTGGAGCATTGAACTGTCCTGGTTTTGAAGACATTTTGGAATCAATTTCAACTTTAGTTTAGTTTTTCATTGTAGATAACTGTTTACATGAGTAACAAAGTCTTGGATTGATGGATATATAACCCAATTGATTAAATATGGTTAATGGTTAAAATTTGGTCAGGCTGCCAAGAAATCAGGCCACTCTGTGAAATATTTTGATTCTGCTTTTATAAAATGCTTTTCAAGAAGAGAGGTATGCATTGGCTTCAGACCAGTAGCTTGACTCAGTCTCAAGGAAAGGTATAATAGAAACTGGTACATATCTTTTTATAGTGTTAGGTCTGATCAAAGACCATATAGATTTTCTGGGTCTGATTGGAGGTTTCTGTTGAAATGCTACTGTCTGGAGAACTATCTATGATCTGTGAGTTATAGATCATGGTCTGTTTCTATATTTGCTGTGTTTTTTTTATGTTCTGCTATTCAGTTGTATGATGGAAGATGGCTAATCCATGAAATTTTGACCAGACAATTTAGAGAATGACATAATGAGCACCACTCTGCTCATATGGTGTTTGTGGTATTTCATAATATCGATCACTTGTTAGGAAGAGATTATGCAAAGATCACCATCATGCTAATTAGATACCGAATGTGACACAAAACAACAGCCAGGTTGCATAGAACAACACTGTTAGCACATGAGAACTTCTTTTGATTATCACAACATTTTGAGATGTCACATTCAATATCACTCCTAATGAAGAGCCGATATATAGTTTTCACAAAGTCCTCCATGACATGTTTTGTGTATACGTGCCAGAATGCCATGGACTTTATTTCCATGACATGTCATGTTGACATGATCGCAATTATTCATCCAACATCTGCCCAGCCCATTAAGTGTTTTTTTACATGTATTCTTTGTTCAAGTTGACAAGTCTATTGTAAGTTTCTGATGTACATTGAATGAAAGATTGCATGTCGATTATCCTTGCAACAGTTGCAGACCCTCACAGTTGAGTGTGTGAATTGGAATCAGATGACAATACTTTACTATTATACATTCCTTTATCCTGCAGTGAATTGTTTGTTTATAAACAAAAATTGAAATGTTGCATGTGGGCAGTGGGCAGTACAATTGAGGTTTCGTTAAGGACGAAACAGAGCAGTGTTAGTTTTCAGCTCAAAATGACTACGCCTCAAATTTGTGTTTGTCAAACACAATTGTCATGTGGTTCATTATTATTCAAAAGAAAAATAGTAAGCAATGATATATGGACATAACAGTTTTGTGGGAAAATGCAAAAGAAACATTTTCCATAATCATAAGAAGTCTGTTGTAGTATTCTGAATATATAAGGAGCATATCATTCTGAATCACATTACCACAATGCCAGGTGTTTAGTAAGGTAATTGCTCACCTGAAAATACAAGCCAACATATGGTGGAGGTCAACATGGAATAGAATCAGACGCTGCTTTTGTTACTTATGGATTACTTTTCAAACATTTTCCACATTTTAATCTTTACTTTGTCCTTCAATGTTACAGCCCTGAGTCCTATTCTCGAAATGTTTGTAGCCCTAGAGATTCTCAACTTTGATTGTGACCAATGTGTTAGGAATGAGCTTAAGAAGTTCGTAGGGCTACAAACATTTCATGAATAGCTAACCTGAACCTAGATTTTCGAAGCTATCCCAGTGTTAAGTGCATTTACAAACATTAACCTAAGATTATCTTAGCGATAAGAGAGCTCTAGGCCATGGATCTTTGAAACATGCTGGATCCTGTGATCCTGATATTAATACCTGGTGTCTGCACTGACCTTCGATGGTCCATTGATATACTTTTAAAAGCTATACTGAACAGCAAAAGAAATGCAACTCTGTTTTTTGTCAATTTTTTTAGGACAAGACACAAAAATGAACACTTACTTTGATGAGATTTAATTTTTCAAAACTTGCGCTTCCTTTGGTGTTCACTATGTTTTGGTTTTTGTCTCCAGTTTAATCTCTTTTCTGCTTATAAATAGTTATACTCAGGCTTTGATGCTTGATATTTATTGGAATTCAATTTTTTAAAAGATTATTGATAATATGTAAATCCCATATCACTATTTGTTGCTTGCCTAAAACGTTGAATATAACTGAAATGCTTCAGTATTTAGTCTAACTAATTCATGGTTCCAGCGTGACATATTGGTTTAACTTTTGCAGCAAATTATTTGTGTCAATGAGTTTCCTTTCTCGTCCTTTGGAATGCATCAGTAATGAAGAAAATGAGATGACTTGTACATAAACAGTGTAGAGAAAAAATATTGACAGGCACATACATTTTGTTAAAGTCAATACAACATGATACACAGCCATACATCCTTTTTCTGTGGTCCATTAACACTGTTTGCTCGGCTTCTTGCGATGCTTAATGTTAAAAACAAATTACCTTTACTCATCACAACCTTTCTCTTCAGACGTCAAAATCATGTTGATTTCTGTTAAAAGTGTCATAGATAGCAACATTTACTATATACATTTCAGTCATGACACTAGCTCCATGATATTTGTTGAAATATGGGACATTTTCACAAGTCAATAAATGCCTCTGTGAGATGCATGATTGGGTCTGATGGGGTGAAAGTTGCCCTATATACTCCCTTTCACACAATGGCTTTCTTCAAGTGCCAATAAAGGTTTAAAAACAATGCGTGATGTAGATATCATATGTCTGTTTCATGTCAGTTTTATTCTTTATTTAATGATACATGACACTATAAAATCTGATCGCTAACAGGTTTTCCACAATGTGTGATGTAGGTCAAACTTGTCTGATTCATGACACTTGAATTTTGTATCTAATTATACTTGACACTAATAAAAGAAATTATGCACTTTTGAGACTGCACATACAAAATATGCTTTTCTATTTATAAGTTAGCAGAGCTTCATAAAGAGTTTGTCTTTAAAATTTCATTTTTTTTCCAAATTCATGTCCTTTCACACTCATAAAATGACCTCAAAATCTTTGAATGGTTTGTTTTTGTTTCTGAAAGTATGTTCGTTACTGCCAATACTCAATACTTGTCATGCAGAGAATCAGCTATTTGCTTAGGTGATACCTAAAACATCTGATCACATTGGCTGAATTTCTGCAAAAACTATATAAATGTTACCTGTTAAAATGATATAACTGTAGATAGTCATCACTTCAACACATTTCATGCCTACTGAAGTATTTTATCATGCAAACCAGTTTTTCTGTTCTTTTCACTGATCCACTATCATGATTAGTATACTTTTCATGATTGTGGAGTCTGTTTATGGAGAATGATAGTCAAATTTTAACTGAATGATATCTGGCATTCAAGAACTATCCAACAGACCATGACTGACCTGTGTTAGGTTTACAGATCTACATTCTAGATGACTGCAGTAACAATGCGTCTGCTGATGTTCAGATATGTGCAGAGACCTGTTTCCATCTTCTACACCCTGACTGCTGAATAGCAATATTAGTCTTGTGTCTGACCACTGGGTCTTGGGTCACTCACAAGCACAAAGGTTCTCATTTTGTCTGCTTGTCGGCAGTCTTAAGATTTTGTCAGTTTCTTGCCTTGTGGTATTGGGTACACCCAGTACTCTGCCTAGATGTTTTGTGTATCATTCTCTTGTGTACAGTTAGTACCTGGGATAGGTTTTGAGGAAAGTCAGTGATCTTGTTACAGATTCAAGGTCCACTTAGTGCCAGAGCTAGAGGTTCTAGATACAGTCAGTTCCCTGGCTTAAGGTGTAAGGATACAGTCTGTTCTCTTGCTAAAGGCTCGTACAGTTAGTGATTTGGCTAAGGGTTCTAGGTTCCAACAGTTCCCTATCTACAGCCTGTTCTATTGCTGTTGGCTTTGGGTACAGTTAGTGTCCTGGCTAAGGGTTCTAGGTGCCAACAGTTCCCTATCTACAGCCTGTTCCATTGCTGTCGGCTTTGGGTACAGTGAGTGTCCTGGCTAAGGGTTCTAGGTTCCAACAGTTCCCTATCTACAGCCTGTTCCATTGCTGTTGGCTTTGGGTACAGTGAGTGTCCTGGCTAAGGGTCCTGGATTTCATAAGTTCCCTTGCTAGAGATGCAGTCTCTTCTCATGCAGTTCTAGATTCAGTGAGTGACTTGGCTTTAGGTCCTTGAGCCTATGGCCCATGAAGGTCCCGGAGTAGAATAGAATAAAAGGCAACTCAGGTTGTCATGAGAGGCGACTAACGGGATTGGGTGGTCAGACTTGCTGACTTGTTTGACACGTGTCATCGGTTCCCAGCTGTGCAGATCAATGCTCATGTTGTTGATCACTGGATTGTCTGGTCCAGACTTGATTATTCACAGACCACCACCATATAGCTGGAATTTTGCTGAGTGCAGCGTAAAACTCAACTCAATCACTCACACCTTGGGCCTATTGTGTGACCACAAAGTGATCATGGTGCTACAACAGTCATAAGTCTATGTTTAAGCATAGGAATTACAGTCACCATAGGACTACAATCACTTCAATCACAAGGGTCTGGATACGATCAGTGATTGATGTTTATTGGTCCCACTCCATCTTGAACATCAGTTGTGGGATGTTGGGATCAATCACTGGCCTTACTTCCATGGTGATGAATCCTTACCAGTCTGTGTGACAGTATGATGAAACCCATTTGGGTGAAGTTATATGTGCCAGGAACTCTGTCCCTGACAATCTAGAACAATGATCATAATATTCACCACTGGTGTGACTGACTGAAGAAGATGTACATGCTGCAAAAGGCAACTTGTCTATGCATTAGTTAGGTGCAGTGACTTACTGTTACTGCGACTATGTCATGCTCGTAATATTAACCACTAGTTTGGCTGGTCGTATTATTTACAGGCAGTCGTGTTACAGGAAAAATGTTCCTGAGTAATGATTATACAACAAGCAAAACATGGCTAGACCCTTTCAACTCTCATTGTACTCTACCTCCTTCATTTTTTTTTCTTCCCCTTTTTTACTTACAATAATAACATCAGTTTTGCTTAAATAGAATATTTCAGGACATGTGTGGGAAGCTGTTATGTATGTTTCGTGACATGAGTATTTGAGATGATTGTCCTTCAAAATCCACTGCAGCATAAAATTTGACTGCACTGACTCTTTTGTTGGAACAAGCTGTCTTAGATGAAATTCCATAACAGTCGAAATCACACCTAATGGTGAGACAGTTAGTCTTCAGTTTCATCTTGGCATTTGCAGTAGTTGGTTAATATTTTGTATGATGTGTACATCATTTCACATTTCATTCTAAATTACATATAAAAAGGAAATTGACCTGTAGTTTTTCACAACATCTTTTGTAGAAAATCTGTTCCAGACAGATTAAATTGACCATCAGATAGATCGAATATTATGATTATTATTAGAAAACAATAAACTGTTTCAAGGATAAAAACTGCAAATTTATATTCGTTCTCACAGGACATCACTATTAAAAGCATAGTTGGTTGTATTCAGGCTGTATTATGATCAGTGCTTATGCATGAGTATCATACTGACAAACTGCACTGTTCATCATAAACACATGCAATGGCAAGTCAATTCAACTGAAAAAATAATAACACAAGATACACGGCAAAATGGGGACTTGCATCGAACATAATGTTTGGAACGGTTGTCTACATGACCATAAAATGTTTGTAAACTTTAGCGAAACCTGGAATGTCATTATCTTGATGACATGTTTCTTTAGAGTAAGTCGTGATCCCTGTAAGTCATGATCCCCCAGCTCAATGTTTATCTGTAACATATGTTATATTTAGGGATTTGAACTCTCCTAATCGCCTGCACACAAAGTCAGCCAATTAACCCACTCAGCCACCATGACTTCCAAAGATGTGAATACTGTATAAAAAGAAGAAATTGCAGTGGTCGAGTGGATTTGTTGACTGACTTTGTGTGCTGGTGATTAGGTGTCTGACTCTGAGGGTTTGTGTTTGAATCCCAGATGTGACTCAACCCAACAAAAGTACTAGAATTTTTACCTTACTAAGAAACTATAAGCTCAAATATAACATATGCTACATTTGACCTCATTGTAAATGGCATTGTGTATTAAATTTTTTCCATTAATTATCACTGTTTATAGTTAACCTATATTGAGGCATGCATGAAGTTTATCAACCAAAGGTTTGGGAACTTAAGCCTTTCTGTTGTGAAAACATCATCCTTTGTAATACTATTGAACAGCCAAGCTAAAATTTGTTCATTACATTCTTTTGCGATCTATGCTGAAATAACACTGTGTTAAGGGCAAGGTAAAATGTCAGTGATGCTTAAACCTTCATTAGGTGTGGCGAGTTGGAATATTGGTCAAGGGTGTAACTGTGTAATTTGTAATGCTTTTTGTGTTGTTTCTTGATCTTAAAGAAATCTTTGTAGAATTTTTGAAAGCATTTGTGCAGGAATTAAATTTTGATTATATTTTTAACTGGACTAAATTCAATATGTTAAATCATGGAATTCATGAATGAAGGCCTCCTCATTGATTACCTGCATTCTAAACATTCAGTCATGAAGAAAATGAAACAGACACAGGCTTATTAACCAGAACATATTATTGTAAAGAAATGTTTGTGAGCTTGAAACAGAATTGTATCAGATGACAAAAATAACAAGTAATTAAATGGGAATTGATTTTAGGTTTGCAGGAAGATATTCAATTTATTGCATCATTGAAGTCCAAAAAAATGCTTCATGGCTCAGTTAAGTTCATGGTTGATAATTCAATAAATATTGAATCATGAATGTTCACCTTTTTTCAGACAATATCACTCAGCTGATGCTATGTCATATTTTTAATTCATTTACCAAAAGCTTGAAAAAAATAAGACTTATTTTATGTCATGCTGTGGTGATGTTTTTTGTGTTTGGGCATTATCAGACGAAGAGGATAGTTCTTTAGACATTTGTTTATGGAAATTTAAATTGTCGTGTGTCATCATTTGCATTGTGAGTGAATGAGTATATTTTCACTCCACAATCAGCAATATTCCAGCTAGATGGTTGTGGTCTGTAAATAATCAAGTCTGGACAACACAATGCAGTGATCAACAACATGCACATCGTCTGCACAACTGGGATATATGACAATTGTGTCAACCAAGTCAGTCAACTTTACCACCCAGTCATGATAGTCTGGCTATATTTATGCTTTGAGTGCTTGGCAGAAACAGAACTGAAATTAATTTATTAATGTTAAGAATATAGAAATATACAGAGGGTGAAAATTAAGTGCAACTCAATCAAGTTATAAACAATTGATTAATCAGAGTTGTAATAACCATGCTACTATATTTCAGCCTGGAAGGCTTTATAGATGCCCAAATAAAATATTATGGCATGTTTTTAGGATTTTGTGATTGAGCGAGTATGAATGCTGCCTCTGGGGTTCTGACATTGTACCCAAAGGGGAAATAAACTTATGTATGATTGAGCGAACACTTGGACCACCTGACTAATCCAGGTTTTGCCTGGTTATGACAAAGAATAATATAGTTAAGAGAGCAAATGTACACTGTTCATCTTCCATGTTGGATCACAAACCAAACCTTGACATGTGCATGGTTGTTTAACACATGATCAGCAATATTCCAGTTAGATGACAGCACTCTGTAAATATTTGAGACTGGACCAGGCATCCCGTGATTAATGTCATAAGCAATGATGAAAAGGAAACAGATGAAGGAGCAAAAAGCAAGAAATGAAAAACATGCCTGAGACCAAGTGAAGAAGACTTAACACTTGTTCCATTAAATTTCCTCTTCCTACCAGCACAGGCTTTTAAAGATCAGTTCTATCTCAAAATTATAAAGGGGTCTGGGTCTGCAGAGTGTTTGACTGTCACTTGTGCTGAACATGATTAGACTTTTCTTTAAAACTGTGGGGTCAATTCTAACCTAGCATCTCCATCTGAATGTTGATTGCTTGGGGAGCTGGTATCAGAAATCTTAATGATCTCTTGTTGCTGCATTAATTGCCATGGCAGCATGGGTACACTTCCTTAGCGTGTGAAATGTGTGCAAGAGGTCAGTCCAGTGACAGCTAGGCATTTTGTATCTGCGATGGATCCAACAAGATGTTGATAAGTCCTACTTCAAGATTTCCATGACACCGGTGTCAATATCCTATTGTGAGGTCGTGGTTTGATAGGATAAGACTTGTCATGGCTTAGTCATGGCTTGTCATGGCTTGTCAAGGATTAGGGTGTCCATTACAGATTGAAGTGTATTTGTGGGAAGATGTTGAGTCTGTTGGAGAAGATGATCTGTTTTGGACGGTGCTTGGGTATTGCTCATGACATGGTTTTGTTTGAGAGTCATTATGTCTTGCAGCTTTTTTTGATTTGGAATGGTGACAATATTTTTGAAAGGTGCGGGTTAAAGACGGAATTTATTTTAGTACATATTTGTCAGACTTTGATTTATTGGGTTTGCTGACCTTAGCACTGGTTGTAATATTGGTTGTGGAATATAGTATGTTGTCATCAATCTTGGAACAGCATTGGACACATGAAGATCCAGGTTAGAATTGGTCTTCAGCAACCCATGCTTGTCGTAAGAGGCAACTAAGAGTATTGGGTGGTCAGGTTCGCTCAGTTGGTTGACACATCTCATCACATCCCATTTGTGAGTATTGATGATCATGCTGTTGATCACTGGGTTATCAGGTCCAGACTCAATTATTCCCAGACCATATAGTTGTAATATAGCTGAGAGTGGCATAACACTAAACTCAATCCAAAGAACAGTTTCATGTCTGCTTTAGGCAACATGATTTTGAAAGATGAACTTTGGTACAATGGCAACTAGATGCTCTGAAATGGCTGACTGATGTTTGTGGGAAAACGGTTCAAAACATCATGGTCTCTCAAGGGATATTTTTCTATGGTATGAATCGTTTATGAGGATAATGTTATCCATTTGATGATATTGTCTCTCTGGAATGGGTTAGTGTTTTATTAGCCCCGAAACTGACTCTGGAATAGAACAAGTATCTGGTATCAGGAGGCATCTAAATGTTTGGGTTGTAATGCTGAGTAATTTGAGCGATTGACTTGTATCCTAATTGTAAGTATTGATTGTCTGACGTCATGATTTTGTTAAACGGTATGTAATCATGGATGAGTAAGAGACAAAACACCAGTTAAACCAGTGGGAACACCTGATGTCTTCCCCCTCAGAAGACAGAGTCAGTTACATCTTCTGGCAATGTAGGGCCTATTTTTTTCTAGTACATCTAAAGAACCCTTGGGATGAAGTACCTCCCAAAAGTCAGACCACTATTGGTCAATAATTAAGATTCTGATAGGTTCAGGCCACTGTGTAAAATCAAAATGTCAAGGAAATATCACGTGTCCACCAAGATGGTGCTGCAGTGTTCATGTCTGTTAAACAGGCTGTAATTCACGTATGACAAATATATTAATTTTCAGGTGAACATACCTTTGGAGATCCGGATTAGAGTTGGTCGTCAACGACCTATGATAGTTGCAAGAAGCAACTAACAGGATCCGGTCGTCAGACTCACTGACTTGGTTGACACATGTCATCATATTCTAGTTGTGTAGATCGATGCTCATGCTGTTGATCACTGGATTGTCTGGTCTTGACTTGATTATTTACCAACTGGTGCTACATAGTTGGAATATTGCTGAGTGTGGCATGAAACGCAACTCACTCACTCACTCTTCCATAATATGTTTATTTTTTTCACATTTTAATTAAAGACAGCAACATTTTTAGATTGGCTCAAAACATATCAGCCACCTTGTCATTCTATCAATACAATGTGGTCTGGTTCATTAAAGAGTGTTTCTTGTCTTGAAAAATGGCAAGTCAGTTCTCTGCATGATTATTGGTAAACAGTTAGCATAAAAATGTTTAAGAATCAAACTGAAAAAACGGTCACTGTGTTACGATTTGCCCCTGTCTGATTGAGGTTACAAGTCTCATGCACAAGGCTAACTCGGGTAAGTGGTTTATAGATTTTTGTTTTGAACAAGCTAGAATTATGAGATTCGCTGGAAATATCATCAAATGTCAGTGTTCTCACGTCCAAGACACGGCAGTCAAATTTACACATCATATTGATGATCATGAAGTCTAAAAAGTGAGGCGTTCACTTCACTGCAAACCAGATAAAAACTGATTTCATACCTTGGATTTGGTGAAAATGTCTCATCCTTGCAGTTTTATGAAGATATCATAAATCTACTTTTTGTAATCTAAATATTCTAAAAAAATTCTGCTTTCTTAAGTATTGATGATTTCATGAAGAGCATATAATGTTTTATGGATATGTTGTAAAAATGAGTTCTTCATCATGAACACGTGCTATCAATTATGAATTGGTTCCTTCTTCATGAACAGCTTAACTTAATAACATCTTCATGAACATCTTATTTTATATGTCATCATGATGTACATCCTTGAGATGACATCTTCATAATGAACATCTTTAATTGGACATCTTCATAATGAACATCTTTATATAACATCTTCATCATGAACATCTTTAATTGGACATCTCCATCATGAACATCTTTAATTGGACATCTTCATTATGATCATCTTTAATAAGACATCTTCATCATGAACATCTTTAACTGGACATCTTCATTATGATCATCTTTATATGACATCTTCATCATGAACACCTTCAATAAGACATCTTCGTCATGAACATCTTTAATAAGACATCTTCATCATGAACATCTTTAATAAGACATCTTTATCATGGACATCTTTTCTAAGATATATTCATCATGAACATCTTTTGTATGACATATTTGTTATGAACATCTTTGACATCACATCTTCATGAACATATTGTATAACATGGCATCCTCACCATGAACATGTTCTATAATATCACATCATTATGTTGAATATTTCAAAGAAGAAATCTCAATATACTCAAAAATTGTGCAGTTTTTATTCATACATATTCTTGGTTATTTAAAGGTAACCATTTCTTCACCAAAATGTAAATCCTATTGGTAGTGCTTTAACTGCATTTGTGTGTCCATAAGCTTCTTATGGAAAAATCATATGTTGATATAATATCTGAATGCTGCATTTCATAGTATTGCATGTAGCCTACATGTGCTCATTTATCTTCAAGGCATACAGGAGATATACTCTGAAGAGGTAATACATGATCCAGCACGATGATTAAGATGGCAAGAAAAGATGATCTCAGTAACTAATATGGATATAATTATCCTGCTTATCAATTTTATCCTGGTGATGCTAATGGATGCCAAGAATTCTTAATTGCGTATGACATGTCTTAATCCTGCTGATTGGAACCCTTGTGAAGAGGCTGATGAGTGCAAGATGAAGAAGTTGTCTAAGATCGTCATCCGTCTTTGTCGACGGTCACATGACAGTCATCGAGTGATCACTGCACCATCAAATTGTTACTTTGCCATCCTGATTGACTTGTGTGTGAATCAATGTTTGTAGCTTCTTGTAATGAGGTTTTAGATGCATGGGGTAGCATAGCAGGGTCAGTGTGCTCATTGGAAGCATGGCTTACTCACTGCCTCAGAATGCCAGAAATCTTTTCTTGGAAAATGGAGTCGCAATCCATTGAAAGCGAGAATGTGATTGACTATTAATTGCATTTTATAAAAAAAGTTGCTTAAAATAGGTTAAACAGATAATCATGGTGTTGTTCAGGACTCCCAGTGCCTGATCTCTACTAACAGGGACATGTAGGGTAGAACATGCTGACAAATGTCAGTGATACATTGTAATAATTGTCACCATTATTTTGATTTCACATCCAATGGAATCTGGGGTGAATTATAATTGAGACTGGTTATTCTTGTGCATTATATTTATTCTGCAATGGCAGTATATCTTTTGGGAATGCATGTGTGAAGAATCTGAACCCAAACATCGCATTTATGAAATAATAGTAGTTATAACTCATAGAGTTTGTTCAATAAAATGGTTGGTTGTATGATCAAGATCTAAAGTTTAAAGTCAGGTGCTTTAAAGAATCAAATCTTAACCGCAGGTAGCAATGGTTGTCTGTAGGATCATGATCTACAATATAGATCAAGACCACTGGTTCACTGTTTGATCATGATTAACACCATCAAATCCCAGACAAATTAATGGTTGACTAAATGATTGATGACAGCACAGTGACAGTCACAAAGGTCACACATCTTGGCCACCTGGGTCCCTTTCTACAAAGTCATCATACCATTATAACTATTGTATGTCTAAAGTTATTCTTATGAATTGCTTTGTTGAATGGAGCTCTGATCATCAAGACTCAACATGAGGTCTGTGTTGATCAATTCTACCCTGAAAACCCAAGAGGCAGATTAAACCAACAGGATCCACACCATGTGAACGAGATCATTGCTTCACCTGACCTTATCACCTTTATATTAGGGGTGGATTAGTGTGATACTTAGGATGATCAATGTTTTGAGAAAATGTATTCCAAACCAATAACGACTCCATGCAGTCCAAACATAACAGTAAAACCCACCAGCCTTCAGTGAATGTGCACAAAGCTAGAGAAATATTGTTATCTTTATTAATCTCACCTGCAACGAGAAAAGAAATAATGCATATTGAATTTAGATAAAACAGCTGGATGCACGGTTCTGTCAGTTCATTGTGTATTTGTGTTTATTTTCATTGCAAAAGGGCCATTTAAAGATTAGAACTGCTACTCTTATGATTAAACATATTAAATATTGATATGCTGCTTTAATCTGCAGCAATAACAGGGAAATTGTATGAAGGCAATTTGCATTGAGTATGCTTGTTGTATTGTTGTCTCTGTACATTAATCCTGTAATCCTTTTGTAAGTTCATCAGAACAAATGTATATTAACAAAATACACAAACACAAACTCCTAATGAAAGGGTTTGATGATGTCATTGTAAGCAATACAAAGGTCATTGTCTATGCCATATAAAGGCATGTTGGGGAATTAATTAGAAATCTGTTTAGTGAAAGATTCATTTTTGTGTCTGTGGTGAGTACAGCAGGGAGATTAATTAGGTCAGCTCTCTTTTACTACAATGTGTGAAGTCAATTTCTGGTGTCCTCTGCCACGATATTTATGCAATATTGCTTAAAGCTATGTAAAACCTCCCCCGCTCACCCACTCATCCACTCATTCCCCCACTCAATGTTTAATTATATATGATCTATGATCTTTGGGGCATATTTTAGATTTCACCCAATGGAGTAATATGGAACTAAGTATAAAAAGCACTTTATCCTTATTGGTTTAAAATATCTTGCCTTTTCAGTTTCCTTCATGTTAGGCCAGACCAATTTTATTGTTTATTTCTGTTTGTCAGTAAACCCAAAGGCAGGAGAAATAAAAATAGAAATAAATTCACCAGTCAAAGTAATATTCCTCCCAAATACTCAAAGTATTTTGCTTTTGGCAATTTATGAAGTGTATATAGAACAAACAAAAAACAATCTAAAAAAAAAGTTTACATTTTTGGCTAATAAAAACATCAGGATTTTAATTTGTTAGCAGTGAAAATTCACTTATATTTGTTTTCCCTTATGCTTGAAAACATATGGAGGACAGATCCATGAAACAATAAATAACATTGGTCTGGCCTTATATGTTTTCAGTGTATTCAGTGGACTAAGATAACACTAAAACATGAAATATAGTGTCCTCTGTAAGACTGTCAAATTAATTTGGACTATATTATAGCATGATTTATATTTTCATTGTTTCAATTTGGAACAATATGCAGACGTTTGGTGCAGAATGTCTTAACTTTAAACAGCACCCTTGATTGACTGCTTATGTAAACCAAAGCCTTTCAAATATTTGTCACAGAATTTAGACAGAATTTAAGAATAATGGAGTTGAATGTACGCTCATAAGTGAAGGAGTGAGTGACTATGTTTTTACGCTGCTTTTAGCAATATTCCAGCAATATCATGGCTGGGGACACCAAATTCAACCATTGTACCCATGTGGGAAATCAAACTTTGGCATCTATCTACATAACTGGTATAAAATGACATTCAAGAACTAAGTCAATGAGACTGACCAAAAGATCATGTTAATCACTTGTTTTCAGGGTACATTGAAAGGAATAAAAGAGAGCTCAGACAATGAGAAACCAACATTTATATGTGGTGTAGGATACTGTGTGAAGCCAATTTCTAGTGTCCCTTGCTGTGATATTGCTAAAAGCAGCATAAAACCATACTCACTCACTCAGGAAGATTAAATTGTTATTGTCCTGATATTGTTAAATTTGACACCAAATATATTGCTTTTTAAAAAAACAATTGTTTCAGTAACTACATAACCGTGATTATTACCTCAACAATCTTTTCGGATGTCACATGTAAAAACTGTATTTTGTCTTGTTGACAATATGGAAACTGCAAAACAGTTGGATAAACACATCTACCATTGCAGTCTGTTTGAATATATGAAAGTTCCTTTAGGCATTGGTTTCTTGGCACAGCATCAATTTTCTTCAGTTTGTCCAATCTAATCTGAATTTGTTTTGAACTTCAGTTCTGTCATTCTACCCATTTAGTCAGTATTCCTTTCATGTGTAATTGGTCAGCCTTCCATTGTGAGATTGACAAGTTCGATATCTTCTTGTCAAGATAGAATACAGTTAATAAGTTATGTAAAGGGAAATAGACTAAAATCTTTAAACTTCATTGCCATGAAATGCATCAAAAGTCAGATAATGAACTTGGGTTGGTTTCAGAAGCAACTTTTTGCAATGATTACAAAAACAAAATATTCAAACATAATTTAAGAGTTTTCCTGTTGTATGGAGAATCAGCTGGACTACTGTATGTAATTTACATGTGTTTGAAGACAAATTCAGCCATGTCTATCAGGACTCTTTAAATTACAATCCATCCCCAACGCTATAGATAACAAGGCTTGCTTTTCAGAACAAGAACAACAAAATATCACTCTTTCCAGAGGGATCATTTCTGGTTTGGAACTTAAAGCAAAATCTGCATCCAAGGCTATAGTTTTCTGTAATGAACTTAGGACACACTTGTCTCCTACATCCATTATACAGGGTAGTATTAGTCGTAGCTGTGGTAGTACCACTAATGGTGGTGGTGGTGGGTGGTGGGTAGGGGGTGGTAGTAGAAGCAGCAGCAGCAGCAGTAGTAGTAGTATCAGTGATGATGATGATGGTGGTGGTTAGTAGTACTTCATGTGTACACCTTTCTTTGTTGTCACAACCCTTAGTGTACAGTACAGAACCCTGTGCACAATATGACCAGATGACCACATGAATGGGTGCAAACACCTAGTTGTGTTAGACAAAGTACTGTGACTATGTGTTCCAGTCCACCCAGCTGTGAATGGGTTCCTTGCTAGGATGAGGAAGCCACAACAAACTCCTTGCGCCTAGTGGAAGCAAGAGTTGTATACTCCCTTGGCAGTTGAGTTTGGTGATTGTGCTGTTTGAGATTGATAATATGATGTGCTGTTGAGATTGACATCTAATTATCAAGGGAAAAAATGCCAGCGCCTTGACCAAGTACTAGTTGTATGGATATGTGCATTATATGAATATCCTTTCCTATCCTAGTAGTAATGGTGGTGGTAGTAGTTACTAGTAGTAATAGTAGCAGGAGGAGGAGCAGGTGTAGGAGGACGAGGTGGAAGAGTCGGAGATGGAAGAGGACAGGGAGGAGCAGGTGGAGGATGAGAATGAGTAGGAGATGGAGTAGGATGAGGTGGAGGAGTGAAGGAAGAAGAGTTGGAGGAGGAAGAGATGGAGGAGTGAGAGATGGAGGAGTGAAGGAGGTGGAGGAGTAAGAGATGGAGGAGGAAGAAAAGGGGAGTAGGAGGTGGAGATGAGAAAGTGGAGGAAGAAGAGGGGAGTAGGAGCTGGAGATGAGATTGTGGAGGAAGAAAAGGAGGAAGAGGGGAGTAGGAGGTGGAGATGAGAATGTGGAGGTGGAGGAGGAGGAAGAGGGGAGTAGGAGGTGGAGATGAGAATGAGGAGGTGAAGGAGGAGGTGGAGGAGTGAAGGAGGAAGAGGTGAAGAAGTGATGGAGAGGAAGAGGATGAGATGTGAAGGAGGAGAGAATCAGGAGGACGTAGTACTTCTCATCGGCATAGCTGAAGTAGTATCAGCTTTGGTAATAGTGGCAGTGGTAGCAGTAGCAGTAGTGTCTTCTACTTGTTTGATACCAATCTTCTGATATTGTTTTTCATGACTTCTAATGAGCAAAGAGGATTCAATTGAATTGTTTTTTAAGTGGGAGGTTGTTATAGACATTTGTAGATAACTAATGAACAAGTCAAAGAAAATATGCCACAATGGAGTCAATTTATGAGAAATATTTAAAAAATCACCATTGCCTTTGTTATGTAGACAAATATGTTCCCTGATTAATATCTTCAAGTAATTTGATCTGTGATCTAGTCCAGACACACTAAGACAATGGCAAATTTCTAAAAGACCATTCGGTTTTGTTGATTCTGATGATGCCTTGATGAAGAATACTGTCTCCTTGATATGTCAGTGATGAAGGGGAATAATTATACAAACAGATGTAAACAAGCTCCGAGCCCAAAAGATGAAGAGTGTAGGTTTCCCTGAAGCAAAGTGTTCCCTAGTAATGTTGACAGAAGATGAAATTTAAGGACATCCAACCATGCCGTAAATACATATTTATATCATTTTCTAATAATGATCTATATGATCTTTATATGAGATGGATCATCATATTTTCCCCCTTTATTTTTTATACATATCTTAAGACTGATTTGGTGCAAATAATCCATAATTGTCTATTTTTCATGTGAAAACTGCAACATATATAAGAAACCTTGAACTATTTGCATAACAGCTGACCTATTCTATGTATATTTTGATATGAGGATTTGATGGATAATACTAGACAGTGTTTATGTGGCATGCCATAATTGTCCTGTTGATGGATATGCACTTATATTGCTCTCTTTAGAACTACGACCATGTTTATCTGTTTCTGCCTCCTGATGGTGTTTACTGATGAAGTTTGCAACACTGGCAGCCTCTGAAGCATGTCTGGAAACTTGCATTACGATGTAAATTGTGCCAAGGATTGGTCTGGATTTCACGCCGTTTTTGATGTTTGATGAAGCTGGGAGAAACTCTGGCTATTTACAAAGAGGTAATTTGCTAAAAAGGCGAACTCCAGGTTGAATTTTCCTGACAGTACATGTTATAAATAAGTTTTCCTTCAAGCAGAAAGCTGTTGAATTGGTATCATCACCGCAGGTAATTATGCATGGCAGACGACTTCTTAAAAAGAGATGTGAAGACTTTCCTGTGCCAACAATGTGGTGCTTTGGAGTTTTGTCACTTTTTTCAGTGGTCATTAGTTGCAAACGTTGTTGGTGTTCTGTTCAAAGTGTTGTTTTCTCCTGCCAACCAGGTGGTGGTTTGGTGGTTTGTGCATTCCCATCCTTGTCCTTCTGTTCAGTGGATGTTAGTTGCCAACATTGCTGGTGTGAAGATCCTGGTTATAATTGATCTTCACTAACCCATGTCATATGAGTCGACTAACAAGATTTGATGGACAGGCTCACTGACTTGGTTGATACGTCGTCATACACCAGATGCATGTATTGATGCTCATGCTGTTGATCACTGGATTATCTTGTCCATACTCAATTATTTACATCTGACAATAGCTGGAACATTGCCGAGTGTGAGTAAAATTCAATTTACTCGCTCGCTCTGTGATTTCTTCTCTTCTCCAGACAGCTAGGAAATTTGGTGTTTTAAGCATTCTCATTCTTCTTATTTTTTTCAGTAGACCATAGGACTTAACTATGCTGGTGTTCTGTACAAAACTGTATGTTTTTTCTTGCCAATCTTCGTCCCGCTTTTTGGTCATTAGGAGTCAACATTGCTGGTGTTCTGTTCAAGGCTGTGCTTTCTCACTGAGAAACAACATCTTGGATTTCCTTTGTGATTTTCAGTTTTTAATCTATGCTTTGCAGACCTCTGTTTGTTTGTGTATGTAGTATAGGATTTCTTTGTGTCTCCTCATCATACTGTTGTCCACTATCACTCATGCCTTTCAGTAATCCACACATTTGATTCTTGATCTTCCATCACAAATACACATGCCATTTCCCTGCCCTTTTACTTGCATTGTCCTGTAACATTTCTCATCACTTAACTCATCATATATTTTTTCAATGCTAGTCAATATTTGAAGAGTTGGATTACAGCTAAAGTTATTGATAAGAATGGATGTTTTGCATATATGGAGATTGATAAGTGAATTGTATGTAGGACTGTGGTGATGGTGATGATGTCAGACAGTGACCTGTAAGTATTGAAGTCTGGACCAGACTGCACAAAGCTTATTGTCATGAACTTGGTTGATATGGTGGTTCAAAGCCATTGTGTCAACCAAATCACCAAAGAATGGCTGCCCAATCCATTGAAGAAGTTCCAGAAAGGATGATGTACTCAGCACATCATCCATTTCATCTCTAACATAGAACTCTCGTTTTCATTGGTTGGAAGATCAACAACCAATGAAAGTTCTTCCTGTGAATGCAAGTTTGGCAAAGATGCACATTCAAAATTGCTGTCTCATCAGACTGAACCTTGATGTTGTAATCGAATCAAAAGATGAAAAGGTGCTTCTAAGTATATTTAAACAAGAGGCTGAGAGTCCTTTTAGCACAGGATGTACTGGTTGCATCAGAGACAGCATGCAAACGTTCAGTGAAGTATTCGTTATTGGGCCCTTGTTACAAACATGAAAGACTCATGTTTCTAGATTAGGTGTCTACTTGTAGCATCTTGTCATTCCATCCCAATTCAAAACAAAGCTATAGGGCAATCGGGTCCAGTATATTTATCACAAGTTATCATCCACAGAAGATATCAGATACCATGACATCACAGTCATTTCTGATCTCTCTGATGTTCTGCAACTGAAGCTGGTTATCTGTACTTTCAACGCTCCTGTCTGTGGTCATTACTAGGTACAAACTGGAAAAGTTTGGAGAAAAATTTTTGAAGATAGGTTGAGGATCTCACTTGAGTGTCTATTGCTAGCAAATATATAAACATGAGTTGATTAAAGTTA
Source organism: Haliotis asinina (assembly GCF_037392515.1). Taxonomy (NCBI): domain Eukaryota; kingdom Metazoa; phylum Mollusca; class Gastropoda; order Lepetellida; family Haliotidae; genus Haliotis; species Haliotis asinina. Next base: position 37,054,821 of record NC_090288.1, read on the forward strand.
TAAACTTTTATCTGTTGTATGCTGCAAAGTTGTGAACTTTCAGAATCTTGCATCTTAGTATTTAACTTTGATTATCTTTCCTTTGAGATTTTAACCTTTGTGGACATGCCTTGAAGTATTAAACATTGTACGGGCACACCTCAAACAAAAAGTTATACCTTTGTCTGCATGCTTTTGAGTTTTGTACCTTGATTGGCATGTCACAGAATTTTAAACTTTTGGGAACTTGCCTCTCAGCTATGAACTTTGATCACATACATTGAATTGTTTGTCTTTGTTGGTATGGGTAGAGTTTTAAACTTTTATGGGCATGCCTTTGAGGTTTAAACTTTTACAGACTTGTTATTGTTTATAATATAAGAATGACATAAATCCACACACACTTCATCTGTGTGAAGCAATATCTTCAATCCATGTTTACACCATGAGCTTCTTAGAGTTATTTGAACATGAGGTTATGAACTTTACAATGCCAGCTGTCCAAAGATGACAAATGTATAGAGAAAAAAAATAAAGATTACATAGTGCACAGAGTGAGTAGATATGACTAATGTTCAATTAAACACAAAATCTGAGACAAAAGTGTTCTGTTGTAGGGTCTGTGTGCCTGGTTTTAATGTCTACAGAAGCAAAGAAATAAAACATGAAGTTTATTTGATTTAGTTTGACAGGTTGTTAGTTTCATCAACTTGCACAAAACTTATTTAAACAAATGCTTCAAAGTGTTCATAATATGTAATGTAATACCCATGATAAATGAAAAAGTTATACTTTCATCCTGTTTCATCACAGCAGAAACCCCCAATGGCCATTAGGTTGTTTTCCCACAGTGACAACAGATGCATTGAATCACTGTGTGTTTATTGCCTTTCCTGCTACTTACTGAAATACATGATATACTGTATCCATTCAAAATGTCATACTTCACATCACACCAATCATGGTCCAGTTTTGCAAGAGTGGTCTCCCTTGGGCATCCCAGGAACCTATGATCATCAGTGTGAATCTCCATTAGACTGGTTATTTTGCTTAGTTTGTCATCACCAAATGCCTTCTCTAGGGTTTTGTCTCACATTAGACTGGCATGCAGTGATATTATTTGAATACTTATAACCAAACTCGTTCCCTTCAAAAGTTGTGAAAGTTTAAGTTTACGTTCAGCTTGACTTCGGAGAGTTTCTCAGACATTAGTCCTGCCACATGACAAAGCACATATGATACATGTGGTCTCATATTAGACAAGTGAGTTCATTCAAATTTGCCTCTGTTCACCCAACAGAAAATGGGTACCCGGTCGGATAGGTCATGAGACTGTAACCTTCTAGCACCTCACAAGCAGCTTTGGTTGTCTGGAGTAATAACTGTCTGTAAGCATGCTGTCATGTGGATTTAGCACAGTATATACGGACTAATTACTATTATCATCATATCCCAGTTGTGGTGATGCTCATGTTATCAATCACTAGAATAGCTGGTCAAGACTCAAATATTGACAGACTGCTGTCATATTGCTAGAATATTGCTAAAAACAGCATTTAGAGAAAAACAAACAAAAAAATGACAAGACAAATCCGTCCAAAGAACAATATATTTGAATCAAGATTACAAATCATCAAAACCCATCCAGGTCTTAAACCCCATATAATGGCTGCCCAGTTTAATGAAAAAAATTCCAACCAAATAAATGAATTTATAAAAGTGTATGAATTTTTATCAAGATGATAAATTGTACAGCATCAAAACCCATCCAGGTCTTAAACTTCATGTAACATCCACCCAGTTTAATGAAGGAAGTGCCATGTTATAACAACCTTAGCTTGACAGATGTATATTTCCTATAACATCGAAATGCATCACACTATAGATATCGTCCATTTCAATAGCTTTCTCTACCATGCCAGGGGGAAATGATGAAACATAATGCAAAATTGATAAGAATATTTGACACTGAGGCAAGGAAATGATACTGGGATTAGTGTACATCTCGTGATTTATGCTTCCCCTTTGAATCTTGATTCTACATGGGCTGATCTAAGAGAAGAAAATCAGTTGAAGGAGCTTAGTTGTGATTTACAGCCCTATTCAGCCATGATATTGACATTCCTCAGCCAGCTGTTTTGTCACGTCTTTCACAAACATGATATGAATGCTTCGATGGTCATATTTGTCAGGTGATTTCTGAGATAAATCAGGATTGTGAAGAAATATATGTCACCATTAAAAAAAAATGATGAAATGTGACATGAATTTGTCACATCGCCCAATTATTGTATTTTAAGGTTAAACCGCTTACAGCGTGAGTGAGTGAGCCAAGTTTTACCCTACTTTGACTGGTGATCTCCATCTCAATTCATTATGTCAGAGTTCTGACTGACAATGATGCATTCTTGATTTACTGTTGAGAAGATGTTAAATAACATAACATCATAGTTAGTTTGTGATTTGTGAAAATTTAGTTAAGAAATTTGATCTTCAGGAGTGAGTGAGTTTAAGTTTGATGCCACTTTTAGCAGCACTATGAGCCCAAGCTAGAGCAAGTGTTTCCCCCCTGCACCCTAACACACATTGCTGTGTAAAACCCAAGCCAGCTTCACCTCACTTATACAAGGGAAGATCAAGGTTAGAATTGGTCTTCAGTAACCCATGCTTGTCATGAGAAGTGACAAACAGGACTGGGTGGTCACCCTTGCTGACTTGGTTGACTCATCATACCCTATTTGTGAGGTCACACTGTTGATCACAGGATTGTCTGGTCCAGAATCGATTATTTACAGCTGCCATATAGCTGGAACATTGCCGAATGCGAGTAGAACTCAATTTACTCCCTCCCTCTGTTCAAAGCTGTGATTTCTCCTCTTTTCCAGTCAACTAGGTAATTTGGTGTTTTGTGCATTCTCATTCTTCTTATTATTTTCAGTAGATCATAGGACTTAACTATGATCAATGCTCATGCTGTTAATCACTGGATTGTCTGGTCCTGACTGGATTATTTACAGACTGCTGCCATATAGCTGGAATATTGCTCAGCGTGGGTTTAAACAACAATCAATCGATCACCTCGTGTGCATGCGTGCATGTGTGCGTGCGTGCGAGCATGCGTGCGCACACAAGTATGGCACTGGTGCATTGTACATTTTACGTTCAACTTCCTACACGTAGTCCAACAATCATAAGGGTGTGCTAAAATACTTGTCTCCCAGACAGCAAAAATATTTCCCCCAATAATTGCCTGTGGTACTCTGTGTAAATATTATCATACAAGCCTTCCAGAATGCTTTAAAGTAATATGCTGTGACAAAATTATCAAGGAGTATTACTGTGTCATTAGTGGAGCGATAGTCACTTTCAGATAGTATATGCCAAACGTTTCACCACCTTGGTGTATTGACACGGTTGTCGGTGAGATGGTTCCAGTAATGGATCTTGCAATGACGGAGTAATCCCTTCGTAGTCAATGTTGTATGTTTTCCCAGTTTTAATCAGGTTTCCATGGCGTCTCCTAACTTAAGTGTGGCCAGTTTTTGCACGTAGATTGTCACATTTCTATTTTGCGCTTGAAATGAGGCTTCTTAGGCTCTAGATTTCTGTCTGCTCTGGCCCAAAGATTGGTATCAATATCGATTTGGCACCCATAACCTGACGACGGAGAGCCAATTATTCTAAACAGAAGATGAATCTGATTGTCTCTACATGTAAATTTGGCAGTCGCTGACAACATTCATATTTTGGTTCCGCAAAACATGCAATGTATGAACATTGTCAAACATGTTTCACTGTCAAGGATATTATTTTCATCCTATCAAGGTCGAAGGGCTCAACTGTGGTGAATGTAATTGTCCCATTTCAATTTTCTGCTCAAATTAAGATGGGATATTTTCCTCATCACAAGGCAGCAAGGTTAGAAAGATGGCTATCCATTTCTCCCGGGATTTTGGTGTTAGACAGATATGAAGACCACAGCATCTTAAGCTGGTGCCAGTTTATAACGTTCCGTTCCGTCTCTCTTCAACATTGGTTGGAGATGCTCCTTGAGAGCTCTACCACAGCCAGATAATCATCTCAGTTCCATGTTGTGGCATGTACTGAAGTACATGATGATGAACATGCTTGCCCTACAGACTGGGGCTGGACTCTGAAGGGCACCTGTCAGATGCTTGATTTGAGAGGAGGAGAAAGTGCAGGAGAGGAGACTAAAGATGATGATTGTTTTCATGGAGGGTGGCTTGGTTTCCGAATGGTTTACATCTCCATTCATTTGTTTGACGCTGTGTCAGAATGTTGACTTAAAGATGAGCCTAGGCCCTTAGGGAAGAATGAATAGCTCCTGTCAGAGAAAGAGTTACGTTGAAGGTTGGGGTGCTGCAGGATGGAGAGGAAATTGATGGTCCTAGTAGAATGAGTGTTAAAGATAGAGGAAGAATTTATTCTATTCAGTGAGAATGAAAGCAGCTCACATCATTTTCATTATCAGAGGAGATCATTTCTGAAGACATTGTCTGATTGTCAGTTGTATGATTTACATGTGTCAACATGTGTTTATGAATTACAAATACATAGTGATGAGTGCCAGATGTAGTTGAAGTTAATGTGTTTATATTTACAGTCGTGGACTAGCATTATGATAGGCACACAGAAATGGGTTCAAGTCAAAATGAACCTGGACTTTCAGCATGATGAACAAACACTTACACCATTAGACTAACCTACACCTTTTGATCTATTTATCTGGTGGAAAATATATTTCCCAATTCATTGATGAAGAGCAAAATAGATGAAATATGTCTTCCAGTCTACTGATGTTGAGGGAAACACGTCCTTCAGTTTGCTGATGTAGAGGAAAATGTGTCATTTCTTTGATGCATCATCATCATCATCATCATCATCATCGTCATCACCATCATCGGTGTCATCACCATCATGATCATTACCATCACACCCAAGACATAATTTATGAACCTTCACTTGTGTTTCTCAAATTATTGATACAGATTAACATATATTTCCTACTTGGTTGATGTAGAGAAAAATGTGTCTTCCCAATTGATGAAAAAACTAGAAATTATGGGAAAATATGTCTCCTACCTTTTATGTAGAGGAAAACATGTCTCTCAGCCCCTGTGTCAACATGGCCTATCAGCAAGGAGCTGATGACACAGGATTATATGGAAAGACCCACCCACCAGTGGAGGAAGGAAGAGGATGTAGATGAGAGCCATGTACATAAGATGGACAAAAGAGGAAGAGCTAGATATTGCCATCCTTGTCATTCAGTGTGATACAAATGAAAAATATATTATGAGAAAGATTCATGTCCAAATTCAAGCTTGTACTATGTAGGTGGTTGATAACAGGTTGGTCGAGTGAGCGAGTTTACTTTTACTCAGCTTTTATCATTGTTCCAGGAGCATCACAGCAGGGGGACAACAATGAGCCTCACACACTGTATGAATGTCAGGATTCAAACTTGGGTCCTTGGTATAATGAACAAATGCTTTACCCAATAGGCTAAACCACCACTCCTTAACTTTGTTGAACTTTTGTCTCCAATCAACGTTATTTTGCATCTTTGCCAAGACATTGATGAGCTACATCTGCATAATAAAATGGCCTATAGATTAGAATAGCTGATTTACTTCCACATGTAAGCATATACTTTATTGGTGGTTGTTAAAAGTTTCAAACTCGACAGATTTATCCAGTCTCAGAGAGACGTCATTTCACATTCTGGCAATGACCTTGGCATTCTGAATTTCAGTGGACATTGTCGCTTGAAGCTATCCTGCTGTCTTATCATCTCCATGTTAAATGGATTTTGAGAAGATTATGTTTAAGAACCTTGATGATATTAGATCTTTTTGTGGTTGAAACCGTAGGGCAACATGCTTTTCAAGGATCAGCAAAGTTGGGGAAATATCTCATCCAAAATATAAGATGAAAAAATTAATAATCCCTTCAGTATTGAGATGTAATCCTGAAGGCTCAAATATTGAAAGATGTCCTCCATCATCTGATAAAAGTATCAAACCAGGATGAAGGCCATTTAATTATTCTCCTTGATGAAGGGCCACAGGTTCACTTCTTATACGGCAGTGCAGAATGGTGAGTGAGTTTAGTTTTACGCTGTCTTCTGTATTATCCAACAATATCATTGCAGGGTACACCAGTGCTTCTCACACATTCTACCCATGTGGGGAACTGAGGCTCTGTCAAAGGCTTTATTCACTATGCTGATGCCCTGGGCTCTGTTTCACTCTTGTGAGCCTAAGATCTCATATGTTTTCTCGTAGCCATTGTACTTCCTATACTGTAACACAGGAGCTATGGATACTACAAGAAAAGTTACAAGAATGAGAGCTTAGTGAAATGGAGCCCTAATATTGTTTGAGAATTGGCAACATTGTTGTATATAGCATGCTTGTGATGTTATCAAAATGTTCATGTGAAGTCTTGCAATGAGGTCAGAATGCTCCAATTTAATCGTCAAACATGAAAATATGGAGGATTTAGAGTTGATTCATTTTTTAATTGTGCAAAGAGTTTATTATTTTTCAGAATACAGGAAAATATCATTGGAAGAGCTGAACTAGAATCTTTATAGAGTTGAAATCTCTTTTCTTCTGAAATTTGTAGTGAAGAAGTAGAGAATTCAGAACTAAAATGTGTTTCACGATGGGAAGATCTGGATTGAAATTAGTCTTAAGAGGAGATGAATCATTCAGGCCCCAACTTCTCAGAACGAGCTTAGGTCTTACTTAAATTTAAAACTGAGTTTGAAACAATTTGAAACAGATGTATTTTTAACTCAAATGCATTTAAAAAATCCAAAAACAACAACTTCAGTAATCTATCCACCAAACTCAAATTGTCTACCATGTTCGAGTTCGATCTCAGTTCATTATGGTAAATGCACTTTTCTGTGTTGTGTCAAATTTGGGTAAAACCTCTAACTTTAATCATAATTTAGATGTATGTGTTGAGAAATTGTGTGTGTGTTAAGTCTCTCGATATATATGATTGTCATAAAACCAAATGATTCCATTTAAATTGAAAAGAAGCCCCAGTGAGATGGGACCCGAGTGAGACTTAGAGACTGACTGCTTTGACTTATGGTTTAGATTTAGGCATGTTGATGACATTTATTATGTGAATCACAGTATTGTCTGATCCAGGCTTGATTATAATAGTGCTGTGACTGGACTATTGGTGAATGCAGAATTCATCAACAAACAAAATGAATGAAAATAAGTCAAATGGTGATGGGTGAACCACAATGTCTGCCAGAAATGGACCTTTTATAAGTGCAGGATCTTTTTGCTTTGTTTTGTAATTTAATGAATCATTGATGAAGGTGAGAGACTTACCTTGGTACTAATTACACTTTAATCCCTGCCTCTGACTATTGATTGATGGCAGTATGATGGAGTGCTCTCGATACACCTGCTGGACCAATGTTTCCCTAAACATCCTTGGTCGTCAAGTGTACTTTCAGATCCATAAATGAAGTATGCATCTTCACAATTGGTAACAAAATACATCCATCTGGTGAATTTTCCATGTTTTTATATCATCAGACTTTGATATCATTGTTTTTATATCACCATCATGTAAATTTAGATCCAAAGTATGGATCAGAGTGTACATGATAAATATGACTGTTTACATTGGCACATTAATTTTCTGTCAGAGAATTTGTGAAAGAAATGTTTAGCTTCTTTGCATACTCTGTATGTGAGTCGAGAGGCTCCAAGGCTTATCAGACACTCGAACCAAGGGTGTTTGCAGATGTAGAAATGAATAATGAATGAGATAGGAAAATCAGTGCAAATGTCAGATGGAAATATACACACTTCATTTACTTGTTGATAGCTATCACTTGCGAACTGATAACACTCTGAATTCATATTGAAAAACATCCTTCCAAAGGAAGTGGATTTCATATGAAATGATATCTGTATGTCAAAACCAATGCGTTTTGTAATTGACCCTTGTCAGTTGTATTACCCTCATCTGATGATCAATTTTTATATTACCCTAATTAGCATATATCATAAATCACTTCAATCTTTGCCACATGTAATGCCTAATGGCAATGATGCTTAGAAACAATCTTACTGTTCAGCTCTAGAACAACTCTGCCTAATTTCAAATCTGTTGTAGTTATAAGGTGAGCGGTAGCAGTTGTGAAAGCATTTGTTCATGATGCCAAAAGACCAAGGTTCCATTCCCTCATGGGCACAATGTGTGATGCCCATTTCATGTTTCCCTCCTCATTATAATCACTGGAACATTGCTAAAACTGGTCTAAACCCTTACTCACTCACTGTTACTTACAAAGGGTTAACTGTATATTCGTCAGTTTCAACTTATCATGATATGCACAATAAAGATATCACATATGTTTCAGCAAATCAGCAAATACAACTAATGTTTCATTTGGGGTTATGTTTTCACTAAAGCACACATTTTGGTGCTTTTTGGGGGGTTAAGTCCCATCTGAGATTCAAACCCACTTCTCAGAATCAGGCCTCACCAACATCAATCACCAACACAAAAAGTCAGTGAGCATGTCTTCCACAATAATGGAAGTCGGACAACTGGTAGGCTATATCACATACTTTGTGTACCCTTCTGACATTTTAATGGCACTATGAAAGCAACACCTGATTGACGCCTCGGTTCCTTGGTTCGTGGTTCTCTAGCCATTCTGTCATTGTATGTACATGACATGGCTCTTCATCAATTTCAAGCACTTTTGTAACAGACAACTGCATTGTGGCTCATGCAGACTGAGACATGTTGTATACCTGTCAGTGTGAGAAATGTGTCTTGATGTCGATGAACAGAACAAGAGTCAGTTGTAATCTGTCTCCTATAAACATTTGAAATAGACGGCCTTGCTGGGATTGGAAAGGGATTTTCGTTGTTGCAACTGGCGTCTTCTTTCTGAAGACTATCTTTTGGATGACCGCGGCAGTAATTCTTGAGCATTAAATCCACTGCAATATCTGATTCAGACTTGACAGCCCAAATTGCTTTTACATAGGAATCATTGCTGTTTTTCTCATATCACTGTTGATACCAAACTCGCAAAATAACATATTTTTAGAAAAGAGCATTTTTCAACATACAACTACTACAAATAGTCGGTCTATTTTTGCCTTGAATGGACTTGGCTTTGTTTTGCCTTAAATGGACTTGGCTTTGATGTTGACATAACACATTTAGTGGTTTGTCGTTGTATGTATGTGGCAGGGATTTCTATAAATAAAATAAAGACTTCTCATCAAGAGAGATCATCTTCCTTAAATTTTGAATTTGAATTCATTTAAATTTTTGTCATAACAATTTTGATCTTGTATTTGCTGATCAAACACAATTAGCAATCTTTTTAAAGCTTTCACATTATATGTTCAACATCTCAACTTCAATGAAATACTGATGTAATCCATAATAACGTATGAATCTATAGCTGTGGCAAAACAGAATCGTTTTCTATTCGTGTGCATGCTTTGAGTTTTAGGAATTGGCGCGCAAAAATGTACCGCCTTTTCTGAAAGTTGGGGCAATTATATATTATACCAACACACAACAACTGGAAGGCCCAAGCATGGGAATTTTCACTGGTCAAGAATCATCAGAGTGAATTAAGGATTGATTGCCAACATCTTTGGATCATAATGTGGCAAAGGAAGGCATATCTATTTAGGATTTGATGCCCTGAAACGTCTTTTTAACAAACAGCATTTCAGAAACATTATCTGTATGAACTCTCACAGTTGTGAGACAGACGTGGGAATTTGATGACATTATGATTCGGTTAATCAGGCATCATTGGTTGCCATGGTAACAGCGGAATGTTCAACAAAAATCCATCTATATGAAGGTTGTTCTCATAAATATTGATCAAATTTAATGTTTGATAAAAGTGGTATACACTTTGCCAGAAAAAGAGTTTTCTTTTTTGTCGAGGAACAGAGAGATATTCATCAAGAAAATAGTTCATATGCCGCAAAAAGTCAAAGAGTGTTCTGGGACTCCTGATATATGTCAACCAATCATGTTCCAACACACTCAGTTTGTTTTATGCAGGAGGTATGGAATGTTTCTTGGATTATTTAGACATTCCAGTATTGACATCCCCATGGAGGATGGGGAGCTGCATATACATACACCTTGACATTTCACCAACATCAGCATCTCATCAATGTTTAAATGTTCACCCTTGTTGATTTGCCATTGAATAAATTTGACGACCTATTTTCAAAATTTCCACTACACGAATCTGATATCTCTTTAAACAAGAGTTAATTAAATTATGTGTATTGAATTATATGATTTAAATTAATTTGTTGTTATGGATTATTGAAATTATAAAATGACCAATCTGACTGTGCAGTATTCTGCCCTAGTATTAATACTAGCCCTTGATCTCACCCCTCCATCCCCAATCGCATTCATAGTTGACCCAACATTGGTCCAATGTTTGCCAGTGTTGGGCCAACTAGCCAACTATGAATGGAATGCTATCTGGGACATGGTAAACTATTATAATCCTATAGGTCACAAGCAAAACAGCAAGAAAACCGCAAGATCTTTTACTGCCCACATTTCCCTACTGCCTTGCTCTCTCTGTAATGTAGTCAGTCTCACAGTCCTTGAAACACATTAGTTTCCCTACTGCCTTGCTCTCTCTGTAATGTAGTCGGTCTCACAGTCCTTGAAACACATTAGTTTCCCTACTGCCTTGCTCTCTCTGTAATGTAGTCGGTCTCACAGTCCTTGAAACACATTAGTTTCCCTACTGCTTTGCCTGCAATCCTAAATGAAGCAAGTCTACATTTCCTTAGTTTCTGAATCTCCCAATTCACTGGAGCTCCTTTTAAATTTAGTCAGGTTTATTTGTTTCTCTTAGAATTATGTATATTTAAAGACAAAGCATTAGTCTATTTTACTCCAAGCAAACCTCATTCATGTTCCTTAATACAGGTATAAAAAACTCATCTAATAGACAGCAATATATGGTATGTTAAACCCCTGCTGCCTTAGGTCCATATTTCACACAAGGAATGGCAGTCAGGGATTAATCCCATGAACAGATAGTGAAGACAGCAGCTAGGTTGTTACTGATTCTTGACAAAAGTTGTCGACATGGTGATTAAATGGATGAGCTGACAGGAAACTCTGTAATGCCATTAAAAATCCAAGGCACCATGATTGAAATTGCACAGCATGACAAACACCAGCAGCCCATTTACACCCAGTGGCAGATGTTTTTTCCAAGTTTGACTTTTTTTGTAATCTAATTTATTTTTTCAAATTTGACTTTCATAAAGCGCTTGTATTTAAGGTCGCCCTCAAATATTAAAACTGTTTGCCCTCAAACAAAAAACACACAAAGAATGCTCAAGGAGGTCAAGACAGCTATTTTTGTCAACCTTTGAAACTCAGCAGCTATCTCTGATGAGTGAAGTGAAGGAAGTGTTTCACTTTACTTCTTTAAACACATTAACTGATGGGCTAAATGATATCTGAAATCTGAAAATTTACTTCAAGTAAAACTTGAAAAGAAATAGGTCATTTTGTAGTTATGCAGAATATTGAAACACCAGAACTGATGTTTTTTTTATTTACCTGCTTCTGAATTTGAAGTGAAACATGTAAGTATGAATATTGTAAAACATTATTGCAGAATTTTTGTTTTCAAGAATTACTTCAGGCAAGTTAGTAAGGAATTGTCACAAACTCCATCCCCAGTGTGGGTGATATTTTCTTACCTACCATTAACAACTGTTTCACCATTACAGAAGGAATGAGGACTTGCTCCAACACAACAAATTGAAATCAATGTAATTGAAAAATATTACATTGTGAAATATTTCATCAATGGGCATCACGGATGAGGTTGTAGCTCCCCATTATAAGACTTCCATTTTGAGTAATTGTTATGCCCAATTTTTAATGTACATGAATTGCTTTGACTGTTCAGCCCTTAATCATATTAAAAGCACAAACTGATTTTTTTTCTTATATTGATTAGCACTCTTTCAAAAGATAGTGGTTTGTCAGAAGCTGTAATATTGGAAGCCTGAGACTTAGATGGCATTCTATAGGTGTACCTTTTGTCTTTTACTTCCAATATAATTTCTTCCTAACAACTCAATTAAATCTGGTGATAGGGTGTTTTGTTCATATTAAAGTATAATAACCTTTTTGAAGTGGTATAAAAAATTCAAAGGAGTGTACAGGGAATTATAAAATCTATAAGTCATCTTTTTACTTTGAACAAAGTTTAAATACTATTCCCCCATGAACTACATATCACTGTGGGGAAAAACAATCCACTTTCACAATGTCACCCAAAATATGATTTATTGACTTCACAACATGGTTTCCCAATGTGGAGGGGAAAACTGACCTTTCCTATACATGAAACTGGGACTTAATTATCTTTGTTTGATAGAGGGACCTTGAGATCAACCATCTGGAGTTAGAGAGAAACTGGTCATACATATCCTTGTCACTTTGCTTGGATATGATTAACAGGAATCTGCAACTGTCATCTTCACCAGAGATCTGAAGCCTGACCAAATTGTGGCACTGTGAGAGACATGGCTGCTGGTTTAAATTATGTTTGATGATTTAACAAGAAAAATCTAAGTCTGTTTTTACTTGTTAATTTTGTGGTTACAATTTTAAACTTTCCTTATAATTCAATTATGGTTCAATTTTTATATGTTTGTTGATCAATAGTTGTATAGTTTGATGGAACTTTTAATTTTTTGGTTATTTTTCAGTGTTTTGACATTTTCAAATCATGATTCAGATCACAAATGACAAAAAGCTTCTGGTTCAGGAGCTTTCCAGAGAATGATTGTCAATTGCGACCACTAATAACTGACGCATCCAATTCTGTCTCTGTGTTTTTAGGTGAGGGTATTTTTGAAACTGTTATCTAACTAGGAAAATATATCTGATACTGCCACTATTCGCTGCTGCAAGACTCTTATGCTTGAATTGACTTCAATTCAGTTATCTTGTTGTGCACACAGATGCTTCCAAAAATTAATTTTGCAACGTCCATGATGACTTTTCTTGAGGGAATTGTCCAGTATATGTTTTGGAAATGCTTTCAGAAAATCCATGGTATTTCTGGGGCTGTAAAACTCCCTGAAGAGTCCAATCTTTTCAGGAAGCATGGAAGTGATGTTATAGCCTAATACAAGACTGAAAGATTTAGGACGTGAATTGAGTGAATGACTCTTGCTTTCAATATGTGTCTAACTTATGAGGGTGCATTCAAGTACAGGTATCTCCTAGAAACGTCAGCTCTTCTATAACCTGTGCTTGTTTCTGGTCAATGCTAACACAGTTTATGGATTGGTGGACATTTACTGCATTCCACATCTTTTTTAACTTTTATCTGACTTTTTTCACCGTTTTGAACTTCCTTGTCATTGGGTTGTTTATGACAGCGGAAAGTGAGTGCACATTTGCTGTGAACTGAGGTGAAAGAAACAAGGCTGGATATAGAATTGTATAGACCAACAGCAGTGGCTATGGAAGTTTGGAAACGGTTTACTTCATGTCAAGTTTATGTCTGTACTTTAATATTTTTGGTGCATGTTGCTCTAACGGTGAGGCAGTAAAGCTTATTCACTAAATTCATAGTATTCTTTAGAGCTTTTTTCAGAGTATTATTATTTTTTTCCTTTAAAAGCTTTTTTTTCCAAGGTAATGAAATTGATTTTTTGAATATTTTTATGGTCGTTATGTAGAGGTCTTGTATGGCCTTATGGCCTGTAGCAGCAAGTTTGAAATACAGAGTTACTTCCCTTAGTTGAAAGAGGATCAGATTCACCTAGATTATAATTCCTGGTTTGACACTACTGACAGACTTATCTTGATCCTCTCAGAGGTTAATGTTCAGCCCAAGTCTTCAGTAGGTGACTCCACTTCTTCAAAATGTTAAAAAATCATTGGACCAAATTATTTTGGGACACTAGCACAAGTTTCCCCCAAGAACCTGCAACTGGCTCCTAGTTTGTAGTTCTAAAATCTGCTTTTGTAGATTTCCTCTTTGTGGTAAGAGACTTCGACCAACATCACACATAATGATGTCTCATAGCTGTAATATTTGCAAATTACCATTGAACACCTGCTTATTCACTTCATGTATAGTAAGGGCAAGTCAGATATCCCAGTGGTTAAGGCATTGTCATACCAAAGGCCAGGATTCTAGTCCCACATGGGTACAATGTGTGAATCTGTTCTGGTGTGCCGCACTATAGTCGTTTGGAACTTATTCTGATGTGCCCTGATATTGTTAACATTAACATGTACATGGTTGGCGCCATGTTTTATGGTTGATGTTAGAGTTGCCTCCATGTCAATAGCGCTATTGACAACCATTAACACGTATCAGTACCCCACCTGGAGAAGTCATTTGTGTATAGTTGTTATACTTACAGGGGAATCACTTGAAGGTGGTACAAAAGGGATCCCTGGCCCTCATTAATGACAAATAAGCTCATCATCACAAGCACATGATGATCGAGCCATCCTTTGGCTGTAATAAATAGCTACAGCAGCTTCAAGTGAAAGGGGAAACGTTTGGGGAAATCAAAGAGATCCCTCAATGCCTGTTTCATAAGATAAAACCACATGTCTTTTTGTAGTTTGAGAGAAAATCAATAAAACTTTCACCAGCTGTTCTTGAGCACTAACTCACCATGATCTGAATGACTATAGTGTAGATGTTCCATGTTGACTTCAAGAGGACTTGCCTGTGGCTATATACTCAGCTTGGAAAGTTCATTATCCTGGAGGTGTAATATTATTGCTTATGAATCCAGGGCTTTGTGTTTGTTGTTTCAGGTAGACTGTGACACGGTTTGTGTTGTGAGCATCAGTGCGTGATTCCTGTGGTAGGGATTTAGAGTCTGTTTCCTCTTTTTCCCGGTACTTTCAGGTAGTTATACACCAGAGCCATTGCCAACAAAGTATTCTTGGTTCTTATGTTTCCTATGTCAGTGAAGCATGTGGAAATAGTTTGTTTTGGTAACAGATGTTATATCTGGATTGCACTTTCTCAGTAAAGTACAGAAGTTTGTACTTTTTGGAGTTAAGACCAATATTGGATTCAAACCCACATTCTCAGTGTTTGACACCAAATTCCAGCACATAAAGTCTAACTGACTCAACTGCCAATGAGCAGAGGAAAGTTGGAGGTTTGGTTCCTAACTATCATTCCAAAAGACTCATGATGTTGATCACTGGTTAGTCTGATCCAGACTACTATCACATAGATAGAAAAAAGAACACACAAACATTCCGAAAGACATTAAAAGATGGATGGTGTTAATCTTTTGGAGTATGTAAGTGAGTGAGTATAGTTTCATGCAAATTTTAGGAGTATTCCAGTAATATCAAGGCGGGTGACACCAGAAATGGGCTTCACACAATGTACCCATGTGGGGAATCAAACCCAGGTGTCCAGCATTATGAGCGAACATTTTAACCACTGCTATCCTACTGCCCTTCATTGAGCTGTGTGCATGATATCAGTCTCTGGGCTCATTCACAAACCTTTGTCAGACAGCAGGAAATTGATGGGTGTTACCTGAACATCAAACAAACAATATAAACACTCTGGGAAACTCCAAAAATGGGAAACTCCACTCTGGGAAACACTTCACACACTGTGCCCATATAGAGAATTAATCCTTGTGATGAACCAAGCCTTCAACCACTCTGTACCCCCTCTGACCCAGTAAAACAGATGAAAGCACTCTAATGATTATAAGATTGTGGACAAGTAGATTATAGGAAGCTTCCATTTAACTAATACCATATAGGATTAAGTCTTTGATATGATCAGCCGGCACCCACAGAACCTTGAGATAGATTTACAATAGTATTTTCATGTTGGGAGGCCATGGGTCCTGCAGCAATAGCGCTACAGATTTTGGTTCCTTATATTTCAGGGTTGTCTGTGTTTGTGTTCAGTGTAATGCTGTAAGTAATACCTAGATACAAAGCTATACAGTGCAGTTAACTATGGTTTTATCGCAATCCTTTTTAGTTCCGTGATATTTTTTATGATTTTGAGTGAGAAATGTAAATGTCAATTTCAAATTTGATGTTGTACATTTCAACATGTGTCAGCGTGGATATCTGGAGTGTTAGGTACACTTGGTTGGAGGTTTTCAAGGAGAATCACTCATTGCGTGAGGGCTATGAGGTAACCTGGTGGTTTCACACTAAAGAAGATCTTGGTTTGATTTCTCACATGAAGTAATCTCTCGTGCCCCTGCCATCAGTTTGGTTGAATATTGCTAAAAGAATATTGTTATACCTTACTGTTTCACTCAATCATTGTGTGAATCAAGTTTCATGGCTATAGATATTTGGCAGTAATCAACAACATTATCATTGGCTATTGATTAAGCCAGTGGCTATCGCAGGTCAATGTAGAGGTTTAATTGCCTGAGTATTTAGTATTGACCATTCATCCTTCTGTTCCACCAGTCAGTCTAAAACAGGAAAACACTTCAGAATAGCCCATATCACAAACCTCGAGTGTATTTATAGTACATTAAATTTTAATGAAGTGCTCCTAAAAGAATAGGAGAGAGTTTTATCTCAATAACTGAGTAAATATCTGACTGGGTTATTGATTGAGGGCTTGCACCGAAATCAAACCCAGCTGAATGATCCATTGAATATGGTAGTGCTTGCTGTTTAAGATCATAATCTGTGTCATTTATATGTGGAAGATAATAGGTGCCTGACAGCTGATCTACAAGTTTGATATGGGAATGTCTTGTTGGTGGCTCTGACGGTCATCACCTGTGACACCTGTCGTCAAAATCAGTGAACCTTAATGGATGTAGTAGTGCATTAAGGCATAGAGGGCGTTTATTTCAAGTATTTTTATCAGCTTGATGAAATCAACATGAAATTGATGATTGTAAATTGCATGGAATTTCTGTAGAATGTGTTTAAGTGCCATTACTGACATGAATATTCAAGACGGTTCATTGTGATATTTGACAGAAATTATTCCGCAAACGACAGTGAGAAAATGTATATGTATGTATAAAGCCAATTACTGACTTTGACAGATCTCAACCAGCATACTTCCTACGGAGTTGAAAATGAGAAAACTCACACGAAAATAACCATGGTACCAAAAGCCTTGTCGATGAACAATATCTCCATTATGAGAACAAGCAATGGAGTTAAATATGTGTAAATATGAAATTATTGTGAACAATGTATTGTTACCATTGCTGTTGATAGTGATGACTACCTAAGTAGACAATATTAGATGATGATTTTAAGATGCCATCATCAGCACCTGAATCTTTTTACATCTTCAAAAATGTATTTCTGTTTTCTTTGTTAATATTTATCATGTAGGTGTGAAAATATCAAACGTTGTACTTAATTCCTTTCATGTTATCTCTTTTAAGCCTTTTCTTATTTACTGAGTAATTTCTGTCTGAGTTTAGCAAGACAAAAACACAAGTCACTTCCACTACCATAAATATTTAACAATCAGCGCCAGAACATTTGCCACCTCAAACTGATTCCATTGGGTGTAAGAGGCGAAGTAGACCTTTTGGTTATAAGAATGAAATCGTTTAGAAATCAGATGTGACTCCAGGTGTTCATGTGTAATGATGTCCTGCTTCATCATTTGCACACTCTCAGACAATTTGCATGAAAATGTAAGTGTTTGTTGCCTGGTGCTACACAGCAGAACTGCCATACGACACCCGTCTGTCAACAAACCAGACAATCACGTGATTGATGGTCCAGAAAATTGAGTAACATGATAGCTCATCCATAAGAAATCTCCAGTCTTGTTTGTTTTATTACAACTACACGATAATTTGTTTATGAAGCATCTGTGTTGGAACAAGATGTATAGTTGATTTAAGTTCAACTGATGCAAAACTTCATCTCTTCCTTGCTGTTCTGAAATGTTTGTAAAAGTCATAGACTGATGAACAGATGAAGACAGACATATTTTTGCATCAAACTTTCAGAATACTTTTTTTAGTACATTCTATAAACTATACTATAAACTGTTTGCTGCTTGAATGGAGGCATCTAGTATTTGAATATTTTATAGACGTCAATTTATGAAAGAAAGTGAGAGTGAGTGAGTGAGTGAGTGAGTGAAGGAGGGCAGTGTTATGATGCTTTTAGCAACATTCCAGCAACATTATGGCAGATTGCACTAGAAATGAGCTTCACACACTGTACCCATGTGTGGAATCAAACCCAGGTCTTCTTCAGTTAACTATCAACTCGGTGTGATAAACATTGCTTAACTTCATCCAACCTAGCCATGTGCCACTAAGTATGTATTTCAGCTACTTAGACTTGTAGAATTTGTCAAATTGAACAGCTGATATGACAAGGTCGATCATCAGACTGATAAATATGCTGTATGTAAATGCGCTATTTATAAACACGATAAATAAGATCACCACAGCTAGGGAATCAGAGATTGATTTGTCCGTCCTGCAATCACTATATCTATATTCACAGAATACAAAGCTGGATGTGTTGTATCAAAACAGGGCAAACCGACCCAACCAGGCAATTATTCCTTGATAAAGAGGAAGTGAATTGGTTTTCCCAGTGTCGTTAGCAGTCATTCATCCAAATCGCAGTGCCTGCATTGTTGCTATGAAATCAGTCTGTAACAGTAGGATAAACCATTTCAGATTTCTGTACTTACTTTGACAAGGCTCGAGGTCTGTGGTAGAATGTGTCTTTAATATACACATGATGTTGTGAGAAGTAGGATGTGAAATGAGTGGCCATTTCATGATTGTTTTGTAGTTAGATGTTGAGATTTGGGGGAGCAGGGAGGAGAGGCGTTATGGGAATCTTGCTTGCCATTATTGTGAACAGTGGTATCATTTTGAAGCAAGGGACAGGTCATTCTTGCTGTGGGCGATGGTGGGGTTGGGGTTGGGGTTGGGGATTTAAACACCTGGCGTCATGATTTGTAAGCAGGGTCTACAGGAATGACAAGTCATGATTACCTTCTTTCTTTTTCTAATTTTATTGGGAATCTGGGTAATAGACAGGGCAGGTTATTCTTACCATTTTTGCAAACACCTGGTGTAATTTTGAAGCAAAGGTGTGCTTACCATTTTTTGGAGGTGAGGGCCATGACAAGGGCATGCTTAGTGATGAACTTTTTTATGAACACCTGGTGTCATTACTTGGAGATGGATGGGCTGGTAGTGCTAACGATTTTCACAAACATTTGGTGTCATCACTCATTGTCATATATCCTTTCATATAATTTTTCAACCATTTGCAACAAACAGAACTCTTTTGTCAGAGAGTCATGTTTATATTTTTCTCAAGTATTCATGATATTACTTTTATGTTCCTTGTATTCTTGTTTGTGACACAGGTGGCCTAGAGACAGTCATGTGCGGAGGTCATTGATTGATTTTTATATTAGCATCGTCAATGTCCCAAGTCTGCACCAGTTGCAATGATACAGGATAGCACACCTTTCATAATCCAACTCATTGTTATGATGCCTTAATGCTTTATACTGGCATATCGATTTCAGTCAAAACAGGCACCACTGGGCATTAATGCCAAAATAGCTGTGAAAACAATATGCATTTATCTTTGATGTCACAGGCAGGAGCTTGGGATGAGGGATTGATTGTTCTGCATACTTCAAATAACATTATATGTTCAACATGTAGACTATAGCTCATTCTCTGAAGATATGTGACTTGGATAGAAACAAATATGCCCATTTAAAGTGAAAAGGTACCAAAGAGAGATGGGAGATTCTTGAGGAAATCTAGACTTACTTACTTTAGCATTGCAGGGAAGATTAGGCTGTAGTAAAAAGATTTGGTCAAGCAACTGTGAGACAGACTGATTCAACACTATACAGGAAAGGATAGATCCTTTAATTTAGCCATGGATCCCTTATCTTCAATCAGGATATTCTAGAAAAGTGAAAAGGAATTTTGTATGTAAGGCAAAACAGCTTGAGAAGAAAGAATTTTGTTTTTAAGTAAAGTATTCTTTTCTTTCAATCTTAATGTAATGGCAAGTTGAACAGTCCTTTGAGAAAAGATGTCATTGTTTTTTTAAAACAAACTTTAAGGTGCAAACATTGCCTCCAAACAGTATGACTTGGGGTCAATTCAGATCAATTGTTTGAGCAAAACATTTGTGGATCCAGATGTCTTTAAATAGATTTGTAATATGTGTGGTGGTAAGATGGGGGTTTGTGTTTTATTCATGCTTATTGCAATCATTTTTTTCACTTGCTTCCAAATATATGGCTGCTTTACCAATCTGAACTAATGTTGCTTTTATAGTGCCAGTCCTCGGAGATACCATACCATTAAAGAACATTGGATACCCTATCAGACACAGCATACTGCTTCCAAACCAAACAGTCTTTGAGTTAACTGCTTAATAGGAGTGGTAGCGTAGCCTAGTGGTTAAAGCATTTGCGTCTTGTTGTGAAAACCTGGGTTCAATTCCCCACATGGGTGCAATGTCTGATGTCTATTTGTGGTGTCCTGTAACAAGATAATGCAGGAATATTGCTAAAAGTAACATAAACCCCTACCCACTTACTCACTATCTACTAAATGCTGTTTTGCATGGTAAAGTGTGCCAGCTTAACATCTTTTATGGAAGGCATTAATGTTTTTAGGGGGAAGGAAAGAATGTTTTGTGATGGTTGCCGATGCAAAGACTGACATGTTTCTGTCTCAAGTCGATTTACCAGATCAGAAAATCATGTTTATCTGACAGTCCCAGACAAGTTGAAATTAAGGACAACTACAATTACTTTGATGATTCCACTTTTTTCACTATGAAGATGGGGATCAAGTTTGAATGTCATTTTTA
Source organism: Haliotis asinina (assembly GCF_037392515.1). Lineage (NCBI taxonomy): Eukaryota > Metazoa > Mollusca > Gastropoda > Lepetellida > Haliotidae > Haliotis > Haliotis asinina. The sequence goes on from NC_090288.1 coordinate 37,075,743, forward strand.
CTAACTTAGCAGCTTAAAAATGAATTTATAATCCTGTTCATACAGATCCTTAAACAAATATGTCCAATATGGTCCATGCAAGTCTGTAATAGTAGTCCTGTGAAGATCCTGGGTAGAACAGGTCTTGACCATGGTCAGGCTCACTGATTTGGTTGGCACATGTTCCAATTTCCCATTTCACAGATCGAGGCTTATGATGTTAATCACTAGATTGTCTGGTCCAGACTAGATTATTCACAGACCACCGTCACATTGCTGGAATATTGCTGAGTGTGGCATAAAACTAAACTCACTCACTTATTGTAATAGTAAGGCAAGATTGCTGTACTTCCTAGAGTTTTATTAATGCTTTGAACTGTCAATGGATTGTTATTTTTGAGTTACCAACAGCAATTTATTGATGGTAGAAATTAAAACTATTGATGCATCAATGGTTTGTGTGAATATGGATAGTTCAGTAATTGACCTCTTTTTATAAATGCAGGATGTTTGTTTGCAGACTTGCAGCTTCATTGAGTTTATGTTTTGACCGTTTACTTAATCTGGATATATGTTTCTTGTCAATTAATTACTTTAACAGACTGATTCTACTTATTGTTACTTCATATAAACTATACATTCATTTGGAAAATTACTTCAAGGGAGACAATTCAAGGACAGAAAAAACACCATTGCAATAGTAGTGCAAAAGTTGGTTGCAACAGACTATCACTCTTGCACTAGTATTTTGCATCAGACTATCAGTATTGCAATTGTTGTTTGCTATTCAATAGTCAACCTAGTACTTATAAAAGAAGAGAGCCCCACAGCCTGTTAAAAAAATGTTCATTTCAGAAACTAGATATTAATGTACTTGTTTATCATTCTGTGTAGGTTGATTCATATCATTGCTCGTGTTTCATTCCCTTTTTGGTCGTTGAAACACAATTGTCAGTATACATCATGAAGAAATGCCCTGACAATTCATAGAATATCATAGGCAGATCAAAAGGGGGTAGGTCCCTTATGTAATGAAAAATTTATCAAATGACATTTAAAACTACATGAAAATGGGTGAAGAAGAATTGTACACCCACCCATTCTGAACTGTTCAAGAAACCTTTCTGAACTGTTCAAGAAGCCTTGAACTTAGCATCCCACATTTCACAAAATCTATCTGCCCTGAAATGTACCGCTGATAACTTCTTGAAATGCAAAGAACACTTCTTTCTTAGCAAAGTACAGACATTTTCTTAATGTACAATTAATGTTCAGATTTACCATTAAACTGTAACTGGAATACATCAAGTCATATTTAGGCATACGCTGTCAGAAGACACTGAATAAACAAGTATGATTAAATGATCTGTTCCTGAAACTTCCATTATAAAATCTATTCCAGTTTGACACCATGTCTCTCAAGGCATGAGATGCTGTTTAACGTTAGCATCAACACGAGTAATATGACTTGATGGAAAAGGTAATTGCAGCTTAAAAAGTTCAAATGCTATGGCATCTGCTGTTTGCATAGATTAAAGGTGGATGTACCTTCTAAACTGATGCTGAATGGGGTCTTGTTTAAATGTCAATACTTGAGGGACCTTGGGAATGAATGTCTGGCTTCCATATTTCATAGGTATCAAAAAAAGAGCTCACAAACTTACTCATATGATCATATATTGCATTCTTTCATGGAAAAATGTCAGGAGCTGGGGTGTCAGCAGAGGTGAAGACAGAATCTAGCTCTTGTTCATTCCAAATGAAAGGGGTGCAAATGCCGCTTTCAAACTCCATACAAAGAGTCACATATTCCATATATGGGAGGAAGATTCCATATGAGATACAAAATCCATACAAAGGATACAAAATCCATGAAAGAAGCACACAATCTGTGTAGAGGGCAATTGAACCCATATAAGGAGTCACAATCCATATAAAGGGCCGTACAAAATGGGCCACAAAATGCATATAAAATACACAAAATCCATCAGAGAGGACAGAGAATACATTTAAAGCATGCTCTGGTAGCTGGATTATTTACCCAATCAGTGCATCAGTACACAGTTTTCACTTTCAACTCCCTAAGGAGTATGCAACACAAATGTCACTGAGGCATAAAAGGTTACCAGTCATGTTGCAATAATATCATTCCTGGTACCCATTCTGTGAAGGAGCTACATAGTCATGTTTCAAACGAAGTAGCTTGCCTGAGGATATATATGCTGCAGACTTTCTATTTGGGAAGAATGAAAGACCTAAAAGCTCCCATGTACTCCCATCCTCTAATTTTCAACAGAATTGGTAACGTCATCTGTGAACTGTCCTCTTTAAATAGGATGATTTTGATTCTTGATTCTTTCCATGTTAAGTTATCAAGCTGTGATGTAAGAAATAATGACTAGTGACTGTCTTCAGAAAGACTGAAGTGCCTGGTGCCTCTGATGGTCAAACAAGGTTCTGTCTTCATCACTCATTGCCTTTTTGTGAAGAAATAACCATAGTACCATCTAATAACATGAAGAGACCATAAGAGTCATATCAACCATATTGTTCTACAAACCAACAGACATTCTTTGCAGATATTTCTTTTCCCATCTCAGCCATTTGTAAATACATATGTCAATGCCATTCCACATTGCCAATATAAATGACACTTTGTGCTCATGATATTTGTTTTGGGTGGTTATGTCCTGTAAGAAATCAAAACTTCCAGATGAGAGTGACTGCGTTTTGGTTTATGCAACTTGTATCAATATTCCAGCAATATCACATCAGGTAACACCAGAAATGAGCTTCACACATTGTAATGTTGTAGGGAATTGAACCTTTGCCATCATCATGATGACTGTACAAGGCTACCTGACCACCCCTTGGAATAAGAATTTACATCATAGACACAGCCTGACTTTGGTACTTTGTGAGCGGGAGGCTGATTCTAGATGTGATTTCCTGCATGATTCATTCAGTTATTATATAATTTGAAACTTTACACTCTGCATTCTGTTTAACATTCAATGTAGCACAGTTAAATCTGCAGGGAAGTCAGTTAAACATCCAAAACATAATATGCTTGTCTCCGGAATGACAACAAGAAATATTCCAGCTCCTATGAAGCTCATCAGGAATCACTGTTCAGTGCCACTAATGGCAGTAATATCAATAATTTGAGTCCATTTTCAAACCATTGAGAGATTTCTAACTCTTTTCAGAAAATGAATTTGACGACATTCTGATAAATGTACAGGAATAAGACAAAGTTTGTAAAGCTGATTTTCAGTTTTATTTACACACAGAATTCCGTGCTAATAGTATGGTAGCTATATAGAATTGAAAATACATTATTATGTATCTACTGAAATATAGGATTTCTCCTTTGAAGAGTCTTATAATGAATACAATCATTTTTGTGAGACCTCTGGTCAGATGTCATAAAAAGTCTGGATCTGAAAATTCAATGATATATTTTGCACAATTATACTCCCACCATATAAAACCTATGCCTATTTGACATACACTTCCGAGAAATATAAATCTGTCTCTTGTCTTAAAAAGGTAGTTTATTGTTTTAGACTCTTCCTACTTAAAAGTTTTTTTCATTAGTTCTATATCTATTTGAATCTATACTTGATTGAGATTATTTTTAGGCTTTAATAAATATTTCAAAGTTGACCTTTCATGTTAAAATTTTAAGTTTTTAGATTGAAAATCTATTTTAGAAAATAGTCGACTCAGTGGAGCCTCATTTAGATAAAATTTGATGCATGTAAGTTTTTAAGTTATACATGAAATATCTGAAGTGGCGTAAGATGATATTTATTCATTCATTATACTTAAAATAAAAAAAGTTTGCAGGAAAAGAATTTAAATGGGATCTTACAAAGGTATTCTGTCTCTTGTTTGAAGACATATAACACTGCAGTGTCTTAAGCGGTGCAAATGATTATTACGATCAAATACAATTGTGAATTTTCTGAATTATTACTTTTTAGCAAATGAAAAAATATAAATACTTTGTACATGATAGACCAAGAAAAATGTGTTATATGTTCTCAAGACATATTAAAAGACAAGCTGCAGCTAACTGAAGTGAACTGACAGATCTTGTACAAAGTGTGATGTTCAAAGCAGCTCGTAGCATGGTAGCCCCTTTCAGGCTATGAGAGAGACCTAAAGCAGTATTCATGTGTGTCTATGTCACAACAAAAACATCACAGTGTGTTCGGTGTAAGACTATGCTAGCCTCTGGCAAGGCATACTGAGAGCAGGGCCTGCTTCTGAGGAAACCAGAAGCTGTATTAGCTGTTAGTCCTTGAAACTGAAGATTATGCTCTTTTGGAAATTGGGTTTTATTTAATGAAAATTCAACTAGAAATTCAATAGATTTAGCTTTCTCTTTGAAATCAAACCTTGATTGATTGACACTGTTTTCTGTTCGTATTGATCTTAATGTGTTGTTCAGGCTTGCACTTTTTGTCAGTCGTATTTCATTTTCATAAATTTACAGATTTAATGATCCGGATGTTTATTCAGGCTGATCAGAAGGAGAAGTATCTTTTTTAATGGCTTTTTTGGAACGGGTTATAATGAAATATGTTATCATCAAGTAATAAAGCTGTTAGCTTAAGCAAAACATTTCTCAAGCTATTGATAACATTTGCTTTAAGTATTCTCACCTGAATGTGCTACAGGCTCCTTCCGAGAATGTAGCAGGTCGTAGCAAATTTGATCTTGCATCTGAGGTTATTAAGTTGTGTGAACACTTGACGTATTCGAAAAGGATAATTTCAAAATGATTATAAGCATAGCTGACACACTAGGGCATATTGCTTTGTTCGTTTATGTATTCAGCGGATATTCTGGGTGTTTACTTTCCTTTGATCTTACCGTGTCAGTGTGTATATTGATCAGGGCAATTGATATCCATGTCAACTTTATTCTCAACTCTCAACTTTCTTTCAGTGAAATGAAATGACCTATATGCTTGAAATGTTGGACAAGACCTTTCATGGGCGTGTCATCAGTCAGTTACAGCAATTACCTCCTTTAATTTCTCCTCAGCAACATTACTTTTGATGCCTTTGACTATTCATGAAGGTTATGAATAATTATGAGCTGTTGTATTCATTTAAGTAATACCTTTAAGAATCTACATTTGTAAAAATTTTATCATCTTTAATTAAATTAGATATAGATTTCATGAATTATGATCATCTGAGCTGGATGTAATTGTTTTTTTAGTGAAGGGTGGTAAGAGCGAACATTTCAGACAATAAACCAGTCTTTATAGGTTCATGTTTTGCAAGATTCTCATCACTGAAAAGACATGTTTATTGTTTGTAGATTTCAGTGTGCATTTCAAGGGTTCTTAATAGTGATTAGCATGTTCAGATCTTGACAGTGCCGTACATTTCGCTGGCTTCCCACCATCTGTGACCACACCTTTGCAATCAATTAATGCAATTTACAATTTTCAAGAGCAAGTGGCGGTCCTTCAATAAACATCATTTGCCAGCTAACAGACATGTTTAATGAAATTGAGGTGCACTTTGTCTCTGTTAATCTGAGATGAGAGGCAAACCCAGGACATACTTGTCAATCATTAATGGAAATTGACAGATTGTTCATGACATGCCCTGATATGTGTATCCCTGAGACTGAAATTGACATCGTTTGGGGCTCAGTCAAGCAATTGATTTGCAGTGCTATTCTGTGCTACATTCGTCAGTTTGAGACTCTGTGGACAGAATATCATCCATGAATGTGCAGCCTATGATCATGAATCTATGACACCACTGTAAACTATTGTTTCTTAAAACAGAACCTATGTTATGAGACTTATGTTGAATGCCTGTAGTTTATGAGCTTGAAACATTGATAATCAGACCTTAATAGCTTGATAATCAATTTGATAATGATTTGAATGAAGTGTTTTACGTTACTATTCAAAGCATATTGCAGGATATGATAATACCTAATGATAATGATGGTCAAAGATGTTAGTGAAAGTGGTATGGTTGATGAAATTGACATCTATAACATTAATTACAATGCCACTTAATTTCACACTAATTAGTTCATGTGTTAGTCCTGTAACCATATTATTATGAAATGTAACATAAAATATGAATTTAATATTAATAGAAATAATGAATCTTTGGAGTAATAACTGATGCATAGATCAGTAATATGACAGGATGAGAAAAAAAGTTGCATGTTTTACAGTGAATGAAAGAATAAGAAAAAAGGGTCCCATAGATGTGGTTGAAATAAGTGACAGGTTTGAGGCAATGGTTTGAAGGTAACACAACTGAAATACCTACTGCAAAGTTTCCACTCTGGTCGGTCGTGTAATTCCACATCCACACACTCATCATGTCAAAGTTTCCAAACTCCCAACAATGGCGAACATTAAGACACCCAGTTGACATAAGGACACCTTGTCTGTTTTGTTAGTCTACAAACTCCAAGGTAGACGATGGTACCTCCCTGTACAATTTATACCACAGGTCTCGTCTCCAGTATACGGTTTGATGGTGTGTGCACGTCAGTTTGGTTTGAGAGTTTCACGGATTACACTGTGATAAACACGGCCTGGCGACTTGCTGCCAATCATTGGCTCTGATACCACTGTGATCACTCCCCCTCGATCAACAAGTCGAGTGAGGAAGGAAGGCTATTCCAGCAGGCAGAACTCAGGACTTGCTAGTGGAGTCTTTGGCTGCCTCTACAGTTATTGACAATGTCTGGTACTATTGATAATTACTGCACGTGGCTTGTGCCACTGGGGGTGTTCTGTACGGCTTCTGATGATGCAGCCAGTTGGTGAGGAGAGGTGGGATATTGTAGTAGGAGAGATCGCTGCTGCTGTTAGTGCTGATCATGTTGGTTTAGTCCAGTTCAGTATCCTTAACAGGTGTGGATAGAAAGTGAAAGTGGTTTTGCCTGAGAATGTATGCTGATAATAGTATGTAGGGAAACCAGAGTCTTGTTGATGAGTGTAATATCTTAGAGATAACAGATGATATTCTTGATTGCAGTTTGTAGGTGACTATTGGATATGGGTGTGAATATCCTTCAACTGTAGTTATTGATTGATTTCTAATTTGAAGTGAACATTGATTGAACATGTTCTACAGCATACTGACATTTCATACAGAAATTAACATATGTAGAGGAATTTTTAATGCCGTAAATCTCGCCTAGTTTGAAGATATTTTCGCCACAAATCAAGAATGTTCTAGCATGGCATATGAGTGTGTAATGTCATATTCAATGGATACAGCTGGATATTGTGGGTCCAAACTTTTGTAACTTGTAGAGAGTGTTATGTTCAGTTAAAGAGTCTTGTCAGTGGCATTATAATTTATTAAGGTCTTTTTCAGTTGTACTAAACTATTTTAGGAATGTGTTCATGAGGAAGGTATACTCAAATTCATAAGCATCAAGAGGTTTTGGTTGTCGTGGAGAAACTTTTCGAAGTTTCAACATCAGAATGCAGATAGTTCTTCTGGCTGTTGATGTAGTTCTTGTTTGTATTGAATTTTATTTAGGAGCTATCAATTTCCATGTTTTCTTACTTGTCCAATATTGTGAATAATATGAGTTTCAGGTTTGATACTTTTTCGTGAGAGCATGCATTTTGTAATTTGCAAAAAGAGTTTTTATTTTATGTTTTATGAAAAGAATAGTGTGCAATTTCAGGAAGTTTGTCTCTCGTTATTTATAGTATGATGTTACATCTATTTGTTAGATCTCTTAGGGAAAATACACTGCAGCCCTCACTAGAACTAGTGTAGGTTGACATCAACAGTGGCAATATATATGTTTGCCAGCACACCATCAGCCTGTACATGTATGGCAGCAATGTATGAAAATCAGCAGCTTTTGCAACACCACTACTATCATCTAAATATGTCCCATCACCACTACCATTTCCTTTGCAATGTATGCATTTACCATCACTGCTACCATCATCACTTCTACTGAATCACCACTACCATCTCCAGTTCTACTGAACTATCACTACCATCTCCACTTCTATCTTCACCACTACTGCTTCACTACCATCTCCACTTCTGTCTTCACCACTACTACCATTTTACTTCCACTGAACCACCACTACCATCTCCACTTCTACTGAACTGCCACTACCATCTCCATTTCTATCTTCATCACTACCACCATCTCCACTTCAACTGAACCGCCACTACCATCTCCACTTCTGTCATCACCACTACTGCCATCTCCACTTCTATCTTCACCACCACTACCATCTCCACTTCTATCTTCATCACTACTACCATCTCCACTTCTATCTTCACCACTACTACCATCTCCACTTCAACTGAACCGCCACTACCATCTCCACTTCTGTCATCACCACTACTGCCATCTCCACTTCTATCTTCACCACCACTACCATCTCCACTTCTATCTTCATCACTACTACCATCTCCACTTCTATCTTCATCACTACTACCATCTCCACTTCCACTGAACTGCCACTAACAATTCCACTTCTACTGAACCGCCACTGCCATCTCCACTTCTACTGAACCGCCACTACCATCTCCACTTCCATCTCCACTTCTATCTTCACCACTACTGCTTCACTACCATCTCCACTTCCACTGAACTGCCACTAACAATTCCACTTCTACTGAACCACCACTACTATCTCCACTTATACTGAACCACCACTACTAGCTCTACTTCTTCTGAACCACCCCTACCATCACCACTTCTGCCATCACCATTGCTACCATCTCTACTTCTACCAAACCACCACTATCATTTCTACTTCTACCCTATCCACTTGAACCACAACTACCATTTCCACCTGCATCATCACCATCACTACCATTTCCACTTTGACCAAACCACCACTACGATCTCTACTTCTACCAAACCACCGTTACCATTTCTACTTCTACCATCACAATCACTCCCATTTACATTCCTACCACCACTACCATTTCCACTGGTATCAAACCACCACTACCATTTCTACTTCTGTCATCACCCTCACTACCAGCTCTACTTCTACCAAACCACTACTACCATTTCCACCTCCACCATCACATTATCCATCTTTACCATCCACGTCTATCATCACCACCACTACCATTTCCAATTCAACCTTCACTGACACTGCGATTTTCACTTCTACCTTCATAATCTCAACCACTATAATTTCCGTTTCTCTCATTTACTTACTCACGCACTCTAAAACCTTGTGTGTGTGAGGTTTTCAACTCCTTGTTCTTAGAGTGATGCTGTTCTGAGACAGTGATCATTTGTTTTAAGTCTAAGAACTTACAGTTCATTATTCATGTAATTCTTGTACAGGAACACTCTGTTATATGATTCAGGCATGTAAAGCAGATGCAGCTCTGCATTGTGAGTTGTAGCACATAAGACAACTTGGCCACCATGCCTCTAACCTACATCTTCCCACTTCATATACCATTACAACAACCGGCACCTCGTAAACCATGAGGTACTTGATATCTCATCTTAAACAAGCACCCCCCAACCACCATCCCCTCGTAAACCATCCCCTTTTCCCTGGCCTCCTGGAAAGGGCGTCTGCTGAGAGAGCACAAGGCCGTGTTCGAGGCCCTGGCAATATCATAACATGAGACATAAAAGACGGCACTTGTTTCCCAAATGGACATTCAGCATTATCGCAATTAAACAAGAACTGGTTGGCTTGGAGTCAGTATGCTGTGTCTGAGTGGGGTATCCATGTGGGATCCACATTGCATCTCAGTGGGCTAGCACTATAAAACCTGTGTTAGTCTTGACTGTTACAAGTAGATACACGTACAGGGTTATATGACTGACATAATCTAGAGTGCAACCATTTCAAGAACCTCAAAACATTGCCTCGAATTGCAGTGGTTGTTTTTAAGACATTTTCATGAACATGTTGCATATCTATTTGGGATAACACTTCGTTAGCAATTGCAGTACTTGCATTAAAAGAAAACACCCTGAAACACTTTAATAATATGAATACATAATACTTTTACACTTTCACGTGTACTATGTAAAGCAAAATTATAGTACTAATAAAAGGAATCCCAAACATAACCTTTTAACCACTTTCAAAAAGGCTTCGTGTTGTATCTTTATAACAGGATTGTTTTGTTTTGTCTTTTTTTCATAGGTCATCAACTTCATTGCTGAATATAATCCTGAAACATTTCACTCCATTTTAGGAGAGAGTAGGCCCTCATCTCCCCATGGGTTTTAATTTTTTGCTTAACACTGTACTCAGAAATTTTCCAGTTGTATGATGACAGTTTGTATATGATTATGTCAGGACCAGAAAATACAGTGATTGACAAAATAAAATTGATATATGATTGGATGGTGGAGTAGCCTGGTGGTTGTAGCATTCACTCATCTCACCAAAGGCCTGAGTTTGATTCCCACATGGGCAAATATGTGACACCCATTTCTGGTGTCCCTGACAGGATATTGCTGGAATATGACTCTCAAACACACACTTTCTCACTCACTTGAGGTAGGAAAACATACATCAAGCAAGTCAGTGAGCCAGACCACATGATACCATTAATTGCCTCTTATGGCATCGGTTCCTGAAGACCAATTCTAACCCAGATTTCCATTGAGGCATAATCAATATAACTCTTATCAACCCCATTCTTCATGAAGATTCTGCAGCCAGCAAAACACCTTTATTCACCTTTATTAAAACTTATTAAAGAAGTTAATGATCTTGGAATATTGATGGTTTAAAAAATGTATCAATGCATTTTCTATGTATTACATTCCATTGGCACATGAGGAAATGTTGCCAAGTGGCTTTAATATGTATAGATCTGAAAATACCATGTACAACTAATAAATTTTAATGCATTCAAACCAAAGTTAATCTATGACTAGTTGAAGGCTGTGTAATAGAATCCATACTAATGCAATATGATAGCATGTGGAATCTTACAAAAGCCATTGCTATGTATATAATAGCCTTTATGTAATACACCTTTAATAACATAGAATCTTGACCTGTTTGTAAGGAATTTGTGTCCTTGAATCAACAATAATATAATACCAAATTTAATTTTGTTTCCATGATTCCTGATGTAATTCAGCAACAAATGACAGAAACAAGAATCTACAGCATTCAAAGCCTTTATCGTTATTTCTATTCCATGGCACTAACTGAAAATGATCCAATTGAGCTGGCAGTAGTAAATTACACATAGATAGCACAAGGCTACACTGATACACAGTACAGGGCTGAAGACAAATTTCTTGTAGTTCAGCGATAGAGCGAACCCACTGCCGATAGCACTGAGATGCTTGAAACTAGCTAACAGCTCTTTAAGTGTGGAGTATATCTTGACTATAGGTTTTGGGGGGAGACATGTGGCTTAGCAGAGAGCTAATTTGGCCACCTGGTGAAGAAGAGGCATGGGTATAGATTGGTGGTACAAGATACTCACAGTTAGATGGACCTCTGTCAGGTCAGGTTACAGGTTGCTGTGTTCATTGTGGGAGACCTGAACCGAGCCTGCTGTTGCTAATGCTACTATGTTACTGTAATCGCTCTGCTTTCAAATGGGTGTTACCGAAATGAGGCTGTTTTAGTAACAGAGCTTGCTATTGCTCTGATACCACAGTAATTGACCTTTTGAACATGCTCATTTGAGGCAAGTGTTTGAAAGGAAACTGACTTAAGCTCTTTTAAATAGGATATTCTTAGGTTGGTGTTTTTTTCTTTTCATAGTTGAACTACATTTGTGGGACTTATAGTTTAAGGTGGGGACATGTGTAAGACAGTCAAGCACCATCTGTCGTGCTGATAGTCTTTTAATGGCATTTAGAAGAGATACACATTAAAGGTGAGAATGTATGGATTTCAGCTTCTTTACTACAAGGAACATGAAATTTCAAAGCATACTTCATATACTCTTTGATCAGGTGAAGAAATGATATATACTCAGAAGCAGGTTCCTCATAATATAGAAGTTGACATCAATACATTCTTAACTATATTCTCAATAAAGTTTTTCTGATACCGAAGTTTGATACTGATGATGATTTTGTATGTTTGTCTGTGAGAAAATTTAAAGGTCCATGGATTATTGTTCATGCAGTGAGAGTAGTCGTATATGTAACTGGGTTATTGTTTATGTATAGAGGCTAATTGTATATGTAACTGGGTTAGTGTTTATGTATAGAGGCTAATCATATATGTAACTGGGTTATTGTTTATGTATAGAGGCTAATCATATATGTAACTGGGTTATTGTTTATGTATAGAGGCTAATCATATATGTAACTGGGTTATTGTTTATGTATAGAGGCTAATCATATATGTAACTGGGTTATTGTTTATGTATAGAGGCTAATCATATATGTAACTGGGTTATTGTTTATGTATAGAGGCTAATCATATATGTAACTGGGTTATTGTTTATGTATAGAGGCTAATCATATATGTAACTGGGTTATTGTTTATGTATAGAGGCTAATCATATATGTAACTGGGTTATTGTTTATGTATAGAGGCTAATCATATATGTAACTGGGTTATTGTTTATGTATAGAGGCTAATCATATATGTAACTGGGTTATTGTTTATGTATAGAGGCTAATCATATATGTAACTGGGTTATTGTTTATGTATAGAGGCTAATCATATATGTAACTGGGTTATTGTTTATGTATAGAGGCTAATCATATATGTAACTGGGTTATTGTTTATGTATAGAGGCTAATCATATATGTAACTGGGTTATTGTTTATGTATAGAGGCTAATCATATATGTAACTGGGTTAGTGTTTATGTATAGAGGCTAATCATATATGTAACTGGGTTAGTGTTTATGTATAGAGGCTAATCATATATGTAACTGGGTTATTGTTTATGTATAGAGGCTAATCATATATGTAACTGGGTTATTGTTTATGTATAGAGGCTAATCATATATGTAACTGGGTTAGTGTTTATGTATAGAGGCTAATCATATATGTAACTGGGTTATTGTTTATGTATAGAGGCTAATCATATATGTAACTGGGTTATTGTTTATGTATAGAGGCTAATCATATATGTAACTGGGTTATTGTTTATGTATAGAGGCTAATCATATATGTAACTGGGTTAGTGTTTATGTATAGAGGCTAATCATATATGTAACTGGGTTAGTGTTTATGTATAGAGGCTAATCATATATGTAACTGGGTTAGTGTTTATGTATAGAGGCTAATCATATATGTAACTGGGTTATTGTTTATGTATAGAGGCTAATCATATATGTAATTGGGTTAGTGTTTATGTATAGAGGCTAATCATATATGTAACTGGGTTAGTGTTTATGTATAGAGGCTAATCATATATATAACCAGATTATACCATGATGATTGTTGATTTCAATGAATATGTATCGCAGATATATTATTTGAATACTTAGCAAATTTTGCACAAGTATGAGAATGAATGGCTGCATTGGCTGTTTGTTGGATATTTTTTATATTTTCTTCTTTATTTGACTGACTGGTTGACTGACTGACCGACTGACTGAATTTGGTATTATGCCATTTTTGTCAATATTCCAAGAATATCATGATGGACAACACCAGAAATGGGCTTCTTTTTAATTTTATGGTATAGTGATGTTGGGTATAATCGAACAACCAACATCACTGTCTCTGAGTTCACTTAGGTCTTGCTGGGTTTTGCTATATGAAGCATTGAATGAGAGAATGAGTTTAGTTTTATGCTACAGTATTCCATCCTTTTGGCGGCGGTCTGTAAATAATCAATTCTGGACCAGACAATCCAGTAATCAACAGCATGAACATTGAGCCATGCAATTGGGAACCGATGACATGTGTCAAGCAAGTCAGCAATCCTGACCACCCGTCCCCTTTAGGTGCTCTTGTGACAAGCAATGGTTATTGAAGATTAACCCGTGAAGGTCTGGGGTAAGAAGGGCCTTCAGCAACCCATGCTTGCCATAAAAGACAACTATGCTTGTTGTAAGAGGCGACTAACGGTATTGGGTGGTCAACCTCACTGACTTGCTTGACACATGTCCTGACTTTCCAGTTGTGCAGATCAATGCTCATGTCGTCGATGACTGGATTGTCTGGTCTTGATTATTTACCATCATATAGCTGGAGTATAGTGCGGTATAAAACTAAAATCATTCACTCACTATTGAAGATCAATTCTAACCCAGATCTTCACAGGTTCTATATGAATCAATAAGTAATACTTACAAAGAACCAGTGGGAATCATATACACATAAAGACTGACCGTCTGCCAATTTTGCTGTTAGGTATTCCACTTCAACAAATTATTCTTTTTTCCACTCTTGTCAACCGATTCATCAGAACACCCTTGTTGGGTCATTCTGAACAAATGGTGTACCCTAAAAATTTAGCTGTGGCCCCGGTGTCATTGCTTCAAAGCATTGTCGATTTTTTTCTTTTGTGTACAAAAGGTTGATAAACTCTTTCCTAGTTCCTCTTACCAAAATTTGCAAATAATGAAAAGTTCAGTAGCAGGAACAGGGAAAGTTCATGGATTTCTAGGCCAATATTATCAACATGTTTGGTGACAAGGTGTGTTTATATACAAACAGTATCAGGAAGTGTTTGTAAAGAACCAGTTGTAGTCAATATACTGAAATTCTAACAAGGATGTAAAACATAAAATATGGCCCAAATTCATAATATGTCTGAGTTACAGTTGGTATAACTTTTATTTGAATGATCCCTTTACAGTAAGCTGAGGAAAAATCTGCTAATTGAGTTCAATCCCTGCATAAAAAGCTCCAATCATGTTTTGTACTTCTTCCATATCCTATGATTTTTTTTTTTAAATATATCAATGCATGTAAAATTGTATTGTTTTCATATGTTTTGAGATTGTTTTTGCATGTATATGTTGATGAATACATTTCATGATCTACTACACTACGTTATTGACGCTTGATCAAATTCTTGTCATTAGTCTGAAGACAAAAGTTGTCAACTTTTTAACAGATAAACACATACATTGGTACAAAATTATCAACATTCCAAGTAACATTATTGATTGATGGTAATGAAAATCTTTTCACGATTCATTTCAGTTCATAAGATTAGTAAATTTCCAAACTTTCCTAATATTGCCCTGGTTCTCCACAAATTGCAGATCTGCAGTACATATTACTTGATCGATTATATAACTGATGTATATATATTTTCTCCTTGAGGTTTAAGGTGTAATTTCTTATGGATTTCCTTATTTCAACTTGAACAGTAGTGATAATAACTGAACTGTTGTCATCTGAATTATTGTAATCATGGTCTAATAGGACTAAGCAAACATAATTATTTCAGACTTACAAACATTCAGCCTTTTATGGTAACACTGACTTATGTATGAGGCTAGACTTGGGCCAATCAGCATTTAAATTTAATTTTAATTAAGTGGACAAAAAACAATATTAAATCTGTGCAAAAAGCAGGTTGCCACCATATGGCTGGAATGTTACTGAGTGCAGTGCAAAACTAAACTAAGTCACTCACACCTGTCATATACAAAGGGTGGTTAAGATGTCACCTGAATGTTGCAGGAATTCAATAACAAATCAGTTTTGTCAGAGATATGTCAGATTTGGAAATGTCATTCCATGATAAGTGATTGTGTTGTAGCAGGAGATGATTACCCTGATTAGAGACATGATAACACTAATTACTTGACTCAAGTTAGGTAACTGATAATGTTAATTGCATAAATGGTACCCATGAAGATCTGGGTTAGAACTGATCTTCAGTAACCCATGCTTGTATTAACAGGTGACTAATGGGACTGGGTGATCAGGCTCACTTGGTTGACACATGTCATTGCATCCAAATTCCATTGCACAAAGCTCATGCTGTTGATCACTGGATTGTCTGGTCCAGACTTGATTATTTACAGACCGCCGTAATATAGCTGGAATATTGCACTGTAAAACTAAACTCACTTTCTCACATGAATGATATTATATATATATATGTGATCATCCAGGTTACCTAAACAAAAACCTAAATGATATTTACATATATGACAATCCTACTTATATAATGATTAACACATATAAGGTAACCCTAGTGACATGAATTAGAATTACATTTATGATAACCCAACTAACAAAAATGAGAATTACATTGATGATAACCCTAGTTTAATTAATTATTACCCTCGTTGCATAAATGACAACAACAATAGCACAGGAACAATAGCACAATTCAATGCTTTCACTAATCTTAACCGTCATTTAGTAAATTATAACACTTATGACAAAATTATAACTCAAGCAATGTAAGTACAGTTGTTGATAACATTGACCCTATTTACATAATGATTATCCTCTATGTATAAACAATAACCCATCACATACATTTTAGCCTCTATACATAAACAATAATCTGGCTATATGTATGATTAGTCTCTATACATAAACAATAACCCAGTTACATGTATGATTGGTATGAAAAACAGTGAATTTCAGCCAACAATTTTATCATTAAGACCTTATGGACTGAACTTGTGGAGCTTGAAAATCCACTTAAATTCTGTGAAGCGTCAGAGTTTAGTGGTGGTCTCCCACTCAGGGTGTGCCTTGAGTTGAGTGATGATAGTGTATCGTAAGTCACTCTTGTGGTGATTTGGGAGATTGAAATGGTGAGCGACAGGTTTGGTTCTCTTGTGTGTAACATCTGCAAAATGTTCAGACAATCTGGTTCTGAACGCCCTTTTAGTTTCAACAACATATTGTTTTTTGCATGAGTTGCAAGTGAGTAGGTACACTACATTGCGACTTTGGCAGTGGTGCTCATGGGTCCTGTATCTCCGGCCCTTGTGGGTATTATAAAAGTATCTGCTAGAGTTGATATTTCTGCAGACTTTCCACGATTGATCATTCTCAGGGGTTACGGCGTCCTTTGTCAATGGGTCAGCGATGGGGTGGTTGCCATGACTAGGGTGGGAGGTGCTTGTTTTGGCAATGGTGGGAGGTGCTAGCATCTCAGCCCCTCCTCGCCCACTCCGGTCTCTTTCTCTTCTCCAGTTACATATATGATTAGCCTCTATACATAAACAATAATCTGGTTGTATATATGATTAGCCTCTATACATAAACAATAATCCAGTTATATGATTAGCCTCTTTTCATATATACTGAGTCAAGAAAGAAACTTCACATTCTTTCTTCAGGGCACAATGAAAGAACTAGAGATGGCTAAATTGTTATTATTTCATTGCTGAGATCTGTGTGATGTACTCGATACACTGACAGTGCCACAATCAGTTCCATTAGGCTACACTGCCATTCCAAAGCATGGGTATACAGAATGTCAAGTCACAAGAATAAAAATTCAAAATTTCTCAGTTCAATATTGTGTATGGCAACCCTGCACATTCATCACTACCAAACACTGTCTCCTCTTCGACTGCCTGATGCTTGTGAACACATGGTTGAACCATTGCCCTTGCAATGCAAAGCAGCGCCAAGTTCCTGCACATTTTCAGGTTGGTTCCTAGGACCACAAAGCCTTCTCCCAAGTGCATCCCAAATGTGCTTTATTGCATTAAGGTCAGGGGACCTCAATGGCCAGTCCATGATGTTGATTCAAGCGTTTTGAAGAAAATTTCGTGCCAACTTCGCTCTATGCGGCTGAGCATTATCATGCTGGAGCTGTAGACCTGGGCCATGAGCCGCCATGAAAGGAATGAGTTCAGGGGTGAGCACCTGGTGGCGTTAAGCAGCAGCTGTGAGGTTTCCACGGATGACCAGAAGTCAGGAACGGTTATTCCCACAGAAAGCACCCCACATCATGCAACTTCCCAAATCACGTGATTAACTGCATGTTTCTTAACCTAATTTGGCACTAACGTCATTTGCACGACAACTGGATGGGTTTGAGTGAGTTTTGCTACGTCTTTCTTGAGTCGAAAGATAGGGATCCCATTTCGGATACATAGATGTATCATCAGAGAAAAATTGTTCATTATTTTTAAAAATTACATTTTGTGAAGTTTCTTTTTTTATTAAGTGTATGATTAGCCTCTACATATAAAAAATAATTTGGTTATATATGATTAGCCTCTATACGTAAACAATAACCCAGTTACCATATATGATTAGCCTCAATGCATAAACAATAACCCACTGACTATTTTCCTCACAGAGAAACAACTTTTCCATCAAATTCAACTTTTGTATATGCACCACAATGACATGAATAGTTGTCTGCAACTAATTTTTAAGTTAAATTATTGAAAATATAGTTATGACTTATAAACATGCACTAAATATACAGACATCAAAACTGAAAATGTTTGTGTTCATTCAGTTTTAATGTATTACTGAACAATTTATAAAGTACATCAATAAATGTCATTTATATTTCCACAGAAATTAATGATTATTAATCATCTGTTCAATGAAACGAAGGTCAGAATGCAAAAAGTTAGTTCATATGAAAAGAAGTTATTACACAGATGTCTGAAACATTTTCCTGAAACAATCTGATTAGGATCTCTCGGAGAATCTAATTAACACTGTTCAATAGCTGTTCGAAGCCAGATGCTGTATTTGCATTTTTTGTTTTTGTCATTTAACACTGCATTCCAACTTCTGAACACAAACCATTTCTATGGGGTAGTGGAAAGAGTCTGGAGGCTGGGGTTTAGGTCTTTAGTTTGGGATATCAAAAGATGTTGTTTAATGCCTCCTTGCTGCATTAAAAGGAATACAGCAAGTACATGACAGTGTCAGTGGTCCAGCCAATGTCCCAGTCACTGTCCCAATGAGTTATCCAGTCAATGTCCCAGTCAGTGGTCCAGTTAATGTCTGGGACACTGTCCCAGTCTGTGTCCTAGTCAGTGTCCCGGTAAGTTGTCCCAGCATGTGATCCAGTAAAAGTCCCAGTCAATACACTAGTCAGGGATCCAGTGAGTGTCCCAGTTAATGTCCCAGTCCATTGTAGCATCACTGATCCAGTCAATGTCCCAGTCAGGTGCCCAGGTACTGTCCCAGTCAGTACCCCAGTTAATATCCCAGTCAGTGTCCCCATCCGTGGTCCAGTTAATGTCCTAGTCAGTGTCCCAGTTGATGACCCAATCAGCACTTCAGTTAATGTCCCAATCATTGGTCTGGTCACTGTCCCAGTCAATGTACCTGCCACTGGCCCACTTAATGTCCGAAATCAATGGTCCAGTCAATGTTTCATTCAGTAGTCCAGTCAGTGTCCCTATCAGTGGTCCAGTCAATGTCCCAGTTAATATCAAAGTCAATGTCCAAATCAGTGATCCAGTTAATATCTGAGTCAGTGGTCCAGGTAATATCTCGGTCATTGTCCCAGTTAATGTCCCAATCAGTTGTCCAGTTAATGTACCATTCAGTGGTCCAGTCAGCATGGCCTAGTACGACAAGCATGGGTGACTAAAGATCAATTCTATCCCATATCTTCATGGGGCGAGCTTTTGAACAATGATATTGCTTATGAACTTGGATAGTGCGGGAGTCTACAAAGAGTGGTTTGGGTTACTGTTTTTTGGACTGAACATTTACTGTCTACTGCCTTCCAGGCCAAACATGTGTGTCAAGGAAAATGGACGATGGTGCCCCATCAACAGTACTGATTGCTATCAATATTGTTTTTTCCACTTCTCTTTAGATATTACATGGAATGTTAGGAATGTCTGGAACTGAAACAGATAGTTTAGGAGGGCTGGTTTGATGGAAATTATATGAAAATCTGCAACAAGTCAACTTTGCATTTGTGCCCACCTCTGTGTTGTAGGACTCATCCAGCAGATAACAGCCTTCTGACATTGTCACTCTTTGGTCATGAGGACCAAGCACCTGATCTCCCATGCAAAGGTCTATTGTTTGAATCCCAAGATGGGACTTGGAACTTTTAAGGCTACAGCATAGGAATTACAGAACAGTCCTGGGGTAGAATAGGCCTTCAGCAACCCATGCTTGCCATAAAAGGCGACTATGCTATGCTATGTTGTAAGAGGCAACTAACAGGATCGGGTGGTCAGGCTCGCTGACATGGTTGACATCAATTCCCAATTGCACAGATCGATGCTCATATTGTTGATCACTGGATTGTCTGGTCCAAACTCAATTTTTGTACAGGCTGCCACCATATAGCTGGAATTTTGTTGAAACTCACTCATTTTAATGTTGCCAGCTCAATGTAAAGTTTTAACTTGCTCGCTGGCACACTCACTCACTCACTCACTCACTCACTCACTCTAGAAATAGGACCTCATGAAAGCAACAACAACCAGATAAAGATGCTGGAAAGTCAGACCATGGACAGCCATTGACCTCAGACCACAGGATACCTCGTGTGATGAGGAGGCTGCAAGACACGTGCACCTAACTGTAAATTGTCAAGCGAGATTGATGGACCTCCTTTGTCTCTTGTCCTGACAGAAACAAAAGACATTATTTCCTCATCGACCACCTGCCTACCATCGAAATGTTATAAAGAACTAAGTGGAGCATGGAAGGACGGATGTTACACAAGCTTGGCCTTGATCCAACTGTGGTCAGCCCTGTCCTCATCCTGTAGGGACTTGACCAGATCAGAGGAATTCGCCATTAGCAATGGATCATTGTCACAGTTGACCCCACTTACAGGAACTTAATGCAGGTCAAGTCTTTAGTTGAAAATGTCATGGATAAGATGAGATAAGATCATATTTAAGCAGGAAATGTTAAATTGGTGGAACAGATGCAGTATTTAAATGGTAAAACATTTCGATTCCTTCATGCATGGGTACTAGTTAACTATGTATGTACATGTGTTTACATGCATTCTTGTATTCATGTATGTCTGCATATTTATATGCATAACAGGATGTATTTTTGTTGATGGTGAGGTTGGCATTAAGAATAATTCTTGTTTAATTCGTTCAGTAATATCAATAACTGAGCTCCCTGTTAGGCATTAACTTATGATTAAGAAAACAATAGTTTTTTATGTTATTTCAGTAAATAGTAATGACTATGCTCAATGTTTGGTGTTGAGAATAGCCTTTGTATGTTATGTTTAGTACATAATAATAACAACTGCACTCCATGTTGGCATTAACACTAGTTCTCATATGATTTGGGTTTGTAAATATTGATTACTCTGTATTAAATTCTGGTATGGCATGCTCCATGTTTGGCATTAGGTTCTTGTGTGATGTATCCAGTAAGTATTTATAACTGAGTTCCACGTTTGACATTTAAGGTTCTTGTATAATATGTTCAACATGTATTGGCATAAGGTTCTTGTGTGATATGTTCAGCATGTATTGATAACTGAGTTCCATGTTTGGCATAAGGTTCTTGTATAATATGTTCAGCATGTACTGATAACTGAGTTCCATGTTTGGCATAAGGTTCTTGTATAATATGTTCAGCATGTACTGATAACTGAGTTCCATGTTTGGCATAATGTTCTTATGTGAGTAAAAAAATAAGAAAAGAAAAGAGCCTGATGATCTACACCCCTTCATTGTGGGCCTAGATAGAATTTTATTCCCTGAACTGAACATACATCACCCAGTTAAGGCTGACCTTCCCCAATAAGCTGGGGAATTACTGAGTTACTACAAGCCAAGAGGAGTTATATCTTTCACTTCCGCAGCCCACTCCGCCTTCCTCCTGTAGTGACACAAAGATGGGGATGGGACTTGCCCCAGGGGAAGGCACAGAACCTAGTCAAGAATATCTTCGTCAAAACAATTAAAATCCACACTACTTGAATGTGTGAAGGTGACAGGATGGCCTGATAATCCACACATCAATGGCAGGTCACTTAAGCTACATTGGGACAATGCCATGCCCATGTACATTCTAAACTGATGAAGCAAATTCTCCGAGATTAACCCCAGCAGCTTAAACATATCATGCCCCATGAGCCAGTTCAACCCACAGCTGGTACCCATCAGGAACCTTTACAAGAGCAGAATGCTGAAGTGGCAGGAGATCCAAATCTTCTGATGGATGTACATGTGAACTTCTTTCCTCTTCTTCAAACAAACTTTTCTGGCATTGAGTAAGTTGTCCAGCAAATTTTGGACACTCTCTCTTCCTCTTCTTCAGTGGCTGATCTTTCCGAAAACCTTGTGTATATTTTGTTTTACTTTATCTACGATGAAATATCTACTATACCCTTAGAAAAATGGAGGCCAATCAAACAAACAAATGCATCTTTTCCCAAACATGAAACTGATTATTAAATGACATTATTTCTTTGAAACTTTCTGTGGACTGTTCATTACATGGAGTTAATTGCTGTGTCTATGCTGTCCTTGGAGGAACTCCACACACTTTCCAAAGACAAATCACCCAATACTAAGAACAATAAACCAAAGAAAAACTGGTTTCAAGTGAAACTAACAGAAACAAGAAAACAAATTTCCTGGATAGAGTTGTGCCTGAAATTAAGATCATCAGGGAATCCCATGTCTAAACAACAAAAGGCAATTTGGAGAAAATTGAAATTACAGTACAAGACAATGAAAGAAAAGGTACTTCTCCAAATTGTCAATTCCCTTAAGGTTAAATTAAAGGTTTGGACTGAGAGAAAGAAAAAATGGGAAAAGAGAATTAAATCTATCAAACTTTTTAGAAATAATGAAAAACACTTCTACAGGCAACTGAAAACAAATAGGTCAGTGATTATAACAATGCAGTGCATGAGAAAATAGCTACCTAGTTTGTCTGCTACATCTCACCAAATTGCCTGAAGAAAGTTGTCAAAAAGTCTGAACCTAACACAGCTCCAACTGGTATTAGAAACTGTTTCCCTAAGTCCAAACACCATTACTTCAACTCTCTCGTGCACACAGGTGATGTTCCTCCATGGTTCTGCCAAAGGTCACATAATACTCCTTCACAAACAAGGAAACTTGGCTGATCCCTAAAACGTCCACCCTGTCTCATGTTTGAACACACAATACAAACTATTTACAGGGTGTTTGACAAACCTTGCATCTTACTGCTCTTCTAGTGAGATGATTTACAGAGATCAGAAGGGAGTGAGAAAGGGATGTTTGGGATGCAAGGGTCAACTTCTTGAACAGATTTGATTTTAGAAGAGGCTAAAACATACCACCACAACCTCTCCGTGTGCTTGATTGACTACTAAAAGAGTATACGACTCTATTCAGTCTATTCAGTGTATTGACCTCCCTGAATGACTACTTGATTTACTCATGTCTTTAATCAGTTGCTGGTCGACTCAGCTTGAGATGTACTCAAAAGGGCAGGTGCAGACTTTGGAATCTAGCCCAAATATTTCAGGGTGATTCCTTTAGTCTTTTGATTTTTTGTCTGCCTTTAAATCCTTTGAGTTTTCTGCTCAATAGGGAGGAGGGTTACCTTCCTGGACCTTCACAGCTCAGATTGCCAACCCCACTTACTCATCTCCTCTACATGGATGACATTGAGCTCATTGCCAAAAGATACCAATTCGAAAGAGCAGGTTCTTCTTGTCGAGTTCTCTTCTAATGATAATGGCATGACTCTTGAACTTTACAAATGTTATTTTCTTCATTTAAAACTTGGCATGGTGACTGATGATGACCCTGTGGTAAATCGATGGTCTGACCCTGAACATTTCCAGGGTGTCCTGAAAAATGACAGTCTTAACCTTCTGTGGAATAGGCCTATATACAGCCTCAGAAAAAAACAACAAACCTGATCTTGTCCTTTTTCATGAAGTTATGAATTTATTTGTATAATTGGATTTTCTGTCCCATTCAATCCCAGCAATTCAGCAATAAAATTCAGGAAAAGCATATTTGGACCTCACCTTTGAAATGTCTCACTTACATTCCAAGTACGCTGTCATCAGGCTCCCCATTGCTCTCAGTGCTCTTGGTTTGGTACCTCCTGAACTCTTGGCCCAGATCAGGAGAGTGTCCGGGTTCTCCACCAGGAGCACCATCCTTCTGACAATCTGGTTAATGCAGAAGGCTGCAATGTTGGGGAGCCTTCATATTCTCCAGAAAGTTCTTGGTGAGTTTGACTAGGCAGTGTATCATGGAAGAAGTCCTATTCGCTGTCCTAAGGCTGCATGTAGAGGAGGCGAGGGCCCTGAGCTGATGATGAGCCTTACAGGCCTGACTGTGCTAGGATCACTCGAACCCTCTCTGCAGCATCTCTATCTTAATCTGTAAAACATAATAATAATAGTGCATATTTATAATAGACACATATCCATGTTCAGAAGCATGCTTATGGTGTACATAAGTACATTAAAATGCATACATCATATATACAAAGCTAAGACAATTACAGTGAACGGAGACATAGTACATAAACAATAAAGGCTAGTGATAATAATATTGGGCAAAGAGGTAGGTTTTGAGATTTGATTTAAAAGAGTCCAGAGATTCAGAGTGTTTGAGGTCAAAGGGGATAGACTTCAACAAGACAGGGGAAGTGTAGGAGAAAGTTCTGTGTCCAAAGGTTTGTAGTTTGGCACTGTATCAATAACTGAGTTCATTGTTTGGCATTAAAAACAGTTCGTGCATGATATGTTCAGCGTTCCATGGACATCACCCACTCATGATTAATGATTAAGATTCTTCATCATTGACAAGGAGATGTGTAAAATATTTCTTTTGATAAATATTTCTGTGTACATCATTCATGTGGAATAATGTGTCTATATTCCCATACCAATATATCATCATGTGCAGGATCTAAGAAGATGGGTGTACTTCATTCATGTGGAGTAATGTGTCAATATTGCCATACCAATATATATCACCATGTGCAGAATCTAAGAAGATGGGTGTACTTCATTCATGTGGAGTAATGTGTCTATATTCCCATACCAATATATCATCATGTGCAGGATCTAAGAAGATGGGTGTACTTCATTCATGTGGAGTAATGTGTCTATATTCCCATACCAATATATCATCATGTGCAGGATCTAAGAAGATGGGTGTACTTCATTCATGTGGAGTAATGTGTCAATATTCCCATACCAATATATATCACCATGTGCAGGATCTAAGAAGATGGGTGTACTTCATTCATGTGGAGTAATGTGTCTATATTCCCATACCAATATATCATCATGTGCAGGATCTAAGAAGATGGGTGTACTTCATTCATGTGGAGTAATGTGTCAATATTCCCATACCAATATATATCACCATGTGCAGGATCTAAGAAGATGGGTGTACTTCATTCATGTGGAGTAATGTGTCAATATTCCCATACCAATATATCATCATGTGCAGGATCTAAGAAGATGGGTTAAAATTGTCTTTATCAACCCATGCAACTAATGGAATCGAATGGTCAGGTTCACTGACTTAGTCGACACGTGTCATTGTCTCAGATTAACGTAGATTGATGCACATGATGTTCATCGCTGGACCTACATTTAAATTCTGTCCTTCAATTTTAAAGAAATCAGAATCAGAAATCAGAAATAGTTATTTTTGTCATTGTTATGGTATAACAGAATGAATGCAAATAACCACACTTTCTTTTTGTAGTGTTAATGACACATCTACAGTAATTTGTAGTTGAGTGAGATAATTATGGTCTTAATAAGAATAAAGTGGAAAAACAAAATCATCACCAATTATTATCATTAGCCAGCTGGTATACTGGGAAAATGACATGGGAGTTATTATCAAATTACGTATTCAGCATTCGATAAAGTGGAGTGAGCTGTATTACACAGTAAGTTGGATACTTTGATCTCTAATGATCGCAATTTGGTCAATAGGATGAAAGTAAAGTGAGTAATAATACCACAGTGGAGGCTGAAAGTTATGCAGTCAACAATTGTTAAGTTGTATCACCATGTCCTGTAATCAATCAGTGTGTCAAAGGTCAAGGTCATATAAAAAATTATAGTTGCATTATTTCACTTGGTTTGACCAATTTATTCATTTATATTGACCTCGATAAATCAGTCTTTGTCATGCTTTCATTCACTCAGCCTGATTTTGTGGGTATTTCTGTAAAGGTTAAGGCCACAGTGAAGGTCAATCAAAGATTATAGTTCCATTATAATTAGTTGGGCTTATTTGACCAATCTATTCACAGGTACTGAAGTTCGATTAGTCAGTCTTTGCCCTGTTTTCCTTCACTGGGCTTGATGTGTTTTTGTATTTTATCCAAGGTAAAGGCCACAGTGAAGGTGAAACTAAATGGGACTCTTTTTGATACGACCTATAATTCTTTTGATACGTCTCATGATGGAGTCAATATGTGCAGGGTACTTTCAATGTCATAAGAATCAGTCTCAAAACTCAAGTGCATATGGAATACTGTAGCTGGCATTGCATCTCTCATTTCAAATCCCTCTCCTATAACGCCGCTTCTCTAAACCCTGGAATGGACTTCATCACTCTGCTCGTAACATGTTCCTTTTTATGCATGGCACGAAACCAAGTTATCTCTGCAAAGTCAATATCACCCACCAAGGACACATAGACCTGAATCTTGGTTTTTATATTTGGTACCATCCTGGCACCATAAAAACATGTGGCTATAGATCTTTGTCCAAAAATACTGCTGCATTATTGAACTCCCTTCCAGAACATGTGAAAGTCTATCCATAGTTCAGTCAGAAGCCGCCTATTTGAAAATGAAAACCACACTATTTCATGACTCTAATTCATTTTAGCAATAACAGGCACTAGCAAAAACATAATTATTGTTGTTAATATTATTAGACTCTAACTTCATGAACATGCAACTGAGCCTGCCTTTGTAGGTGTCTTTAAAATGGCCTTATTTCAGTTCACAGATTAGGGAAGCTTCACTTGGGGAGTGAGTTTAATTTTATGCCACACTCAGCAATATTCCAGCTGTATGGTGATGGTCTGTAAATATTCTGTCTGGACCAGAAGTCTGGACCTCACAATCCATTGAGCAACAGCATGATCATCAATCTGCAGAACTGGCAACTGATGACGTGTTTGAACCCAGTCAGCAAACCTGACCACCTGATCCAGTTAGTTGCCACTTACAACAAGCATGGGTCATCAGTTATCTTAGGCACTTGATGGTTGGTGTGTGTACCTTCACAGGTTCCATTCCATGCTGGTAGGTTCCAGAAAAGTAGTCAGTGTGACTTGCATCAGCTCACACTTTCCCCTCCTAGTGAAGTGGGTCTGTTAAGATCTGGATTAGAACTGATCTTCAGCGACCCATGCTCGTCATAAGAGCGCACAAATGGGATCGGGTTGTCAGACTCACTGACTTGGTTGACATATTTCATTGTATCCCAGTTGCATAGACCCATGAAGGTCCCGGGGTAGAATAGTCCTTTAGCAACCCATGCTTGCCATAAAAGGCGACTATGCTTGTCGTAAAAGGCAACTAACAGGATCGGGTGGACTGGCTTGCTGACTTTGTTGACCTATGTCATAGGTTCCCAATTGCACATATCGATGCTCATGTTGTTGCTCACTGGATTGTCTGGTCCAGACTCGATTATTTACAGACCGCTGCCATATAGCTGGAATATTGCTGAGTGTGGCGTAAAACTAAACTCACTCACTCTCTCAGCAATTGCATAGAGCGATGCTCATGCTATTGATTGCTGGTTTGTCTGGTCCAAGATTGATTGTTTACAGACTGCAACCATATAGCTGGAATATTGATGAAAGTGGAATGAATAAAAACAACCAAACAAACTTAAAACAAATGGCACACCATCACGAAATAAAAGATCTCCAAGCGTTCTCGTATCTCAGTACACATGAACTCAGTTAATAATGATGAGTAGTGTACCCAACAGAAGTGTGTCATGCATACGTGTGTATTTCAAACACTTAAACAGGTTTACTGTATGATATCCTATAACATATCTACAAATAACTGAATAATAGAACTTTGGGTTCACTGAACTGAGCTATCCTCACACCTAAAATCAATAGTTTCTTACATAATAAGCTAGTGAGATTCTGTCGGTGCCGTAACCATTTGTGATGTGCAATAAAGCAAACACAGACCTCGTAATTTACTTGTTTGTGCAATGGTGTGCCTACAGATTACAGTACCTTAATTAGTGTCAATGACAGTCAGATGTGAATCAATACTCACTGGAAACAATTGCACATCAACATTGTCAAAGCGTCATTTTGTCCAAAATGTTCCTCTGGAATGACGGGAAGAGACATTGCAAGTCTGGTATTTGTGTCAGCATATTTTATGTTCTTTGAGACAACAATTAACAAATCAATTACTACCTTTGTGAGGCTTTTAGTAGCAAATGTTTTTTATTTTGTTTATTTTAAGATTAGCAGAGATGTTATCAATTTTAGTTTTTATCAGGCTAACATTAGTTGTTGGACTATTATTTTTTTCAGAGGCAATCAGTATCTTCAACTGCTCATCTTCATCAGCTCACTGCCCTCCGTCATCTGTCCAACTGCCCTTGTTTCTCAGATGAACTGCCCAATTTTTGTCATTTTATCAGCCCATCTTTGTCTGTTCATCTGACCACCTTCCTCTGTTCGACTCAGCTTTCTGTCATCTGTCCAACAGCCCACTTTTGTCTGTTCAGTTGTTTTCTGTCCCATTGCCCACTTTAATTTGCTTAATGTTATGCATTTCATCTCTTGACATACTATTCAGAATCCAAAATGACCAGCTTGATTTTGAAACTTCAGCCATAACAGAACCATCTGTCCAGTGGAGTTTCACTGTTCTTCATACTCTAAAATGTGGTTCCAGGTTAATCCTGAATGATGGGCAATGGGGTAGCTTAATGGTAAAAGTATTCGCTCATTATGCTTCAGTTCCCAATATAGGTACAATGTGTAAAGCCCATTTGTGGTGTCCCCCATTGTGGTATTGCTAGAGTATTGCTGAAAGTGCCATAAAACCATACTCACTCACTCACTCACTCACTCACTCACTCACTCACTCACTCACTCACTCACTCACTCACTCACTCACTCACTCACTCACTCACTCACTCACTCACTCACTCTAGTTTTACATGTACACAAATGTCACTCAGTCACATCTTCTCCTTAGTATGTCTTTTACATTACAATAACAGCAGTCACCATGGCAATACTAAAGACAACACCTGAAACAGTTACCCAGGCTTCATCCTGTCTCCATGGAAACTCAGGAGGTGACGGCTGGGAAATTGCTAACAAAGTTGTAGAAGCCCCATCACTCAATGTGTATGATGTTCAAGGACTGATGCCCTCATGTGCACATTTAACAAACTCCCCAAAATATTCAGACTGGTTCTATTTGCCAGTCTGTGATACGCCAGAATCCCGAAACTCTGCATTGAAGCAATTTATAGATGTATTTATCCTGGAATATGGGAAAAAGTGTGAAACCCCATTAGGAAAACATTGTGTCTGGTCCTTTTTGTGACAACATCTTGATGTTTGAACGAGCTTTGTCTAGTAAAACCCAATTGTCATGAGTATAGAATATAGCAAATGTCAATTCCTTTTCAAACAGTGTGTCAACAAGCCACCGCAGCAGAAGGATAAGGCCAGCACCAGGAGTTTCAAAGATTTATTTGATAAAAAATAGAGCCAATAAAAGAGGGATACAATTTTTTTCACCTTTAGTTGTCTGTAAGTCTTTCTCATTTAGTTCCAGTTTAAAGGGAAAATCATGTGACGTTTTGTGGATTTGATAAGATCATGTTGTGTTTTCAGGTCTGGGCGAAAAGTCTGTGTATGCTTGTTAACATCATTTGAACGCAGTATAAGTGGAAAACTCATTACATTAACCTCTCATTAGAAAACAGCTTCAGAATTATACAAAAAAACTTGAAAATAATGCTCATTTAGTCATTAAATTTCAATCTTTGACAAAAATTCAATTTCTCTCACGAACGTTTCTAGCCTTTCTTCCTAAGACAGTTAGGTAAATTGTCAGTCCAGAATCTGGACATATGGATTTAGATGGTGTGGAGTTCAGTGGTTTGGAGAGTTGATTTCTTACAATTACAAAAGCAGATAGTTTCCCTAAAAATTCATAAAAAAGTTTTTAAGAATTATTAAAAGAATCTATGAATAGCTAATCAACATGGCAGTGCTAGTTCTGAAAGGAAATCCGCTTAAAAAGACAGTTTGGAAAAAGAAAATTTGTGTGATTTTCAGCTTATTGTGAAAGAGCGTAATTCAATGAAGGATTTTAAACACGACTGGAAAACAGTTCATTCAGATGTCTGCCTCTCGCTACCACAGACACAACATCAGCAAAACATAGCTCAGTTTGGACTTCTCAGTGGTCAGTGTTAGATACATTTCTTTGGAGACGATGATGCTGAGATAAGTCGACAATGCCCTCCATACTAAATGTAATAAAGTTGAACAAATCCTCTGCATGAAAAAGGTGGGTATAAAATTCAAATGGAAGTATAGCTATGGGGGTATTTCTTTGTTTGTACTGATAAAATTGTATTTTAATCAGCCTTTTAGCCAGCCTTTTTGTTCAATTCAGAGTCGATCGACGTCTGAATTTCACAATGACTAGACTGCAGGCTATTCCATATCACTGTCCACAAACTGGTCATAATGTAATCCTTGAGAAGGAATTCGTCAGAGGAGGACCCATTACACAGATGTGACAGTCTCCCACAATTGGCAATATTTATTCAATGACAAAGATCCACAATGCAAAGCTATGGTTCTTCTCAAAGGCCAGGGCAATCCCAGCATGTCGTCCAGTGGCTGCTGGATGACCATTTGACCATTAACATTGAATCCAGCTTATTTAGAGGGTATTTTCTTCAAAGACAATTTTACAACCTTCCTCCGCACCTTGCAAGGGGCAGACATTTTATCACACCATTTCATCAGAGCTTGTTGGGATTCTGTTCTATCTCATTTATATTCAAATCAAGATCTTGCTTATTTCTGATCTTTGATAAGGAAGCTTCAGAAGCCATGACCTGCTGAACTCCAAATTGCGATTTTTTGCTCTGCAGTTTCAAAACAGCTCCACTGGGACTTCTTATGATGATGTTTTGTCGAGGTGGTTGATTGTTTTTCCTCCTTTTAGTTCCTGTCTTATTTTTTTATTGACTTTCAAATATCAGGGGATTCTTAAGCATTGTTAACCCATATGTGCCTTCATCAAATAAGCTTTTTTTCTTATTATTCAGGCTTGGATTTTGGAATGTCTTTGTATGTTAAGTACATGTTGACGTGGGATGTAAATTTTTAAAGGTATGTTTTCTGGAATCTCGTTTCTTGTTGCATCTCGAGGGGATTCAGGGATTCCTGTTTCACCATTGTCACTGTTTCTTCATGTTGCCTATGTTTCCTTGGTTGCTGGTTGAGAAAATAAGGTGGCCAAAATGTGCAATGTGGACATTTGTTCATCACTTCAACCAATGTCGTGGATCATTTTGTTTGTTTGTTGTTTAATGCTACACTCAGCATTATTTCAGTTAAATGGCTGTAGTCTGTAAATTATTAAGTTTGGAGGATCCGACTATGATCAACAACATGAGCATCGGTCTACACAATTGTGATATGATGACATTTCTCAACTAAACCTGCCAGCCTGACTACCCAATCCTGTTAGTTGCCTTGTATGACAAGCATGGGTTCCTGAAGACCAATTCTCACCTGGATCTTCATTGTTTACTGGATCAGTTGCTCTCATTCAACCAGCAATAGATTTCACACTTTCCAATGATATTTACAAGTCACTGTAGTGTTCATGAAATAAATTCTGACCGTGGAATAAAACAAGATTTGCTTATTGTATCTTGTAGTGATTCCAAAGCTGAGTAGGTCCCTAGACCCAGATGTTTGTCTCTCAGTGTGGAGTCCACAAAGGGTTGGGCCCCAGTACCCTTTATTACCCTGGTACATAAAGATTTGTTTCAATGGTAACAAAATATTTCTTCAGAACTCAAAGTGTGAGTAAGACCCAAGTGCCTAATGTTTGCAGAGATGCTAGACTACAGTTGTACCAAGAACAGAGATGTCCCCTGTGCTACTTGTTTGCTTCAAGATTTGTTCATCATTTCTTCAGGACTCTAAGTTTGAGTATATACCAGAATATCCTCTCCAGTGTAGACATTCATGTCTAAGAAATGAAACTCTCATCAGGACATTGATTTCAGATGTGTTGAAATTAGAAGTCAATGGTTTCACTCCACTTTCAGCAGATTCCATACACACACAAATATTTGCAGCAAGACTCATGGAAAGCATAAAAAATGCTATCAATCAGGTATCACATTTCTCGACTCAAAAAAAAAAGTTACGCAATCAGTTTGTAAGTGGAAGCAGTTCCCAGCCATTGTAATAAAGTCAGCTCTGAAACTTGCTAAAAGTCATTATGATTTTATTATCATTTCCAGTTTTTAATGGGAATGTATTTTATAACCAGGCTAGTAATGAATAAGAGGCCTGAAAGGACTCGATGTTAGAGCTGTGGAAAATTTGACTGGAGGACATGAAACTGTCCTGATCCTGAATGTTCTTACTTGATTTGATCTAATTTGGTTATTTCATATTTTGTTGTTAAAGGTCTGCTGTCATATAGCTGTAATAATGCTGTATGTGGTATGGAGAAAAGAAATACCAAATTTATGATACTGTAAGTGTGGGGTTGCATCAGATTGTTGGATGCTATCGTTTTTATTGTCATGCTCACTAATACTCCTGCTGTGCGATTGCAGAAATAATTTTGTCTGGAGAACCCAATCCAGTGATTAATAACATGAGCATGGATGCATTCTGTCTGTTGACTCATATCATTCATATTGTCAATGCCCTTTACTTAAAATCATACCAAGAATCCTTTGGTGTAGCAGGCCATTTCTTCCCTGTTCTGAACATTCTTTCCTTTGGGAAGTTTTGTGATAGGATATTCTTTCTCCATCGAGAGTTTCCTTGGGGAAGGTTTGGCCAGGGGGAAAGTATGGCCTGTTACGCTGAGTTGTCAGAGTTGATGTGGGCAGTCCAGAGAAGCAGCCAACATCCTCAGTTTCAGAATCTATCCATGTGATATTCAGAAGGTGGACTAAGGGACTTCAAAGCATAAAGCTGGTTTCATTGTGGAGGAGGGAACACATTTGGTATCTTGAGGCTCAGGAACATATGCACACATGGAGAGAAACATGCACACACCAGTCACACCAAGGGTGCGTATGAACCACCAGGTCAGCCAAGGTCATGCATCATGCATCAAGCAGGTCATATAGGTCACATCTGACACGTCTGTCTGGCTAGGTGCTAATCCATTCCAGTGCTATTTCCGCACAGCCATTTTGGTCATAAATCATTGTCGCATTTGTTTTTAAGGACAAGCATAGAATAACCAAGACCTCTTCTGTAGATTACCCTTGAATGTTTTTTTTCTATCAGACAAATACTAAAGGGTGTCTGCTGATGTTATTTCGTGTTTACTGGCTGTGAAACTCAAGAGCATTAATCCTATTATGAATGTTTTGTCCATCTGTTGAGGACACATGAGGCACAATTTATTGATAATAACTGTCTTCATATACATATATTGGTCTCTTTTGGCACAGGGTGCAGTAGGATACCTTAGCTGCTAAAGTGTTCACTAGTCACACCAAAGACCAAGGTTCGATTCCTCACATGGGTACAATGTGTGAAGACCATTTCTGTTGTCCCCAGCCATGATGTTGCTGGATTATTGTTCTATTCCATGTAAATTCATACTCACTCACTTTTGGCACAGACCCTTATACTCATGCAGGACTGAATGCTATGACATGGGACACAATTACATATTATTGGGACACTTGAAGGTCCCAGGGTAGAATAGGCCTTCAGCAACCCATGCCTGCCATAAAAGGCGATTCAGCTTGTCGTAAGAGGCGACTAATGGGATCGGGTGGTCAGGCTTGCTGACTTGGTTGACACATGTCATCGGTTCCCAATTGCGCAGGTCGATGCACATGTTGTTGATCACTGGATTGTCTGGTCCAGACTTGATTATTTACAGACCGCCGCCATATAGCTGGAATATTGCTAAATGCGGCGTAAAACTAAACTCACTCACTCATAGTGTAAAACAAACCTTGTGGAGGAACCTGGAAAAGAATACAGGAACACTTGTACTAAACTAAACTCACTCACTCACTCACTCACATATTATTGGCAAAGGATTAACAACACAAGTTCTGTGCATGAAATAGACTAATGCAAGCATATTACTGATAACAACAGATGGGTAACATTGTGGACAGTGAACACACGATGAAGGAGACCTATGGACCTGTTGGTTGATGAAGGCATTGGGGACGATGGTATGATATAGACTCTGTCTCTGTCGACTGATGGCTTTTTGGTGCAAACATATTCTATATCACTCAACACTAAAAAATTAAGGGAACAATACTTTAATGGGTGGATTCTTTATTCTTTTTTTATAGGAGTGCTTTGTTGTAGATCCTTACTCAACCTATGAAGATCTAGTTAAGAAATGGAAGTGAAATGATCTTCAACACGTTATTAAACCATGAAGGTCTTGATTATGATTTGTCTTCAGGAACCCATGTTGTAAAAGACAGCTAACAGGACCCGTGAAGGTCCCGGGGTAGAATAGGCCTTCAACGACCCATGTTTGCCATAAACTGCGACTAGGCTTGACGTAAGAGGCGACTAACGAGATCGGGTGGTCAGGCTCACTGACTTGGTTGACACATGTCAACGGTTCCCAATTGCACAGATCGATTGTCTGGTCCAGACTCGATTATTTACAGACCGCAGCCATATAGCTGGAATATTGCTGAGTGTGGCGTAAAACTAAACTCGCTCACTCACTCACTCAGACTGCTGCCCAATAGATTGAATATTGCTGAGTGCAGTGTCAAGCAACAAATAAACAGATCCTTTAACTGTTATTAAGCAATGACTACGCAATGGACATCAGTTTAGCCTCTGGTGTTTCGTGGCTTAACCTGGTGGCTGAAGAATTCATTGACTCATTATGGTCAAAAACCTGGGATTGATTCCCCAAATAGGTATATGTCTTAAAGTGGTGATAATTCATACTCACTCACTCACTCTGGCGTATCAAATCTTGAACTGTCTCAGATTTCAAACAAGTTTTGACGTAGAGCAGATGACTTTCTTTGAAATCTCCGAAAATGGAACATATTCGATTTAACAGTAACATTAACACTGATTATAATGAAATAAAATAAAAACAAAAAATTTTATTTCAAATAATCATAATAGTTCATTATATTCATTTTGCTGAAATGTACTGAAGGAAACAACTAGTGGAACCCATGAAAGTACAAGTGTTCCTGTATTCTTTTCCAGGTTCCTCCACAAGGTTTGTTTTACACTATGAGTGAGTGAGTTTAGTTTTACGCCGCATTTAGCAATATTCCAGCTATGTGGCAGCGGTCTGTAAATAATCGAGTCTGGACCAGACAATCCAGTGACCAACAACATGTGTGTCAATCTGCGCAATTGGGAACCAATGACATGTGTCAACCAAGTCAGCAAGCCTGACCACCCGATCCCGTTAGTCACCTCTTACGACAAGCATATTCACCTTTTATGGCAGGCATGGGTTGCTGAAGGCCTGTTCTACCCCGGGACCTTCAAGGGTCATTTTTACACTATGAGTGTAAAAATGTAAATAGAAGAACACAGCTTTTCCCCACAGTATATATATCATGTGGCCAGGATCAAACATCAGGTCGTCAGATTGGTCAGTTCATTATAATTTACTTACATGGGTCAACCTTGTGGTTGAAGTGTTTGTTCATCACACCAAAGGTCCAGTTTCGATTCCTCACATGGGTACTATATGTGAAGCCCATTTCTTGTGTCCCCCAATTTGATATTGTTGGAATATTGCTAAAAGTGGTGTACAACTCACTCACTCACTCTCTCTCACCCATAGTTTACTTGCATTAAAGTGGATCGATCATTTATCAAAACTATTATTTACTGCTTTGTGTGGCCTAGACTTAAGCTAGTGGTGATGTAGCCAAAAGGTTAAGGTGATTGCTTGTCTTGCCAAGACCCAGGTTCGATTATCCACAATTTTGGGTACAATATGTAGGGCTCATTTCTCTTATCCACTACCATATGATCTCAGAAGCAATCTTTCTGAAGCATCTTGTACATAAAATTACTTGAAATTATCAACCACCTTATAATTTCTCGCAATTGTTAATTTATATACACACTAATGACTGCAAGACAGTACACAAAAGCTGCTGTGTTTTACTAAGGTTTGATTATGACAGAATGATCCCAAAAACATCATCTAACACACAGATGCCCATTCGATACTTACTACACTCTAGTATTTCAACACTCATCTGATGTATGATCATGAAAGATGTTTATATAACAGAAACATGAATATAAAAATCTCGAGGAAATATCCTATTTGCAAAGCACAGTATGTTCGCAAGCACAACACATTGTCCAAGAACTAAAACATTTATAACAAACTGAATGCGCCCCAAAACATATCCATTATATTACATCCACCAATACCACATGCTTCTGATAATTGTGAACACTCGAAGTGTTTTGAATGTTCCCAAAACTTAGTCCATCTTGACATGCATGTTTCTGTACGCACAGAAATCACCTGTTTTATAGCTGTAAATTTTTTGGTTTAATCTTGTAATCAATGGACAATGACTTTAAGAAGCTGAAATTGTTTCAGTCTCTCAGTTGCCATTAAACCCAATAACCCAACTGTTCATTAAAATCCTCCATAAAACAGGGCTGCTAGTTGGTTTGGTGCTGTCTGGAGATGACAGCGCTTAATTGTATCTGTGCCTGGTGCCTTATTGGGGCATCTGTTGTTATTGGTTATAGTAGGCATGTTTGAGACACTTTGTTATCATAGCTGGTTAGTGGGCGAAGTGATGGAGATTGTTTTCTAGACATGGACACATTTCTAGACATGTTGTCGTTAGTATTTCTTGTGATTATCAAGGGGTATTGATGAGAGCTGGATTAAACTTTGTGATTTGTTTGTGACTCACTCATTCCTTCTTCCTTTGACTCAACAGAGCAGTCTCACTCAGTCGCCATAACTATTCACTCACTCACTCACTCACATAACTCTTACAACTCACCCCTCAAT
The DNA here is from genome assembly GCF_037392515.1 of Haliotis asinina. Taxonomy (NCBI): domain Eukaryota; kingdom Metazoa; phylum Mollusca; class Gastropoda; order Lepetellida; family Haliotidae; genus Haliotis; species Haliotis asinina. Next base: position 37,112,832 of record NC_090288.1, read on the forward strand.
CACTCATGAAACTCTCTCCCGACCCACGCACCCACTTTCACTCACTTACTCACTCACTCACTCATTCACTCATTAAACTCTTTTACCCACTCACCCACTCTCACTCACTCACTCAGCCACTCACCCATTCGTCTACTCACCCCCCCTCACCCCACTACCCACCCACTCCTCGTACCCACTTCACACTTATACGCTTTGAACATGGTAAACTACTTGTCCATGAACAAAGTTTGAGCACTTCTGTTTTATGAATCAAAAAACACTGTTTCAACCACAGATCATCCAGTAGGAAGTTATTCAATAATAGCAGATGTAGTCCTTCAGAGAGTGGTTTGAGACAACTGGACTATGCTTTGTAGTCAACTTTCTGTCTCAGTCTTATTTTAACACACTTCTGACAGGTCTGCTTGTCTATTTCTTTACACAAAAACTGTTTCTTACAGCAACTAACCTTTGATTTTGTGTTTTCTTTAGTCTCTGTATAATTATAACTAGACAAAGGAAAATTGTCTACTTTTTGTGTTGTTTTATGTCTTTCCTTTACAAATTTAACATGAAGACTGTTTTCATGATCAATTTCTTCAGAACCTAAAACAATTGTTATATTGTTGCATTAATACTTTGAGACAGTGTTGTCACATGACTGTCTGGTGGTATGATGACTGCACTCACTAACTCACTCTGCCCATTCACTCACCCAAACACTCCCCATACCACTCACTCACCCAAACACTCCCCATACCACTCACTCAAACACTCACCCTACTGCTTACTCAAACACTAACCCTACCATTTTTTCACTCACCCTACCACTTACTCAAACACTCACCCTACAATACATACACCTTAACAATCCCAAACCACTCACTCACCTGCCCTTTCCCTCAACCACTTATCCAACGTCCACTCCACCACTCATTCACCTACTCTCTCCACCACACACCTAATTCAAACACTCACTTTATCACTCTCTTGCTCCACTGAACATGTTCAAATGTTTGTCAGTTCATGCACACAGACACTCAACAACTTGTGCATTCAACAATGCAATCAAGCACTGAATCACAAAACCACCCACCCAATCTCCAAACCGAACTCAAAATCACTAACCCACCCAAATCACCCACCCACCAAAACTAAAAAATCACTAACCCAACCAAGCCACACACCCACACACCCGAATTCAAAATCACTCATCCACTCACCAAATCTACAAGTCACTCACCCACCCACCAAATCTACAAATCACTCATCCACCCACCCATACTACAAATCACTCATCCTCTCACCCAACCTCCAAATCACTCACCCACTTCTCCAACCACTTGCTCGCACACTAAGTACTTTTTAGATTGCCCTCATAAATAATTAATGTACTCTTTCTTGGTTCTTATTCTCTACTGAAATATTGCTGGAAAAGTTCTCAGAACCCAATGAGAGTTCACAAAGTTGCTCTCAGGATTTTTTTTGTATATCATGTTCTTCATGTGGCTCTGATGCTCTTGAATACAATACTCCCAGACCTCAAGTGTCTTGGAATAACATATCATCTTCATTATATCTTCCGTTTCTTGAGTACTTGCCCTTTGGTCTCTGAGACAACACGCATCAAAGTAAGAATAATTTCTACAGAGAAAATGGCTCTTGAAATAGTTTTTAAAGGAGTCTGGGATTCCTATATACAAGAACGAACTTGAGTTGATGGTGCCAGGTTCCATTTTGATTTTCATTGCCTTCCAGACCTTGTACAACACTGATGGTTTCTAAAACATAGGCACCTCTGTCTTATCAGCAGGCGACAATTTCAGTGCTTGCTATACATCAAGCCTCTTCCTGGTACCCCTGCTGAGATGTTGATAAAATATATTTACTAAATGAATATATTCTGCCACTTTCCAATATTGGCTGACATATCATTTGATTGTTTGATTGTTTTTGTCATTAGTTCTTGTCATTACGTCATTGATCTCATAAACTATTTATTGGCTGAATTATTATACAACATATAGTAGTGTGTGAGTTGAGTTAGTTGTTTCTAGCTTTACTCCACACTCAGCAATATTCAAGCTATATGGCATTGATTTGTAAATGAATGAGTCTGGACAGACAATCCAGTGATCAACATCATGAGCATTGATCTGTGCAATTGGGAACCAATGACATGTGTCAACCAAGTCAGCAAGTCTGACCACCCGATCCCGTTAGTCACCTCTTACGACAAGCATATTCACCTTTTATGGCAGGCATGGGTTGCTCAAGGGTCATTTTTACACTATGAGTGTAAAAATGTAAATAGAAGAACACAGCTTTTCCCACAGTATATGTAGCATGTGGCCAGGATCAAACATCAGGTCGTCAGATTGGTCAGTTCATTATAGTTTACTTACATGGGTCAACCTTGTGGTTGAAGTGTTTGTTCATCACACCAAAGGTCCAGTTTCGATTCCTCACATGGGTACTATATGTGAAGCCCATTTCTTGTGTCCCCCAATTTGATATTGTTGGAATATTGCTAAAAGTGGTGTACAACTCACCCACTCACTCTCTCTCACCCATAGTTTACTTGCATTAAAGTGGATCGATCATTTATCAAAACTATTATTTACTGCTTTGTGTGGCCTAGACTTAAGCTAGTGGTGATGTAGCCAAAAGGTTAAGGTGATCGCTTGTCATGCCAAGACCCAGGTTCGATTATCCACAATTTTGGGTACAATATGTAGGGCTCATTTCTCTTGTCCACTACCATATGATCTCAGAAGCAATCTTTCTGAAGCATCTTGTACATAAAATTACTTGAAATTATCAACCACCTTATAATTTCTCGCAATTGTTAATTTATATACACACTAATGACTGCAAGACAGTACACAAAAGCTGCTGACAATTGATCTATGCAATCAGGATATGATGATATCCGTCAACCAAGTCAGTGAGCCTGACTACCTGATCCTGTTTAAGTTGCCGCTTATGAAAAACATGCATTACTGAAGATCACTTCTAACCTGGACCTTCACATGTCCTATACCATAACAAACTGAAAATTGTCTTTTTAATCTCAGTGTGACAATGACCACATATATTCGCGTAAAGAAAATTGTTTCAATATTGACATAAATGATTTTGCCTCAAAATCATTTTCAGTACCTTGAACATGATTCATTGGACATAATGACCGCTATATTCTCTGCTTGACAATTAAATCCTTGCTAATAATTTGACATGACTCTAGATTTGAGTTTTGTCTCTACAGATCTTTTTACATTAATGCAGTATGACTTGTTGATGGTTCTGGATCAAGAATCGGTGCCTTGGGACAACAGTTAGTATGGTAATTATGTTCAGTTGCGCACTTGAATTGAAGGTTTTCACATGGTGTTGTTTGTCATCCATCCATCTCTCTGCAGTATAAACATTTCAACAACTGACGTATCAGACACCATCTCATGATGCTTTGCATATGTAATACAAGCAATGGTATCTCAGTTACAGTCTTCCACTAAAATTACAATCATGGCTACCCTTAGTAGCCATCTTGGAAATGTCATTCAGCTATTTCTGTTACATACAAAAGTATGTTACAATTTGGGTGTATTTTTATTTCATATGTATGTTTAACAGATTTGATCTGAATTTCACAGTCATTATTCTGCATATATCTACTTGAACCACAAAGAGAATCATTGTTGTGTGTGTTGTGTGAATTCTCAACATTCTGGTGACCAACTGAACCACATTGCTGTATGTTTGCAATGTTCCATAACATTAGGATGATAGCTTTGTTTTGCAGATGTTATTAACATACAAAGCCTTATGTTTCCATGCATGCCACTTTTCTCAAGCATAAATATAAACTGCAGAGACTCATTTCTTTGTGTTTGCCAATGTTCTCAAATATTCAGATGAGCTACAGACTCTCATTGCACTGCGTTTGCAAGTGTTTTCAAACATTCAGATGAGCTACAGACTCATTGCACTGTTTGCAAATGCTCTTAAACATTCATTCGAGCTGTAGACACCTACTGTACTGTGTTTGCTGATGTTTTCAAACTTTGAGCTTCAGAAATCCTTTGCACTGTTTGCAAATGCTTTCAAACTTTGTGGTGAGCTTCTGAAATTCTTTGCACTGTTTTCCAATGTTCTGAAACTTTCATGTGCGCTTCAGAAATTATTTGCACTATGTTTGCTATTGCTCTCAATCATTCAGGTGAGCTTCAGAAATTGTTTGCATTTTGTTTACGAATTTTCTCATACATTCAGGTGAGCTACAGAACTCCTTTACATCTGCATGATGTAGGTGAAAAAGGACATGTCATTGAACAAAAATATACTGGTCATGATACTGATATGTCATTATCATGTCAGGATGAAAATATACTCAGTAGGCATATTCTATGTCACATTACAACCTACGTTATTTGACAAATAGAAAGAAATTAAATGAGATTTTATTCTTGAATGTTTAGTGTCATCAAATTTGAAAATTATATTGATAATTTTCAGATTCTGAACTATTTAGACTTATTTGCCATATTTAGCTCACCTGACGATAGTCAAGGGGACTAAGTGTACTGGCTTGCTTCTCTGTGTGTGGTTTCTGAGTGAGTGAGGGATTGAGGGAGGGAGGGAGTGAATTAGGGAGTGACTGAGGGAGTAAGCGAGTGAGTTTCTATGCCACTTTTAGCAATATTCTAGCAATATCACAGCAGGGGAAACTAGAAATGGGCTTCACACATTGTACCCATCTAAGGAATTGATCCTGGGTGTTCTTTAACTGTCTGCTGACCTTACTACCCCTCCTTTCCCAGAAACAAGATCACCATTGCCACAGAAACCATTTAGGTTTGTTCACGCTAAAGAAAGCATTAAACTTACTCACTACTATCATGCCACGTTTTAAAAGTTGAAGTTGAAGTTTGGATCTTAAACTGAACATTATCATGTTGATCAAACAACTTCTGAACAGGAGTCATATAAATAGCACATTTGTTTGACATTTTTAGTTTCCTGTTCAGATGAGCTACAATCATTATATTTTAAATGAACTGATGCCAAAATATTATCCAGTCATATAATGTTCAATCATATTTGGTAATTTTCATCATAAGCTTCTAGAGCAAAGCAAAGCAATTGCTTTGCAATTGTTGTTTGTGTGTGAAAAATATTTATCTTGTAATCAATATGTCATATTTTGCAGTATTTATTAACATTGTTGACAGATCTAATTAATAGTATTCCCATTATAGCATAAAAAATGAGACATTTCTTTTTTTATGGAGAAAGTAATATTCTTTGGTGCCAGTATTGTCATATGAGATAATGATAAGGCCATTTATACTCAACATCAGAACATATCTCCAGAAAATGTATTCCTCAAGGTTGCAGTGTTACACAATGGTTCTGTATGTTTTGTATAATACTCTCTGGCTAATGATGAAGTTTGAGGTGATAAGTGATCATTTCGAGCATTCACAGTAGATGGCTTTCAACAGCTGGAGCATTTAATTACACACTTTCCACCTATGTTGCAGTGTGGTCAGTAAAGTTACATAACATCTCCTTCCATAGCATTTTATATACCTGTCATTAGAGAGTGTGTGTACATGTCCTTAAAATGAACCAAAATGAAATATCTTTTTTTCCTATGAATTGAAAAAATATAATTTGAACAAAACATTGTTTAAAATGTGAAAAAATATTCACATTTATGTTTTGATGCAAAACAGTTGTATACGTTATAACATGTAATGTAAATGATCTCCTTTTTAAGAATTTTTATATATCTATCATAAGCAAGTATGTGTATACATTTTAAAAAAAAAGAAAAAAGAATGTGTCGGATTTCCATTCTGAAACTAAACAGACAAAACTAACGGGTACATAACATCTCCCTTTGTAACATTACATGTCTGTCATGAGAGAGTATGTGTACACATCATTAAAATGAACCGAACTGAAATCTTATTACTTCTCTGAAAGTAAAAACAAAACAAAACTTGAAAAAGCATTGTAAACATATGAAAAAAACATTCACTTTTGGAATGACTATTGATGCAGAAAAACTCATAACAGGTTAAGGTATATATCATCTACCTTTATAGAATTATAATTATGTAGTTATTAGAATTATAAATCAGGAGTACATGTTAACATTTCCTTCCATGGTGTTTTGCTTTTCTTTTTCCCCCTGGTTTATAGTTACTTTTAATTCCTCGTAGCTCTCATGGCCCTGCTTACATGACCTCTGTCAATCACTATGCATTGTTCAAGGTGAATTTTAAACTATCAAGTATAAATGTACTTGAAATTTTTTTTTAAATGAAGCTATGTCCAGGCTGTTGAGAATAGAGAACATGGTGTAAATTTGATAAACATTTAAGGAATTCCCCATGAGAATGTTTCAATTTTTGTTACATTGTTGTTGTTTTTTAAGTTTTATTTGTTTGTTTTTGAAGATGTAATTAGTTATGTATTATTCTTCATATTTTAAAATGTAGCCATGTTTTCTTTTAAAGTTGAGAAAAATATTGTTTGCTTCTGTGACTTCAAATTATCCTCTCTAAGCACAAGAGCAAACTGATGACAATGACAGCCATGATTCAAATATTTGTGTGTGTTTAAATGTTATAAGTCCAAAGATTCACTTTGATCCACAACAGTCGTATATTGGACAGGGAAAATGTTTGGTCTTAAGTCTACAATTAATGTAGATTTTTCAGTGAGAATGTCTTGATGATTTGTTTGTAATATTTAAACTGACATTTATTGGTTAATCATCCTGCCCTTTGATATTAACAACCATTTCACTTTTAAGATACTGACTGATACGTATGTTTGCTTTGTCAGCTTGATGGAAGCAATTGGCATTTAATTCAAAGTTTTCAGAGATGATGCCACAAGAGTCTCCTTGACATTTAGATTCTTAGAACTTTGATGTAGTTCATATTGTGTTCTTCTGAACTGCCTCCATGGTGTAGTGATAAGGTGAGCGAGTGGGTGAGTGAGGCTTTACCCCACTTTTAACAATATCCCAGTGATATCACGATGGGGGATATCAGAAATGGACTTCACACATTATACTCATGTCTTTGTCTTCAGCGTGAGTGAATGCTACAACCATGAGGCTATATCCCAGTACCCACTATTAAATCTAAGTCCAGTCAGGGAACAACATGGTGGCTATCAAGTTTACCTCAAGGTCACATGCAACGTAACACCCTTTGCAGATTAAGATAACTTTGGGTATGAACTTACCAAAACAAATCATCAAAAATGTCAATTCAACCTATAAAGTTGAAAGAAAAACGTGCTGAAAAAAAAGTCAGTGAAATAGGAGTTCAAACGATTCACTAATTTTCCCAGCGCTGGGGGAAAAGTGGTTTCAACAGCTATATGCTGCACTGCACTCATAACACATGCACAGTGAATAGGTTCATTGAGCTTGAAGCAGTATGCGTGCCCGGAGTATGAGGTCGTGAGCAGTAGTCTAATCTTGGCTGTGTACACAAACAAGTAAATAATCTACTTGTTACATAAAATATCAAAACATGTTGATTGTGATAAGCAGACACTGTCACAGAGGAAGCTCAATGTCTGGTTTATTGACACTTCTATGTCTGCCTGTCTGTCTGCTAATGACATTATACATATGCATACTTCAATCACTGACCACATGCAATTAACACCTATCAGGCTTATAAGGCATAAACAAAGAACTGGCTAAGCATATCAGCAAATGAGTCAGTGGCCAATCAAAAAGCTGTGTTACACTTGAGTGCCCACCCACCGGCTCTGACTTGAGTTCGGTATCACGGCTGCTTCATTTCAAGGGAGATAAACCCAAGCACAAAATATTGCACTTTTGATTTGCAATTATTCGCTTATAATTTTGTGTGTTTGTTTGTTCTTAATCAGCAATGAATTTTATGTATCATAAATATGTGATTACTGTAATTTAAAGATGTTTGATATTTTGGCTGCATGTAACCTCTCAGTAAAGCTTGAAATTTATTTCATTTTTCGTTGAGGAAACGTTTACATTGAAGAGCCTGTCTCCTGACACAGTGATATCACCCTGATCTCCCCAGTGACACTGCCCTCAGGGTTTGGGGTCCTCCCCAGATGAAACAAAATATTGTTGTAGTGTAGGGATTTTGGTTTTACGGCTCAGCTAACTGCGAACTTTTACCAACCTAATTTTAAAATTTTTTGTTTGAAGAGTCTGTAATGTTACAGGTTAAATCTTTTTGTCAATTATTTAGTCTGGCAGCACAATTCTCTGCTTCAGGTTCTGTGACAACAGGCAGTAAACAGGGGCTGTTATGACCATGTATCTCACACCTGGGTTGATGAAACACCTGGACAGTGGTCATTAAGTGGTTCCTCAAGCTTTCACCTAAACGGTTTTGTTGATATTTTATTTACCATTACAGCTACAAATTGTTGAAATAATTTGTGTTGATTGTATGTTGTTTTACATTTCTATTTATTCAGTTCAGAAAGTGAGTAAGTGAGTGAGTACATGAGTTTTTATGCCACTTTTATCAATAATATCATGGCAGGGAACATCAGAAATGGACTTCACACACTGTACTCATGTGCAGATTCAAACCTGCATCTTTGGCGTGACGAGTGAGTGTTTTAACCACTAGGCTACCCCTCCACTATTGTGTTATCATATACAGTTATAAGTACAGTACTGTAAAGGTGTTGTCTGATCCATGCATGAAGGCTGCCATCATACAGAATGACTTACAAAACAATGCACCCTTGTCTACTGCATTGTATGTTGAAATAAACAGTTTCTGAAGATAAGATTCATCACTTTTAAATATTGCTTTGCGTTTATGGAGGCATGAATATAAAACATGATCTGCAATTTTAAGGTCAGCTCACTATATAAGAAATCTGGTAAGCCTTTAAATTTCTGAAGTGCTTGGCTCAGATTTGACTGTTAGCAAAGAAAATCTTGTTTGAAGAGCTGTCAGTGATAGAGAGACATCAGTCTGTTACTTGTCTCAGGGGAGGATGCTAATTTTGGCTATGATGAATGTTTTGCACTTCTTAAAATTTATGCAATTTACCTTTTTCTGAAAAGTGGTATGAACAGACACCACATCAGTACTATCTAAAAATATTGTGACTAGATGACAATGATGGTGTTGATGTTTAGCTGCTGTCTGGATATGGTGAGGGTGATGGTGGTGATGGTAATGGTGATGATGGTCAATGAATACTGATGATATTGCACAGATGACAGTGATTGAAAACAATGATGATTATGATGATAACAATAAATTAAGATGGTGATGATCTTGATGTCAATAAACTGGGATGACGGTGACTACTGAGAATGTTGATGGTGACGAAGAGTGATGATAAAGGTAATGGTGATGGTAGAACAGAAAAACACTGCTTTTTACATCATAGTGTTATGCTTCAAGAATCAGCAACAGTGATGTGGTGGCAAGTGGTCTTCTGCGTAGGGCTCAAGTCACAAATATGTTGATGGTAAGCTCTCTTGAGCATGGTCAGTCCTTGGATGGGTGACCGTGTTTGGCAGCTTGACTCTTGAGAGTTTCGACTACAGTCCTGCCCCACAATGAAGCATATGTGTTACATGTACATCACACCTTAGGCAAGTGAGTTGGTTCAAAATGGCCTCTGTTCACCCAGCAGGAAATGGGTACCCGGTGGAATAAGTAATGTAACTATAACCTTCTAGCGCCTAAGAGGCAGCTTGGGTTATCCATGGTAGTAATAATCAGATTCTGATTACAGCGTCCAGTCAGCAACTAGTGAGTTGGATACTAGGCGCTATATAAATGAATTATTGATGATGATGATGATGATGATGATGATGATGATGATTTCATTTCCATCGATCATTTCGATCATATCCACACCCAACATTTATCATTCCCAGAAGTATTTATGAATTCATTGTCATCTTGCACAATAAGTGATTAATCATGTGGAACTCATCTCCTTGACTCTCCCACTCAAGTGTTGCTAGATTCATTATATTTTGACGTCATTGCATGTCAGTTGACAGATGCGCCAAATAGTTTGGAAAATGGTCATTTGGAATATCGTCTTGCTGATGGATTCTGTCTGGGTTGTTTTGGAGGATGCAGCTGATGAGAATCTTACTAATGAATCATTGAGAAAATGATCATATATAGGACTGTTCCTCCATTATCTGATTTTATCAAATATCAGCGATGCCGTCTTGAGAGTGCCATAGTGTCTTTGAGTGAAGTGGCATTCCTTAGACGTGCCAAAAACATTATGATGAAGGGTTCCAGTTATAGTTCACCATGATCATATTTCTAGATTTGTCGGTGCCATACCCATCCTTTTGTTGCACCTAGAGTGATGTATATCTAATATCTGCATCGTTTTAGGCTTAACTTACACTTCAAGCTGACAAGCCATTCTATAACACAAATTGCATTTCAAATCAGCGTCAAACTTCAGCCATGAAAGCTATGACATATTACAAAGTAAAATTCTGGCAGCTGTACCATTTCCTTCTGAATATTATTTGCAGTAAAGCAGCTTAAAACCGTTAACAAATATAGCTTTATGACCCTTTCAGCAACATTCCAGCAATATCATGGCGGGGGACACTAGAAATGGGCATCACACCTTGGACTTATGTTGAGAATTAAACCTGAGTATCATGACAAACGAGTGGTTTAAACACAAGGCCACCTGCTGGCTGAAAGAATAAACAAAAGGAAAAGATTAAAAACATGACATGTTCAGGTGATTCTGCTATGGAAAAATAACATACAAATAGCATATCATTATTATCATAAGATTTCTCTATAATTTTACAGGATGACCTACAGCTGCATCAGGTTTACTTGTTTAATCGTGTATTCCAAATATTCGCCACAGAATTCCTGACTCCAATTCAGCAGCAACAACATTGGCATGACATTACCAGAAACAACAACCACTGACTATCTGATTTGAATAATGATATTATATTATTTGTGTAAGTCTGATGATGATAGAGGCAATGATCATGACAAGTACAGTAAAACAGTGGTATGTGTATATAATCAATACACTTGATTGTAGCATGATGAGAGATCAGCACTCGTTCAGGTACATATGATGATTCGATGCTCCACAGTCCCTGAACTACATTATTTTCCCTACTATCTTGACCTCTCTACAAGGCTTAAGTGTTACAAAAGTCCTACATGAAACAAGTATAGATTTTTCTCCAAGTTCAGCCTGCATCTCCCAACTCAATAGGACTCCTTTTCAATTCAAAATGGTTTATTTGTTTCTTTCAAAATTCATGTATATATATTCAGGGACTATGCAACACTAGGGACCTATTAGGCCATTTCAGCCTTCAGTGATTACACAATGTCTATAAATTTGTCGTACCACTGACATGTCTGTTCTGGTACAAGATATCTGGATTCATTGGTCCTTGAAGACTGAGTCCTACTGAGTCATTATAGCATTAACTGATTACACAGTGTTTATACAGTCAGACCTCATATATCCGAACTTCAGATATCCGAATACCTCGGTTTCCGAACATTCTTCATAAAAAAAGAACATTTCTAGTGACAATTTACCTCGTTTATCCAAATGTTCAGTTTCTGTATCCGAACGGTCCATTTTATAAATGAAACATCAAAATGTGTACAAATTTGCCTTGTATATCCAAACACCAAAGCTGACATCAGCAAGATGTCGGATGTGTACCGCTTATTAACAGTGATCACTGCTTTTACCTTTGGTTTTGGCGAGATGTCAAAACACAAAGTCTATCATGTCTACCACTTGCCAATTCATTGTGTGTCTAGCTGGTTAATTTATTGTTTATTGAAGACATGTATTTATCACCGGGCATCTAGGTTAATTAGAGAACAAAAAATTAAAGTTTAAAACTGAATGATGGCAACAGATCCCTTTTGTGATTGGTTGCTGTTTTTTGACTGACTGATGAGATCACGTGGAAGGTGAGTGTTATTGCTTGTTGACGAGAAGCGAGTCACAACTGCAAGAATCTTAAACTGACTAATGTTACTGTCCATTTCTTTCCACCAAACACAACCGCACACACATCATACAGAGTTTTAAGGCACATTATAGGAAACAAGTGGTTAAACATTTCTTGGACTGTATTGAGCATGATGACACCCTTGTTGTGAATTTGCAGCAAGCATTACGGATAGTCAAGTTGGCATGGGAAGCAGTCTCTTCAAAGACAATTACAAATTGTTACAGACACGTAAACATAATCCCAGACGTTATGTTGAATAAAGAATGTACATGTGTACAATTTAGTTAAGCTTCAATGTTGTTTTGTTTTCACGTGTAGCCGACCATCTATTCCCCTATCTGAACAATTCAACAAAAAAAACAAGTGTTCGGATAGACGAAGTCTGACTGTACATTCTCCCTAACAATCACACTATGATCACACAAGTCGCATTACGATCGCTAAAGCAGCATAACGTTGGGATGTAATTGTAACAATACTTCAAAGTCATTTTACTCTTTCAGTCATCGGTGATAACCACAGTTTGATATTTTCCTGGAATGTGAAATTTGTTGTACAATACAAGTGTAACAATCACTCCAAATCTTTCTAGTTGTTTCAGTCGAAATGGATTACAACAATTCTATTTGTTCATTAAAACTAAGATCTGTGATATGATGCAAGTGTCATTCTTGCTGATCAAGCTGTAAGTCTTCAGGGGTTACAATAATTTGTATCTATTTCCTTCAAACTACCTTTGTTGTTATGATCAAATGATCCCCTCAAGTCTTTTTTGCTGTTTGAAATCTTTATTGTTTTAAACAATATTTGGCTTTTTCTTTCTCCCTAAAATTGATACCAGTGAAGATCCAGTTTGTAATATTGGCCTTCAGTTACCCATGCTTGTTGTAAGTGGCAGCTAATGGGTGGTCAGACTCGCTGTTGGTTCCCAATTGTGCAGATTTATGTTCATGTTGTTGACCACTGGATTGTCTGTTTCAAACTCAATTATTTGCAGACCACCACCATATAGCTGGAATATTGTTGCATGCTAAAACTCAACTCACTCATGATTTAATGGTTAGTTTTAACTGGCCTAAAAATATCCACTGCATGCTGAATTTAAAATTCTCACCTTACACAATGGTCACCATCACACAAAGTCGTTCTGTTGTTTTGGCCTGAAATTCTTTATTGATTACGATATTTTTTTTTATTTGAACTACCATCCTCTTATGACAGATTCATCCATGGCATGAGATGCGACTTGACACGACAGAGCTACAGGAAAATCCTCGAAAAAAACTTTCATTGCAGGTCCGAAAAAAAAAGAATATCGTTTCAAAATAACAAGACTCTTTCCGGGGGGAAAATCAGTGATGTAATCTGTCACCCTCTCAAGCTCAACAGGCTTAACAACCTGCAAGTGAGAATCAAGAATTGCATTAGAAGGATGCCAGAAGAAAAAATGAGCAGCAGTTCTTCGTGCATGTTGTGGAATACTGGAAGCGGATGTTCACCCATTCTTCAGACCTGTCGCAGAAAGCTTGCTGATGCTTGTTCGAACTCCTAGCACATGTCAATAGGAGAAAAAAGAATGCTGTGACATGTTCACTGATTTATTGGAATCATACTCGTCTTGTCGGCAGTGACGATAATGAACTTTCTACACATGTACGTGTCCATTGTGTGAAAAAAAACATTTCGACAAAACAGTTGAGCAATGCTCTTGCCTCTGGCGAAATCCTTTTTAAAAGGCAGAACCTGAATTGCCGTAACATGGCTTTATATTGATGTGTGGTGTGGTTAGCTTTGATTGACTTGGAGAAAATGTTACTATTAGCGGGAAAAGTGAAGTGATAGCTGGGATTATTTATACCAGAGTGTGTGGCCTGTCATCTTTATGGCATCATAATTATCATCATTGTCATCAAGGATGCATGCGATGACTTTTCAGTGACGGCACTAAATGGTGTTTATGGGGTAAAATGTGATTTATTTTCCTCGGGAGTGAGGTAGACTTAGAAGTCAGGACTGAAGAACATGCAGGTAATTCAGAGATGGCTGTTAATGATTTTGACCCCTTCTGTGACTTCATTTTTCTTTTTGTTATTGCGAATGTGTTTCAGCTAATATATATGTGATGACTGAAATTCTTGGTAAGAATCATATGCCAATCTCTAACATGCCACTGACTGACTGTGTAAGAATATATGCCACTTTTTGCAATAGAAATGAGCTTCACACATTGTATTGATGTGGGGAATTGAACTCAGTCCTTTGGCATGATGATCACACACTGCAACCACTCGTCTACCCCTACCGCCCCTTTAACACACCAGATCCACTGAACTGGGTCTCATTCCGTGGAGCTCAATGACTCACATTCCAAAATTGGGTAGGTGGGTGAGGGAGGGAGGGAGGTCCAGGCACACCAGACATTGGCTTGGAATCAAATCGATTCAGCTTGATTAGCCAAATGTGTACATTGAGGCTCATGATATTATCACTGAATTGTGCTTTATTATTTACAAACTGCTGTCATGTACCTAGAATATTAATGAGCATAGTGTTAAAAAAACAAACTGACTGAAAATCATCTTGTAGAAACGTTAACTAAAACTTATTTGGTGCTTAGATTCAAATGAGATGTCAAAGCTCACTAACTCTACAGAAAGAACTAAAAAAATTCTTCCAACAAGATTGCTTACAAGATTGCAAGAGTGAAAATACTGACATTTTTTCAGATCATGCAGCTGTCAAAAAGTTAACAAAGAGCATTCCAAATGACAGTAATGAACTGTTATAGTATAAACATCTTAAAACAAAGTGACTTCTTTGTCCTAAGGGAAGTACTAATGTACAACCTTGGCAGTTTTGTTAGACATTAATCTGCTTTCTGATTGGCTAATGGTAGCATACTGTTAGTCATTTCATTGGCTGAATTCACAAAAAGTCCTTCTGACGTGACCAGTAATGGGATGTTAACAGACCTTGTGCACCAGTAACAGGATCACACATCTGTTTCAATGACAATTGACCTGTGAAGATTTTGGTTATAACTGGTCTTCAGCAACCTATTCTTGTCATAGGAGGTCACTAATAGGATCAAATGGTTATGCTCATTCACATGTCATCGCATCCCAACTGCACTGACTGATGCTCATGCTGTTAATCACTAGATCTAGACTTTATTGTTTACAGACCGCTTCCATATAGCATGAATATTGCTGAATGCGACGTTAAACAACAAATGACTAACCATGACACTGTATTCAACAATTTAACAAACTGTCATTTTAGATGGATTAGTGCTCATGCTATCAATCACTGTAATCACTGTGCACTGTAGGATATAGACTGAAACAGATTCACATACTTATGAACGTATTCCCCATTGGCATAATCCTTTGGTCTGCCTCACAGTTAATTTTCGTTCCATCCAGCTGTTTCAGCAACGTTAAAGAGTTAATGAATCAAGTCTAGATTTCCTCAGGTGCTCAATCTCACATCTCATTTAAGCTCATATTGAATTTAACATAATTTTTTTTTCTTTATTTTTCTTTTTTAAATGTTATGTATATTCAGAGGCTAAACATCAGGCTTAGGTCAAGCTTAGATCAGTATTTTCTTCTGCATAGTTTAGCAGAATTCTTTAACAATACATTGCAACTGAGCATTGTAAATCATTGTACAATCAGACAGATAATTTGAAAAAGAGCTCAGAATAAAAAAAATCATGAAATACCATGGAAATGTTACAATCGATAAGACTTTTTTCTCAGATGGGGATTGCTGTCTGTTGGCAAAGAAGAAAAATTGAACTCTCATAAAAGTATGTGTTCTTGTTTTTGTCCTGTATTTAAAAAACTGGAAAAAAGTTGCATTTCTTTTGTTGTTCAGTATATCATAAAGTAACTGTCTTAACAGTGAAATTTGGTGGCATAGGCCTCCACCTGAAGCTGATGTAAAATAAACAGTAAAATGTCACCACACAGCTTTTGTAAAGCAAATATCACTTTTCTGATCGTGATCAGTTTTAACTGCTAGAGACACCTGGTGAGACAATCTCTTATTCATGTAAGTGACACCAGTTTATCATACATCGTTGATGGGTCAGTGCCAATAGCTGTACATGCATGACCCACGGGATTCCTTAAAGCAGGGGTCAAGTCTCAAGGGTAGATGAATTGCTACATGTTAGTGTGGGGTGGGGGATAATAATATCAACAGAGTGAGAATATATAGAGGTAAGGCTGCATATCGGTGTCAGGATTAATCTCTGATGAACATATTGAAACAATCCTGACATACTTGTATGAGGAGTTCATTCTTTTCATATTTGTACTAAATGTAAATGCCTTCGAGAGGCATTCACAAACTGAGTTGTTTTCATGAATTTTCTTATGTCGTTCCTTATTACAGATCAGGTGGTAAGGTAGCCAGGTTAAAGCATTTTCTCATGATACTAAAGATCCAAGTTCAGTACCCTACATGGGTACAAGCTCACCATATTGATGAAAATTCAATGCACTCATCAGAAGTATCATTGTGCACCCAGAAATTGTGTACCAAGATATTTAAAATACTTTTTTGGGAAAATAGTTGTATGAAGTACCTGTATACTGGACGTTCGACATTTGTAACTGAAGGTTGAGTCATCAAATAGATGTCTATCATGACGGAGATGTGATCGAGTTGAACATTCAAGGTGTTTAATTCGGTTCAAAAGGTCCACTGTTTGAAAGAGTGAGTGAGTTGGGTTTTGCACGTCTGCTGCCATTATCCATGCAATATTGTGCCAAGAGGCAGATTGTGCGTTCACATACTGTACCACTGTGAACAGAAAGATCATATGGCATGCAAGGCTATGACTACTACATCACTACTCCATGTTAGGAGCCACGTGAGAGACTGAGTATTGTTTTATGCCATTTGTAGCAGTATTCCTGCAACATCACTCTAGGGGACACAAAAGATGTCCTCACACACTACACCCATTTGGTGAATCAAATCTGGGTCTTTGGTGTAATAATGGACATTTTTACCACTGCCCCTTGGAGCCATTGTGCAACCAACCTCAGTGCTGTATGTTAAGCTATAGGATTTATGATCATCTTAGCATTAAGATTGCTTTGTACAATGACATCCAATCCCTCATATTTATCTTAGCTCCATGACCATCAAAAGCCAATGCTAAAGTATTGAAGATACAATCATCTTCACCCTAAGATCTCTTGGTGAGCATTTGGGCCAGGACTAGAAGTGTTATAGTTGCTTCAATTACACCCTGTTCCTCCAAGTCATCTTAGCTCCATGACCATCTTAAGTCAGTGTTCATGTATTGAAGACACAATTATCTCCACGCTAAGATATCTTGATGAGCATTTGGGTCAAGCCCTTGAAAGGAAGTGTTGTAGTCACTTCAATGACACCCTGTTCCTCCAAGTCATCTTAGTGCCATGACCATCATTAGCCAATGTTAAAGTATTGAAGACACAATTATCTTCACGCTAAGATATCTTGATGAGCATTTGGGTCAAGCCCTTGAAAGGAATAGTTGTAGTCACATCAATGACACCCTGTTCCCCCAAGTCATCTTAGCTCATCTCAGTCAATGTTAAAATATTACAAGACTGGAAAGTTTTGAGCCTATTTCAGTGACACCAAGTGAAATTGAGCAAGATCCTATTGCGCAATAAACAAATGGTCTCCATATCCTACAATGCAGCAATCTGTGTCATTTCAGGAGCTTAGCATCAATACCAATTTTCACTTTCTTAAAATGCAACAGCAGTATCCACTTCTGTTGTGTATATTTGTCTCTCTCACAATTCCTTAACCAGGCTATTTTCCATCCTGCTGGGCACATACTATAATGTCATTCATCTAAATGAAGCAATCTCAAGAGGTCTACTTTTCAATTGAAATGCACTTGCTTCTTTGTTTCTAAATTGTATATCTTCAGAGGCAAAGTCTGCGTGTGAAACCCCACATGGGTACAATGTGTGAAGCCCATTTCTGGCATCCGTCATTGTGATATTGCTGGAATATATGTTACAAGTGGTGTAAAAGCATACTCACTCATTCAATGTGTCAAGTCATTTCATGTGTGCTCAACCTTACTCACTTAGGTAGTTCTGACACTAAATCCTGAACTATCATTTTATCATTTTTTTCTGTAGGTTTGGATTTTTTCCCCCACCATTCATTTGTTCAGGAACACACGAACATGGCCTGACACTGATTAATCTCAGTAACACAAAAATACTTTTTGATTAGCAGTGCAACCAGATGCCAACAGTTGGGGCTTCATTTATTTTTTTTTAGCAGAGGTGCTGATGCTCCGGTTGTCTAAGGCAATGGAGATCACTAATAGGTGTATCCTTCAGACAAACCAGAAACCAATAATTCTTATGAATCCTCCACCTCTTTTACGTCATTGCCATAAATCCTGTATTTTGATTGTAATGGCACAAAACTAATCTTCAGAATTTTCAACAGAAGTCCTCATCTCTATCAGCAACTACAACTAGTTGTCAAGATAAATAGTACTTCTAATCAGTATCTAGCCCTTGAGCTTGTTAAGACTGGAACAAACTTACTTCTTTCCAATCATCAATCATCCAGACACAGAAGAATTTTGTTTTTGTTTATCTGTTTGTTTGTTTTTTAACACTGCACTCATCAACGTTCCAGCTATGTCATGGCAGCTTGTAGATAATTGAGTCTGGACCAGACAATCCAGTGAACAGCAGCATGAGTATTGACCTACACACTTTGGATACAATGACGTGTCAACCACGTCAGTGAGTCTGACCACTTGATCCCAATAGTCACCTCTTGGCATAGGCTACTGATGACCAACCCTGATCTGGATCTTCACAGGGGACATAAGAATGGGAAGTAGGGTGGGAGTAATTGTGATATGGAGGTGGTATCCTTTGAATTATTAACACTGATGATTCTTGTCCATATAATTCATATAAATCTTCTACCTCTGTGACATCGTTGCCAGAAAATTCCACACAATTCTGTCTCAGGTGTATTCCCAGGATAGCAAACAGTTGTTCAACTTTCTTGGGCATATATCTGAGAGTCCTTGAAAATTCTTGTAAAAATTACAAATGTGTATCTAGAGGCCCATAACATATCTATCATGTGGAGATGTACAAGAACAATCAATAATATTTCTATTTTTGGATGTAGTGAACTCATTTGCAATGTGTCACATGGGTATGATATCATTTTTGGATCAGGTCCATCAGTGATATGATTGAAGATGTCACATTTGGTTCTGATCTCACTTGTAGTTCATGTTCTTCAATGTTGTGATTGATGTTACATCTAGATCTAACATTATTTCCAGTTCAGATTCTTCAATGAAGTCATTGATGATGTCAGTTCTGGTTCTGACATCACTTCTGGTGCAGATTCTCCGATGAAATCATTGACAGTGTCACATGTGGTTTAGAGTCTCCAGTGAAATCATTGGTGACATCACTGCTGGTGCAGATTCTCCAATGAAATCATTGACAGTGTCACTTGTGGTTTAGAGTCTTCAGTGAAATCATTGGTGACATCACTTCTGGTGCAGATTCTCCAATGAAATCATTGACAGTGTCACTTGTGGTTTAGAGTCTTCAGTGAAATCATTGGTGACATCACTTCTGGTGCAGATTCTCCAGTGAAATTGTTGATGACATCATTTCTGGTTCAGAAATATCTTATCATTCAACTATGACATAAAATCGGGTTATAAGGGACATATGTATTTTATGACACTGTTAACAGTTCTGATGTCACTGCCTGTCACCATGGTTCCTGTGTCTTTAGTTCAATGGATCTATGTCACTGCATATAATATAAAGTAATATAAAAGGGCATGATTTTCGACTTTTCCATGAAGAACTATGAAGTAAGCAGTCAGTAACGTTTGTCTATGGATCTACAAACATATTCCTGGAACATTTTGCGATAAGGTACAACATACGAGGAGGTGAGTTAATTGGTTACCTCATTTACTCTTTGCTCAGTTTGCTTCTGTTATTTGCTTTTTTATCAGTAGGAGACCTTCAGCTTGTACTTAACATAATGGTAGGGGATGAGTTAACATTGAGTATATTCAGTGAGGAAGAATATGCGTGTCAGTATTGGTTGCAGGTTTGACATTTTGGCACCTTTCCATCAGTTGTACATGCAAGTGTACTTCAAGATAGTGTAGGAATACAGGTGATGTCTCAGCTGTCTTTTTGTGTAACCTGTAATGTAATTACTGTCGCTTTAAGTGTTGTACTTTTCAGGTCCATGGCAATGGAGTTACTGTGATATTGTTGATTATCTAGCCTCATGTAAGAGTGTCGAGTTTTGATTGGTCCACGTGACTCTGATAAAATACCATGTACATCCATCACGATCCATCACGATCACAAGCGGGGATATGAAAGTCGTGTACTCCCGCTGCGAAAGTCATATCACCCCGCTACACCTCGGTGACGACGCGAGAAGTGAGAAAAGCGTGCATCGACAAGCCTTTAGTAACGTGCAGCGCATTGAGGTCAAACGATCAGCTGGTGTCAACATGGCAGCAAGTCGATTCGATGCGTGTTGTTTTGTTTTGATTTAGTGAAAACATTCAGCTAGATAAATGCGTTATCACATCATGTCTCGGGAAATACGGGGTTTTATCAGTCCCTCGTAAGGTTATATACCTTGTAAGGTTGTAAGGTTGTATACCGCCGGAGGTTGTATACCTTACAACCTTTCAAGAAAACCGCGTATTTCCCTCAACACGGTGTGATGACTTATATTGTGTGGCGTAAGCAGTGTACACATTCACAGAGACATACTGACAAACTGACTGACTCACTCACTCACTTGCTTGGCAGCTTTTCTGTGTCACTAATCTCACTCTTTTCCCTGTTCACACACACATCACACTCATCTCACGCTAATGTCACTCTTCTCACTGATCTCACTCTTCTCACTGATCTCACTCTTCACAAACACTAATTACACCCTTCTCATTGTGGTTGGTCACTCGTCTCACTCTTCTTAATTACTCACTCACTTACTCAATTACTCACTTACTCAAGTCCACTCACTCACTCATTAAACAACATTAGTTCACCCTTACCAGTTATTATGTAGTGTTTTTAGAATATACTCTTGAAGTTACTTTTACGAATGTCACCCCTATTTTCTAATATTTTTTGTTATTTGTCTGATCTAAACTCTATTGTTTTACAGACTGAATCGCCATATAACTGGAATGCAACTGATTGTGGTATTAAAAAACAACCAACCATTAAACTATGCACTCACTCACACAAGCACCAAACTATGCACTTTCTCCCTCATCCACAAAACAATATTCATTCACCCCTAGCAATTATGATGTAATGTTTGAGGAATATACTCTAGATGTTACTTTTATGAATACCACCCCTGTTGCCTACAGAACATGATTGTTTTCGTTAGATTCATGAACATATTTCTCACTTGCCTGAATACTCTTCAAACTCTGAAATTGCTCCACCTTATCTTCCCTAACTAGATGCACATTGGGACAATCCTCTGATTATTAGCATCATATTTGTATCTCTATCTTTCAACTTTTATCTTGGGGAGAAAAAGATGTTTCTGTCCTGATAGTAGGCGCCAGCTTGTTTCAGGTTATGGACTCAAGATTCCTGGCTTACAAACTGGTCATTAAATGCTGTATCAGTTGAGACTATATCATCCTGATTTATCTCTTATCACTGTGTGCGTGACTTCTTTTTATTGGTTTAACACGTAACATGTGAGGTGAGACTGTGTGATGCTTTACCTAATGCTGGGAGAGAATAGAAAGTGGGCTCTTCTTTCAGTATTTTCTGATAAACAGGAGCATGTTTATTTTTAATGTGAAAATTATTTCAATATGTCTTTGCTTTTAACTCACCTTAATGTGATTGATAAAATTATTACAGAATTAACAGCTTTGTCCATCCACTCATCCATCTTATGAAAGGTTTTAGATCTGTTTCCTCTGAAATCAGAATCTTTGTATGGACGGCTGCAAGGGGTGATCTAAAATATTAGAAACTTCAGTCAAATTTTAAACATGGTTACAATTTCATCCATTCATGGTGCCCTGACAGGTAATCATTGCTAACAATATCAGTCATTGGATTATCTCACCCAGACTGATAATTAACATTTCAGACCCATGAAAATCCGAGTTACAATCGGTCTTTAGCAATCCACGCTTGCCAGTGGAGGCAACTAACATGGTCAGGCTTGGCTGACTTGGTTGACACATGTCATTGAATTTCACTTGCATAGATAGATGCTCACACTGTTCATCACTGGTTTGCCTAGTCCGAGCTCAATTATTCACAGTCCACAGTCTCCTGTTTTTTAGTTTGGATATTGCTGAGTGAGTGAGTGAGTGAGTGAGTGAGTGAGTGAGTGAGTGAGTGAGTGA
This sequence comes from Haliotis asinina, assembly GCF_037392515.1. Lineage (NCBI taxonomy): Eukaryota > Metazoa > Mollusca > Gastropoda > Lepetellida > Haliotidae > Haliotis > Haliotis asinina. The sequence continues at coordinate 37,135,313 of NC_090288.1, forward strand.
GTGAGTGAGTGAGTGAGTGAGTGAGTGAGTGAGTTGATGGTAGCGGTGCCAGAAGTGGAAAGGACATTGATGTTGTTGTTGTTAGAAGTGGAAACACAATGAGCAAGTGAAGTTATACATTGCACCCATGTTGGGGTTTAAACCTTTGATATGACAACCATCAAAACACAAGGTTACCCCATCACCCAGCCTCATTCACACCTACATGGGGTACCCTCCCTCTTTCTTCCTCTTTTCCTTTGTGTTTCTCACTCTCTCACTTGCTCTCCCACCCCCTCACTTACTGAATATAGCTCTCTCTGTCATTCTCACTCTAGTTTGTGCCCTGTCCCTCTCTCATGACACTATATAAAAAAGTGTTCAGGAATGACATGACCCAGTGAGAATATGTAACAAAATTGTGAAGGGGCGTTAGGTATTTCATAACGCATGCAAGTTAAGAAGTCTTTTGAGATCTATGACATTTACTCCCACACAGAAGTAATGAAGCCATACCTGGAAGCAGGCTGAATTTCTACCCATGATTACAAGCAACTCTGCATATTAAAGGATCATTGGTTCAAGTCTCAGATTAATCCTGCGGACGTTTCCAGATCTGTTAACATCGTCCTCATTCTCCTGGTTTACTAAAGCGGTAAATGTCCACAGTCTTTGTCATCGTGGGATTCCTCCCACTCACTGTAACATACCGACATCAAACCCATCTCACTTGAGAATCACAAACAATTCTGATTTGGGTTGTCATAGAAATTCAACAGGATTAATGTTCAAACCATTGACATCAACAGACAATGACATGCTATCCCTGAAATACACTCCTGTTTGCAAAGATCAAAGTCATTCTGCAGGAGAGTATGCATTCCACCTATATGCCAGCAGTCTGTAAATAATCGCATCTGGACCAGACAATCCAGTGATCCAAAGCATGAGATTCGATCTGTGCAATTGGGAACTGATGACATGTGTCAAGCAAGTCAGCAAGCCTGACCACCCGATCCCATCAGTCACCTCTTATGACAAGGATGGGTTATTGAAGGCCAATATTCTAACCCAGACTCTCAAGGCTTTTCTGCAGGAGAAACTGCAGGTATTAAAGGGTTACCCTCATCTACATTTTCAATGATATGTTATCCCCAAAATGTGTTCATATTTGCAAAGATCAAAATTATTCTCAGGACAGTGGCTTGTTGGCTTGGTTGACACATGTCAACAAATCCAAATTGTGCTCATGCTTTTGATCACTGGATTGTCGGTCCAGATTACTGAGTGTGAAAATCGATTCTAATCTGTATCTTAACAGATAAAAGGAGATGGATAAAATCTGCCTATTCTTAGATGGGGATGAGATTTGAGGAATGTTTAGTTTAATACATCCTATGGGGTCTGTAAGAAACACTATGGCATCCATTCTAAGGATCAGGTTTTACATAGAATTATTTGCTTTTTTGTACATTATTGGTTTTGTCATGGCCATTTCAAGTTAAAGATACTTGTGGCATTAAGATCACAAATTATTCATCATTTCGTCTCTATATTGGTTTTTATGGCATAATTCAGGTTTCATGTTCACATGTATTTCAGGTTTCATGTTCACATGTATTTCAGGTTTCATGTTCACATGTATTTCAGGTTTCATGTTCACATGTATTTCAGGTTTCATGTTCACATGTATTTCAGGTTTCATGTTCACATGTATTTCAGGTTTCATGTTCACATGTATTTCAGGTTTCATGTTCGCATGTATTTCAGGTTTCATGTTCATGTGTTTTTTAGGTTTTATGTTCGCGTGATTGTCTCGTTTTGTTGCCATATCCTTGACATCCTATGCTAACGGGCAAATGTATCACTTACACGGAAGTGAGTTTTCTCATCTGGAGATAATACTATTTGCAACCGTGATTCTTCTGAGAGGTTAAAGTCATTGTCCTTAATTTAGTTTATTTTACTTTTCTTCAGTGTCCATCATGTTTAGGCTTCATTGAATTCACTGTTTTCATTTATCCACTTTTTAACCTTAATCTATGGCAGCATCAGTTTGATTTTTATGGAGGGGCACTTTTGTGAGAATTGTTTTCTCAAACTTGTGTCCATAAAAACTATTTATGCAATGAGAGCAAAAGATCTATTCCAGCAAAACATGAGATATTATTATTATCATTGTCCTTTTGTAATTAGTAACATAACTAGTAATGAATAATAATGATGAAAAGTGTATTTGTTATACATAATTTTCCATCCTTTGTAGTTGCTCAAGACACATGTGTCAAGGATAGTACTTGGAGAAGAGGTGGGCTTTAAGTTTGGACTTGAAGACAGCTAAACATAATTTTATTATTGACTCCAGTATTTACTTTATGTCAAATGGATTAATGTGAATCCATTTGATTTCCATGTGTGAATTTCACCACTTCCAACAAACTATGGTGATATTCCTGAACAAACTATTCATATAATAAAAGTGTTCTTCTCCCCTATCACCCAGAAATCAAATAGCTGATCCCTTGCACAGGGCAATAGTTAAATATGTTTCATAACCCTACCCTAATCATACTTTAAGGATCTTTAAATATTATAAGGCCTACATTTTCAGCAAGGAATGGAGATGAGATGTTGAAATATCGCCATCTTGATAGTTTTTATCTCCTTCATTACCGAATTCATGAGTGATGTCGTCATCTGAACCATCACAAATTGTTGTGCAGATTTGTGGCTCTTGCGCGTACCAGAACCCGAACATCATGAGATTGAAGCTCAAATCTGCTATTGTTAGGTTTCCAGGTTTGAATGCACCATACCTGAGCTTGTGAGTTTCAGCTAGGCCTACATCTAGTCTTTGAAATGAATATATTTTACAGAAAAAAAATAGTTTCTAAATTATGTTCTTTAAAGACACATATTCTATACTTACTGTAGCTGTTTTAGGTGTATTTGTTTCAGTGTCTGTATGACAGACTGAAACAAGAATGGTAAACATCTGGCGCCTGTGTTACTCCAGGCATTCCTCCCACATTAAGCAGACTTGCCATGTTATAATATAATATTGTCCAAAATGATGACATCCAACTCACTTACTCAGTCTGCAGTTCAAACATCTGAAAAAACATAATGTCAACTTTTGAAACATGGAACTGTGATGAGCATTCAAGTTACATACTTGTTCTTCCTGAACATGATGCCCTGTGTCGACATTGACAATATCCGCGAAAGTCAAAACCAATTCAGTTGATATGTCACTAACACATGTCAGTGAAATGAACAAGATAATCACTTCCTTGTGTCTAATTACCAATACAGTGAAGAAGATTAAAGACATATTCATGGTGTAAATTACAACGTGTCAGTGTCACCATCATAGGAAATGTACATCTTCCAGTGTTGTGTAAATTGCATGGAATAATGTGCAATCGCTCACGCATTTTTCTACATTTCATTTGTGCCTCGTAATTGATGCCAGTAGGAAGAGCATGTTCGCTTGTATCTTATGGAAAGACTGTGTAATTGCTTTGTCAATGTCAAATCTGAAATTAATTATATGAGGAAATAATCTGTTCCAGGTTTTCGGAATGGAGCGCTTATGTCATGTCTGTCCACCTTTCTAAAGGAATACGAGTGACAAACGATGTTGTTAGCCAGGTGTGCTTAATTGACCAGTCGTTAGGTCAGAATGCTGATGACAAGCAGTTTGTTTTACATGGAAATAAATGCAGAAATACGTCTTTGCCAACTCTCCTAGCTACATGTAATTCTTTATCCAGCCCTCCCACGAAGCTGAATGCATAAATGTTGTAATCTTCATTTATTATCTTCATGGTGGTGGCGTATTGGAATAAACTGACAGAACCCTGGGGATTATAGGTTGGAATTTCACCCCTTAAGTTTGTAGAGCCTGAGTATGTAAAGGTCGTTGCTGTAATGAGTGGTTGAGTTTAATGCATGTCAGAGTATCAGGTTTATCGGATGACAGAGAAACTTAATTGGGGTAGGCGAGTGGTTAAAGTGTTCACTTGTCATGCCGAATACCCGGATTCATTTCCCCATATGTGTACAATATGTGATGCCCATTTCTGGTGTCCCTTGTCATGATATTGTTTGAATATTGCTAAACCTCACTCACTCAGAATCATTGGTTTCTGGCATGCTCAAGGGACATAACTCTTCACAGCAAATTACAGTGTCTTGGATGTTTATTAGTTTAATGAAACATATGTGCATGGTTATAGTGATGGCAGACCAGGACATGTGATCAAAGTGAACATGGGTACAAATCCAGAATCAGAGGATATGCACATGGGACATAACTCTTCACAGGGATTTGCAACTGGGCCACACTCCCCCTCATGACAATCAGTAGAAAATGTGGTGTCTTATTCTGATGTTGTTAAATGGTACTCATGTGGGTAACCACCAGTTTGTCATAAAAATTCAATTCACTTAATTATTTACTCTCACCCGACATGTGACACCCATCACAAATACATGCAAAGGCAAGTCAACTGTCTACCTGAACACATTCAGATACATATTGATGCAGCAAATTTTGGAAATGCCTTCTACGTGACAGCTGTGAAATGTGTAGAAATTATTCCTAAGAACTTCCATATATTACTATAGATAAGTCAACCCCATAGATAAGCCACCCCCTTATCTTGACACTTGACAAAATCAGTATCAAAATGGTATGTGTTGACCCCCAGCGATGAGGTGCCAATCTTGTCCATCTCAGACCACAGACAGCTGGCAGTTACCAACAATTGAAAGTTCAGTTCCCACTATTGGTAATCATATTCATCTACTCATGTGAAACGATACGATCTTGTTTTCTTATTGGTCACCAGAAAAAAGTTTGATGAAAGTGTTACCCATAGATAAGCAGACTCCCATTTATATCCTGCTGTTTTTGGTTTTCAAAATTTGCCTCAGCTGTGGTAATATACAGCAAATTGTTGTAGCTTGTTCAAACATCTTAAATCATGAGATGTTGTTTGAATTCTTCTTTTACCCGTGAAGGTCCCGGGGTAGAATAGGCCTTCAGCAGCCCATGGTTGCCATAAAAGGTGACTGTGCTTGTTGTAAGAGGCGACTAATGGGATCGGGTGGTCAGGCTCGCTGACTTGGTTGACACATTATCGGTGCCCAATTGCGCACATCGATGCTCATGTTGTTGATCACTGGATTGTCTGGTCCAGACTTGATTATTTACAGACTGCCGTCATATAGCTGGAATATTGCTGAGTGCGGTGTAAAACTAAACTCACTCACTCACTGAATTCTTCTTGAAAATAATACCATGTGACAGGCTTAAATGGAGTTAGTGAGTATGTATTTATGCTTCTTTTAAAATTCTTCTAATATCACAACAGACTCCAGGAATTTCCTTCATATGTTGCACCCATGTGGGGAATCAAACCCAAGCTTTTATCATGATGAGTAGACACTTTAACCACAATGCTACCCTCAGGAACTAACCAGTAAGTGGATCAGTGATTGCACTTCCAAGCTAATATCTGAATACTGTGTTGTGGCAAGCATCAGAAAGCTGGCTATTCTTGCACATGAATGCCCAAGAGAGTTATTGACAAAGAGTATATTTACGTCAATGATCCAACCATTTTAGAACTTGTTGCCATACTTTCAAAGCAATCGGTAGTGGGATGGGACATGGGAAATGCAAGTATTGGCAACAACAGTTAATATTATGTCATTACAAGTAAAGAAGCTGTACATTCACCAGAATAGAAAGTTATACACTGTCGTACTGAAAATAGTTCAACTTCAAATGTGCTTCAAACCCTATAAGAGAGTGCACGGACCACAGCTTTTGGTTCACATAAAACCAAATTTTGAGAGAGAGTGGGATTTAATAATAGCACTAATAATAATGGATTTTGTTGGTGGTAATGTACTTCGGGTGGTACAGCGATGGTGACTAGGTGAAGTCATTTGGAAAATGTGCCTGCAGTTGGCCATTTAAGGAGATGTTTTCTGGAAAACCACTGCACCATGCATATGTGCAGAGTGGGGACAAGAACAACAATCCAGCCAACTCCTTCAACAGGAGGAAGCTTCTAGCCTTAAAAGAAACAGATTTTTTTCTTCATCTTGCTGTCTGTTTACTTGCCACTCCCACCCCAAAATGTGTTTCTTGGAGAGAATGAAATGTCAACCATGAATGTCTTGAAACTTTCCAGCGCCTTGTCAGTGGATGCCCTTCCTTGGCACAAACAGCACACCTTAAACAACACTCTGGCATGGCTTGTCATTCTACTACAGCCAAGGTCCCCAAGGTACTGCCATGAACATGTCCAGGGCATCAAGGAAAATGAGGCTTTTGAGCTTTTGGGGAATAGGTCCATATACAGCCTAAGGAGTCCTTCCAACAAACCTCATCTTGTCCTCTTTCGTTAAAATGCCAATGAATTTATTTGTCCCTTTTGACAGCAATATTGTTGGCCAGATTTATTAAGGCATGGTAGATATGTAGAGACTGCCCGTTGCCAGGCTCCCCATTGCTCTAGGTGAGATTGGTTTGGTACCTCCTGATATCTAGAGTCACACAGGAACTCCCCCACCCACAATCTCACTCACTCAGGAACTCTCTCACTCAGGCACTCAGGCAGGATCTCACTTACTCAGGAACTCAGTCATTCACTCTCTCAGAAACTCAGTCAGCATCTCACTTACTCAAGACTTGCTCAGGCACCCACTTACTCAGGAACTCGTTCACTCACCCACCCAGGAGCTCACTCACTCAATAACTCACTCTTTCACTCATGCAGGGGATCATTCACTCAGGAATTTAAGAACTCAGTCACTCAGTAACTCACTCACTTATGCAGGGACTCACTCACTCTGGAACTCAGGAAATCACTTGTGCAGGGGCTCACTCACTTCAGAAGTCACTCAAGTGCTCATTCAGGAACTAGGTGTTTGTTATAGCTGCTACATTTGATCAGATAGTTTCTTTGATTAATCTTTCAAATTACTGTTTCTTAACACACCACTAATCACCAAGCAGTAAATGGGTACCCAGTAGAATGAAATTATTATGTCCCTCACAACCTTCTAGAACCTCATAGATGGCACTGATTTTTTTTATATTCCCAAGGGATATGAAAATGAAGTACAGGGCACACTGATCCATTGACCTAGGTGGAAACAGTTCACATTGAGAACAAAATTGTGGAATGTAAAGAGCAATGCAAACATGAGAAATGCACCAGTGTTATTATTACCGTTTCTGGGCAAAGCTGTCAGAAAGGTTATAATAAGTAATATATCAAATGAAGCAGCACTTGGATGTGGGGAGGACAACAGCGGTTGTCATAATACATGAGGTGGATCCTCCAGTGCCTCCTTCAAAGGGGAGTTAATCAGGAAAGCTGTGGGCTATGCAGAATAATTAGGTCACTTGACCCACTATTTATGCCATTAAGTTGACCATTTCCACAGGAACTCATCAGAGTTTGGACAATCAGGGCACAGCTGGCTGCAAAACTTTATCCCTGACAATTCTGTTCATGTTCAGCATGTTGGTCTTTTGCAGGGGTATATCTGGGTGCCAGAGTTCATATCTTTGAAATATAGCTTCTATTTGGAATAGTTTTCCATACTTTAGTAGAAGTGATATCCATGAGAGGAAACTTATATTCAGCAGTGTTCCAAGATTACTCTTGAAGATGGTCAAAGGGTATATTGACAAGTTCTGAACAGTGACTGTTGGGTTGAATGACAATCCTCCTGATGCCAGTTGTGTTGAATGACAATCCACCCCAATGCCAGTTGTTTTGAATGACAATCACCCTGGTGCCAATTGTGCTGAAAGATAATCCCCCAATGCCAGTTTTGTTGAATAACACTTCACCCTTGATGCCAGTTGTGTTGAATGACAGTTTTCTTGATGAGAGTTGTGTTGAATGACAACCCCCAGTTGTGTTGAATGACAGTTCTCTTGATGAGAGTTGTGTTGAATGACAATCCCCCCAATACCAGTTGTGTTGAATGACAACCCCCAGTTGTGTTGAATGACAGTTCTCTTGATGTGATTTGTGTTGAATGACAATCCCCCCAATACCAGTTGTGTTGAATGACAATCAGCCAGGGCCAGTTGTGTTGAATGACAATCTCCCTGATGCCAGTTGTGTTGAGTGACAATCTCCCTGATGCCAGTTGTGTTGAATGACAATCTCCCTGATGCCAGTTGTGTTGAATGACAATCCCCCTGATGCCAGTTGTGTTGAATGACAATCTCCCTGATGCCAGTTGTGTTGAATGACAATCTCCCTGATGCCAGTTGTGTTGAATGACAATCTCCCTGATGCCAGTTGTGTTGAATGACAATCCCCCAGATGCCAGTTGTGGTGAATGGCAATCCCGTCTGATGCTAGTTGTGTAGAATGACAATCCTCCTGATGCCAGTTGTGTTGAATGACAATTCCCCTGGGCCAGTTGTGTTGAATGACAATCCACCAGTGCCATTTGCGTTGAAGGCCAGTCCCAGCTGATGCCAGTTGTTTTAAATGATGACAGTTCTTCTGATGTGAAAGATGTTGAATGATAGTCCCCTGATTCCTGTTCAGTTGTATCATGATTACAGCTGTGTTGAATGATAGTCCAGCTGATTCCAATCTATAGATAGACAACTGTTCATTACAATCAATTACTTGATCTGTGTTTTAACCCACTCGGTCAATACTTTATGATAACTCCAAGTTTTCTTTTACAAACCTTTAAATTAAAATAAAAAAGAAGAGGTAATTCTTGTAAGAAGTAATTTCCCATCACTGACAGATGTTCACTGACAGCAGTGGTTTTAAGATGAAGTTATGTTGAATCAGGGTGTTCGTTTCTTGTGTGTCAACAAAACTGACATTGCCCACAGCCCCAGCACAGTAAATATGATGATCCCCATCATTAAACATCATGTTATTGATTTCCTCGCACCCTTCAGTCTCCCATCAAAGATTTTATTGTCCAATCAATTTGATGTTATCGTGGAATGGTTATGAAATATTGATTGTCTCCCTTGAATGCACTTTTTCATTGGAGATGCAGAAAGGTGCACGGTCAATTTGAAAATATCTTGATTGTTCACTTTAACTGTTTGCAACACTTCAAATTGTTTCTCCGCACGTAGAACTGTATGATATTGCTTGAAACACTTTAGTGAGCTATTGATATATTTAAGGCAATTACTGCTTCCCACTGAAGAATAATTGCTGAATATTTTAAGTAATTTTGCTGTCGTAGTTCACAGTATTGAGTATGAGATTTCATGATGTTTTCTCATTAAGTAAATAGCTTCTTAATTCCAAAGAATCAAACGATTGGCAACCGGTGTTAGATAATTCTAGATAATTTTCTGTATGGTTGGGTTTATGGCCTACTTTCGTGTGTAACCTGTATGTCGAATTTGAATAATATAGCTTCACTCTGTCAGATGTTCCGAGTTGATCAAAAAAGCATTTTTCATGCTTTTTGATCTTGTTCAAGTTCTGATAATGTTTAATCAAGCAGAAAGTATTTGATTATACATATCAGTCAATTCGTGGCATATTTGCCATCTTCAATATTTATTGTGAATATAGAAATTGGTAAATTATGTCAGTGCTCCATTATTGAGATCCCTAGCTTGACAGTTGCTCATCAGTGTGGAAGAGAAACATTTATTGCTGCCATATGACCATTTTTAGTCAAACCTTTACTGAAATGTAATTTTAGCTGTCGATGAAAATTCGCAATTTCGGTTAATTGTCTAGAGCATCTCAGCAACTGCACAGACACAAAGAGGCTTTTTAGTGCAGTCAGTTTCGGTCAGTCTATGTTAGACTTTGCTGCTATGCATGCACAATGCCATTTAGAAAGTGGTTAAGGGTAACATATGTTACATTGGGGATTGCAGTTGCTTTGCTCAGTAAATTACAGATTCAAGACTGTTTGGGACCCACGGGAGTCATGTCAATTTACAGCATCAGACAGGTACATAAAGTTTGTGATGTAGACCACCAGTTGTCACGCTTCTATTTTTTAGTGGAAATTGCAGTGGCTGAGTGGGTTCGATAGCTGACTGACTTTCTGTTCTGGTGCCTCATTCTGAGAATGGGTTTGGATCTCAACTGAAAAAGCCACTTGAGTATGTACATATGATGAGAAAATGTAATTCCATATACATGTCTGTGATTAGACTACCAACTTGTCTCTGAAATGAACATATTTTGCTGAAAACAAGTTCATCGTAAAAAAAAATGATATAATGAAAAGGAGCCCTGAGACTTTCTTCATTTTCAGAAGCTATGGAATTCTAGACTTGCTATATTTTTTTGACTGCCATGTCCTTTCTTGGATATATTTGCTTCAGGGTCTATATGACAGAATAGTCCATGATATATTGCATTAACTGATATAGGTTGATTGCTGATTGGGTGGTCATGCTAGCTGATTTATTTAACGCATGTAATTGTATACCAACTGTGTTGATTGATGTTCATGATGTTGCTCACTGGCTTGACTTATGAAGACTTATCAGACGATATAGCTGAGTGTCGTGTTAAACAACAAACCAACCAATCACCACCAAAGAAAAATCAGTCTGATTTTCTTCTGAAATGGATACTGTTAGCTGCAAAAGGCGAAATAACATTGAAAATTATGTGAATGGAGAACTGAAAGTCTGTATGACAGCAGGTTGTTGTTCTTGGTTTGTCTTTTCACGCCACTCTCAGCAATAATATTATTCCAGCTATATGGCAGCGGTCTGTGAATAATCAAGTCTGGACCAGACAGTCCAGGGATCAACAGCTTGAACATCGATCTATGCATTTGGGATACAATGACGTGTCAGCCAAGTCAGCAAGTCTGACCACCCAATCCCATTAGTCACCTCTTATGACAAGGATTGGTTGCTCAAGACCAATTCTGACCCAGATCTTCATGGGTTGCCAACAATAGGTGCTTGCATAAGGGAAGAACTTGCCTCATGAACAATTCCCAACTGTTTTAATTCACAGATTTATTTAGGTGATAGATAATCTGTACTGTTAAATGTTAGAATCAAGATATACTGATGGACCTTCAACAACATCATGTAGTCTCCATCATGACCCTGTGACTTGTTTGATTATAACTGTATCTTCCTCTTCATCATCCTCTCTGTGACAAGGAAGAATATTCATTCAGGTCTCAAGACATCAAACATATTATTTCCAGAGTTTTTACACAAACTTTAATTGTGTTTATTGAAATACTTCTTTCCTAATTTACATTTATACAAATGAAAGTATTATTTATGTGGCTAATGTATTTTATTTAGTTTAATATTATTTTATGTCTCCAAAACATATTAGGGTTAAGGCATTGTTGCTTTCATTGTATTCAGACAAAAGTTTCTAGGAAGTTGGAACTGGATTGCGTTGTTTGCAACTTTCACAATAACGTTTTCCTTGCCTTTTTTTGCAGACGTCTTTGATTGAAACCGTAAAAGCTGATAGGGAGGAAGACAGACTGCTCTCTGTGCTCAGATGACAAAGGTTTGTTTTTAGAATTAGTGGAAATAATTCCTGTCATGAAACGCTACTTCCCGCTAAATTTGCACAAAAAATATTAGTATGCCATCTTTGATAAACATGTGACGCTTGCAAAGTAATTGTCTTAAAGAAATACATGAAAACTTGTGATTTTATTTGTATGTTTTTGTAGAGTAATGAAATTCCCAATTTTGACAGATGTGACTTTTTAGGAGCTTTTTGATTTATTATATTCATTTTTGTTCCTAGAGAATTTGCAGACCTAATTACCTTTTGAAAACATGGCAGTGTAAATCAGGTGCTCTTTCTCTTGTTAATAATCTATTTTTTACCCAGATTTTAGATTTTAGTTTAATCTGCAAATTGATGAATACTGAGAGTTGGTTTTGACACGAATTGTTTGCTTAACAGGAACAGAAGAGATTTTCCAGCGTCTTAATCAAAATTAAAATGGACAGCTTTTATCTTTTCTGGTTATGTTTTGTATTTGTTTAAGATGTTAGATTATCTCGTATTTCTTATTAATTTTGAATTATAAGGACTTTTATATCACCGCATGGTTACAGGGTAGAGAGCAGTTTCTTTGTGTGTGAATTTATAGTTCTAGGTCTGATAGTTATGAAAGATTCTATCAAGAATTAGCTTGATTCTAATTTTGATAAGAGTCGACTTCACATGTGTAAACACAAGTAAATTGATAAAATCTTTGAAGACCAGTGCAAAAGAATACCCTGTCTTGCCTTTCATCAGAAATAAATACTGTTTTGTGTAAAGGGAAGAATTGCTGTTGAACTTAAATCAATCGATCACTGAAAATCATTGATGACGGGAAAGGATAGCATTCCTCTGATTAGTGCTGGGAATCAGAAACTAAATTCACTATTGTTTATTGGAAGACTTTTGGTGAAGGATTATTGACTGTCATAGAAATATATACATTTTTAATGTAATCACCAAATTTTTTTTTTCTAGTTCATATTTTTGTATACTATCCCCAAAAAGAAATGCATAGATTAGAAATCTGTTATGAAAGTGATGTTTTTTCAAACATGTATAACTTGTCCACAAACAGACTTTAGTGCATGAAATCTTACACCAGTTGCTCTGTACAACCAAGTGTACAAGACCCCAAAGCCAGGTTTCAAATCTCTTTCAACCTGTTCCGTACAATTTGCCCGGATATGCCCTGAGGCACCCTGGCTGCTGTGCTCTCACCTGTGGCAGTAAGATCTCAAAACTGTAGTATCCGGATGTACTGATCTTTGGCTACAGTGGTACCTCGACAGTCATGTGTTGTACCTGTTTGGTTGCAGCAAGCTGTAAGCCATGATACCTTGCTTGGACTAACATTCAAACACCTGGCAACAGAAGACTGGTACTCTCCAGCATGCATTCTGTCAATGGCGATGTTCTGTGTCACATAGTCAATATGTGATGTAATGATTTGACCTTGAAACCCATTCAAAGCGAATGCCAGTTTGTGAAAGTAATCTGGATTTTTATTGCCAGACAGTGAATGCTAATTGCTGCACAATTTCAACTGGAAGGTGATTTCTGTTGCGTTGTGGCGATGTCTTCCAAATCCTTGTAAGAAATCTCATCAAAATCAACATTTTCAGGTAAAATCAGGTAAAATCATATTATAAACACTTGTGTTACTACTTTTGATGATTATTTGAACACAATAGGTAATTAATAGATTTATTAAAATACAAATCACCTATGCCTTTCTTTTTTGGGATAGTATTTGACTGATATTGTCATGCAACTAATATTGTCATACAATGAAATGCATGCATGTAAGAAAGAGACTGGAATTGTAATTACACAATAAAAGTGGTTAAAATTTTACAAAACCTTTACAATTTGTACTGTTGAGTACATGTGTGATTGTGAATAATCATCAAACTTAATGGCTAGTTAACATCATTCAAGTGTGCTATACTAAAACATCAAAATACTGGTTAATAAAAAATATGTTTTTTACAATTGATAATCATTTTTAAGCCTTCTTTTGATCGATTTTCAATTATGTTCGATCATCAGAACACCACTATGCTTGACCCACTCGTAGCCAATCATTCACAAAATGTGCTTAAAACTGGTAGAATATTTGGCCTGGTGCTGCAGGGCAGTAATCTTGTGAAGACATTTGGTGAACAAACCAGACAATCAAGTGATCAATGAACTAGAAAACATGTCAGAACTTGTAGAAGTACAAAGATTCTGATGCTTATAAGTAAAGGAATAGCATAATAAGTAATATACTGAACAGCAAAAGAAATGCAACTCTGACTTTTGTCAAGTTTTTAAATGGAAGACATAAACATGAGCACTGACTTTTATGACATTTTTAAAAAAAATTTCATTACTTTTGTTGTTCAGTATAGTATCAGGACTTCAACCATACACCTGGTGGTGAAGATTAGTGCAACAGATATATGCATTATTATGGGTGGTGTTGGTTGTCATTGTAACCACTGTGAGTCTTTTAACAAACTTATGAAGTGTCTAAATATGGTAAAATTAAGATGCAATTAGAAACCATATTCTACTTTATTGTGTGAGGCTCAGTACAGCAGTCGTAGAATAAAATGAAATTCGTGACAAATGTTCAACGGAAGATCATCTGCAGAATCGTTACAACTGAAGACATTTCAAGTAAGACTGACCTTTTCTTCATCACCTGCCTACCCTTCAAGTTTTGAATTAGAATATTGGCCTACAGTAACCCATGCTTTTCGGAGGAGGCAACTAATGGGATCAGGTGGTCAGACTCATTGACTTGGTTGACACGCCATTGGTTCCCAACAGTGCATTGATCACTGGATATTCTGGTCCAGACTCAATTAATCATATTTACAGATTGCTGCCATATAGCTGGAATATTGCTGAGTGCAGCATAAAACTAAACTCACTCACTTATCACCTGCCACTGTTGGGTTACAGTGTTAATCATGAGCCCCATGAAATCCAGGTTAGAGCTTGTTGTAAGAGGTTGCTAATGGGATCACTAACTTGGTTGACACATGTCATTGGTTCCCAATTTCACAGATAGATGCTCATGCCGTTAATCACTGGACTGTCTGGTCCTGACTTGATTATTTCCAGACTGCCACCATATTTCTGGGATAATCATGACATATGAACTTGCAGATTTACTGAAAAACAGTCATAAGTCATCGGATGCAAAAGACAAGGTTGTATGCAAATTTCACGTACATATCCTCCATTCAGGTCTTGGTTCAGGGTTTTATGATTGTCTAGTGGTTAAAGCGTTTGTGCATCACACCGAAGACCCAGGTTCAATTCCCCACATGGATACAATGTGAGAACGCCATTTCCTCAGTGATATTGCAGGAATATTGATAAAGGCATTATAAAACTAAACTCACTTCACTCACTCTTATGGTTTACATGTAAGTTTTCTCAGCAGGTCTCATGTCAAAGCAGTATGTCTCTCGAGGTCATGAGACAGCCAGATGCTGACAGTACTACAGGCAAAAGTGACAGTAGGTTAATGACTCTGGAGAAACATGAGAACCTCAACCAAACTGCCAAGAAGCTTAATGAGCAATCCTTTTTAGTACATCTGTTCAACTAACATCTCTTCACTGAGTTCTATAATGCTAACTTAGCGTGCTACTGAAAACAAAACAGATGCAAAGGTCCATTATCATTCTCTTGCTGTTCCAAAATACTAATTGGCTGATCTCTCATGATGACCAGCTGTTTGGCAAAACAGCTCCTTTAATTACTCATTCTGTTTCAAATGGTATTCACCCTGTCCTTAAAACCCTTCATAATGGCTTTCTGTAATGTCATGGAGAAGGTTGGTGCTTTGGAAGTCTTTCTTTCTCTGTGTGTTCTTGTAATGTAGGACTCGTGTGGGGATAGCTGGTTAAACTTAGTTCTGGGATGAACCTCTGGTGAGTCCTGATTGAACCTGTCTGTTGACACTAGGCGATAACTAGGCAGTGCCATGGGATGAGTAGCAGCTCATGAATGTAGGTAACCATACCATGGGCACTAGGTCATGAATGTAGGTAACCATCTGATGGGCACTAGGTCATGAATGGAGGTCTTGTCATATGATGGGCACTAGGTCATTAATGTAGGTCTTACCATATGATGGGCTTCAACAGGTCATGAATTGACATCTTACTATATGATGGGTCCCAGGTCATGAATGAAGGTCTTACCATATGTTGGGCAACAGGTTATGGATTGAGGCCCTAACATATGGTGGGCACTAGGTCATTAATGTAGGTCTTACCATATGATGGGCTTCAACAGGTCATGAATTGACATCTTACTATATGATGGGTCCCAGGTCATGAATGAAGGTCTTACCATATGTTGGGCAACAGGTTATGGATTGAGGCCCTAACATATGGTGGGCACCAGGTCATAAACGAAGGTCTTACCATATGGTGGGCACCAGGTCATGAATTGAGGTCTTACCATATGATGGGCACGAAGTCATGAATTGAGGTCTTACCATATGGTGGGCACCAGGTCATTAATGTAGGTCTTACCATATGATGGGCTTCAAAAGGTCATGAATTGACATCTTACTATATGATGGGTCCCAGGTCATGAATGAAGGTCTTACCATATGTTGGGCAACAGGTTATGGATTGAGGCCCAAACATATGGTGGGCACCAGGTCATAAACGAAGGTCTTACCATATGGTGGGCACCAGGTCATGAATTGAGGTCTTACCATATGATGGGCACGAAGTCATGAATTGAGGTCTTACCATATGGTGGGCACCAGGTCATGAATTGAGGTCTTACCATATGATGGGCTTCAACAGGTCATGAATTGACATCTTACTATATGATGGGTCCCAGGTCATGAATGAAGGTCTTACCATATGTTGGGCAACAGGTTATGGATTGAGGCCCTAACATATGGTGGGCACAAGGTCATAAACGAAGGTCTTACCATATGGTGGGCACCAGGTCATGAATTGAGGTCTTACCATATGATGGGCACGAAGTCATGAATTGAGGTCTTACCATATGGTGGGCACCAGGTCATGAATTGAGGTCTTACCATATGATGGGCACTAGGTCATGAATGGAGGTCTTGTCATATGATGGGCACTAGGTCATTAATGTAGGTCTTATCATATGATGGGCTTCAACAGGTCATGAATTGACATCTTACTATATGATGGGTCCCAGGTCATGAATGAAGGTTTTACCATATGTTGGGCAACAGGTTATGGATTGAGGCCCTAACATATGGTGGGCACTAGGTCATAAACGAAGGTCTTACCATATGGTGGGCACCAGGTCATGAATTGAGGTCTTACCATATGATGGGCACCAGGTCATGAATTGAGGTCTTACCATATGATGGGCACGAAGTCATGAATTGAGGTCTTACAATATGATGGGCACGAAGTCATGAATTGAGGTCTTACAATATGATGGGCACGAAGTCATGAATTGAGGTCTTACAATATGATGAGCTCCATGTCATGAATCTGGTTACTGTGATCCATGTCTGTCAATTCTTTAGAACAATGTGGCAGTCAAGTTGTTTGGGTGCCAGTAGCATTACAGAGTTCTGCACCTTATTCTTCCAGGATGTGGCAAGAGTGGTTGACAATGTCACATTTTCCTTAATAATAATTTTTGCCTTAACAACAAATGTTGTGTATGTCCACCTTCACTGGAGCCAACCTTCCACATCAAGCAGACACAATATCTCATCTCTGAAATGATGTGAAAACAATGTTAGAGAATCAACATAGCTTTCTCACTACTGCTCCACAACCTTGCTTCTCTGATGAGTGAGTGAGTGAGTTGTGTTGTACGCTGCTTCTA